>NC_083606.1:27880040-29130040 GCF_029168945.1 Cannabis sativa
TCTGAAAAAACTCTTGAGCTTCTTCGTCAAGGATCACCATTAAGTTTTCCCGAGGACTTGCATGTCATCTCTGTCCTTGACCTTTTTCCTACGAGTTTCCTCCGACTTCTTCCTCTCAAAGCGATCCTTGCTTCGTTCGAAGATTTGTAGATGGAGTAACCAGTCATTGCCCCAAGTCCTAACTTCAAACAGTAAGTTGCTTTCTTCTTTCTCATGCTTGTTACATTGTGTGGATTTGTTACTTAGTTTGTTTGTATCGTTGTCATCTCATCTGGTTTTGGTAGTTTTTAGGGTTTAAAATGAATCTAGGTTCATACTAGGGTTCAGGCAATATGTAGGTTGTTTTAAGATCTCCAACTCATTACCTTCGAATTTAATAAAATTCTCTCCACGGATTGGGACAACTTTTTTCTTGCAGCAATGTCCCACTCTGGTTCAGGAATTTATCATCCATAAGTTTTAAAGTTTGAGTTCCCTACAGAATCAACCATCCCGTATAAACCTAACCCTTCAAAACCCACCTCCAAATTAGAGTTGAACGATGCTAGGGTTAGGGAACACGTGTGAGAACCCAACAGGATGATATTGGTAGTTGCTACAGGCGTTTCTTGCAATAAATCTCCAAAGGCAAACGCCAATTCTTGCGAGAAGCATCCTGGCCGCAACCATCCAGCGTGTCCTTTATTTTGTCGGAATTATTTTACCAGGATCTAGATTTACTAACAATTATGTTATTAACATCCTAAATATGAACTTCTAAAACGATATCAAATAAACACATATAAAGTTTCAGAAACCTTACAGTGGTTGCAGCGGAATTTAATATCTCCTTCCACTCCAATCTCTAACCCTTGTATCCTTTCTGTAGCAGAGTATCACCAAGATCTGAGTCTGAATCTCCTTCTCTTGAAACTGGATTCTTCACAGCCTTACACACTATGATTGAGTACCACTTGATGTGTGTGCGCACTCACTCTTTCACTATAGGCTTTGGTTTTGAAGAGAGGAAGCGAGAGAGAGAGAGAGGTTTTGGCTAGGGTATAGGAGAGGAGGCTAAAATTTTTACTGAAGGAATGAGATGCATCATATTTTCCCTTTAGCCATCACCACCTATTTATAGGAAACCACTTAGGGTTAGGTTAGATTTATTTGTCATTAAAATAATGAAAAAATTAAATGGTACATTGCTATAGAGTGGCCAGCCATGGATAGTGGGCCCCACTTTACAATTTTGCCATTTTCTCATTTTCATCTTATTTTCTTAAAAAATGTCATTTTTCCAATCTAACCACTTAAATGCCAATTCTAATTATCTAATAACTAAAAATTAATTATTAAATAATATTGTCATTTAATATATTTATTAATTAGACTTATCAAAGTCTCTTAATTAACAAATAAACCCTAGAATGTCTTTTCTTCACAATTAAGCCCTTGCTTAGTGAAAATTCATAAACTACACATAGTTTAATTTTAGAATTATAATTGATTAATCAAAATCAATTAACTGAGTCTTACAAGTAGTATTGTCTCAACTAGTATGGGGACCATGGGCCTATATATCTGAGCTTCCAATAAGCAGATCTAGAATTTACCAAGTAAATTTACTGACTTATTAATTCCTTGTTGCATCCACCATAGAACTTGGAATTGCACTCTCAGTTATATAAAACGCTCTATATGTTCCCCGATATAGATACGCTATTAGTTATCCATTGTTATAATCCCAATAACCAATGATCCTCTATAGATGATTTACATTATATAGGGATTAATTTACCGTTACACCCTTCAATGTATTTTATCCTTAAAACACTTAGCCACCTATAAATGATCTTTCAGTGAACTAACATAATCACTGAAATGAGTACTCAACCATTATCTTTGTTTAGCCAAGCACGAAGGAAACCATCATTTCACTTCTATGTCCTTATAGAAGCTATAGATTCCATATCTATGACTAGAGCTCCCACTCAATTGCACTACCATGTTCTCAAAATGTACGTATCACCCTGACCAAAAAGTAGGCTTAACTAACAAATCAAAGAACATGTATAATACTTTTGAGATCGAACCCAACCATGTCAAATATGATCATTTGATCTAGGATCAACTAGGTGATATTGAATTGAATAGATATTATAGTAAATTTATCATATCTGATTCAAGCTTAATATCGGTCCCTTCCGATGCATACTCCATACATCCAACCCAAGCTTTCACTTTAACCAATGCCCTAAAAAGGACATAGCACTTATCCAAGGTGCAAGTAAACTACGTTGTAGATTATCATATCAGTTAAACCTAGTGTACTGATAAATCTAGGAATATATATTTAATCACACATTCTTGATTACTTTGCACTGTGCTGATGACACAATAAAAAAGAAAATAAATGTGATAAGGGTTTGGATGAATTTATAAATCAAATAAACATATAAATGATAACATGAACAAAAAGACACATTAAATAAGTGATGAAAATACTTCTGTCTCTTTATTGATATTTAAATGATAGAGATTACATTGAAATAGAGTTTTGTTTAGGGCATAAAGCCCAACAAACTCCCACTTGCACTAATATAAAAAAATCAGTACATTTCAATTAATCCTAGATTCTGACAGTGCTTTTCAAATGCAGTTCTTGCCAAAACTTTGGTGAATGGATCAACTAGGTTGTCCTCTGCATCCACTTTCTCCACCAGTACATCCCCTCTTGCCACATACTCTCTGATGATATGGTATTTCCTTTCTATATGTTTGCTTCTCTTGTGGCTTCGAGGCTCTTTACTGTTGGCTATGGATCCATTGTTATCACAAAGCAAAACAAGTGGTTTTTCCATTCCAGGAACGATACCGAGTCCTGTGAAGAACTTTCTAAGCCAGACAAGTTCTTTAGCAGCCTCTGCAGTAGCTATGTATTCTGCCTCCATGGTAGAGTCTGAAATTGCTGTTTGTTTAAAACTTCTCCAAACCACTACTCCACCCCCAAGAGTAAACACCATCCCAGATGTAGATTTCCTATCATCAAGACATCCCTGAAAATCTGAATTGGTATAGCCCACGGGATTTAAAGCACCACCCTTGTAGACTAACACGAATTGCCTTATACTTTTCAAGTACTTCAAGATATGCTTAACAGCATTCCAATGTTCCTGTCCTGGAATCGTCTGATACCTGCTCACAATTCCCACTGCATAACAGATGTCAGTTCTAGTGCATAGCATTCCATACATTAGACTCCCAACTGCTAAAGCATAAGGAACCCTTCTCATGTCCTCTATCTCTTAAGGATCAGTGGGACACTGTTCCTTAGATAGACGGACACCAAATCTAGAAGGCATTTGTGCCCCTTTGGTGTTTGTCATTGAGAATCTCTCTAAAACTTTATCTATGTAAGTTGTTTGAGAGAGAGTAAGGGATCTGTTCTTCTGGTTTCTGATAATTTGAATACCGAGAACATAGGCAGCTTCACCCAAATCTTTCATTTCAAATTGTGTGTCAAGCCATTCCTTGATGTCAGTCATTTTCTGGATATTGTTGCCAATTATCAAAATATCATCAACATAAAGGACCAGGAAGACTACTAATTGGTTCTCCTTGAGTTGGTAAACACAAGGTTCATCTTCATTCTGAAGGAAGCCGTAGGTCTTGAGGATTTCATCAAACCTTTTGTTCCAAGAGCGAGAAGCTTGCTTAAGTCCATAAATGGACCGATTGAGTTTGAAAACTTTCTTTTCTTGTCCTGGAAGAACATAGCCTTCTGGTTGCTCCATATAGATGGTCTCTTCAAGAATTCCGTTAAGGAAAGCTGTCTTGACATCCATTTGCCAGATTTCATAATCGAAAACGGCTGCTATGGTGAGAAAAATTCGGATGGATTTGAGCATGGCGGCCGGACTAAAAGTTTCCTCATAGTCCACACCTTCTCTTTGGGTATAACCCTTGGCGACTAGTCTAGCTTTAAAAGTTTTGACTTTGCCTCCAGCGCCTCTTTTCTTCTTGTAGACCCACTTACATCCAATTGGACGATAGTCATCGGGTGCGTCTACATATTCCCAGACTTTGTTCTTTTCATGGAATCCATTTCTGAATCCATGCCGGCTAACCATTATTTTTGTTTTGGACTTGCCATTGCCTGTTTATAGGTTATTGGGTCGTCATCAATACCTTCACCAATGACCATATTAATTTCACCATCCAAGCCATAAAGAGATGGTTTAGTAGAAACCCTCCCACTACGACGAGGAGTGGTGACCTTCTAAACAGGAACATCAGTGGTAGATTTCTTGGTTGTATCAACTTGCAAAGGTTCAACCGAGGAAGTGGGATTATCCTATACTTGAGTAGAAGAGGATGGAACATAAGAAGGAGTTATATCTGAAAGCATTTCCTCCAATACTACTTTGCTTTGCGGCTTGAAATTCTTAATATAGCCATCTTCAAGGAAAGTGGCGTTTGTGGAAACGAACACTTTATCATCCTTGCGACTATAAAATAGTCCACCCCTAGTCTCCTTAGAATTTCCAACAAACATGCAAACCTCTGTTCGCTTTTCAAGTTTACCATCTTTCTTTCTTAAGACATGAGCAGGGCACCCCAGATTCTGTAATAGCGTAAACTAGGTGTACGACCATTCCATAATTCTAAAGGTGTCTTAGGGACTGATTTATATGGAACAACATTTAAAATGTTAGTTGCCATCTGAATTGCATATCCCCAGAAGGACGTGTGTAGAGTTGAGTAGCTAAGCATGGACCTAACAATTTCCAAAAGCGTGCGATTTCTTCTTTCTGCAACTCCACTCCATTTTACGGCACCTCGGTGCTGGGAGTGGTCTAATCGGTAGCCCTACTAGTGTTCCCAGTCTCTTATATACTTGGTGTGAACCCAGTCAGAGGGGAATTCACTCCATGCCTACCGTAGGTGGTTGTGTATTAACTTGTTCGGCGTTAGTCCATGGTGGTCCTCTCGAGTTTCCAAGAGTTTGCACGTTTGGATCTGTCACCATTGGATTGCCTTGATCAGTAAGGCCTCCCCTTTGAGTTTGTACAACCATCATGTTCACATGTCAAGATCAAGACAAAAGCTTGTGTTTTTTCTCTTAATGAAAGCATCAAAATATTGACCTCGCTTCTGGCCAACAATAGTGAGTCAAAATAAAGCGATTAAATAAGATAAATAAAAGAAAGCAAAAATAGTAAAGTAAAAAAGAATACCAGATTTTAAAGAGGTTCGGTCCCGTGAGAATGGTAATAGCCTACTCCCCTTGTATTTGTATTTACTTGAGAGAAGGAATAATGTGTTCTTCCTCTCTAAAGCTCTTACAATGGATCTCTGTGTTATTTTCTCTCTTAGATCACTATTCTCTCTTGAGTGTGTTTCTGGATTAATTCTTTCATTCCCCTCCATAGTGAGATTACGCCACTATTTATAGGGGCTTAATACATAAAGAATGATTTTCCTTAATCTATAATGAATAAAATAGAAAACTACATTAATTCTATAATTACAATGTAAGGAATGAGAAAATAAGGTATGTTTCCTTTATTCTCTTATTCAATCCCATGATTATAGGGATTGTCTTTGCGTCTTGGAGGCGGCGAGACTGATCTCTACAATTGCCAACTTATATGCTTTGTTTAGCATGGATATGTTTGCATCTTTTTTTTATGAATCAAATAGTTGTATCGCTCATAAAACTCTTTTGTACAAACAAAATAGCATCGTCATAGAAACAAGGACCTATATGAACCGTATATAATTATATCATTATTTACATCCATGCTACTTACTATATCTTATAAATTGGAAAACCAATCTTGATCCTTCCTCTTGATTTGTTTCGGCCAAAGCACCAAAACACGGGTCCTTACTATCTCTTTTGTTTGCTGAATAATCTGGTTTATGCTCACTGTCTTCATGTTCCATATGTGTTCATTCCTTGCTTTCCAAAGGTTATAAATCAAAGATGCAATAACTGCTGAGAAAACCTTTTTCCTGAAACTTGACAGCTTTGCTGTTCTTATCCCTCTCACCAGCTGCTTCATTGAATTGCCTCGTGAGCGCCATTGCAGCCATTGTTGTACTTCCAACAAACATTGTGCTGACACCGAGCATATGAAAAATAAATGCTCAATGTTTTCTTGCTGCTGATTGCACAAAACACAAGTATCTTCCTGCACTATGTTATGAGCTTTCAACCTTGCTTTTGTTCTCAATTGATTGTGCATTGCTAACCAGAAAATATAGCAATGTTTGGGAACATTTAGCCTTCCCCAAACCTCTATATCCCAGGTGATCTTTGGCTGATCTGGGCAAAGCAACTTATACCCTTCAACAATGGTATATCGGGTTCCAACGAACCGCTGAATATCCATCTTGCTTTTGATTTGGTCCTTTGCATTCACCACCTGTTTCTAATACCAGCTGCCATTTTGTGGGAACTTATATTCCCACCAATCCCCCTGTTTAATATATACACTATGTATCCATCGAACCCACAGATTATCTTCTTTATTTGCTAATGCCCACACGTACTTGTAGAGAGTAGCTTGATTCCATTCTGGTATTTTCCTGAAACCAACACCCCCTTCCTTCTTTGGTGAACAAACCTGCTCCCATGCCACTAGTCCTGCACCTTGCATCATACTTTGACCCTTCCAAAGAAAGGCTCGCCATATTGCTTCAAGTTCTGTAATTACTTTCTTTGGTAGCTTCATGATCTGACTCCAATAAGTGTGTATAGAGAGCAGGACCGAGTTGATGAGTATGGCTCTTCCTGCAAATGAAATATTTCTAGAACTCCATGTTTTTATTCTAGCTGCCATATTTTCCGCAAGTAGAGTACACTCTGTTCCTGATATCTTCTTAGCACAAATTAGAATTCCCAAGTACTTGAAGGGAAGGAGTTGCCTGTTAAATCCAGTTGCATTGATTATCGTCTGAATTTTAGTTTCTTGCATACCACTACAATAAAAAGTTGATTTTGATGGGTTCGGTTGAAGTCTGGATGTGAAAGAGAACAATTTTAAACCTTATATCGTGAAGTACACACTCTTCAAATCACCATGACAAAAGAGAAGCACATCATCTGCAAAGCTCAAGTGGTTGAGTTGTAAGCTTTCACATCTTTCATGGAATTTAAATTCCTGCTTTCGCCCAATCTTGCTCATAATCCTTGAGAGATACTCCATTTCAAGCACAAAAAGCAGAGGGGATAGTGGACCCCCTACCTTAATCCTCTTTTAGACTCAAAAAATCCATGCATTGTTCCATTGAACATCAATGAGAACTTTGGAGGCCTAACACAGTTCATGATGAGATTTATCAACTGAATAGGAAACTTAAAAGCCCTCGACATCTCTTCTAAGAAATCCCACTCAATGGTATCATCTGCCTTTTGTAAATCCAGCTTAATCATACAACTAGGCTTTGTGTTTCTCCTCCCATAGTGCCTGATTAGATCTTGACAAATCATATTGTTGTGCGCTATAAATCTCCCCTGTACAAAGCCCCCCTGATTATGTTCCACTAACTCAGAAAGGACATGTTTCAATCTGGAACAGATCAATTTAGTTGCAATTTTGTAAATGATATTGCAACAAGCAATAGGTCTGAAGTCACTTACAATATTTGGGCATTTCACTTTTGGAATGAGAGTAAGCAAAGTGGAGTTGATCTCCTTTAGTATCTGTCCCGAGTGCAAGAAATTATGAGCTGCAGCACATATATCTTCTTGAATGAGCTCCCAAGATTCCTGAAAAAAGTAGCTTGAGTACCCATCAGGGCCTAGGGCTTTGATTCCTGGTATTGCAAAAACAGCTGTTGGGTTTTATGCCCTAAATAAAACTCATTTCAATATAATCAGATTTACTTATTAATAAAGATCAAAAATAACATTTAATGTTGCGTGGTTCACATGATTTATTTCATGATTATATTTACATAATGTATGAATTCTATTTAAGTCCAGAACATATCAATTTGTTAATGATTATAGTGTTGTCCACACAGTGGAATATAATATTAATTATATGTTCAAAAGTTTATTCCCTGATTTTTCAGTTCACTGGATTTAGACTGATATGATATTCAGCGATAGGTATTCTTACACCTTGGATAAGTGTTATGTCCTTTCCAGGACATTGGCAAAGTTTACCAGCATCGGATGTATGGAGTATACATCGGAAGGGACCGATATTGAACTTTGATTAGATATATTAAAATTTATCGTAATATCTATTCAATTCAATATCACCTGTTGATCCTAGATCAAATGATCTTAATCCTTATATGTTTAGGTTCGATCTTAAGAGTATTATACATGTTCTTTGATTTGTTAGTTAAGCCTACTTTTGGGTCAGGGTGATACGTACATTTTGGGAACATTATAGTATAATTGAGTGGGAGCGCTAACATAAATATGGAATCTATAACTTCTATAGGAATTTAGAAGTGAAACGATGATATCCTTCGAGCTTGGCTAAACAGAGATAAATGGTGGAGATCTCATTTCACTTCGCTGAAATATCATTTATACAGAGCTAAGTGTTTTAAGGATAAAATACATTGAAGGTGTAACGGTAACTTAGTGCCTATTCAATGTAGATCATCTATTAGAGGATCATTGATCAAATTAGGATTATAACAATGGATAACTAATGACGTGTCTATATCGTGGAATATATAGAGCGTTCTATATACTGAGAGTGCAATTCTAAGTTCTATGCGTGGATTCAACGAAGAATTAATAAGTCAGTGAATTTAAGATATAAATTCTTTATCTGCTTATTGGAAGCTCGGATATATAGACCCATGGTCCCCATACTAGTTGAGACCATACTGCTTGTAAGACTCAGTTAATTAATTTAAATTAATCAATTATAATTCTAAAGTTAGACTATGTCTACTTTATGAATTTTCACTAAGCAAGGGCGAAATTGTAAAGAAAAGAGATTCTAGGTTTATTTATTAATTAAGAGACTTTATAGGTCTAATTAATAAATATATTAAATGACAATATTATTTAATAATTAATTTTTAGTTATTAAATAATTAGAATTGGCATTTAAATGGTTGAATTTGAAAATTGGCGTTTTTGAGAAAATGAGATGCAGAAATGATAAAACAGCAAAATTGCATAAGTGAGGCCCATTATCCAAGGCCCATGGCCGGCCACACATATAGGGTTTTATCATTTATTTTTTCATCATTTTAATGCCAAATAATTCTAACTTAAACCTAGGAGGTTACCTATAAATAGATAGTGATGGCTCTCATTCACACTTAACTTTTGTGAATTCTGTCAGATGAAAACTGAGCCTCCTATTCTTTTCTCTATAGGCCAAACCACTTCTCTCTTCTTTTCTTCTCTAAATTTCGAATTCCTTGAGTGAATGAGTGAGTGCCACACACATCAAGTGGTATCTCAATCATAGTGTGTAAGACTGTGGAAAATCAACCAACAAGAAGGAGATTCAGCATCAAAGGAAGGAGAGAAAGAGATCCAGGTTCAGATATTGATAATGCTCTGCTACAGAAAGGAATCAAGGGCTAGATATCTGAACGAAAGGAGTCATTATATTCCCCTGCACCCAATGTAAGGTTTTCTTAAACTCTTATGTGTTTATTTCATTGTTTTAGAATTTATATGAGGATGTTAATGAAACGTACTTGTTAGTAAATCTAGATCCTATTAAAATATATCCAACAACTGACCTCAGAGCCATGGTAATGATTTACTTTCATGAAATATTAATTAAAACGATGTTTTGTGTTGATTTGGATGGTTTCATGTGGTTTATGTGCTTATTTGATGATAGTTTAGAAATTGCAATATATGTTACGGAAATATTTTTTATTTCGATCTGGAATTATTTTTTCTGCAAAGTAGACCAAAAATTAATAAATTTAGGCTTTTATAGAACCTAATTTGGATTTTTTATGAATTAGTTATGATTTTTTGAATTTGAACGAAAATATCGGGATTTAAATGTCACACGCGCGCGCACGAGCCTCGGATCTGCTCGGACACGCTGCTGTCTGAAGGGCATCTCGCGCCCAAGATCCTCGGTCAAATGGGGCTGCTTGCAGCCTCTATCCTCGGCCACACCCTTGCTTCCGCGCGCGCAGGGGTATGCAATGCATACCCATGTGCCTCAAACTTGTTTTCGACATAACTTTTGATTCAAAAATCGTTTTTCATTGAAACAAAAGCCAATTTTTGGTAGAATTTTGTGTATAATCTGAATTTTCAATTAAAAATATAATTTTCAGAATAAAATGAATTTTTATTAATTTTTAAATTAATTAAAATTAGTTTCTGATATTAGTAGGCTTTGAATTTTGAAAATTTGATTTCTCACAAAGGAGCCTTATGGTTAATTTTGAAACTTTAGATTATTTTATTTTAATTATAAGATCAGATATTTTTTTTTAATTAAATTTTAAATGATCTTACTTTGATATTAAAATATTTTTTTTTTAAATAATCTTGTACTAATTTCAAAATTTGCTAACCATATTATATTTTTTTTTCAAATTTGTTATTTTCAAAATATATTTTATTAATTGAAATTATAAGATTAGGAATATGTTAGGTTTAACATTTTATCTTATTAGACGTTTTTTTTATTAAAATTATATTTTGGCAAAAATAACATGAAGATTTGAAAAATTGGTTAGTTTAGTTTGAATAGATATTTTAGGGTTTCAAACCATAAATTTTTCAAACTTATTATTTTATTTTAAAATATTCTAACCATATAAAGTATCTTATTTTTCAATTAGTTTATTTATGTAATATTTAAATTTATTAAATTATAAGACTCAGAATATAATAAAATATCTAAATTTAAAATTAAATTAAGATATTATATTATATTATCTTATTATAAGTTTTAAATAAATTTAAATTTTGAATAAACTTGATATTTGAAAAATTGGTTAGATATTTTTGATTTTTTGTTAGAATTTAAGAAATTTAGTAGTTTGTTGAATTTTTGAATTTTTTCAAATATTCTCTAACAACCTAAATTTGAATTCTAGTTAAGATATTTATTTTAAAATTTAATTTTATTTTAAATTTTAAAATTGAGATATTTTAGCTTACTTTCCAGATATTCCAGATCAGTTATTTGTTTGTATTGTTTGATTATATTATTACGTATTCAAAAAAATTTTTACAAACCTATTATTTATTTGATCTAAATTGTTATGATTAACTTGTTGACAGATCCAATGATACTTAATTATTTATTTCTTGAATTTAATACATTTAATCAAATTGAAAATTTAAATATTTAAGTTGATTTTCATCATGATACTTAAATATTATTATTTTCGTGTTATTTAATTAAAATTGAAAATTATTTTAAGTTTGAAATCTTATTTCATATAACTTAAATTTGAATAATTTTCAAAATATATTTTATTTTATTTTACTAATCTTTTTCCACAATTTCGAAATTGCATTTCTTAAATGCAGAAATTTCGAATTTTATTTGAAAAATAGATTAAAGTTGTAATTTATTTATTTTAATTTTCGACCAACTTAAATCAATGATTTTTTCATTTAATGATTAATTAAAATAAATGAAGTAAAATATATTTAATTAGAAAATAAATTAATTAGTCAATGAAAATCTAGATAGATATCATCTGTTTTTGCTTGAAGTATTTTTCTAGTGTATTTAATTAAATTGAAAATTAATATTTAAGTTGATTATCATCATGATACTTAAATATTTTAAATTTTTCTTATATATTTAATTAAATAGGAAAATTATATTTTTTGTTGTAAACTAATTTCATTAATTAATTTTGGGCCAACATTAAATTAGAATAATTTTTGCAGAATTTATTTTTTTTTAATTTTAAAGCATTTTTTCGAAAATAGTATTCTTAAATACTTCAATTTTTCGAAATACAATGTATATTTATAGAAAATTAAATTTGAGTTGTAAATTAATTTAAATTAATTTTGTAACAAATTAAATTGAATATTTTTCTAAATATTTATTGGAAATTATTACTAAGATGGAAATAATTCATGTTATTTTCATATCCATCTAAGTATAATTTATAAATATTAAATTAAAATTTATATTTAGAATTTTTCATTCTAAATTGGAAATTTTAATTAAAAAAATATATATTTAAAATAAATTGATTAAAATAAATATTAGAAGAAAATACATTTTTTTTTAAATAATGAGCTTTATTATTATTAGGACATTCGATCTCCATTGTTGGTCTTACAATAGTTAAATATTTTCAATGTAACCTCGAGATGCTAGACTTCGTCCCCCTTATGGATGGTTATTCGTTGAACGCATTTAACACCGTAAGATCTCATTTGATAAGTGTTTTATAAGTTTTCATCTCTATTAGACTCTCCCCTACGGTGACTACCTAGAGATAAAATTATAAAATATGAAACAATGGTGGAAGCTCATAAAATGAGAATAACATTGACTCTCGCCTACCGGGACAACGTTGGATTCTTATTTTGATCGAATAAAAGGTTGCTAGAATGGTTTGCATTTTAGATGAGCTGACAACTCTATTCAATGAATGATACTTTGACTCTCGCCTACCGGGACACTGTATCAGTTTATTGGAAACCTTAGAAATTATTTAAGATGTGCCTGTTTTGTATTTTCACATGTCTTTGTTATTTGATATATGTTTGATAATTTCTGAATTGTGTATGAATTTATATTGAACCACGTTATTTTCTGTTATTAAATTGTAGTTTAATTTCGAATCTTCATTGTTGGTCTAACTTGGTTTGTTTTTCTAATGAGATAAATCCGTAATAGATTTTCTCCATTAGACACACATAATAGTGTTAGATCTCGAAAGATAAATATTGTATATGCAACATCTAGTTGTTCATCAATTTATGACATCTTAGACTAGTATTTTACAATATGAAACAAGAAGATTGTATAAATAAGATTACTTTGACTCTCGCTAATCGGAGCATCGTTGGATTCTTATTTAAACAACGAAATTATCCTAATTCCTCTTAGCTTATTCATTTCGAATTAGCTCAATAACATATCATTGGATGAATGGTCTATAAATCATTTAATGTCATTCTATTTTCTCTTAAGAAATTTAATGACCCATATGATTATATTCCCGAAATTCTATCCCAAAATGATATAAATCCTCAATCTTAGAAATCTCCTACTTGTATGGGCAAATTAGACTTGAAGTTAGATTAGTAGTGGTGGTCCAAGATAGAAGAATTACCCATGTATATTTGGTATAAATTTAAGTCTTTGACTTTAATTTTAGATTCCAAACAGAAATTTTCTTATATTTCTAATTCCAGAATACAATACAGTTACACTTTCACAAGTGTTTAATATCCATCTTCTATTAATGGATTCAAAAACTGTATGTTAAAGTATGGATATGAGTTTAGTATTCTGTGACCAGTATCCACTTGGACTATTCTAAGAATTTTTTAATGTAACTATACCTAAGTCATCAAAAGACTACAACCATATTTTTTAAATCTATGGCATTTGTATCTTGTTCATAGATGTTTTGACAAGATCATTCTCTGCAAAGAGTTAATATGCCTATATCCACTTAAAGTAGTTAATCTCATTCGCAGATGGATGCACATTCAGGGGTGGATATGAGTTTTCGTTGTATTCTTAAAACGATCACTCTAGATTTTACCTTATGCAAAAGAAATTTGAAATGTTTAAAAAATTTCTAGCAATGGCGATAAACCATTAAGGTAAGTGGTTAAAGATCTTGTGAACTGATAGGGGTGGAGAAATAGTTAGTAGATATGCAATTCAAAGATCATTAAATTGATTTTTGAATTATATCCAAACTTACCTCCCCAGAAATTTGATTTGTATATTGATGATTAGTTACCAGCCGTTGCCTAAATCCTTCTGTGGTAATACAATTTCAGAATGATGCAATGGTTGTATACTTAATGTAAATCATTACTAGATTCATGGATGACATAATCAAAATCTTAAGAAAAGCTAGAACTGTTAACCATCGTTTGTTAGCTATTCTAAGTGATTAGGGGTGGACCATCCCATAGTCAATAGATAAGAAAGTGTTTTGTTTAAACAAATACTACTTTTCTAAGAAAATGACTAAGTCTGAAAATAAAGTAGCAAATAAAGGAGATATTTTTTCTTGATTCCAAAAGTGTTCTATCATCTTATTTGACATATGATGATCCCACTGTCTCTGCTGTTTTGACACAACCGAAGAGGTCAATATCATTTAGTTTTCTTAGACATAATTCACGGAACCTTGTCGTAGTGGGAGAGTTTCTAGGAACTCACCTTCTTATGACTTGGAAGACACTAGTGATTAAAATCCATTTTGACTTTAAACAAGTAATGGATTGTCAAGATAAGAAACTAAGAAGAAAAGCTAATAGAACTATGGTTTAATCCATTCACATGGAGTAACCTAAACTTTCTATTACAAAGACATAAAAGGAAATTTCGTGTATAAGTCTATTCAATGGACTTAACAAGACCTCCTGTTCCTAGTATTATAGGTTTGAGTTTATCTAAACCTATGGCTTGTGGTATACCTGGTTAATTACTTACTCTAATGCAAGCAACTTACTTTAGTAAGATGCTGAAGCTTTTTCTTTCTAATGGCAATCTATAGAAGCTTCTCGACTTCTAGGCATAGATTTTATTTATCTAAGGAAAAGTCTCAACTATTCCATAAACGATAAAGCCATGAAAGAATTTCTTAAATCAAGAGTGAGAGGTCTCAGATATGCTTTAGTATGCCTTAGACCAGACACCTACTGTTGAGTGGGAGTAATGAGTAGGTATCAGATTTATCCAGGAGAAGAACATTGGAAGACAATCAAGTAAAGCTTAAGATTAAGAAGAGGAACTATATGTTAGTCAATAAGGGTGTGTATAAAACTCTTAGACTACACCACATCAGATTTCGAGACTTGCCTTTGTGCTAGAAAGTCTGCTGATAAGATGGTGATTACTCTGGGGGTGGAGTAGTGATTTTGGAGAAGTGTAAAAACCTATCTGAAGTCTCTTAGTCCACCAGAGAGAGACTGATTGTAAAAGTTGCAGGAAAGGTACTTATTCAGTCTAAGAAAAGTTCTATACAATTGTGGCACCGTTCCAACCTGTCTTAACTACTAGTGTTAATTTCCTGATTAACCAAAAGTAGTTGCCAAAGGTATAGAATCCAGTATCCCAAAAGAGTAGACATATAGAGAGGAATTTCACCATATCAATGATTTTGTGATTAAGGGAAAGTAATGGTGGAGAAAAGGTTGTTGTTAATTCAACCTGTCAGATCCTATTACGAGGAGTTTACTACTACTACACTTGATTTATATATCAGGGTGTTAATGATTATTTGAAATGCACAATTTTTTTTTATATTAGTGCAAGTGGGAGTTTGTTGGGTTTTATGCCCTAAATAAAACTCATTTCAATATAATCAGATTTACTTATTAATAAAGATCAGAAATAATATTTAATGTTGCATGGTTCACATGATTTATTTCATGATTATATTTACATAATGTATGAATTCTATTTAAGTCCAGAACATATCAATTTGTTAATGATTATAGTGTTGTCAACATAGTGGAATATAATCTTAATTATATGTTCGAAAGTTTATTCCCTGATTTGTCAGTTCACTGGATTTAGACTGACATGATAATCAGCGATAGGTATTCTTACACCTCAGATAAGTGTTATGTCCTTTCCAGGATATTGGCAAAGTTTACCAGCATCGGATGTATGGAGTATACATCGGAAGGGACCGATATTGAACTTTGATTAGATATATTAAAATTTACCGTAATATCTAATCAATTCAATATCACCTGTTGATCCTAGATCAAATGATCTTGATCCTGACATGTTTAGGTTCGATCTCAAGAGTATTATACATGTTCTTTGATTTGTTAGTTAAGCCTACTTTTGGGTCAGGGTGATACGTACATTTTGGGAACATGATAGTATAATTGAGTGGGAGCGCTAACATAAATAAGGAATCTATAACTTCTATTGGATTTTAGAAGTGAAACGATGATATCCTTCGAGCTTGGCTAAACAGAAATAAATGGTGGAGATCTCATTTCACTTCGCTGAAATATCATTTATACAGAGCTAAGTGTTTTGAGGATAAAATACATTGAAGGTGTAACGGTAACTTAGTGCCTATTCAATGTAGATCATCTATTAGAGGATCATTGATCAAATTAGGATTATAACAATGGATAACTAATGACGTGTCTATATCGTGGAACATATAGAGCGTTCTATATACTGAGAGTGCAATTCTAAGTTCTATGCGTGGATTCAACGAAGAATTAATAAGTCATTGAATTTAAGATATAAATTCTTTATCTGCTTATTGGAAGCTCGGATATATAGACCCATGGTCCACATACTAGTTGAGACCATACTGCTTGTAAGACTCAGTTAATTGATTTAAATTAATCAATTTTAATTCTAAAGTTAGACTATGTCTACTTTATGAATTTTCACTAAGCAATGGCGAAATTGTAAAGAAAAGAGATTATAGGTTTATTTATTAATTAAGAGACTTTATATGTCTAATTAATAAATATATTAAATGACAATATTATTTAATAATTAATTTGTAGTTATTAAATAATTAGAATTGTCATTTAAATGGTTGAATTTGAAAATTGGCGTTTTTGAGAAAATGAGATGCAGAAATGATATAACAGCAAAATTGCATAAGTGAGGCCCATTATACAAGGCCCATGGCCGGCCACACTTATAGGGTTTTATCATTTATTTTTTCATTATTTTAATGCTAAATAATTCTAACTTAAACCTAGGAGGTTACCTATAACTAGATAGTGATGGCTCTGATTCACACTTAACTTTTGTGAATTCTGTCAGATGAAAACTGAGCCTCCTATTCTTTTCTCTATAGGCCGAACCACTTCTCTCTTCTTTTCTTCTCTAAATTTCGAATTCCTTGACTGAATGAGTGAGTGCCCATACACATCAAGTGGTATCTCAATAATAGTGTGTAAGACTGTGGAAAATTAACCAACAAGAAGGAGATTCAGCATCAAAGGAAGGAGAGAAAGAGATCCAGGTTCAGATATTGATAATGCTCTGCTACAAAAAGGAATCAAGAGCTAGATATCTGAACGGAAGGAGTCATTATATTCCGCTGCACCAAATGTAAGGTTTTCTTAAACTCTTATGTGTTTATTTCATTGTTTTAGAATTCATATTAGGATGTTAATGAAACATACTTGTTAGTAAATCTAGATCTTGGTAAAATATATCCAACAACAGCAGCCTTAATTTCTTCACAAGAGTAATCCTTGCACAGCCATTTAGCATGCTGATCATATACAACAGCCCCCAAATGCACCAGGTTTTTTATTACAGGTATTCTCCCTTGCATTTTATTGCCCAGCAACCCTTTGTAATATGACAAAAAAGCTTCTAAAAATTTTACTTCTTCTGTTAGTCTTTCCCCCTCCTGATTCTGTATTGAAAGTACTCTATTTTTCCTTCTTCTAGCTTTAATACTTGCATGAAATAAAGCCGTGTTTTCATCTCCACTTTTAAGCCAAGTCACCTTAGCTTTTTTTTGAAGATAAGACTGGTAATTTTTTAGTGAGGCAATATAAGCTTTTCGGGCTTCTAATTTCTCCTACAACAAAATCTGGTTTAACGGGTCTGATGCACTCTATTTTGCATCTGGTTTAACAAATCTTTAGCCTTCTCAGTAGCCATTTGTATGTCCAAAAAAGCTTGCTTATTCAACTCCCTTAATACCCCTTTCAATATTTTGAGCTTAGTGACCACTTGGAACATTTTGAGACCCTGAGTTTGTTGATTCTAGGAGGCTGCTACTGTTGCTGCAAAATCTGGATGAGTGTTTCACATTTTGAAATATCTAAATGGTTTCTTGCCACTAGGAGCCATATATAGAAAGTCATAACAGCTGGTATATGGTCCATCAACTCTTCATTCATAAAATTCACCTCAGCATTAGGAAACATGTCCATCCAACTCTGATTTGCCATGGCCCTGTCAATCTTCGAAAAAAATTCTATCATCTCCTTGTTGTTTATTACTCCAAGTGTAGAAGTTACCACAAGACTTGACATCCTCCAAAAGGCAATTGGAAACACAGTCAATAAAGTCCTGGGAAGGACAATATTTAACTTTATTCCCTATTCTTTCTTCCTTGGTTAGTATATCATTAAAGTCCCCCATGACTAACCAAGAATCAGTTTGGGCAACCTGCTGTAATTCTTTCCACAATTCTTTCCTCCCCTCCTCATCATTATATTTCGGGTTTTGTGCCCTAAATAAAACCCATTACAATCTGATTAGTTATCAATTTGAGAGATTTGAAGTGATTTATGTTAACATGTATTTTTCATGCTTATGGTTTAATATATATATTTAATATATGCACAAAATCAGTTAAGTCCAGATTATATATTTATTCACAATTACAGTATTGTCAACACAGTGGAATGTGATTGTGATTATATGATTCAAAAGACTAAGTCCCTGTTTCATCAGTGTTTTGGATTTACACTGATGTGATAATCAGCGATGAAGTATACTTACACTTGGAGTAAGTGTAATGTTCTTTCCAGGACATTGGTAAAGTATACTAGTTTCGAATGTATGGAGTATACATTGGACTGGACCGATATTGAACTTAGTCAAGATATTATAAACTTACCGTTGTATCTTTCCAAGTCAATATCACTAGTTGATCTTAGATCAAAAGAATCTAAATCCTGATATGCTTAGGCTCAATCTCAGGAGTGTTATTCATGTTCTTTGATTTTTTAGTTAAGCCTACTTTTGGGTCAGGGTGATACGTATATTTTGGGAACATGATAGTATGACTAAGTGGGAGCGCTGAACAAAAATATGGAATCTATAGCTTCTACTGGTGTATAGAAGTCAAGTGATGATTCCCTTCGAGCTTAGCTAAATAGAAGTAAATGGATGAGCTCTTGTTTCAGTGACTATATCTTAGTTCACTAAAACATCATTTACAAGTAGCTAAGTGTTTTAAGGGGCCAAATACATTGAGGGGTGAAACGGTAAATTTATCCCTTCTCAGTGTAAATCATCTATATAGAGGATCTTTGATCAAATTAAAATTATAACGGATGGTTAAATGAGATAGCGTATCTATATCGTGGAACATATAGAGCGCTCTATATAAATCTGAGAGTGCAGTTCCAAGTTCTAAGAGTGGATTCAACAAGGAATTAATAAGTTAGGGAATTTACTTGGTAAATTCGGTTCGACTTATTGGAAGCTCAGTAATATAGGTCCATGGTCCCCATTCTAGTTGAGACCATACTGCTTGTAAGACTCAATAATTGATTTATGTTTAATCAATTATAATTCTAAACTTACACTATGTCTAGTTTGTGAATTTTCACTAAGCAGGGGCGAAATTGTAAAGAAAAGAGATTCTAGGTTTATTTATTAATTAAGAGACTCTATATGTCTAATTAATAATTATGTTAAATGAAAATATTATTTAATAATCTATTTTAGTTATTAAATAATTAGTTTTGGCATTTAAATGGTTAGAATTGGAAAATTGGCGTTTTTGAGAAAATAGAAATAAAAATTGTGAAAACTGCAAAATTCCAAGTGAGGCCCATTAACACCATGGTCGGCCACTTTTTCAAGCTTTTTCCAATTATTATTTTCATTATTTTAATGCCAATTAATTACTAACCTAAACCTAGTAGTTGCCTATAAATAGAAAGTGATGGCTCACACCAAAATAAGAAGTTATTCAGTAATTCAGGAAACTGCCTTTCAGAAAATTGAGCCACTCACTTTCTCTCTATAGCCGACCCCTCTCTCTCTCTTTTCCTCTTCACAATTTCGAAATACCCTAGTGATAGAGTAGTGCCCACACACAGCAAGTGGTACCTCAATCATAGTCTGGAAGATCGTGAAGAATCCAAATAAAAGAGAAGGACATTCGGACTCAGATCTTGATAATACTCTGCGACAGAAAGGATACAAGGGTCAGAGATCTGAGTGGAAGGAGACATATTATTCCGCTGCAACCAATCTAAGGTTTCGTTAACTTTATATGTGTTTATTATCGTTTTAGAAAGTTCATATTTAGGATGTTAAACAACATACTTGTGAGTAGATCTAAGATCCTGTTAAAATAAATTCCAACATTATAAGCATACACAAAGCTTAATACAAACTTATAGTTCCCATCAATTGTTTCTACCCCCGCATGAATTAGTTGACTTGAGCACTTTAAAATACTTACATTATAGCTACTTGGATTCCACGCAATCACAATTCTGCCCCCTTTGTGCCATGATATATTTGTAGTGAAGCACCATCCTTGAAACACATTTAAGTACAAATCTCCTAATTTAGGAGACTTAACTCTCGTCTCGAGGAGACCAACCAAACCAACCTTATTCTTATTAATAAACTGCCAAACCATGTGTTGCTTATGTTGGTCGTTGATTCCCCGGACGTTCCACACTAGCCATTTTCTTCTTCCCCGAGGTATCTGTTCTCAATATTGGCCTCCATATCAGTTTCCTCTAAAATCTTATATGCATTATTTGTTATAGTCATAGCAGGTTGTCGAACCTCCTTTGGTTTCCAGCCTTTTTGAATCGGCTGAAAACCATTAGAGTCTACTGCCTGCAACTTGTTTGTTCCTGGTAACTCCTCATGCCTCTTCTTCACCACCCATTCTTGTTTGCCCCCTATCTTTTTCCTACATTCACTTGTTTTATGCCCCATTCCCTTACAATACTCACAAAACATTGGTTTCCACTCATACTTGACTCCAACCGAAGTGTTGAAGCCGTGTTCATCTTCAAACTCAATGAGATCAGGTAAATCCTGATGTATCGAGACTTAAATAAGAATTCGTGGATACATTAGTTTACCTCTCTCTTTGGTAATTGAGTCTACCATTATTGGCTTTCCCAATTGCCCTATGATTTTGAATAATGACCTTTCACCCCAGTACTTCAATTCCAAATTTTCCAACTGCACCCAGATTGGAATCACACTGAGATTTTCTTTTTTAAAGTTCCCATCTGAGTTCCACGGCTTCATGACTACAGGGCGATTATTGAAAAAAATATACCCTCCGTTTAATACATTGTCCCTGCCTTCAATGGTGTGAAAACGAAACAAGAACACTCCATATGAAATCATTCCTACCTTATAAATCCTATCTTTTCCACACCCTTCTTGCGAATCCATCGATAACAAATAGAGGAGGGTTAGCTCTAACAGCATAGCAAACGATTGATGAGTTCCAGAAATCAACCTCCTCTTCTATATCCTCATCAGTTATCTTCACCTTCTCTTTCTCCAAGTTCTTAAAAGAATTATCCAAATATCTTTGAATATTATCAAATCGTAAAATAGGAGGAATGGAGGATTTACCTTGTGAGATGTTACTGCTACATTGAGCATTTGCCTCCATAAAAGTGGCGAAGTCAGACCTAATTTCTTCTTGCCTTTGGATCGAGCGAAGTGAGGATTTGGGAGATAAAGGTGCTTGAAATAGATCAGCATCTGGTTCATGACCATCCCCTTCATCAACACTCTCCTCATTCGTGAAATGAATCGGTTCGATGCCAAGAACCTCATCCATTGATTTGGTTTTTTTGACATCAGCAGTAGATACAGGGTCCCTCTTTCGAACTTTCCTCGTCTTCATAGATGTTGGTTGCCTCCCTTGAACCTTCGATCTCATTTTTGCCATGGCGCCAACTGAGGTAGCTGCGAGACAGGAGCTAGAGAGAAAACCTCTAAAGTTGTTAATTTCTATATTTGATATGTCTGCATCTTGGTTGGACGTCTTCTTGACTAGCTTGTTCGGACATGCGAGTATTACCAATATTAAGATTACCAATTAGTGGCTACTAGGAATACTTTCCTCTGCCCATATATTGAAAATGTGGGACACGTGTCATCCATTCTCATTGGCACGTCAAGCTGCAAAAAATAAGATAACAGTAAGTGTTAAAATTTCTCTGCATAAGTTCTTTGTGCTAGTTTGATGCATTGTACAGTGTGGGTGCCCCCCAAGTGAGCACGCAGACTTACAATCTCTTGGTCACTTACAATTCACCAAGTTTCATAAATCTTGCCTAATAATTTTCTTCGGGTGCTACCTGTTGTGCGCATGTGGAACTAAAAAAGAATTATTTAAGAAGTTAATCGTATTATCAAGTGGTTTAGACACGAGATATTTGAACATAAACAATCATTTTTATTCATTAATTGGTCTTTGTTGATGTGAAACTTACATAAATTGATTCTACAAGCTTACATAATAAAAGGTCTACTTCTAGATATCAAATGGCTACCCCTACTTGACATGCAAAGCAGAGGCCACCATTGAAGAACGATGGGCAGCCACACTAACAAGGTCGTGGGCACTAGCTCTTTTAACTAACTCTAAAGATGAGTTGGTAGAACTACTACTATTGAGTAGCATTCTCTAAGCTAGTCACTATTAGTACTTGCAAAGAAGCTCTCCATTCCAGTATCGTGGTAGGAGAACCAACTCCACGTTCTCGTTATACCTTCCCAGCTTGTAGGCTTCCTTACTTGTTATCTCTGTAATTTGTAGGGGCCTTCTCGATTCGGTCCAAACACTCCTACTGCTGGATCTTTGGTGTTCAAGAACACTCTTCGGAGCACCAGGTCTCCTATGAAGATTTCTTGTCCTTGACTTGTTTTTGAATTACCTTGTAACCTTTTGCTGGTAGGCTTGCAGCTTTAGGTTGGCTTGATCTCTTCTTTCCTCTATTTTTTCCAGGGATTCTGCCAGTAGGATCTTGTTTGTATCTTGATCATAGGTTGTCCTCATGTGAGACGTTGGCACTAACTCTACAAGCAACATCGCCTCATAGCCATAAGCTAGAGCGAATGGAGTTTTTCTAGTGGTCGTCTTCTTGGTAGTCTTGTGCGACCATAGAACTTCTGGGAGCAATTCAGGCCAATTGTCATTTGCCTCTTCAAGGTGTCCTTGAGGGTCTTTTTGACAGCTTCTACCTACCCATTTTCTTGAGGATGGGCCATGGTAGAGAAGTTTTTAATGATGTCATGTCTGTTGCAAAAATCAGTGCGCATGTCACTTCAAACTACTTTCCATTGTCTGACATAATCTTCTGTGGAAGTTCGAAAAAATGTATGATGTTCTTAAAAATAAAGTCAAGGACTTTTTTGGAGGGGATTGTTGATAGGGGTTCAGCTTCTGCCCACTTGGTAAAGTAGTCTACAGCAACTACGGCGAACGATTGTCGCAGAAGCCTTCATGCACTTCTATTATCAACTGCTCGACTTAAGTCTTGGTGACACACCTCAAGAGCGGCATTGAGAAGCTCTATATGTACATTACTCTGTCTAGGATTAGATACCTAATAGCCTTTCTTCTCATCTTTTTTGCCTCATTCTTATTTTTTCAGGCAAGGCTCTAGTTTGGAGGTAAGCTGCAATAGGTGTCAATGTTGGACTATCATCCAACATGTCAACTTCTTCAAGGATGGTAATGCTTTGTTCCTTTAGGAACTGTATTGGCACTAGGTTTTCCTTATCGGCAACGGTGCTACTTGCCAAATGGGAAAATGCATCTGTAGTGACATTCTGCTCTGTAGGGATCTGCCTTATAGTATAGCCTTTGAGCTAACTTAGCAAGTCTTGAATCTTGCTCAAGTAGGCCATCATTCTTTCACCTAGAGATGTGTATTCTTCTAGGACTTGATTCATGACTAGTTAAGAGTTGTTGAATATGTCTAGGTGGTCAACCTGTACATCATTTGTCAGCTTAAGGCCAGCGATCACACTTTGTATTTAGCCTCGTTGCTTGAGGCTTTGAAGCTAAATTTGATTGCTCCGTTTAATTGTTTCCCCCAGGTTTTATGAGGGAAATACTTGCACTGGACAATTGTTTAGTGTAGCTTCCATCAACATGAAGTTTCCATGTTGATTCTTCAAGATTTTACTACTACTCTTGCTCTCGCTTCTTCTCTACCTCTTTCTTTTTTCGTGATTCTTAAGAGACTTTAAGAGATGTGTTCATACACTCGACCACAAAGTCTAAACGGCTTGACCTTTTACGGCCATTCTCAATTGATACATGATATCGAATTGGCTAAGTTCATTGGTCCACTTGAGTAGTCATCCAGATGCTTTTGGTTTCTGTAAAACCTGTTGCAATGGTTGGTTCGTGTACACCTTCATAGGGTGTGCTTGGAAGTAAGGCCTCAGCTTTTTGGATGCCAAGAGCAAGTGGTAGGTCAGCTTCTCCAAGAGTAGGTACTGACTTTCAACATCGATTAGTCTCTTGATGAAGTACTATACAGGGTGTTGTACACCGTCTTCTTCTCTTGTTAGGACTGCACTCACAACTTATTCTATGACAACTAAGTACATGCTTAGCTCTTCATTGTCTAGGGGTTTTAACAATACAGGTGGTTGAGCCAATTGTTTTTTCAGCTCTTGGAATGCTTTTTAACATTCCTATGTCCACTCAAATTTTTTGTTACCTCTGACAATGTTATAGAAGGGTACACACTATTCCGTTGACTTGGACACGAATTTTCTTAGTGCAGCAATGCATCCTGTCAGGCTTTGTACTTCCTTGATGGTTGTGGGCAACTCCATGTCCAAAAGGGCTTTGATCTTGTCTGGGTTTGCTTCTATTACCCTGGCGTTGACTATGAAGCCAAGGAATTTTCCTGAGCCTACCCGAAAAAAACATTTGAGTGGGTTAAGCTTCATGTTGTACTTGTGGAAGATCTTGAAGCATATGTCTAGGTCTTCCACATGTGCTCTTGCCTTTTTGGACTTGACCAGCATGTCGTTCACATACACTTCCATATTGCGGCAATGAGATCTTTGAACATTTTGTTCACAAGCCTCTGGTAGGTGGGCCCTATATTTTTTAGCCCAAAGGGCATGACTTTGTAGCAGTATAGGCCCAAGTCAGTCATGAAGCTTGTGTGCTCTTGATCTGACGGATGCATCTTAATTTGGTTGTAACCTGAGTACGTGTCCATGAAACTTAGGACCTCATGGCTAGCTGTGGCATCTACTTGCTGGTCAATTCTTGGAAGTAGAAAGCAGTCCTTTGGACATGCTTTATTCAGGATGGTGAAGTCTATGCATACTATCCACTTTTTGTTTGGTTTGGGCACTAGGACAGGGTTGGATACCCAAAGTGAATAGAATGCTTTGGTTATGAAGTCATGGACCTGTAGCCTCTCAACTTCATCTATGAGCGCTTGGGCGCGTTCTTTGTCCGACAACCTCCTTTTCTGTTGTACAAGTTGGAAGTTTGGATTGATGTTGAGGGCATGGGTCATCATAGAGGGGTCTATTCCGACCATGTCTCCATGTGACCATGCAAAGAGGTCCAGGTTTGCCCTTAGAAAATTTATCAACACTAATTTTATTTTCAGCGCTAAACCCTCCCGATCTTCAGTCTTCTAGCTGGAGAAGTGGGATCAACCTCCACTTCCTCCAGCTCTTCTAAAGGTCCAAAGCTACCTACACAATCCCTAAAACGAGGATCTATGTCTATGTACCTGCTTTGGGCTGGACTTCATTACCCTTTGCTGGGCTTTTCTTCAAAGCTTTTGGCGGGCATCTTCTCTTTCTTAACTTTGGACAAAGCCAAGTTGTAACAATGACAGGAAGACTTTTGGTCTCCCCTCAAACATCCTACCCATCCCTTGTTGGGAATTTTAGGAAGAGGTGGTAGATGGGTGTCACTGTCTTTAGGCCGTACAGGGCTGGTCGACCTGTCATGGCATTGAAATCTGAGAGAACATCGATAATGACAAACTGTGCCATCAGAGTTCTGGTAGGTGGATTTTCTCCAATAGTGAGGGGCGATCTGATGTACCCCATAAGTCCAATGACTTGGCCAAAGAAGACATAAATTATTTGAGTGTAGGGTGCCAAATCAGTTAACTAGACCCCATCTTTTTGTATGTTGATTTGAAAAGAATGTTAGAGGAGGCTCCATTCTCCACCATGAATCTTGCCACAGTCATATTCCTAATTTGTGTAGTTATTACCAGGGGTCATTGTGTGGGAAACTAACTTAAGCGGTATCTCCTTCAGTGAAAGAGATAGTAAGCTCTCCAAGCTTTGGTTGCTTAGAGCCTCTTTCTTCGACGGCCAGGATGTCACTGTTGGGCTAATGATGGAGTGTCCAAGCATAGCGCTCCCTAGCTTTGCTGGTCTCACCTACAAAATGGTGTCCACCGATAATGACCCCTAAGTGACCCGTAACAGGAGCTGGCATAGGGTCTCTATTCTGGGCACCTTGTGCCTGAGTTTAGTCATTTTGCACAAAATGACGCAAGTGGGGATTGTTCTTGTTGGGTTTTATGCCCTAAATAAAACTCATTTCAATATAATCAGATTTACTTATTAAGATAGATGAAAAATAACATTTAATGTTGCATGGTTCACATGATTTATTTCATGATTATATGTACATAATGTATAAATTCATCTGAAACCCTTTTCACATACTTGATCCTGTTTATTGTGCAGTCAACACATTGGAAAGTAAACATGACTATGTGAATAAAGTTTCCTAGATTTATCAGACATAGGGTTTTACTGATATGATAATCTACAACAGAGTTTACTTGCATTTGGAGAAATGCTATGTTCTTTCCAAAGCATTGGTTAAAGTAAAGCTCAGGTTGGATGCATGGAGTATGCATCGGAAGGGACCGATATTGAACTTTGACTTAGATTTATTAAACTTACCGTAATATCTATTCAAGTCAATATCGCCTAGTTGATCCTAGATCAAATGATCTTAATCCTGTTATGATTAGACTCAATCTCAGGAGGCTATTCGTGTTCTTTGATTTGTTAGTTAAGCCTACTTTTAGGTCAGGGTGATACGTACATTTTGGAAACACGGTAGTGCAATTGAGTGGGAGCGCTAACATAAACATGGAATCTATAGCTTCTATCTGGCGAATAGTAAGTAAAGGATGATCTCCTTCGAGCTTGACCAAACGAAAATAAATGGTGGAGATCTCATTTCACATAAGCTGAAATATCATTTATACGGGGTTAAGCGTTTTAAGGATTAAATACATTGTAGGGTGTAACGGTAATTTAATCCCTTTACAGTGTAGATCATTCATATACAGGATCATTGATCATATTAGGATTATAACAAGGGATAACTAATGATGTGTCTATATGGTGGAACATATAGAGCATTCTATGTACTGATAGTGCAATTCTAAGTTCTATGCGTGGATTCAACGAAGAATTAATAAGTCAGTGAATTTAGGTGATAAATTCTTGATCTGCTTATTGGAAGCTCGGTTATATAGACCCATGGTCCCCGCACTAGTTGAGATAATATTGCTTGTAAGACTCATATAATTGGTTTTGATTAATCAATTATAATTCTCAAATTAGACTATGTCTATTTGTGAATTTTTCAATAAGTAAGGGCGAAATTTGAAAGAAAGAGCTTTAGGGGCATATTTCTTAATTATGATACTTTGTATGGTTCAATTAATAAATATGATAAATGACAATGTTATTTAACAATTATTTATAGTTATTAAATAGTTAGAATTGGCATTTAAATGGTTGAATTAGAAAATTGGCGTTTTTGAGAAAATCATATGCAAAAAAAAAAAAACTGCAAAATTGCAAAAAGTGAGGCCCAAATCCACATGTATAGGGCCGGCCACTTTTATAGGAATTTACCTCTAATATTTTAATTATGTTAATGCCAAATAATTCAAACCTAACCCTAGTGGAATGCTATAAATAGATAGTGAAGGCTTCAGGAAAAAAACACTTTTCTTCTGACTTTTCATTCAGAAAAAACTGAGCCTCTCTCTCTCCCTATCTTTGGCCGACCCCACTCTCTCTCTCTCTTCTTCCTTGAATTTCGAAATTCTTAGTGTTAGAGTAGTTCCCACACACAGCAAGTGGTACCTCAACCATAGTGAGGAAGATCGTGAAGAAAGACTTTCAGCAAGAAGGAGTTTCAGCACTAAAGAATCAGAGAAAGAGATCCAGGTTCAGATATTGATAATGCTCTGCTACAGAAAGGAATCAAGGGCTAGATATCTAAACGGAAGGAGTCATATTATTCCGCTGCACCCAATGTAAGGTTTACTAAACTTTATATGTGTTTATTTCATCGTTTTAGAAAGTTCATATTTAGGGTGTTAATCAACATACTTGTGAGTAGATCTAAGATCCTGGTAAAATAATTTCCATCAACTGGCCTCAGAGCCATGGTAATTGATTTTCTTGCAAGAAATTTGGACTTAAAACGATTATTTTATGTTTTGGATGGTATCATGTTGTATTGAGTGTTATTTGATGATCGATTGATGTTTGTGAATTTTCTTGAAAAAATAATTGAATATCTGTTTCTGGAATTATTTTTATTGGATAGTATAGAAAAAATTAAGCAAGTTACCTTTTTTAAATAACTCAATTTCGATTTAATTTGAATTAGTTATGATTTTTTGAAGTTTCGAAAAAAAATCGGGGTTGAGTGGCAGGGCTCCTGCGTGCGCGGAAATCATGCAGATTTCCCCTGCGCCGATAAACCACGCCCAATCAACCCTTGTGCGCGCACGGACGAGTATGCACAGCATACCGTCCGTACAGCTCGCATTTTTTTCGTTTTTCTTCGATTTTTCATGCTTTTTCATGGATTTAACTTCCGATTTTTTGTGTAGTTCTGTATTTATACATTTACTATTCCTAATTTAATTCTAATTATTATAATTAAATTAATTAATATTTTTTAAATTTAATTCATGATATTAGTGTAATTTGAATTTGAAAAATAGTAAATATCTATCTTTTTTGCTTAATTATATATCTTATTTTTAAATTTGATTATATCTTATCTTATTTTTGAATTTAAGGTCAGATATTAAATTTTTTAAATTAATTTATTTTTTAAATAATTTGACCTTATTTAAATTTAAAATAAGATAACTATAATCATGTAATTTTAAATAGATGTAAGACATTTTGCTAACTTTAAATTTTGTTATTTTATCTATTTAAATTAAATTTAAAATCTGAAAAAGATATTTATTTATCTTTTTTAATTTTTTATTTAATTTTTATTTAAAAAAACATTAAGTTTTTTCAAAAAAATAGTTAGCAAATTTTGAAATGATTTTTAGGTTGGTTGAAACCTAATTTTTCAAAATTGTAGGTTTAATTTTAAATTTTTTAATTTTCGAAATTTTTTTAATTTTTTTTAATTTTCGAAAATATATTTTTATTTATTTAATTAATTAATTTTTCAAAATTATTTATTTAAAATTAAATAAATCCTACATCCAACTATCCAGCTAACCTTGTTGCAGGAGTATGTGTTTTAGCTTGTTTGTAAGTTTTTAAAACCTATTATTGCTTGATTGCAAATAGCCATGGTTAACTTGTTGACAGATCCAATGATCTGATTTTAACTCATGGCTCCCTTGGTCAAGTAAATAATTTGTAACAGGTATATTTAAAATTTTCTTTCATCTGTGTATGACCTAGCAACATGATAGGATCCATCCGAATAATGTGCCTGTGTGAGCCTATGTGTTTAATTTCATTATAGATGCATATAGGTTGTTGTTACTAAATAAAATATCATAGTTCTTGATAGATTTTATTAAGGCCCATTTAGTTTTTGGGCCTATTCAATTAATAACAGTTGTTCATTTTAAGGTTAAATTCCTCTCTTTTGGGCCTTGTGTGAGAGTTGGGAGCCATAGTAGTGGGTACGACATACTGAACCCAGCACCCCCTCACATGAACCACCCCAATTGTGAAGGCCCATTTGCCTGATTTGAATAATTGTACTAGGTTAATTAAACTAGTTTAACCTAATAAAATTGATTAGCAACATAATTAATTTCATTTATTTTGAAATTAATTTAAGAAAACCATAGTTTAAAGAATTTTTTATTCTAAGCTAAACTATATGTATTTTCTTGTATTTAATTAAATATAGAATTATAACTATCTAGATTCTTTCTGAAGCTTAATTTAAATTTTTCATTAAATATTCCTATTTAAGTTGATATTTAGTTATTTCTAACTAATCAACTTAAACCTGAATATCTTTTGGATTTAAAATTTCAAAATTAAGTTGAGGAATTTTAGGTATTGGTTATTAAGATTCTTTAGATATTTTTTAAGTTGATATCTTTTCGAATATCAACTTAAAATGGAATATTTTCAAATTAAGTGGTTACAACTTAATTTTTGATATTTAATTAAATTTAAATTTGAAAATATTTAAGTTTTAGATTCTTCTAATACAACTTAAATTAGATATTTTTTCAAATTTTGTGGAAAAGATACTTAGTCAAATAAGATATTTTCTAGACAACTATTTCTAGACTACTTATTATTTCTAATATTAAATAGGAAAATATTATACATTGTGAAATTAATTATTTAAATAATTAATTTTGGTACAATTTATTTTAAGTATATTTTTCCTAGTATTAAACTAGAAATTAATAATTAAGCCTTCTCTACACTTAATTATTTATTTCTTGAATTTAATACATTTAATTAATTTGAAAATTAAATATCTAAGTTGATTTTCATCATGATACTTAAATATTTCTTTTTCATGACAATTAATTAAATAGAAAATTATTTTTAGTTGAAATTTATTTTTTCAACTAAATTTAAATAATTTTCAAAATATATTTTTTCTTTATTTTATTAATCAAATTTCGAAATTGCATTTCTTAAATGCTGGAATTTCGAATTTTATTTGAAAAATAGATTAAAGTTGTAAATTATTTATTTTAATTTTGGACCAACTTAAATCAATGATTTTTTCATTTAATGATTAATTAAAATAAATGAAGTAAAATATATTTTATTAGAAATTTAATTAATTAGTCAAAGAAAAATCTAGATAAGTGATATTTTTGCTTGAAGTATTTTTCTAGTGTATTTAATTAAATAGAAAATTAATATTTAAGTTCATTTTCATCATCATACTTAAATATTTGAAATTTTTCTTATATATATTTAATTAAATAGGAAAATTATATTTTTTGTTGTAAATTAATTTTATTAATTAATTTTGGGCCAACATTAAATTAGAATAATTTTTCCAGGATTTATTTTTATTTTAACATGCATTTTCGAAAATTGTATTCTTAAATACTTTAATTTTTCGAAATGCAATATATATTTATAGAAAAATAAATTTTAGTTGTAAATTAATTTAAATTAATTTTGTAACAACATAAATTGAATATTTTTCTAAATATTTATTGGAAATTATTACTAAGATGGAAATAATTCATGTTACTTTCATATCCATCTAAGTAAAATTTATAAATATTAAATTAAAATTTATATTTAGAATTTTTCATTCTAAATTGGAAATTTTAATTAAATAAATATATATTTAAAATAAATAGATAAAATAATGAGATTCAAAGAAAATACAACTCTCTTTAAATAATGAGCTTTATTATTAAGATATCCGATCTCCATTGTTGGTTTTACATCGCGTTTGTTTTAGTGAGTAATCCTCCCTAATGGAAGAACATTCATTAGCAATTTCGCACCGTTTAATCTCGAAAGATAAGTAGTTTGTAAGTGTTTTATATGGTATGGATCACCCTAATGGTGGCGACCATATTTGACTTGCAAATTATGAAACAATGGTGGAAGATCATAAGATAGAATTGCCTTGACTCTCGCCTAAACGGGACAACGCTGAATTCCAATCTTGATCGAATAAAAGGTTGCTAGAATGTTTAAACATTTTAGATGAGCTGAAAACTCTATTCAATGAATGATAGCTTTGACTCTCGCCTAAACGGGACACTGATATCAGTTTGTTGAAAACCTTAGAAATTATTTAGGATTGTATGTTTTAGTATTTTCACTTGTCATTCCTACTTGCTATATGTTTAATAATTTTTGAATTGTGTATGAATTTATATTGAACCATGTTATTTTCTGTTATTAAGTTGTAGTTTAATTTCGAATCTTCATTGTTGGTCTAACTTGGTTTGTTTATCTAATGAGATAAATCCCCAGTGGATTTTCACCATTAGACATACATAATAGTGCTAGATCTCGAAAGATAAATATTGTATATGCAACATCTAGCTGTTCATCAATTGATGACACCTTAGACTAGTATTTTTACAATATGAAACAAGAAGATTATATATATAAATAAGATTACTTTGACTCTCGCTAATCGAAGCATCGTTGGATTCTTATTTATAAACGAAATTATCCTAATTCCTCTTAGCTTATTCATTTCGAATTAGCTCAATAACATATCATTGGATGAATGGTCTATAAATCATTTCATGTCATTCTATATTTTCTCTTAAGAAATTAAATGACGCATATGATTATAATCCCGAAATTCTATTCCCAATTGATATAAATCCTCAATCTTAGAAATCTCCTACTTGTATGGGCAAATCAGACTTAGAGTTAAATTAGTAGTGGTGGTCCAAGATAGAATTACTCATAATATTTGGTATAAATTTAAGTCTTTGACTTTAATTTTAGATTCCAAACAGAAATTTTCTTATATTTCTAATTCCAGAATACAATACAGTTACACTTTCTCAAGTGTTTAATGTCCATCTTCTATTAATGGATTCAAACTGTATGGAATATGAGTTTAGTATTCTGTGACCAGGATCCACTTGCAGTATTCTAAGAACTCTTTGATGTAACAAAACCTAAGTCATCAAAACGACACAACCACATTTTTTTAATCTATGGCATTTGTATCTTGTTCATAGTGGTTTTCACAAGATCAATCTCTGCAATGAGTTAATATGCCTATATCCACTGAAAGTAATTCATCTTATTCACAGATGGATGTACATTCAGGGGTGGATATGAGTTTTTCGTTGTATTCTTAAAACGATCACTCTAGATTACACCTTATGCAAAGAAATTTGAAATGTTTACAAAATTTCATTAATTTCTACCAATGGTTAAAACCATTAAGGTAAGTGGTTAAAGATCTTGCAAACTGATAGGGGTGGAGAAATAGTTAGTAGATATGCAGTTCAAAGATCATTAAATTGATTTTTGAATTATATCCAAACTTACCTCCCCAAAAATTTTGAGTTGTATATTGATGATTAGTTACTAGTCGTTGCCTAAATCCTTCTATGGTAATACAATTTCAGAATGATGTAATGGTTGTATACTTAAAGTAAATCATTACTAGATTCATGGATGGCCTAATCAAAATCTTAAGAAAAGCTAGAACTGTTAACCATGTTTTGTTAGCTATTCTAAGTGATTAGGGGTGGACCATCCCATAGTCAATAGATAAGAAAGTGTTTGTTCAAACAAATACTACTTTTCTAAGATAATGACTAAGTCTGAAAATAAAGTACCAAATAACGGAGATATTTATTTCTTGATTCCAAAAGTGTTCTATCATCTTATTTGACATATGATGATCCCACTGCCTCTGTTGTCTTGTCACAACCGAAGAGATCAATACCATTTAGTTTTCTTAGACATAATTCATGGTACCTTGTCGTAGTGGTAGAGTTTCTAGGAACTTACCTTCTTATGACTTGGGAGACACTAGTGATTTAAAATCCATTGTGAGTTTAAACAAGTAATGGATTTTCAAGATAAGAAACTAAGAAGAAAATGTTGGAATTTATTTTACCAGGATCTTAGATCTACTCACAAGTATGTTTATTAACATCCTAAATAAGAACTTTCTAAAACGATAAATTAAACACATATAAAGTTTAAGAAACCTTACATTGGGTGCAGCGGAATTATAATGACTCCTTCCGTTCAGATATCTAGCCCTTGATTCCTTTCTGTAGCAGAGCATTATCAATATCTGAACCTGGATCTCTTTCTCTGAATCTTTGATGCTGAATCTCCTTTGCTGATGATCTTTCTTCACGATCTTCCTCACTATGATTGAGGTATCACTTGATGTGTGTGGGCACTACTCATACACTAAGGATTTCGAAATTATCAAGGAAGAAGAGAGAGAGTGGTCAGCTAAAGATAGGGAGAGAGAAGGCTCAGTTTTTTCTGAATAGAAAAAGTCAGAAGAAAAGTGTGTTATTTTCCTGAAGCCTTCACTATCTATTTATAGCATTCCACTAGGGTTTGATTTGAATTATATGGCATTAAAATAATGAAAAAATCATTTAAAAAAGATGACATAAGTGGCCGGCCCTAGGCTAGGTGGACTGGGCCTTGATTTTTGCAATTTTGCAATTTTACCACTTTTTGTATCTGATTTTCTCAAAAATGCCAATTTCCTAATTCAATCATTTAAATGCCAATTCTAACTATTTAATAACTATAAATAATTATTAAATAATATTGTCATTTATCATATTTATTAATTGCACCATACAAAGTATCATAATTAACAAATATGCCCCTGTTAACTCTTTCTTTACAATTTCGCCCTTACTTAGTGAAAATTTCACAAATAGACATAGTCTAATTCGTGAATTATAATTGATTAATCAAAACCAATTACATGAGTCTTACAAGCAATATTATCTCAACTAGTGGGGGGACCATGGGTCTATATAACCGAGCTTCCAATAAGTAGATCAAGAATTTAGCACTAAAATTCACTAACTTATTAATTCTTCGTTGAATCCACGCATAGAACTCAGAATTGCACTCTCAGTATATAGAATGCTCTATATGTTCCACCATATAGACACATCATTAGTTATCCATTGTTATAATCCTAATGTGATCAATGATCCTCTATATGAATGATCTACACTGTAAAGGGATTAAATTACCGTTACACCCTACAATGTATTTATTCCTTAAAACACTTGACCCCGTATAAATGATATTTCAGCTAATGTGAAATGAGTACTCCACCATTTATGTTCGTTTGGTCAAGCTCGAAGGAGATCATCCTTTGCTTACTATTCGCCAGATAGAAGCTATAGATTCCATGTTTATGCTAGCGCTCCCACTCAATTGCACTACCGTGTTCCCAAAATGTACGTATCACCCTGACCTAAAAGTAGGCTTAACTAACAAATCAAAGAACACGAATAGCCTCTCGAGATTGAGCCTAATCATATTAGGATTAAGATCATTTGATCTAGGATCAACTAGGCGATATTAACTTGAATAGATATTACGGTAGGTTTAATAAATCTAAGTCAAAGTTCAATATCGGTCCCTTCCGATGCATACTCCATGCATCCAACCTGAGCTTTACTTTAACCAATGTTCTGGAAAGAACATAGTATTTCTCCAAATACAAGTAAACTCTTGTTGTAGATTATCATATCAGTAAAACCCTATGTCTGATAAATCTAGGAAACTTTATTCACATAGTCATGTTTACTTTCCAATGTGTTGACGACACAATAAACAGGATCAAGCATGTGAAAAGGGTTTCAGATGAATTTATACATTATGTACATATAATCATGAAATAAATCATGTGAACCATGCAACATTAAATGTTATTTCTGATCTATATTAATAAGTAAATCTGATTATATTGAAATGAGTTTTATTTAGGGCATAAAACCCAACAAACTCCCACTTGCACTAATATAAAACAAAAAGTGCGTTTCAAATAATCTCAACACCTTGATATACAAATCAAGTGTAGTAGTAGTAAACTCCTCGTAATAGGATCTGAAAGGCTGAATTAAACACAACCTTTTCTCCACCATTACTCTTCCTTAATCACAAAATCATTGATAATGTGAAATTCCTCTCTATATGTCTACTCTCTTGGGATACTGGATTCTATACCTTTGGCAACTACTTTTGGTTAATCAGGAAATTAACACTAGTAGTTTAAGGCAATTTGGAATGGTGCCAAAGATGTATAGAACTTTCCTTAGACTGAATAAGTAACTTTCCTGCAGCTTTAACATTCAGTCCCTTTCTGGTAGACCTAGAGACTTTAGATAGGTTTTTACACTTCTCCAAAATCACTATTCCACCCCCAGAGTAACCACCATCTTATCAGAAAGATTTACTAGCACATAGGCAAATTTCGAAATCTGATATGGTGTAGTCTAAGAGTTTTAAACACACCCTTATAGACTAACATATAGTTCCTCTTCTTTATCTTAAGATTTACTTGATTGTCTTCCAATGTTCTTCTCCTGGATTAATCTGATACCTACTCATTACTCCCACTCAACAGCAGGTGTCTGGTCTAAGGCATACAAAAGCATATCTAAGACCTCTCACTGTTGATATAAGAAATTTTTCCATGGCTTTATCTTTTCTGGAATAGTTGAGACTTTTCCTTAGATAAATAAAATCTATGCCTAAGAAGTTGTGAAGCTTCTATAGATTGCCATTAGAAAGAAAATGCTTCAGCATCTTACTAAAGTAAGTTGCTTGCATTAGAGTAAGTAATTACCAGGTATACCACAAGCCATAGGTTTAGATAAACTCAAATCTATAATACTAGGAACAGGAAGTTTTGTTAAGTCAATTGAATAGACTTATAAACGAAAATTTCCTTTTATGTCCTTGTAATAGAAAACTTTAGGTTATTCCATGTGAATGGATTAAACCATAGTTCTATAGGCTTTCTTCTTAGTTTCTTATCTTGACAATCCATTACTTGTTTAAACTCACAATGGATTTTAATCACTAGTGTCTCCCAAGTCATAAGAAGGTGAGTTCCTAGAAACTCTCCCACTACGACAAGGTACCGCGAATTATGTCGAAGAAAAATAAATGGTATTAACCTCTTTGGTTGTGACAAGACAACAGAGGCAGTGGGATCATCATATGTCATATAAGATGATAGAACACTTTTGGAATCAAGAATTAAATATCTCCTTTATTTGCTACTTGTTTTCAGACTTAGTCATTTTCTTAGAAAAGTAGTATTTGTTTGAACAAACACTTTCTTATCTATTGACAATGGGATGGTCCACCCCTAATCACTTAGAAAAGCTAACAAACCATGGTTAACAGTTCTAGCCTTTCTTAAGATTTTGATTAGGTCATCCATGAATCTAGTAATGATTTACATTAAGTATACAACCATTACATCATTCTGAAATTGTATTACCATAGAAGGACTTAGGCAACGACTAGTAACTAATCATCAATATGCAAATCGAAATTTCTGGGGAGGTAAGTTTGGATATAATTCAAAAATCAATGTAATGATCTTTGAACTGCATATCTACTAACTATTTCTCCACCCCTATCAGTTCGCAAGATCTTTAACCACATACCTTAATGGTGTTTAACCATTGCTAGAAATTGATGAAATTTTTCAAACATTTCAAATTTCTTTGCATAAGGTATAATCTAGAGTTATCGTTTTAAGAATACAACGAAAAACTCATATCCACCCCTGAATGTACATCCATCTGCGAATGAGATGAACTACTTTCAGTGGATATAGGCATATTAACTCTTTGCAGAGATTGATCTTGTCAAAACCACTATGAACAAGATACAAATGCCATAGATTAAGAAAATGTGGTAGTGTCTATGATGACATAGGTTTAGTTACATCAAAGAGTTCTTAGAATACTTCAAGTGGATCCTGGTCACAGAATACCTAACTCACATTCCATACGCTTTAATCCATTAATAAAAGATGGATATTAAACACTTGAGAAAGTGTAACTGTATTGTATTCTGGAATTAGAAATTTAAGAAAATTTCTATTTGGAATCTAAAATTAAAGTCAAAGACTTAAATTTATACCAAATATAATGAGTAATTCTATCTTGGACCAGCACTACTAATACAAACTCTAAGTAGATTTGCCCATACAAGTAGGAAATTTCTAAGATTGAGGATTTATATCAATTGGGAATAGAATTTCGGGATTATAATCATATGCGTCATATAAAATGACATGAAATGATTTATAGACCATTCATCCAATGATATGTTTTTAAAGCTAATTCGAAATGAATAAGCTAAGAGGAATTAGGATAATTTCGTTTAAAATAAGAATCCAACGATGCTTCGATTAGCGAAAGTCAAAGTAATCTTATTTATATAATCTTCTTGTTTTATATCGTAAAAATACTAGTCTAAGGTGTCATCAATTGATGAACAGCTAGATGTCGCATATACAATATTTATCTTTCGAGATCTAACACTATTATGTATGTCTAATGGTGAAAATCCACTAGGGATTTATCTCATTAGATAAACAAGCCAAGTTAGACCAACAATGAAGATTCGAAATTAAACTACAACTTAATAACAGAAAATAACATGGTTCAATATAAATTCATACACAATTCAGAAATTATAAACATATAGTAAGTAGGAATGACAAGTGAAAATACTAAAACTTACAATCCTAAATAATTTCCAAGGTTTTCAACAAACTGATATCAGTGTCCCGTTTAGGCGAGAGTCAAAGCTACCATTCATTGAATAGAGTTGTCAGCTCGTCTAAAATGTTAAACATTCTAGCAACCTTTTATTCGATCAAGATTGGAATTCAGCGTTGTCCCGTTTAGGCGAGAGTCAAGGCAATTCTATCTTATGAGCTTCCACCATTGTTTCATAATTTGCAAGTCAAGTATGGTCGCCACCATTAGGGTGATCCATACCATACAAAACACTTACAAACTACTTATCATGCGAGGTTAAACGGTGCGAAATTGCTAATGAACGTTCCTCCATTAGGGAGGATTACTCACTAAAACAAACGCGGTGTAAAACCCACAATGGAGATCGAATGTCTCTTGATAATAAAGCTCATTATTTAAAAAGAGTTGTATTTTCTTTTATTCTCTTTATTTATTCTATTTATTTTAAATATATATTTATTTATTTAAAATTTCCAATTTAGAATGAAAAATTCTAAATATAAATTTTAATTTAATATTTATAAATTTTACTTAGATGGATATGAAAATAACATGAATTATTTCCATCTTAGTAATAATTTCCAATAAATATTTAGAAAAAAATATTTAAGTTGTTACAAAATTAATTTAAATTAATTTACAACTCAAATTTAATTTTCTATAAATATATATTGCATTTCGAAAAATTAAAGTATATAAGAATACAATTTTCGAAAAATGCATATTAAAATAAAAAATAAATCCTGGAAAAATTTTTCTAATTTAATGTTGGCCCAAAATTAATTAATAAAATTAATTTACAACAAAAAAATATAATTTTCCTATTTAATTAAATATATAAGAAAAATTACAAATATTTAAGTATGATGATGAAAATCAACTTAAATATTAATTTTCTATTTAATTAAATACACTAGAAAAATACTTCAAGCAAAAATATCACCTATCTAGATTTTCCTTTGACTAATTAATTCTATTTCTAATAATATACTTTAATTCAATTTATTTTAAATTAATCAATAAATGAAAAAATCATTGATTTAAGTTGATCCAAGAATTAATTAAAATAATTAATTTACAACTTAATCTATTTTTCAAGATAAAATTCGAAATTCTAGCATTTAAGAAATGCAATTTCGAAAATTGATTAATAAAATAAAGAAAAAATATATTTTGAAAATTATTTAAATTTAGTTGAAAAATTAAATTTCAACTAAAAATAATTTTCTATTTAATTAAATGTCATGAAAAAGAAATATTTAAGTATGATGATAAAAATCAACTTAGATATTTAATTTTCAAATTAATTAAATGTATTAAATTCAAGAAATAAATAATTAAGTGTAGAGAAGGCTTAATTATTAATTTCTAGTTTAATACTAGGAAAAAATATACTTAAAATAAATTGTACCAAAATTAATTATTTAAATAATTAATTTCACAATGTATAATATTTTCCTATTTTACTATTAGAAATAATAAGTAGTCTAGAAATAACTATCTAGAAAATATCTTATTTGACTAAGTATCTTTTCCACAAAATTTGAAAAAATATCTAATTTAGGTTGTATTAGAAAAAATCTAGAACCTAAATAGTTTTCAAATTTAAATTTAATTAAATATCAAAAATTAAGTTATAACCACTTAATTTGAAAATATTCCATTTTAAGTTAATATTTGAAAAGATATTAACTTAAAAAATATCTAAAGAATCTTAATAACCAATGCCTAAAATTCCTCAACTTAATTTTGAAATTTGAAATTCAAAAGATATTCAGATTTAAGTTGGTTAGTTGTAGATAACTAAATATCAACTTAAATAAGAATATTTAATGAAAAATTTAAATTAAGTTCCAGAAAGAATCTAGATGGTTATAATTCTATATTTAATTAAATACAAGAAAATACATATAGTTTAGCTTAGAATAAAAAAAATTCTTTAAACTATAATTTTCTTAAATTAATTTCAAAATAAATGAAATTAATTATGTTGCTAATCAATTTTATTAGGTTAAACTAGTTTAATTAACCTAGTACAGTCATTCAAATCAGGCAAATGGGCCTTCACAATTGGGGTGGTTTGTGTGAGGGGTCGGGTTCAGTATGTCGTACCCACTTCTATGGCTCCCAACTCTCACACAAGGCCCAAAAGAGAGGAATTTAACCTTAATAAGAACAACTGTTATTAATTGAATAAGCCCAAAACTAAATGGGCCTAAATAAAATCTATCAATGACTATGACATTTTATTTAGCAACATTAACCTATATGCATCTATAATAAAATTAAACACATAGGCTCACACAGGCACACTTTGGATGGGTCCTATCATGTTGCTAGGTCATACACAGATGAAAGAAGATTGTAAATATACCTGTTACAAATTATTATCTTGACCAAGGGAGCCATCAGATCATTAGATCTGGCAAAAAGTAACCATGGCTATTTGCAATCAAGTAATAATAGGTTTTAAAAACTTACACATAAGCTAAAACACATACTCCTGCAACAAGGTTAGTTGGATAGTTGGATGTAGGATTTATTTAATTTTAAATTAAATATTTAATTTCGAAAATAATTAATTAAATAAAAAAATAATTTTTCGAAAAATTTAAAAAAAATTTGAAAAATTCGAAATTTTTAAAAAATTTAAATTTAAAATTAAACCTACAATTTTTGAAAAATTAGGTTTCAACCAACCTAAATATCATTTCAAAAAAAAAATTGCTAACTACTTTTAAATTTTAAATGTTATTTTATAAATAAAAATTAAATAAAAAATTAGAAAAGATAAATAAATATCTTTTTCAAATTTTAAATGTAATTTAAATAAATAAAATAACAAAATTTAAAAAAAAAATTAGCAAAATATCTTATATCATTTAAAAATTACATGATTATTAATATCTTATTTTTAAATTTAAAATAAGATAAGATATAATCAAATTTTAAAATAAGATAGATTTTTAAGCAAAAAGATAAATACTAATTCTATTCAAATTCAAATTACACTAATATCTTGAATTAAATTAAAAAAAATTAAATTAATTCAAAATGATAATTAGAATTGAATTAGGAATAGTAATAGTATATATACAAAACCATACAAAAAATTGGAAGTTAATTCCATGAAAAAGTATGAAAAATTGAAGAAAAAGGAAAAAATCCGAAACTGTACGGACAGTTCTGCGATCGTGAAACTATCAAGACAAATTTCCGATTTTGTCAAATCTTCAAAAAATCATAACTAATTCAAATAAAATCCAAATTGAGTTCTGTAAAAGGCTAACTTGCTTAATTTTTTCCATACTATCCAATAAAAATAATTCCAGAAACGAAATCACAATTATTTTTCACGAAAATTTCACAAACATCAATCAATCATCAAATAACACTCAATACAACATGATACCATCCAAAAAACATACAATCAATCGTTTTAAAGTCCAAATTACATGTAAGTAAATCAATTACCATGGCTCTGAGGCCAGTTGTTGGAATTTATTTTACCAGGATCTTAGATCTACTCACAAGTATGTTTATTAACATCCTAAATAAGAACTTTCTAAAACGATAAATTAAACACATATAAAGTTTAAGAAACCTTACATTGGGTGCAGCGGAATTATAATGACTCCTTCCGTTCAGATATCTAGCCCTTGATTCCTTTCTGTAGCAGAGCATTATCAATATCTGAACCTGGATCTCTTTCTCTGAATCTTTGATGCTGAATCTCCTTTGCTGATGATCTTTCTTCACGATCTTCCTCACTATGATTGAGGTATCACTTGATGTGTGTGGGCACTACTCATACACTAAGGATTTCGAAATTATCAAGGAAGAAGAGAGAGAGTGGTCAGCTAAAGATAGGGAGAGAGAAGGCTCAGTTTTTTCTGAATAGAAAAAGTCAGAAGAAAAGTGTGTTATTTTCCTGAAGCCTTCACTATCTATTTATAGCATTCCACTAGGGTTTGATTTGAATTATATGGCATTAAAATAATGAAAAAATCATTTAAAAAAGATGACATAAGTGGCCGGCCCTAGGCTAGGTGGACTGGGCCTTGATTTTTGCAATTTTGCAATTTTACCACTTTTTGTATCTGATTTTCTCAAAAATGCCAATTTCCTAATTCAATCATTTAAATGCCAATTCTAACTATTTAATAACTATAAATAATTATTAAATAATATTGTCATTTATCATATTTATTAATTGCACCATACAAAGTATCATAATTAACAAATATGCCCCTGTTAACTCTTTCTTTACAATTTCGCCCTTACTTAGTGAAAATTTCACAAATAGACATAGTCTAATTCGTGAATTATAATTGATTAATCAAAACCAATTACATGAGTCTTACAAGCAATATTATCTCAACTAGTGGGGGGACCATGGGTCTATATAACCGAGCTTCCAATAAGTAGATCAAGAATTTAGCACTAAAATTCACTAACTTATTAATTCTTCGTTGAATCCACGCATAGAACTCAGAATTGCACTCTCAGTATATAGAATGCTCTATATGTTCCACCATATAGACACATCATTAGTTATCCATTGTTATAATCCTAATGTGATCAATGATCCTCTATATGAATGATCTACACTGTAAAGGGATTAAATTACCGTTACACCCTACAATGTATTTATTCCTTAAAACACTTGACCCCGTATAAATGATATTTCAGCTAATGTGAAATGAGTACTCCACCATTTATGTTCGTTTGGTCAAGCTCGAAGGAGATCATCCTTTGCTTACTATTCGCCAGATAGAAGCTATAGATTCCATGTTTATGCTAGCGCTCCCACTCAATTGCACTACCGTGTTCCCAAAATGTACGTATCACCCTGACCTAAAAGTAGGCTTAACTAACAAATCAAAGAACACGAATAGCCTCTCGAGATTGAGCCTAATCATATTAGGATTAAGATCATTTGATCTAGGATCAACTAGGCGATATTAACTTGAATAGATATTACGGTAGGTTTAATAAATCTAAGTCAAAGTTCAATATCGGTCCCTTCCGATGCATACTCCATGCATCCAACCTGAGCTTTACTTTAACCAATGTTCTGGAAAGAACATAGTATTTCTCCAAATACAAGTAAACTCTTGTTGTAGATTATCATATCAGTAAAACCCTATGTCTGATAAATCTAGGAAACTTTATTCACATAGTCATGTTTACTTTCCAATGTGTTGACGACACAATAAACAGGATCAAGCATGTGAAAAGGGTTTCAGATGAATTTATACATTATGTACATATAATCATGAAATAAATCATGTGAACCATGCAACATTAAATGTTATTTCTGATCTATATTAATAAGTAAATCTGATTATATTGAAATGAGTTTTATTTAGGGCATAAAACCCAACAGAAAAGCCAATAGAACTATGGTTTAATCCATTCACATGGAGTAACCTAAATTTTTATATTACAAGGACATAAAAGGAAATTTTGTTAATATGTCTATTCAATGGACTTAACAAAACTTCCTGTTCCTAGTATTATAGGTTTGAGTTTATCTAAACCTATGGCTTGTGGTATACCTAGTAATTACTTACTCTAATGCAAGCAACTTACTTTAGTAAGATGCTGAAGCATTTTCTTTCTAATGGCAATCTATAGAAGCTTCTCGACTTCTAGGCATAGATTTTATTTATCTAAGGAAAAGTCTCAACTATTCCAGAAAAGATAAAGCCATGAAAGAATTTCTTAAATCAATAGTGAGAGGTCTTAGATATGCTTTTGTATGCCTTAGACCAGACACCTGCTGTTGAGTGGGAGTAATGAGTAGGTATCAGATTAATCCAGGAGAAGAACATTGGAAGACAATCAAGTAAATCTTAAGATAAAGAAGAGGAACTATATGTTAGTCTATAAGGGTGTGTTTAAAACTCTTAGACTACACCACATCAGATTTCTAAATTTGCCTTTGTGCTAGAAAATCTTTCTGATAAGATGGTGATTACTCTTGGGGTGGAATAGTGATTTTGGAGAAGTATAAAAACCAATCTGAAGTCTCTAGGTCTACTAGAAGGGGACTGAATGTTAAAGTTACAGGAAAGGTACTTATTCAGTCTAAGGAAAGTTCTATACATTTTTAGCACCATTCCAAATTGCCTTAACTACTAATGTTACTTCCTGAATAACCAAGAAGTAGTTGCCAAAGGTATAGAATCTAGTATCCCAAGAGAGTAGACATATAGAGAGGAATTTCACATTATTAATGATTTTGTGATTAAAGGAAGAGTAATAGTGGAGAAAAAGTTGTGGTTAAATTCAACCTTTCAGATCCTATTACGAGGAGTTTACTACTACTACACTTGATTTGTATATTAAGGTGTTGAGATTATTTGAAATGCACATTTTGTTTTATATTAGTGCAAGTGGGAGTTTGTTGGGTTTTATGCCCTAAATAAAACTCATTTCAATATAATCAGATTTACTTATTAACATAGATCAGAAATAACATTTAATGTTGCATGGTTCACATGATTTATTTCATGATTATATGTGCATAATGTATAAATTCATCTGAAACCCTTTTCACATACTTGATCCTGTTTATTGTGCTGTCAACACATTGGAAAGTAAACATGACTATGTGAATAAAGTTTCCTAGATTTAGCAGACATAGGATTTTACTGATATGATAATCTACAGCAGAGTTTACTTGCATTTGGAGAAATGCTATGTTCTTTCCAGAGCATTGGTTAAAGTAAAGCTCAGGTTGGATGCATGGAGTATGCATCGGAAGGGACCGATATTGAACTTTGACTTAGATTTATTAAACTTACCGTAATATCTATTCAAGTCAATATCGCCTAGTTGATCCTAGATCAAATGATCTTAATCCTGTTATGATTAGGCTCAATCTCAGGAGGCTATTCGTGTTCTTTGATTTGTTAGTTAAGCCTACTTTTAGGTTAGGGTGATACGTACATTTTGGGAACACGGTAGTGCAATTGAGAGGGAGCGCTAACATAAACATGGAATCTATAGCTTCTATCTGGCGAATAGTAAGTAAAGGATGATCTCCTTCGAGCTTGACCAAACGAAAATAAATGGTGGAGATCTCATTTCACATAAGCTGAAATATCATTTATACGGGGTTAAGCGTTTTAAGGATTAAATACATTGTAGGGTGTAACGGTAATTTAATCCCTTTACAGTGTAGATCATTCATATAGAGGATTATTGATCAAATTAGGATTATAACAATGGATAACTAATGATGTGTCTATATGGTGGAACATATAGAGCATTCTATATACCGAGAGTGCAATTCTAAGTTCTATGCGTGGATTCAACAAAGAATTAATAAGTCAGTGAATTTAGGTGATAAATTCTTTATCTGCTTATTGGAAGCTCGGTTATATAGACCCATGGTCCCCGCACTAGTTGAGATAATATTGCTTGTAAGACTCATATAATTGGTTTTGATTAATCAATTATAATTCTCAAATTAGACTATGTCTATTTGTGAATTTTTCAATAAGTAAGGGCGAAATTGTAAAGAAAGAGCTTTAGGGGCATATTTCTTAATTATGATACTTTGTATGGTTCAATTAATAAATATGATAAATGACAATGTTATTTAACAATTATTTATAGTTATTAAATAGTTAGAATTGGCATTTAAATGGTTGAATTAGAAAATTGGCGTTTTTGAGAAAATCAGATGCAGAAAAGATAAAACTGCAAAATTGCAAAAAGTGAGGCCCAAATCCACATGTATAGGGCCGGCCACTTTTATAGGAATTTACCTCTGATATTTTCATTATGTTAATGCCAAATAATTCAAACCTAACCCTAGTGGAATGCTATAAATAGATAGTGAAGGCTTCAGGAAAAAAACACTTTTCTTCTGACTTTTCATTCAGAAAAAACTGAGCCTCTCTCTCTCCCTATCTTTGGCCGACCCCACTCTCTCTCTCTTCTTCCTTGAATTTCGAAATTCTTAGTGTTAGAGTAGTGCCCACACTATACCTCAACCATAGTGAGGAAGATCGTGAAGAAAGACTTTCAGCAAGAAGGAGTTTCAGCACAAAAGAATCAGAGAAAGAGATCCAGGTTCAGATATTGATAATGCTCTGCTACAGAAAGGAATCAAGGGCTAGATATCTGAACGGAAGGAGTCATATTATTCCGCTGCACCCAATGTAAGGTTTACTAAACTTTATATGTGTTTATTTCATCGTTTTAGAAAGTTCATATTTAGGGTGTTAATCAACATACGTGTGGGTAAATCTGTTAAAATAATTTCCAACAGTTCTTCCTTATTAGGAATTTGATCTCCCTCTTAAAATTTTGATACTCATTGGTGTCATGGCCGAAGTCAGTATGAAACTGATAAAACTTTGACATATCCCTCTTGCTCAACTCCCTTTTGATGGGAGGGGCCTTATTCAGGACTGGTCCTAACGTATATGGGGCCTAAGGGGAAATCAAATTTTGGGGCCCCTATATATAATTTAACTATTATAAAAATGATAGTTCTAGTGCTTAGTGTAATGGTAAATTTTTAAAAATTCTTAAGAAGTCAAAGGTTCAATCCCTCATAACCACACATTAAATATTTTTTAAAAAAATTAAAAAGTAGAGGTTAGGAATTGATCCCATGACCTCTTACTTTACAATAAGACCTTTTACCACTACACCAAATAATTTTTTATTATATTTTCTTCTAATTTAACACTTTATCTATATATTAATATTTTTTTTCACAAATTCGAGGCCCTGGGCGTTCGGGGGCCCGAGGCGCACGCCTAGTCTGCCTACCCTCAAGGCCGGCCTTGGCCTTATTGTATGGGACTGTTCCCTGAGTGACCATGAAGATGGCCTCAGGTTTCTCCATTAAGAGGGTGAAGCAAGTGTACTTCTCCTCCTTGTCTTTCTGGTTTTGTGGCGTGGGAGAAGTGTTTCACTTCCCCTTTTTGCCACTATTTCTTCTAGAGCTATTATTATTGCGCTTGTCCCTAGTGTTTTTGCCACTAGAGGTTTAGGCAAAGTTTCTAGTGCCAGCCTCTACACTTGACAAGTCGTGGGGTGGCAAGATGCTCGCGACTGCCTATTGTCGACTTGCCCTGTCTAGGCTTATCGGACAGCTTCCTCCAGCATGATAAAGCCATCATCTCTGTCGAGTAACTCCTTCATGTTGTTGGTCGAGATCCTCCAAATATGTTTCCAAAAGTCACTCAATGGAAGGATGCCCCCTAGTATGTTCATTGTCTTTCTTCTGTTAGGCCTTTGACCTTGGTGGCCTCGACCATGAATCTTTGGATGTAATCCTTTAAAGGTTTTCCTTATCATTATTTGACTTTGACAAGATCTTTCAGCGGTAATGGTATCATCCTCGAGAATGAGAACTATGTGTAGAACTCTCGGAAAAACTCTTTCCATGAATTGAATCTTCTTGGGGCCAGCTTGAAGTACTATTGTGGAGTTTTTTTTGACAAAGTTATCGAGAATATGCGACACCGCACATCACCAGTAATTTTTTTGAGATCAAGTTGCATCTCGAAATACTTGATGTGTGCTAGTGGGTCTTCTCGTCCGGTATACATCTTTCATACTCACATCTTGAACTTTGGCAAGGATAAGGTATTTATGTATGCTGAGAATGGTGATGCCCTTGACCTGTCTAGTTCAAGGTCCGAAGGTTTTGGACCCGCTAGGCCCTTGATCATATCCCTTATTTGGTCCAACTGTGCTTGCATAAAAGGATCCATTGCTGCAGGGACTTGGCTGACTGGCCCTTCTTGAATAGGCTACAACCCTGAATGTGTCAAGGTCTGGTTGGTCATACTCTGGGAGAGGGTATGGTGGAGGCCAGCAAGCTTTTAGCTCTATTTCTCTCCTTGGCCGGCCGCTCTTAGATAGGGTGACTGGCCTTGGCTAGCCAATTCTATGCTAGGTAGGGCCTAGCCACTCGTATCCCTCGATTGCTGGTACATCTGGTGTATTAAGAGTGGGTAGATCGCATAAGTTGTTGGACTTAGCTGGATCTAGATATCAGAAGTGACTAGACTCACTTCTCAAGTTGTTGTTTTGGGTGTTTCCACCCATTCCTGGACCCAGACAGTTGAAGATCAGCCTTTGGGCTACTTTCTCCCAAAGGCCCCGGATCAGGAGTTCACCCTGCTGGCCAACCAGGGGTGTACCACCAAAAGGCTGGCCGGCCAGAGGTTGTCCAAGTGGGGGTGTTGTAGAGCCTGAGATCCCTGGTCGGGCCCCTAGATTGTTGGTTGCCGAGATCTAGCTATTCTCACCATCAGGCCTTCATGGCAAGGCTTTTCCTCCTTTGGGTAGGGGAAGGTCTATCCTAGTTCCTTAGGAACCTGGTTGGACAGTCTATTGGTAGACCCTCCCCGATTTGTTGACTAGTATCCCTAAGAGTGGATCTTTGATTAGATCCTGACCTCTCCAAACAGTTCTTTCATTTAACCGCCTTATCAAGTCGCTAGCTTATGGATTGCGACGGTCTAGCTTCGCCTAGTGAGATTGAAGGATGTACTTCTAGTCATCCATCCATCCTAGAAATTCAAGTCTCTATTGTGCACATACATCATAGTTAATAGCGCGTGGTTCTTCAGTCTAGCTGACTTGGCAGACAGCCTCTCTAAGTCTAGCTAACTTGAGATCTTTTCCCAAGTATATATGGGGCTCGCCGATTCCTAGCCCCGTCTCTCCAGCATAATACTGGGGACAAGGTCTGGTTGTTTTGTTTGGGGGCCGCTCCACGTGGGTCCTTCCTTCAATGGGAGGCACCAATGAAGGGTCCTCCATAGGAGGCATGGACCGATTATTTAGATCCACTAGAATAGTTGTGTCAACCTAGCCAGGTGTGGTGGCCAGATTGGTGGTGCCTGCTGAGATGGCAAGAGTGGCCATATGTGGTGTTCGTGGAGATTCCAGTTGTAACTGAAATACAAATATCAGGATATGTAATCATAGGGTCTTAAGAAACCTGATGAGGTAGATGTTGTAGCCAAAGTTCTCCTCGTGTTAACCATGACGTTTGATCAGATAAATTATCAATTTCCTCTCAATGAAAGCACCAAACTGTTGACCTCAAATTTGGCCAACTGACAGCAGAGTCGAATTTAATGTTGATGCTTGCCACGTGTTACACAATTAGAAGAATAAAGTAGATAGACATAGAATTTTATAGAGCTTTGACCCTCTTAGTTAGCGGGTAAATACCTACTTCCCTTTTAGCTGTATTGATACCGAGAGATAATACTACTCAGATCACTATAGTGATGGGATCTGAAGTAGCTCTCTAAAGGTTACAATGTAGGAATCAGAGTTGAGAAATCTCAAGTTAGAGAAGAGCAATGGGCGTGTGAGAGAAAGATATGAGTTATAAGACTTATAGCTTTGAGTTTGAGACTTAATGACTTACGGTTTTAGGGTTTGACTAAGGCTCTTTATATAAGAGAGCTTACACCTTTCAAATCCTTTTAGAAATAGGTAAAATAAACTATTATTTACATATTAAATTAATAAAATACAAATGACTAAAATGCCCCTCAAAAATAAATATTTTCCCTGTATTTTTGTGGGTAGTTAAGGCCCAATTTGTGATCTTGTTTGTTGTCCACGTATGAAAGCTGCGCACCGAAATCCTGTCAGGCCAAAGGCTGGCCGGCCATGGGATGTTCAGAAGTTGGGCAGCCTATGCTGGCAATAGGGTCGGCTAGGGGTGGCCGCCCAGCCCCCTTGAGGTGGCTGGTTCGTCACTCTGTCGTCCTGCTTGAGTACTCGGACCCCTATCGTTGGTTAAAGTGTTGAGTAGATGACTTGACTTTCTTATTAGCGAGATGTATTGGCACGTGACATTGATGTTGGCCACCTAAACATGTCACGTTAGGTGGACAAAAATAAAAATACAATAAAATAATCTATGAATAAATAAAAAAAACTCAATTTCTAGTGTAATAAGCTCTTTTGTTATATAGTTAGATTTAGTATAACATACAAACACCTCAAAATAATATAAATGGGGTCACTTTTGATCGGTTTGTCATTTGTGTCTTTGAGATATAGGCTAATTAATTCTACATTAATTCCTTGATTTAGATATATCATAATAATTTATATAAAAAAGCGAGTCGAAAAAGATGGAGCAAATTAGAAGACTTTAGTTTTGTGTCCACTTTTTGTTTATTTTTTATTTTTTTCGAAAAAAAGAAAAGAGATAGAAATAGTAGCACCACATGGCTGACCCTAGCCTAAAGAAATTTGAGAAAAGGAAGCACCCCTAACTAGCTAGTCCCCCACCACTCCAAGAGATGCAATTTATAATAATTCATGTCCTCAATATTGAATACACAGTATATAACTTCTTTCAACCCACTGCCTGCAAACAATAAATAATTAAAATAAAAATCTCTCTTTCGTACACACTCTCTCTCTCACTCTATATCTCTATAAATATTCAGCATTGGCTAGTCATTTTTTCAAACTGCTCAGTCACATAACTCTCTTTCTCTCTATAAAATACATCTTATAATTTTTTTAAAAAAAAGAAAGAAAAAGAAAAACAAGGATGGCTCCCAATAAGGGTGATAATGTTGTTGTTTCTAATATGAAGCTTGAGAGAATGTTAAGCATGAAAGGTGGCAAAGGAGAAGCCAGCTACGCCAACAATTCCCAAGCCCAGGTATATATATATATAAATAGTTATATAGTTATTATTAATGGTGTGATTCTCTCATGGTATGTTTTCTTCAAGCTAACCGCGGGTTGAGAAGTTTTAGAGAGTTTAATTTGTTTGAATTCTAGAAGGAGATAATAATTTTTCAAAAATATAATAAAAAATGAAGAAAATATCAATAACAAGAAGAAATTAAATATGTATGTATGTATGCAGGCACTGCATGCTAAATCAATGCTCCACCTGCTTGAAGAAACCCTAGATGGAGTTCAACTAAACTCAGCAGAGGTACCATTTGTGGTGGCAGACCTAGGATGCTCGTGTGGGAACAACACCATCTACATCGTTGATGTGATCATAAAGCACATGATCAAACGTTATGAGGCGTTGGATCATCATCATCCACCACCAGAGTTTTCGGCTTTCTTCTCTGATCTTCCAAGCAACGATTTCAACACCCTCTTTCAGCTTCTTCCTCCTTTAGCCAACGACGGTGGTAGCATGGAGGAGTGCCTCGCCGCTGATACCCACCGCTCCTACTTCGCAGCCGGTGTTCCTGGCTCTTTTTACAAAAGACTCTTTCCAGCCAAATCCATTGACGTTTTCTACTCGGCTTTTTCCTTGCATTGGCTCTCACAGGTATATATGTACCTAATTAATATTTAATTATTTCTTCTTTTAATTTTTATGTGTCCTTAGTTATACTACAAATTAATTAATAATATTACTTGTTTGTTTATATATATTATATATACAGTATATACATAGACGTTTGTTGCCAATGACCATATAAATATTAGGCCACCTCATAAAAAAAAAAATATGCTAGGTTATAGTAGTGTTAAAAATAAAATGTTAATATGCAACAAAAATGAAATGTTAAAAATTAATAAATTTTTCATTACTTGCCGGTTACGCGAGGGTCAAAATGTTAATGCAAGAAAATATTGTTGGTCGTCAGTCTTAAGAGGAAACAATTTATATAAGACAAAACATATATAGGCTATGACTATATTAAATAACATTAATTTCTTGTTAATTTTACTATGGCTCGTATCATCTACGTGTGTCTCTAATTTTAAACTAGCTGACGTGTATATCATAATTATGTATGTGCGTGGCCATATATAACATATACCTATATTCTGTTAAGAAAATAACATATAGCTATTTTGTTTGTTTTTGTTTGTTTTTTTTTTTTTTTTCTGTTGTTTAATAAAGAAATATATATTTATTGTTTTTTTTTAAAGTTGAATGAAGTGGTTAATGTGTATTGTTCATCATCAATACTTATCCCAAAGCTAATACAAAACTAATAAGTTTGATTATCTATTCATTAACATATTTTGTGTTTTAGTCTTACGTACTTCACCTTAATAGGTGGCTTTTGTATTAATAATATATGTATACTTAATTAATAATACTTAGTAATAATAATTTAATAATAGTCGAATTAATTTGATCTAGTGATGGTAGGTAGATAAAAAGTAGAGAACAATTATGATATAGTGTCTTAAACAAAAGTATGCTGTAGAGAGAAGAGTCTTAATTTTATATAAGAGTTAGAAAGCTATAGATTACAAATGATCAATGATTCCATATAATATATGTAATATAATTAAGTAGCTCAATCGTATTTTGAAAGGTGATGATCATCAATTAAGCTTTCTAATTAATTTCTATTTGTTAAAGCCCCCAGCTTGACATTTTTTTCCCTTTTTTTCTTTTCTTTTTTTTTTTAAAGGTTACTATAGTATTAAAAGTCCAAAAAGTTATTTAAACTTTCTCATTGATCACCTTTATTTTATAAGTTGGAATCGGTAATAAATAATCATATATATAAGCCATTCTTTCAACTAAATCAACTACTTGATAGTTACATTGTATATATATAATCTCCGCCAAAGAATCCACAAAAAAACTAAAAAATTTATAGAGCATAATCTGCACGAGGATTCCTCTTAGTAACATCTTTTTATATATTAATTTTTATATACTTAATTTTTTTTTTTTTAATTTCTTTAAATTTAATCTTTTTGCAAATTTAAAATATTACTTAAATATTATCTAATTCTAACTAAATTAATCAATTTACTTTGAAATTTTACTATTATATATATGGTATATATAATGATTATATAATTAATATTTAACAGTAATATTTAATTAGTGTATTAAATTTAAAAAAAAAATAAACTTCAAACAAATTTTACCACAAAAGGAAATAAAAAAATTAAATATATAAAATTAAAACATACAAAAATTTCGCTCAATCTGCACCGCCCAACTTTTTGGTCAAAAGACATTGAAATTTGATACTCATTTTAAAGCAGTACTTGCTTATATATACATAAACAAAATAAAAGCTATCATGACCAAAAACACTTTTTTTTAATTGTTCATGGGAAAATCAAAATTAAATTCCCAAATTTGTGAGTCCAATGTTTTCTTTTTGTCATAATAAGATTCAATGCTGAAAACGTGATGAGAGTTTGGGTTGGGTGTAGGTGCCAGAATGTGTGTTAGACAAGAGATCAGCAGCCTATAACAAAGGCAGAGTGTTCATCCATGGAGCTAATGAGATCACAGCAAAAGCATATAAAAAACAGTTTCAAATGGACTTGGCTGGGTTCCTCACATCAAGATCAAAGGAGATGAAGAGAGGTGGGTCCATGTTCCTTGTCTGCTTAGGGAGGACCTCACTGGACCCCACAGACCAAGGTGGGGCTGGCCTACTTTTTGGGACCCACTTTCAGGATGCTTGGGATGATCTTATCCAAGAGGTAATTATTATATCGAAAACATTCTGATTGTATCATTGTGTGTCAACAGTGTCTTATTACCATTTTCTCTTCTGGCAGACCAAAAACCTATAATATGTATAACAAAACTGATGAAAAAATAAAAGCAAGAGAAAAAAGGGGAGGGGGAGGGGGGGAAAATGATTAGGTGTTGTTGGTTTTACAAAAACTTATTATGAAATTCTACTGGTCATGATTGAACTTGATTAATTCTAGCCATTAGATACACTCTCCAAAATGAATCTAGCCCTTCATTTGTTCCTCACTGTGTCGGCAAAATAATGACTATGGCAGCTGGTGGGTGGTCCATATGTATGTGTTCCTTCCTGACCATAGTAATGGAATTTCATATATACAATGTGATTTGATTATAGGCACAACACCATCATGTCTTGTGTTTCAAGACAAGGAGAACATTTTTGATCAAACTGATCATTGTTTTGATCAGATTATGATAAAAAAAAAACAGAAACGACTTTTATTTGTATAATGTGTGAGTACATATATAAAGCTATAATCCGTCTACTGATCAATCAATAAATAGCTTATTCTTATCCTTGTGGTACATGGATTATCATTAGCTTTTCATGGTTTTGGTGAGAGTCTCAGTGAGTTCACATTACTATTAGTTTCTCTCAATTCAAAGAATAGGCTATAGAGATATACTGTAATCAAAGTACTTGAGAACTACATGCCTTTTCAATTTTCCATATGTAAAGAAGAATACAAAAATGAATTCTTCAGCAGTAACTTTAACTTCATCTTGTTATATACCCTGCTAGATTGTCAGTGTCATCATATCATAATCCACCAATGTTAAACTCCTGAGTAATTTTTTAGTAATTTAATCTTTTATCAATTTCAATCCCACTAATATGTTACTTTATTAGCTTATCATCATATTAAGAAACATGTTAATAATGACAGGGACTAATTAGCAGTGAAAAAAGGGACAATTTTAACATTCCAGTGTATGCACCAAGTTTACAAGACTTCAAGGAAGTAGTAGAAGCAGTTGGGTCATTTTCCATCAACAAGCTTGAGGTTTTCAAAGGAGGAAGCCCACTCGTGGTGAACCAGCCTGATGATCAAGCTGAAGTGGGAAGAGCCCTTGCCAATAGCTGCCGCAGTGTGGCTGGTGTCCTAGTTGACGCCCATCTCGGCGACCAGCTTAGCGAAGAGCTCTTTTCAAGAATAGAAAGCAGAGCCACAAGCCAAGCCAAAGAACTACTTGAGAAGCTACAATTCTTTCACATAGTGGCCTCTCTTTCTTTTGCGTAGAAAAAATAAAGTTAAAGAAAAGAAAAGGTGTATTCAGGAAAGAGGGAGATTTCCTTCTTTTCTTTTCTTTTTTTTTTTTTTACTGTCCTTTTATTTTATTTTTCAGTTTTGGTCACTTTCTCCTATCTTTAGTTTGTTACTTGATTGCGTAGTGAATCAAAAGAGTTCAACACACAAAAAGAGAGGAGACACTTGTTGTAAGGCTTTTTCGGTCATATTTCCTATTTACTTTTTCTGTGTGTTGTTGTGGGTGTTATTACTGACTGTAGTTACCTTTGTTCTTTATGAGCTTTGTGACTTTGTGCTCCCTTGAAATGTAAACTAGGTAAATAAAGCTAGCTATAGTAAAGTCCAATTACAATTTTCTTCCTTGGTAGCCTATTATGATTTTTTATATGTGAAATTAAGTTGTATGAGTGGGGGGTTTGCTTTTTGTCCACCTGCTAACGAGTTGTGTCATGACTATTGCTTTTTTGTACCCTTTATTTTATTTTTTAGTTTCAAATTTCCTATTTTGTTGACTATAACTGGTAGTTATTTCAGTTGATGCATAACATTTGCAATCTCCTTTTCTTCTCAGAAGTTTGTTCTCTTCTTTATAGTGTCTCTTCATGTCTTTATTCAAACTTAACAAGCCAATAACATTTTCCCTTCTGACCAGGGTTTACCTTAATGTGTGTGTACTAATACATACACAAATTAACACACACACACACACATAAATATATTCAATCATCTTAGGCCCCTAATTGACTGATAAAATAAAATTCATGATATAAAAAACAGAAGACAGGTGATGTTAGCAAACCAATGGCTATGTTCAGCTAACAGCAAAGGCCATTACATTTAGAAACATAAAGTTGTTCCATTAATTATTCCTCCCATTTACACCTCTTTTTATATAGATGTCACTCTCACACATTAAGAAACGTCACAGCACAAACCAAAATGAGTGTTAAGACTTAGTGGTTAAAATTCTCAATTCTCTGATTCCTCATTAGAATCATAAAATATTATTATATCATCCTCAGATGGCACCCTAAAGCTCACCTTTTTGTTTATATTTCTACTCTTACATCTGCTCAATGGAGCATCATTTGTTCTTCCAATGTGATCAACTACTTTAACATTCACAACACTCTCCATCGAACCATTGTGAACATTGAATCTAGAGACATTAGTAACTCCATAGTCATCAGTGAAGGGGGGACAGATTCTCTTGAAGAATCTTATGACAAAGCTGCGTTGTATAGTAGCAGCATCGGTTCTAACACATTTTTCTTTCCTGGTTGGTGAGGCTAAGATCAAATCCTCTAGAGTTTCTCTCTTCACCATCTTCACCTTCTGGTGGTACTGAATCTCATTCTGCTGTATTTTTTGCTTTTTCATTCCATATACAGTTCTTGAGTCTGTAGGCTTCACATAGTCCGTAGCCAACTCTATTGAACCACCATTTTCTTGAGGAACATGGTTTTCTTTAGACCATGCTTCAGAACTTGAAAAACAGAGTTTCATTTCTTGTAAAGGTAAAACAAGGAAACAATATGTAGCATAATATATAGCTTAATATGATAGTTTAAAGCAAGTGGAAACTAAAGACAATATTTACGAATGGTTTTACTTGGCGGAATCTTCAAGAAAAGGTAGCTCCTTCAGCTTCAGCCTAGTTATTTCCAATGTACTGTTGTACCATTTTATTTTTTGTATAGGCGCTTGTAGCTTCTGTTTCTTCCATAAAACCAAATCACAGACAACATTTGGAGTCATTAAAATTGTTCCAGCAATCATTGCCTATAATTATTGCTCTAGATTTTGTCATGTGTGAACAAATGCCAGCCCTGCAGTAACAAACAAAAGCTATCGATACAAATGAAGAAAAAGATATATGATGATATTATTTAAGAACAGAGAAGGCGCGTAGGAAAATTGTTCATGGAATCTTAGAAACCAGGATCCCATTTCCCAAAATGAGTTTTGAAATAAGCTGGAAGCTCTCTCTTTCTCGTAAACGTCCAAGAGACAGTAACAGCTGAAAGATAAAAGCTGGACAAAGTAGCTTTCGGATGTTGTCTGAAAGATTTGTCTTATTCAGTGTAACATTTATTTGGTTAAACATGAAACTTTAACCTGTTCCTTTTAAGGATCATGTCTAGCTTTAAACATATGCTTATTGTTGTTGGGTATGTTATTTTATTTACTATCTTTTGATGAGCCAAACTGCTTTTAATTAAAACAGCTCTACTCTTCCACTTGTTTTGTTTCCATTAGCTCTACCTAACAAATGTTTCTTAATATTCTTATTGTTCCAAATTGGTAGAAAGAATAAACAATTTCTTTTTTTCATTCATCATAATAGTATCGTGGAAACTCAGGCAAAAACCAAAAAAAAATGATTCACACAGGTCACAAGTGTATCAATATTAAATAGACCTCACGGTATATATATCCTTTTGACATTTACAAACCACCCTGTCCAACAAAACCAGAGTTGAAGGACAATCAACCTTATCACCTAACTGAAAGAAGCTCATTGACCAGCGGATGGATTCGTCAATAGTTCAAGTGATTTTCTCAAAAAGTCGACAGCAATCGACACATCGTCAAATGCCAATGCACCAACTGCAAATCTGGCTGCCTTTTGTGCCTCTGCAACTTTATCAGGTGGTGGCTGGTAGTTACAGTCATACTCATATGACTTTGCTGGAGCAGGGGGAGGGGGAGGGACAGGAGCGGGTTCTTTAAAAGAACCATTCCGGCTAGCTGACTTGGGTTGAGCAGCTGGTTGATAGCTTGTCGTTGGAGGAGCTGACTGGGGATAAGAAGCATCCAAGCCTTGATGGTAAGAAGCATAGTGGGAAGACACTGCTGGGATACTACTCTCGGAGAAACTTGGATAAGATTGGAAATGAGGATAGGGGTTAGAAGTAGTATCTTGTGGATAATTATGAGGCAAATGATGATGGGGTTCTTCGGGAAAGGGCTGTTGTTGGTGGTATGTCTGCGGATAATCAGAAGTGTCAGATCTATTTGCTGGAGGTGGGTGGATATCATGTGAAGGGTAACCAGAGGTGGGGTAAGTTTGAGGAGCGGACGGGATGTTAGCCGAATGCTGACTGTTGACTTCATCATGGAATTGTCTTGGCGTAGGCAGTGGTGGTGGTTGAGTGTTTATAGAATGATACTGGTTGTTGACGTTATCATGATATTGAAATGGTGGTGGGGTGTGAGTTGAATGTTGATCCGATGGTGGAACAACTGTAGAATGCTGCCGGTCATTACCGGAATCATAAAACTCAGATGAATCAGATCCCTGTCTGGGAATAGTGGGTACCAAATCACTAGGTCCAATGTCCTACAAAGACAAGTGCATTAGAAGACCATTTACGCAACATTTAACAGTAGGATTAATAAACAGAAATTGCAATGCTTAGAAATTAAAAAATATATGTATAATAGAATTCGATATTATACTCTTGGAGTGATGACAGACCTTTCTTCAAGATATTCTAAAGTTCTCATCAATACCATCAAATTATAAATAGAGTTTACTAGTATTATACTTTTTTCTTTGCGTTCTCTCAACTATGAAATATAATGATAGAGAGATGATATACACACACACACTTTTATACTCAAAAGGACACATATAATGAAACTTACGACACTTACATATGTTCTGCCACTTGTACTTGGAGGAATTGACAGATCATCTTCACCAGAAGGGGGTCCTGCAATAGGCTTCCTTCCTTCTTTTAAAGCTTTTCTAATATCAGCTGCTTTCCAAACTGCGTACTTCTGTTTCTGTTCAAGCTGTAAAATGTAGACCGTGTATTAGTAAACACTTAAAACACCAACTACTTATCTCCTTGTTTTTAATAAGGAATAAATCAAGGTATCTGCGTGAGACAATCTACATCCTAGTGGCTGATGCATAAGTAATACAACTAATAGGTTATGATGTGACAAAAACTCACATCAGGCTGAAGAGGCCCAAACTGGTTAAGAATCTCAAAGAAAATGCTTGCAGCATAGAATGTTTTCGCTGTACCCCTGTAAACAAATGAAAATAAAATCAAGATCAAAGAAATGAAAACTTTTAAGAAAACTATAGCAAAGACATCTACGTAGAGATTCATAACTGAAGGCATTGACAGATGACTACAAGTACAATCCAATACATCCCATATATTTATAATTCAGAATCAATATGATCACCATAAACAATTCTGTAAGGTTAAGCCTGTCAAGAGGAAGGGTGTAATATGTGTGCCTACATATAAAGGAAAAGAATTTCACAATACATTAATCACAATTCCGATCACAAACTATATTCATAGATATCGGTTGACCATGATTACACATAAATGATGGTACTAAGCTACTTATGCAAACACCTACAACTGATGAAGCACCATAAATTGGTTATTCTAAGCTTAATGAATTAAAGCAGCTAGTATTTAATAACTTTTCATAAATAGGCATGAATAACAAAAGTAGTGGACATACAAATCTGCTCGACCAGCACGATCTTGCTTGTCTGCTCTTGCAAAGACGTTTGAGGCAAATCCCTCCAGATATAGACTGTCATCAGACCCCAACTTCAGAGACTTCTTATCCTGTAAGGAAACAACTTTCTATAAACATTAACAAAAAACAGGAAGGAACCAACAAAAGAGAAAAAAAAACACACTGAACATAAATGAATGTGGGCATTACAAGCAGAAAAGCCATATTATAGTAATACAAAGTACTAGTGCATTTCAAACTTACTATTAACTAAAGTTCACTAATCAGTTGATTAAATTAGCTGAAACCCAAGTGAAATTAGAACTTTTATTATTATTATTATTATTATTATTATTATTATTATTATTATTATTATTTGATAAAAGTGAATTTAGAACTTAATCATGCATTGGTAAGAAAAAATGCAAAAACGGATGCAATTTAACGGTCCTGTCCTTTTATAACAGCATTTTGAGCAGGGGAAAAAAAACCTAGAAGATCAAACGAATTAAAACCAAAAACCCATCTTCCAAATTATAAGAAATTAAAAAAATATATCACCCAAAAATTTATATAATAGATTACATGTATAAATAATGACCTTCTCAAGCTGTTTCATGAGGGAAATAAGGAGGGCATTAGTGGTCTTGGTACGTTCGCTCTGAGGGATTTTTAATCCTCTTTCCATTGCATACAAGCGACCTACACGATAATCAAATAATTCAATAAGAAAATTAAAGATCAAATAAGCATACTAGGGTTTTAGAGATTGAAGAATATCAATCCGAACATTAAGGTTTTTGATTGCAAGAAAGAATTACAGTAATAAGATACGAGAGGTTCGTGCTTCTGTAACTCATCAGCTCGCTGCAGATACGGTAAAAGGAGCTTCGCGGGTTCGTTTTCGCCAGCCATCTATGGCTTTCTCTGTGATTGTAGAGAGAGAAAGAAGAGAGAGGATTCAATTTTCAAAATTGATTAGTGTGCAAGGCAAAACTTTGGAAAGCAAGGCGAGCTTCAGTCATATGTATGTTTTTTCCTACAATGTAACGGCGTCGTTTTTCGCGAAGCATACCCTTTCTCTTAGTCAAAAGCCCGTTTGGTACCCAAGACTGGATTGGATTAGACAGGCTAATTTGTCCAATCTAGTGTTTGGGCATATTAGAAGTATGGATAACTAATCCAGTGAACCTCATCTGTCTCGGATAATTTATCCCATCCAGCAGGGTGGGATAAATAATCCCATACAAGTGAGATTTTTATTTTTTATCGTTTTTTTAATTTTAATTTTATTAATATACTTTAAATTTAATAAGAATTTAAAGGAAACAATTATCACATATTTATTTATACATTTTTTTTTATTAAAAACTTATTCATTAAAATTAGTGACAATGTATAATTTTGAATTATTATACATAAGTTTTTAAAATTTAGAATATTATTAATTAAATAATAGTTACTTAAATTGATTCTAAGAAAAAAAAAATATGACAATAAAATTATATATTATTTTTAAATTACTAAGAAATTTATATAAATATTTTAAAAAATTAATATTTATATATATTTTTTTAAAATGAATTAATATTTATATTAAATTAGTGTTTAAGGTAAATAATTTTATATTATCCAACTATTTTTATTTTACTATTTTAATTATTTATTAAATAAAAAATATGATAAAATATTTTATTATATATTTATGATATGTTCTTAATTATATATGATATTTTTTTTTTTTTGCTACGAATTATTTATTTATTTTTATTTATTATTATTATATATTTTAATTTTAATTTATTATTATATATTTTTATTAAGTTCTTCTTTTTCTAAAAGGAAATAAATAAAATAGTCCAGTCCATTCTTAAACTTACTTTCAGCATATTCCAATCTTGTCCAGTCCAGTCCAATTATTTTCAGTCCAATCCAGTCCAATCCTGCGTACCAAACGGGTCCTAATTATATGAGAATCTATATAGATATCCTAGCGGTGAATAATTAAAAAAAATTAACATTATTAGTTTTCATATAATTTTTCTTTCAATAATATGAGAAATTAAGGTGGCGTTTGGTAATACTTTTTTAATCAGTGTTTTGTTTTTAAAATTAGAAAAGTGAAAATATTTTTTAAAAACATGTTCTATAAAACTGTTTTTGCTTTTCAATTTTTTAATTGAGAATCAAAATTTTAAAAAAAAAAAATCACTTTCAATATTTTCTTAAACAGTTTTTTTTAATCAATATTTTGGACTCCGACAAAACCCGAACCCAAATCCTCTCTCACGGACCTTGTGCTAAACCCGACCTCTGACCCGGATCCGAATTCGACCCCGGACCTAGACCCGACTTAAATAAAATCAAAAAAATGAACTTTACAGAACACACTTTTGTTTTCTGTTTTTAAAATTGAAAAACAAAAGTGGTTACAGAACGCATTTTTGTTTTTCAAAAATAAAATTTTTACTTTCATTTTGTGATTAAAAAATTAGAAAATAAAAGTGTTACCAAACGGCACATAAATGTACAAAACAGATTAAATTGACATATAATTACAAAATCTATTTTTTATAATAGAAACTTAATATGGTTCATATAATATTTTTCCGTATATTTTAATCATTTAAAATTGTTCTCATCGTTGTATATCACATGTTGTCATTACTAGAGCTATACATGGTTTGGGCAGTTTATTCTATATATTTTCTAACTTAATCTAAAGTTTGGGTTGCTAGAATTTAAGTGCAACCCGCTCAATTTAAAAAAAAAAAAAAAATCTGTAAACCAACTAACGGTTTGGTCGAGTTAACAGGCTAAACTTTTTTTTTTTTGTTTCAAAGTCAAAGTCAATAAAAATTAAAAAGATAAATTAAAAATATCAAATTTCACCAAAGCACAACACAATATATATGACTTTGAAACTAACAATTAAGTATATAACTTTATATTATTATATATTTAATCATTTATATTATATATAATAAAAAGTAAAAAGTAAAAAAAAAAAAATCAAAGTCGGGTTGGTCGGGTTATTCGGTTTAATTGGGCGGGTTGAACTTATTTTCAACCCGCCCAATTAACAGATTAGGCGGTTTGTAATTTTTTTCGGATTATTTCGATTTGTAATTGTTGACCGAGGTTTTCGGCAACCAATAAAATATTATAAGATTATAGAGTTGTAAGAAAATTAGAGAAGGATTTTTACGTGGTTGGGGCGTTAATGAGCCTTAGTCCACGAGTCTATCTTATTTATGGATGTATTTAATACAGAGAATGAATTTGGTGAGTGTTTCACTCTTATAAATACAGAGAATGTTCTTGGTGAGTGTTTACTCTTCTTGCTCTTGTGCAAACCAAGATTCTCGACCCCATTTAATGAGCTTTGAGGGGGTATTTATAGTGTTTTTGGTGGGGTGATCCCCAGAATTATTGTACAAGTGTATCTGTAAGTATCCATAAAGTTGGGCATTCCCAATGAATATACCATGAGTAATGCATGGTCAAATCCCTAGGTGCTGTAGGGGTTTTATGTGGAATGTCCTTATTGTCTTTTGACTAATGTGACTCTTTACAGTGTAGCCGTCGATAGACTTAAATGATCATTACTTTGTAGCTGCAGGTTGGGGGTTGTGCCGTCAGACTTTATTGCGTGTAGTAGTCCCAACACGCTTCCTCCCATGCAGCATTAAATGCGACTTGATTGCTCAGGGGAAGCCTGACACCTCGCGGAGATGCCTTAGCGTTACTTGGGCTTCCGGGAGCATATGGGGCTCCCTATGCCTTCTCCGGGAGGCATGTCCCGGATGCTGCCTTATTACATAAAGACTTAGCAAATAGTTTGAATGCTAAGTTGTTTGATCCACGCGTCCTTGTGTGGTTGGTCCACATATATTGGGCAAAATCAGGGGCAACATTTACCCCCCAAGCCTTGTTTATTTGAAAAATAAAACAAGGCTTGTTCAAGTGCCTCCGGTCGACTCCTCAGTTTCCTGGCACGAGCTCTGAGCGCGTGAGGGTGCATTTAATGATGGCTTTTAATGCAGCGATTCACTTTTTGCAGAGATCGATTCGTTTCACGCCCATTGATTGATACGGCGCATTAATGGTGTCAGACGGATACTCAAACGTTTCCACCGCCTTAATTACAAATCAATCTGATCCGTTGATCTTTGGGAAATCGAATCGTGCGTTTCCCCAACCGTTTGATTGGTAGGTGATAGTGCCTGTTCCTCATGCATTTTTGCCTATAAAATCCACCACCTTTCCTTCATTTCGGTTACTTCCCATTTTCTGCCAACTTTGCTCAAGTTTCCTAGAGAGAAAAAATCCTCTGACCAAGAGAATACCTTCGAACACTCTGCAAATTTCCCAGTCCACCTTCGTTCACTACTGTCAATCCCTCTTATCTTTGTTTTGATCTACAGCAGAACCCCCAGTCTCAACACTCCACTGTAAGTTTCTTGCACCCCTTGTTTTACTGTTAATGTACATGGCATGCTTTACTTATCTGTTCGTTTTTTCTGGGTTTGGTATTTGAAGTTTCTGGGAATGCACTCTTTTGGATTTTTCACGTAACAGGTCTAGATTCACCATTTCTGGTGTTAGGACTACTCTTGTCACGTATTTGTTATTATTTTTTGCAAAGGACCATACGTTCTTCGTATACTGGTCGTCTAGGGCATAGAGGAGACTGCTTTTTCTCGATTTTCTGCCCTTTCTTTTTCTTTTATGCGCAATGTCGTCTTCTGTGAATTTTTTGCACCCGACTTTTGTCCAGGAAATCCTTCTAGGGTTTTCTGTTTGACAGATGTCCGGAGGGGGCCTCTTTCCAGCGGTTAGGGGGACCCCCATTCCCTTTTTCTTGGTTTAGGGTTTGGTATGGGGCCAAACTGCTTGAATCTTAACTCTTTTTTCAGAATCAAAACATGTCTGCATCTGGTTCAAAGTCGTCCAAGAAGAGTGGTAAGCGTCTGGCTACCCTTGAAGATGTCTCACTGGGTCCCGTTGCCCAGGAGGGGTATAAGTCTCGGGCAACCGGATGGGAGGCAGCAGAACTTCACTCCACCCTAACCTGCCCTCACCAGCTGGAGAACATCGTGGAGGTGGCTGGAATCAAACCCTCAACATTCGGGACGTATCACCGGCCGCCCCGTGATGCGGAGACGCCCAACCATAACTATGGCGGCTTCGGGGCTTGGAGCCAGACGCACCTGATGGCTGGGGCCATGCTTCCTCTTCAAGACTACTTTGTTAATTTTTTAGTTTTTGTCGGCCTTGCGCCATACCAACTGATTCCTCAAGCATACCGCCTGCTCTCAGGCTTATTTATTTTTTACTCTGCCCAGGGATGGGGCTCTCCCAGTTCGGCGGAGATTTTGTATTTTTATGAACTTGTTTCTGTCCCCAGAAAGGGGGACAAATTTAAAGATGGTTTTTATGAATTCCGGGCCCACCCTGCCAATGATGGGGTGGTCCCTTATAATAGGCAAACTCATGTTAAGGAGTATCGCCACCGTTTCTTCTTCTCCTCCGGGTTCCGAGCAGTGGAGCACCCGAAGCTTCTCACGGAGTGGGTCCGGATTCCTCCCTATGAGCGAACCGCGCCTACTCAGGTTTTTCTCTGGAGGGTCGAGGTCTTTGCAACTTATGACCGGGCGAAACTTGACGTCGGGGGCCTAGTCACGACGGAGAATTGCCGGAAGGCCAATCTCATCTTGTCGCACCAATCAGTGGAGGACTCTAACCTTTCTAAGGTTATTTGCCCGAATGTGAGGGTGCCTGCCGCGGAGAAGACCTTCCGGGATGAAATCATCGCCACTGCCGAGAAGACGTACCGGGAATATCTCTACCGAAAGGTTCAGGAGAAAGCTTACTCCAAGGCTCAAGCAGCTTCCAGGAGGCCACTTCGCCTGGGGAGCCCAGTCGAGAGGAGAAGCCAGGCGATCGCTGGGAAGCCCCTTCGCATTAGGGACTCAGCTGAGAGAAGGGCTTCCAGGCCAAAGCCTTCGGCTCAGGAGCCGAACACTGGGGCTCCTGGTGCCAGCACTTCCGGCTCCGGTAAGTCTCCTTTAGCAGTACATTACGTTCCTTCTGTTGGCGAATATGCCAGTCTTAGGCCTGTAGGGTTCGATGAGCGTCTCCATAGGTTTAGGATGCCCTCGACTCGGTGGGGAGACCATATGAAGGAATATTATTTTTCCAACTTAGGAGATTTCGTAGGTCGGTCCCGGATGGGTTCTGGTCCTCCGGAGCCCGTTCCCTTAGACCCTTCGGCTTACATTTCTTCCAGCTGGTTCCAGCCTTCGGAAAGCTATCTCGGAGACGATGCTGCCAGCGTTAAGATTTGGAACTTTGCTAGGGCCGAATTAGAGAGTTAGGGTAGGACTAGCTTGATTGCTATATCTGAGTGTTTGTTGTTTTCCATGGATGTTCTAACACTTGCCTTTTTTCTTTTGTTGTAGCAGGTATTTCCATGGATGCCATTCTGGCCGAACTTGTCGGGGCTCACACTCCCGATGCTCCCCTTCCTTTAACTTCCTCCCAGATGGCCACCCCCTTGAAAGCTTCTTCCAGTGCCCCTCCAGACACTATTAACTTAGTGGATGAGGAGGAGGTGCTTCCGGGAGAAGGTCAAGAAAAGCAATGGGGCTTTTCTGAGGAAGTTGAAGAAGGTAAAAAAGAGCAACGGACTCTTCCTGAGGAAGTTGAAGAAAGTGAAGAAGAGCAAGAAGTTGCTCTGACTCGCAAGCGCAAGGGCAAGATGGTTGCCCAGGAAGAGCCCAAACGGCAACGGAGAGCTGATACTCTGGCCCATGGTCTTGATGGCGGGATCTCTCCCGAGATGGAGGAACACACAGCCCTTCCCAACATTGTGCTGACTCCGGTTCCTGGAGATGAGGCGAGACAGGAGCTCCGGATAGCTAAACACAACTACGCCGTGGATGAATACTCCCGGGGATATGCTGACGTGGAGGCTCTGAAGAGATTTTTGTGAGTTGAGATGCAAAATACTCTCAACGACCCGAACTACCAGAATCCGTGGGATCTAAATTTAGATCCCTTGTCGGATTGGTTCGGTCGTTTCCTTGGGCCCACACTAGCTCCCTTTTCCGCAGAGATGACCGGCGAGTTTGCGTCCCAGCTTACCCGGTGTGCACCCAGGCGGTTTGCTGCTTGTGCATCCTTGAATTCCATCTTCCAAGTCCAGGATCTCAGCTACTTCCTCACCGTGGTAAGTATTTTGTAGTTTACTTTTCTCCTTATTTTTTTCCCTTAAAGATTCTTACTCATACTTGTATCCTTTCCCAACTTGCTGCTGAGGCCGGTCGCCTTTCCAAGAACATAATTAATCATGGCTTCGTCCTGTCCGACTTTGGGGGCATGGACGAAGTTAAGAAGATCCTTCAGGACCTGACTGCTGAAAGGCGGCTTTATCAGGAGGATGCCGAGCGCCGGGAGGCCCTTGCCAAGGCCAGTGAGGAAGAGGCCAGGCGGAGGGAGGCACAAGCGGAGGCAATGATCTGGGAGGAGGCCCTTCGGAGGGATAGGCTGGAGGTCAGGCACTAGGAGGAGCTAAGAGCGGAGGGCGAAGCTGCTGCTAAGGCCAGGCGTGAGCTTCGGGAGGCTAGGGAAGCCTTGGCTGAAATGGCTGCCAAGGTGAAGTCCTTAGAGGAAGTTCACCAGGAAAACTTGGAGTCTAGGGCCAGCCTGGTCGTGGAGTTGAAGGAGCTCAAGGACTTCAAAGACCAAGCCTTGAAGAAGGCAAAGAAGGATGAGCTCCTTTCTCCCACTTCCTGCAGCCGGTGCGTCAAGCGTTTCGACGATGGTGTTTACATGGCCTGGTCTACAAATGACCAGAATATCAAGCTTAACTTCTATCCCAAACCCGCGGAGATGATTGCAAAATTCCGGGAGAAGAAGAAGAAGCTTGATGCCATGCTGGAGGCGCGCATTGGTCCTCGCCTTCCTCCTCGTATCGACTAGGCCACCCTGAGTTCCACCCAGTACAACCAAGATTTTACTTTCTTTCTTCTCTTTTTTTTTTTATTTACAGCTAATTATCTTGTACTTAAGACAATTTCTATTTACATAGCTGCTTTTATTTTTTTTTAAAGGGGGAGACAATATTTAAGGCCTGTCCCAGGGCCCTTTGTATATATTTTGACCTGCCCTTAGGGCTAGAATTTTTATATATTTATATATGATCTTTTTTGATGCACATATCTTTCTTTTGGATCTGCCCTTTGGGTCAGGATGTTTATACATATGCTTTTCATTTTTCATTTTTGTGCATACACTTTTTTTTTACCTGCCCTTTGGATCGGGATATTTTGACCTGCCCTTTGGGTCAGGGTGACCTGCCCTTTGGGTCAGGATATTTTACTTAGTTTGTTTTTTGTCTGTCCGTGTGGTATACCTTAGTACCCCCCTGAGTGGCATAAAAACTTTGTTTTTAAGGCACTCAGTTTTTTTTAACATGCAGAGGCTGTATACATTTAGACGGTACAAACTCTTTAAAAAAATCTAAGTAACACTTTTGGCTATTGGTAATATTTTCTGAGGTGATCGGCGTTCCAGGCCCTTGGCACGATAGTTCCGTCCATCCTTTTTAGCTTGTAAGTGCCTGCACCGATTTCGTCCTCGATTTCATATGGTCCTTCCCAATTTGGCCCAAGTACCCCCACTCTGGGTTCTTGGGTGGCTGGGAAGACTCTTCTTAAGACCATATCCCCAATAGCAAACTTTCTGTTTTTAACTTTGGAGTTAAAATATTTGGTCACCTTCTTTTGATAAGCTGCCATCCGTATTTGAGACTCGTCCCGGAGTTCTTCAACTTGATCCAGAGCTTCTTGAAGCAAAGCCTGATTCGTGGCTGGATCGTAAGTCGTTCTCCTATGGGACGGGAATAACGTTTCTACCGGGACCATCGCTTCGAAACCGTACGCCATTGAAAAAGGCGAGTGGCCGATCGTGGTTCTTGGGGTCGTCCGGTAGGCCCATAACATTCTTGGCAACTCTTCGGGCCAGTTGTTTTTGCAGGCCAGCAGCTTTTTCTTCAGGGTGACCTTTAGGATTTTATTGACTGCTTCTGCTTGACCGTTTGTTTGCGGTCTTGCCACCGCGGAGAAGCTTTTCACTACTCCATGTTGGTTGCAGAAGTCAGTAAATTCTTCGCAATCAAATTGCTTTCCATTGTCAGAGACTATTTTGTGAGGCAGGCCATATCGACACACTATGTTTTTGATAACAAAGTCTAGTGCTTTTTTAGCAGTTATAGTCTTCATGGGCTCAGCCTCCGTCCATTTGGTGAAGTATTCTACTGCTACTATTGCATACTTTACTCCTCCCTTTCCTGTTGGCAGGGACACAATTAGATCTATTCCCCAAACCGCGAAGGGCCAGGGACTGGTCATCAGTGTAATTTCATTGGGAGGAGCTCTCGGTATGTTCGCGAACCTTTGGCACGAATCACACTTTTGGACGTAGTCTATACAATCTTTTTTCATTGTTGGCCAGAAGTATCCCTGTCTCAATATTTTCTTTGAGAGACTGGGTCCTCCTGTATGATCTCCACAGAACCCTTCGTGGACCTCTAGCATGATTTGTCTAGCTTCAGGGTCCGATACACACCTTAAATAAGGCATGCTGAGTCCTCTTCGGTAGAGAATTTGATTCATCATTACATAACGATGAGCCTGATATTGAATCTTTCGAGACAGTGCCCTTTCTTGGGGCAACTCACCTTTTGTTATGTATTCTATGATGGGGACCATCCAGCTGGGTTCTTGCCCAACCGTTATTATGGCCTCTTTTACTTTGATGCTTGGCTCTGCCAAGCGTTCCACTGGTACTACCCCCAGCCCTTCGATTTCACTATCTGAAGCTAACTTAGCCAGACAGTCCGCGTGAGCGTTCTTTTCTCGAGGGATTCTTTCTACTTTGTAGTCCGTGAACTCGTGGAGCAGCTCCCGGACTATTGTTACATATGCGGCCATTCGCTCGCCGCGTGTTTGGTACTCTCCTGATATCTGATTTACGACCAGCTGGGAGTCGCTATAGACTTCCACTCTTTTGGCCCCTACGGCTTTTGCTAACCTCAGCCCTACTATCAAGGCCTCGTATTCTGCCTCATTGTTCGAAGCTAGGAAGTCGAACCGTAGGGCTGCCTGGAGTTGCAGTCCGGTCGGGGATATCATTGCCACTCCTGCTCCGGATCCATTTTCATTGGAGGCTCCGTCCACAAACACTCTCCATGTGGGGACCGATGGTGTTGGTGCGTTTGCAGTTGCCTCAGATTCATTGCATTCGGTAATAAAGTCTGCCAAGGCTTGGCCTTTTATGGAGATTCGGGGAACGTAGTGTAAATCGAACTGACTTAACTCCATTGCCCACTTGAGGAGCCTTCCGGAGGCTTCAGGTTTTTGGAGGACTTGCCGGAGCGGGTGGTTGGTCAGTACCTTGATCGGATGTGCTTGGAAATATGGCCTTAATTTTCTTGAGCCCATCAGGAGGCAGAAAACTAGTTTCTCGATGATGGGATACCTTGTTTCTGCTCCTATCATGCGCTTGCTAACATAGTACACGGGATGTTGAGTTTTCTCTTCTTCCCGGACTAAGGCAGCGCTTGCTGGGTTTTATGCCTTAAATAAAACTCATTTCAATATAATCAGATTTACTTATTAATATAGATCAGAAATAACATTTAATGTTGCATGGTTCACATGATTTATTTCATGATTATATGTACATAATGTATAAATTCATCTGAAACCCTTTTCACATACTTGATCCTGTTTATTGTGCCGTCAACACATTGGAAAGTAAACATGACTATGTGAATAAAGTTTTCCTAGATTTATTAGACATAGGGTTTTACTGATATGATAATCTACAACAGAGTTTACTTGCATTTGGAGAAATACTATGTTCTTTCCAGAGCATTGGTTAAAGTAAAGCTCAGGTTGGATGCATGGAGTATGCATCGGAAGGGACCGATATTGAACTTTGACTTAGATTTATTAAACTTACCGTAATATCTATTCAAGTCAATATCGCCTAGTTGATCCTAGATCAAATGTTCTTAATCCTGTTATGATTAGGCTCAATCTCGAGAGGCTCTTCGTGTTCTTTGATTTGTTAGTTAAGCCTACTTTTAGGTCAGGGTGATATGTACATTTTGGGAACACGGTAGTGCAATTGAGTGGGAGCGCTAGCATAAACATGGAATCTATAGCTTCTATCTGGCGAATAGTAAGCAAAGGATGATCTCCTTCGAGCTTGACCAAACGAACATAAATGGTGGAGTACTCATTTCACATAAGCTGAAATATCATTTATACGGGGTCAAGTGTTTTAAGGATAAAATACATAGTAGGGTGTTACGGTAATTTAATCCATTTACTGTGTAGATCATTCATACAGAGGATAATTGATCACATTAGGATTATAACAATGGATAACTTATGATGTGTCTATATGGTGGAACATATAGAGCATTCTATATACTGAGAGTGCAATTCTAAGTTCTATGCGTGGATTCAACGAAGAATTAATGAGTTAGTGAATTTTAGTGCTAAATTCTTGATCTACTTATTGGAAGCTCGGTTATATAGACCCATGGTCCCCCCACTAGTTGAGATAATATTGCTTGTAAGACTCATGTAATTGGTTTTGATTAATCAATTATAATTCTCAAATTAGACTATGTCTATTTGTGAATTTTTCACTAAGTAAGGGCGAAATTGTAAAGAAAGAGTTTATAGGGGCATATTTGTTAATTATGATACTTTGTATGGTTCAATTAATAAATATGATAAATGACAATATTATTTAATAATTATTTATAGTTATTAAATAGTTAGAATTGGCATTTAAATGGTTGAATTAGGAAATTGGCATTTTTGAGAAAATCAGATACAAAAGGTGTTAAAATTGCAAAATTGCAAAATTGCAAAGCCCAAGGCTCAATCCACTAAGGCATGGCCGGCCACCTATTGTGTGTGTTTTAAATTGATTTTTTCATTATTTTAATGCCATATAATTCAAACCTAACCCTAGTGGAATGCTATAAATAGATAGTGAAGGCTTCAGAAAAATAAGACTTTTCTTCTGACACTTTCTGAATCAGAAAAACTGAGCCTTCTCTCTCTCCCTATCTTTAGCTACCACTTCTTCTTTCTTCTTCCTTTGATAATTTCGAAATCCTTAGTGATTAGAGTAGTGCCCACACACATCAAGTGATACCTCAATCATAGTGAGGAAGATCGTGAAGAAAGATCATCAGCAAAGGAGTTTCAACATCAAAGATTCAGAGAAAGAGATCCAGGTTCAGATATTGATAATGCTCTGCTACAGAAAGGAATCAAGGGCTAGATATCTGAACGGAAGGAGTCATATTATTCCGCTGCACCCAATGTAAGGTTTCTTAAACTTTATATGTGTTTATTTTATCGTTTTAGAAAGTTCATATTTAGGATGTTAATAAACATACTTGTGAGTAGATCTAAAATCCTGGTAAAATAATTTCCAACAACTGGCTTCAGAGCCATGGTAATTGATTTACTTGCAAGAAATTTGGACTTTAAAACGATTGTTTGTATGTTCTTTGGATGGTATCATGTTGTATTGAGTGTTATTTGATGATTGATTGATGTTTGTGAAATTTTCCTGAAAAATAATTGTGATTTCGTTTCTGGAATTATTTTTATTGGATAGTATGGAAAAAATTAAGCAAGTTAGCCTTTTACAGAACTCAATTTGGATTTTATTTGAATTAGTTATGATTTTTTGAAGATTTGACAAAATCGGAAATTTTGTCTTGATATTTTCACTCAACGATCGCAGAACTGTCCGTACAGTTTCGAAATTTTTTGTTTTTCTTCAATTTTTCATGCTTTTTCATGGAATTAACTTCCAATTTTTTGTATGATTTTGTATATATACTATTACTATTCCTAATTCAATTCTAATTATCATTTTGAATTAATTTAAATTTTTTTAATTTAATTCAAGATATTAGTGTAATTTGAATTTGAATAGAATTTGTATTTATCTTTTTGCTTAAAAATCTATCTTATTTTTAAATTTGATTATATTTTTTTTAAATTTAAGGTCAGATTTTATAAGATATTTATAATATCTTTTAAGATATTTTAAAAATATCTTATGTTTTAAGATATTTTAAAAATATCTTATCTTTTAAGATTTTTTAATTAAATCTTTTTAGATATTTTGACCATATTTAAATTTAAAATAAGATATTTATAATCATGTAATTTTAAATAGATATAAGATATTTTGCTAACTTTTAAATTTTGTTATTTTATTTATTTGAATTAAATTTAAAAATCTGAAAAGATATTTCATTTATCTTTTCTAATTTTTATAAAATAACATTTAATTTTTAAAATTAGTTAGCAAATTTTGAAATGATATTTAGGTTGGTTGAAACCCAATTTTTCAAAAATTGTAGGTTTAATTTTAAATTTAATTTTTTTAAAAAAATTTCGAATTTTTTCAATTTTTTTTTTAAATTTTCGAATTTTTTTTATTATTATTTAATTAATTATTTTTCGAAATTAAATATTTAATTTAAAATTAAATAAATCCTACTTCCAACTATCTAGCTAACCTTGTTGCAGGAGTATGTGGTTTTAGCTTGTATGTAAGTTTTTAAAACCTATTATTACTTGATTGCAAATAGCCATGGTTACCTTTTGCCATATCTTATGATCTGATGGCTCCCTTGGTCAAGTTAATAATTTGTAACAGGTATATTTACAATCTTCTTTCATCTGTGTATGACCTAACAACATGATAGGACCCATCCAAAGTGTGCCTGTGTGAGCCTATGTGTTTAATTTTATTATAGATGCATATAGGTTAATGTTGCTAAAATAAATTATCATAGTTATTGATAGAATTTATTTAGGCCCATTTAGTTTTTGGGCCTATTCAATTAATAACAGTTGTTCTTATTAAGGTTAAATTCCTCTCTTTTGGGCCTTGTGTGAGAGTTGGGAGCCATAGAAGTGAGTACGACATACTGAACCCAGCACTCCCTCACACAAACTACCCCAATTGTGAAGGCCCATTTGCCTGATTTGAACAACTGTACTAGGTTAATTACACTAGTTTAACCTAATAAAATTGATTAGCAACATAATTAATTTCATTTATTATGAAATTAATTTAAGAAAATTATAGTTTAAAGAATTCTTTATTCTAAGCTAAACTATATGTATTTTCTTGTATTTAATTAAATATAGAATTATAACCATCTAGATTCTTTCTGGAACTTAATTTAAATTATTCATTAAATATTCTTATTTAAGTTGATATTTAGTTATCTACAACTAACCAACTTAAATCTGAATATCTTTTGAATTTCAAATTTCAAAATTAAGTTGAGGAATTTCAGGCATTGGTTATTAAGATTCTTTAGATATTTTTAAGTTAATATCTTTTCAAATATTAACTTAAAATGGAATATTTTCAAATTAAGTGGTTACAACTTAATTTTTGATATTTAATTAAATTTAAATTTGAAAAATATTCAAGTTCTAGATTTTCTCTAATACAACTTAAATTAGATATTTTTTTTTCAAATTTTGTGGAAAAGATACTTAGTCAAATAAGATATTTTCTAGATAGTTATTTCTAGACTACTTATTATTTCTAATATTAAATAGGAAAATATTATACATTGTGAAATTAATTATTTAAATAATTAATTTTGGTACAATTTATTTTAAGTATATTTTTCCTAGTATTAAACTAGAGATTAATAATTAAGCCTTCTCTACACTTAATTATTTATTTCTTGAATTTAATACATTTAATTAATTTGAAAAATTAAATATCTAAGTTGATTTTTATCATGATCCTTAAATATTTCTTTTTCATGACATTTAATTAAATAGAAAATTATTTTTAGTTGAAATTTATTTTTTCAACTAAATTTAAATAATTTTCAAAATATATTTTTTTTTCTTTATTTTATTAATCAATTTTCGAAATTGCATTTATTAAATGCTAGAATTTCGAATTTTATCTTGAAAAATAGATTAAGTTGTAAATTAATTATTTATTTTAATTAATTCTTGGATCAACTTAAATCAATGATTTTTTCATTTATTGATTAATTTAAAATAAATTGAATTAAAGTATATTATTAGAAATTGAATTAATTAGTCAAAGAAAAATCTAGATAGGTGATATTTTTGCTTGAAGTATTTTTCTAGTGTATTTAATTAAATAGAAAATTAATATTTAAGTTGATTTTTATCATCATACTTAAATATTTGAAATTTTTCTTATATATTTAATTAAATAGGAAAATTATATTTTTTGTTGTAAATTAATTTTATTAATTAATTTTGGGCCAACATTAAATTAGAATAATTTTTCCAGGATTTATTTTTTATTTTAATATGCATTTTTCGAAAATTGTATTCTTATATACTTTAATTTTTCGAAATGCAATATATATTTATAGAAAATAAATTTGAGTTGTAAATTAATTTAAATTAATTTTGTAACAACTTAAATTGAATATTTTTCTAAATATTTATTGGAAATTATTACTAAGATGGAAATAATTCATGTTATTTTCATATCCATCTAAGTAAAATTTATAAATATTAAATTAAAATTTATATTTAGAATTTTTCATTCTAAATTGGAAATTTTAAATAAATATATATTTAAAATAAATAAATTAAATAAAGAGAATCAAAGAAAATACAACTCACTTTAAATAATGAGCTTGATTATTATTAAGATATTCGATCTCCATTATTGGTCTTACAAAAGTTAAATGTTTTCAATATAACCTCGAGACGCTAGACTTCGTCCCCCTATGGATGGTTATTCGTTGAACGCATTTAACACCGTAAGATTTCATTTGATAAGTGTTTTGTAAGTTTTCGTCTCTATTAGACTCTCCCCTACGGTGACTACTTAGAGATAAACTTATGAAACATGAAACAATGGTAGAGGCTCATAAAATGAGAATAACCTTGACTCTCGCCTACCGGGACAACGTTGGATTCTTATTTTGATCGAATAAAAGGTTGCTAGAATGGTTTCTATTTTAGATGAGCTGACAACTCTATTCAATAAATGATGCTTTGACTCTCGCCTACCGGGACACTGTATCAGTTTGTTGAAAACCTTGGAAATTATTTAGGATTGTATGTTTTAGTATTTTCACTAGTCATTCCTACTTGCTATATGTTTATAATTTCTGAATTGTGTATGAATTTATATTAAACCATGTTATTTTCTGTTATTAAGTTGTAGTTTAATTTCGAATCTTCATTGTTGGTCTAACATGTTTGTTTTTCTAATGAGATAAATCCCTAATGGATTTTCACCATTAGACATACATAATAGTGTAAGATCTCGAAAGATAAGTATTGTATATGCGACATCTAACTGTTCATCAATTGATGACACCTTAGACTAGTATTTTTACAATATGAAACAAGAAGATTACATAAATAAGATTACTTTGTCTTTCGCTAATCGAAGCATCGTTGGATTCTTATTTTAAACGAAATTATCCTAATTCCTCTTAGCTTATTCATTTCGAATTAGCTTCAAAACATATCATTGGATGAATGGTCTATAAATCATTTCATGTCATTCTATATATTTTCTCTTAAGAAATTAAATGACGCATATGATTATAATCCCGAAATTCTATTCCCAATTGATATAAATCCTCAATCTTAGAAATCTCCTACTTGTATGGGCAAATCTGACTTAGAGTTTGTATTAGTAGTGTTGGTCCAAGATAGAATTACTCATTATATTTGGTATAAATTTAAGTCTTTGACTTTAATTTTAGATTCCAAATAGAAATTTTCTTATATTTCTAATTCCAGAATACAATACAGTTACACTTTCTCAAGTGTTTAATATCCATCTTCTATTAATGGATTAAAACTGTATGGAATATGAGTTAGGTATTCTGTGACCAGGATCCACTTGCAGTATTCTAAGAACTCTTTGATGTAACTAAACCTATGTCATCAATAGACACTACCACATTTTTTTTAATCTATGGCATTTGTATCTTGTTCATAGTGGATTTGACAAGATCAATCTCTGCAAAGAGTTAATATGCCTATATCCACTGAAAGTAGTTCATCTCATTCGCAGATGGATGTACATTCAGGGGTGGATATGAGTTTTTCGTTGTATTCTTAAAACGTAACTCTAGATTATACCTTTTAGCAAGAAATTTGAAATGTTTAAATATTTCATTAATTTCTAGCAATGGTTAAAACCATTAAGGTAAGTGGTTGAAGATCTTGCGAACTGATAGGGGTGGAGAAATAGTTAGTAGATATGCAGTTCAAAGATCATTAAATTGATTTTTGAATTATATCCAAACTTACTTCCCCAGAAATTTCGAGTTGCATGTTGATGATTAGTTACTAGTCGTTGCCTAAATCCTTCTATGGTAATACAATTTCAGAATGATGTAATGGTTGGGTACTTAATGTAAATCATTACTAGATTCATGGATGACCTAATCAAAATCTTAAGAAAAGCTAGAACTGTTAACCATGGTTTGTTAGCTATTCTAAGTGATTAGGGGTGGACCATCCCATTGTCAATATATAAGAAAGTGTTTGTTCAAACAAATACTACTTTTCTAAGATAATGACTAAGTCTGAAAACAAGTAGTAAATAAAGGAGATATTTAATTCTTGATTCCAAAAGTGTTCTATCATCTTATTTGACATATGATGATCCCACTGCCTCTGTTGTCTTGTCACAACCGAAGAGATCAATACCATTTAGTTTTCTTCGACATAATTCACGGTACCTTGTCGTAGTGGGAGAGTTTCTAGGAACTCACCTTCTTATGACTTGGGAGACACTAGTGATTAAAATCCATTGTGAGTTTAAACAAGTAATGGATTGTCAAGATAAGAAACTAAGAAGAAAGCCAATAGAACTATGGTTTAATCCATTCACATGGAGTAACCTAAATTTTTCTATTACAAGGACATAAAAGGAAATTTTCGTTTATAAGTCTATTCAATGAACTTAACAAAACTTCCTGTTCCTAGTATTATAGGTTTGAGTTTATCTAAACCTATGGCTTGTGGTATACCTGGTAATTACTTACTCTAATGCAAGCAACTTACTTTAGTAAGATGCTGAAGCATTTTCTTTCTAATGGCAATCTATAGAAGCTTCACAACTTCTTAGACATAGATTTTATTTTATCTAAGGAAAAGTCTCAACTATTCCAGAAAAGATAAAGCCATGAAAGAATTTTTTAAATCAACAGTGAGAGGTCTTAGATATGCTTTTGTATGCCTTAGACCAGACACCTGCTGTTGAGTGGGAGTAATGAGTAGGTATCAGATTAATCCAGGAGAAGAACATTGGAATACAATCAAGTAAATCCTAAGATTAAGAAGAGGAACTATATGTTAGTCTATAAGGGTGTGTTTAAAACTCTTAGACTACACCATATCAGATTTCGATATTTGCCTTTGTGCTAGTAAATCTTTCTGATAAGATGGTGGTTACTCTGGGGGTGGAATAGTGATTTTGGAGAAGTGTAAAAACCTATCTGAAGTCTCTAGGTCTACCAGAGAGAGACTGAATGTTAAAGTTGCAGGAAAGGTACTTATTCAGTCTAAGGAAAGTTCTATACATTTTTGGCACCATTCCAAATTGCCTAAACTACTAGTGTTAATTTCATGATTAACCAAAAGTAGTTGCCAAAGGTATGTATAGAATTCAGTATCCCAAGAGAGTAGACATATAGAGAGGAATTTCACATTATCAATGATTTTGTGATTTAAGGAAGAGTAATGGTGGAGAAAAGGTTGTGTTTAATTCAACCTTTCAGATCCTATTACGAGGAGTTTACTACTACTACACTTGATTTGTATATCAAGGTGTTGAGATTATTTGAAACGCACGTTTTGTTTTATATTAGTGCAAGTGGGAGTTTGTTGGGTTTTATGCCCTAAATAAAACTCATTTCAATATAATCAGATTTACTTATTAATATAGATCAGAAATAACATTTAATGTTGCATGGTTCACATGATTTATTTCATGATTATATGTACATAATGTATAAATTCATCTGAAACCCTTTTCACATACTTGATCCTTTTTATTGTGCCGTCAACACATTGGAAAGTAAACATGACTATGTGAATAAAGTTTTCCTAGATTTATCAGACATAGGGTTTTACTGATATGATAATCTACAACAGAGTTTACTTGTATTTGGAGAAATACTATGTTCTTTCCAGAGCATTGGTTAAAGTAAAGCTCAGGTTGGATGCATGGAGTATGCATCGGAAGGGACCGATATTGAACTTTGACTTAGATTTATTAAACTTACCGTAATATCTATTCAAGTCAATATCGCCTAGTTGATCCTAGATCAAATGTTCTTAATCCTGTTATGATTAGGCTCAATCTCGAGAGGCTATTCGTGTTCTTTGATTTGTTAGTTAAGCCTACTTTTAGGTCAGGGTGATACGTACATTTTGGGAACACGGTAGTGCAATTGAGTGGGAGCGCTAGCATAAACATGGAATCTATAGCTTCTATCTGGCGAATAGTAAGCAAAGGATGATCTCCTTCGAGCTTGACCAAACGAACATAAATGGTAGAGTACTCATTTCACATAAGCTGAAATATCATTTATATGAGGTCAAGTGTTTTAAGGATAAAATACATAGTAGGGTGTTACGGTAATTTAATCCCTTTACTGTGTAGATCATTCATATAGAGGATAATTGATCACATTAGGATTATAACAATGGATAACTTATGATGTGTCTATATGGTGGAACATATAGAGCATTCTATATACTGAGAGTGCAATTCTAAGTTCTATGCGTGGATTCAACGAAGAATTAATAAGTTAGTGAATTTTAGTACTAAATTCTTGATCTACTTATTGGAAGCTCGGTTATATAGACCCATGGTCCCCCCACTAGTTGAGATAATATTGCTTGTAAGACTCATGTAATTGGTTTTGATTAATGAATTATAATTCTCAAATTAGACTATGTCTATTTGTGAATTTTTCACTAAGTAAGGGCGAAATTGTAAAGAAAGAGTTTATAGGGGCATATTTGTTAATTATGATACTTTGTATGGTTCAATTAATAAATATGATAAATGACAATATTATTTAATAATTATTTATAGTTATTAAATAGTTAGAATTGGCATTTAAATGGTTGAATTAGGAAATTGGCATTTTTGAGAAAATCAGATACAAAAGGTGTTAAAATTGCAAAATTGCAAAGCCCAAGGCCCAATCCACTAAGGCATGGCCGGCCACCAATTGTGTGTGTTTTAAATTGATTTTTTCATTATTTTAATGCCATATAATTCAAACCTAACCCTAGTGGAATGCTATAAATAGATAGTGAAGGCTTCAGAAAAATAAGACTTTTCTTCTCACACTTTCTGAATCAGAAAAACTGAGCCTTCTCTCTCTCCCTATCTTTAGCTACCACTTCTTCTTTCTTCTTCCTTTGATAATTTTGAAATCCTTAGTGATTAGAGTAGTGCCCACACACATCAAGTGATACCTCAATCATAGTGAGGAAGATCGTGAAGAAAGATCATCAGCAAAGGAGTTTCAGCATCAAAGATTCAGAGAAAGAGATCCAGGTTCAGATATTGATAATGCTCTGCTACAGAAAGGAATCAAGGGCTAGATATCTGAACGGAAGGAGTCATATTATTCCGCTGCACCCAATGTAAGGTTTCTTAAACTTTATATGTGTTTATTTTATCGTTTTAGAAAGTTCATATTTAGGATGTTAATAAACATACTTGTGAGTAGATCTAAGATCCTGGTAAAATAATTTCCAAGAGCGCTTACCGCGTGCTCGGAGACAGCCAAATATAGAAATAGGTCCTCTCCGAGAACAAGTTTTGACAGGATAGGAGGCTTGGCCATATGTTCTTTCAGCTTCTTGAATGCCTCCTAGCATTCGTCCGACCACTCAAACTTTTGACACTTCTTCAGTATGTTGAAGAAGGGGATGCACTTGTCTGTAGACCGTGAGACGAAATGGCTCAGGGCAGCAACTTTTCTGGTTAGGCTCTGCACATCTTTATGCTTTTTGGGGGATGGCATGCTCAGGAGGGCTTGGATTTTCTCTGGGTTTGCCTCAATCCCCCTTTGGCTGACGATGAAGCCCAGGAACTTCCCTGACTTGACCCCAAAAGTGCATTTCTTTGGGTTGAGCTTCATGCCGTATCTCCGGACTACCTCAAAACACTCCTCTAAGTCGTCTGCATGGCTATTGCATGCTTTGGACTTGACGAGCATATCATCTACATATACCTCCATGTTTCGTCCGAAGAGGCCTTTGAACATCCGGTTGACCATTCTTTGGTAGGTCGCTCCGGCGTTCTTCAGTCCGAAAGGCATGACTAGGTAGCAGTATACCCCCTTATCGGTCCTGAAGCTAGTGCATTCTTGGTCTGCCGTGTGCATCTTTATTTGGTTATACCCGGCGTAGGCGTCCATGAAGGATAGTAATTTGAATCCAGAAGTGGCGTTTACCATCTGGGCGATCCTGGGTAGCGGGAAGCAGTCCTTCGGACAAGCTTTGTTTAGATCAGTGAAATCTATACAAACTTGCCAAGTTTCGTTCGGCTTGGGCACCAGGACCAGATTGGCTAGCCATTTCGGATAGTATACGTCGCAGATCATGCCGTTGGTCAGAAGCTTATCCACCTCTTTCTCTAGAGCCTCGGCTTTCAGTGAGTCGAGAGGGCGTCGCTTTTGTTGGACTGGTGGCATGTCCGGATTAACGTTGAGGACGTGGGTGATGACGTGGGGACTTATGCCAGTCATGTCCTCTTGGCGCCATGCAAAAATGTTGATAGCGCCCTTAAGTGTTTTTATTATTTTTTCTTTTTCCTCCGGATCTAGGCTCTTTCCCAGCCGGAGTACTTTGGTGGAGTCGAGGTCGCACACTGATATTTCCTCGACATCCTCCATTGGTTCCACAATTTTTTCGGACCCCACCCGGGGATCCAACTCATCTTCTTCAGCCTTTTCTGACTCAATGGTTTCCCGGACCATCAGCACGGGCAGGTGGGTTGCAACATTGTAACATTGCCTTGCTTCCCCCTGGTTTCCTCTCACCGTCCTGATTCTAGCTTCCCGGGTAGGGAACTTTAAGCACAGGTGCCGAATGGACGTGACTGCGCCAAAATATACCAAGGCCGGTCGGTCGAGGATCGCGTTGTAAGCGGTCGAGCAGTCCACCACCACAAAAGTGCAGTACTTGAATGTGCTCTGAGGGGTGTCCGGACACAAGGTGACTGGGAGTCTTACTTTTTCCATTGGGATAAGCGTCGTTCCATTAAACCCTATGAGTTGGGAACCACTGGGTGAGAGGTCTCGGTCCGTCAGGCCTATTGCGGTGAAGGCCTCCTTGAAGAGTAGATTCACGGAACTTCCGTTGTCAATTAAGACTTTGGCCACCACTTTATTAGCGATCGGGGTCTCTATGACCAACGGGTCATGGTGAGGGAAGCGCACTGTCCTGGCGTCTTCTTCCGTGAACGTGATGGGTTGATCCATCAGCCGAGGCCTTTGAGCTGGGAGTTGAGTGACCTCCCAAACCTCATTGTGTTTTACGGCCCTAGCATACCGCTTTAGCTCTTTGCGGGTAGTTTTTCCAATATGAGGACCTCCGGAGATCATGGCTACCCTCCCGTTGGGTCTGGGCGGCAGACCGGGGATGTGCTGGGCATCGCCCGCGGGAGCAGCTGGAGCCAATACTCCTGCTGCACCCCCCGGTGTTCCCTGGGGCACAACCCCTGTCGCCTGGCCCGGATTGAGGTGAGGCAGCCTATTCTTGATCCACTCATAGAGGTGGCCCAATCAGATCAGGTTTTCAATCTCGTCTTTGAGATTCTTGCATTCGTCGGTGCTATGACCAATGTCGTTGTGGTACTCGCATCTTTTGCTTGGATCCCTCCGGGAGCTATCTTTGTACAAGGGATGTGGTCTCCGGTAGTGCGTATTTTGCCTAGTAGCAAAGTACACACGCTCTTGGGAGTTCGTCAGCTCCGTGTACTAGGTGTACTGGGGAGTGTACCCCCTTTTTTGACGCTTCTTGTTGGGAATTATTTTACCAGGATCTTAGATCTACTCACAAGTATGTTGTTTAAACACCCTAAATATGAACTTTCTAAAACGATAAATTAAACACATATAAAGTTAAGAAAACCTTACATTGATGCAGCGGAATTAATGTCTCCTTCCACTCAGATCTCTAACCCTTGATTCCTTTCTGTAGCAGAGTATAATCAAGATCTGAGCCCGAATGTCCTTCTTCTTCAAGTTTTGATCCTTCACAGTCTTCCAATCTATGATTGAGTTACTGCTTGCTGTGTGTGGGCACTTAGTCTTTCACTAGGGTCACGAAAAAGATGAAGGGAAAAGAGAGAGAGGTATTTCGGCCAAGGTAGAGAGTGAGGAAGGCTCAGTTTTCTGAAGAGAGAAATTTCTGTCAGAAAAGGTTATTAAAAACTTGTTATTTGACTGAGCCATCACTTTCTATTTATAGGACACTACTAGGTTTAGGTTAGGATTTATTTGGCATTAAAATAATGAAAATATTAATTTGAAAAATCTATTTAAGTGGCCGGCCATATGGTGTTATTGGGCCTCACTTAATTTTGCAATTTTATCAAATTTTATCTTTATTTTCTCAAAAACGCCAATTTTCCAATTCTAACCTTTTAAATGCCAAAACTAATTATTTAATAACTAAAATAGATTATTAAATAATATTTTCATTTAATTTAATTATTAATTAGACATATAAAGTCCATTAATAAATAAATAAACCTAGAAAAGTCTTTTCCTTACAATTTCACCCCTGAATAGTGAAAATTCATAAAATTAGACATAGTCTAACTTTAGAATTATAATTGATCAATCACGAATCAATTAATTAGTCTTACAAGCAGAATGTTCTCAACTAGAATGGGGACCATGGATCTATATGCTGAGCTTCCAATAAGTGAACCAAATTTACCAAGTAAATTCCTACTTATTAATTCTTCGTTGAATCCACTCTTAGAACTTAGAATTGCACTCTCAGACTTATATAGAGCATATTGTATGTTTCACGATACCAATATACTATCTCATTTAGCCATTGTTATAATCTTATTGTGATTTAAAGATCCTCTATATAGATGATTTACATCGAGATGGGATTTCTTTACTGTTCTCACCCCTCAATGTATTTTGCCCCTTAAAACACTTAGCTACCTGTAAATGGTGTTTAGTGATCTAATAATTAGTCAGTTAAACAAGAGCTCATCCATTTACTTCTATTTGCTAAGCTCGAAGGAAATCATCACTTAACTTCTATACACCAGTAGAAGCTATAGATTCCATATTTATGTTCAGCACTCCCACTCAATCATACTATCATGTTCCCAAAATATACGTATCACCCTGACCCAAAAGTAGGCTTAACTAATAAATCAAAGAACATGAATAGCACTCCTGAGTTGAGCCCAAGCATATCAGGATTTAGATTCTTTTAATCTTAAGATCAACTACTGATATTGACTTGGAAAGATATGTATAACGGTAAGTTTGTAATATCTTAACTTAGTTGCAATATCGGTCCAGTCCAATGTATACTCCATACATTCGAAACTAGTATACTTTACTAATGTCCTGGAAAGAACATAACACTTACTCCAAGTGTAAGTACACATCATCGCTGATTATCACATTAGTGTAAATCCAATAACACTGATGAAACAGGGACCAAAACTTTTGATTCATATGATCACAATCACATTCCACTGTGTTGACGATACTGTAATTGTGAATAAACATATGATCTGGATTTAACTGATTTTGTGTGTATGAATGTAATAAACATATCAAACATATTAAACCATCAGCATGTAAAATTCATGCAAACATCAATCACTTCAAATTTCTTATATTGATAACTAATCAGATTGTAAAGAGTTTTATTTAGGGCATAAAACCCAACAAACTCCCACTTGCACTAATATAAAACAAACTGCGCAAATAGGTCAATTTGATGTCTTGATCTTCGCATCAAGTGTAGTATATTTGAATCCACCCAAACTTCGGAAACTAGTTCATAAATACTCTTATGAAACATCCTTTACTATATGCTTTACTCATCAAGGGATACCGAAATCTTTCTTGTTTTAAATGTACATCCGAATTAACAAGACATATCTCTCACATTTTAAAATATGTAATTGAGATAATACAGTGTAGACTTTTCTTCAGTGATATAACTTTCTGGTATTTTCGAATAGACCAAGTTATAGTTCTTCTCTGGTAGAGCTTGAATTGTTATACAATAATTCCTCCACCCCCAAAGTAAGCACCGTCTTATAGAATTTCGAAATTAGATGGTGAGATACAAAGACAACTGATACACAGTTCCTTAATATCTGACATATAGATCACTTTCATAAATCCTTCTTGAATATCTTCTAATGTTCCCTATTTGATTACATCTCGTATAGCTCCCACTCAATAGCGTATGTCCGGTTAAATAATACTTTTAACCTCTCGATTGTTTAGAGAGTTACCTAGTTGTGACTTTTGTATTAGTCTGAAACTTTAAGTTTAAGACTAAGTCATCAACATAGCAGACTAGTATTTGAAGTGAAAAATACATGCCAGAGATAAAGTAATCAAAATTAAGATACCATCAAATTTTATGAGGATTAAGAATTCTTGGTTCAAGTCATTCGAATGGACTGAACTAGAGTTCTTTATCTTATTCCCATAATTCTGATAAGCTATACCTATCCATGTGAATGGTTAGATTTGCTTTTCAGTGGTGTTCTTAAGTATCTATCACAAGTATCAACCTAATGAAGATGGGTATAGAACTTTAAAATTCTCCCACTCAATTAAGGTAGTGTGAAACTTTAACAAAGAACTTTCAAAGGTATCAAACTTTTACTTACAACAAAAAAAAAAAACGAAATGGAACATACAATCAAGATCAAGAATTTATATTGACAATAGCTGACTCATTATATTACTTCTATGTTTAAACAAGATATGTGTTTCATAGGGAATTGTGGAATAGACTCCACCCCTAAGAATATACATATAGGGTACTATGGATAACCTCCACCCCTAAGTATATAGAGATTATGATCTACCCCTAAAGGTTGTAAAGATCATGATTCTCTTAGTGTGATAGAGTTTATGTGGAGTTGAATACTATCCAGAGTTCATTAGATATAAAAGATCGTTGAACTGCATAGTTTTCTTAACTTTTCTCCACCCCTATCAGATCATAAGATCCTTTTATTAAACAAATTCTTAATAATTGTATGAGAATTAACAATTATTGATAAACATAGAAATAATTTCTAGTGTTTATATAATATAACTCTATGAAGAGTTGTAAATATTATAGAATTTGCATCAATATTAAAAACACTTACACATACAAACATACAAATATAATGTGGTAATAATTGATGAAGATAAAATAAATGAAGCTCAATCTCATAATTTGCAATGGTGATTTCGAAAATTAGAAACTTTATTAATAAAAAAAATGTATTGCAACAATATGAGAGAAACAGGGATAAATATCCCTGACTAAAATTTGAAATCCAAATTGTCTTTAAACTAAAACAATTAATTCAAAAAAAATTGAAGAGCTTCATCTTCATCTGGACGATTTCACCCTTGGTCCAGCTTGCTGATCCAACTCATCTGAGTTCAAGTAGCTTGGCCTATAAGAAGAAGAGAAACAAATAAACAAAGTTAGTCCAGAATCATAAATCCAATTGGATAATAATTCACTAAAACTTTTAAAGTTTATAAATGGAAATACCTTGTTTCTTTGCAAGAAGTTTAGGACACTGGGGTTTCCAATGACCTTTCTCATTGCAGTAGAAACACTTTCCTTTAAGTGCAGCATCACCAGAAGGAGCAGCCTTTTTCATGGCTTTTGTTCGCTTCTTGGTGTTCTTCCACTTCTTCTTCGATTTGGGCTTTGAAGCAGAGGCAACATTTGCTTCAGGTTTCATCGTCCCATTACCATTACCAGGATTGTGAGGTTTACTCCCTTTCTTCTTTGGTCCTCCAATCAAATTTTCATAAGTTTGAAGGTCATTGACTAATTCATGAAAGTCAATTTCCTTCTTATTCATGACATAATTTGATGTATATGGTAGAAATGCTGGAGTTAGGCTATTCAAGATAAGACTTACTTGAGTAGCACTGTCCATTTCAGCACCATGATCCTGGGCTTCTTGGAAATAACTGGACATGAGGAGAACATGGTCACGCACGTTTTGATGACGTTCCATCCGTGCGTTAATGTACTTATTAGTCGCGTCAAAGCGTGACTGAAGCGATGCCTTACCGAATAGCTCATTTAACTTCGTCATAACTTCAGCAGCCTTCTCAGTTTTAGAAAACCGAGTTTTGAGGGTGTCAACCATGCTAGAAAGCATAAAGTATAGAGCTTTGTCATTTGCTTTCTGCCAACGCTCATACTTTTCTTTCACAGCTTTGGATGCATTATCCCCAGGCACTTCAGGTGACGGCTTAGTTAAAACAAACAAGGCACTTTCTCCTATGAGAGCAATATTAATGTTCTCATTCCATTTATTGAAGTTAGATCCATTCAGCTTATTTTCAGTCAACAGTGATAACATGGGATTCATTTTGATAATACAGGATACTACAAAATAATAAAAATCAACAAACAGAAATTAATAATGGTTTAACACAAAATCAATTCAGAAATTATAAGCACATAGCAAGTAGGAATGATATGAGAAAATACTTAAAAATTCAATCCTAAATAATTTCCAAGGTTTTCAACAAACTGATATCAGTGTCCCGTTTAGGCGAGAGTCAAAGCTACCATCCATTGAATAGAGTTGTCAGCTCATCTAAAATGTTAAACATTCTAGCAACCTTTTATTCGATCAAGATCAGAATCCAGCGTTGTCCCGTTTAGGCGAGAGTCAAGGCTATTCTATCTCATGAGCTTCTACCATTGTTTCGCAATTTGCAAGTCAAATATGGTCGCCACCATTAGGGTGATCTATACCATATAAAACACTTACAAACCACTTATCATGCGAGATTAAACGGTGCGAAATTGCTAATGAACGTTCCTCCATTAGGGAGGATTACTCACTAAAACAAACGCGGTGTAAAACCCACAATGGAGATCGAATATCTTAATAATAATAAAGCTCATTATTTAAAATGTATTTTCTTTATTATTCTAATAAATAAATCTCATTAAATTCTATTTAAGAATTAAAATTCAAAAATAAGAATTTAATATAATATTTATAAAATTAAACTTAGATGGTGATTGAAATAAAATTAATTATTTCCATCTTAGTAATAATCTTAAATATAAATATTAAGGAAATTAATTTAAGTTGAATTAAATAAAATAATTAGCAACTTAAAAATTTCCTTTGAGAATATATTTATTGGGTTCGAAAATTTAAAGTATATAAAAATACAATTTTCGAAAATAATAAAAATAGAAAAGAAATACTTCAAGCAAAAATATCACCTATCTAGATATTCTTTTGACTAGTTAATTCAATTTCTAATAATATATATATATATATTTTAAATTCATTTATTTTAAATTAATCAATTAGATGAAAAAATCATTGACTTGAGTTGGTCCAAGAATTAATTAAATAAATAAATAATTTACAACTTCAATCTATTTTTCAAAATAAAAATTCGAAAATATTGCATAATTAAAATGCAAATTTCGAAATTGATTAATAAAATAAAGAAAAATATATATTTTGAAAATTATTTAAATTTAAGTTGAAAAATTAAATTTCAACCTAAAAATAATTTTCTATTTAATTAAGTGTCATGAAAAAATCAATAAATATTCAAGTATCATGATGAAAATCAACTTAGATATTTAGATTTTTCAACTTAATTAAATGTATTAAATTCAAGAAATAATAATTAAGTGTAGAGAAGGCTTAATTATTTATTTCTAGTTTAATACTAGGAAAAATATACTTAATAAAATTGTACCAAAATTAATTATTTAAATAATTAATTTCACAAAGTATGATTTTCCTATTTAAATATTAGAAATAATAAGTAGTCTAGAAATTACTATCTAGAAAATATCTTATTTGACTAATTATCTTTTCAAAATTTGGAAAAATATCTAATTTAAGTTATATAGAAAAAATCTAAAACTTAAATAATTTCAAATCTAGATTTAATTAAATATCACAAATTAAGTTGTAACCACTTAATTTGAAGATATCTTGTAACGCCCGTACTTTTCATAAATTACTAATTTAGTTACAAGCGTTAAAATGCGGAAAATCTATAATGTCGCTTTTATTTATAAACATAAAATATTTCATATTTGAGCTCATTTTGGACTTAAAAGATATAATAATTAATAAATAAAAATAACTGCGACATTAATTTAATAACGCTAAATAAAATAAATGGAGCGTGCCCTAGACCACCCTCAGTTATATGGTCCTCAGCGAGTACACACACAAGCCTCCAAGGTCTCACTTGCCACCAGCTCTCTAAGTTTTAGAACCTTAATCTGCACATGGTAAGTTTGATAAGGGTGAGCTACTAAACTCAGTAAGGAAATGCTTGTCACGTAGTCAAATAAAATAAAAGAAAAACATATAACTAAAACTTAGATGCACATATTTAGACACATAACATTACATATAAGCTTAATCTTATCACTATTAACTATTCACTAGTTTCTAAGCTAAATCACATAATAATGGTTATGCCGGAGTTCGACTTTGGCAAATAAACTCGCACTATTAGACTAAATGGCGGAGGGCTGGGTTCAGTAAAATCGTACCCACTACTAGATGGCCCCCTATCTACCATATAGACCCAACAATCAAGTATTTAACCATTATCTTCTCAGTCAAACCATGTCACATAATGTACAATAAATTTAATTTAAATAATGTTTAACTACTATACATTATTTAAATAGCATATCATAAATCCTATCATAATTAAGTCATAATCATATCAGAACCATATCATAACTACATAATAATCATACCATAATCATATCATTGTTTAAATAATGTGAATCCATTGTACCGTCCATTATCCAAACAACATAACTAGTTTAAATAATGTGAATCTTATAAACACACTATTTACATACATACTTAAATAACATGAATCTTATAAACATATTATTTAAATATATATCTTTAGCAATGGCCATGCTCTAATACTGTAAACATACATAAATAACATGAATCTTATAAACATATTATTTAAATATATATCTTACAGTACATTAAATAACAAACAATAAAGAGTCAGGCAGAAGACCTTAGTTAACTTCTCTTTTACTATTCCCACTCTTCCTATGAATGTTATTACATACAGAAAACTTATGTTTTTCTACTTAATTTCCTTACCTCGAATGTGGAGTTCTAGCCTTGATTGCAATGATGGTGATCCTTGGAAACAATGATTATCCTAAGTTTCATACTTATTAATTAGAATATATTATAGTGATATATATATACACACATATATATACATATATAAAACTTAACCTTGAATTTATAAAGCAATAATAGTATAATTATAGTTGACCATACCGTAACTTTTAAGGGGAATCCTATTCTTCACTATGAAGAACTCTTTGAGCCCAAACCTACTGTTAAAGCTTTCCAAAACTTGAGGAGGAATAAATGAGAAAACAATTATGGTCTTGAGAATATTATGGCGGTGTAAGGGTGATGGTGATGGTGATGTTGAGATGATAAAAATGTTGAGAGGATATTTGTGGCGTGGTGTAGTGTAGTATCTTTCACTCTTGAGGAACCAAGTGAATAAATAGAAGAAGGTAACTACAACTTTGTAGTATATAAAGGACGAGAGATACAATGTTGAGAGTTTTTAGCTTCTAGTGAGTTGAGAGTGACTATGATAGAGCTTATTTGTGTCGTGATATTTTGTGTGTCTCAACCAAGATATTATGGTGATGGGTGCTATTTGAGAGGTGAAAATGAAAGAAATTAAACACTTTATGATAGCCTGACTTTGCAGGGTTTAAAATAAAGAGCTTAGTAAGGACGAGATAAAGAGAGTAAAGTGGGAGCTTGAATTCTTTAGGCTTTTTAAAATGAGTGAATAAATCTGAGACTAAAGTTCTATTTATATTGTTGAGATCTAACTACATTCCTAGCTAAATTAACTAAGCTAATAACCCTACACTAGCCAAGATTAATATTTGAATTTTGAATAACCCACCAAAATCTGCACCCTTTACTCCATTCCACTCCCCAAATACTATACGACCACTACTACTACTACTATTGCAATTACAACCCAATAATAATGTAATGGTGCCACCTAATCCTATTTATACCATTATTATAAATACTATAACATTAAATCTCTAATATATGCTTATATTCAATCTTTGAGCTAAATAATTGTTAATACTCAAATCTCTTTTATTTTAGAAAAATAACACAAGCCTATACTTAACCAAAAAAAAAACAATTTTCTAACAACTTATTCTATGAAATTACTATTTCCACATCGAGAATTCTAGACTAACATAAGAACTACATATATATTTTGGTTATTACAATCTACCCTCCTTAAAGGAATTTTGTCCTCAAAATTTACTTATCTACATGTAGTTGGGGTATCATTTCTTCATGTTCTTTCCCAACTCTCACGTTGCTCTACTAGAATTTTCACTCTACAGGACCATATATAGGGGTTTACTCTTATACTTTAGTTCCCCTTTTTATCACGTATACCAGCGTGTTATATAACTCTTGTCCTATTGTAGTTTGAAATTCTCGTACTTAAACATGTGTGTGGGATAGGATACCTACCTTCGCCACATTAAAATGTGAAATTCTGTTACACATATCTGCTATAGCAGGTGGACCTAAATATCTCAGGCTTTACGTACCCTGCATAATATTTCTATTTTAAAGTGAACTTTAAGAACATAAGGTCACCTCCTATCATTGTTACATCCTCATTTTTCTCCATCCGTTAGAGCGTCATGCATACTCTGTCGTACCTTGTCTACCATTCTTGAAACTTCTTACCCCCTTATAGGTGGTACCTCACTCCAAGTAAATTTAGCACTCATAAACATCTCATAGGGTGCCATACGTATTGTGGCCAACCAACTGTTTTCATAAGAGAACGTTATCAACTACAAGCATTTACTCTAACTTACCAGGAAGTATACCATTTGTAACATCCTTGCTTCAAGCCTCCATTAGGTCCTTACACCCACGGAATGATGGCTCTTATACACGAGTACGTCACTTTGGCTACTTCCTGGATGATACTTCTGCTAGTTTACATGACTTCCTCCAGTTCACTAAAGGTTCGTATCTGACCTAACACTTGAAAATATACTAAAACTCAGATCGAGGTCACCTTCTTTAGGAATACAAGGATCGTATCGTTTTCATTAGTTTTTAATGCTTCGCTCTTACGTGCTGGCATGTAGGACGTCAAATAACAAATCCAATTGCCACTTTCTGAATACTCATCCATCCTTTACCTAATCATTGTACTATTTTACAACTAACTCTGGATGCATCTAGTGTGGTGTAGGTGGTGCTTGCATCATTCTCTCGACCTTAAGTTTCCATTGCAGTACGTTTTCTCCTTGCCTTCGAGTAGCAACACTAACATAGATACTTTTCTGGTTACAAATTCTATCCATATCCTTTGTTTCATACTGTCCTTGAGGTTCGTCAATGTGTAGGCTACTACATATTAGGCCAAGGAAGCTTTCAGTCTCTCTTCGGTCTTTGTGCGCCGACAGCTCTTGAATACTATCACGCTTGTAGGATCAACCACAAGTTCTGTATTAAAAAAATAAGCATTTTTTTGAAAGCCAGCTCTTTGAACCAATAGCTTTGATCTTCTAATCCTCCAGTTCAGTCGAGTCTTCTAAACTCAGTTTGGGGTCGTATTTAAGTATCCTTAACATCCTTCCACATGTTGGAGTATGGAAAACATCATCAACAACAAATTCATCCACCTAATTTTTTGAACACTCACACCATCCCCTGGGCATTGAATAATTTAAGACCAAATTCCTAGTGCATCTGTGTTTGAGTGCTACTTCAGATGTCACACTCTTTTATACTTCTTGCTCTCGGTGTCTAGTTTAAGTATTTATTCTCAGTTTAAGAATCAACATTGCTTTATTAAAAAAAGTATATTCCTAAGTAGAGGCAACCGTCTTCCTTGTTAATTTTGTAGGGAGTTATTTTGGTCATAAAAGAAGAATTTGATTGAAGGAAAATAAATCTTTATTTATTTAAAAGCGTACTAAATCTCTAGTTACATAGTCACTAGATTATTGGAATAGGAACAAAAATATCTTCGTTGGACTAAATTTGACAGGTTGAAAGAGACTATTATTCGTCCTCCACGCATGACTCAGCTTCCGATCCTTCAGTGTCTTCTCCTAGGTCTTCTTCTGGGTGTTCTTCAAAGTTTATTTCCATTTCTACATCTGTTAGAATTGGTGCTGGCATGTTCTCGGATTCAGAGTCTGACTCATCAATTTCTACTTCAAAATGATAGTCAGGTATGTCATCCTCTAGTTCATCGATGTGGGCTGCTGTGGGTAGATCTGAGTTCTTGCTCTTCGGTATTGGGGGGTAATCTGGCTCATTGGGACCTTCTGGCATTTCCTCATCTTTGGATTCTTCATCTGAGGGAATCTCTAGTATTTCTACTATTTTTTCTGCTTCTATTTGAGGTGGGCTTTTTAGTTCAAGTTCCAACATTTCTGCTGTCACTTCAAAATAGTCTGGCATTTCTGATTCTTCCAAATCTCGTTCAGTTGTTACGTTCACAGATTCTGTTATGTCCTCCACACTGTCGTCACTTAGCTTATATCGTATGTTCTTGACGCGTTCTTCTTCCATGCCGTTTGTTTCCACAATATAAGTCTTTTCGAAAACGAAGTTGTGGAAGTCAAGCGTCAGCTCACATATGAATGCTGCATATCTAATTGCGTCGCCAAGATTTGAGACACGGTGCCAGACTTCATCGATATAGTAAAGAAGTTCGGGGACATGTGACAAAGCAGCCCTTAGCACTAGAAACTTTTCTCGTGATTTGATTAAGGCTCCCCTCACCTCTACTACTCTTTTAATTTCTTCATTAATTGCGATGACCTCTCGCAGAGCTCTAAGAATCTTATCCTCTTCGTGGCGGATATTTTTGATCTTAAGTGACAGAATGTTTTTTATTTCTGCAAGTACTGTATCGTTTGACGCCTTAATTCTAAGAGACATATCTCCTATATCTGCAAAAAATTTCTTTAACTATTCAGTAAGACTTAATATAAGTAGATATATATTTATATAAATCTTTATAAATAAAATAAAACCTCTTTATTTATTTATAAATTCCAAAAGATAACAAGCCAAAGGAGTTACACTAAAACTCCTAACTAAAGTGGAGCCATACTAACACTCCTTATTACATAAAAAAAAATAAAAAATAAACACATAGAATAAAATGCAACTTGACTTTTCTACTCTTCTATGTCTGACCCTTCCTCTAACATATCTTCTGACAAATCTACATAGTCGAGTTCTAAGTACACCAAGTTTGATGAAATTGGTAATTTTTGTAGGAATTCAGACCTAACAGCATTATTGGGTCGATGATATATTTCTTCTTTAGAGCCATCAGGGTGATAAATGGTGTCGGTAATTTGATATTGATCCACTAAGTTGATCATGAGTAGGTCATATCTTTCGGCCTCATCTACCCCGACATACCCTAGATGTTCCCAATTTGCTCTTAGACTATGTTGGACTTGTGGCATGTTGAGAGCGTGCATCAAGGCTATGTACTTCTCATGTGACTTCAATAAACAATTCCAACGATCTATTATCTTATCCATACCCTCATGTATTTTGTTAATTCTATCAAAGACCATGTTTTCTTCCAGCATGGGTGGGGTCTTGGGGACTCTCTTTAAGGCCTTAATATGCCTAACAATGTGCTCTACTTGCTCTGGTCTCATGATGTTGGTGCTTAATTGGTTCTAGGGTTCTGAAAATAAAAAGAACTTCTGAAATTACTAAAATGCACATAAAATACAATCATGCAAAAATAATACTTACTTGGTAGCCAGTGGAACCTTTTTAGCTGATATGTGTAACTCGTGAGAACGTTCGGGACCAATATAACTGTGGCTCTGATACCAAACTGTAACGCCCGTACTTTTCATAAATTACTAATTTAGTTACAAGCGTTAAAATGCGGAAAATCTATAATGTCTCTTTTATTTATAAACATAAAATATTTCATATTTGAGCTCATTTTGGACTTAAAAGATATAATAATTAATAAATAAAAATAACTGCGACATTAATTTAATAACACTAAATAAAATAAATGGAGCGTGCCCTAGACCACCCTCAGTTATATGGTCCTCAGCGAGTACACACACAAGACTCCAAGGTCTCACTTGCCACCAGCTCTCTAAGTTTTAGAACCTTAATCTGCACATGGTAAGTTTGATAAGGGTGAGCTACTAAACTCAGTAAGGAAATGCTTGTCACGTAGTCAAATAAAATAAAAGAAAAACATATAACTAAAACTTAGATGCACATATTTAGACACATAGCATTACATATAAGCTTAATCTTATCACTATTAACTATTCACTAGTTTCTAAGCTAAATCACATAATAATGGTTATGCCGGAGTTCGACTTTGGCAAATAAACTCGCACTATTAGACTAAATGGCGGAGGGCTGGGTTCAGTAAAATCGTACCCACTACTAGATGGCCCCCTATCTACCATATAGACCCAACAGTCAAGTATTTAACCATTATCTTCTCAGTCAAACCATGTCACATAATGTATAATAAATCTAATTTAAATAATGTTTAACTACTATACATTATTTAAATAGCATATCATAAATCCTATCATAATTAAGTCATAATCATATCAGAACCATATCATAACTACATAATAATCATACCATAATCATATCATTGTTTAAATAATGTGAATCCATTGTACCGTCCATTATCCAAACAACATAACTAGTTTAAATAATGTGAATCTTATAAACACACTATTTACATACATACTTAAATAACATGAATCTTATAAACATATTATTTAAATATATATCTTTAGCAATGGCCATGCTCTAATACTGTAAACATACATAAATAACATGAATCTTATAAACATATTATTTAAATATATATCTTACAGTACATTAAATAACAAACAATAAAGAGTCAGGCAGAAGACCTTAGTTAACTTCTCTTTTACTATTCCCACTCTTCCTATGAATGTTATTACATACAGAAAACTTATGTTTTTCTACTTAATTTTCTTACCTCGAATGTGGAGTCCTAGCCTTGATTGCAATGATGGTGATCCTTGGAAACAATGATTATCCTAAGTTTCATACTTATGAATTAGAATATATTATAGTGATATATATATATACACACATATATATACATATATAAAACTTAACCTTGAATAATAGTATAATTATAGTTGACCATACCGTAACTTTTAAGGGGAATCCTATTCTTCACTATGAAGAACTCTTTGAGCCCAAACCTACTGTTAAAGCTTTCCAAAACTTGAGGAGGAATAAATGAGAAAACAATTATGGTCTTGAGAATATTATGGCGGTGTAAGGGTGATGGTGATGGTGATGTTGAGATGATAAAAATGTTGAGAGGATATTTGTGGCGTGGTGTAGTGTAGTATCTTTCACTCTTGAGGAACCAAGTGAATAAATAGAAGAAGGTAACTACAACTTTGTAGTATATAAAGGACGAGAGATACAATGTTGAGAGTTTTTAGCTTCTAGTGAGTTGAGAGTGACTATGATAGAGCTTATTTGTGTGGTGATATTTTGTGTGTCTCAACCAAGATATTATGGTGATGGGTGCTATTTGAGAGGTGAAAATGAAAGAAATTAAACACTTTATGATAGCCTGACTTTGCAGGGTTTAAAATAAAGAGCTTAGTAAGGACGAGATAAAGGGAGTAAAGTGGGAGCTTGAATTCTTTAGGCTTTTTAAAATGAGTGAATAAATCTGAGACTAAGGTTCTATTTATATTGTTGAGATCTAACTACATTCCTAGCTAAATTAACTAAGCTAATAACCCTACACTAGCCAAGATTAATATTTGAATTTTTAATAACCCGCCAAAATCTGCACCCTTTACTCCATTCCACTCCCCAAATACTATACGACCACTACTACTACTACTATTGCAATTACAACCCAATAATAATGTAATGGTGCCACCTAATCCTATTTATACCATTATTATAAATACTATAACATTAAATCTCTAATATATGCTTATATTCAATCTTTGAGCTAAATAATTGTTAATACTAAAATCTCTTTTATTTTAGAAAAATAACACAAGCCTATACTTACTCATAAAAAAAAAATTTCTAACAACTTATTCTATGAAATTACTATTTCCACATCGAGAATTCTAGACTAACATAAGAACTACATATATATTTTGGTTATTACATATCTTTTTAAAGTTAATATTTGAAAAGATATTAACCAAAAAATATCTAAAATATTCCATTGTAAGTTAATATTTGAAAAGATATTAACTTAAAAATATCTTAAGAATCTTTAATAACTAATGCCTAGGATTCCTCAACTTGATTTAAAATTTAAATCAAATATTCAAATCTAAGTTAGTTAAGAAAAATCAGTTGATACAACTAATTTATAACTTAAATAGGAATATTTAATTAAATATGCTCCAGAAAGAATCTTAGTTAGTTAAAATTCTATATTTAATTAAATACAAGAAAAATATAAATAGTTTGTCTAGAAATAATATCTAAACTAAAAGTGTTTTTCTTAAAATTAACTTTAAAATATTAAAATGAAAATAAATTTCATATATTTTAAAAGTTAATTATGTTGCTAATTCAATTTTATTAGGTCAAACTAATATAATTAACCTAGTACAGTTATTCAAATCAGGCAAATGGGCCTTCACAATTGGGGTAGTTCATGTGAGGGGGTGCTGGGTTCAGTATGTCGTACCCACTTCTATGGCTCCCAACTCTCACACAAGGCCCAAAAGAGAGGAATTTAACCTTAAAATGAATAACTGTTATTAATTGAATAGGTCCAATAACTAAATGGACCTAAATAAAATCTATCATGGTGTGACATTTTATTTAGCAACAACCTATATGCATCTATATAGTAAAATAAACACATAGGTTCACACAGGCACACTTTGGATGGATCCTATCATGTTGCTAGGTCATACACAGATGAAAGAAGATTGTAAAATTTACCTGTTACAAATTATTAACTTGACCAAGGGAGCCATCAGATCATTAGATCTGGCAAAAAGTAACCATGGCTATTTGCAATCAAGTAATAATAGGTTTTTAAAAACTTACATACAAGCTAAAACCACATACTCCTGCAACAAGGTTAGCTGGATAGTTGGAAGTAGGATTTATTTAATTTTAAATAAATAATTTCAAAAAATAAATAATTAAAAAATTAAAAAAAAAAATAATTTTCGAAAAAATAAAATTTAAAAAAACAATATTTATTTCGGAAATAAAAAAAAATTAAATTTAAATTTCGAAATTAAAAAAAAATTTAAAAATTAAACCTACTTTTTGAAAAATTAGGTTTCAACCAACCTAAATATCATTTCAAAAAATTTGCTAACTACTTTTAAAAATTAAATGTTATTTTAAAAATAAAAATTAAATAAAAATTAGAAAAGATAAATGAAATATCTTTTTAGATTTTAAATTTAATTCAAATAAATAAAATAACAAAATTTAAAAGTTAGCAAAATATCTTACATCTATTTAAAATTACATGATTATAAATATCTTATTTTAAATTTAAATAAGGTCAAAATATCTAAAATGATTTAATTTAAAAAATCTTAAAAGATAAGATATAATTAAAAATATCTTAAAAGATAAGATATTTTAAAATATCTTAAAAGATTTTATAAATATCTTATAAAATCTGACCTTAAATTTAAAAAAAAAAAAGATATAATCAAATTTAAAAATAAGATAGATATTTAAGCAAGAAGATAAATACTAATTCTATTCGAATTCAAATTACACTAATATCTTGAATTAAAATTAAAAAAAAATTAATTCAAAATGATAATTAGAATTGAATTAGGAATAGTAATAGTATATATACAAAACCATACAAAAAATCGGAAGTTAATTCCATGAAAAAGTATGAAAAATCGAAGAAAAAAGAAAAAATTCGAAACTGTACGGACAGTTCTGCGATCGTTATGAAAATATCAAGACAAATTTCCGATTTTGTTAAATCTTCAAAAAATCATAACTAATTCAAATAAAATCCAAATTAAGTTCTGTAAAAGGCTAACTTGCTTAATTTTTTCCATACTATCCAATAAAAATAATTCCAGAAACAAAATCGCAATTATTTTTTACGAAAATTTACAAACATCAATCAATCATCAAATAACACTCAATACAACATGATACCATCCAAAAACATACAAACAATCGTTTTAAAGTCCAAATTTCTTGCAAGTAAATCAATTACCATGGCTCTGAGGCCAGTTGTTGGAAATTATTTTACCAGGATCTTAGATCTACTCACAAGTATGTTGTTTAAACACCCTAAATATGAACTTTCTAAAACGATAAATTAAACACATATAAAGTTAAGAAAACCTTACATTGATGCAGCGGAATTAATGTCTCCTTCCACTCAGATCTCTAACCCTTGATTCTTTTCTGTAGCAGAGTATAATCAAGATCTGAGCCCGAATGTCCTTCTTCTTCAAGTTTTGATCCTTCACAGTCTTCCAATCTATGATTGAGTTACTGCTTGCTGTGTGTGGGCACTTACTCTTTCACTAGGGTCACGAAAAAGATGAAGGGAAAAGAGAGAGAGGTATTTCGGCCAAGGTAGAGAGTGAGGAAGACTCAGTTTTCTGAAGAGAGAAATTTCTGTCAGAAAAGGTTATTAAAAACTTGTTATTTGACTGAGCCATCACTTTCTATTTATAGGCAACTACTAGGTTTATGTTAGAATTTATTTGGCATTAAAATAATGAAAATATTAATTTGAAAAATCTATTTAAGTGGCCGGCCATATGGTGTTATTGGGCCTCACTTAATTTTGCAATTTTATCAAATTTTATCTCTATTTTCTCAAAAACGCCAATTTTCCAATTCTAACCTTTTAAATGCCAAAACTAATTATTTAATAACTAAAATAGATTATTAAATAATATTGTCATTTAATTTAATTATTAATTAGACATATAAAGTCCATTAATAAATAAATAAACCTAGAAAACTCTTTTCCTTACAATTTCACCCCTGAATAGTGAAAATTCATAAAATTAGACATAGTCTAACTTTAGAATTATAATTGATCAATCACGAATCAATTAATGAATCTTACAAGCAGAATGTTCTCAACTAGAATGGGGACCATGGATCTATATGCTGAGCTTCCAATAAGTGAACCAAATTTACCAAGTAAATTCCTACTTATTAATTCTTCGTTGAATCCACTCTTAGAACTTAGAATTGCACTCTCAGACTTATATAGAGCATATTGTATGTTTCACGATACCAATATACTATCTCATTTAACCATTGTTATAATCTTATTGTGATTTAAAGATCCTCTATATAGATGATTTACATCGAGATGGGATTTCTTTACCGTTCTCACCCCTCAATGTATTTTGCCCCTTAAAACACTTAGCTACCTGTAAATGGTGTTTAGTGATCTAATAATTAGTCAGTGAAACAAGAGCTCATCCATTTACTTCTATTTGCTAAGCTCGAAGGGAATCATCACTTAACTTCTATACACCAGTAGAAGCTATAGATTCCATATTTATGTTCAGCACTCCCACTCAATCATACTATCATGTTCCCAAAATATACGTATCACCCTGACCCAAAAGTAGGCTTAACTAATAAATCAAAGAACATGAATAGCACTCCTGATTTGAGCCCAAGCATATCAGGATTTAGATTCTTTTAATCTTAAGATCAACTACTGATATTGACTTGGAAAGATATGTATAACGGTAAGTTTGTAATATCTTAACTTAGTTGCAATATCGGTCCAGTCCAATGTATACTCCATACATTCGAAACTAGTATACTTTACTAATGTCCTGGAAAGAACATAACACTTACTCCAAGTGTAAGTACACATCATCGCTGATTATCACATTAGTGTAAATCCAATAACACTGATGAAACAGGGACCAAAACTTTTGATTCATATGATCACAATCACATTCCACTGTGTTGACGATACTGTAATTGTGAATAAACATATGATCTGGATTTAACTGATTTTGTGTGTATGAATGTAATAAACATATTAAACATATTAAACCATCAGCATGTAAAATTCATGCAAACATCAATCACTTCAAATTTCTTATATTGATAACTAATCAGATTGTAAAGAGTTTTATTTAGGGCATAAAACCCAACACTTCTCCCCCATCCGGGTGCTTCCTTTGGAGGATCTTTTGCTCCTCGAGCCCTGGGAAAGGCCTGCCAGGCTAGCGGTTAAAGCGGAGTGCGAGGGAGCTTGTCCATTTATCCCCGAGGGATTTCCAAAATGAGATGATGCGGGTGCCAAGGGTTGGCCCTGACTATATCCGGGGGTGGCAGAGAACTGTATGCCGCTTATTGGTGGACCGTGGTCGGGACTGTACCCGAGGCCGGTGTTCCGGGCATGTACCCTGCTATCCTGGTGGGATAGTATCCTCCATAGGCCACTATCTAGGCCTCTTCAAGGTTGATATAATTTTGGACTCTCTTCTAGAAGTCCTGAAGGCTAGTAGCCCCCTCTTGTTGTAGTTCGTTCCAGAAGGGAGTTCCTGTACGGATGCCTGCCTGGAGAAGCGCAAGCTGTTCTCCGTCATCAACTTTCTTGGTCTTCGAGGCTTCCTCTCGGAACCTCTTTATATAATTTTTCAAGGTCTCGGTGGGCAGTTGCTTGATGTTAGTCAAGGCACTGACCTCCAGGTTGACCTTTCTTGCGGCGAAAAACTGTCTCCGGAAGTTGGTCTATAACTTGTTCCAACAGCCCACAGATCCTGGTTCCAGCTTCTTGATGTTGGAAATATTTTACCAGGACCTTAGATCTACTCACAAGTATGTTTATTAACATCCTAAATAAGAACTTTCTAAAACGATAAATTAAACACATATAAAGTTTAAGAAACCTTACATTGGGTGCAGCGGAATTAAATGACTCCTTCCGTTCAGATCTCTAACCCTTGTATCCTTTCTGTAGCAGAGTATTATCAAGATCTGAACCTGGATCTCTTTCTCTGAATCCTTGATGCTGAATCTCCTTTGCTGATGATCTTTCTTCACGATCTTCCTCACTATGATTGAGGTATTGCTTGCTGTGTGTGGGCACTACTCTAATCACTAAGGTAGGTTCGAAATATGAAGGAAGAAGAGAGAGAGAGAGTGGCGGCTAGGGAAGAGAGAGAGGATGCTTAGGTTTTTCTGATTCAGAAAGTGTAATTTTCCTGAAGCCTTCACTATCTATTTATAGCATTCCACTAGGGTTAGGTTTGAATTATTTGGCATTAAAATAATGAAAATATCAACTTAAAAAGCCTACAAAGGTGGGCGGCCATGGCTTAGTGGATTGGGCCTTGCTTTTTGCAATTTTGCAATTTTAACACCTTTTGTATCTGATTTTCTCAAAAATGCCAACTTCCTAATTCAACCATTTAAATGCCAATTCTAACTATTTAATAACTATAAATAATTATTAAATAATATTGTCATTTATCATATTTATTAATTGAACCATACAAAGTATCATAATTAACAAATATGCCCCTATTAACTCTTTCTCTACAATTTCGCCCTTACTTAGTGAAAATTTCACAAATAGACATAGTCTAATTTGTGAATTATAATTGATTAATCAAAACCAATTACATGAGTCTTACAAACAATATTATCTCAACTAGTGCGGGGACCATGGGTCTATATAACCGAGCTTCCAATAAGTAGATCAAGAATTTAGCACTAAAATTCACTAACTTATTAATTCTTCGTTGAATCCACGCATAGAACTTAGAATTGCACTCTCAGTATATAGAATGCTCTATATGTTCCACCATATAGACACATCATTAATTATCCATTGTTATAATCCTAATTTGATCAATGATCCTCTATATGAATGATCTACACAGTAAAGGGATTAGTTTACTGTAACACCCTACTATGTATTTTATCCTTAAAACATTTGACCCCGTATAAATGATATTTCAGCTTATGTGAAATGAGATCTCCACCATTTATTTTCGTTTGGTCAAGCTCGAAGGAGATCATCCTTTGCTTACTATTCGCCAGATAGAAGCTATAGATTCCATGTTTATGCTAGCGCTCCCACTCAATTGCACTACCATGTTCCCAAAAAGTACATATCACCCTGACCTAAAAGTAGGCTTAACTAACAATTTAAGGAACACGAATAGCCTCTTGAGATTGAGCCTAATCATAATAGGATTAAGATCATTTGATCTAGGATCAACTTGGCGATATTGACTTGAATAGATTTATGGTAAGTTTAATTAAATCTAAGTCAAAGTTCAACATCGGTCCCTTCCGATGCATACTCCATGCATCCAACCTGAGGTTTACTTTAACCAATGTTCTGGAAAGAACATAGTATTTCTCCAAATACAAGTAAACTCTTGTTGTAGATTATCATATCAGTAAAACCCTGTGTCTGATAAATCTAGGAAACTTTATTCACATAGTCATGTTTACTTTCCAATGTGATGACAGCACAATAAACATGATCAAGTATGTGAAAAGGGTTTAAGATGAATTTATAAATCAAATAGACAAGCAATTGATAAAGTGAACCAAAACATACACAAATGAATGAAAAATACTTCTGTTTCTTTATTGATGTTGAATAAAATAGATTACATTGAAATGGAGTTTTATTTAGGGCATAAAACCTAACAAACTCCCACTTGCACTAATATAAAACTAATTAGTACATATCAATTAATCCTGAATTCTGACGGTGCTTTTCAAAGGCTGTCACGGCCAAGACTTTGGTAAATGGATCAGCTAGGTTGTCCTCTGTGTCAACTTTCTCAACTAGTACATCCCCTCTTGCCACGTATTCTCTGATAATGTGATACTTCCTTTCAATGTGTTTGCTTCTCTTGTGGCTTCGAGGTTCTTTACTGTTTGCTATTGCTCCATTGTTATCACGCAGTAGTACCGCAGGCTTTTCCATTCCAGAACAACTCCTATGCCGGTGAAGAACTTTCTTAGCCGTACAAGTTCTTTAGCGCCTTCTACGTCGCTATGTATTCAGCTTCCATAGTTGAGTCCGATATCGCGGTTTGTTTAGCACTTCTCCAAACCACTGCTCCATCCCCAAGAGTAAACACCATCCCAGATGTAGATTTAATGTCTTCAAGACTTGCCTGGAAATCTGAATCAGTGTAGCCTATGGGATTTAAAGCACCACCCTTGTAGACTAACACAAGATTCCTTGTACTCTTTAAGTATTTCAGAATATACTTAACTGCATTCCAATGTTCTTGTCCTGGATTAGATCGATACCGCTCACGATTCCAACAAAGCATAACGTATGTCGTGTCTAGTGCATAACATTGCATACATTAGACTTCCAACTGCAGAGGCATAGGGAATATTCGCCATTTCCTCTATCTCTTGAGGATCAGTCGGTGACTGTTCCTTAGATAGACGAATACCATATCTAGAAGGCATGTTTGCCCCATTGGCATTGTTCATGAAGAATCTCTCTAAGACTTTGTCTATGTAGGTTGTTTGAGAGAGAGCAAGAGATTTGTTCTTCCGATTTCTGATAATCTGAATACCAAGAACATAGGCTGCTTCACCCAAATCTTTCATATCGAATTGAGAGTTGAGCCATTCCTTGATGTGAGTCATTTTCTTGACATTGTTTCCAATGATCAAAATGTCATCAAGATAAAGGACCAGGAATACTACTATTTGGTCTTCCTTGAGTTGGTAAACACAAGGTTCATCTTCATTCTGAAGAAAGCCGTAGGTCTTGATGATTTCATCAAACCTCTTGTTCCATGAGCGAGAAGCTTGCTTAAGTCCATAGATAGACCTGTTTAACTTGCAAACTTTCTTTTCCCCGCCTGTGAAGAACATAACCTTCGGTTGCTCCATATAGATGGTTTCTTCAAGTACCCCATTAAGGAAGGCAAGCCTTGACATCCATCCGCCGCATTTCATAATCGAAAGCAGCAGCTATGGAGAGAAGAATTCGGATGGATTTGAGCATGGCAACAGGACTAAAAGTTTCCTCATAGTCCACACCTTCTCTTTGGGTATAACCCTTGGCTACAAGTCTAGCTTTAAAAGTTTCGACTTCGCCTCCAACTCCTCTTTTCTTCTTGTAAACCCACTTGCATCCTATCAGATGATAGTCGTCAGGTGCGTCTACATATTCCCAGACTTTGTTCTTTTTCATAGAATCCATTTCTGAATCCATGCCGGCTGACCATCGTTTCCGTTGCGGACTAGCCATTGCCTGTTTATAGGTTAATGGATCGTCATCAATACCGTCACCTACGACCATATTGATTTCACCATCCAAGCCATAACGAGCAGGTTTTGTTGAAACCCTCCCACTACGACGAGGTACGGTTGTCTTCTGAACAGAAACTTTAGTAGTAGATTTCTTAGTTTGTTCAACTGAGGGAGTGGGATTGTCTTCTTCACGAATGGAAGAGGACAGAACATTGGAAGGACTTATATCTGATAGCAATTCCTCTAGAACAACTTTACTTTTCGGTTTGTAGTCTTTAATATAGTTCTCTTCAAGGAAAGTAGCATTTGTAGAAACAAACACTTTGTTATCCTTGTGACTATAAAATAGTCCACCCCTAGTCTCTTCAGAATTTCCGACAAACATGCATACTTCAATACGTGATTCAAGTTTGCCTTCTTTCTGTCTTAACGCATGAGCAGGGCACCCCCAAATTCTGTAATGGCGTAAACTAGGTGTTCGACCATTCCAAAGTTCGACAGGTGTCTTAGGGACTGCTTTAGATGGAACAACATTTAGAATGTCATTTGCCATCTGTATAGCATATCCCCAGAAGGACGTAGACAGAGTTGAATAACTCAGCATAGACCTAACCATTTCCAAAAGAGTGCGATTTCTTCTTTCTGCAACTCCATTTTGTTGTGGAGTGGTCGGGCGTTGTATTGGGATTCAATTCCAAGTTCAATTAAATGATCTTTGAACTGCATATCCATATATTCTCCACCCCTATCAGTTCGCAAGATCTTTAATGATTTACCTAATTGGTTTTGGGCCAAAGCATGAAACTCCTGAAACTTTTCAAACGTTTCAGATTTCTTTTGCATTAGGTAAAGAAAACTATATCTAGAGAAATCGTCAATGAAAGTGACAAAATACTCATAACCACCTCGGGCTTTGACATTCAAAGGTCCGTAGACATCAGAATGCACTAACCCTAGAGGGATTTTGGCACGCTCTCCCTTTGCAGAGAAAGAACGTTTAGTCATTTTTCCTTCTAGGCAGGACTCGCATACTGGCAGTTCACCTAAGACGACATTTTTCAATGGACCGTCTTTGGTGAGCCTATTGAGTCTATCAAAGCCTATATGACCTAAACGTAAATGCCATAGATAAGTTTGATCATCATTATCAATCTCTTTTCTTTTTAGGTTTCTAGGTCTAGCTACACTGAAAAGCTCACTATTTAGTGAGATTTGAGTACTCGGTCTTAAAACATAAAGCCCTTGTTCCATATTAGCAACACATATTTGAAATCCATTACGAGAAATTGAACAATTTGTACTCGAAAAATTCAATATATAAGATTGTGTTTGCAAACATGAGACACTAATCAAGTTTCTACTAAAGTTTGGAATAAATAAAACATTTTCTAAAATTAAAAATCTTTGTTGAAACTTGATGCGGGCTTTTCCTCTAGCTTTGACCGATACTAATTCGCCATTGCCAACTTTAAGCTTTAACTCTCCTGGAAGCAGATTTTCCCAAGTTTCAAGCAACTGCAGTGAAGAACATACATGGTTAGTAGACCCAGAATCAACAATCCAGATGGATTTGTCGTTCTCTAAAACACATGATTCAAAGACAAAAGCATTACCTTCGTTTGAATTGTTTAGAAGCCTGGGACATCGTTCTTCATGATGACCCTTTCCATTACAATTCGAACATAGAAGATTATGTCTGATAATTGTACTTGAAGAAGCAGTTTTGCTAGATCCTTCATACCTAGTCCTTTTCCTTCGATTATTGATTGCAAACCCAGGGGGACCCATTACAATCAAGTTCCGTTCATGGGCTCGTAATTCTGCTTCGAGCTTGTCCATGTCGGAGGAGTTAGAATTGTTGATCATGTAAGAGATAACAAATTCATTATACTCCGGAGGAAGACTATTAAGGATAAGTTGGACCCATTGTTCTCTTGATAAATCAATTCCTAGTAGATTTGCCTTTTGGAACTTCAGATTCATCATCAATAGGTGCGAGTTAATGCAACTACCAGGATGCATTTTCACACTGTAGAGTTCTTTTGCTAAGATAGTAACTAAGAGAGGATCGGGGTGAGGGTTATTCATAATGACACTACAACACATCAATAAAACAGAAGTAGGGTTTTGGCTCATAAATTCATACACAATTTAGAAAATAACAAGTAATGACATATGTTATAGAAATACTAAATCTAACATAGTTTATTTTCCAAGGTATTTCAACAAACTGATACAGTGTCCCGTTTAGGCGAGAGTCAAAGCATCATCCATTGAATAGAGTTGTCAGCTCATCTAAAATGATAACCATTCTAGCAACCTTTTATTCGATCAAGATTGGAATTCAGCGTTGTCCCGTTTAGGCGAGAGTCAAGGCAATTCTATCTTATGAGCTGTTGGGTTTTATGCCCTAAATAAAACTCATTTCAATATAATCAGATTTACTTATTAATATAGATCAGAAATAACATTTAATGTTGCATGGTTCACATGATTTATTTCATGATTATATGTACATAATGTATAGATTCATCTGAAACCCTTTTCACATACTTGATCCTGTTTATTGTGTCGTCAACACATTGGAAAGTAAACATGACTATGTGAATAAAGTTTCCTAGATTTATCAGACACAGGGTTTTACTGATATGATAATCTACAACAAGAGTTTACTTGTATTTGGAGAAATACTATGTTCTTTCCAGAACATTGGTTAAAGTAAAGCTCAGGTTGGATGCATGGAGTATGCATCGGAAGGGACCGATATTGAACTTTGACTTAGATTTAATTAAACTTACCGTAAAATCTATTCAAGTCAATATCGCCAAGTTGATCCTAGATCAAATGATCTTAATCCTGTTATGATTAGGCTCAATCTTGAAAGGCTATTCGTGTTCTTTGATTTGTTAGTTAAGCCTACTTTTAGGTCAGGGTGATACGTACATTTTGGGAACACGGTAGTGCAATTGAGTGGGAGCGCTAGCATAAACATGGAATCTATAGCTTCTATCTGGCGAATAGTAAGCAAAGGATGATCACCTTCGAGCTTGACCAAACGAAAATAAATGGTGGAGATCTCATTTCACATAAGCTGAAATATCATTTATACGGGGTCAAGTGTTTTAAGGAATAAATACATTGTAGGGTGTAACGGTAATTTAGTCCCTTTACAGTGTAGATCATTCATATAGAGGATCATTGATCACATTAGGATTATAACAATGGATAACTAATGATGTGTCTATATGGTGGAACATATAGAGCATTCTATATACTGAGAGTGCAATTCTAAGTTCTATGCGTGGATTCAACGGAGAATTAATAAGTTAGTGAATTTTAGTGCTAAATTCTTGATCTACTTATTGGAAGCTCGGTTATATAGACCCATGGTCCCCCCACTAGTTGAGATAATATTGCTTGTAAGACTCATGTAATTGGTTTTGATTAATCAATTATAATTCTCAAATTAGACTATGTCTATTTGTGAATTTTTCACTAAGTAAGGGCGAAATTGTAAAGAAAGAGTTTATAGGGGCATATTTGTTAATTATGATACTTTGTATGGTTCAATTAATAAATATGATAAATGACAATATTATTTAATAATTATTTATAGTTATTAAATAGTTAGAATTGGCATTTAAATGGTTGAATTAGAAAATTGGCGTTTTTGAGAAAATCAGATGCAGAAAAGATAAAACTGCAAAATTGTAAAAAGTGAGGCCCAAATCCACTAAGCATGGCCCAGCCACTTTTGTAGGCAATTTAATATGATATTTTCATTATTTTAATGCCAAATAATTCAAACCTAACCCTAGTGGAATGCTATAAATAGATAGTGAAGGCTTCAGGAAAATTACACTTAAATTTTCTATTTTTCCTTCAGAGAAAAACCTGAGCCTTCTCTCTCCCTATCTGGCAGACCACTCCCTCCCTCTTTCTTCCCTCTTGAATTTCGAAATCCTTAGTGTATGAGTAGTGCCCACACACAGCAAGTGATACCTCAATCATAGTGAGGAAGATCGTGAAGAAAGATCATCAACAAAGGAGATTCAGCATCAAGGATTCAGAGAAAGAGATCCAGGTTCAGATATTGATAATGCTCTGCTACAGAAAGGAATCAAGGGCTAGATATCTGAATGGAAGGAGTCATATTATTCCGCTGCACCCAATGTAAGGTTTCCTAAACTTTATATGTGTTTATTTCATCGTTTTAGAAAGTTCTTATTTAGGATGTTAATGAACATACTTGTGAGTAGATCTAAGATCCTGGTAAAATAAATTCCAACATGAGCTTCCACCATTGTTTCATAACTTGCAAGTCAAGTATGGTCGCCACCATTAGGGTGATCTATACCATACAAAACACTTACAAACTACTTATCATGCGAGGTTAAACGGTGCGAAATTGCTAATGAACGTTTCTCCATTAGGGAGGATTACTCACTAAAACAAATGCGGTGTAAAACCCACAATGGAGATCGAATGTCTTTTGATTAAAAGCTCATTATTTAAAAATATTATATGTATTTTGTATAATCATTTTAATTCGATATTATAATAATGAAAAATTACAAACTAAAGTTGGTTTAAACAAAAAAAATCAACTTTAATTAATTTTCAATTATTATTTAAATTTGAAAAATAAATTCAAATAAATATCGAACAAGTTCCATAATATAATAATGAAAAATTACAAATCAAAGTTGGTTTAAATAAAAAATTAACTTTAATTAATTTTCAATTATAAATTAATTTCGAAAAATAAATTCGAATAATAAATGGAACAAATTTGAAAATATCTTGTTTAAGTTGTTTTAGAAGAATCTAAAAAATCAACTTAAATATCTTTCAAATCAGATTTAATTAAATTTAAAATTAAGTTATAACCACTTAATTTGAAGATATTCCATTTTAAGTTAATATTCGAAAAGATATTAACCTAAAAAATATCTAAAGAATCTTAATAACCAATGCCTAAAATTCCTCAACTTAATTTTGAAATTTTAAATTCAAAAGATATTCAGATTTAAGTTGGTTAGTTGTAGATAACTAAATATCAACTTAAATAGGAATATTTAATGAAAAATTTAAATTAAGCTTCAGAAAGAATCTAGATGGTTATAATTTTATATTTAATTAAATACAAGAAAATACATATAGTTTAGCTTAGAATATAAAATTCTTTAAACTATGATTTTCTAAATTAATTTCAAAATAAATGAAATTAATTATGTTGCTAATCAATTTTTAATTAGGTTAAACTAGTGTAATTAACCTAGTACAGTCATTCAAATCAGGCAAATGGGCCTTCACAATTGGGGTGGTTCATGTGAGGGGGTGCTGTCGTACCCACTTCTATGGCTCCCAACTCTCACACAAGGCCCAAAAGAGAGGAATTTAACCTTAATAAGAACAACTGTTATTAATTGAATATGCCCAAAAACTAAATGGGCCTAAATAAATTCTATCAAGAACTATGATAATTTATTTTAGCAACAACAACCTATATGCATCTACAATAAAATTAAACACATAGGCTCACACAGGCACACTTTGGATGGGTCATACCATGTTGCTAGGTCATACACAGATGAAAGAAGATTGTAAATATACCTGTTACAAATTATTATCTTGACCAAGGGAGCCATCAGATCATTAGATCTGGCAAAAAGTAACCATGGCTATTTGCAATCAAGTAATAATAGGTTTTGAAAACTTACACACAAGCTAAAACACATACTCAAGTAATAATAGGTTTTAAATTAATAAAAAATTTCGAAAATTTAAAAAATTTGAAAAAATTCGAAATTTAATTAAATATTTAAATTCAAAATTAAACCTACAATTTTGAAAAATTAGGTTTCAACCAACCTAAATATCATTTCAAAAATTTGCTAACTACTTTTAAATATTATTTTATAAATAAAAATTAAATAAAAATTAGAAAAGATAAATGAATATCTTTTTCAAATTTTAAATGTAATTTAAATAAATAAAATAACAAAATTTAAAAATTAGCAAAATATCTTATATCATTTAAAAATTACATGATTATAGTTATCTTATTTTAAATTTAAAATAAGATAAGATATAATCAAATTTTAAAATAAGATAGATTTTTAAGCAAAAAAATAGATACTAATTATATTCAAATTCAAATTACACTAATATCTTGAATTAAATTTAAAACAATTAAATTAATTCAAAATGATAATTAGAATTGAATTAGGAATAGTAATAGTATAAATATAGAACTACACAAAAAATCAAAAGTTAATTCCATGAAAAAGCATGAAAAATCGAAGAAAAACGAAAAAATTGTGAGCTGTACGGACAGTTTTCGCGATCGCAGGAAAATTTCAGCACAACTCCGATTTTTTCGAATCTTCAAAAAATCATAACTAATTCAAATTAAATCGAAATTGAGTTCTGTAAAAAAGTAACTTGCTTAATTTTTTCCATACTATCCAATAAAAATAATTCCAGAAATAGAATCGCAATTATTTTTCACAAAAATTCACAAACATCAATCAATCATCAAATAACACTCAATACAACATGATACCATCCAAAAACAAACAAACAATCGTTTTAAAGTCCAAATTTCTTGCAAGTAAATCAATTAACCTGGCTCTGATACCAGTTGTTGGAAATATTTTACTAGGATCTTAGATCTACCCACAAGTATGTTTATTAACATCCTAAATAAGAACTTTCTAAAACGATAAATTAAACACATATAAAGTTTAAAAAACCTTACATTGGGTGCAGCGGAATTAAATGACTCCTTCTGTTCAGATCTCTAACCCTTGTATACTTTCTGTCGCAGAGTACTATCAAGATCTGAACCTGGATCTCTTTCTCTGAATCCTTGATGCTGAATCTCCTTTGCTGATGATCTTTCTTCACGATCTTCCTCACTATGATTGAGGTATTGCTTGTTGTGTGTGGGCACTACTCTAATCATTAAGGTAGGTTCGAAATATGAAGGAAGAAGAGAGAGAGAGAGTGGCGGCTAGGGAAGAGAGAGAGGAGGCTCAGGTTTTTCTGATTCAGAAAGTGTAATTTTCCTGAAGCCTTCACTATCTATTTATAGCATTCCACTAGGGTTAGGTTTGAATTATTTGGCATTAAAATAATGAAAATATCAAGTTAAAAAGCCTACAAAGGTGGTCGGCCATGGCTTAGTGGATTGAGCCTTGCTTTTTGCAATTTTGCAATTTTAACACCTTTTGTATCTGATTTTCTCAAAAATGCCAACTTCCTAATTCAACCATTTAAATGCCAATTCTAACTATTTAATAACTATAAATAATTATTAAATAATATTGTCATTTATCATATTTATTAATTGAACCATACAAAGTATCATAATTAACAAATATGCCCTTATTAACTCTTTCTTTACAATTTCGCCCTTACTTAGTGAAAGTTTCACAAATAGACATAGTCTAATTTGTGAATTATAATTGATTAATCAAAACCAATTACATGAGTCTTACAAACAATATTATCTCAACTAGTGCGGGGACCATGGGTCTATATAACCGAGCTTCCAATAAGTAGATCAAGAATTTAGCATTAAAATTCACTAACTTATTAATTCTTCGTTGAATCCATGCATAGAACTTAGAATTGCACTCTCAGTATATAGAATGCTCTATATGTTCCACCATATAGACACATCATTAGTTATCCATTGTTATAATCCTAATTTGATCAATGATCCTCTGTATGAATGATCTACACAGTAAAGGGATTAGTTTACCGTAACACCCTACTATGTATTTTATCCTTAAAACACTTGACCCCGTATAAATGATATTTCAGCTTATGTGAAATGAGATCTCCACCATTTATTTTCGTTTGGTCAAGCTCGAAGGAGATCATCCTTTGCTTACTATTCGCCAGATAGAAGCTATAGATTCCATGTTTATGCTAGCGCTCCCACTCAACTGCACTACCGTATTCCCAAAAAGTACGTATCACCCTGACCTAAAAGTAGGCTTAACTAACAATTCAATGAACACGAATAGCCTCTTGAGATTGAGCCTAATCATAACAGGATTAAGATCATTTGATCTAGGATCAACTTGGCGATATTGACTTGAATAGATTTTACGATAAGTTTAATTAAATCTAAGTCAAAGTTCAACATCGGTCCCTTCCGATGCATACTCCATGCATCCAACCTGAGCTTTACTTTAACCAATGTTCTGGAAAGAACATAGTGTTTCTCCAAATACAAGTAAACTCTTGTTGTAGATTATCATATCAGTAAAACCCTGTGTCTGATAAATCTAGGAAACTTTATTCACATAGTCATATTTACTTTCCAATGTGATGACAGCACAATAAACATGATCAAGTATGTGAAAAGGGTTTAAGATGAATTTATAAATCAAATAGACAAGCAATTGATAAAGTGAACCAAAACATACACAAATGAATGAAAAATACTTCTGTTTCTTTATTGATGTTGAATAAAATAGATTACATTGAAATGGAGTTTTATTTAGGGCATAAAACCTAACACTTGAACCATTCCTCCGCGGACCCACTTAAAGTAAGCGGGAAGCACAGACATTTTGCGTCATTGCTGACTCTCATGACCGTCATGACACGGTTAAACCGCGACAAGTGGTCGCTTGGATCGGAGTTCCCGGTATAAGCTGCCATTTCGGGCATTTTAAAGTTCTTGGGGAGCTCGGCCTCCAGGATGTGCTTAGCACATGGCTCCCGATCCTCGCAGTCTGAGTCGGAGTCATCCCCTTTTTGTCTTCGGGAGACTCGGGCAATGTCTTTTCGAAGTATGGCGAGTTCCGCCATAATTCCGTCATTCAACGTACCCGTGGAGACCGCGGGCCCGTATCTTTTTTGGTCAAGGTGATCCTGGAGGTCACCTTGATTCCCATTGATTTGATTTCTCAAATCAACGGGAGGACATCTCTATCCTCTTCTTCCTCTACCTCCGGGCTCCTGGTGCACGAAAACGCTTTTCCGGTCCTCTCGATCCTGAGGGCCAAGACTCCCTTTTTGGAGCTTGCCCTTCTGCGGACCTTTCCCTTTAGGGAAATCTGAGCGGACCTTTCGCGGATCCTGCGCCTTTTTCTTTCGCCCAAGGGTAGAGGTAGGGTTTTTCTTTTGGTTCCCTTCAGCGGGATACCTTATGGGGCTAGGCTCCCTAGACTTTTGTTGTTGGGTACTAGGCAAGGATTCCTCTGGTTCCTTGCCGAGTCCAGCAGTCATTGCCTTGGGATGCACGTGGATGCCAGCCGCCTCCATGGCCTTTTGCATGGCCAGCATCACTTCTTGCATTTTTTGGTTTTGTGCTTTTTGGGCTTCGATCTCGACTTCGTGATCGATAGCTTTTTGCCTGAGAAGCACCAACTCTGAGTAGCTACCTTCATCGTAGACATACTCATCGAGGTTTCCCTCGTAGTCATCATCAGGAATTCCTTCTTCTTCCTCAAAACCCTCAGCTGCTCTTGAGGCTACATCTTCCTCATTTGGATCTTGAGCATCTTCTAGTGGGCGAGGTTGATGAGTACTTCTAGTCTCCACCATTCTTGTGAAGTGAAGTGTATGTTTGCAATAGCTTTCTTCAGCTCTCAATGAAAGCGCCAAAATGTTGACTGAGGTTTTCGGCAACCAATAAAATATTATAAGATTATAGAGCTGTAAGAAAATTAGAGAAGGATTTTTACGTGGTTGGGGCGTTAATGAGCCTTAGTCCACGAGTCTATCTTATTTATGGGTGTATTTAATACAGAGAATGAATTTGGTGAGTGTTTCACTCTTATAAATACAGAGAATGTTCTTGGTGAGTGTTTACTCTTCTTGCTCTTGTGCAAACTAAGATTCTTGACCCCATTTAATGAGCTTTGAGGGGGTATTTATAGTGTTTTGGGTGGGGTGATCCCCAGAATTATTGTACAAGTGTATCTGTAAGTATCCATAAAGTTTGGCATTCCTAATGAATATACCATGAGTAATGCATGGTCAAATCCCTAGGTGCTGCAGGGCTTTTATGTGGAATGTCCTTATTGTCTTTTGACTGATGTGACTCTTCAAAGTGTAGCCATCGATAGACTTAAATGATCATTACTTTGTAGCTGCAGGTTGGGGGTTGTGCCGTCAGACTTTATTGCGTGTAGCAGTCCCAACACGCTTCCTCCCATGCGGCATTAAATGCGACTTGATTGCTCAGGGGAAGCCTGACACCTCGCGGAGATGCCTTAGCGTTACTTGGGCTTCCGGGAGCATATGGGGCTCCCTATGCCTTCTCCGGGAGGCATGTCCCGGATGCTGCCTTATTACATAAAGACTTAGCAAATAGTTTGAATGCTAATTTGTTTGATCCATGCGTCCTTGTCTGGTTGGTCCACATATATTGGGCAAAATCAGGGGCAACAGTAATTTTTATCAGTTTTTTTGGCTTGATTTGGGCGGGTTATTCAATTTGGGCGGTTTACGAATTTTTTTATATAGCCCTAGTCATTACTGTATTTTACTAACTCGCTATCATTTTGGCTTACCAAAATATAAATCAAGCAATGAGTTAACATTATTAACTTTTTATATAATTTTTCTTTGAATAATATGATAAGTTAGGTGTAAGAGAAGTCATAGACTCTGGAACATATAAGTTGGGGCGGTATGACGAAAATATGGAGCTCGTTCTAATACCAAAGTATTGGAATGGGGAACATTTGAGGAAATACTATTAGTAAATGTACAAGGTCTGATGACCACTTTAAGTACACAATGCTAAAACATTTACTCTTAAGTAGATAGCCTTCTGGGCGGATCCCGCTCAAAGGTTTAGATATAATAACTAGTACTGGATGACCATCTTTAAAGTACAATTTTAAAATTAGCTAAAGATCAGTTATATCATGCAATAGCTTTCATAAATGTAAGTTACTACGGCAACGAAGTTATTTTGACCAATAAATGAATAAAGATATTAATTATCATTCTAATTGTGTCAATTATTTTATAGTAAGTTATGAATTTACCATCATAATGCGTACAAAAGGCCTGCTCAAATGTAAAAGTTGAACAGACAAAAAATTAAACTTGTGAGATGCAAGTGACCAAGAGTCATAAGGCTGCTCGGTCACTTGGGGGCAACTATACCCGTACAAAGCATTGGTAAATAACAAGCTCAAAAAAAACATAACAATTTGCACATACAATTACTAAAATAAGGAAACTACTCATTTAAGAAAAGATGACAAAAGCATGATATAAACCCGGGATTAAAGGCTGCCTAGTCAGCTAGTTATCTAAAAAAAATGAAGTATTACCAAGTTTAAAGACCGCTTAGCCATTCATATTGTATTTAATAAAGGCCCATGGGCTGAACAGATAAAAAAGAAAAAAGAGATTCACACTGCAAGAGTCCCAGGTTCCTTATACAAATCAACTTGGTCCTTAGAGGCTGGGGTCTCGATATTCTGATTGGTCGGGGCTGTGGAATTGGCTGCCTCGGGGTTTTCTTTGGCTGCTTGGTCCACACAATAACTAAGATATGCCTATTTGGTATTACCGAGGTAATCAAAGTTTCCTTCTGGGTTGGCTTTCCAGAATTCATAGAAAACTTCCAGAGCGGCAGACTCCAAGTTCTCAACCTCCTTCAGAAGCTCTTCCTCCCTTGTTTCCCTGGATTTGACGTTCTCTTCCAAGTTCGTCTTATCTGTGGTTAAAGTCGCGAGAAGAGTATGGAGACCCTCCCTCTCATCCTTAAGCTCATTCATCTCCTAGGATAAAGCCTCGTTATTCGACTCGAGCTGGGCGGTAGATGGCATCTCCTGAATCTCCTTTGTCAGCTCGTCGACCCGATTATTGGTGGCTAGAAGTTTCTTGTTCACTTCACCCAGCTCAGCCCTTACAACCTCGATCTCCTTCTTAGCCGTATCCACCTCCTTCTACAGATTAGTGGTGGTGGTGATATTCTTCAAGGCATTAGACTTAGCTCGGGAGTAAGTGCAAGCCAACTTCAAATTGAGCTGCACGGGAAAAAGTCAAACCCTGCACTGGTAAAAAGATAATAAAAACTAAAGGAGAAATACTTACTCGAGTTGCCTCCTTCAGGAGCCCACCCATCAAAAGCTCCACGGACATCTCGTCCCCATTGAGTAGTTGGCCGTTCACCTTAGGAAGTAGCCAGTCCTGGTAGTGCTGAAGCATCTCCTTGCCCTTCTTTGTTTTAGGGTTCAGCACTATAGGAGCGTTAGAGGACTTGGTCGGACCAGACCCATCCGTGATACCTCCCTTGGCACCTTTGGGCTTAGGGGCCTTCTTGGGCAGTACCTCCATGTCGAATACCGTCTCCTCGGGAACCTCGATAAGCAACTCGACCAAGCCCTTCTTCTTGGGCAGTATCTCGTTACCCTTTGATCGTTTGGGCAAAGGGGTTTGACCAGAGTTATCACCCGACCTCTTTCTCAGGGCTTGGAACACCTTCTAAGACATAGCTGCATATGAACAAAACAAGAAGGTTAGAAACAAGTGTGATTTAAGCCATGTCATATGATTAATAAATATGAGTTGAAATACCCTGCACGTAGGCAGGAGCATTCTTCCAAACGAGCACGGATAGAGGCTCATCATCTGAAGAGTCTTCTTGTTCCTGCTCCGTCAGAACGACTTTACCCTTTCCCTCCATTAGGGCGAATTGCCGAAAAGGTCTTTCAGGCTCCTCTCTGATTTTGATAGATCGTTTAAGTGGTGCATGGCTGCTTGGAGGGGCCTTCTTCCTCTTTTTGCTTGGAGTCTCCTATTTGGGTGCAGTCTCTTGCTCGGGCTCTGTCTTTTTTGCCTTCTTCACAGCCTTGGTACAAAATCAGCTGGAAAAAGTTTATACTTAACAAAATTGGCCTCAGAAGTCAGGAAGGAGATGCGCAGCAAGAGGTAGTTGAAGAATCTTTTGTGTCCTCCTCCTGAGCTCCAATGTGAACGGAGGGGGGCAGTGCTGGAAATTATTTTACCAGGATCTTAGATCTACTCACAAGTATGTTGATTAAAACCCTAAATATGAACTTTCGAAAATGATGAAATAAACACATATAAAGTTTAGTACACCTTACATTGGGTGCAGCGGAATAATATGACTCCTTCCGTTCAGATATCTAGCCCTTGATTCCTTTCTGTAGCAGAGCATTATCAATATTTGAACCTGGATCTCTTTCTCTGATTCTTTAGTGCTGAAACTCCTTCCTGAAAGTCTTTCTTCACGATCTTCCTCACTATGATTGAGGTATCACTTGCTGTGTGTGGGCACTACTCTAACACTAAGTGTTTCGAAATCTTAAGGAAGAAGAGAGAGAGGGAGTGGTCGACCAAGGTAGAGAGAGAGAGGCTCAGGTTTTTTCTGAATGAAAAGTGTGAAAGTTAAGTGTAAATTTCCTGAAGCCTTCACTATCTATTAATAGCATTCCACTAGGGTTAGGTTTGAATTATTTGGCATTAAAATAATGAAAATATCAATTTGAAAAATCATTCCAAGTGGCCGGCCATGTAGTGTAATGGGCCTTACTTGGATTTTGCAGTTTTCTCAATTCTGCATCTGATATTCTCAAAAACACCAATTTTCTAATTCAACCATTTAAATGCCAATTCTAACTATTTAATAACTATAAATAATTATTAAATAATATTGTCATTTATCATATTTATTAATTGAACCATACAAAGCATCATAATTAACAAATATGCTCCTAAAACTCTTTCTTTACAATTTCGCCCTTACTTAGTGAAAAATTCACAAATAGACATAGTCTAATTTGAGAATTATAGTTGATTAATCAAAACCAATTATATGAGTCTTACAAGCAATATTATCTCAACTAATGGGGGGACCATGGGTCTATATAACCGAGCTTCCAATAAGCAGATCAAGAATTTATAACCTAAATTCACTGACTTATTAATTCTTCGTTGAATCCACGCATAGAACTTAGAATTGCACTCTCAGTATATAGAATGCTCTATATGTTCAACCATATAGACACATCATTAGTTATCTATTGTTATAATCCTAATTTGATCATTGATCCTCCATATGAATGATCTACACTGTAAAGGGATTAGATTACCGTTACACCCTACAATGTATTTTATCCTTAAAACACTTAACCCTGTATAAATGATATTTCAACTTATGTGAAATGAGATCTCCACCATTTATTTTCGTTTGCTCAAGCTCGAAGGAGATCATCCTTTACTTACTATTCGCCAGATAGAAGCTATAGATTCCATGTTTATGTTAGCGCTCCCACTCAATTGCACTACCGTGTTCCCAAAATGTACGTATCACCCTGACCCAAAAGTAGACTTAACTAACAAATCAAAGAACACGAATAGCCTCTTGAGATTGAGCCTAATCATAACAGGATTAAGATCATTTGATCTAGGATCAACTAGGCGATATTGACTTGAATATATATTATGGTAAGTTTAATAAATCTAAGTCAAAGTTCAATATCGGTCCCTTCCGATGCATACTCCATGCATCCAACCTGAGCTTTACTTTAACCAATGCTCTGGAAAGAACATAGCATTTCTCCAAATGCAAGTAAACTCTGTTGTAGATTATCATATCAGTAAAACCCTGTGTCTGATAAATCTAGGAAACTTTATTCACATAGTCATGTTTACTTTCCAATATGTTGACAACACAATAAACAGGATCAAGTATGTGAAAAGGGTTTCAGATGAATTCATACATTGTGTACATATAATCATGAAATAAATCATGTGAACCATGCACCATTAAATGTTATTTCTGATCTATATTAATAAGTAAATCTGATTATATTGAAATGAGTTTTATTTAGGACATAAAACCCAACAGGCAGTAGGATGGCACCTGCTAGAAACTGGTGCGGACAGTGTCCATTCCCTTAACGAAGTAGTACTCGTCCACAAAGTACCCTTATCTTAGTCACCTCGGTGGCCATGGTGCCCGTCAACCATTTCTTCTCGATCTGAGAAAAATAGAAGTATCCTGACCTGTTCTGCTTGGGACTTGACTTCCAATCAAAGAGCTAGTTGGTGTCGTGTGAGGACGGCTCACCCCATCCTTGTGAGGCATAGAGGACGAATAGGGCGGACAAGTACTTGATGCCCTTGGGAGTAAACTGGGTCGGACTTATATGGTAATAGTTTGCAATCCTCCTGAAGTATGGGAGCAAGGGCTACATAGCACCATGCTTGGTATGAACGCCCGACCAAGCGCAATAACCTTCTCCCAGGCTAGTCTCCCGCTGGTCGGGGGAGGGAAGGAAGCATTTGACACTCTCTAAGTAACTACGGTTGAGTAAATTCTTCATCTTGGCCATGGTCACCATAGAAGGTGGAGAGACCCATCGATTTCCTAGTGCACCTAGTCTCCTCAAAGGAAAAACCTCGGTGTACTCTTTAGTAACATAGTCTTCACTGGCCTCTAGGATCTCCCCAGCCTCAGACACGAGTTTTCCTTCTTTATTGAAGCCATCAAATGGCAGCACTCGAGCTACTCCTTCTTCCTCATCTCTTTTGGCTTCAAGAGGAGTAGCAGGACGGACCTCTCCCTGGTCCTCCATCTCCTGGACTTCAACGTCCCCAGCTGTGTTCTCCTCTTCAGTAGCGAGACGGGCTTGTTCAGCATTTGGCAAAGTGGCAAGACGAGAGATGTGTGGGTCGGACAATGAAGACTTTCGTTCAGTTTTTTTTTGGTTCGTGCCATCATTTTACGTCTGGACAGAACTTTGTGTGTGTGCCTAGCAATAGTCACACCAAACATGGCAACATGTTTACCTACAGCGGTAGGGTTTGGACGGTCCTCGGGCAAGGTATCAGCGATGTCTAGATAAAGTGGTCAATCAGTATTAATGAGCTGAAATTGAAAAGACTCTTGGTCAAAGTCACTAGGAAAAGTAAAACCATCCCTCATGCATTAAGTCCCTATAAGTAGTGACTTAGCCTCACTATAAATGGGATCGGAAGAATTGCTTCAGAGAGAGATTCTTGAGAGAAAAGAGAGATCTAAGAGAATTACTCAAAGATCCATTGTAAGAGTTTTTAGAGAGGAAAACACTCTGTTCTTTCTCTCAAGTTAATACAACACAAGGAGAGTAAGCTAATTAATAAAAGATCAGAAATCATTTTATATTGCATGGTTCACATAATTTATTTCATAATTATATGTTTAATGTATAAATTCTATTAAGTCCACAACATATATATATGGAATACTTCTTAATGGGTATTACCCATTAATGGGTAATAAACAAATTTCACTATAAATATTAATTTTAAAAATATTAAACCATTAGATTCTGGTCCGATAGAGAATAATAAAAGAGAAATTTGAATTTTTATGCTTAATTTAGCTGCTTAATTAAAGAAAATATCAAAAAATATCTCTTTTTACACTACATCAAAAATATATTTATATGAAAAAATATTTAAGTCAAATTCAACTTTTTTGTCGAAAAACTCTTTTTTTTTTATTATTTTTTTTTCAGCTGATGGACCAATCTCAGCCCATATAATGTAAAAATGAGAATTTTTTCTAATTAAATAGAAAAAATAATCATAAAAACTCAAAATTTTCTAATATTACCCATTAATGGTAATACCCATTAAGAGTGCACCCATATATATATATATATATTTGTTCATGATTATAGTGTTGTCAGCACAATAGAATATAATCATGATTATATATTCAAAAGTTTAATTCTCATGATTTGTCAGTTCACTAGATTTATACTGACATGATAATCAGCGATAAAGTATATTTACACATTGGATAAGTGTTATGTCTTCTCCAAAGTATAGTCAAAGTTTACCAGTATCGGATGTATGGAGTACACGTTGAATTAGATTGATATTGATCTTGGATAAGATATATTTTTGGATTCTTTTCATTTTTTTTAATTCAATCAAAATTAATATTACCGACCTCATTTTAAAAAAGTGGTAAAAAAAAGGCAAAACAATCAGTTCGAGTCTAACCCAATCCGGTTCAGGGGTGCTAACTGGATGGGTCGGGCTGACCCAACCCGTTTGCCATTCCTAATTAGAAGTTTACTTTGTTCTTGTACTGAGTTGTTAGTTTGTGCTTGACGATGAAATTTTGAATAAAAATGTGTCTACACGAAAACTGAAGGAGCTTGTTCGTGTTAGAATGATTATTATCAATAAAGTCTTGTGACTGACATAAAAATATCCTTATTGGTAGTGCCTTGAAGGAATACATTATTGACATAAAAATCAAATCAACAAAACGAGCACGAAACCACTTCTATGCTTTGTGCACCATTGATTCTACTCCATCCAATATGTGTTAAAATTATAGCCTTCTTCACAAATTCAACTACTGACAGAAAATAAAATAAACCAATTTCATTTCTACATATACTTGATCTCCCTAATGGTATCTTACAATAATAAAAAGATAATTTAGTCCACCCATGTTACTCTTCCAAGATAATCCACTCCTAACTGTTTTCTTTTCAAATGTGTAATTCCCAAGCTCCCAAAAGTCCATTAGCTAAAAGCAGGCTTCAGTTTATTTCCCCAACTATTAACAGCATTACAGAGATGGAAACGTAATAAGAAGAAAGTCTCTTAGTGATGCAAGGAGCAAAATTATTTGGAACAGACCAAGGCACCACCATGATTGGATTGCTACAAAGGATTAAACTTGAACAAAAAAGAAAAAAAAAACATGGGTTGTAAAAAGCCTTCAAATGCCAATATAACATACACAGCTAACATCTCACTCTTAACTCTCCTCTCACTGTTTCATAGGATATATCCCTAAAGACGTAACTAATAACAGAAGTAATATAACAGAGGTATAAACCTACAGATCTCTCTCCATCTCTCTCTTTATCATTATGGGGAAGCCGGAATAGGGTCGGTGCCTGAAACATGGGAGGCAGCATCTTCTTTTGACATTGACACGTAGTTCACAGGAGCACTAAGCCTATTTTCTCTCTTTGCATCTTTAGTTGTGGACCTAGCTCCGTTTTGATTAAGTGATAGCCTTCTGTTTGGTGTTCCATTGGCACCTCCATTCGCACGTGGACCTGCCACCTTCTTTGCACTAACTGGTCGAGCAGGACTAGGCTTGGAGCCAAATATGGCTTCCTGTTCTGAGTGCTGCAGCTCTTGGTACTTCTTCTGATCCTGATAAGTCCACGAATTCAGTCAAGTACACGAATAAAAGAAGAATGAAATCCGAGTATCAATACCAAACACAAACTATTTAAGTGAAGATCGAGGTTAATATGAGGTCGTGTCAAGAGTAATTTGTCCTTGTTAGGCAGATAGAGAAGTATAATTTTATGAGCAAAGCATCACTAGTTAGCTAATCAACCAGTCTATTGATACATTACACAAATAATAAAAGTTAATCGATACTTACTCTCATCCTCCTCTTCTCTTCTTCTCTTTCCTGCCTGAGCATTGCATATTCATCTAGCATAGCAAGGAGGGGAACACCATCATAAGTAAATGACATGCCATGATCCTCCTCCCAAGCACGAGTTTTGGCAACCAAAGTCTCAACAAGAGCTGTATGGCAAAGAAAACCAAATAAATAAAATAAAATTTGGAAATTAACATACAAATTAAATCACAACATACCTCAAGCTCAAAGAACTAAAAAGCTGTTTATGGAAGACAAAATGCTAGAAATGTTTTTAGTATAAACAGAGCAAATATGTTCAACAAGTATTCAAAGTACATTTCTGCAGTATATAAGCACCCACATTTATGTCCAACTACAAGAATTATGCTTCCAAATTTTATGCATACCTGGAATTTTATTAACCAGAATCCGGGCTCTCTCTGCACGCTTGAGATTGAGATGTGCACCTCTACTTGCATTATACCTGTTCTCATCCTGATTGAGCAAGAAAATCTTGGTAAGATTCAATTATTTAAGGACTGAAAAGCTTTCTATGCCCATTTGAAAATATAAAAGTGAGTTACCCATAATCCATATGAAAAGCCTTGAATGTACCATAACAGTGCCATCCCACAAGATATCTTTTTATTATTTATCTTTGGTGATGTTAAAATTCTCGACCAGGGTGTTTTATAGATTAGATGGAAATCCACAATAAAACAATACAAATTGATTGAAAATTCACGAGTTCCATTCCGTGTAAAGTACAGATATAAATGCATCGGCATAGACAATAATAATGACAAATACCCGATTGTAGTCTTCAAGCCAACTTTCTTCCTCACAGGCTGACATCCATTTTTCAACTTTGTCCAATATGTCCTTTCTACTGAGAGATTCGTCTTTTGCTTTTGCTATCTGATTGTCCATGTCAGCCAGCAACTCAGCAGGCTCAACATCCCCAGAATCAATCATTGCCATTATTTTTTCCCTTGCAGCTTCTGGATCTATTTCTATATGAGCACGAGCAAATATCTCTTCAAGTTCTGATTGCTTTTTAAAGGCAATTTCCTTCATCCTGCTCGATTTGAGCTGATCAAGCCTATCCACTTCCACCTCAGCCTAGACAAAAAAAAAATATATATAAACCTAATGACAATAAAAAATAAAAGCCACCATTTATTTTAAATTGCAAATAAGTTGTAACTTTAAGTCAGTACCTGCTCGATCAAATCCAAAGCGAGAGCCCCGGGAACAGTCACCTCATCAACTGATGCTGAAATGTTGCAGGTAACATGGTCAAATAGTTCCCTTTCCTCCTCAGGAGTATCCATCAGATTCCATAAATCAATAAGTTGAGAAGCTAGCTCTTGGAGCTGCAGAAGAAGATACAGGTCAACTTATTATTACACAAGACAGTATAAATAAAACATATAATGAAATATATTTTAGTGATTTGAGTGTAAAGTGAGAAAATGAAAAATGGTATACTTTTTGAAGCCTCTGCTTCTTATCTTCTTTTAGTGCTATGACTGTCTTAGCCAGCCTAGATAGGGTATCATTACTAATGCTCTTGGACTGCACGCCAGTTGAGTCATTTAAGCTAGGATGAACCTCAGTAACGGTACTGAAGAAGTCCATTCCAAGGACAGCACACAAATCATGCACAGAGCTAACAAATTCCAGCACCTTCTGCAACCTATCACTCTGCCAGATCAAACAAGTAATTTGCAGTGATCAATCCACAGATAGCACAAGCTAGGGTCAATCTCACTCATTAGTCAAAAAAGGACCCTCGGTATAACACTTACCTTCTCCTTTTGAAGTTCTTGAAGCTGCGCATGATATTCGTCTAACTTCTTCAGAGTTAGGTCAGACTCATCAACAGAAGGTGTTCCTACTTGGTCATTCAGGTTCAAGCTCCCAGCAATTTCCCCACAAATCTTTTGGATCTGCGATTGAACGTCAGAAAAGTCCTTAACTCTCTCCTCTTTCTGTTTCCATAGCTGATCAAGCGCTGGTGCAATAGCTGCAAGCTGTTCCTTGATTGTTCCTGAACTTTTATCTGGCTGTAAACAAACAAATATTGTATTATCATCCGTGTTTACTTAATAAGAATGAGTTCACATCATATGGGTGGTGGGAAAACCAAACCCAGGTAATAACTTACTATTCCAGTAGAACTCTTATCTCCAAGAGCAGATAGGAGACTAGAAAGTTCAAGTTTGGCATCAGACAATGCCTGAAGCAGCAGTGCCCTTGACTTTGCAGCCTGCTCAACCTTCCTTTTGTACACATCCAAGCAATCTTGCTCTAACTGAAGAAGCATCTTGTCACGTTCCTCGTCATTCTCTCCAACTTCATCCCAAATTTCCTACAATACAAAATGAATTTTTCAAGAGTCATAGAAATATGAATTATACGGAATAGAAGATTATAAGTAAATATGGATGGTACCTGAAGTTTCTGGAGTAAAGAACCACAAGTGGTCTCTCCAACAAGAGGATTGTGAGCGTCTGTCACTGCCATGCCCGTCAAAACCACAAATTAAACTGCATCATAGGAAGCCATTAAAAATCATTCAAGGATTTCGTGAGATTAAGATTCTCCTTCTCTAAAAGTGCACAAGGTACAATGTGAATATATTTACCTTACTGATCAGCAAGAAGGATCACTTGACCAATCAAGTGAAACATAAAAATCTGTATAGAAAAAGGGAAAACAAGAAAACTTTTTAGTCAAAATATCAAAAATAAAGTGAACAGCAAGCAAGCAACAAACTAAAGGAAGAAATAAAAAGCAGAGGAGAGAACTATGATCAACGTCTTGCAGTTGCAAATAATTAGGCATCAATCAAAATCACTAACATATAATGAAAATATGAGACACCTGTAAATGTGTGTAAGATGACGAAACAAATCAATCAGAAGCGTTCTTGAACTTGTTCAATTAGAAGAATCTTTTTATCAAGAACTGTCAACATATAAATACAATTTTATATATTTCAATTTGGTACTGAACACCACATTTAACATAAGTTTGGAACCAAAAATCATCCTACAGCTTTTAAACAAAAAAAATAAAAACTAAACCTTGTTTAATGCGTTAGAAAAAAGGGAAATGAGTTCTACATCTTAAACACCCAAATAACAATGGATAAAACAAAAGGTAACCCTTATTCACTAACATTTTCTAATTAACCAATCAAAGTGTCAAACACTGACTATTTCTAGCAGAACCCAGAAACACCAATCACCACACATTGCAACATTTTTCTCAAATAAATAATTAGACAGAACTTGAGTAGGTCATTCAACTAAACCCTTTCGTCGAGTCAAATTCACCGCAAAATCAGACACTGCTAGAGCAAGATCTCGAGCTTAACAACTCTCATAAACCCCAACAGACAACAAATTCACATAAATTTCACTTCACATCACAGTCAAACAAAAACTTCCACTTCCGCCCAAAAAGGGCTCCATCCACAAAAACCCACTAACCCCATTTGGGAAGAAACGAAGAGAACAAGCTCAAACAACCTCAGATCAGATCCCTCCCCTATTCGGGATCAAACCAAAACCAGTAGAAATGAAGAAAAAATTGGTAGCGCCAAGGAATACAATGCTTACCCAGATCGTCCTCGGAGTTAAGGATACCTTCTTGGGCTGTGTGGGTTTCAGATCTACGCAAGCTTTAAGCTCACTGAGTGTTCCAATGTAGTGAGAGAAAGTGGTAAAGACTAGAGAGAGAGAGTTGTAGAAGCTAACAAGAGAACACAGAAAGAAAGAGAAAGTGATGCACACAAACACAAGTTCAACAACAGAGTATGAGTATCCACAGGCGGAGACTGAGGTGGGTCCCACTATATACGACCACCCCATAATAAGCTAAGCTATGTCCGAAAACGTATTGATTTTCCTTGATTCTCACCCATGTTTTTTACTATTATTTACGAATATGACACTATCGTGATTGAGTTCTGAATTTACCTTTCTATCCCTCTCATCGGCTGATAATCACTTCTTCACTATTGACCCATCATCAACCAACAATCATAATAAGTGTGGAAAGTTTTGTAGGCCTACTGTTACCAGTTCGGGCCCAGGTAAGAAAGTTTTATCATTATTACCATAATCTGGAAATTTACGACCAACTTAGTCTAATTTGCTTGCAGTTACAATTATTACCCCCTTAATCTAATTGATTGAAATTAACTAAATTTATGTCATTGATGGTAGGACACTTACACAATATACACAAAACTCACACAAAGTATTGTTAGCTTTTATTACAATTATCATCAATATCGGATATTTATCTATATAATAAATTGTGGGGTGTCAAATATAAACACTTTTGATTTTGAAAGGGATAAAATAAAATAGGTGATTGACAACAACAAGTTGTTAAGACAGTAAGACCAACCAACTATTTGAACTGTCCAAGCTCCCAACTGAAAATAGAATTGATTATTCTATTTACCACTCATGTCAAGCACCAACTATAACCTAAATTATTCCTAAATTGATCAACTAAGTGTTAGACACTATTGTACAAAGCTAGTTATGAACCAAGCTTAGAGAAAGTTGGTGAGATGAGAGGATGGGAGAATGATACAGTTGTAAACTCGAGAGAGAGTTTGAAACCAGATTGTTCTATATGTGTTTGACTGTGTAATCTTGTTCAAGATCATAGTGGATTGATTCTCAGGTATTGTCGGCCTTTGGAGTAGGACTATCTCACATTGAGATTAGATTTGAATTATCTTGACTATTGTTTCTATAATTTGAGTATGTTTATCTATGATTCGATCTTAACAAATTGGTATCAGAGTTAGGATACAATCACAGAGCCTATCTTTATTTCATAATCGATCTGTTGTAATCTTCAAGAAGACTCGAAGACAATTTCAGAAGTTCATCATTTCAAGACTATTTGCTGGCCAGGAACAAAGTCTCAACATTATGGCAACTTCGAAGTTTGAGGTGGAGAAGTTTGATGGGAAGAATGACTTCTGTTTATGGAAAGCAAAGATGATGGTACACATGGAGAATCTGGGACTCGAAGAAGTTTTGAAAGATAAGCAAGATCTCAAAAAAAAAAAAAAATGGAAAACAAAGAACATATACTCAAGAAAGCCAAAAATACAATCATTCTTAACTTGAGTGATCAGGTATTGAAGAAAGTTATCAATGAAGGGACTGCACATGAGATGTGGGTCAAACTCGAGCAATTGTACATGTCAAAGACCCTGCCTAATAGGATTAATCTGAAGCAAAGGTTTTATGGTTTCAAGATAGATGAATCAAAGTCTATTGATGAAAACATAGATGAATTCACCAAGCTGGTATTAGATTTCGAATCCATCAAGGTGGAGGTTGAGGAAGAAGATCATGCAATCTTCTTGTTGAACTCCCTCCCTAGAGCCTACGAGAGCTTGAGAGATACACTCAAGATGGGAAAGAGACATTATCTCTAGAAGAGTTGATTGGAGATGCATAATCCAAGATATTGGACCTGAAAGAAAATAAAAAATCTAGAAAGAATCTTGCACAAGGACTCAATGTAAGAGTAAGATCAGAGAAGAGAGAATCCAACAAAAAAGGTGAAAAGGGAAGAGGAAAATCTAGATCCAAATCTAGAGGAATGATAGCATGTTGTACCTGCAATCAAGAATGACACTTCAAAAAAGATTGTCCTTAGAGGAAAAATAATGGACTGAAAACAAATACAAATTCCAATAATAATTCTGTTAATATTTCTGATTATTTTGATAATGCAGAAGCCTTCAATGTTTATTTTGACTATGCTAATGCTCTTAATGTTTCTGACAGATTCTCAAGATGAATAGGTCATGGATTCTGGTTGCACATTTCACATGTCACCAAGAACGGAGTGTTAGTTTTATGGTACTAAATTAGGTATGCAGTGGAAGAGTTTCATATTATTTAATTATCATCGTATTATAGCCCAAAGGATCTTCAGATGTGTGTACATTAAATCAAAACAATAAAATTAATAAGTTTAGAGTAGACCTCTTGAATCCTATCAGGGTATCCTTGAAACTTCTCGTATGCTGTATCCCTTAAGCAATTGGACTCACACCAGTGTCTTCCAAATCGTCCACCACACAAGGAATAGTGTGGGCTATTAGGATAAAGTGTATAACCTTTGTTCTTATTGAGTTCTCAACACATGAGCAAGAACAATTGAGAGAAATATCAATTTCCTTTTTCTCTTTACAATTTCAAAAGGATTAATTACACTACATATGGGAAAATTATAAAAGTGTACTTTTTTATGGCATAAATAAATAATGCTAAGGGGTTATGATTTTTTTGTTTTTTTACATTTATATGGGCTTTTTTTATGCCATATTTTTGTAAAAAAGATGGAAATCCCATATTTGTAAACAATAATAAATTTTGCCGAAAAAAGTCGTCGGCACCGGAAAAGTCGTCGAAAAAGTCAACGACGTCAGAAAAGTCATTAGAAAAGTCACCGGTGCCAGAAAAATCACAGGAAAGTTAGTGTCCCCAGAAAAGTCACCGGAAAAGTCACAGTTGCCGAAAAAGTCATCGTTGCCGGAAAAAGTCACAAGAAGTAGATATCTCAAATATAAATAAAAATAGAACCGGTTCTATAATATAATTAATGAAAATAAATAACACAAAATAACTCAAACTGATTATAATTGAAATATAAACGGTTCTATAACATAATGAATAAAAATAAATAAAACAAAATAACTCAAACTAATTATAATTAAATTAGAACCAGATCTATAACAATAGTATAATGAATAAAAACAAATAACACGAAATAACTCAAACTGGTTATAACTAAAGTAGAACCGGTTATATAACATAATGAATGAGTATTTTTGAGGTAGATATGATATGAGTGTAATTATTTGGTGGGTTGGAGCATGTTGAATGGATATTTTTGTTTGAGCTATTTTATTTAACTAGTTTTTGTGTGTGAGTTTTTATCTTAGTTGCTTTACGAAATCAGTTTTTTTGTCTTAAATTTTTAACTAGCTGATAAATATAACTGGTTTCTTTATATTATATTTGAGTTCTTGTGTGTTATTATTTGTGTTTATTTATTTTGTTATGGAACTGGTTCTTTTCATATTTATGCCTCTAAATTATAATCGATTTTATGAGGTCTTATGTGTTATGAAGTTTTTTATTGTAGAACTAGTTTTGTTTTTAATTTATGTTTCAGTATTTTAGGAACTGATTTCCCCTTTATTTTTTAATTGTAATTAGTTTGAATTATTATGTGTTACTTGTTTGTATTCATTATGTTATATAATTGGTTCTATTTTAGTTATAACTGATTTTGAGTTATTTCGTGTTATTAGTTTTTATTCATTATAACATTGTTATAGAACCGATTTTATTTTAATTGTAACTGATTTGAGTTATTTTGTGTTATTTATTTTTATTTATTATGTTACAAAATCGGTTATATTTCAATTATATTTATTTATTTTATCTTAAATTTTTAACTAGTTGATAAATATAACTGGTTTCTTTATATTATATTTGAGTTATTGTGTGTTATTATTTGTGTTTATTTTTTTTTTATGGAACTGGTTCTTTTCATATTTATGCCTCAATATTTTTTGAAATTGATCTCCATTTTTTTTAAAAAAAATTATAATCGGTTTCATGAGGTATTATGTGTTATGAGGTTTTTTATTGTAGAACTAGTTTTGTTTTTAATTTATGTTTCAGTGTTTTAGGAACTAATTTCCCATTTATTTTTTAATTGTAATCGGTTTGAATTATTGTGTGTTACTTATTTGTATTCATTATGTTATATAACTGGTTCTATTTTAGTTATAACCGGTTTTGAGTTATTTCGTGTCATTGGTTTTTATTCATTATAACACTGTAATAGAACCGGTTTCATTTTACTTATAACTGGTTTGAGTTATTTTATGTTATTTATTTTGTTACAGAACCAATTATATTTCAGTTACAACCGGTTTGAATTATTAGTTTTTATTCATAGAATCGGTTATATTTTTAGTTATATTTGAGACATTTACTTCTGGTGACTTTTCCGGCGACAGTGACTTTTTCGGTGACTCTACCAACGGCGGTGACTTTTCTGATAACTTTTTCGGTGATTTTTCCGTCGCCATTGACTTTTCTGGCAAAACTTATTGCTGTTTTACAAATGTGGAATTTCAACTTTTTTCTTACATAAATATGGCATAAAAAAACCCATATTAATGTAAAAAAAAAATAATAAAAAAAACCTATAATCAAATGGTGTTATTTATTTATGCCATAAAAAAGTAAACTATACCCTCAATTCCTATATTTATAAATATTCCCCATTTCAAAAATTAGAAGGAGTGAGAAGTGTCATTCTGATTTCTCAAATCAAGTTCCTATTTATAGTAGTTAAATCACTTTAATTAAATCATATTTAATTGTTTAAATAAATAAATATCTATAACTGAATTAGGTTACTGATATTTATGAGGGACTCAACCACTTGAGAGAATAACTCAACAACTTTGAAATATCTATAATCACTTTTCAAATTAGATATTTACTTAATTTAGTTAAGTAAATAATTAATTAACCCAAAAGACAAACTCGCATAATGCTATAGGTGCCTACCATTGTCATTAGGACAAGGTTGGTGTCTCTTGTCCTGACAAATCTTGTCTTGACAAATTTTGTCTTAACAATTTTTGTCTTAACAATTTTTTTCTTTTTTCTATTTAATTTGAAATATTATTTATTTATTACAAAAAATTATTAATTATTATTTTTCCAATACAAAATAGATTTTTCCAAACTTCTTTATCCCTAATCTTGACAATTTTTCAAGGTGGCAATTCTGGTATCATGGACCTATAATTCTAAGCTCCAATAAACTAGATTATGTATTGAGTTTCATTGACCAAATAATCTCTTGTTTATTAATTCCATGATTACTCCCCTATAAATATGGAATTAAACTCTTAGTAATTATATTTACCGAGTTTAACTGCAATATCCATTGATATAATCAATTCTAGTGATTAGCCCTCCATGTGTTTATTCGTAATTAGTTTTAGTCAAAATACTATTTTATCCTTCTAATTACTTAATTATCCTTTAGTACCATTAATTCACTAGTGGAAGTGTAATAAAAGATCACATCGAATTTGTGCACAATATTTTAGTTCCAGAATTAACTCTTAAAGGGAACCAACATTCGATCCGTTAGGAAAATCAAAATTCCATAATTGTACATCATGTTCCCAGCCATCTATATTATCAGATTTCCAAAACAGAAGTTGTAAGAATTATCTTCTCCGAGAAACTTTAACGAGTAAATCAAAGAAACTAATAACATGAACATGAGTTCATGATAACTCAGGATTTAGGCCGATCTACTATTGATCATTAATATAATATAAATTAAGTCTTTATGATAAACAACATGTTAATAAGGACAATGTTATTCATATCGGTCCTTGTCATATATAATCTCTATTATATACAGCACCTTCACTTAGATGTCTCACTACATCAGTAATTAAAACCAAGATTACTTGCAACGTAGAACGGGCATCAGTGAACCATACTATAGCAACATTTGATTAAATATTCTATAACCTTAATATGTTGCGGTCTGTCTTATTCATAGCTAAGTGGTCTTAGTTTTTTGTATAGCTACAAGCCACAACCTCATATATGAATAAAGAATTTTCCGATATTTAATATAAATTATTCAATAATAAATATTAATAACTTAACATTCATACATATATCAAATGCTCAACTCTTTATTTAATAATTAGAAAATATCTTTGCAGGCTTTTCAGGGCATAAACCCTAACAGGGAGTGGTTCTTTAATCTAAAAGAAGAAAGGTCAGGGTAAGTCATGGTGGGAAACAACAGTTCCTGTGGTATTCAAGGGATTAGTTCAACCAAGATAAGTATGAGAGATGGCACTTGGGAGGAATTAACTGATGTGGGATTTATTCCTGAACTAAAAAAAAATTGTTGTCTCTTGGTGTGCTAGATTCAAAAGGTTATAGCTACAAGGCAGAAAGGGGAGTCTTGAAGGTGACCAAGTGTAACGCCCTGACCCACAGGGACGCCACAAGTGTGCTTTTACAAACTTATCTCTAACTAATCTATTAGTTTAAGAAAAAGTGAGGTTTAATTAAAAACTTTTGATTAAATTTAAAACAAATCTTTCATAAAAATACTGTCATAATACGGGGATCCCCTGTTTTTAAAATTCTTTTACAACTAGTTACAAAATCGTTATTACAAAAGTAGGCTACATTTCCAATCATAGAAAAAGGATTGATCCTGCTTCTCGGAAGACAAGACACCACTGTTGATATGTACATCACTGGGAGACCTCTGACTCATGGGCGAACACAACTGCTATCCTCACCATGAAGCACCTGTGAGTCACAATGACTCAGCAAGAAAAGCTACTGGATCGTAAGCATTGAAAATGCAAGTATTCTCATCACAACATAGTATACATACTCGTAGTTCATTACATATTCAACATGCATATATAATTTAACATCTATACAAACACATTCATTACACATTATAAGAAAATCATAGTAACTCATAATCAACAACTTCATCATTTCACTAAACAGACATTCATTCAATACATAATCACATATTCTCAATGCTTCATAAAGCACCCTAATTTCACATCCCTATAATCACATAATTATATTGCTTCATAAAGCACCCTTACCACTCGCTATCCACGAACTATGTATGTTACTATCATTGCCCAATAAAGCGAATGATAAGTAAGAAACCTATCCGCGATTTCAACGAGTAATTACTCATAACGGTAATGACCGTTTCCAACCCTTACCACTCATTATCCACGAACTACGTATGTCACTATTGTTGCCCGATACAGCGAATGATAAGTAAGAAACCTAACTGCGGTTTCAAGAGTAATTACTCATAACGGTAATAACAGTTTCCAACCCTTACTGTTCGTTATCCACGAGCTACGTATGTCACTATCATTGCCCGATACAGCGAATGATAAATAAAAAACCTAACCGTGGTTTCAGGAGTAATTACTCATAACGGTAATGACCGTTTCCAACCCTTGGTCATAACCGAGGCATAACAAACACATAAATAGGATCTCAATCATAATCGAGATTATACCAATCATAATCGTTAATCATTTAATCACAAGTGGTGCGTAACACTTTTCTTACCTCAATCCAGAAATCAGGTGTGCGGGCCGACCTAAGTGGAAACAAAACTTGACGATCCCAGGTCCTATGTCACGACAATAAAATTCAATAAATTCCTTAAATCAAAAATTCCAAGAATAACCCTAGTTCCGATAACCGGACATATCCTAACTTCTGAAAACTCCAAAATAGGCCATACAATACCTAAATAACCTAAATTATATACTGGGTACCACCCCCGAGTCAAAACCGATTTCGAGGAAAAACCCAAAAATTTCCCCTACAAGGCAATCGGTCGATTGGATTTGTAACACCAGAACCAACCGGTCGACCGATTCTGGTAGGGAAGAAATTTTGGGTTCTTTTCCCCCAAAACTGATCCAAGCTCCACCACACCTATCCAAAAGCTCCAGAACAGTTTAATATCACAAACACAATATATTCTAGACTTCAATTCACAACAATTCATTAGTTTAAGCAAATCACCATGATTGAGAAGAAATTAAGCTCAAAAACCTCTAATTCCTCTAATACAAAATTAATATCTATATTTCTATAAGCTTAAACAATCTTTAAATCACATCTAAGAACTTGTTCTAATTCCCGTTTAACATCACATCTCTGACATCTTAGAACCTTAGTCCGAAACTAACCTAAAACTTGAGAAATCCTTAAACAACATAGAAAAGAACATACTTCAAAGCTTCTAGGGTGAGTTAAACAGTGAAACCTACTAGGATTTGAAGAAATTGGTGAGGAACTTCTCTGATTTTAGCTGGCCTCTAGATCATTCGAAGGGAAGAGAGAGAGAGAGAGAGAGAGAGAGAGAGAGAGAGAGAGAGAGAGAGAGAGAGAGAGAGAGAGAGAGAGAGAGAGAGAGAGAGAGAGAGAGAGAGAGAGAGAGAGAGAGAGAGAGAGAGAGAGAGAGAGAGAGAGAGAGAGATAGAGAGAGAGAGGGAGAGAGAGAGAGAGAGAGAGAGAGAGAGAGAAAACTTTAGGCATATCCTCATTTTCATTCTTTTTTTTTTTTTTAAAAAAAAAAGCTTATTTCTTAAATTAATACTTAACATATACACTTAACTTTAACAACAATCTCAGCCTAAAAATACTAAAAGACAAAAGCATCTAACTTGCAAAATGACTAATCTACCCTCCCTTAAAACTTAAGCTATAATTTAACCTAAAGGTATTTTGGTCATTTTATAACTTTCCTGATTTAATCTACTTCTCAACAGTTTAACCTAGTCTGGTATAATTCCAATATAACACAATTTCAACCATCGTTATATTTCTGACCACTCCATCGAGTTTCTACAGTCGCCAAACCCAAAAATATTTTATTTCAAAAGTGGTATCTACTATACCCACATAATTCGATAAAATCTCCGTAATTAATAAATTACGCTTTATTTGTTCCTTTAATTGCATTTCACTAATTAACTCTTAATTAGCTTAAGTAGGATTATAATCCTACTCTAATACCCACTTAATCACATATTTTTTAGTTAATTATCATAATAATTTTTTAAGATATTACAACTATCCCCTCCTTATAGAAATTTGGTCCTCAAAATTTATCTAAACAACGCGAGATACCGCTCCCACAATTGCGACTTTAATTCCCAAGTCGCCTTTAATCTTGTTGTTCATCCTCAGTGCTTTAGCTAACGATATAGTCTTTATTTCATAGTACTTTTACTTTTCTCGTTCATAACCTGAATTAACTATTCCTCATATGACAAGTCTATTCAAAGTTCCATATTTTCGTAACTTGGTATACGAATCGTATCTGCTTCATACCTCTGAACATTGAAATACAAGTTGTGAACTTCAGGTAAAGCAGGGAGTATGGCTAGCTGATAAGTTACCTAACCTCCACTTTCTAGAAACTCAAACGGATCGATACTCCTGGAACTTAACTTTCCTTTCTTTCTCAATTTCTAAATTCTCTTCATTGGAAGCACCTGAGAAAGATAAAATTCCCAACTTGGAATTTAATATCTCTACACTTTGGATCAGCATAGCTCTTCCATCCACTCTATAAAGCAAACATATGAACTCGAATCTTTTCTATTTCCTCACTCGTTCTTTAGACCGCATCAGGTCCAAGGTTCCTCCATTCACTAACTTCATTCCAATGAATGGGTGAACGACATTTCTTTCCATAAGGCATATTGTATGGTGCCACATCAATAGTACTCCGATAACTATGATTATATGAAAACTCAATCAGAGGGAGATGCTTATTTTAGGAACCCTTAAAATCTAATACACATGCTCATTATAGACTCTCTCAACATTTGGATGTAAACTTTAAATCTCAATACGAGATAATTACTTTTAGGGCACCACAGGCTTAAACTATTTCCTTGACAAAAATATTAGCACACCAATCTGCCATAAACATATTCTACTCTGATAAAGAAACTATACTGACTTTATATATCTATCCCTAATTACCCAGATAGAATCATAGAACCCTACTGTTCTTGGTAATCTAACCATGATGTCTATGGTTACTTCTTTCCATTTTTACTCAAATATCTTTAGAGATTAAAATATTACTATTGGTTTTTGATGCTCTATCTTAACTTGCTAAAAATTTGGACAGTTAACACATACTTCACAATGCCACCTTTCATACCTAGTAGAGGGCTTAAACATTGTGATACATCTTAGTTGCTCCTGGGTGTAAAGAGTATGGTGCAATATGAGACTCATTTAGAACCTTCTGTTCGATATCCTTATTGACTGGTACACAATCCATGTCTTTATATCATAAAATTCCTTTTGACAAAATTGAAAAGTCCTTTGTCGATCCGGTTCCAAGTCTTTCTTTGTACCGGTGTAGCTCAGAGTCACCTTGATGGGCCATTTTAATTCTCTCCAATAGATCAAACTACAATGTGATATTAACAAGTTCTCCAATCACGAACTCAATCCCCGCTCTGGTTATTGTTGGGTTTTATGCCCTAAATAAAACTCCATTTCAATGTAATCCATTTTATTCAACATCAATAAAGAAACATAAGTATTTTTCATTCATTTGTGTATGTTTTGGTTCATCTTATCAATTGCTTGTCTATTTGATTTATAAATTCATCTGAAACCCTTTTCACATACTTGATCTTGTTTATTGTGTTGTCAACACATTGGAAAGTAAACACGACTATGTGAATAAAGATTCCTAGATTTATCAGACACATGGTTTTACTGATATGATAATCTACAACAGAGTTTACTTGCATTTGGAGAAATGCTATGTTCTTTCCAGAGCATTGGTTAAAGTAAAGCTCAGGTTGGGTGCATGGAGTATGCATCGGAAGGGACCGATATTGAACTTTGACTTAGATTTATTAAACTTACCGTAATATCTATTCAAGTCAATATCGCCTAGTTGATCCTAGATCAAATGATCTTAATCCTGTTATGATTAGGCTCAATCTCAAGAGTGTTATTCGTGTTCTTTGATTTGTTAGTTAAGCCTACTTTTGGGTCAGGGTGATACGTACATTTTGGGAACACGGTAGTGCAATTGAGTGGGAGCGCTAACATAAACATGGAATCTATAGCTTCTATCTGGCGAATAGTAAGTAAAGGATGATCTCCTTCGAGCTTGACCAAACGAAAAATAAATGGTGGAGTACTCATTTCACATGAGCTGAAATATCATTTATACGAGGTTAAGTGTTTTAAGGATAAAATACATTGTAGGGTGTAACGGTAATCTAATCCCTTTACAGTGTAGATCATTCATATAGAGGATCATTCATCAAATTAGGATTATAACAATAGATAACTAATGATGTGTCTATATGGTCGAACATATAGAGCATTCTATATACTGAGAGTGCAATTCTAAGTTCTATGCGTGGATTCAACGAAGAATTAATAAGTCAGTGAATTTAGGTTATAAATTCTTGATCTGCTTATTGGAAGCTCGGTTATATAGACCCATGGTCCTCCCACTAGTTGAGATAATATTACTTGTAAGACTCATATAATTGGTTTTGATTAATCAATTGTAATTCTCAAATTAGACTATGTCTATTAGTGAATTTTTCACTAAGTAAGGGCGAAATTGTAAAGAAAGAGTTTTTAGGCCATATTTGTTAATTATGATACTTTGTATGGTCCAATTAATAAATATGATAAATGACAATATTGTTTAATAATTATTTATAGTTATTAAATAGTTAGAATTGGCATGTAAATGGTTGAATTTGAAAATTGGCGTTTTTGAGAAAATGAGATGCAGAAATGATAAAACTGCAAAATTGCAAAAAGTGAGGCCCAAATCCACATTGCCTAGGCCGGCCACTTTTATAGGTTTTTTCATCTGATATTTTCATTATTTTAATGCCAAAGAATTCAAACCTAACCCTAGTGGAATGCTATAAATAGATAGTGAAGGCTTCAGGAAAATTACACTTTTCACTTCTGATTTCCTTCAGAGAAAAACCTGAGCCTTCTCTTCTAAACCCTAGCCGCCACCTATACTCTCTTCTTCTTCCTTGAAATTTCGAAACCACTTAGTGATTAGAGTAGTGCCCACACACAGCAAGTGATACTTCAATCATAGTGAGGAAGATCGTGAAGAAAGACATTCAACAAGAAGGAGTTTCAGCACTAAAGAAGGAGAGAAAGAGATCCAGGTTCAGATCTTGATAATACTCTGCGACAGAAAGGATACAAGGGTTAGAGATCTGAACGGAAGGAGACATAATATTCCGCTGCACCCAATGTAAGGTTTCTAATACTTTATATGTGTTTATTTCATAATCGTTTTAGAAGTTCATATTTAGGGTGTTAATCAACATACTTGTGAGTAGATCTAAGATCCTGGTAAAATAATTTCCAACAGTTATATCTCTAGCAAACTTTGGTGAAATCTTTTTTCTATTCATAAACTTGTCCTGGCCCTTTTTCGGCCTAGAGCATCTGCTACCACGTTTGCTATCCAAGGGTGGTAGTAAATCTCACAGTTATCATCTTTATCTAGCTCTAACCATCGTCACTACCTCATGTTTAAATCCTTCTAAGTGAAGAAGTATTTGAGGCTCTTGTGATCCGTATAGAATTCACACTTTTCAACATACAGGTAATGGCGCCAAACTTTCAGTGCAAAAACAACTACTTCCAATTCAATATCATGACTGGAATACCACTGTTCACACTCCTTCCATTGTCTAGGTGGACATGCAAGAACTCTCCTAGACTATACCAAAACACAATCTAATCCTGTTTAGGAGTGTCATAGTAAATCACAAATTTCTCCCCACTGACTGACAATGTTAACACTGGTGCAATAGTTAGCTTCTGTTTCAATTCTTTTGACTTAATTTCCGTTAAGAGCATAGGAATCCTTCAACAAATATTTCGCAGCATCCTATCAATCCAAGAAAACCTCTAACCTCAGTTCAAAACCTGGGTTGAAGCCAATTCTAAACTGCTTTATTCATTGCCAAATGTATCAAGATACTATCTATGTCTGCTAGGGGTGTTTGCGGTGCGGGTGGTGCGGTTTTTGACCATTTTTTCAAACCAACCCGCCCGTGGGGTTTTTTCAATTTCCCAAACCACACCTGCACCGCGAAACTAAAAAACTGTGAAAACTGCACTGCAAAAAAAAAATGGTGTGGTACGGTGTGGTTTTTGCGGTTTGGACTATCACTAATAATTAATCTACCACAAATACAACAAAACTTGAGCAATACTTGTCAAAAATACCATAAGGCTTAAAAATAAATATGAAAAAAAATTAAATTTCAATAATACAATAATTAGTGGGCTTTGGGTTGGACATTCACATATTAGACCTAACTAAATATAAAAATTGGTATTTTATAATGTGCAGTGCGGTGCGGTTTGAACCGCATATTAACAATTCAAAACCGCAAACCGCACCGCACCACGCGGTTTAGGAAAATTCAAACTGGGACCACACCACAAAGAATTTCAAACTGCATTTTTTTGCGGTGCGGGCGGTTTGAGCAGTTTGAACGGTTTGATGAACACCCCTAATGTCCGCCTCATGCTCTAAGAAACTTGCTTAGGGTCAGCAAAATTTGCACTTTTTGTATTCAACATGAAGCTTAGGCTCCTAATGACATTACAACACCATCCAAAAATTCCTCTCAAATGCTTTCTTTGAGTTGGAAGAAATCAGGATACCATTAATGAAGACATTCATTAATGTTGCAAGTTAAGGCTGAAAATCAAAGGCCTGCAAGGTTGCTGCAGCCACTGAATCTTCTGGAATGAAAAAGGGAAGACATTGCCATGGACTTCGTGGTTGGAATGCCTAGGACCACAGGACAGTACGACTCTGTGTGGGTCATAGTTGACAGGTTTACAAAGTCAGCGCACTTTTTACCTGTTCAGACAAACTTCTCCAGTGATTAATATGTTGAACTGTATGTTAGAGAAATAGTTCGTCTCCATGGTGTCCCAAAGTCCATTATTTCTGATAGGGATTTAAAATTTACATTAAGATTTTGGGAGAGTCTACACCGAGCTATGGGTACTCAATTGAAATTCAACACAACATTTCATCCTCAGATGGATGGACAGTCTAAGAGGACCATTCAGATTTTAGAAGACATGCTACGAGCATGTGTGATAGATTTTAAAGGATCATGAGTAAAGTACCTTTTCCTGATCGAGTTCTCGTACAACAAAAGCTATCAGGCAACAATCGGGATGGCTCGTTATGAACTTTTATATGGAAGAAAATGCAGATCACCTATTTACTGGGATGAAGTAGGTGAAAGAAAGTTCTTAGGTCCCGAAGCTGTTCAGAGAACAAGTGAGGCAGTTGATAAAATCAGAGCGCGAATGCTCACGACTCAAAGTAGACAGAAGAGTTATGCCAATCCAAAGCGCCGGGATATTGATTTTCAGATCGGGGATATGGTATTTCTCTGAGTATCACCTATGAAGGTCATTAAACGCTTTGGTAAGAAAGGGAAACTTAGCCCGAGGTTCATTGAACCTTTTAAAATCCTTGAGAGGATAGGGAAAGTAGCGTACAAGTTGGCTATGCCCCCAGCACTGGCAGCTGTACATGATGTGTTTCACGTTTTGATGCTTCAGAAGTATGTCTAAGAACCGTCCCATATTCTGAGTTATGAAGCATTGGAACATTAGCCAGATCTATCATACAAGGAACAACCAGTGCAAGTACTTGATAAAAGAGAAAAAATCTTGAGAAACAAGAAAATTGCACTAATAAAAGTATTATGGAGAAACAGTAAGGTAGAAGAGGCAACCTGGGAACTCGAGATGGATATGCAGCAGAAATATCTAGAGTTGTTCAGGTAAATTTAGAGATGAAATTTCTATAAGGAGGGGATAATTGTAATACCCTAAGATTAAGAAAATGGATTAGCGAACCCTAACTAGTTAAATGTGTATTTATATGATATTATATTATTATATAGTTAAATATATGTGAATTTTACTGATAAATGATATGTTAAGACCCCGTTGGTGAGCTAAGGGCATTTCTATAATTTTGACATGAGAAGGGTAAAACTGTAATTTTAATATTATTGTGTGTTTATATTATATTATTATATAGTATACTTGTTTTATCCTTCTGCAGGTATTTTCTGACAAGTCGACACGATATAGTCACAATCAGGTATTTCAGGATTTTGTATTGGAATTTTATTGATAATTGAATATTCTGAAAATTATTTAAGTGTGGTGTGTGGTTGAATGACATTTATGCCCTTGAGTTGTGCATATGCTATATTATGGCCCTAGGGGCATTTTGGGTATTTTGACTATTTGTTTTATTTGCAATAAATAGAATTTTTGACAAAATAGAGAAAGAATTTTCTGGTTTTGATCAGCCTAAACCAATCCCCTCAATCTCTCTTTATCTCATTTCCTCAAGCTTTGTTAAATTTTGAAAATTCACCTTCGGATAAGCTTGATTTTTGAAGAAGTTGGTGCTTAAATTTTGTGAAAGAGCTTGAGGTAGCTTCTACCTCTTTCCTTTTTTATTTTACTGCTGTAAATTAAAGGTGTTAATGCATGTTTTGCTAGTAATTATGTTCTTAATGCATGTTGGTGTGATTGTGATAATTTGAGAGATTTGTATGTTGTTTGTGTTGGGTTTTGTGCCCTAAATAAAACTCATTTCAATATAATCAGATTTACTTATTAATAAAGATCAGAAATAACATTTAATGTTGCATGGTTCACATGATTTATTTCATGATTATATATACATAATGTATGAATTCTATTTAAGTCCAGAACATATGAATTTGTTAATGATTATAGTGTTGTCAGCACAGTGGAATATAATCTTAATTATATGTTCGAAAGTTTATTCCCTAATTTGTCAGAACACTGGATTTAGACTGGCATGGTATAATCAGCGATAGGTATTCTTGTTGGAAATTATTTTACGAGGATCTTAGATCTACTCACAAGTATGTTGATTAATACCCTAAATATGAACTTTCTAAAAAGATGAAATAAACACATATAAAGTTTAGTAAACCTTACATTGGGTGCAGCGGAATAATATGAATCCTTCCGTTCAGATACCTAGCCCTTGATTCTTTTATGTAGCAGAGCATTATCAATATCTGAACCTGGATCTCTTTCTCTGAATCTTTAGTGCTGAAACTCCTTCTTGCTGAAAGTCTTTCTTCACGGTCTTCCTCACTATGATTGAGGTATCACTTGCTGTGTGTGGGCACTACTCTAACACTAAGAATTTCGAAATCTTGAGGAAGAAGAGAGAGAAGGAGTGCTCGACCAAAGATAGGGAGAGAAAGAGGCTCAGTTTTTTCTGAATGAAAAAGTAGAAAATTTAGTGTAAATTTCCTGAAGCCTTCACTATCTATTTATAGCATTCCACTAGGGTTAGGTTTGAATTATTTGGCATTAAAATAATGAAAATATCAGAGGATAATCCCTATAAAAGTGGTCGGCCATGCAATGTGGATTTGGGCCTCACTTTTGCAATTTTGCAGTTTTATCTTTTCTGCATCTAATTTTCTCAAAAACGCCAATTTTCAAATTCAACCATTTACATGCCAATTCTAACTATTTAATAACTATAAATAATTATTAAATGATATTGTCATTTATCATATTTATTAATTGAACCATACAAAGTATCATAATTAACAATTATGCCCCTAAAACTCTTTCTTTACAATTTCGCCCTTACTTAGTGAAAAATTCACAAATAGACATAGTCTAATTTGAGAATTATAATTAATTAATCAAAACCAATTATATGAGTCTTACAAGCAATATTATTTCAACTAGTGGGGGGACCATGGGTCTATATAACCGAGCTTCCAATAAGCAGATCAAGAATTTATAACCTAAATTCACTGACTTATTAATTCTTCGTTGAATCCACGCATAGAACTTAGAATTGCACTCTTAGTATATAGAATGCTCTATATGTTCCACCATATAGACACATCATTAGTTATCCATTGTTATAATCCTAATTTGATCAATGATCCTCTATATGAATAATCTACACTGTAAAGGGATTAGATTACCGTTACACCCTACAATGTATTTAATCCTTAAAACACTTAACCCCGTATAAATGATATTTCAGCTTATGTGAAATGAGATCTCCACCATTTATTTTCGTTTGGTCAAGCTCGAAGGAGATCATCCTTTACTTACTATTTGCCAGATAGAAGCTATAGATTCCATGTTTATGTTAGCGCGCCCACTCAATTGCACTACCGTGTTCCCAAAATGTACGTATCACCCTGACCCAAAAGTAGGCTTAACTAACGAATCAAAGAACACAAATAGCCTCTTGAGATTGAGCCTAATCATAACAGGATTAAGATCATTTGATGTAGGATCAACTAGGCGATATTGACTTGAATAGATATTACCGTAAGTTTAATAAATCTAAGTCAAAGTTCAATATCGGTCCCTTCCGATGCATACTCCATGCATCCAACCTGAGCCTTACTTTAACCAGTGCTCTGGAAAGAACATAGAATTTCTCCTAATGCAAGTAAACTCTTGTTGTAGATTATCATATCAGTAAAACCCTATGTCTGATAAATCTAGGAAACTTTATTCACATAGTCATGTTTACTTTCCAATATGTTGACAACACAATAAACAGGATCAAGTATGTGAAAAGGGTTTCAGATGAATTCATACATTATGTACATATAATCATGAAATAAATCATGTGAACCATGCAACATTAAATGTTATTTCTGATCTTTATTAATAAGTAAATCTGATTATATTGAAATGAGTTTTATTTAGGGCATAAAACCCAACAATTCTTACACCTTGGATAAGTGGTATGTCCTTTCTAGGGCAATTGCAAAGTTTACCAGTATCGGATGTATGGAGTATACATAGGAAGGGACCGATATTGAACTTCGATTAGATATATTAAAATTTACCGTAATATCTATTCAATTCAATATCACCCGTTGATCCTAGATCAAATGATCTTAATGCTGATATGGTTAGGTTCGATCTCAAGAGTATTATACATGTTCTTTGATTTGTTAGTTAAGCCTACTTTTGGGTCAGAGTGATACATACATTTTTGGAACATGATAGTATAATTGAGTGGGAGCGCTAACATAAATATGGAGTCTATAACTTCTATAGGAATTTAGAAGTGAAATGATGATATCCTTCGAGCTTGGCTGAACAGAGATAAATGGTGGAGATCTCATTTCACTTCGCTGAAATATCATTTATACAGAGCTAAGTGTTTTAAGGATAAAATACATTGAAGGTGTAACGGTAATTTAGTTCCTATTCAATGTAGATCATCTATTAGAGGGTCATTGATCAAATTAGGATTATAACAATGGATAACTAATAGCGTATCTATATCGTGGAACATATAGAGCGTTCTATGTAACTGAGAGTGCAATTCCAAGTTCTAAGTGTGGATTCAATAAGGAATTAATAAGTTAGGGAATTCACTTGGTCAATTCGGTTCGACATATTGGAAGCTCGATTATATAGGCCCGTGGTCCCCATACTAGTTGAGACCATACTGCTTGTAAGACTCAGTTATTTGATCTTAATTAATCAATTATAATTCTAAAGTTAGACTATGTCTACTTTGTGAATTTTCACTAAGCAAGGGCGAAATTGTAAAGAAAAGAGATTCTAGGTTTATTTATTAATTAAGAGACTTTATATGTCTAATTAATAAATATATTAAATGACAATATTATTTAATAATTAACTTTTAGTTATTAAATAATAGGAATTGGCATTTAAATGGTTGAATTGGAAAATTAGTATTTTTGAGAAAATGAGATGCAGAAATGATAAAACAGCAAAATTGCATAAGTGAGGCCCATTATCCAAAGCCCATGACCGGCCACACTTAATGGATTTTATCATTTAATTTTTCATTATTTTAATGCCAAATAATTCTAACCTAAACCTAGGTGGTTACCTATAAATAGATAAGTGATGGCTCACATTCACACGGAACTCTGTCAGATGAAAGTTGAACCTCCTATTCTATACCATAGCCGCCACCCTCTTCTTCTCTTTTCTTCTCTAAATTTTTGAACCTTGAGTGAATGAGTGAGTGCCCACACACATCAAGTGGTATCTCAATCATAGTGTGGAAGATTGTGAAGAATCCAATCAACAAGAAGGAGATTCAGCATCAAAGGAAGGAGAGAAAGAGATCCAGGTTCAGATCTTGGTGATGCTCTGCTACAGAAAGAAATCAAGGGCTAGAGATCTGAATGGAAGGAGTCATTATATTCCGCTGCACCCAATGTAAGGTTACCTAAACTTTATATGGATTTTTTCATTGGTTTAGAATTCATATTAGGATGTTAATGAAACATACATGGTAGTAAATCTAGATCCTGGTAAAATATTTCCAACAGTTTAAGCTTGCAAAATTGTGGGATTTGTCTTTGATTATGTGTTTGTTGATTAGGTTGAATTAAAGAGGGTTTAAAGCTACTTAACATGGGTATGGTTTCAGTGTTTTTAATCTGAAATGTTAGCTTGTAAATGGAATCTTGTTATTCAAGCTTTTGGGAATGTGATTGTTGATTCTTAGCTCAAGTTGGAGCTTATTATGGTTTATTGTTAGTATGCCCTTAAAATTCATATTTAGATGTTGAAAGAGCTTGTTTAATGTCTTATTAACCTCTTGTTGTGGTGGTTTTAATCTGTGATGTTTGTTTTGAGTTATATGCATGTTTTAGTTGAAATTTGGTATGGTTGAATATGTTTTCGTGTTGCTGAAAATGAGGTTTCCTAGGTATGGAAACCAGGCGCCGCGGCCCCACTCACTGGGCACCGTAGCCTGCCTCTGTTGAAATCCTTGGTTTTCAACACAGGTGTCGCGACCCCATGTGGGGAGTGTCGTGGCCCGCCTTTCGTTTCTGGACAGTTTCGAACGCATTATTCGAATATTCATAACTTTGTGATCTGGACTCCGATTTGAGTGTTCCGAGTATCGTTGGATAGCTCGTTCCAAGCTCTATATGTTTATCTGAATTTGAATGCCTATTTTATAATTATGTGGATGTGGATTTAGGGATTAACCCTATTTTGTGAATCCATAAATGGTGACTAGGATTACCGGCACTTTGTTAGGAGCACCCAAGGATTTAGAATCTCTACATATTCGAGACAACAGGTAAGACAGTAGTTAGCACGTAGAGTTAAGTGTGATGGCACTCATGTTGAATATTATAATTTTGATTAATTAAAAATTGGGATTAGGGTTATTACCCTAAAGTGAGCAGTTATATGGTCTAGGGTTATTACCCTGATGTTTAAATGTTATGCCATGCTATATATCTTGAAATTAAGAATTATGCGTTCAAGGCATAATTTGGTTGGACTCGGTAATTAAAACCGAGATGAACCGTTCTAAGGCCTTATTGTATTTAGACGTATGAGCGTAACATGTGGGTCTATGTCACATAGACTTAAATAGGCGTGTGAGCGTAACACGTAGGTCTATATCAGATAGACAATAAGTGAAATGGCTTTATTACATATGTGAAATGTTATTTGTGATTATTGATATCTGTACTGTCTTGCTGGGCTTAGCTCACGGGTGCTTTACTGCGCACGAAAGGGTAAATCAGTTTGTGATCAACCATGAGTGCGAGAGCTTAGCGGTGCTTGTACATGTTCGGCCACACTAGACCAAGCGGGTTGGGGTCTACAAGTGATGTATTTTGTAATCTCTAATTTTACCGCTTAGGTCGGCACATGACTTAAACTTGTAATATTTGTGAAAATGTTTATTGGTTTATCTGTAAAGTTTAATATTATTACAAGTTTATTTTTATTCTGATATAAATAAAGTTTAAATATCCCGCTCTTATCATTCTAGTAGTCTCGAATTAGCGGAATTAGGGTTTCAATATCAGTTTGCGTAGCGTGCCTAATTGTTAGGGCATTACAAACGCCCTAATATATAGTGACGCCACATGGGTAATTTTATAAACTAGTTTTGTACTAATAGATTAATTAGTTATTAAAATCTATGATTATATTAAGAACTTCACTAACATAAAACACTAAAAACGGACATCATAATGACACTAAAACTGTGTTCTGAAGATCCCTATTATAAAAGTTTTACAAAAAGTTTATATACAGCGACAAGTCAAAATACAAAATAAAAATACACGGTAGATACAACCTAAAATAACTCTTGGCAACTCGGCACACAAGCTTGTAGGGTTGATATGTACATTCGTCGGAGAAGACTATCGCCTCATGGATGCTCTAATTTCACCTTGCCCTTATCTGCACCATAAAGCACCCGTGAGTCACGAGGACTCAGCAAGAAAAGTAATAAAAGTAATATGTATGATAATTAGATTTTCACTTTACTGCCATTACGTAATATAATCAACCGTATATATAGAAATGAGAAATAACTATCTTCATTACATCACATTGCCTGATCAGGAAAGTCGATGTATTACTTCGATAACCATATATATAGGAATGAGAAATAACTATCTTCATCATATCCCATTGCCTAATCAGTAAAGTCAATGCTTTAACTGGGTACTCACACATCGCATCACTTAAACAGGTGAGCCCGTGCCATAACCTAGCACTCACATATCGCATCACCTAAACAGGTGAGGCCGTGCCACAACCTGACACTCACATATCGCATCACCTAAATAGGTGAGTTCGTATCTCATATTTCTATTGCCTAATCAGGAAATGGACGATCAAGTAACATGCCATGCCATATGGTACAATATACTTTTCTTACCTCAAGTTTCGGTTTAGGTATGTTGGCCGACTTGCTTGGAGAATGATCAATGATCCTGGGCCCTTAAGCTTTCCCTCTTCAATAATTTACTATCCCGCTACTATTGGAACTTGAATTAGGTTTCATGTTGAAAATTGATGAAAATTGATTAAAAAGGAAGAGAATTTTGTTCACATTGAAAAAGAGAGCTCCGTTCGTACTAAACTGTTTATGTTTTTTTTTTTTTAAAAAAAATATAATATACATAAACTTATCTGTTATATAATAATAATAATAATAATAATATAAAACATATATTAAGAATAATATTAATGCTATTAATAATAGTTATCTTATCATTTCTTAGCCACTAAGAAATCTTTACTTTTCGGGCACTAGGTCAAATTCCAAATACTTTCATTAACCCAATACTTACACTATCAACTTATCATAATATTCCCATCAAATTTATTAATTAAATTTGTTATGACATTTTTGGCTCTCGATCGAATCTCCAAGGTCGTCAAACCTAAAAATACTTTTATGCCACAAATAATTCATATTATATTCATGCATGCTATATAAATATCCGTAATTAATAAATTACAATTATTTATCCACTTATAACACATTTAAAATTTGTGCTGAAATAGATTAATAGGATCATAATCCCACTTATTGATGAAAATTATTTTACCAGGATCTAGATTTACTAACAAGTATGTTTCATTAACATCCTAAATATGAATATCTCTAAAATAATGAAATTAAACACATAAGAGTTTAAAAAAACTTTACATTGATTGCAGCAGAGTATTATGACTCCTTCCACTCAGATCTCTAACCTTTGTTCCTTTCTGTCGCAGAGTATTATCAAGATCTGAGCTTGGATCTTCTCTCCTTCAGGTTGGTTACCACCGTCTTCCGCACTATGATTGAGTACTTGACTTGCTATGTGTGGGCATGACACTCTATCACTATGGGCAAATTTAATGAAGAACAATGAAGGAGGGTTTGAATCACTATAGAAGGTGTCTCTCATCTACTAGTTGTTAGAGAATGAAAACTAGATTTAGTTTGGTTGAAGTGAATAGTTGGATAAGATGAGAGCATCATATTCCTTATATAGTATTTTAAATAGGGTTTAGGGTTGAATTATATGAATTAAAAAAGAATAAAATATTGGGCAATAATTCACACTAGTGGTCGGCCATTAAATGGACCAATCTCTAGTTATAATTTTGCCACTTTATTTCAACCACTTATTCTTACTTCAATAATACCATATTTTCCAATATTAATCCAATAAATACCAAAATTATTTATTTAATAATTATAATTAATTATCAAATAAAATTACCATTTATATTATTTATTAATTAGACCATACAAAGTCTCTTAATTAATAAATTAACCCCAAAACATATTTTCTTCACAATTAAGCCCTTACTTGGTGAAAATTCATAAATAAGATATAGTTTAATTTTAGAATTATAATTGATTATTAAAACCAATTAACTGAGCCTGCAAGTAGTATTATCTCAACTAGTGAGGGGACCATGGACCTATATAATCGAGATTCCAATAAGTAGATCTAGAATTTACAAAGTAAATTCCCTAACTTATTAATTCCTCCTTGCGCCACTATAGATTCAAAATTGCACTCTCAATTAAATAGAACACTCTATATGTACCAAGATATAGATATGTTATGATTATCCATTGTTACAATCCTAATAGTTAAAGGTCCTCTATGATGATCTACATCGAATATGGATAAATTTACTGTTGTGCCATTCAATATATTTTATCTTTAACACACTTTTCTACCTATAAATGATATTTTAGTAAACTAATATAATTACTGAAATGAGATCTCAATCATTTATCTCTATTAAGCCAAGCTCAAAGGATATTATAGTTTCACTTCTAAATACTTATAGAAGCTATAGATTCTATATCTATGATTAGCGCTCCCACTCAATTGAACTACCATGTTCTCAAGATGTAAGTATCCGCCAGAACTATTGGTTAGCTTTCACGAACAACTCTAAGAACATAAATAATACACTTGAGATCGAACTTAACCATATCGGGATTAAGATCTATAGACCTAAGATCAACCAGTAATATTGACTTAGAAAGATATAACTGTAGGTTTATGATATCATATCCAAGTTAAATATCGGTCCAATCCAATGTATACTCCATACATCAAATACTGGTAAACTTTGCCAATATCCTGGAAAGGACATAACACTTATCCAAGATGTAAGTATACCTTATCGCTAATTATCATGTCAGTATAAATTTAGTGTACTGGCAAATCACGGGACTTATACTTTTAAAAATATAATCATGATTATATTTCACTGTGCTGACGACACTATAATCATGAACAAATATATATATTCTGGACTTCATAGAATTTATACATTAAATATAATCATGAAATAAATCATGTTAACCATGTAACATAAAATGATTTCTGATCTTTTATTAATTAGTAAATCTGATTATATTGAAATGAGTTTTATTTAGGGTACAAAATCCAACACTTATTACTTGATTAGCCAATAATATATACAAACTCTAATTATTTCCCATTAGGCTTATCAAGATATTATATTATTAGATATAACACATAATAATGTGATATCTAAGTACACCCATAATTAATTAAATAATTTCTAATCCAATTAATTATAACACATAAATAATTTTATTTAAATGTCAAATTATCTATTTCTAAAATAATTTCTCATATTTAATAAAACATGCTATTATTCTATATTCTTTGTTTTAGTTTCTGAGATATTATAAATAGTATTTGTTGGAGTTTTATGCCCTAAATAAAACCCATTTAAATCTAATCTGATTTGTTATATATCAATGAAAGATTAAAAGTCATTTATGTTTACATGTAGTTTTCATGTTTATATTTAATATATACAAAATCTGGTAAGTTCTGAACATATAGTCATTCATAATTACAGTGATGTCAACACAGTAGAATGTGATTGTGATTATATGCTTCAAAAGACAAAGTTCCTGATTCATCAGTGCACTGGATTTACACTGGTGTGATAATCAGCGATGAAGTATACTTACACCTTGGATAAGTGTTATGTTCTTTCCAGAACATTGGCAAAGTATGCTAGTTTCAGATGTATGGAGAATACATTGGACTGGGTGTTGGGATTTTATGCCCTAAATAAAACCCATTACAATGTAATCTGATTTGTTATCAATAAAAGATTAGAAGTCATTTATGTTTACATGTTGTTTTCATGTTTATGGTTTAATATATATACAAAATCTGTTAAGTCCAGAACATATAGTCATTTACAATTACAGTGATGTCAACACAGTGGAATGTGATTGTGATTATATGCTTCGAAAGACAAAGTCCCTATTTCATCAGTGCATTGGATTTACACTGATGTGATAATCAACGATGAAGTGTACTTACACTTTGCATAAGTGTTATGTTCTTTCCAGAACATTGGTAAAGTATGCTAGTTTTGAATGTATGGAGTATACATTGGACTGGACCGATATTGATCTTGGTTAAGATATTATAATCTTACTGTTGTATCATTCTGTAATGACCGCTCTAGTAATGTGGATTAGTAAAGGCAATTAGCACTAATTTTTATTATTTTATTATTATTTGTGAATTAATTTAATTGTGGACTCCAATATTTAGAAATAAATATTAGAGTTATAATTTCTCAATTCCGGAGATTTTATTAAACTCTAGGGGTATTATTTAGTTTATATGGGAAATATGTTAATTTTGTAATTTTTGCTCGGCGACAACGGAAAATGCGATGGATGGCTAGATTGATCACATGGGTAAGTTTAGAACCCTATTTCATAGTGGGAAATATTTTAGAGAAAATATTTTATCGGGATTGAGCGGGGTTATGGAAATTGACCATTTTACCCCTAGCTTTAGAAATGCTTAGGTTTTAACCTCAAGGGTATTTTAGTAATTTTGTTTGGGGGTTGGGTGGCTGCCTAGAGGTGTGGCACGTGGCCACTTATGTTCAGCCAAAGGAAAATTGAGTTTTCCCAATTTGGAATTATCTCATTTTTTGTAAAAAGAAAGAAAAAAACCAAAATAAGAAGAACTCTCTCTTCTTTCTCCTTTCCCTCTTCGAAACCAGCAAGGCCAAGGGAATTTGCTGCTGAATTTTGGAGTTTTCAGCTAAGGATTCAAGCAAGGTTCAAGTGGAGGTAAACCCTAGACCATTAGTTGCATGTTTTTAAGCTTTTTCTTTGGTTTGAGTATGTGAAATTTTGTTATAGGAGCTGTTAGAGTTTGATGTTGGTTGGGTTCGAATTCTAGGGTTAGGTTGAGTTGAATTTATGCCATAGTAGCTGGTTTAGAGATTGATTGTTAGTTTTATGCAATTTTAGGTTTAAAGTTCAAAGCTTTGAGCTTTAATGGCATAATTGGATTTATTGCTTTGTTCTGTGAATTACTGTCTGGAAATCATTGTGTATGCATTGTATAGGTATACTGGAGAGTTTGGTAAGGTTTGGGCTTGATTTGAATTAAGGGGGATGATCTTTGGTTCCCAGCAGCAGAACCGGTTGACCGGTTCTGAGGGACCAGTGGCAACCGGTCGACCGGTTGGTGACCCAGAACCGGATTGCCGGTTGGGAACCGGTCTGCTTGTTGGGGGAATTCCAGAACCCTAGTTTTGGCCAATTTTGACATATTTAGAGTATTTCCATGAGGTTTATCGATAGGGAAACTTTTAGTTTCAAGTTTAAGTCTCGGAAAGTGATTTAGCGAGTCACTCATCTGTGTTGCAATTATTGTGATTAGGGCATCCATCTAGCACGTGAATTCTGTTCAGGTCGGCCAGCACACTTGAATTCGGAAAACAGGTAAGAACTGTGTATAATGTGTGATATGAATATTCGAATGTATGTATGTGTTAATATATATACATGCTTATTTGTTATGATTCATACACTACCAACACTTGTACGGTTGCGGTGCAGAGTGCATTGGTAAGGTGTATGATGTTTGGAAGTACATCATGGTGTTACCAGCACTTGTACGGAAAGGTACAAGGTGTCTGTGGTACAACACTTAACGGTACTCAAGGTGCGGTCCATACCCTACCTACACTAGTACGATGGTATACTGAGTGCATGTGGTACATGGTACATGGTCGTATCCTAGTTAGAACGTTCATACTCATCTGTTAAGCTCTGTAAATAGGTGTATGGGCGCCTATTTACAGGTCGTAAATTATATGATGTGTTATATGCATTTCTTACTGAGTCTGTTGACTCACAGTTTCTACTTTCATGTGTAGGTAAAGGAAAGGCTATGACTGAACAGGAGTGAACCCGAGCTCAGATGGGATTGTACATGTCAAGCAGCGCGACCTGGAGTGTTCGGTCTCGGGACATCTGGGAGTTATATTTTGAAAGTCGTTGTGCGACCTGGAAGTTATGTATTTTGAAATGTAAAGTTTAAACAGTAAATTTTAAAAAGTTTGAAATCGGGATCCCGGGATTTGTAAATATTATATTATATTACAAAGTTTAATATTTAAAGCAAAAGTTTTAATTTGACACGTTTTTCGAGAAATTTCTTTGATTAGCAAAGATTGCACAATAATTGAAAAAGCACTGTAGCGTGCCTTAGCATTAGGGCGTTACAATTTTGGTATCAGAGCCGCCAGGTTTGTCTACCGAAGCTTGCTATGACATGTACAATCTTCATCAGAGAAAGCTCGGTTCACGGTTCAATAAGCCCGTACTTGTTTAGTATTTGAAATAAATATGAATGTGAGAGCATGTTAGGAAGCATATTAGATTTTAATTAATTATTTTAAAGTGCGTTGCCTTAGAATCCATAAGTGCGGTACAAAGTTTGTAATGGGGTCGTTGCCTGACCAGACTGACTTACTAATTGGCAGGTTTGTCCTATAGTATGGACACCTGGTGCAATATGGGGAGTCTGGATAGTGTGGTCAGGGCTAGTAACGGTTGGAGAGAATGGAGTTTGAGTTCTCCCCGCAACCAAGGTGAAAGCCTTTGGATGGCTTTTGATGGGAGTGATGGTCGTTCGTCACAGGCTCCGTGGGAGTTGGAGCAAAGATTCGCAGAAATGGAAGCTATAATTCAACGACACGATGAGGAGATTCAGAGGTTGAAACAACAAAGGTTTCCTGTACTACCTTTACCTCGTATGCCAGGCATTCTCAATTCGGTATTACCAGCAGAGCATAGTATGGCTGATAACCAAGTAGGATCATTGCATGAGAAAATTTGGATAAATAAACCTACAGTCCTTCACGGAGATTCAGATATGAAGAATGCTCTTTGGACTGGGAGCCCTAAAGAATGTATTTTAGGACCTCAAGAGATTATGCCACGAAATCGGGATACCGCTTGCCATATTTCTAGTTATGGCAGAGATGGTAGGGGCTCCATGGTTGAGCAGAAGAGTAAACCTACGTCGTCAGTGGTGGGTTTAAAACGGAACAAGCGGTTCCGAGGAAATAAAGGCAAGGGTGTACGCAAGGATTATTCTTACCCTGAGTGCCCGCGATGCAAGAAACATCATCCCGGAGAGTGCAACCGAAAAGCATGCTTCCTGTGTGGCATGGTTGGGCACTTTAAAAGAAATTGCCCTCAGGCAAAGAAAGATAAGCAGAAGCTAGAAGTAAAGCCTGTACTTGCTCAGACATTTGTTATCACTCAGGCTGATGTTGCATCCAGTCCTTCTATGGTGAAAGGTTAGCTTCTTATCAACAACTTCCATTTTAATGTATTATTTGACTTTGGGACTATATACTCGTATGTGGTATCGAGAGAATTTAATCTTTTGGATAGACTTTATGATTTTCTTGTAAGAGGATTTGGAACCCTAATGCCTAGCGGGGAATTGGTTATCTCTAATAGCCGCATTAGGTCTATGCCAATTAGGATCGAAGATAGGGAATTGAGTATTGACCTTATAGAATTGAAATTAACGGAGTTTGATATTATACTGGGAATGGATTTCTTATCCAAGTATTCGGCGAGTATAGATTGTAGGCGTAAAATGGTGACTTTTCAGCTGGAAGGTGAAGACCCATTTGTTTATGTTGGATTAGTTCAGGGGTCTCGGATCCCGGTTATTTCTGTGCTGAGGGCTAGGGATTTACTATGCAATGGTTGTGTAGGATTTCTAGCAGTGGTATTTGACTCCAGCAGACCTGAAACATTTGGGCCTGAGGTAGTTCCGGTGGTGAAAGATTTTCTTGATGTGTTTCCCGAGGAGTTGCCGGGATTTCCGCCACAGCGAGAGATTGACTTTGTAATTGATTTGGCACATGGAGTCGAACCTGTTTCTAAAGCTCCATATAGGATGGCTCCAGCGGAACTCAAGGAGCTTAAGTTGCAACTTCAGGGGATGCTAAACATTGGGATTATTTGACTCAGTGTATCGCCCTGGGGAGTTCCGATTCTGTTTGTGAAAATGAAAGATGGTTCCCTCAGAATGTATATTGATTATCGGGAACTAAACAAGCTGACGATTAAGAATAAGTACCCGTTGCCCAGACTCGATGGTCTGTTTGGTTAGCTTCAGGGAAAGACAATATTCTCAAGGATTGATTTGCGATCTGATTATCATCAACTCAGAGTTTGAGAAGAAAACATACCGAAGATTGCTTTGAGAACCAGATATGGGCATTTTGAGTTTCTGGTAATATCATTCGGATTGATTAATGCTCCTGCGGTCTTTATGGATCTTTTGAATAGAGTATTCAAGGATTTCCTCGATAACTACGTTGTAGTGTTTATCGATGATATTCTTGTATACTTCCAACCAGAAAGAAAGCACGAGCGTCATCTTCGGGTGGTATTACAGCGAATTAGGGACCACAAGTTGTACGCGGAGTTTTAAAGTGCGAATTCTAGTTGTTTGGGGTGTCCTTTCTGGGTCATATTGTTGAGAAGAATGGGATTATGGTTGATCCAAACAAGGTAGAGTCGGTGAAGAATTGGCCGAGGCCCAAGTCTGTGATAGAAATTTGAAGTTTTCTCGGTTTAGTGGGGTATTATCGACGTTTCGTTGAAGGATTCTTTAAAAATTTTATGCCCTAACCGAATTGACCAAGAAAAATAAGAGATTTGTGTGGTCAGATAAATGTGAAACAAGTTTTCAGGAGTTAAAGCAACGTTTGATAACAGCTCCGGTGTTAGCTTTTCCATCAGATCAAGAGAAATTTGTAGTTTTTGTGATGCCTCCAGACAAGGTCTGGGATGTGTTCTGATGCAAGCCAACAGAGTTATAGCTTAAGTTTTTCATCAATTGAAAGATTATGGGCAGCGCTATTCAACTCATGAGTTAGGTTATGCTGTGGTGGTTTTACTTTTAAGATATGGCGACATCATCTTTACGGTAAAAGTATGAGATTTTATATCACCCCGGGAAGGCCAATGTTGTGACTGCTACTTTAAGTAGAAAAGGGTTTCGGGCAAGTTTGTACTATTGTTCTGTTAGCCCTTAACTAGCCTTTGAAATGGTTATCACAGGGATTGAATTCGTAGTTGGAAAGTTACACAGTTTAACACTTCAATCTGATCGATTAGAAAGAATCAGAAAAGCGCAATTGGAATATCCTGAGCTAGTTGAGGTTCGAGATGATGTAATGGTCGGTCGGCCTAAAGACTTTTTAGTCTCGAATAGTGGAATGTTGTTATTTAAAGCTCAAGTTTGTGTTCATAATGTTGATGAGCTTAAGAAAGAGATACTTGATGAAGCTCATATCATATCTTATTCATTGCATCTAGGAACCCCCAAAATGTTTCAGGATTTAAAACCCTATTCTTGGAGGTATGAGATGAAAAGAAAGGAGGTGGATTATGTGTCCAAGTGTTTGACTTGCCAGTAAGTTAAGGTGAATACCAGAGGCCGGCAGGGTTACTATAACTTTTAGTCCTTCCTGAATGGAAGTGGGAGGACATTGCAATGGATTTTGTAACTGGAATATCTAGAACTATGAGAATGTATGATTCAGTAAGGAACATAGTGGACGGACTCACAAAAATCAGCTCACTTTCTACTAGTGAAAGCTACATATTCAGTGGATCAGTATGCTGAGTTGTATGTAAAGGGGATCGTTTGTCTCCATAGAGCTCCTATATCTATTGTGTCAGATAGGGATCCAAAGGTCACATCGAAGTTTTGGGTGAGTCTTCAGAAGGCTATGGGTACCAAGTTAAAGTTTAGTACAACCTTTCACCCTCATACTGATGGTCAGTCAGAAAGAACTATTCAGATTTTAGAAGACTTACTGCGAGCCTCTGTCATGGACTTTGAGGGTTCATGGAGTAAGTACTTGCCTTTAATTGAATTCTCCTACAACAACAGCTACCAAAATATAATAGGGATGGCTCCCTATGAGATGTTATATGGTAGAAAATGTCGTTCTCCTATTCATTGGGACGAGACAGGAGAAAGGAAGTACTTGGGTCCAGAGTTAGTGCAGAGGACCAATGAAGTTATTGATAAGATCAAGGCTCGGATGCTTGCTTCTCAAAGCAGGCAGAAAAGTTATGTTGATCCGAAGCGCAGAGATGTTACATTTCAGGCGGGGGAACATGTTTTCCTGCGAGTTTCACCAATGAAGAGTATTAGACGCTTCGGGAAGAAGGGTAAGTTAAGCCCTAGGTTCATTGGGCCATTTCAAATACTCGAGAAGGTCGGGCAGGTAGCGTATCGGCTAGCCTTACCACCAGCATTATCGGTTGTTCATGAAGTATTTCACATTTCCATGTTAAGGAAATACGTGTCGGACCCGACTCATGTCTTGAGTTATGAAGCCCTTGAACTACAACCAGACTTATCCTATGAAGAGCAACCTGTTCAGATTTTGGATAGAAAGGAAAAAGTTCTTCGGAACAAGACTATTGCACTGGTTAAGGTACTCTGAAGGAACAGTAAGGTGGAAGAAGCCACCTGGGAATTGGAGTCAGATATGAAGACTCAGCACCCAGAGCTGTTCAGGTTAGATTTCGGGGACGAAATCCTATTAACGGGGGGATAATTGTAATGACCGCTCTAGTAATGTGGATTAGTAAAGGCAATTAGCACTAATTTTTATTATTTTATTATTATTTGTGAATTAATTTAATTGTGGACCCCAATATTTAGAAATAAATATTAGAGTTATAATTTCTCAATTCCGGAGATTTTATTAAACTCTAGGGGTATTATTTAGTTTATATGTGAAATATGTTAATTTTGTAATTTTTGCTCGGCGACAACGAAAAATGCGATGGATGGCTAGATTGATCACATGGGTAAGTTTAGAACCCTATTTAATAGTGGGAAATATTTTAGAGAAAATATTTTATCGGGATTGAGCGGGGTTATGGAAATTGACCATTTTACCCCTAGCTTTAGAAATGCTTAGGTTTTAACCTCAAGGGTATTTTAGTAATTTTGTTTGGGGGTTGGGTGGCTGCCTAGAGGTGTGGCACGTGGCCACTTATGTTCAGCCAAAGGAAAATTGAGTTTTCCCAATTTGGAATTATCTCATTTTTTGTAAAAAGAAAGAAAAAAACCAAAATAAGAAGAACTCTCTCTTCTTTCTCCTTTCCCTCTTCGAAACCAGCAAGGCCAAGGGAATTTGCTGCTGAATTTTGGAGTTTTCAGCTAAGGATTCAAGCAAGGTTCAAGTGGAGGTAAACCCTAGACCATTAGTTGCATGTTTTTAAGCTTTTTCTTTGGTTTGAGTATGTGAAATTTTGTTATAGGAGCTGTTAGAGTTTGATGTTGGTTGGGTTCGAATTCTAGGGTTAGGTTGAGTTGAATTTATGCCATAGTAGCTGGTTTAGAGATTGATTGTTAGTTTTATGCAATTTTAGGTTTAAAGTTCAAAGCTTTGAGCTTTAATGGCATAATTGGATTTATTGCTTTGTTCTGTGAATTACTGTCTGGAAATCATTGTGTATGCATTGTATAGGTATACTGGAGAGTTTGGTAAGGTTTGGGCTTGATTTGAATTAAGGGGGATGATTTTTGGTTCCTAGCAGCAGAACCGGTCGACCGGTTACGGGGACCGATGTGGCAACCGTCGGCCGGTTGGTGACCCGAAGCCGGATTGCTTGGGTTGGGAACCGGTCTGCCTGTTGGGGGAATTCCAGAACCCTAGTTTTGGCCAATTTTGAGATATTTAGAGTATTTCCATGAGGTTTATCGATAGGGAAACTTTTAGTTTCAAGTTTAAGTCCCGGAAAGTGATTTAGCGAGTCACTCATCTGTGTTGCAATTATTGTGATTAGGGCATCCATCTAGCACGTGAATTCCGTTCAGGTCGGCCAACACACTTGAATTCGGAAAACAGGTAAGAACTGTGTATAATGTGTGATATGAATATTCGAATGTATGTATGTGTTAATATATATACATGCTTATTTGTTGTGATTCATACACTACCAACACTTGTACGGTTGCGGTGCAGAGTGCTGTTAGTTTATTTTTAGTATTAATTTTAGATTAAGTTTAGTATATTTTTAATTTAGTTTTAATCGTGTTTGGAGCATTTTTACGCTTGTTATCTTTTATTTTTGCAGATTTAAAATAGAAAAAGATTATAAAATATCAGAGAAAAAGATGGAAAAAAAGATATAAATATCTCAAAAAAATATCATGATATTTAAAATAGAGAAAACTGTGCAAGAAAATAAACCTGAAATTTCAAGCCTAAATTCGACTGTCTTCTTTTTGGATTTTGGAAAAAGTCAAAACATAAAAGTTCTAGATCTCTCTTTTATCTTTCCGTAACATCTTGAATCGTCCAATTCCGAGCAATATTGAGAGAGTTATGGCCAAAATACTATCAGTCGACGCAGCAGAAAAATCACTTCCAACACGGGCCGCGGCATGGCTTTAGCATGCCGCGGCCCGCCTCCCTAAACAGCACAAAAATCGTATTTTTATCTCACGTGGGTGTTGGGGGTTTCCTAGTTCGAATGGGCATTTAACATGTGCGTTTTTCCATCTTTTTAGGCCCTGAATGCCTATATAAAGAGCAGAAGAGAGTTGATTTCAGGAAGCAACTTCAGAGAGAAAAAAAAAAGAGAGAATTCAGATACAGAGTGGAGAGATCAACTGAAAAATTGGAGGCATACTTCTCAGGGTTTTCAGCATTCTTCTCTTCTTCTCTTCTCTATTTTTATCTCTTTTCTAAAAGTTAATATGTGTGATTGTGCTCTCATAAACATGAGTAGCTAAACATTTATTTAGGGTTAGATGGATATTGTTTAACATTGTTTATGGTTTTAATATGATTTACTTTCCCCCTAATTTCTATGTATTCTATTTTATTTGTGCTTAATTACTTTTAATTGCCTGATCACCAATTATCTGTCTATGAGTTTGATGCGAGATCTGAGAAGTGAGTGTCGAATATGCTATAGTAAAATAGAACTGAATTTCGATATAGGACGAGAGTACCTATATGGTTTAGATAGCTTATAGGGTTTCTGTGTTTAATGCCTGTTGCATGTTAAATTTATCACGAGAGTAGAAAGTTTACATGTAATTGAGGTTTATATATTTGAGAAGACTATAAATTACCTTAGTAAACCTGCTATTGCATAGAAATTAATATTAGGAAAATAATCATATTAGGCTATATCCAATAAAAACAATTGAAATCGAAGCCCTAGTTTTTATTAACTTTCAATTTTCTTGTATAATTGTGTCTTACTAGTTTCTTATTCTTAATTCTTTCTTTATTTTTTATTTAACCTAATAGAAGTAAAAGTTTAATTTTAACGTATTTAACTACACTCCCTGTGGGATCGACCTCACTCCTAGTGAGTCTACTACTTTAAACGATACGTACACTTGCGTGTGCAAGTGCATTGGTAAGGTGTATGATGTTTGGAAGTACATCATGGTGTTACCAGCACTTGTACGGAAAGGTACAAGGTGTCTGTGGTACAACACTTAACGGTACTCAAGGTGCGGTCCATACCCTACCTACACTAGTACGATGGTATACTGAGTGCATGTGGTACATGGTACATGGTCGTATCCTAGTTAGAACGTTCATACTCATCTGTTAAGCTCTGTAAATAGGTGTATGGGCGCCTATTTACAGGTCGTAAATTATATGATGTGTTATATGCATTTCTTACTGAGTCTGTTGACTCACAGTTTCTACTTTCATGTGTAGGTAAAGGAAAGGCTATGACTGAACAGGAGTGAACCCGAGCTCAGATGGGATTGTACATGTCAAGCAGCGCGACCTGGAGTGTTCGGTCTCGGGACATCTGGGAGTTATATTTTGAAAGTCGCTGTGCGACCTGGAAGTTATGTATTTTGAAATGTAAAGTTTAAACAGTAAATTTTAAAAAGTTTGAAATCGGGATCCCGGGATTTGTAAATATTATATTATATTACAAAGTTTAATATTTAAAGCAAAAGTTTTAATTTGACACGTTTTTCGAGAAATTTCTTTGATTAGCAAAGATTGCACAATAATTGAAAAAGCACTGTAGCGTGCCTTAGCATTAGGGCGTTACAATTTTGGTATCAGAGCCGCTAGGTTTGTCTACCGAAGCTTGCTATGACATGTACAATCTTCATCAGAGAAAGCTCGGTTCACGGTTCAATAAGCCCGTACTTGTTTAGTATTTGAAATAAATATGAATGTGAGAGCATGTTAGGAAGCATATTAGATTTTAATTAATTATTTTAAAGTGCGTTGCCTTAGAATCCATAAGTGCGGTACAAAGTTTGTAATGGGGTCGTTGCACGACTGCATCGACTTACTAATTGGCAGGTTTGTCCTATAGTATGGACACCTGGTGCAATATGGGGAGTCTGGATAGTGTGGTCAGGGCTAGTAACGGTTGGAGAGAATGGAGTTTGAGTTCTCCCCGCAACCAAGGTGAAAGCCTTTGGATGGCTTTTGATGGGAGTGATGGTCGTTCGTCACAGGCTCCGTGGGAGTTGGAGCAAAGATTCGCAGAAATGGAAGCTATAATTCAACGACACGATGAGGAGATTCAGAGGTTGAAACAACAAAGGTTTCCTGTACTACCTTTACCTCGTATGCCAAGCATTCTCAATTCGGTATTACCAGCAGAGCATAGTATGGCTGATAACCAAGTAGGATCATTGCATGAGAAAATTTGGATAAATAAACCTACAGTCCTTCACGGAGATTCAGATATGAAGAATGCTCTTTGGACTGGGAGCCCTAAAGAATGTATTTTAGGACCTCAAGAGATTATGCCACGAAATCGGGATACCGCTTGCCATATTTCTAGTTATGGCAGAGATGGTAGGGGCTCCATGGTTGAGCAGAAGAGTAAACCTACGTCGTCAGTGGTGGGTTTAAAACGGAACAAGCGATTCCGAGGAAATCAAGGCAAGGGTGTACGCAAGGATTATTCTTACCCTGAGTGTCCTTGATGCAAGAAACATCATCCCGGAGAGTGCAACCGAAAAGCATGCTTCCTGTGTGGCATGGTTGGGCACTTTAAAAGAAATTGCCCTCAGGCAAAGAAAGATAAGCAGAAGCTGGAAGTAAAGCCTGTACTTGCTCAGACATTTGTTATCACTCAGGCTGATGTTGCATCCAGTCCTTCTATGGTGAAAGGTTAGCTTCTTATCAACAACTTCCATTTTAATGTATTATTTGACTTTGGGACTATATACTCGTATGTGGTATCAAGAGAATTTATTCTCTTGGATAGACTTTATGATTTTCTTGTAAGAGGATTTGGAACCCTAATGCCTAGCGGGGAATTGGTTATCTCTAATAGCCGCATTAGGTCTATGCCAATTAGGATCGAAGATAGGGAATTGAGTATTGACCTTATAGAATTGAAATTAACGGAGTTTGATATTATACTGGGAATGGATTTCTTATCCAAGTATTCGGCGAGTATAGATTGTAGGCGTAAAATGGTGACTTTTCAGCTGGAAGGTGAAGACCCATTTGTTTATGTTGGATCAGTTCAGGGGTCTCGGATCCCGGTTATTTCTGTGCTGAGGGCTAGGGATTTACAATGCAATGGTTGTGTAGGATTTCTAGCAGTGGTATTTGACTCCAGCAGACCTGAAACATTTGGGCCTGAGGTAGTCCCGGTGGTGAAAGATTTTCTTGATGTGTTTCCCGAGGAGTTGCCGGGATTTCCGCCACAGCGAGAGATTGACTTTGTAATTGATTTGGCACATGGAGTCGAACCTGTTTCTAAAGCTCCATCTAGGATGGCTCCAGCGGAACTCAAGGAGCTTAAGTTGCAACTTCAGGGGATGCTAAACATTGGGATTATTTGACTCAGTGTATCGCCCTGGGGAGTTCCGATTCTGTTTGTGAAAATGAAAGATGGTTCCCTCAGAATGTATATTGATTATCGGGAACTAAACAAGCTGACGATTAAGAATTAGTACCCGTTGCCCAGACTCGATGGTCTGTTTGGTTAGCTTCAGGGAAAGACAATATTCTCAAGGATTGATTTGCGATCTGATTATCATCAACTCAGAGTTTGAGAAGAAAACATACCGAAGATTGCTTTGAGAACCAGATATGGGCATTTTGAGTTTCTGGTAATGACATAATGACAAAATGGCAAAATTGCCAAGTGGGGCCCATTAACCTACGGCTGCCCACTTAATTGGTTTTTTCCACTTAATATTTTCATTATTTTAATGCCTAATAATTCTTAACCTAAACCTAGTTGTTACCTATAAATAGATAGTGATGACTCATACTTAAATGAGATGAAATTTTTGCATTCAGAAAAATTGAGCCATCTACTATCCTTCTATAGTCGAACCACCATTCTCCCTCTTTTCTTCTTCAAATTTTCGAACCCTTGAGTGATAGAGTGAGTGCCCACACACATCAAGTGGTATCTCAATCATAATGTGGAAGATTGTGAAGAATCCAGATTGAAGAGAAGGACATTCGGGCTCAAATCTTGGTGATACTCTGTGATAGACAGGATACAAGGGTTAGAGATCTGAGCAGAATGAGACATATTATTTCGCTGCACCCAATGTAAGGTTTTCTGAAACTTTATATGTGTTTAATCTCATTGTTTTAGAAATTCATATTAGGATGTTAATGAAACATACTTATTAGTAAATCTAGATCCTTGTAAAACAAAATCCAACAACTAGCCTCTGAGCCATGGTAATGATTTACTTTCATGAAATATGAATTAAAACGATGATTTGTATTGAATTGGATGGTTTCATGTGGTTTTATGTGCTTATGTGATGATAGTTTAGAAATCACAATGTATATTACTACAATATATTTTATTTCGATCTCGAATTATTTTGACTGGAAAGTAGACGAAAAATTAATAAATTTAGGCTTTTACAGAACTAAATTTGAATTTTTTATGAATTAGTTATGATTTTTTGAATTTAAACGAAAATATCAAGATTTGAATGCACACACGCGAGCGGACGAGCCTTAGGGACGCTCGGACAGCCGCTCGTTCAGACAAGGCGCTGACCGAGTTTTTTATGAATTGGTTAGATATTTTTGATTTTTTGTTAGAATTTAGGAAATTTAGGAGTTTGTTAGTATTTTGATTTTTTTTTTTCAAATATTATCTAACAACCTAAATTTAAATTCTAATTAAGATATTTATTTTAATTTTTTTTAAAAAAAATTTAAAATTGAGATACTTTAGCTTACTTTCTAGATTTTCAAGATCAGTTACTTATTTGTCTGTATTGTTTGATTATTATATTATATATATTCAAAAAAAAATTTACAAACCTCTTATTTATTTGATCTAAATTGTTATGATTAACTTGTTGACAGATCCAATGATCTGATTTTAAACATAGTCTAATTGTCAATAGATCTTATAAATAATTTGTAACAAGTAAATTTTGCAATTTCTTTCATCTGTGTAAACCTAGTAACATGATAGGGCCCATCCAAATCATTTGACCCGTGTGAGCCTATATGTTTGCTATTGGGCTTAGATGCATATAGGAAGCCCATTTAAGTTTTACTAAGTACATGGACTAGGTTGCTAAAATAAAATTTCACTTAGGTAATTTTTATTTAGGCCTAATTAGAATTAGGCTTATTTAATTAATAACAATTGTTTATTTAAATGTTGAATTCCTCTCTTTTGGGCCTTGTGTGAGAGTTAGGGGGCCAATAGCAGTGGGTACGACATACTGAACTCAGCCCTCCCTCACATGAACCACCCCAATTGTGAAGGCCCATTTGCCTTATTTAAATAATTGTATTAGGTTAATTATATTAGTATAACCTAATTAAAATTAAATTAGCAACATAATTAACTTTTAAAATATATTAAATTTATTTTTCATTTAATATTTTAAAGTTAATTTTAGAAAAATACTTAGTTAATTGAAATATATTCTAGATAGTTATTTCTAGTACTAGTTATTTTTTCTAATATTTAAATTAGGAAAATATCTTAAGTTGAAAATTAATTATTTATTTTAATTAATTTTGGACCAACTTAATTTAAAAATATTTTCCTAGTATTAAATTAGAATTAATAATTAAGATTCTTTTATACTTAATTATTTAATTCTTGTATTTAATACATTTAATTAAATTGAAGATTAAATATTTAAGTTGATTTTCATCATGATACTTAAATATATTATTATTTTCATGACATTTAATTAAATAGAAAATTATTTTAAGTTGGAAATTTTAATTTCATAACAACTTAAATTTGAATAATTTTCAAAATATATTTTAATTTTATTTTTAATCATTTTTTGAAATTTTATTTATCATGCAAGAAATTTTGAATTTTTTTTTAAAAATAGACTAAAGTTGAAAATTAATTTTTTTTAATTAATTTTGGACCAACTAAACTTATATCAACGATTTTTTTCAATTAATGATTAAATAAAAATAAATGAACTAAAATATATTATAATTAGAAATGAATTAATTAGTCAATGAAAGTCTAGATAGATATTATCTGTTTTGCTTGAAGTATTTTTTTTAGTAATATTTAATTAAATAGTAAATTAATATTTAAATTGATTTTCATCATGATACTTAAATATTTGAATTTTTTTGTTTATATTTAATTAAATAAGAAAATTATATTTTAGTTGAAAATTAATTTTTATTAATTAATTTTTGACCAACATAAAATTAGAATAATTTTTCAGGATTTATTTTTATTTTATTTTAGCGCAATTTCGAAAATTGTATTCTTATATACTTTAATTTTTCGAAATGCAATATATATTTATAGAAAATTAAATTTTAGTTGCAAATTAATTTAAATTAATACAACTTAAATTGAATAATTTTCTAAATATTTATTTAAAATTATTACTAAGATGAAAATAATTCATTTTATTTTCATATTCATTTAAGTATAATTTTGTAAATATTAAATTAAAATTTATATTTAGAATTTTATTATAAATTAGAAATTTTAATTAAATAAATATATATTTAAAATAAATAGATTGAAATAAATATTAGAAGAAAATACATTTTAAATAATGAGCTTTATCATTATTATTAAGATATTCGATCTCCATTATTTGTTCTACATAGTTATTGTTTTAGTGAGTAATCCTCCCTAATGGAGGAACGTTCATTAGCAATTTAACACCGTAGAATCTCGAAAGATAAGTACTATTTGTAAGTGTTTATTTTTAGTATGGATCACCCTAATGGTGGCGACTATTAATAAGGCTTACAAAAGTATGAAACAATGGTAGAAGCTCATAAGATAGAATAGCCTTGACTCTCGCCTAAACGGGACAACGCTGAATTCTTATCTTGATCGAATAAAAGATTGCTAGAATATTTATCATTTTAGATGAGCTGACAACTCTATTCAATAAATGGTAGCTTTAACTCTCGCCTAAACTGGACACTGATATCAGTTTGTTGAAAACCTTAGAAATTATTTAGGATTGTATGTTTTAGTATTTTCGCTTGTCATTCCTACTTGCTATGTGCTAATAGCTTCGGAATGAGATTTTGTGTTGAACCTTACTTGATTTCTATTTATTATTATTTGTAGTATCCAACATGACAATGACCAACCCCATGGTGTCACTGTTGACTGATAATAAGCTGAATGGATCTAACTTTCCCAAATGGAAAGAGAACATTAAGATTGCTCTCATTGGTGAAAATGCCCTGTTTGTGTTAACTGAACCGTCCCCCGAGCAGCCGGGTGATAATGCAACCAAAGCTGTAAAGGAGAAGTACGAGCGTTGGCAGAATGCCAACAACAAAGCTCGATACTTCATGCTTTCCAGCATGGTTGACACCTTGAAAACAAGGTTTACAAACACTGACACGGCTGCAGAAATCATGAACCAATTAACTGAACTATTCGGGATGGCATCAATCCAATCTCGCTTTGAAACGACAAGGAATTTCATCAATGCACGGATGAACCCTCATCAGAACGTGCGTGATCACCTTCTCCAAATGGCAAGTTATTTCCAGGAAGCTCAGAATCATGGAGCTGTTATGGATCAGACAACTCAAGTGAGTCTAATCTTGAACAGTCTGATTCCAGCCTTTCTACCTTACACTTCAAATTATGTCATGAATAAGAAGGAACAAGACTTTCACGAGTTGGTTAACGACCTTCAGACATTTGAAAATTTGATTGGAGGACCACAGAAAAAGGGATCTAAAGCTCATAATTCTGGGAATGCTAATGGGGCGGCTAAGGCTGAGGCAAACTTTGCCTCTATTTCCAAACCAAAGAACAAGAAGAAATGGAAGAATAGCAAGAAGCTTGTTCAAGCTGTGAAAATAGTTAAAAAAGAAAAGGCTGCTACTACTGGTGATTTACCAAAAGGAAAATGCTTCTATTGCAATGAAAATGGCCACTGGAAACCCCAATGCCCTAAATTTCTAGCAAAGAAACAAGGTATTTCTTTTTATGCTAAAAAATCATGTGTTTTAGAGAATTATTATCCACTTGGATTATTAATTTTGGACCTACTAACCATGTTTGTTTGTTTTTCTTCTTATTTCAGCTCATCTGCTTGAACTCGGATGCTATCTTAGTGAGTTAAATCGGATGGTTGGAAAGATGGGAGGAGATAGTCCAAGATGAAGATGAAGCTCGAAATCTTCTTTTATTATTTTTGAATTAATTGTTTTAGTTTCAGAACAATTTGGATTTCAATTACTAGTTTTGGGATTTTTATTCCCTATTTTTCATATTGTTGCAGACAATTTCATTTATTTTGGAGAATTTTATAATAAAATTTTCTATTTTGAAATTGAATTGCATTTATGAATTGAGCTTCATTTATTTTATCTTGTGTATGCCAGTACCAATTATATTTATATGTTTTAATGTTTGTATGTGTATGTGTTTTATTATTGACACAAATTCTATAGTATCTTCAACTCTACAAAGAGTTAATACTACATAAACACTTAGAATCTCAATTCTATGTTTATGAATAATTATTAATTCTAAAACAATTATTAAGAATTTGTTTAATAGAAAGATCTTTTGATCTCATAGGGGTGGAAAAAGTTAAGAATAATATGCAGTTCAAAGATCTTTTATATCTATTTGAACTCTGGATTATATTCATAACTCCACATGATCTCTATATCCCTTTGGGGTGGATCATAATCTCTATATACTTAGGGGTGGACTATACTATTGAAATATGTAGTTCATTTTGAACTCTAGACTATACTCAATACACCACAGTACTCTTTGTCACACATATTTTTGAACATGGATATAATATAACGAATTAGAAAATTATCAGAATATATTCTTGATCTTGATTTATGTTCCAATTAATATATTACTGTTGTAATAGAATTGATACCAATAAAAGTTCTTTGACAATGTATCACACTACCTTATTTGAGTGGGAGAATTTTTTAAAATTCTAAACCCATCTTCATTTGGTTGACACTTGTGATAGGAACTTTAGAACACTACTGAGAAAGTAAATCTAACCATTCATATGGATAGAAATAACTTATCAGAATTATGAGAATAAGATAGTAGAATTCTTGCATAGTCTATTCGAATGACTTGGGCAAAATTTCTAATCCTCATGGTATCTCTAATGATTACTTAATCTCAAGCAAGTATTTTACATTAAGTTAAAATACTAGATTGCTATGTTGATGACTTAGTCTAGAACGAACTTACAATTTCAGACTAAAACAATATGTCACAATAAGATATCCCTCAAAACAATAGTAAGAGGTTAAATGTACTTCTATGTATGAATTTAACCAGACTCCTACTGTTGAGTGGGAGCCATCTGAGATGTAATCAAACAAGGAACATTAAGGGACAGTCAAGAAAGATTTATGAAAGTGACCTGTATGTCAAATAATAGGGATGTATATATTACAAGTCCTAATATCTACACAAACTCATAGAGAATCTGAGATGGTGGTTACTCTGGGGGTGGAGGAGTTATTCTAGAAGAGTGTAAAAACCCATCTATAATAATTCAAGATCCATCAGAGAAGATATATAACTTTGTAAATTCGAAATTACCAAAAAGTTATTCAACTGAAGAAAATTCTATACTGTGTTATCTCTATTTCATTCTTTAAAAGAATGAGAGATATGTCTTCTGCTTATTCAGATGTACTTAATAAGCAGTAAGAATTTCAGTATCCCTTGATGAGTTATGCATATAGTAAATGATGTTACATAATGTTTTGTGAACATGGTTCCAAAAATTTGAGTTGAGTCAAATATACTACACTTAATCTGAAGATCAAGACAATAGATTGATTGAAATGCACAACTTGTTTTATGTTAGTGCAAGTGGGAGTTTGTTGGGATTTTATGCCCTAAATAAAACCATTACAATCTAATCTGATTTGTTATCAATAAAAGATTAGAAGTCATTTATGTTTACATGTTGTTTTCATGTTTATGGTTTAATATATATACAAAATCTGTTAAGTCCAGAACATATAGTCATTTACAATTACAGTGATGTCAACACAGTGGAATGTCATTGTGATTATATGCTTCGAAAGACAAAGTTCCTGTTTCATCAGTGCATTGGATTTACACTGATGTGATAATCAGCGATGAAGTGTACTTACACTTTGCATAAGTGTTATGTTCTTTACAGAATATTGGTAAAGTATGCTAGTTTCGAATGTATGGAGTATACATTGGACTGGACCGATATTGATCTTGGTTAAAATATTATAATCTTACCGTTGTATCTTTCTAAGTCAATATCACTAGTTGATCTTAGATCAAAAGATCGTAATCCTGATATGCTTAGGTTCAATCTGAGGAGTGCTATTCATGTTCTTTGATTTGTTAGTTAAACCTACTTTCTGGTCAGGGTGATACGTACATTTTGGGAACATGGTAGTATGATTGAGTGTGAGCGCTAAACATAGATATGGAATCTATAGCTTCTATAGGTATTTAGAAGTGAAACGATGATTTCCTTCGAGCTTGGCTTAATAGAGGTAAATGGAAGAGCTCTTGTTTCAGTGATTATATTCACTGAAATATCATTTACAGGAAGCTAAGTGTTTTAAGGATAAAATACATTGAGGGGTGAAACGAAAATTTATTCCTACTCGGTGTAAATCATCCATAGAGGATCTTTGATTATTGAGATTATAACGATGGTTAAATGTTGATAGCGTATCTATATGGTGGAACATATAGAGCGTTCTATATGACTGAGAGTGCAATTCCAAGTTCTATGAGTGGATGCAACAAGGAATTAATAAGTTAGGGAATTTACTTGGTAAATTCTAGTTCAGCTTATTGGAAGCTCACTTATATAGGCCCATGGTCCCCATACTAGTTGAGACCATACTGCTTGTAAGACTCAGATAACTGATTTTAATTAATCAATTATAATTCTAAAATTAGACTATGTCTAGGTAATGAATTTTCACTAAGCTAGCGCTTAATTGTGAAGAAAAGAGATTCTAGGTTTTATTTATTAGTTGAAAGACTTTATTATGTCTAATTAATAAATATATCAAATGGCAATTTTATTTGATAATTAATTTTAATTATTAAATAATTAGCTTTGGCATTTAAATGGTTAGAATTGGAAAGTTAGCGTTTTTGAGAAAATAAGATGGGAAAATGACAAAATGGCAAAATTGCCAAGTGGGGCCCATCGACCTATGGCCAACCACTTAATTGGTTTTTTCCACTTAAAATTTTCATTATTTCAATGCCTAATAATTCTTAACCTAAACCTAGTGGTTACCTATAAATAAATAGTAATGGCTCACACTTAAATGAGATGAAATTTTTGTCTTCAAAAAAATTGAGCCATCTACTATCCTTCTATAGCCGATCCACCATTCTCCCTCTTTTCTTCTTCAAATTTTCGAACCCTTGAGTGATAGAGTGAGTGCCCACACACATCAAGTGGTATCTCAATCATAGTGTGGAAGATTGTGAAGAATCCAGATTAAAGAGAAGGACATTCGGGCTTAGATCTTGGTGATACTCTGCGACAAACAGGATACAAGGGTTAGAGATCTAAGCGGAAGGAGACATATTATTTCGCTGCACCCAATGTAAGGTTTTTTGAATTTTATATGTGTTTAATCTCATTGTTTTAGAAATTCATATTAGGATGTTAATGGAACATACTTGTTAGTAAATCTAGATCCTAGTAAAACAAAATCCAACACTGGGACTGATATTGATCTTGGTAAAGATATTATAATCTTACCATTGTATCTTTCTAAGTCAATATCACTAGTTGATCTTAGATCAAAAGATCTTAATCTTGACATGCTTAGGTTCAATCTTAGGAGTGATATTCATGTTCTTTGATTTGTTAGTTAAGCCTACTTTTTGGTCAGGGTGATACGTACATTTTGGGAACATGATAGTGCAATTGATGTTGGGTTTTATGCCCTAAATAAAACTCATTTCAATATAATCAGATTTGTTATTAATATAGATCAGAAATAACATTTAATGTTGCATGGTTCACATGATTTATTTCATGATTATATGTACATAATGTATAAATTCATCTGAAACCCTTTTCACATACTTGATCCTGTTTATTGTGTCGTCAACACATTGGAAAGTAAACATGACTATGTGAATAAAGTTTCCTAGATTTATCAGACACAGGGTTTTAATGATATGATAATCTACAACAAGAGTTTACTTGCATTTGGAGAAGTGCTATGTTCTTTCCAGAGCATTGGTTAAAGTAAAGCTCAGGTTGGATGCATGGAGTATGCATTGGAAGGGACCGATATTGAACTTTGACTTAGATTTATTAAACTTACCGTAATATCTATTCAAGTCAATATCACCTAGTTGATCCTAGATCAAATGATCTTAATCCAGTTATGATTAGGCTCAATCTTGAAAGGCTATTCGTGTTCTTTGATTTGTTAGTTAAGCCTACTTTTAGGTCAGGGTGATACGTACTTTTTGGGAACACGGTAGTGCAATTGAGTGGGAGCGCTATCATAAACATGGAATCTATAGCTTCTATCTGGCGAATAGTAAGCAAAGGATGATCTCCTTCGAGCTTGACCAAACGAACATAAATGGTGGAGTACTCATTTCACATAAGCTGAAATATCATTTATACGGGGTCAAGTGTTTTAAGGAATAAATACATTGTAGGGTGTAACGGTAATTTAATCCCTTTACAGTGTAGATCATTCATATAGAGGATCATTGATCAAATTAGGATTATAACAATGGATAACTAATGATGTGTCTATATGGTGGAACATATAGAGCATTCTATATACTGAGAGTGCAATTCTAAGTTCTATGCGCGGATTCAACGAAGAATTAATAAGTTAGTGAATTTTAGTGCTAAATTCTTGATCTACTTATTGGAAGCTCGGTTATATAGACCCATGGTCCCCCCACTAGTTGAGATAATATTGCTTGTAAGACTCATGTAATTGGTTTTGATTAATCAATTATAATTCTCAAATTAGACTATGTCTATTTGTGAATTTTTCACTAAGTAACGGCGAAATTGTAAAGAAAGAGTTTATAGGGGCATATTTGTTAATTATGATACTTTGTATGGTTCAATTAATAAATATGATAAATGACAATATTATTTAATAATTATTTATAGTTATTAAATAGTTAGAATTGGCATTTAAATGGTTGAATTAGGAAATTGGTATTTTTGAGAAAATCAGATACAAAAGGTGTTAAAATTGCAAAATTGCAAAAAGCAAGGCCCAATCCACTAAGTGTAGGGCCAGCCACTTTTGTAGGAAATTTAAACTGATTTTTTCATTATTTTAATGCCAAATAATTCAAACCTAACCCTAGTGGAATGCTATAAATAGATAGTGAAGGCTTCAGAAAATTTACACTAAATTTCTACACTTTTCTTCTGACTTTTTCTATTCAGAAAAACTGAGCCTTCTCTCTCCCTATCTTTAGCTGACCACTCTCTCTCTTCTTCCTTGATAATTTCGAAATCCTTAGTGTATGAGTAGTGCCCACACACATCAAGTGATACCTCAATCATAGTGAGGAAGATCGTGAAGAAAGATCATCAGCAAAGGAGATTCAGCATCAAAGATTCAGAGAAAGAGATCCAGGTTCGGATATTGATAATGCTCGCTACGTAAAGGAATCAAGGGCTAGATATCTGAACGGAAGGAGTCATATTATTCCGCTGCACCCAATGTAAGGTTTCCTAAACTTTATATGTGTTTAATTTATCGTTTTAGAAAGTTCTTATTTAGGATGTTAATAAACATACTTGTGAGTAGATCTAAGATCCTGGTAAAATAATTTCCAACAACTGGCCTCAGAGCCATGGTAATTGATTTACTTGCAAGAAATTTGGACTTTAAAATGATTGTTTGTATGTTCTTTGGATGGTATCATGTTGTATTGAGTGTTATTTGATGATTGATTGATGTTTGTGAAATTTTCGTGAAAAATAATTGTGATTTCGTTTCTGGAATTATTTTTATTGGATAGTATGGAAAAAATTAAGCAAGTTAGCCTTTTACAGAACTCAATTTGGATTTTATTTGAATTAGTTATGATTTTTTGAAGATTTGACAAAATCGAGGCATCTTGATAGTTTCCTGCGATCGCAGAACTGTCCGTACAGTTTCGGATTTTTTCCTTTTTCTTCAATTTTTCATACTTTTTCATGGAATTAACTTCCAATTTTTTGTATGGTTTTGTATATATACTATTACTATTCCTAATTCAATTCTAATTATCATTTTGAATTAATTTAATTTTTTTTAAATTAATTCAAGATATTAGTGTAATTTGAATTCGAATAGAATTAGTATTTATCTTTTTGCTTAAAAATCTATCTTATTTTTAAATTTGATTATATTTTTTTTAAATTTAAGGTCAGATTTTTTTAGATATTTATAATATCTTTTAAGATATTTAAGATATTTTAAAAATATCTTTTAAGATATTTATAAAATCTTTTAAGATATTTTAAAATATCTTATCTTTTAAGATATTTAAAAATATCTTATCTTTTAAGATTTTTTTTAAATCTTTTTAAGATATTTTGACCTTATTTAAATTTAAAATAGATATTTATAATCATGTAATTTTAAATAGATATAAGATAAAAAGTAGGTTTAATTTTAAATTTTTTTATTTTCGAAATTTAATTTTAAATTCCGAAATTAATTTTTTTTTTAAATTATTTTTTCGAATATTATATTTTTTTTTAATTTAATTATTTATTTATTCGAAATTATTTATTTAAAATTAAATAAATCCTACTTCCAACTATCCAGCTAACCCTGTTGCAGGAGTATGTGTTTTAGCTTGTTTGTAAGTTTTCAAAACCTATTATTACTTGATTGCAAATAGCCATGGTTACTTTTTGCCAGATCTAATGATCTGATGGCTCCCTTGGTCAAGTTAATAATTTGTAACAGGTAAATTTTACAATCTTCTTTCATCTGTGTATGACCTAGCAACATGATAGGACCCATCCAAAGTGTGCCTGTGTGAGCCTATGTGTTTAATTTTATTATAGATGCATATAGGTTAATGTTGCTAAATAAAATGTCATAGTCATTGATAGATTTTATTTAGGCCCATTTAGTTTTGGGCTTATTCAATTAATAACAGTTGTTCTTATTAAGGTTAAATTCCTCTCTTTTGGGCCTTGTGTGAGAGTTGGGAGCCATAGAAGTGGGTACGACATACTGAACCCAGCACCCCCTCACATGAACCACTCCAATTGTGAAGGCCCATTTGCCTGATTTGAACAACTGTACTAGGTTAATTAAACTAGTTTAACCTAATAAAATTGATTAGCAACATAATTAATTTCATTTATTTTGAAATTAATTTAAGAAAATTATAGTTTAAAGAATTCTTTATTCTAAGCTAAACTATATGTATTTTCTTGTATTTAATTAAATATAGAATTATAACCATCTAGATTCTTTCTGGAACTTAATTTAAATTTTTCATTAAATATTCCTATTTAAGTTGATATTTAGTTATCTACAACTAACCAACTTAAATCTGAATATCTTTTGAATTTCAAATTTCAAAATTAAGTTGAGGAATTTTAGGCATTGGTTATTAAGATTCTTTAGATATTTTTTTAAGTTAATATCTTTTCGAATATTAACTTAAAATGGAATATTTTTGAATTAAGTGGTTACAACTTAATTTTTGATATTTAATTAAATTTAAATTTGAAAAATATTTAAGTTCTAGATTTTTTCTAATACAACTTAAATTAGATATTTTTTCAAATTTTGTGGAAAATATACTTAGTCAAATAAGATATTTTCTAGATAGTTATTTCTAGACTACTTATTATTTCTAATATTAAATAGGAAAATATTATAAATTGTGAAATTAATTATTTAATTAATTTTGGTACAATTTATTTTAAGTATATTTTCCCTAGTATTAAACTAGAGATTAATAATTAAGCCTTCTCTAAACTTAATTATTTATTTCTTGAATTTAATACATTTAATTAATTTGAAAATTAAATATCTAAGTTGATTTTTATCATCATACTTAAATATTTCTTTTTCATGACATTTAATTAAATAGAAAATTATTTTTAGTTGAAATTTATTTTTTCAACTAAATTTAAATAATTTTCAAAATATTTTTTTTATTTTATTAATCAAATTTCGAAATTGCATTTCTTAAATGCTGGAATTTCGAATTTTATTTAAAAAATAGATTAAGTTGTAAATTAATTATTTTAATTAATTCTTGGATCAACTTAAATCAATGATTTTTTCATTTATTGATTAATTTAAAATAAATTTAATTAAAGTATATTATTAGAAATTGAATTAATTAGTCAAAGGAAAATCTAGATAGATGATATTTTTGCTTGAAGTATTTTTCTAGTGTATTTAATTAAATAGAAAATTAATATTTAAGTTGATTTTCATCATCATACTTAAATATTTGAAATTTTTCTTATATATTTAATTAAATAGGAAAATTATATTTTTTGATGTAAATTAATTTTATTAATTAATTTTGGGCCAACATTAAATTAGAATAATTTTTCCAGGATTTATTTTTTATTTTAATATGCATTTTTCGAAAATTGTATTCTTAAATACTTTAATTTTTCGAAATGCAATATATATTTATAGAAAATTAAATTTGAGTTGTAAATTAATTTAAATTAATTTTGTAACAACTTAAATTGAATATTTTTCTAAATATTTATTGGAAATTATTACTAAGATGGAAATAATTCATATTATTTTCATATCCATCTAAGTAAAATTTATAAATATTAAATTAAAATTTATATTTAGAATTTTTCATTCTAAATTGGAAATTTTAAATAAATATATATTTAAAATAAATAGATTAAATAAAGAGAATCAAAGAAAATACAACTCACTTTAAATAATGAGCTTGATTATTATTAAGATATTCGATCTCCATTGTTGGTCTTACAAAAGTTAAATGTTTTCAATATAACCTCGAGACGCTAGACTTCGTCCCCCTATGGATGGTTATTCGTTGAACGCATTTAACACCGTAAGATTTCATTTGATAAGTGTTTTGTAAGTTTTCGTCTCTATTAGACTCTCCCCTACGGTGACTACTTAGAGATAAACTTATGAAACATGAAACAATGGTAGAAGCTCATAAAATGAGAATAACCTTGACTCTCGCCTACCGGGACAACGTTGGATTCTTATTTTGATCGAATAAAAGGTTGCTAGAATGGTTTTTATTTTAGATGAGCTGACAACTCTATTCAATAAATGATGCTTTGACTCTCGCCTACCGGGACACTGTATCAGTTTATTGAAAACCTTGGAAATTATTTAGGATTGTATGTTTTAGTATTTTCACTAGTCATTCCTACTTGCTATATGTTTATAATTTCTGAATTGTGTATGAATTTATATTGAACCATGTTATTTTCTGTTATTAAGTTGTAGTTTAATTTCGAATCTTCATTGTTGGTCCAACATGTTTGTTTATCTAATGAGATAAATCCCTAGTGGATTTTCACCATTAGACATACATAATAGTGTAAGATCTCAAAAGATAAATATTGTATATGCGACATCTAGCTGTTCATCAATTGATGACACCTTGGACTAGTATTTTTACGATATGAAACAAGAAGATTGTATAAATAAGATTACTTTGACTTTCGCTAATCGAAGCATCGTTGGATTCTTATTTATAAACGAAATTATCCTAATTCCTCTTAGCTTATTCATTTTGAATTAGCTTCAAAACATATCATTGGATGAATGGTCTATAAATCATTTCATGTCATTCTATATTTTCTCTTAAGAAATTAAATGACGCTTATGGTTATAATCCCGAAATTCTATTCCCAATTGATATAAATCCTCAATCTTAGAAATCTCCTACTTGTATGGGCAAATCAGACTTAGAGTTATATTAGTAGTGCTGGTCCAAGATAGAATTACTCATTATATTTGGTATAAATTTAAGTCTTTGACTTTAATTTTAGATTCCAAATAGAAATTTTCTTATATTTCTAATTCCATAATACAATACAGTTACACTTTCTCAAGTGTTTATATCCATCTTCTATTAATGGATTAAACTGTATGGAATATGAGTTAGGTATTCTGTGACCAGGATCCACTTGCAGTATTCTAAGAACTCTTTGATGTAACTAAACCTATGTCATCAATAGACACTACCACATTTTTTTTAATCTATGGCATTTGTATCTTGTTCATAATGGATTTGACAAGATCAATCTCTGCAAAGAGTTAATATGCCTATATCCACTGAAAGTAGTTCATCTCCTTCGCAGATGGATGTACATTCAGGGGTGGATATGAGTTTTTCGTTTTATTCTTAAAACGATAACTCTAGATTATACCTTATGCAAAGAAATTTGAAATGTTTGAAAAATTTCATTAATTTCTAGCAATGGTTAAACACCATTAAGGTATGTGGTTAAAGATCTTGCGAACTGATAGGGGTGGAGAAATAGTTAGTAGATATGCAGTTCAAAGATCATTAAATTGATTTTTGAATTATATCCAAACTTACCTCCCCAGAAATTTCGAGTTGCATATTGATGATTAGTTACTAGTCGTTGCCTAATTCCTTCTATGGTAATACAATTTCAGAATGATGTAATGGTTGTATACTTAACGTAAATCATTACCAGATTCATGGATGACCTAATCAAAATCTTAAGAAAAGCTAGAACTGTTAACCATGGTTTGTTAGCTATTCTAAATGATTAGGGGTGGACCATCCCATTGTCAATAGATAAGAAAGTGTTTGTTCAAACAAATACTACTTTTCTAAGAAAATGACTAAGTCTGAAAAACAAGTAGCAAATAAAGGAGATATTTATTCTTGATTCCAAAAGTGTTCTATCATCTTATATAACATATGATGATCCTACTGCCTCTGTTGTCTTGTCACAACCGAAGAGATCAATACCATTTAGTTTTCTTCGACATAATTCACAGTACCTTGTCGTAGTGGGAGAGTTTCTAGGAACTCACCTTCTTATGACTTGGGAGACACAAGTGATTAAAATCCATTGTGAGTTTAAACAAGTAATGGATTGTCAAGATAAGAAACTAAGAAGAAAGCCAATAGAACTATGGTTTAATCCATTCACATGGAATAACCTAAAGTTTTCTATTACAAGGACATAAAAGGAAATTTTTGTTTATAAGTCCATTCAATAGACTTAACAAAACTTCCTGTTCCTAGCATTATAGGTTTGAGTTTATCTAAACCTATGGCTTATGGTATACCTGGTAATTACTTACTCTAATGCAAGCAACTTACTTTAGTAAGATGCTGAAGCATTTTCTTTCTAATGGCAATCTATAGAAGCTTCACAACTTCTTAGGTATAGATTTTATTTATCTAAGGAAAAGTCTTGACTATTCCAGAAAAGATAAAGCCATGAAAGAATTTCTTACATCAACAGTGAGAGGTCTTAGATATGCTTTTGTATGCCTTAGACCAGACACTGTGTTGAGTGGGAGTAATGAGTAGGTATCAGATTAATCCAGGAGAAGAACATTGGAAGACAATCAAGTAAATCCTAAGATAAAGAAGAGGAACTATATGTTAGTCTATAAGGGTGTGTTTAAAACTCTTAGACTACACCATATCAGATTTCGAAATTTGCCTATGTGCTAGTAAATATTTCTGATAAGATGGTGGTTACTCTGGGGGTGGAATAGTGATTTTGGAGAAGTGTAAAAACCTATCTGAAGTCTCTAGGTCTACCAGAGAGAGACTGAATGTTAAAGCTGCAGGAAAGGTACTTATTCAGTCTAAGGAAAGTTCTATACATCTTTGGCACCATTCCAAATTGCCTTAAACTACTAGTGTTAATTTCCTGATTAACCAAAAGTAGTTGCCAAAGATATAGAATCCAGTTTCCCAAGAGAGTAAACATATAGAGAGGAATTTCACATTATCAATGATTTTGTGATTAAGGAAGAGTAATAGTGGAGAAAAGGTTGTGGTTAATTCAACCTTTCAGATCCTATTACGAGGAGTTTACTACTACTACACTTGATTTGCATATCAAGGTGTTGAGATTATTTGAAACGCACTTTTTGTTTTATATTAGTGCAAGTGGGAGTTTGTTGGGTTTTATGCCCTAAATAAAACTCATTTCAATATAATCAGATTTGTTATTAATATAGATCAGAAATAACATTTAATGTTGCATGGTTCACATGATTTATTTCATGATTATATGTACATAATGTATAAATTCATCTGAAACCCTTTTCACATACTTGATCCTGTTTATTGTGTCGTCAACACATTGGAAAGTAAACATGACTATGTGAATAAAGTTTCCTAGATTTATCAGACACAGGGTTTTAATGATATGATAATCTACAACAAGAGTTTACTTGCATTTGGAGAAGTGCTATGTTCTTTCCAGAGCATTGGTTAAAGTAAAGCTCAGGTTGGATGCATGGAGTATGCATTGGAAGGGACCGATATTGAACTTTGACTTAGATTTATTAAACTTACCGTAATATCTATTCAAGTCAATATCACCTAGTTGATCCTAGATCAAATGATCTTAATCCAGTTATGATTAGGCTCAATCTTGAAAGGCTATTCGTGTTCTTTGATTTGTTAGTTAAGCCTACTTTTAGGTCAGGGTGATACGTACTTTTTGGGAACACGGTAGTGCAATTGAGTGGGAGCGCTATCATAAACATGGAATCTATAGCTTCTATCTGGCGAATAGTAAGCAAAGGATGATCTCCTTCGAGCTTGACCAAACGAACATAAATGGTGGAGTACTCATTTCACATAAGCTGAAATATCATTTATACGGGGTCAAGTGTTTTAAGGAATAAATACATTGTAGGGTGTAACGGTAATTTAATCCCTTTACAGTGTAGATCATTCATATAGAGGATCATTGATCAAATTAGGATTATAACAATGGATAACTAATGATGTGTCTATATGGTGGAACATATAGAGCATTCTATATACTGAGAGTGCAATTCTAAGTTCTATGCGTGGATTCAACGAAGAATTAATAAGTTAGTGAATTTTAGTGCTAAATTCTTGATCTACTTATTGGAAGCTCGGTTATATAGACCCATGGTCCCCCCACTAGTTGAGATAATATTGCTTGTAAGACTCATGTAATTGGTTTTGATTAATCAATTATAATTCTCAAATTAGACTATGTCTATTTGTGAATTTTTCACTAAGTAACGGCGAAATTGTAAAGAAAGAGTTTATAGGGGCATATTTGTTAATTATGATACTTTGTATGGTTCAATTAATAAATATGATAAATGACAATATTATTTAATAATTATTTATAGTTATTAAATAGTTAGAATTGGCATTTAAATGGTTGAATTAGGAAATTGGTATTTTTGAGAAAATCAGATACAAAAGGTGTTAAAATTGCAAAATTGCAAAAAGCAAGGCCCAATCCACTAAGTGTAGGGCCAGCCACTTTTGTAGGAAATTTAAACTGATTTTTTCATTATTTTAATGCCAAATAATTCAAACCTAACCCTAGTGGAATGCTATAAATAGATAGTGAAGGCTTCAGAAAATTTACACTAAATTTCTACACTTTTCTTCTGACTTTTTCTATTCAGAAAAACTGAGCCTTCTCTCTCCCTATCTTTAGCTGACCACTCTCTCTCTTCTTCCTTGATAATTTCGAAATCCTTAGTGTATGAGTAGTGCCCACACACATCAAGTGATACCTCAATCATAGTGAGGAAGATCGTGAAGAAAGATCATCAGCAAAGGAGATTCAGCATCAAAGATTCAGAGAAAGAGATCCAGGTTCAGATATTGATAATGCTCTGCTACAGAAAGGAATCAAGGGCTAGATATCTGAACGGAAGGAGTCATATTATTCCGCTGCACCCAATGTAAGGTTTCCTAAACTTTATATGTGTTTAATTTATCGTTTTAGAAAGTTCTTATTTAGGATGTTAATAAACATACTTGTGAGTAGATCTAAGATCCTGGTAAAATAATTTCCAACAATTGAGTGGGAGCGCTAAACATAGATATGGAATCTATAGCTTCTATCAGGACATAGAAGTGAAACGATGATTTCCTTCGAGCTTGGCTTAATAGAGATAAATGAAAGAGCTCTTGTTTCAGTGATTATATTAGCTCACTGAAATATCATTTATAGGAAGCTAAGTGTTTTAAGGATAAAATACATTGAGGGGTGAAACGGTAAATTTATCCATACTCGGTGTTAATCATCTATAGATGATCTTTAATTATTGAGATTAGAACGATGGTTAAATGTTTATAGCGTATCTATATCGTGGAACATATAGAGCGTTCTATATGACTGAGAGTGCAATTCCAAGTTCTATGGCGGATGCAATAAGGAATTAATAAGTTAGGGAATTTACTTGGTAGATTCTAGTTCTGCTTATTGGAAGCTCAGTTGTATAGGCCCATGGTCCTCATACTAGTTGAGACCATACTGCTTGTAAGACTCAGATAATTGATTTTAATTAATCAATTATAATTCCAAAATTAGACTATGTCTAGTTTATGAATTTTCACTAAGCAAGGGCTTAATTGTGAAGAAAAAAGATTTTATGTCTTATTTATTAATTAAGAGACTTTATTAAGTCTAATTAATAAATATATTAAATGACAATTTTATTTGATAATTAATTTTAATTATTAAATAAATAGTTTTGGCATTTAAGTGGTTAGAATTGAAAAAATGATATTTTAAAAAAAATAAGGAAAGATTGTTGTAAAATAGAAAAATTCCAAGTGGGGCCCAAACATCCTATGGCCGCCCACTAGGGAAAGGAATTTCTATTTAATTTCTTTATTATTTTAATGCCTAATAAATCCTAACCTAAACCTAGGTGATTGCTTATAAATAGATAGTGATGGCTCACACTTAAAGATGATGAAAATTCACCTTCAGTAAGAGCCTTCTTCTTCTATAGAAATCGAACCAGCCTCTCTCTTTCCTTCTTCATATTTTCATACCTTGAGTGATAGAGTGAGTGCCCACACACATCAAGTGGTATCTCAATCATAGTGTGTAAGGCTGTGAAGAATCCACAATCAAGAGAAGGGCATTCGGACTCAGATCTTGGTGATACTCTGCTACAGACAACATACAAGGGTAGAGATCTGAGTGGAAGGAGCCATTAATATTCCGCTGCACCCACTGTAAGGTTTTCTGAAACTTTATATGTGTTTATTTACATTGTTTTAGAAATTCATATTTAGGATGTTAAATAACATACATGGTAATAAATCTAGATCCTGTTAAAACATAATCCAACAATATTGCCTTCTTAGATTTGCACCACGTTATCTCTTTTATTTTCGGCAAAAAAAAAAAAATAGTTTCACTTTCTTTAGAGCAACTCCAACTATTCACGAATTATATGTTCCTTAGCTATAATAGCTAAGCAAAACCAAATATTCAACTCCAATGGCAACATATATGGCTCCTTAAAATAGCGAAGAGAATAGGGAGCTCGACAAACCAAATGTGGCGAGCTCGCTATTCATTCCTCCAAAAAATTTTACATTACTTTAATCAATATCATTTATTAAAAACTTTTATATAATTAATTTTTTAATAAAATATTAAAATAATGAGTATTAAGGAACATCTCCAATCATTCTCTCTAAACACTCTTTAGCTAAAATAAAAAATGCATTTTGAAAAAAGAAGCTCCAATCATATAAAAAATAACTTTTTCTATGATAAAAAATAGATAAGAAGTTCTCTAAATGTACAGGGTGTATTTTAATTAAAAATATTATTACTTTTTTTATTATTATTTTATGATATTAATTTATATGTAAAAATTTAAATTATAAAATATTATTAAAATAATCAAATACTAACTAAAGAGTATAATTGGAGAAGAATAATAAAAATAACATCCTATTTTAATTGTTTAACTATTTTAGCTAAAATTAAACTAAAACATAGAGTATGGTTAGAAAATTAGAAATACTCTAACATAGAGAGTGTAGTTGGAGTAAGATTAAAAAATGACTCTCTAAATTAGTTAAAAAGTAGCTAAAATATAGAGAAACCTTGGAACAATTCAATTTATGTACGAACTCTCTAGTTATATATTTATTACTCTTATCAACTGGCAAAAATAATGCATGTTAGATGGAGAGCGGGTACTAGTACTTTTCTAAGTTTTTGATTTTTAGAGCATCTCCAATAATTAAATTTTAAAGAATTCTTATTAAGGTGGACAAATTAGTTATATGAGAGTGCTAATACTATTAGAGAGAAATGATATCATTTTAGAAATTTGTATTGATGTCATGTAATGGTATTGATGCTATTTTTTTTTTAATAATAATTTAAAATAAATAAAATTATACAATTTATAATTAAAATAAATAATATATTTGTAATAACATTCTTAAATGGTGAGTGTTTTTAGAAATAAAAATATCAAATAATATAAAAAAAAAATAAAACAAAATATTATATTTTTAAATCATACTCAAAATTTTAACACTTTCAAAAAATTACTATTGGAAATGTTTGAGGGTGTTGTTACCTTTTGTTTCTTTTTGGGGAAAAACAAAAACAAAAGCCATGAATAATATTTAAAGGGTGGATGTCGTAAGAAAAAATCGAGCCACAAATCAAAGCAATACCGCTTTTATAAATCCCAAAAGGGTACTTGTTTTATTTATGGTTAATTAATTAAAACTAAGAGCTGGTTTAGCCACTCTTTAATTAAAAAAGATTAATCCAAAAAGTGAGGTTTGACGAAAACATTGACCACTCGGAGTAGGTTTCATATTCATTCACAGGTTGAAACATGAAATGTCACACAAATCAATGTCAAGGGTCCAATGAGGGGTTAGGGTTTGTAGGGTTTGATTCATGTGGGTTAGGCAGGGAATGTATGGGTCTCTTTGTTTGGGTGTTTTGAACAAGCCAAACTCACCTCACATGTTTTTTGGACTATTATAATTTTAATCTAAACTAAGATTTGAATCATTATTAGTTTCAGTTATAGCCACAATTTTAGCTTTGTTGAAAGGATTACATGGTCTTTTTCCTTTGTAAGAAACATTTATTTTGGTCAACCGAACTCTTGAATGTCTATGATGTCCTACTAAAACAAGTGGAAATATTGTTTGTTAGTCATTTTATGCTTGTACATTTTCCATCACCTAAACATATATTCTTTAATTATACCATTCATGTCTATTATTTATAATATATTTAAAACAGTCCTCAACCTATTTTGAATTTCTTAATGCTAGTAGTAAATTTTAGTTTATATTGATCAACGTGACATTCACTTGAGGTTTTATTGTCATAAATGATAATCTTCAGGCCGGAGCACAAAATATATTTCGAGAGAGACTCAGTGAGCTAACATGTATGAACCAAGAAAAGATTAGTTAAAATCAGCCTTAGAAAGCACACAAAGCTAAAAAACACAAGAAAATTTGATCTAAAAGGGCAATCATTAGATAGGGAATTAGTAACTCTGGCCAGCTAGATTGCTTTCTCCATTGCTAATTTGAGTGTAAGCTCAGCCTCCAAATCATGAGCTTCAAGAAGAGTCTGAATAGCAGTAGAATTGGCATGATAATAAGGAACAATAACTTCAATGCCATCCTTACCATTTTTGAAAGGTTCTTCTGTATTGATCTGTCAAAATGTCAATATGCTAAGCTTTTGAATGTATAGTTATTATTATAATTTATTCATATTCTACAACACAACTCATCAACTAAATACTATCATTTCTTAAAGTTAAAGGGGCTGGAAATATTTATATATATAAAAAAAATGGGGGGCTTGGAAATTTTTTTTGGTGTATGTTTTTTTGACATGGTTATGGGGCACTTAAATTTTTCAGAAGTGTTCAACATATTTGATGTGGATGCTTCATTTATGACTGCAGTAAGTTAGTCCAAGTTCAAAAAGGTAGAATACAAAAATTTATTGCTACCCACCCACGCACTTAAAAAGTAAGAATAGTGTTCAAATTGGCCTCAATGGCAGTGGTTGTTGAGAAAAATTGAATGTTCATAATTTCCTGACAGGAAAACGACAACTTATTATTGACAGTGAGTGCCTAACTTTCCTAACGACATGTCGTTCTTAACGCACTAAATGGAAATGGACTAAACAAGTATGATTTGTTTGTTCCCACGTGTTAAATAAATTCTGCAAACGACATGTCGTCTTTATTCTTAACTACTACTAGCATAAAAAGTATTATTCTATTTTTACGACACATTCAGACATAATAAAACAGGATAAACTTAAAAGCTTGTACAGCTTTCTCATAATATTGTATTCCTCTAATCTTATTATAAGAATGGTGTACAGACCAAACGTAAAAAGAACATTAAAAAATAAAATAAAAAAATCCTAGGAGAAACAAAATTTTCAGAATACAAAAGCCTCTCTCTCTCTCTCTCTCTCTCTCTCTCTCTCTCTCTCTCTCTCTCTCTCTCCACCATTTAATATTCTCTCTCTCTCCTAATATCTCTCACCTTGTTATGTACTGAATTTCAGCATGTTCTCTTAACCATTCAAGCACCTTTGCTCCCTCTAGAATCTCTTGCACCTGCAAAATATGCTAACCTTAGTTAATAGGGCTCTTTACATATGATTGCCAATTCAAACATTCTTCTTTTTTTAAGACAGATGTGGTGGAAAAAATCATTGGTTCTGCATGATGAACGAGAATGGGTGGCCATTCCTTTCAGAACGACCCAGCAAAACCTCATTCTTAAGCTACTCTCAGTTCACAAATTAAAAGTTCAAAGTCATTGTAACCTGGTCTTTTACACGCTCCTCGTCATATTCTTGGTTTTGACGTTTGAATTCAGCTATAGAATTCTCAACCTCCTTGACAAGATCATCAGTTGCAAACTGTAGACCAAAGATATAGTAAACACAAATTATTTAATCGAAAGGTTACTTGATAAGCAGCTTAACCATGTGAGAAGATTTTAAATTTTCCAAAGGGATGATGAAAAGTTGAGAAACTGTACCTGCAAGTTCTCACGTTTAAATATATCTCCAACAGCCAGATTTTGTTTTATCATTCTTGTAATATTCTCCCTCTGGGTTTCAAGGTACTCGTTTACAGTCTTTTGACTTGATAGAGAAGCCAATTGCTCGTCGTTTAGTTTCATTTTTGCCTGTTAACCAGCAACTTACCATTGATAAAGTTACTTACACAATATAATTATATAATAAACTGATTAACGCTTTCATATACTAACCTGTATCTCTAAAAGGTTTGCTCCATAGAGTTGTCTACCTTGTTCTTCAAACAGGGACTCCGGAATATCCACCTCCACCATCTGAAGTGACAGAAATTGATTAAAATTGTGTCACTGATTTCCATTTCTAGACATGGTCAACCAAAGCGGCCAGTTTCACGGGTGTGCTTTAGATAGAAATTGTTGTAAAAGGTGAAACAATTTCAATCTGTCAAAAGTATAACCTTACTAATCTGGTCAAGAATGGCATTATCTGCTGCTTGTTCTTTAGCAGTTTGTTCCAGTTCTAGGCATCTTTGCAGCAATGCTTCCTTAACCTGTAAATTTAATCAGAAGCATTGTTAATTCAAAACATTAAAAAAGTAAAATAAACTTTAATAATAGCATTATTTAAGTGCGTTAGCTACTTGATCAATGGTGATGCACCCAGGTATGAGCTGGTCAGCCAGGGAATCATCCAACTCAGGCAACTCTCTGTAAAATAGTTCTTTGCAGTCGACCTAGAGTTGAAACAGACAAGCCAAAGAGTTATAAACTGGACACAGGCTGGGCATCAAGGAGAAGGAAGTAGCGTTTGTAAAATAAAATATACCAAATACTACGTCATTTCATTTCCCGTCATCGACCTAACTGCAACATTTCTAATTGAAATTGCTGAATATTATAACAATAAGGACTTCTTCAAAGGAAGAAAACAAGATCCATATAACAAGGCTTTGTTCCAATGTTGGATCTCACCAAGAAGAATTTTTTTGAGAAAGAGGAAAAAAATTTCTTTAAATTTCATAAGATTCTTTCAATGTATTGTTCTAACTTTTATAAAATTATATTACGTGTAAGTTTTATTTTTTCCAAAGAGAAGATTTCGCTATTTTTTGTTTGAATCCAAACACGAAAGAAAATGAAATCCTTTAGAATTCATCGAAATCCAAGATCCAAACAAAGGGTAAGCATTAGTATTACCAGTCACTAACAGATTTCAACACAAATCAGTGAATAGATTTGCAAATTATATGGACCTGTTGAAAATAATTACAAAGCAGCAAAGTATAATGATCTTGCTGGAACTTAAATGCTTCTCTAAAGTGATAAAGGTTTTACAAAATCAGACAAGAACTTACAGTAAATTGAGCATGAACTCCTCGGAGATGTTCTTGTCTCCATGATTCAGGAAATACTAGCGGAAAGGTTCTGCTTTCGCCAGACTGAATTCCAACTATAGCGTCAAGGAAACCAGGCAGTACCCTATCACCGTCTTCCGTATCAAAATGAAAGCCTGCAAAGGAAAATTAGAGTTGAGAACATTTTCCTGAAGAGATAGTATAGTGATACTTCAGAATATTAAACACGTTTAACGGACCTTTACTCTCAGCAGATGGAATATTTTGACCATTTGATTCACCTTCACCTGTTGTAGTTGCAGATATGTCAAGGACCGCTACATCACCAATCTGCAAGAATTTCAGGTAATTATATTTCAAAATACATGAACTACAAAGGACAAAAGGTTTATTGTGCAGCATCTCCATTTTTTTCAAACATATAAACACAAAAGTAGGTGTATTAAAACAGATAAATTACAGGTGATGAACCAGATGGTATTTTAAAAGTAAGAAGAAACAAAATCAAAGTGGAATAAGACTTGAGTTACCTGTAGTCCTCTGTCGGTTACAATTCGCAATGTACCAAGGGCCTTATGTCGGCCTGCTAGTTCTTGTTCAGAAGTTATTCTAGCATCAATGTCACTGTCTACCTCCACAACAATCTTCAAATTCTTGTATCCGTCCTCAGGAATCCATTTGACCTCAGGTATCACATCAACTATGATCTCATATCTGGTCAAAAATACACAAATGAGAATGATAATAAAAAATGCATTATACAGAAATGAGCAACTTACCAATTGGGAGATAAAGGATAAGGAACTGCAAAAATTGTGGAATACATGAGCAGGAAGAAAGAATCATACAGATGTGAAGTACTAAAGTAACTTGAAGGGTTGTAGATGACAAACCTAAGAGAATTGAGAGAAGAATATGATTGTTCCATATCAGAAAATTTGGTTACAATACGAATTGAGTCTTGCAAAACCCTGTCAGTCACCTATGAAATAAGGAAAGATCAAGAGACAGCTGGTATGCATTTTGACATGGATATAATAACACAGAAAGCTAAAGTACTTAAATTGATAAGAGCAATTACTATAGAAAGACCTATTATTTCAATTGCTTTACATACAAGGAAATCAAATATTAGTCAGTAAGTAGTCAGTACTCACAGAATCCATGGCATGAGGAAGGGTTCTTTTCAAAATGGATTCAACTGTAGCCTTCTGAACATTTTTCTTCCCAACGAAATTTACAAGAATACTCTCCGGAACTCTCTTTCCAGGGCGAAATCCCGGGATCTGTATATTTTTTGCCAATAGTACATAATTTAAATGCATTCACTAACCAAAATCATGACTTAATAAAGTAGCAATAACCAATATTATCAGTAGCTAATAATCACTTAGTAAATTATATTAGAAGTATATATGGTGAAACCTAAGCAAATTCAATACAATCATATTCACCTTTGATAGCTTCATGAACTCGTTTAGGACCCTATTGTAGCAATCATCACAAACAGCAGGAGGAACTTCAATGGTCAACTTAAGCTGCAGAGACAGATAAAATAGTAGCTAATATGGTCAAATCGTCTAGTAATAATAGTAAAGGGGGTAAAAGAGAAAATGGTTGAGCGTGAAAGAGCAAGTCCTGGCTGCAAACTTGTGACGAATTAACACATTTAGAAACTTCACAAAGGACAGAAAAATTAAAACAAGTCTTAAGAGAAATAAGTTCAATCTCTCTAGAAAACACTCACATTGAGTCACTATCATGAAGGAGAAAAATACACTTGAAACCATGAAAATAAGCATTTTACACAAATTGTCTATGTAATAAGTAAAAATAATAGATACCCAGTTGAGAAGACTAAAATAAACGTTGAGACCAAAACAAATGGTACAAAATTAAAAAAGAAAAATTATGACTCACTCTGGAGTTGGGTTCTACAGTCTCTGTAACGTTTATAGCAGCCGGGAGCTTGTCTTTTCCTGGTCCAGGAGCAACGGAAGAAGGAGAAGAAGAAGAGGGGGAAGCTAAAGCCACGAACTGACAGAAATTTCCATGAAACTGACAGAAATTTGGTTCAGTGAATTGGCTTCGACGGAGATGAAATGGAAGTTTAAGAGAGGTGGAAGCTCTATCCTTGAATTGGGTAAAAGGTTGTGATAATGAAACTGAGTTTGCAGGAGCGATGGAGTGAGAAGGAAGAGAATAATTGAGGTTGAGAAGAACCTTAGCGGAGCTAAAGATGGGTCTGGTACCAATACAGAGCTCCATTCTTGGGGGCTTTGTTTTCTTTTTTTGAGGTTCCGAAGAGATAAAGTGAGACTGAGCTAAAAGTATTTAAGGATAGAAAATTAAAATGCAACATGCGTCTTTGAGAAAAAAAAAAAAAAACATGTTGTTGTGACATCCTACGTGTCAAACAGTACCGGAAGATGGTTGAACTTTGATGTCTCTAAATGATCCATACACCAAATGTCAATGTCTTAGACACAAAAATTTAGATTAAACTTTTAAGACATACTCGCTCGCTAGATTAGCGAGAATAAGAAAATAGTTAAGTATATATAAGAAAGACAGTAAATTTATGGTAGTTCATTTTTTGTATCGCGACAGTAATAGAACTACGTCTACTTCGAGTTTCTATTTCTCACGAGATGGTATTACAGAAATAGGCTAAGTATCCAAAGCTCCAATTTCTAGAGAGAAAATTAGAAAAAGAATCTCTAACCTTGTGGACAATTTTCTGAATATGAAAAATAAGCTAAGGGTGTTTTCCTTTTATAGGTGAAGGAAGCCCACAAAATGATGATCTAACGGTGAAAATTAGCTCTTGATGGTGATGGTCATTTTTCGGAGCCAGGTAGGACTCGCTACGAATAACTCAGAGCTTATTTTCGAAACACTCTTGGGTGAAATTTTGTAACGCTCTGATACTTAGGCGTGCTACAGTAATTTTTCAATTACAGTGCCATCTTTGCTAATCAACGAAATTTTCTTGAAAATCATGTCAAATGAAAACTTTAGATTTAATAACTAAACTTTATAAACTTTTACACATTTATTTACTAAAGTCGGGATACCGTATTTAAACTTTTACAAAATATTCGAAATATATTTAGTCAGATCGCGCAACGACTACAAAATAAAACCCTAGGTGTCCCGAGACCGAACACTCCAGGTCGCGTCGCCATGACATGTACAACATCATCTTAGCTCGATGCTCACTTTTGTTTAGCCTTCGCCTTTCCTTTACCTACGCATGAAAGTACGATTTTGAGTCGACAGACTCAGTAAGAAAAGCATACAACAAATCATATAATGTCAACTTGTATCTAGGCGCCCATACACCTATTTACAAGGCTTAACAAATGAGTAAGAACGTTCTTTACTAGGGTACAACCACTGTACCACCTATACTACGTACCAACATTGTACAAGTGTTGGTAGGGTTTGTTTCGTACCCTAAGTACCACTAAGTGCTATACCACACACACACTGTACTTTCCCGTACTTATGCTGGTAATACCATAACGTACTCCTAAATATTGTACAATATACCAATGCACTCTGTACCACTTCCGTACAAGTGTTGGTAGTGTATAGAGCATAACAAGCATGCATATATATTTCACACATGCATACATTTGCAAATATATATATCATATGTTCTACGCTATTCTTACCTCGTTTCCGAATTCAAGTGAGTGGGCCGACCTGAACGGAAAACTTTACGCTGGATGGATGCCTTAATCACATAACAAAAACGGGTAAACGACACGCCCCAAACCCTAATCTGGGAAATCCAACCTTCAACTACAGGTTCTTCTGCCATAGACAACTGAAACTACAATACCATATGTAACAAGGAATCACCCAACCAAGGCTCTAAAATGGACACAAATCGACGAAATGGATTGTTCGGGAAACTTGTCCTAGAACCGGTTAACTGGTTTTACAGGACCTGGCAAATTGGTTAACTGGTTTGCACTAGGTTTTCCCCAAACAATCCAAAACCTGCATAAACCGTGTTCAAACCTCACCAAAAATTCCAGAACACATATATTGACCTCCCACAACATATTCCAAGCAACAGAATTCAAAAATTCACACAGAATTAGAACATGCCATGGGTGAACCAAGCTTGAGTTTTCAAACTCAAACTTGTGCATCCAGCACACCAAATCCCCAAACCAGCAGCAAGAACTCAAACCAAACTCAAATGGAACATAAAAATCAAACTTTAACTCATTCAAACCCTAACAACCCCTACAACTAAAAATTGTACATTCAAGCTAAACTTCAAGCTTAAGAAACTAAAGAATTATGGTGCTAAGGCTTATCTCCACTTGGAAACTCTTAGATTTCTTGCTGAATTCCAGAAAAAAGGATGAATATTGCTGATTTCCTTCTGGTTTTGGTGGTGGTCGAGCAAAGAGAGAGAAAGAGAAATGAGTTTTCTCTTAATTTTGTTTTTCTTTATAATTTCTTATTTTCTTCTAAATGGATAAATCACTTGCTGAATAAGTGTCTAAAAACCAGCTGTCAAACTCTAGATAGGGCCACCTAATCCCCTAGCCAAATAACCAAAATGCCCTTGGTGCTTAAACTAAAGCCAACTTAAGCCTAGGGGTAAAATGGTCAAAAACTATAACCCCACTCAAACTCGGTATTCTATTTATTTTCAATATTTATCCCACTAAGAAAAAGGTTCTAGACTTACTCATGTGATTCAAATGGCCATCCATCGCATTTTATTTCATCCCGAGCAAAAATCATAAAAATAGCATAATTCACATATAACACAAATAATACTTTTAGAGTTTAATAAAATCTTTGGAATTGAGAAATTATAACTCTAATGCCCAATTCTAATAATGAGACCCATAATTTAATAAAATTATAAATAATTATAAAAATAATATCAATAATTAACGCTAATTACCTTTACTAATCCATATTCTAAAATGCGGTCATTACAATTATCCCCCCATTAAAAGGATTTTATCCTCAAAATCTAACCTGAATAGCTCTGGATATTGAGTCCTCATGTCAAACTCTAATTCTCAGGTGGCTTCCTCCACCTTGCTGTTCGTGTAGAGCACATTGACCAAGGGTATGGTCTTGTTTCGAAGAACCTTTTCCTTTCTATCAAGGATCTAAACTGGCTGTTTCTTGTAGGACAAGTCTGACTGTAGTTCAAAGGCTTCATAACTCAAGACATGAGTCAGGTTTGAAACATATTTCCTCAACATTAAATATGAAAAACATTATGGACAACCAATGACGTTGGTAGTAAGGCTAGCCGATACGCTACCTACTCGACCTTCACGAGTATCTGAAATGGTCCAATGAACTTAGAGCTTAACTTGCCCCTCTTTCCAAAGCGTCTGATACCCTTCACCGGAGAAACCCGCAGGAAAACATGTTCCCCTGCCTGAAATGTAACATCTCTACGCTTCAGATTAGCATAACTTTTCTGCTTGCTTTGCGAAGCAAGCATTCAAGCCTTGATCTTGTCTATGGCTTCATTGGTCTTTTGAACTAATTTCGCACCCAAGTACTTCCTTTCTCCAGTTTTGTCCCAATAGATTGGGGACTGCTCCTACCATACAACATCTCATAAGGAGCCATCCTTATTGCACTTTGGTAGCTGTTGTTGTAGGAAAATCAATCAAAGGCAAGTACTTACTCCATGAACCCTCAAAGTCCATAACACAGGCTCGTAATAAGTCCTCTAGTATCTCAATGGTTCTCTCTAACTGCCCATCCGTCTGAGGGTGAAAAGTTGTACTGAACTTTAGCTTTGTGCCCATAGCTCTCTGAAGACTTACCTAGAATTTTGATGTAAACTTTGGATCTCTGTCTGAAACAATGGATTTAGGAGCTCCATGGAGACGAACTATCTCCTTCACATACATTTCAGCGTACTGATCCACTGTATAGGTAATCTTTACTGGTAGAAAATGAGCTGACTTCATGAAACGGTCCACTATGACCCATACTGAATCATACATTCCCGTGGTTCTAGGCAAACCAACCACAAAGTCCATTGCAATATCTTCTCACTTCCATTCAAGAAGGGCTAATGGTTGCAATAACCCTGCCGGCCTCTGATGTTCAGATTTGATTTGCGGACAGGTTAAACACTTTGATACGTATTATACCATATCTCTTTTCATCCCATACCGCCAAAAATACGGTTTTAAATCATGATACATTTTGGTAGTTCCCGGATGCAACGAATAAGGTGTTGTCGTGGGCTTCATCGAGGATCTCCTTCTTAAGCTCACCATTATCAGGAACACAAACTTGAGCTCTATATAATAACATTCTGTTATTCGAGATTGAAAAGTCCTTAGGCCAACCGGCCAATACCTCATCTTGAATTTTGACTAGTTCAGAATCTTCCAACTGCACCCTTTTGATTCTTTCTAACAAATCTGATTGAAGTGTCAAGTTGTGTAACTTTCAAACTACAAACTCAATTTTAGCCTTAACCATTTCTGAAGCTAGTTGAGGAGCTATCATCACGGTGTTAAAAACCTACCCGGGACCTCTTCTACTTAGAGCATCTGCCATAACATTGGCTTTCCCAGGGTGAGACAGAATCTCGCAGTCGTAATCTTTGATCAATTCCAGCCACCTCTCTACCTCATATTTGAATCTTTTTGAGTGAAGAAGTATTTGAGACTCTGATGATCAGTGTAAATCTCGCATTTTTCACCATAAAGGTAATGTTGCCATATTTTTAGAGCAAATACTATAGCAGCAAGCTCTAAATCATGCGTTGGAGAGCGCTGCTCATAATCCTTCAGTTGACGGGAGGCATAGACTATAACTTTGTTAGCTTGCATCAGAACACATCCCAGATCCTGTCTGGATGCAGCACAGTAAACAATAAACTTTTCTTGATCTGATGGCAAAGCTAGCACTGGTGCTGTTATCAATCGTTGTTTTAACTCCTGAAAACTTACTTCACATTTATCTGACCATACGAACCGTTGATTCTTCTTAGTTAAATCAGTTAGTGGCATAGAAATCTTAGAGGATCCTTTGAAAAAGCGTCGATGATACCCTGCTAAATCGAGAAAACTTCGCACTTCTGTCACAGATTTTGACCTCGGCCAATTTTTCACTGATTCAATATTTCCTGGGTCAACCATGATTTCGTCTTTTCTGACAATGTGCCCTAGAAAAGACACATCTGACAACCAAAATTCACACTTTTTGAATTTTGCATACAACTGATGATCTCTGAGTCACTGTAATACCATTTGGAGATGTTGCTCATGCTCCTCTTCTGTCTGAGAGTACACAAGGATATCATCGATAAACACTATAACATAGTTATCGAGGAAATCCTTGAATACTCTGTTCATGAGATCCATAAAGGTCGCTGGAGCATTTGTCAATCCGGATGACATTACCAAAAACTCATAGTGCCCATATCTGGTTCGAAACGCAGCCTTTGGTATATCCTCTTCCCAAATTTTGAGTTGATGATAACCGATCGTAGGTCAATCTTTGAAAACACAGTCTTTCCCTGAAGTTGATCAAATAAATCATCAATTCTGGGCAACGGATACTTGTTCTTGATTGCCAACTTGTTCAATTCTCGATAATCAATACACATTCTGAGGGAACCGTTGCTCTTTTTCACAAATAGAACTGAAGCTCCCCAAGGCGATACACTGGGTCAGATAAACCCTAAATCAAGCATCCCCTGAAGTTGTATTTTTAGCTCCTTGAGTTCCGCTGGAGCCATTCTATATGGTGCTTTCAAAACAGGTTCTACTCCAGGTGCCAAATAAATCACAAAATATATTTCTCGTTATGGCGGTAGTCCCAACAACCCCTCAGGAAATACATCGGGAAATTCTTTAACAACCCTAACTACTTCTGGTCCAAATGTTTTAGATCTACTGGAGTCAATCACAACTACTAAAAATCCTACACATCTACTGTGTAGTAAATCTCTAGCCCGTAAGACTGAAATAATCAGGATTTGAGACCCCTGAACAGATCCAACATACACAAATGGATCTTCGCCCTCCAGCTGAAAAGTTACCATTTTTCGCTTACAATCAATGCTAGTTGAATACTTGGACAAGAAATCCATCCCTAGTATGATATCAAAATCTGCTAATTCCAGCTCTACAAAGTCAGCACTCAACTCTCTATCTTCGACCCTAATTGGCATAGACCTAATTCGCCTCTTGGTGATAACTAATTCCCCACTAGGTGGTAGGGTACAAACCCTTTTCAATAAGGTCACAAGGCCTACCCAACTGATTAATTACCCGTGTTGCCACATATGAATGTGTAGCCCCAAAGTCAAATAACACAATAAAATAGGAGTTGTTGATAAGAAGCTGACTTGTCACCACGGAAGGACTGGCTGCAACATCAGCTTGAGTGACAGTAAACACTCAAGCAGGTACGGGTTTTGCCTTTGGCTTCTGCTCTTCTTTCTTTGCCTGAGGGCAATACTTCTTGAAATGCTTAACCATGCCACACTGAAAGCATGTCTTCCGGTTGCACTCTCCTGGATGATGTTTCTTACAACGTGGGCACTCAGGGTAAGAATAATCCTGGCGTCCACCTCTGCCTTGGTTCCCACAGAACTGCTTGGTCTATCCTGAACCACCAGATGATGGGGTAGCCTTTCTATTCTGATCAGCAGTGGAATCTGTTGGGTTTTATGCCCTAAATAAAACTCATTTCAATATAATCAGATTTACTTATTAATGTAGATCAGAAATAACATTTAATGTTGCATGGTTCACATGATTTATTTCATGATTATATATATACATAATGTATGAATTCGTCTGAAACCCTTTTCACATACTTGATCCTGTTTATTGTGTTGTCAACATATTGGAAAGTAAACATGACTATGTGAATAAAGTTTCCTAGATTTATCAGACACAGGGTTTTACTGATATGATAATCTACAACAGAGTTTACTTGCATTTGGAGAAAGGCTATGTTCTTTCTAGAGCATTAGTTAAAGTAAAGCTCAGGTTGGATGCATGGAGTATGCATCGGAAGGGACCGATATTGAACTTTGACTTAGATTTATTAAACTTACCGTAATATCTATTCAAGTCAATATCGCCTAGTTGATCCTAGATCAAATGATCTCAATCCTGTTATGATTAGGCTCGATCTCAAGAGGCTATTCGTGTTCTTTGATTTGTTAGTTAAGCCTACTTTCGGGTCAGGGTGATATGTACATTTTGGGAACACTGTAGTGCAATTGAGTGGGAGCGCTAACATAAACATGGAATCTATAGCTTCTATCTGGCAAATAGTAAGTAAAGGATGATCTCCTTCGAGCTTGACCAAACGAAAATAAATGGTGGAGATCTCATTTCACATAAGCTGAAATATCATTTATACGGGATTAAGTGTTTTAAGGATTAAATACACTGTAGGGTGTAACGGTAATCTAATTCCTTTACAGTGTAGATCATTCATATAGACGATCATTGATCAAATTAGGATTATAACAATGGATAACTAATGATGTGTCTATATGGTGGAACATATAGAGCATTCTATATACTGAGAGTGCAATTCTAAGTTCTATGCGTGGATTCAACGAAGAACTAATAAGTCAGTAAATTTAGGTTATAAATTCTTGATCTGCTTATTGGAAGCTCGGTTATATAGACCCATGGTCCCCCCACTAGTTGAGATAATATTGCTTGTAAGACTCATGTAATTGGTTTTGATTAATCAATTATAATTCTCAATTTAGACTATGTCTATTTGTGAATTTTTCACTAAGTAAGGGCGAAATTGTAAAGAAAGAGTTTTAGGGGCATATTTGTTAATTATGATACTTTGTATGGTTCAATTAATAAATATGATAAATATCAATATTATTTAATAATTATTTATAGTTATTAAATAGTTAGAATTGGCATTTAAATGGTTGAATTAGAAAATTGGCGTTTTCGAGAAAATCAGATGCAGAAAAGATAAAACTACAAAATTGCAAAAAGTGAGGCCCAAATCCACATTTCATGGCCGGCCACTTTTGTAGGGTTTTCCCTCTGATATTTTCATTATTTTAATGCCAAATAATTCAAACCTAACCCTAGTGGAATGCTATAAATAGATAGTGAAGGCTTCAGGAAAATAACACTTTTCTTCTAACTTTTCATTCAGAAAAAACTGAGCCTCTCTCTCTCCCTATCTTTGGTCGACCACTCTCTCTCTCTCTTCCTCCTTGAGATTTTGAAATACTTAGTGTTAGAGTAGTGCCCACACACAGGAAGTGATACCTCAATCATAGTGAGGAAGATCGTGAAGAAAGACTTTCAGCAAGAAGGAGTTTCAGCACCAAAGAATCAGAGAAAGAGATCCAGGTTCAGATATTGATAATGCTCTGCTACAGAAAGGAATCAAGGGCTAGATATCTGAACGGAAGGAGTCATTATATTCCGTTGCACCCAATGTAAGGTTTCCTAAACTTTATATGTGTTTATTTCATCGTTTTAGAAAGTTCATATTTACGGTGTTAATCAACATACTTGTGAGTAGATCTAAGATCCTGGAAAAATAATTTCCAATAGAATCACCACTATCCCTACCGTAAGTAAAAGTAGGAAGAGTAGGGGTTCCACCAGCACTTGGAGTCACTCGCAACTCCTGAAGAAATTATACTGGACCCTCGGCTCGTAGAGCTTTATCAACCATCTCTGCATATGATGTTGCTTCATTCGTAGTAATCACCAAGTCGTGTCTAATTTTTGCATTTAGACCTTGTAGATATTTCTCCTTCTTGTTGAAGTTCATAAGCACAATACCTAAAGCAACTTGGCCAAACGATCAAATTTTGTTGTGTATTCAGTTACTAACATACCCTCACTCTGCACAAGCTCGGTAAATTCTTTCCGCTTAGCATTGCGGACTGCCTTGTTGTAATAATTGGCATTGAATAAATCTCAAAACTCTTCCCAAGTCATAATAGTGACGTCTTGGGTGAGGGACTTTCCACCACATGAGTGTGTCTTCCTGGAATTGAAAGGTAGCACAAGTCACCCGATCATTTCCAACGACCCCCATAAAATTCAAAATTCTCTCTTATCACTATGAGCCACTACGTAGCCTTCATTACATCTGGACCTCCTAGAAAAACTGGAGGTGCCTGCTTGCAAAACTTCTCGTACAGTGGCTCCATACGGTTGCCAGCAATAGGTTGTTCTACTAGCACTGCGCGAACTAACGCGACCTGAACTTGTGGTGGAGGCACAGTAGGAGAGCCATGTTGCCTCAACCACAGAATTTCTTCGTCTTGTTGGCGAATACGATCTTTCATTTCTGCAAATCTCTGCTCCCAATCTAGAGGAGCTTGAGGTGGGTTATCATGTCTACCACCCTGAAACCTTCCACGCCCTCTGCCGCGTCCATGAGGATTTTAAGGAATTAGATTTCCCTGACCGCCTTCGGTCTTGACCCTATTACCCTGACTCCTTGTATTTTGTTGGGCGTCCATTTAATAGGACTTAGCCCGCGAACCCATAAGTCAGGCAGGTCAGACAACAATCACAAAACTTAACACCGCTCTTTATGGATTTTGAGGAAATGCATTAAAATAAACAATTATAAACTACAATGCTTCCTAACATGCTTTACCCATTACATACAATACTAAACAGGTGAAGGCTTACTAAACTGCGAGCTGAGCTTTTCTCTGATGATGGTTGTACATGTTTTGGCGATCTTCGGTAGACAAACTTAGCGGCTCTGATACCAAAATTGTAACGCCGTGATACTTAGGTGCACTACAGTGATTTTTCAATTACAGTGCCATCTTTGCTAATCAAAGAAATTTTCTTGAAAAATCGTATCAAATTAAAACTTTAAATTTAATTACTGAACTTCATAAACTTTTACACATTTATTTACAAAAACTGGGATCCCATATTTAAACTTTTACAAAATATTAGAAATATATTTAGTCAGGTCGCGTAACGACTACAAAATGAAACCCCAGATGTCCCGAGATCGAACACTCCAGGTCGCGTCTCCATGACATGTACAACATCATCCTAGCTCAAAGCTCACTCCTGTTCAACATTTGCCTTTCCTTTACCTACACATGAAAGTAGAACTGTGAGTTGACAAACTAAGTAAGAAAAGCATATAACAAATCATACAATGTCCACTTGTATCTAGGCGCCCATACACCTATTTACAAGGCTTAACAAATGAGTAAGAACGTTCTTTACTAGGGTACAACCAGTGTACCACATACACTACGTACCGACATTATACAAGTGTTGGTAGGGTTTGTTTCGTACCCTGAGTACCACTAAATGCTATACCACACACACCATGTACTTTCCCGTACTTGTGCTGGTAACACCGTAATGTACTCTTAAATACTGTACACTATACCAATGCACTCTGCACCACTTTCGTACAAGTGTTGGTAGTGTATTGAGCATAACAAGCATGCATATATATATTTCATACATGCATACATTCACATATATATGTATATCATATGTTCTACGCTATTCTTACCTCATTTCCGAAATCAAGTGAGTGGGCCGATCCAAACGAAAAACTTTACGCTGGATGGATGCCCTAATCACATAACAAAAAGGGGTAAACGACACGCCCAAAACCCTAATCCGGGAAACCCAACCTTCAACTAAAGGTTCTGCCATAGACAATTGAAACTACAATACCGTAAGTAACAAGGAATCACCCAACCAAGGCTCTGAAATGGACACGAATCGTCGAAATGGATTGTTCAGGAAGGCTGTCATAGAACCGGTTAACCGGTTTTATAGAACATGGCAAACCGATTAACCGGTTTGCACAAGGTTTTCCCCAAATAATCCAAAACATGCACAAAACGTGTCCAAACCTCACCAAAACTTCCAGAACACCTATTTTGAGCTCCCACAACATATTCCAAGCAACAAAATTCAAAAATTCACACAGAACTAAAACATGTCATGGGTGAACCAAGCTTGAGTTTTCAAACTCAAACTTGTGCATCCACCACACCATATCCCCAAACCAGAAGCAAAAACTCAAACCAAACTCAAATTGAACATAAAAATTGAACTTCAACTCATTAACAGCCCCTATAACTCAAAATCGTACATTCAAGCTAAACTTCAAGCTTAAGAAACTAAAGAATCATGGTGATAAGGCTTACCTCCACTTGGAAACTCCTAGATTTCTTGCTGAATTCTAGAAAAAGGGATGAGTATTGCTGATTTCTTTATGGATTTGGTGGTGGTCCAGCAAAGAGAGAGAAAGAGAAATGAGTTTTTCTCTTAATTTTGTTTTTCTTTTTAATTTCTTATTTTCTTCTAAATGGATAAATCACTTGCTGAATAAGTGTCTAAAAACTAGCTGTCAAACTCTAGATAAGGCCACCTAATCTCCTAACCAAATGACCAAAATGTCCTTAATGGTTAAACTAAAGACAACTTAAGCCTAGGGGTAAAATGGTCAAAAACTATTACCCCGCTCAAACTCGGTATTCTATTTATTTTCAATATTTATCCCACTAAGAAAAAGGTTCTAGACTTACCCATGCGATTCAAATGACCATCCATCGCTTTTTCTGTCATCGCCGAGCAAAAATTATAAAAGTAGCATAATTCACATATAACACAAATATTACTTCTAGAGTTTAATAAAATCTCCAGAATTGAGAAATTATAACTCTAATGTCCATTTCTAATAATGAGACCCACAATTAAATAAAATCATAAATAATTATAAAATAATACCAATAATGAACGCTATTGCCTTTACAAATCCATATTCTAAAATGCAGTCATTACAAATTTGGCGTTGATAGCTTCAGAATTACGATTAAAGTGTGAGACATGAATTGATAGAGCTATAAATTAGCTTCAAAATGCTAGTTGAATCGTGTCAATCAGATCAATATTAAGTGAGTTATGGTTATTTTACTGAAGGGAGTTCATGACCCAGCGCCGAGGTTGACATCCAGTGCCAGGTTGACATCTCAGCACCCAAGTTGACATATGAAGTCAGCGTGGACGTTGGGTAAGTGTTAAAACTTCCAAGGGATGTACTTTAAGATGCCTAAGTGATATTTTAATACCATTAAGTCTGATTCTGTGTTCTAGCGAAGCTGGTCACCAATTCTTGGAGATGTTGCTGTTTAGTGGAAATAAGAGACCCAAAACTCTTCATTTCCGAGTGAGTTTCCCATGTTGGAAATGAAAATGCAAAGTTGTGAATTTGACTTCTCTAACTTCATGGATCTTATTATTGTAAAAAACTAGATGGACAATCGAAATGGAATTAGAATCAAACAAGCAGAACCCAGGGCACTAGGCCATTTATGAACCTGGACGCTAGGCACTCATTCTCGAGCTCTCGGGATCTCATTTTAATACTTCCAAGGATCTAGAACTTGAGGACGAGGTCTCCTACCCCATTTTTGACCATTCCGGATTCATTGGTCAAATCAAATTTGTCATTTAAGCAATTTATGGTAGCGTCCTAGGTTAATTGTCGACCTGGGAATTAGGCCCTATTTCTAAGGGCTCAAGTTTGTGATTTTCTCCCCAAGTTTGCTTGAATCTTCATTATTTCTGATGACCAAAAAAATAATCAACACACTTTTTGGTGAACTTGATTAGAAACACCTCAGGTTGACAATATGTCAACTTGAGCGCTGGGCCCAGTGCCAGGTGTCAACCTGGGCGCTGGGTCCCAGTTATTATTGGGAATATTTTACCAAGATTTAGATTTACTAACAAGTATGTTGATTAACATCCAAAATATGAATATCTCTAAAATAATGAAAATAAACACATAAGGGTTTAAGAAAACCTTACATTGATTGCAGCGAAATATAATGACTCCTTCTATTCAAGATCTGTAGCCCTTGATTCCTTTTTGTAGCAGAGCATTATCAAGATCTAAACCTGGATCTCTTTCTCTCCTTTGGGTTTGGTTACCACCATCTTACTCACTATGATTGAGTTCTTGACTTGCTATGTGTGGGCACGACACTCATTCACTATGGGTTTTGAATGGTGAAGAATAATGAAGGAGGTGAAATCACTAAGGAATGAACTCTCTCATCTACTAGTTGTATGACATAGAAAACTAGATTTGATTTGGTTGAAGGCATCAGTTAAATTGTCAAAAGTTAAGTTGACAAGAGGATGAGATGAGAGCATCATATTCCTTTTATAGTATCTCAACTAGGGCTTAGGGCTGAATTGTATGGATTAAAAAAGAATAAAATATTGGGTGAAAATCAACACTAGGGCCGACCATGTAATGGACCATTCTCTAGTTACAATTTTGCCACTTTTATTCTTCTTTCAATGATACCATATTTTCTAATTCAATCCTATAAATGCCAAAACTATTTATTTAATAATTATAATTAATTATCAAATAAAATTTTCATTTGTAATTTATTAATTAGACCATAAAAAGTCTCTTAATTAACAAATTGACCCCAAAACCTCTTTTCTTCACAATTAAGCCATTGCTTAGTGAAAATTCATAAATAAGATATAGTCTACTTTTAGAATTATAATTGATTAATTAAAATCAATTAACTAAGTTTGCAAGCAGTATTATCTCAACTAGTAAAGGGACCATGAGCATATATAACCGAGCTTTCAATAAGTAGATCCAGAATTCACCAAGTAAATTCCCTAACTTATTAATTCTGCCTTATGCCACTATAGATTTGGAATTGAATAGCACTCTCAATTATATAGAACGCTATATGTACCACTATATAGATACGTTGTGATTATCCCTTGTTACAATTCTAATAGTCAAAGATCATCTATAGATGATCTACACTGAATATAGACAAATTTACCGTTCTACCCTTCAATATATTTTATCCTTAAAACACTTAGCTACCTATAAATGATATTTCAGTAAACTAAGATAATTACTAAAATGAGATCTCATTCATTTATCTCTATCAATTCAAGCTCAAAGAAAATCACCGTTTCACTTCTAAATACTTATAGAAGCTATAGATTCCATATCTATGATCAACGCTCCCACTCAATTAAACTACCATATTCTCAAGATGTAAATATTTGCCAGAACCATTAGTTAGCATCCAGGAACAACTTGAAGAATATAAATAATACAACTAAGCTGAACCTAATCATATTAAGATTAAGACGCATAGACCTAAGATCAATCATTGATATTGACTTAGAAAGATATAACAGTAAGTTTATGATATCATATCCAAGATCAATATCGGTCCCTTCCAATGTATAGTCCATACATCCGATAATGGTAAACTTTGCCAATACCCCGGAAAGGGCATAACACTTATCCAAGGTGTAAGTATAACTTATCGCCGATTATCATGTCAGTCTAAATCCAATGAACTGACAAATCATGGGAATTAAACTTTTGAACATATAACCATGACTATATTCCTTTGTGCTGACGACACTATAATCATGAACAAATATATATTTATATATTTTCTGGACTTAATATAATTTATATCATAAGCATAATCATGAAATAAATCATGTGAACCATGCCATATTAAAGCGATTTCTGATCTTTTATTAATTAGTAAATCTGATTATGTTGAAATGGGTTTTCTTTAGGGTACAAAACCCAACAGTTATGTCCCTTCAAAAGTTTCGTTTGGTCCTTAGAAATAGTTGAATCTCAATATTTTCTGAAAACAGAGAAGATTCTCAGAAAACATCATCAAAATCGACCCAGGTTAATAAAATGTCAACGTGGGTGCTAGGCCAGCCCCAGGTGTCAACCTAGGGGCCGGACCTTGCTTTTGGCACCCAAGAAGTGTTGTTTCTTCCCTGAAAGGACCTATTTCTCAATTTTTTATGAAGACAAGGAAGTTGCAAAAAATCAACTGTCGGTCTAATTTTCAGAAGGCGACCAGATTGACAGATTGTCAACCTGGACACTAGGGTGCTAAAAAATGAACTTGCTTCGATTCTGATGCCTCAAATATGTTTGTGGTATTTATAGTTAATGTCCCAATGCATGTTTTGACCCTTTTGCACTAAGACGCTCCCAAAAACCAAAACCCTAGTTAGGAATGTTAACTTAGGCGCTAGGCAAAACCCTAGGTGCCCATGTTGGCTTTCGAGTTGCAAGTTTGTGTAATTTTAGCTCTCGAGGCTTTACTTAGGTTGCTCCATGTCTTCATGGTACAAAATACTAAAAGATATTGAGTTGGATATAAGTTATTGAAGTCTGAACGTCCATCTTGGAGCTCCCAAAATCAACTTAGGCGCAGGCTAGAGTCCCCTCCCAGGTCGACTGCTATGAATCATGTCTACTCAACTCCGTTACGTCATCCTTCTTTCCACATGTCAAACATTGATGTCCACGTCACAAGGGAAAGTTTCTGGGTTAACATGTAATGACCTTATTTTAGAATATAATTAGTAAATGCAATTAGCGTTAATTATTGATATTTCTATAAATGTTTATGAATTTATTTAATTGTGGGTCCCATTTTTAGATTTGGGTATTAGAGTGATAATTTTTCAATTCAAGAGATTTTATTAAACTCTAGATGTATTATTTGTATTATATATGAAATATGCCATTTTTATGATTTTTGCTCGGCGATGACGAAAAATGCGATGAATGGCCATTTAAATCACATGGGTAAGTCTAGAACCTTTTTCTTGGTGGGATAAATAGTGGCAATAAATAGAATACCGGGTTTGAGCGTGTTATCCAAAAATTGGCACTCTAACGTGGCATCACAAGAATGGTGACACGTGGCATCAACTTAGAGCACTTGGTCGGATGAACATTCCGAGCAGGATGCCTCGCTGGCATGTCCATGATGGAATACTCAACGAGCCGTGCAGAATGAGCAACACTTAGCGAATTCAACCAAGCACTTCGTGAGTCACCAGCTCAATCCCTATAACTCAGCGATCAACTTGCGTGGATGTGGCATACACACGATTCCACTATCGGTGTACACAGCCTCAATCCCACGATCCTAGCATTCAGCAATGATCACACGATCTTTGTGTTTATGTGCTTTGTAACGAGAGAGGAAACTCTTCCTCCGCAAGTTTCTTGCCCTATAAATAGTGAGGAATGTTCATTGGGCAAGGAGGACGAAAACTGTAAAACAAAGATCATACGCCGAAACGCTATAAGCTAAGGCTATCTAAGAATTATATATTCAGAGATACTATTGTAAGAGCTATAAGAAAAAGAATCTTCTTCCTTATTCTTAAGTCAATAAAACTAACGAGGATTAGGCTATTACCGAATTGCTCGGGGCTGAACCTCTATAAAATTTTTGTGTCTTCTTATTATTATTTTTTGCTTTATTACGTATTCTTATTATGACATATCGTTTATCGCTTATCAAAAAGACTCATTGTCGTTGGCTAAAAGCGAAGTCAATATTTTGGTGCTTTCATTGAGAGAAGGATCACAGATCGCTCTTTCGACGCGATGGTGCAAACTCGCAGAGGCTTGTCCGACCAAGCAAACTCACAGACGCTAGATCCGATGTTGCAGGACCAAGGGAATTCGACGGTTCCACCCGCTGTCAATCCTGGACAGACAGGAAGCGTGGTGAATGATGGAATAACTCATGTTACTGAAACTGGGCCTGGTGTGCAAAAGACCGGAAACAACGGTTCCGCACACAGCCAGGACGTTCATAACATGACTGTTCCACCAGGCATCAGCGTCCATACGACCATCGGAGATGCAACCGAATTGTAAAATCTCCGTGCTGCGCTTGGACTCATGCAGGGCCACAACAATACCCTGCATCATGATCAGGATGAATTACGTGCCGCAGTAAACCTCGCATTTGACGAACAGAGGCCTATGTTCGCCGAGTGGAGAGACAAAGAGATGGAGGCGTTAAGGGCTCACCACGCAGAAATCGAACATCATAGTCGGCAAGTTACTGTGCTGATACGAAGAGCCTATCAGACTGTAGGCCAGCAGGTGCCGAGCGTCATTCCCCTTGGAGAAACCGAGGATGACCCAATGGTTAATGCTTCCTAAACAAACAACGGTCAGCCGTCCAATCCTCGGTCATGAGTTCTATTTGTGGGCCAAGAGGTAGGCGGACAGACCTTGTCCGGGAATTCATCATGAGGAGTCATGCTCGATGGATCCACGCAAAATAACGGAGCCATTCCACCTGCCAACCAAGCGAACCAATCGCTAAGGCAGCCAGGTTCTTCTGTGTTCGAAAGGTTGGGAACACCCCGTGACCTAAGGGATGACCTAAACAGAAGAAGGGGAACAGACGACCAGAATACTACAACGAATGTGCAGTTTAGAGCCCATACTCAAATCCCCACTCAGAAAGACGCTGACGTAGCCCAACCTGACCAGAATGCCAAAGAAGTCAGCCCAGCCGTGCAGGCCCAGATTGACGAACTGAAGAATATGTTTCATGGCATGGCCGGGCAGCGTAACAATGATCTTGAGTTAGACCGTGCACGCGGAACTCCCTTCTCGCCAGAAATCAACCTCCTACCACTGCCTCACAAGTTCAAGATGCCAACGTGGAAGATGTACACTGGGACAGAAGATCCTCTATCTCATCTCAAGTATTTCGAGATGCAAATGGATCTACAAGGAGTGTGAGGAGACGTATGTTGCAGAATCTTCCCCGCAACTCTGTCAGAGGCCACACAACAATGGTATTTTAAGTTGGCTCCAGGGAAGTTTAGTTCATGGAAAACCTTCTCTTCAGAATTCCATGCACAATTCTCTTCCTCGCGCCAACTCCCATTGCATTTGGGAGATCTGGTCGAAGTAAAACAGCGACCAGGCGAGCCACTCCGGGCATACATCAGCAGATTCATGACGAAAGCGACCAAGGTATCACGGGAAACCGAGGATGGAAAGTAATCTGGGATACTGGGGGGCATTGAAGTCCTTGGCGAACTATGGAAGGACATAAGAAAGAACGGACCGATCGACTCAATGAGTGATTTCCTCGACAGGATCGAAGGTTTCATCAAGCTCGAAGAAGCCATTCAGCGAGCAGAAGGTGAGTAAAAGCCGAACAAAACGAAGGCTCCTTCTACTGGAACGTCCGCCCAGCTTCCCCAATATTCCAGCAACTCAAGTGGCAAGTGTTCAGGCAACAACCACAAGCAAGGGAACGGGAAGAAGGGAAAGTTTGCCGAAAAAACCGGACAGACTCCCCGCGATCGCGCCAAACACACTGCATTCACTATCCTAACTGAGGATATAGAAAGTGTGTATATAGCAACTCAGTCGCTAATTCCGAACAAGAAGCCTGGGCCCATGAAGAAAGATACCAGAAAAAGGGACATGACGAAATTTTGTCAGTTCCATGGAGATTACGGCCACGACACCAACGAATGTTACAACCTGAAGCGGGAAATAGAACTTTTGATCAAGAAGAACAACTCGCACCTACAGAAGTATGTCAAGGCCAACCAAGGTCAAAACAACCAGGATCTGATGCCTCCACCGATAGATGGACACTTAAAAGTCATCATTGGAGGCTCGCACATCGCTGGAGACACGGGCAAAGCTCGGGAACGATATGCCCGTACAGCTCAGTACGAGCAAGAAGAAGTCATCCTGGCCGTGGAGGAAAGGAAGCCCAAAGTTCCACGAGCAGGAGAGCCAACCATAACATTCAACGACGAAGATGCTGTCCAGATAAGATTTCCGCACAGCGACCCGCTGGTCGTGGAAGTCCAGATAACAAACAAAATGGTGTCCAGAACCATGATTGATAATGGGGCTTCGTCAAATATTTTGTTCAAGACTGCCTACGAGAAGATGGGGCTCCAGCTCAAAGATTTAACTCCATGCCTTCAGCCCGTCTATGGTTTCTCCGGTCAAGGAGTTGCGCCCCTAGGACAAATCCGCCTACCCCTCACAGTTGGACAAGCTCCAACGAGCATAACTATTATGGCACAATTCCTGGTATTGGATGTTCCTTCGGCCTTTAACATAATGCTAGGCCAACCAGCCTTGTACGACTTAAAAGCTGTCACATCAATATTCCGCTCGTGCCTGAAACGGGGTAGGGTGTCTTAGAGGGAACCAGCAATCTGCCCGGGAATGTTACAACCTTGCAGTACGTGGCCAAGGCTAAGAAGGAAGTATCCTCCTGCCAGAGCTCGGACAAGGGAATGAATATTGCCAAGTAGGAAACCACCCAAGGCGAGGATGAAGATGTGGATCCTCGACTTGGGGACCCAAGCAGCAATGTTGGACCTATGGAAGAATTAGAAGAGATCGAGATCGATCCAGATATCCCGGCCAGAAAGCTGAAAATCAGAAAGGGTTTGTTGCTCGAAGTAAAATCGGTATTGATAAAATTATTGAGAGCAAACCTAGACGTTTTTGCCTGGTCACATGCGGATATGGTCGGAATCGATCCTTCTATTATTTCGCACGTCCTGAATATCGATCCTAATCTACGGCCAGTTCAGCAAAAATGAAGATTGCTGGATAAAGAACGAGGAGTAGCCCTAAAAGACGAAGTTGAAAAGCTGTGCAACAACAACTTCATCATTGAAGCTTTCTACCCGGCTTGGGTCGCGAACCCCGTACTCATGTCTAAGCCGAACAAGAAATGGCGAGTCTGTATTGACTTTACAGACCTCAACAAAGCGTGCCCTAAAGACTGTTTCCCACTTCCAAGAATCGATCAGCTCGTCGATGCAACAGCCGGGCACAAAATATTAAGCTTCATGGATGGTTATTCAGGCTACAATCAAATTAAGATGCATCCGCCAGACCAAGAACATACAAGTTTCCGAACAGATATGGGGCTCTACTGCTACAAAGTCATGCCATTCGGTCTTAAAAATGCTGGAGGTACATACCAGAGACTGGTCAACAAAATGTTTAAAGATCAGATCGGCAGAAATATGGAAGTGTACGTGGATGATATGCTCGTCAAATCCAGAAAGGCTGGGGGGCACATACACGACCTGGACCAATGTTTCAAAGTCCTCAGAAAATACAACATGAAACTGAATCCCCTAAAATGCTTCTTCAAAGTCAGCTTGGGAAAGTTTCTAGGCTTCATCGTCAACGCTCGACGAATTGAAACCAATCCGGGAAAAATCCAAGCCCTCCTGGATATGAACTCGCCAACAAAAACCAAAGAGGTACAAAGCCTAACTGGTCGAATCACCGCACTCAGCAGATTCGTGTCAAAATCAACAGATAAATGTGTCCCATTCTTCAACATTCGGCGAGTAAACAAAAATTTTGAGTGGACAGAATAATGTGAAAGAGCTTTTCAAGATCTAAAGGCACAGCTCGCAAAACCTCCCGTCCTCTCTAAACCTTTGGACGGTGAGGAACTGGGGATATACCTGGCAGTAACGGAGCATGCCATAAGCACCGTACTAATCAGAGAAGAAGATGGCGTGCAGCATCCAGTCTATTACATTAGTAAAAGACTCGTCGAGGCCGAAGGCCGATATCCGTTGATAGAATAGCTCGCCTACTGCCTCATCTTAGCAACAAGAAAGCTAAGACCTTATTTTCAAGCTCATCCTGTTCGGGTGTACACCGACCAACTGCTACGACAAATACTGCAAAAGCCAGATGCCTCTGGGCGATTACTCAAGTGGGCGGTGGAATTGGGGCAGTACGAAATCAATTTCCAACCTCGAGCAGCTATCAAAGGCCAAGCCTTGGTCGACTTTGTGGTGGAATGCACAGGAAAAACTGAGAGTATCCCAGAAGGCGATCCCGAGCCAACACCTCAGCCGACCAGCACTGAAAGCAAGCCGACCTGGAAGCTTCACGTGGATGGATCAGCCACAGATCAGCTATCCGGCGCAGGAATTGCCCTTGTCACACCTGGGGGGCAACACGTTCATGCAGCGGTCAAATTCAGATTCAAAGCTTCCAACAATGAGGCCGAATACGAAGCCCTAATCGCTGGACTCAAACTAGCGAAGGAAATGAAAGCCGAGCACATTGAGATCTGCAGTGACTCACAGCTAGTGGTTAATCATGTATCTGGCGAATACGAGACTCGGGGAGAAAAAATGATAGCATATCTGAGCAAAATACATGATCTGCTTGCACAATTCAAAAGCTGCAGCCTCAAGCAGATTCTAAGAGAGGAAAATACAACTGGAGATGAGCTAGCCCGTTTGGCGAGCAGCAATATAAGTGACAAGGCGAACCTTGTCCCGATCCAGTTTCTTGAAGAGCCTAACATCACCGGCACGGAAGAAATCAAAATGATCGATACATCTCTGAACTGGATGACACCAATAGCAGCCTATCTCAACTCTGGGGAACTCCCAGATAACCGAAATGAAGCTTGAAAAATGAGAAGAAAGGCAGCACGGTACAGCATCGTAGACGGGATCAAGTACAGAAGAGGATTCTCAATGAAGCTGCACAGCTTCTATATGAAGTGCACGGCGGATTCTGCGGAAATCATCCAGCCGGACAGCTTATCAAAGAAAATTCTAAGGCAAGGCTACTTCTGGCCGACGATGATCGAAGATTCAAAAACTTACGTCAAGAATGTGACAAATGCTAGAGATTTTCAAAGATACCAAGAGCTCCGTCCAACGAGCTGACACAAATGCAAAGTCCATGGCCCTTTGCCATTTGGGGAATTGACCTAATCGGGCAATTGCCTAAAGGTAAAGGCGGAGTACAGTACGCGGTTGTAACAGTCAACTACTTTACAAAGTGGACTGAAGCCGAACCACTCGCAACTATCACATCAAAAAAGGTTCAAGACTTTATAGTGAAAAACATCATATGCCGGTTCGGACTACCGTACAAAATAGTTTCGGACAACGGCAAGTAGTTCGACAGTCAATCTTTCACTGATTTCTGCGCGAACCATGGCATCATCAAAAGCTTCTCCGCAGTGGCATGTCCACAAGCAAATGGTCAAGTTGAAGCAGTCAACAAGACCCTGAAGGACACACTAAAGAAGAAGCTTGAAGATGCCAAAGGAAATTGGCCGGAAGAACTCCCAGAGGTTCTATGGTCATACCGTACAACAGAAAAAACAGCAACCGGTCAGACACCATTCTCAATGGCGTACGGTTATGAAGCTATGCTGCCCGTCGAACTCGAACCACCATCCCACAGAAGGTTGACGTACGATCAAGGTACCAATCACATACTCCTTGCAGAATCACTTGATGAAATCGAAGAAAAATGAGCAACTGCAAACTTAAAGTTGGTAGCTCTTCAACAAAAAGTAGCTCGATATTTCAACAAACAAGTGAAAGCTCGGAAATTCTTTGTGGGAGATATGATCCTAAGAAGGGTATTCCTAAACACCAAAGACAACACGTCAGGCGTACTAGGACCCATCTGGGAAGGACTTTATCAAGTGGTCGAAGTTCTCGACTCCGGAGCATACAAACTTGGTAAGTATGACGAAAAAATGCAACTCATTTTAGTACCACGATACTGGAATGGAGAACATTTAAGGAAATACTACCAATGAGTACTCAGGTCGGGTAGACCACTTCAAAGTACTCAGGTCAAATAGACCATTTCAAAGTACTCAGGTTGGGTAGACCACATTAAAGTAGTATTGAACATTCGCTATAAGTGAATGGCCTCTTGGGTGGACTCCGCGCAAAGGCTTCAGAAACAAAAGTACTCAGGTCGGGTAGACCACTTTAAAGTACAGTTTCTTATTTGTTTTATGTCATGATAAGCTAAAAAGATCTATTGGATCACTAGCTCTGATGTAAGTTACTACGGTAATAAATACATTTTCGATCAATAAAAGAATAAAGATATTATTTCCAATTCTATTGAGTTGAAAAAATCAGCATGATATAATTTACCTAGAGTGCGTACAAAAGGGTCAATCGAACCCAAAACACCAAACAAAAAAGCAATATATTTGCAAAAGACAAGTGACCAAGAGTCATATGTCTGCTCGGTCACTTGGGGGGCACCTATACCTGTGCAAAGCATCTGGTAAACATAAAACAATCACAATTGCACTGCAATTATAAACAGATAATGAAATTCATTAAGGATAACAAGAGCATAAAGTCCCGGGATTAAAAGCTGCCCGGTCAGCCCGTTGTCCGAAAAATGAAAATTAATTCCAAGTTTAAAGACCGCTTGGCCTGTCATGATATCTTAAAGGCCTTACGATGATATATAATATATATATATATATAAACAGGAGAGATAAAAACATCAATGTTCAAACGGCTAGAGTCCCAGGCTCTGGATTTGGTTCTTCTGAGCCGACTGGGGCAGGAGGATCTGTTGTTTGAGCAGGAGAAGCATCAGCAGCTTGGTTAGAAGCTTGGCCGGAAGTTAAAGCAGCCACCTCTTTCCCACCATAGGCAACTTGGGTCGCGTAGTACTCGAGGTACATGTCCTTGGCGTCGCCCAAGTAGTCAAAGTTGGCCTGGGGATTAGCCTTCCAAAAATCAAAGAAGAGCTCGAGGCCGACAGTCTCCAAAGCATCAACCTTCTCCCTCAAGCGGTTCGCCTCGACTGTCTGAGCATCCTGATCATCCTTCAGCTGAAGGAGGACCTGCCGCAGAGAAGTCCTCTCATATTGAAGACGATTAACCTCAGCAGATAAGGACTCGATGGTTTCCTCAAAGCGATCAGCAGCCTCGAGGTCCTTTGTCAGCACGGTGACCTTCTTCTCAGCGGCAAAAAGCTTCTTGTTGGCCTCACCCAACTCATGGCGAACAGCTGCAGTCTTTGCCCTGGCCTCCTCTGCTTCCTTCTTGGCCAAGTCCGCCTGCGCCCTCAAGGTGTCAGACAGAGCCGTACTCTTGGAAGTAGCAGATTTAGCCCGGGAGTAGGTATAAGCCAACTTCAAACCGGCCTGCATAAGGAAAAAGTCAGTATAAGAAGCTGAGTATGAAAAGCTAAAAGGGAAGTGTCGGAAAGAAAATACTAACCCTGGTAAGCTCCTTCAAGACTCCGCCCACCAACACATCCAGAGATGAGTGGTCCGCACCAGCCAGCTGATTGCCGACCTCAGGAACCAGCCGATTCATATGGTGAACCAGCACCTCCCTCCCCTTTTGACCTCAGGCAACACGGACATGGGTGGAGTTGGTGCTTGCTCCTGTTCAGGAATCCTTTTGACCAGCTCGGACCCAGATGTTTGTGGCACAGACTCCTTAGACTTGGCAGATATGGGAGTGGAAGGATTTGCAGTAGTCAGCTCCTCAGAAAGATCAATGATCTCTCCAGAAGGCTTCTTCTCTGAAGACCCCTCTCCGACCTTGGACTTCTTGGCCAGAGGAGAAGCACTGGAGCCTCCACTCATCCTCTTCCTTAAGGCGTCTATCATCTGCCGAGACATGTCTGCACAGAGCAAAAACAACATGGTTAGCAAAAACTAACAAAAAATACAAAGTATGAAAGTCAAGAAGCTAAAAAAGAAGTAAAGCGCAGAGTGACTGTCCGCCCAGAAAGTCAGAAGTCCATCATCATGTGACATCGACTTTATCTCAGCCATAACAGCCTTCCCTTTTTCAACATAAGGATGGGATGGCCGAACAGGTGAAATGGGCTCCCTTATGCGAATGCCGTGTTCCACGGGCCTGGGCATGGCCGTGAGTTTCTTCTTCCTCCTCAAAGGAGCCACCTGCTCAGCCTCAGCCTCAGCCTCAGCCTCATCTTCAGGATTCATGGACTCCTGAGCATACTGCTCTGCCCGAGCACCTCCCTTCAACTTAGCTTCACGCTTCAGTTGAATCAACTCATCCTCCGAATGAGCTCGTTCAGACCGAGCAGCACCAGATTTACTCTTCTTCCTCGTCACGGACTTAGAAGAAAAGTCCTCTAGGTAGAGCCCGTACTGCACCAGATTTGCGTCGGAGGTCAACTGGATTATATCCCTGTCTTCCGCCGGCAACCGGGCAAGCTTCTGAGCTCTATCCCTAAGAGTAAGGGTAAGGGGAGGACGGTGATATGTCAGAATCTACTGAAACCGAGTCCGAGTGATGTTCGGATCCTTTACCATGAAGTACTCATCAATAAAATGCCCTATTTTGCTGATGGCCTTGTTGTCCGTCCCGCTCAACCACTTGAAGCCCGGCTGAGAGAAGTAAAAATACCCCGACCTGCCTTGCTTGGGGGTACCAAGCGACCTCGTGGGGAGAAGGAGCACCCCATCCCTAGAAAGCGTAAAGGACGAAGAGAGCGGACAAATACTTAATGCCCTTGGGAGTGTTCTGGGCCGGGCAGAGGCCGAAGAAGTCCGCCACAACCCGGAAGTACTTGTGCAAGGGCATCAACGCCCCTTGCTGGCCGTAAGCCCACGACCAGGAGCACATCCCCTCACTAGGGTTTGAGGCGCGATTGTTGTGGGCGGGAATGAAGCAGTCCAGCTTGCCCAGGTATCCGTCCTGGTCGAGAGTGCGGAGGCGTGCCTCCAAAATCTTGGACGGAGGACTCACCCATCTGGCGCCCAAGGAACCCTGCCTCCTATAAGGAACCGCCTCAGCAAGCTCCTCGGTGACGTAGTCGACGCTTACAACCAGGACATCCCCGTCAGCATCAATTGGTTGCCCAGCCTCATTGTACTCCCCATAGTTAGGGGGTTCAATCTCCTCCTCTCCCTCAGCAGCGGGAGGGATGCTCGAACGCGCCTCGTCAAGTTCCTCAATTTCCTGGACTTCAGTAGCATCCCCCTCACGGTCCTCCTCCATTGGGACCGCCAAATCCTGTTCGGCGTCGGGTAGGGTGGCAAGCCGAGCTACCTGGCAATCAGAAGAGTCAGCCAGACGCGTAGTTTTCTTCGTACGAGCCATCATTCTATGGCTGGGTACGAAATCAGAAGGAGGATTAGCACGAAGATGAGGATGGACTTTGTGCAGAAGTTGAAGCAGTTCCTGGTCGATTTGATGCTCGGGCTCCCAAGACTCACCAGGGTTCATCTACGAAAGACAACACGCAAGATGAGTGTTGGATGGAGTATCAAGAGAAAAACAAGCAAATATGCTGACCAGGAGTACCCAACAGATTAAAGAACGATCATGTTCAAAGAAAAGTCTAAACTCAAGAAGTCAGAAAGGTTTTGTTGAGTTAGGGCAAAAAGTTCATGAAGCTTGATGAAAGCAGAATGGAAAACAGACGCAATGCGGTTCTAAAACAAGCCTTACGGCTGAAAGCTAACGCAAGGACATGGAAAAGAAGAGTCCCAGAAGTTTCAAACCCTAGGGTTTCCTACAGTGTTCCTTCTACAGCAAAGATACATTCAAAAGCACAAGCATGCAAAGGAAAAACACAAAGGGAGTCAGAAACTTACTCAAAGATTCGAGTGTCCGGATTCAAGCAAGCCTGAAATCGTCTGAAAGCTCTTCAGCAACTTTGAAGCCTGAAAACTCTCTCTTTTTGCTCTGAAGTTTGCTTAACAACGAAGGGTGATGAAATGAGGAAATGTGCCAGTACTCCAAGTATTTATAGGCAAAAGGGTAACTGTACGTAAAAGGAATCTTAGACGACTCGACTTCCTGCCTTGAAAGCAAATATGGGAAATCAAAATAATCAAGTGCAACCGTCAGCCGTGGAGAGAGAAATTTGGATTTTCAAAATATTAATTGTCAGAGCATTAATTAGCCGAAAACTGAAGGGACGCCCAGTCAGCTTCACATCGAGTCTCGAACGGTCATGCTCGACACGTGTCCCCTTTCAAAGGTAGAGCCAGCTCGGAATAATTCTATACGCAACCTCGGAGGTCCCGCACAGACTTGGGGAGAAAATGTTATCCCAAAATTGGCACTCTGACGTGGCATCATAAGAATGGTGACACGTGACATCAACTTAAAGCACCTGGTCGGATGAACATACCGAGCAGGATGCCTCGCTGGCATGTCCATGATGGAATACTCAACGAGCCGAGCAGGATGCAACACTTAGCGAATTCAACCAAGCACTTCGTGAGTAACCAGCTCAATCCCTATAACTCAGGGATCAACTTGCGTGGATGTGGCATACACACGATTCCACTATCAGTGTACACAGCCTCAATCCCACGATCCTAGCATTCAGCAATGATCACACGATCTTTGTGTTTATGCGCTTTGTAACGAGAGAGGAAACTCTTCCTCCTCAAGTTTCTTGCCCTATAAATAGTGAGGAATGTTCACTGGGCAAGGAGGACGAAAACTGTAAAACAGAGATCATACGTCGAAACGATATAAGCTAAGGCTTTCTACGAATTATATATTTAGAGCTACTATTGTAAGAGCAATAAGAAAAGGAATCTTCTTCCTTATTCTTAAGTCAGTACAACTAACGAGGATTAGGCTATTATCGAACTGCTCGGGGCTGAACCTCTATAAAATTTCTGTGTTTTCTTATTATTATTAGTTGCTTTATTACGTATTCTTATTACGACATATCGTTTATCGCTTATCAAAAAGACTCATTGTCGTTAGCTAAAAGCGAAGTCAACAGAGCGGGGTTATGGTTTTTGACCATTTTATCCCTAGACTTTAAATTGCTTAAGTTTAAGCACCATGGGCATTTTGGTAATTTGGAAAGGGAGGGTTAGGTGGCTGGTGGGTTGAGTGACACCTAGCCAATCTAGTTTTCAGCATGAGTTTAATGTAGTTAATCTTTTTACACTTAAAAAATAAAGAAATTAAAGAAAAATAAAAAATCAAGAGAAACTCTTTTCTCTCTCTCTATTGCTCGGCTCACATAGAACCTGAAGGAACCCAGCTAATTTCATCATCTTTTTTGGGAATTCAACAACAATTCAAGGAGTAATTAATGAAGGTAAGCCCTAGAAACTCTAACTTTATGAATTCCTTAAGTTTTAGTTGGTTTTGGCATGTGATTTTGGATGATAGGGCTAAATTTGTTTTTGAATCAGTTTTTAAGTTTATTTTGAGCTTGGGTTGAGTTCTTCCAGCTGGTTTTGAGGTTTGGTGTGGTGGATGCACAAGTTGGAGTTTGAAAACTCAAGCTTGGTTCATCCATGGCATGTTTTGATTTTGTGTGTAATTCTGGATTCTATTGCTTGAAATATGTTGTGGGAGGTCAATATAGGTGTTCTTGAAAGTTTGGTGAGATTTGGACATGTTTTGGACAGGTTTTGAATTGTTTGGGGAAACCTGGTGCGAATCGGTTTACTGGTTTGCCATGTCCTGTAAAACCGGTTAACTTGTTCTGGGACTGGTTTCCCGAACAATTCTTTTTGTCGATTCGTGTCCATTTCAAAGCCTTGGTTGTGTGATTCTCTATATTTTTAGGGTATTATAGTTTCAGTTGTCTATGGTAGAACCTGTAGTTGGAGGTTCGAGTTTCCCGGATTAGGGTTTTGGGCGAGTTATTTACCCGATTATTTTATGTGATTAAGGCATCCATCCAGCATGAGGTTTTCTATTCAGGTCGGCCAACTCACTTGAATTCGGAAACGAGGTAAGAATAGCGTAGAACATGTGATGTACTTATGCGAATGTATGTATATGTAAAATATCTATGCATGCTTATTATGCTTAGTACATTACCAACACTTGTACGAAAATGGTACAGAGTGCATTGGTATAGTGTACAATGTATAAAAGTACATTACAGTGTTACTAGCACAAGTACGGGAAAGTACAGGGTGTGTGTGGTATATTACTTAGAGATACTCACGGTACGAAACAAACCCTACCAACACTCGTACAATGTCGGTACGTAGTGTATGTGGTACAGTGGCTGTACCCTAGTAATGAACATTCTTGCTCATTTGTTAAGCCTTGTAAATAGGTGTATGGGCACCTAGACACAAGTCGGTATTATATGATTTATTATATGCTTTTCTTACTGAGTCTGTCGATTCACAGTTCTACTTTTGTGTGTAGGTAAAGGAAAGGCAAAGGCTAAACAGGATGGAGCCTCGAGCTAGAAAGATGTTGTACATGTCATGGCAACGCAACTTGGAGTGTTCGGTATCGGGACATCTTGGATTTTATTTTGTAGTCGTTGTGCGACCTAACTAAATGTATTTTGAATATTCTATAAAAGTTTAATTACGGGATCCCAGCTTTTGTAATTATATATATCAAAGTTTATAAAGTTTAATAATTAAATCTAAAATTTTAATTAGACATGATTTTCAAGGAAACTTCTTTGATTAGCAAAGATGGCACTGTAATTGAAAAATCCCTGTAGCGTGCCTAAGTATCATGGCATTACAATTCTGGTATCAGAGCTGCTAGGTTTGTTTACCAAAGAGCGCCAAGACATGTACAATCATCATTAGAGAAAAGCTCAGCTCACAGTTCAATAAGCCATTACTTATTTAGTATTGTATGTGATTATTAATGCATGTTAAGAAGCATAGTAGTTTATAATTACTTATTTTAATGCATTGCCTTTAAATCCATAAGAGCGCTATTGAGTTTTATGATTGATGTCTAACTTGCCTGACTTATGGGTTCGCAGGCTAAGTCCTATTAAATGGACGCCCAGCGAAATACAAGGAGTCAGGGTAATAGGGTCGAGACCGGAGGCGGTCAGGGAAATCGAATTCCCCAGAATCCCTGTCGACACGGTAGAGGCCGTGGAAGGTTTTAGGGTGGTCGACATGAAAATCCACCTCAAGCTCCTCCAAATTGGGAGCAGAGATTCACAAAAAATGCAAGATCGTATCCGCCAATAAGATGAAGAAATTCTGAGATTAAGGTAGCAGGGTCCTCCTGCAGTGCTTCCACCACAAGCTCAGGCCGCTTTAGTTCCTGTGGTGCCAGTAGAACAACATGTTGCTGGCAACTATATGGAGCCGTTGTACGAGAGGTTTCGCAAGCATGCACCTCCAATTTTTCTGGGAGGTCCAAGAGGTAGAGGATTAGGGCGAGGTCCGTCCTGATACTCCATTAGAAGCCGAGGAGGAGGGAGCAGCTCAGAGGCTACCCTTTGGTGGGTTCAACGAAGATGGAGAACACGTGTCTGAGGCCGGTGAAATCCTGGATGCCGGTGAGGACTACGTTACTGAGGAATACACCGAGGTTGTTCCTCAAAGAAGACAAAATGCAGAAGGGGCTCGGTGGGTTTCTCCTCCATCTATAGTAACCCAGGCAAAACTGAAGAATTTGGAGAAGCACGGCTACTTGAGGGATGTCAAAAGCTTCCTTCCCTCTCCAAACCACTGGGCAACCAGTCCAAGGGAGGGGTACTGTGCTTGGTCGGGCGCTCATACTAAGTAGGGTGCAATGTTGCCCTTGCTTCCATACTTTAGGAGAATTACGGATTACTACCATCTTTGCCCAACCCAGTTCACTCCAAAGGGCATCAAATATATATCCGCCTTGTTCATCCTTTATGCCTCACAAAGATGGAGGGAGCCATCCCCACACGACACCAAGTGGCTCTTTGATCTAAAGTCAACTCCCAAGTAGAGGAGGTTGGGGTATTTCTATTTTTCTCAGCTCGAGGAGAAGTGGCTAATGGGCACCGTGGACACCGATGTCAGCAAGATAGGACATTTTGTGTATGAGTACTACTTTGTCCAGGGCATGGATACTGTCCACACTCGGTTCCAGCAGATCCCCTCATATTGCTGCCCTCCCTTCACTTTGGGGCTCATGAAGAGGGCACAGAGAATTCTTCAGCTAGCAAATGCTGCTCAGAACATCACCCTGCTGGGCACTGGGGCCAATTATGTTAAGTATAAACTCTTCCCAGAGGACTTTGTGCCAAGGCCCGTGAAGGAGAAGAAGAAGGCAAAGCCTAGCTAGGTCGAGGTGACTGAGCAGGAGAAGCTGAGTAAGAAGAAGAAGAAGAAGAAAGAGGAGGAGGAGGCTCTCCCTCGTGACCAAGCACCAGTAGAGCGTGCTATCAGGATAAGGGAACCTGATATGCCTGTCTGGTCGTTAGCCCCAGTAGAGGGAAAAGGGAAAGTCATCCTGATGGAGTAGGAAGAAGACTCTTCGGACGATGATCCTCCGTCTTTTCTTGTTCGGGCAAATGCTCCTGCCCACATGCATGGTATTTTGACTTGTATTTATTTCTTTCATTACATGCTTTATATTACACTTGCTTCTAACTATGTTGTTTTGTTTGTGTAGTCATGTCCCAGAAAGTACTCCAAGCTCTAAAGAAGAGGGTTGGTGAAAACTCGGGCCAGGCTCCCCTGCCCAAGAGGTCTAAAGGCAATGAGGCTCCGTCCAAGGAGAAGGAGAGGAAGAAATAGACCTCTCTGAGGAACGACCTGTCGTGGACCCTCAAGTCTAGAAGGTCTCAAAATCCAAGAGTTCCAGTGGGAGGAGCTCAAAACGGCCTGCATTAGCTCCTTATGTATAATGCACCCGCTCGGTTTTAAGTCAAAAAAGTATTTTCTTGTGAAAAACTTCATTTGTATGCTCGATATATATCCCGAGCACTTAGAAAATCTGTATTTTTTATTTTAAGAAAACTAGCTCTACAATTTTTTATAAATTTTCTCCTATTTTGGTAGAAGGACTATTTGCCTTTACTTTACTGCATTTGTTTGTAATTTTAGTATCAAAACACTATTTGTAATTGTGTTATCTATTTATGTAGGTCTTATCTCTTTGGAGGGATTGGTTAGAAGTTCGTGTTCGTATCAAAAAGCACCAAGGATTCTACCTCTAGCTCGGTTAGTTTAGCTATATATTTGGCTAGTAATTGTTCTCATTAAAAGAAGATTATATAGTGAATATTTTGCTAACTCTACTATGTTCTCTCATTTGATTTTTGGGTATTGTTAATTGATTGCTTCCACTGCAAAAAAAGAGCTACCTATATCTCTTGATGAGGAAGAAGATCCAGGATTTGAGCATATACATAATGAAGAAGATGGACAAAATATGGAATCAAGTCAGCCACAAAATTGTCCACTTTACCTACTGATGGGACAAAGGAAAATGATCTGAAGAGAAAGGCAGTTAAGCCTCCATCAATGGTTTGGAATCACTCTACTAAGGTAAGTAATGCTAAAAATAATGAAAAAGCTAAATGTAATTACTGTAGTAGTGTACATGCATGTGGTAGCAAGAAAAACGGAACTAGTAATTTGTTGAATCATATTAGAATTCAATGTAAGAGTTTTCTTGGGAGGTGATAAGAAGAAAAAACACTATGTTTTGAATTGATGAAAGGGGAGGGAAACACTTTCATGACTCATAAATTTGACCCCAAAGGAATAAGAAAATATATTGCTAGGATGATTGTCAAAGATGAGTAGCCATTTTCATTTGTAGAAAACGAAGGTTTTAGAGAACTTCTTCAAAATATGGAGCCTAAATTTAATGTCGCTTCACGTACTACTATTACAAGGGATATCATGAATCTTTACCTTAGAGAGAAAAAGAATTTAAGAGCTATAGTTGTGAAGAAGAAAAAAGGAGTTTGTCTTACAACTGATACATGGAGATCTTGTCAAAATTTGGATTACGTGTGTTTAACTGCTCATTTCATTGATGACTCTTGGGTCTTGCATAAGAAGATATTGAGTTATTGTGTTGTTCCTAATAATAAAGGTGACACTCTTGGTAAAGCTATTGAACAATGTTTGTTAGATTGGGGGCTTGAGAGGGTATTTACTATTACTGTGGATAATTCATCATCAAACAATGCTTCTGTTCAATATGCCAAGAATACTGTGAATCAGTGGGGTGGTGCAATTTTGAGAGGTGCTTCTCATATTCTGAACTTGATTGTTCAAGATGGAGTTGAGGAATATGACCAAAGTATAAACAAGATTAGAGATGTTGTGAGATATGTGAGATCTTCATCTTCTAGAATGCAAAAACTAAAAGAGTGTGTAGAGCAAGCTAAAATCTCAAGCAAGAACTCAGTTTCTTTAGATGTTGCAACTCGTTGGAATTCTACTTATTTGATGTTAGAGGCTGCTGAAAAAGTATCAAAAGGCTTTTGAAAGGATGGAGTTTCATGATGTAGGATATGTCAAAGAGTTTTGCAGCTTTGTAACAAAAACGTGTCCCGATGAGAATGATCGGCAGAATGCTAGAATGTTTACGAAGTTCTTGAAGATCTTCTATGATACCACCTTAAGGTTCTCTGGGTCAAATTATGTGACATCAAACCAATTTTTAGATCAAGTCTCTTTTATTCATAGTCGGTTAGAATTTTGGGTTGGGAATATGAATAATTGTAGGCTAAGAGCAATGGCTGAATCAATGAAGGAAAAATATGACAAGTATTGGGGGAAAATTGAGGGCTTAAACCTTCTTCTACTTGTGGCTGTTTTGCTTGATCCACGTCATAAGGAGCCATTTTTAAATGTATGTTTTGAGATGATGTGTGGTGATTCAAAAGAAGCTTCAAGATATTCTACAAATGTAAGAAAGACTTTGGATCATATGTACAAAGAGTATTGCAAATCAATGTCAATGGTGGTATGCATAATTCCTCTAGTACTCACATTGCAGAAGATAATGTGGGTAATGATGAGGATGATGATGATGATTATGCTTTGTATAGTCAACAATGCGATGCAAAGTTAAAGGCCGTTGATTTCTCAAACAACAAAACAGAAGTTGACAAGTACTTCATAGAAGCATGTGAGAATGACAACCAATCTGATTTTGATATTCTAAAGTGGTGGAAAAAGAATGCTGGTAGATTTAAGATTCTTTCTATGATTGCACAAGATGTCTTCGCCATGCCTGTATCTACTGTTGCCTCGGAGTCTGCTTTCTCTACCGGCGCATGTGTCATTGATCGATATAGGAGTTGTTTAACTCCTAAAGCTGTACAAGCACTTATATGTACTCAAAATTGGATTCAACAAATAGCAAAAATTGATGTTGATGATCTGAAAATTGAAGAAGTGGAAGCATTAGAAGCTGGTAATATGCATCTATATTTTAACTTTATTTTATAATCTTTTCAATGGAATATAGTAATTTTGTTTTTGTTTTGTTTTGTTGTGTTTTTTGTAGAAATTCTTAATGGAGTTGGTGATCTCAAAATTGAGTAAACATCCTCTTTTGTGAGATTGGACCATCAAAGATTAAACTCAAGAGAGTAATTGATTTAATATTTTATATAATATTTGCATTCCATGTATTGGACTTGTTTATTAAGACTTTTGCTTATTAAGCTAGATTTGTGTTATATTTTTATTATGGGATCATGAAGATTATGTTGGATTTGGACTAAACTATTGTTTATTATCTATGTTGGATTATTAGGTTTTAAATTATATTTTTTCATATATTTTTTTAATGAAATCAGCCTAAAGAGTGGCTAAAATGGATTGGATTCATCCATTGGATCCATTGGATGGATCAAATCCAATCCAATAAAGAACCAGTTAAAGAATCCAATGGATGGAACCAATCCAATCCAATACATCCATTGGATCAGATCAGATTGGATGACTCAATTCAATTGGATTGGATCGGATGGCAAAATCCAATATCCAATAAATAATTGGATTGGATCGGATGGGTCCAAATCCATTAGATTTGATCCAATGAACACCCCTAATGATTAGCTTCTCGATCATAGGTCAATCTTTTGTGGGACGAAGGTTCTAGTTCTACAGGCAACATAGCTTCATAGACATATATAGGCCATAGCAAAAAGAGTTTGTCCAGTTGTGCGGTATGACCATAATACTTTTGGTAGTTCCTCCGGCTAGTTCCCCTTAGCTTCTTCAAGTCGTTTTTTTCAAAGTGTCTTATTGACTGCTTTGACCTGACCATTTGATTGAGGATGTGCCACTACAGAGAAATTTTTTATGATTCCATGGTTTGCGTAGAAATCTAAGAACAATTGGCTGTCAAACTATTTGCCATTGTCTGAGACTATTTTGTGCGGGAGTCTAAACCGACATATTATATTTTTCACCACGAAGTCCAATACTTTCTTAGATGTAATTCTCGCCAATGGCTCAACTTCTGTCCACTTTGTAAAATAATCAACTGCGACCATTGCATATCGTACTCCACCCTTACCTTTACGCAATTATCCGATCAGGTCAATTCCTAAATAGCAAATGGCCAAGGTCTTTGCATTTGAGTTAGCTCGTTAGGTGGTGGACGGGGTATCATTGAAAATCTTTGGCATTTATCACATTCCTTTACATAGGCCATTGATCTTCCATCATGGTCGGCCAGAAATATCCTTGCCTTAGTGTTTTCTTTGATAGGCTTTGCCCGGCTGCGTGGTTGCCACAGAATCCATCATGTACTTCAGACAGAAGTCGTGCAGCTTATTATTTTGTAACACATCTAAGTAATGCCATGGAGAATCCCCTTCTGTACATTACTCCTTCTACGATGATGTACCGTACAACCTTCCTTCTTATCTTCCGAGCTTTATTTCTATCATTTGGAAGTTCTCCAGCATTGAGGTAGGCTGCAATAGGCATCATCCAGTTCAGAGTTGTGTCTATCATTTCAATTTCCTCCGCACAGGTGATGCTAGGCTCTTCTAGGAATTGAATTAGGACTAAATAAGCCTTATCAGTTATGGTGCTTCTTACAAGTCGGCTAGGGCATCAGCAGTTCTGTTTTCTTCCCTTGGAATTTGCCTGAGAGTATAACCCTTGAATTGTGCAAGCATATCCTGTATTTTTCTTAAATAAGCTATCATTTTCTCCCCCTGGGCCTCGTACTCTCCCGACACATGATTCACTACCAATTGTGAATCACTACAGATCTCGATGTGTTTAGCGTGTAGCTCCCAAGCAAGTTTCAAGCCAGTAATGAGGGCATCGTACTCTGCTTCATTGTTAGAAGCTTTGAATCCAAATTTAACTACTCTATGCAGATATTGTCCCCCAGGTGTGATAAGGGCAATCCCTGCACAAGATAGTTGATCTGTAGTTGACCCGTCCACGTGCAATTTCTAGGTAGGTTTGTCTTCGTTGTTGTTTGGTATGGATTCTTGTACTGGCTCCGGGTTGTCCTTTAAGCAGCTACTTTCTTTTTTGTCGGCACACTCAACTACAAAGTCTACCAAGGCCTATCCTTTGACTGTTGTTCGGGGTTGAAAGATTATTTCGTACTGACCCAACTCTACTGCCCATTTGAGTAACCGTCTAGAAGCGTCGAGTTTTTGCAATACTTGGCATAATGGTTTGTCAGTGTATACCCGAACAAGATGAGCCTGGAAATAAAGTCTTAGCTTCCTTGTTGGTAAGATTAGGTAGTAAGTAAGCTTTCTATCAATGGGTAACATCCTTCAACTTCAATGAGTCTTTTGCTAATATAATAGTGTGGATGCTGAATGTTGTTCTCTTCTTTAATCAACACGGCACTCACAGCATATTCTATAACAACTAGGTATATTCCTAATTGTTCTCCGTCCAGGGGTTTTGAGAGTACGAGAGGTTTTGCAAGTTGTCTTTTTAGCTCTTGCAAGGCATTCTCACATTCCTCCGTCCATTCAAATTTCTTGTTACCTCAAAGTATGTTGAAGAAAGGAACACACTTGTATGTTGACTTTGAAACAAATCTACTGAGTGCGGCTATCCGACCAGTTAAGCTTTGGACTTCTTTAGTTTTTGTTGGCGATTTCATATCTAGGAGGGCTTATATTTTCTCTGGATTGGCTTCAATACCTCGAGCATTAATAATAAAACCAAGAAGCTTACCCGAGCTGACTCTAAAGGAGCACTTTAAGGGGTTGAGTTTCATGTTGTATTTTTTGAGGATTTCAAAGCATTTGTCTAGGTCCTCTATATGCCCCCAGCCTTCCTGGATTTGACGAGCATGTCATCAACGTATACTTCCATATTTCGTCTGATCTAGTCTTTAAACATTTGATTCACCAACCTCTGGTAGGTAGATTTAGCATTCTTTAGACCAAACGGCATGACCTTATAACAGTATAGACCCATATCTGTTCAGAACCTTATATGTTCTTAGTATGGTGGATGCATTCTGATTTGATTATACCCCGAATAGGCGTCCATAAAGCTTAGGATCTCGTGCTCGGCTATTGCATCCACGAGTTGATCTATTCTTAGAAGTGGAAAACAGTCTTTGTGGCATGCCTTGTTGAGATTGGTAAAATCAATACATAATAGCCATTTTCTGTTGGACTTGGGTACCAGTACAGGATTAGCTAACGAAGCTGGGTAGAAAGCTTCAATGATGAACTTGTTAGTACGCAACTTTTCTACATCTTTTTTTAATGTCTGTGCCCGTTCTTTGTCCAATAATCTTCTTTTTTGTTGAACGGGATGAAAGTTTTGATTGATGTTTAGGGCGTGAGATATTACAGAAGGATCAATAATGACCATATCCTCGTGTGACCAGGCAAAAATGTCTAGGTTTGCTCTTAGAAATTTTATTAAGGCTAATTTTACTTCGAGCAGGAAACCTTTGCCAATTTTGAGTTTCCTGGTCAGGATAATTGGGTCGATTTCTATCTCTTCCAATTCTTCCACTAGCCCTACATTTGTATTTGGTTCCCCAAGTCGGGGATCCACATCCTCGTCCCCGCCTTGGGTGACTTCCTATTGGGCAATACTTTTCCCTTTGCTCGAATTCTGGCTGGAGGTATTCTCCTTTTTGACCTTGGTCAGGGCAAGCTTATAGCATTCCCGTACAATTTTTTAATTCCCTTTGAGGCACCCTATCCCATTTTTTGTTGGGAACATGATGCACAAATGAAAAACTAAAGTGACAGCTTTCAAGTCATATAGGGTTGGTCGGCCTAACATGACGTTGAAGGCTGATGGAACATCAATTATCAAAAATTGTGCCATCACAGTTATGCTCCTTGGAGCTTGCCCAACACTGAGGGGTAAACAGATTTGCCCCAAAGGTGCAACACTTTGGCCGAAAAAACCATACACCAATTGGGTACGGGGGATTAAATATTTAAGTTAGAGCCCCATCTTCTCGTATGTTGTCTTAAACAAGATGTGCAAAGAGGCTCTATTGTTCATCATGGTCTGGGCCACTGTTTTGTTGGCTATCTGCACTTCCATGACGAAAGGATCGTGATGTGAGAAGTGGACGTGGACAACATCTACTTTTGTGAAGATTATAGTGGGTTCCCCTACCCGTGGTATTTTTGGCTTTCTTTCCTCTACGGCCAAAACTATTTCCTTTTGCTCGTGTTGTAAGGCTCGGGCATACTTTTCCCGAGCTTTGCCCAAGTCTCCAGCTGGGTGTGGGCCCCTGATAATGACTTGTAGATGCCAATCTACTGGTAAATGGGGCATCAATAAATCCTGGTTATTGTCTATTTGGGCGGCCCTTTGATTTTGGTTGACCTTGACATATTTATGCAAGTGCAGGTTATGCTTTATGATTAAGAATTCAATTTCTCGGTTCAAGCTATTGCTCTCATTCGTGTCGTGGCCGTAGTCTAACCCTGTGTCTGATAAATCTAGGAAACTTTATTCACATAGTCATGTTTACTTTCCAATGTGTTGACAGCACAATAAACAGGATCAAGTATGTGAAAAGCGTTTCAGACGAATTCATACATTATGTACATATAATCATGAAATAAATCATGTGAACCATGCAACATTAAATGTTATTTCTGATCTATATTAATAAATAAATCTGATTATATTGAAACGAGTTTTATTTAGGGCATAAAACCCAACAGTTATTAGGTATAACTCCACCTAAAGAACAGTCAGGTAGGATCTGGCCGTCTACCGCTTGGCCCATAGGTTGGACCTATGACCAGGGATTGGACGACTGACCATTATGAGTTTGGGCGGTATGCCCAGTAGCAATTTTTTCTATACCGCCCAGTGGGATACTAGACGCGGTAGCTGGTTGCTGATTAGTAATCTGATAGGCTCTTTGTATCATTATGGTAGCCTGTCTTGTGTGGTCATCGATGGCTGCTTGTTGAGCCTTTAATGTTTCCATCTCCCTGTCCCTCCACTCAATGAACTAGTCTTGCTACTCATCAAACGCAAGGTTTATTGCAGCACGAAGATCTCCTGATCATGGTGCAAGGTGTTATTATGGCCTTGCATGAGTCCAAGGGCAGCACGGAGGTTTTGGATCTCGGTATCATGCCCCACTAACCTCTGAGCATTGGTGGAGTACGGGACTTCGGTGCTGGGAGTGGTTTGGTCGGCTGTAGAACTGGTATTTCCAATCTCTTGCACACTTGGTGTGATCCCAACCAGAGGGGGAGTCACACTGTGGCCCACAATAGGTGGTTGTGTGTTGGGCTACTCAGGATTGGTCTCTGGTGGAACCCTTGTATTCCTAGGGGGTTGTACAATAGGTTTCGTCACCATTGGGGCACTCTGATCGACCAGGCCTCTGCGAGTTTGCACCACCATTCTGTATGCCTGTGAAGATTTAAGACAAAGAACAAACTTGGGTTTTTGCTCTCAATGAAAGTACCAAAATGTTGACCATGCTTTTAGTCAATGACAATGAGTCAATTATTAAGTGATTAGAAATGTAATTAAAATAGAGCGAAAACCAATAAGTAGTAAAGAACACCAGATTTTGAAGAGGTTCGCCCCTTTAGTAGAGTAATAGCCTACTCCCCTTAGATTGTATTAACTTGAGAACAAAGAACACAATGTTTTTTCTCTCAAAGCTCTTACAATGAGATCTCTAAGTAATTCTCTTAGATCTCTCTCTAAAGCAATTCTCTCAATCCCCCTCTACAGTGAAGCTAGATCACTATTTATAGGGCCTTAATGCACGAGGGAAGGTTTCCCTTTTGCTTATAATGTCTATAATAGGAAGGAACATTCATTACATAAATAGAATACATGAAATGGGGGATTGAGACAGCTTGTCATATCCCTCTAATTCAATCCCATGATTGTAGGGATTGCCTACGTGCTTGGACTCCACGATATCAATCCTGAAGTAGTCAAGTCTTAACAAATAGCTCAAAAAACCAAACATGCTCTCTGCTCGGGTAGTCTGCCCTTTACCCTGCTTGGGTAAGTAGACGTTGTGCGTGCATATATGCTACTTGAAGTTTTTCACGATATTAATCTCTACCTAGGTGCAAAGGATATTGGACACGTGTCACTCGTATATGCTGCCACATTATAGTGCAAAAAATGGGATAACACCCCTTGCTTCCTCTGGCTGGTCATGGGGGACTTTAATAATTATCTATCCCCAAATGATAGGAATAGCTCTTCTATTCCCCCTCACTATGCTATGGTCAAATTCAATTCCTTCCTCTCGCAACATAATTATTCCCCCTCCCTTGCATTGGTAACAAATTTACCTGGAAGCATGGTAGGTTGCTCGAACAGTTGGACTGGTGTATTATAAATGATCACTGATCCAATCTCTTCCCCCTTATTTCTCTTTCCCATCTTCCCTTTTATGTTTCTGACCACTGTGCTCTAAAAGTCACTCTTAAAGATAAACTAGCTCGAACAACAAGGAAGAAAAGATTCCACTTTGAGAACCACTGGCTTTCTAATCCAAATTTTTACCATTTGGTGAAGAATTTCTGGTCTCTCAACCCCCCTAATCCCCCTCGTGATAACCTCTACACTTCCTCTCCAAGCAACAAACTAGTGTCCATGCCATTGTTAATTGGAACAAAAAAAAAATAGTAGTCTTAAGCAAAGAATTTTGATCACACAAACTGAGTTGGAAATAATTTTATCATCAACCTCACCAACTCAGGACCAACTTCTCAAAGCCCAGACCCTCCAATCTTCCCTTGATACTCTGTTGTACAAGGATGAAGTTTATTGGAACAAAGGGCTAGAGTTGATTGGTTAAGGGCGGGTGATAAGAAAAGCCACCTCTAGGAGAAGAAACAAAACCATCAGAAGCATAACCTTTAATGATGGAACAATTACTGATAATGATGATGTTATTAGAAATTGTTTTGTCAACTTTTATGTTAAGCTTTTCTCTTCTAAAGGCTCCAATGAGGATGCCATCGCCAAAATTCTCAAAGAGGTCCACAACCATCTCAGTCTCTCTCAATATCATATCCTTGACAATTCCTTTGTACCTGATGAAATTAAGCCTGCTCTGTTCCAACTCTCATGTCACAAGGCTCCTGGGCCAGATGGCCTTAATGCCTTTTTCTATCAGAAGCATTGGTTTGTTTTAGGGAAAGATTTGTGTGTTGTTGTTCTTGATATTTTGAATAGAAATTCTGATATCTCTTTAGTCAGTCAAACCACTATTGTCCTGATCCCAAAGAAAAAGAATGCATCCCATGTTCGAGATTATGGGACCATTAGCTTGTGCTCCACTATGTATAAAATTGTTGCCAAAGTCTTATCCAACAAAATCAGGGTTGTCTTGGGCTCTTTAATTTCAAACAATCAAAGTGATTTTCTTTCTAATAAACTTATTTTTGAAAATACCCTTATTACTAATGAAGTGGTCAATGCTATTAATAACTAAAGAAGTGGCAAACTGGGGTGGGCTGCCCTCAAACTCAATATGGAGAAGGATTTCAATAGAGTTGAATGGAATTTCATCAAAGCCATTCTGCTCCATTTTGGTTTCCCTAAAAGGTTTGTCTCCCTTGTTCTTTGCTGTCTTTCCATTGTCTTCTTTAAAATTCTGATCAAGGGTTGTCACTCTCAAAGTTTTCATTCTTCTAGTGGCATAAGATAAGGGGACCCCCTCTCCCCCTACCTTTTCTTCCTGATCTCTGAAGGACTCTCTACTGCCATCTATGCTAGTATGAAAGCCAACCTTTAAGAGTTTCCCCATATGCAGAATTGCCCTTGTGATCTCCCACTTACTTTTCGCAAATGATAGTTTGCTTTTTGCCACTGTCACAGTTGAGAACTGCCAAGCTATTAGGAATATCCTTAATACTTATAATAAGGCCACTGACCAAGCAGTTAATTTCTCCAAATCCTCCATCCTTTTTTCACCAAACACTAGCCTCGCTAATAAAAATATCTTCCTAAATCATCTCAGTCTGTTCAATAAAGAGTTCATAAGTAAATACTTAAGGGTCCCTCAGTGTGTTGGTAGGCTTAAGAACTCTTCCTTCCATTACCTTTTTCAGAATGTTAGTGTTGGAAATTATTTTACCAGGATTTTAGATCTACTCACAAGTATGTTGATTAAAACCCTAAATATGAACTTTCTAAAACGATGAAATAAACACATATAAAGTTTAGTAAACCTTACATTGGGTGCAGCGGAATAATATGTGTAATGACCGCTCTAGTAATGTGGATTAGTAAAGGCAATTAGCACTAATTTTTATTATTTTATTATTATTTGTGAATTAATTTAAAATGTGGACCCCAATATTTAGAAATAAATATTAGAGTTATAATTTCTCAATTCTGGAGATTTTATTAAACTCTAGGGGTATTATTTAGCTTATATGTGAAATATGTTAATTTGCTCTCAGCCCTGTGATAGTGGAAGATTTATACCCACACCACCTACCCCGAGACTAACAGGCTCTCATTTTTGACTTACTAGATCACCTCAGGTACACCTCCTAGTGTGATCATTCCTTTCTCATAGTTAAAATCTTTTTAACTAGAATTAATGCTAATAAGCATTACCGCACATGCATAGACATACTTAGCAACTTTATATCAAAAAAAAAAAAAACTTATCACACTTCTCGAACAACTTTACACATATCAAATAAGAAGACAATTCAAACAATTAGTAAATAATCCACTAATCAACTAACAATCAGCACTTACTAAGCCATGAGTCGAACGAGTCTTTGCAGCCAATGTACATATCAAGCCAGTCTTCAGGATCTTTAAACCTTGGTCACTCTGATACCATGTTGTAACGCCCTGACTCTCAGGGACGCCACGTGTGTGCTTTTATAAACTTATTATTATTACTAATCTATAAATTTTTAGAAAAAAATGTAGTTTAATTAAAACCTTTAATTAAATTCAACATAAAGACTTTCATTTTAAATACTGTTGTAATATGGGGATTCCCTGCTAAGAAAATTCTTTTACAACTAATTACAATTCCATTTGAACAAGAATAGGTTATACATCAAATCATAGAAAAGGGTTGATCCTGCTTCACAAAAGCCAAGACAACACGGTTGATATGTACACTGCTGGAAGACCTTTGACCCATGGCCGAACAGAACTGCTAATCTTCTTACCTGCACCATGAAGTACCCGTGAGTCACAGTGACTCAGCAAGAAAAGCTACTAGATAAAGAAAATCATGGAAAATAATAGCAAATTATAGTACCACAGATTATACATACCAAGAGATCATTCTCTTTCAACGTACATATACAATTCAACGTCTATACAGGAAAACTTGTTACAAAATTAAGAGTATTTATAGTTATACATAATCAATAACCTCAGTGTTTCATAAAACACCCTAATCATATAGTATTGTAAACACTTACTTTTAATGCTTCAGAAAGCACTCCAGTTCACACATTAACATATCAACTCAATCTTTGTACTTCATAAAGCATTCTAATCATGTATTATTACAAGAAAAGTGATTAACTTCACAAGCAACATAACATCCATTCAGTCCCACTATAACATAATATATTCAATTACAACTCATCATATAACAACACACTTAATCCATCTCACGACCTCGTAATCACACAATCCCGGTACCTCATAAAGTACCCTTACCACTCGTTACCCACAAGCTACATATGTCACTATTGTTGCTCGATATAGCAAACAATAAGTAAGAAACCTATCTGCGGTTTCAGGAGTAATTACTCATAACGGTGATAACCGTTTCTTTTACTCGATCATAATCGAGCCACAACGATAATAATCGTTTCATAATACTTCCCTCGATCATAATCGAGTCAAATGATGATAATTGTTTCATAATATTTCCCTCGATCATAATCGAGTCAAACGATGATAATCGTTTCATATCATTACCCTCGATCATAATCGAGTCAAACGATGATAATCGTTTCATATCATTACCCTCGATCATAATCGAGTCACAATGATGATAATCATTTCCTATTAATTTCCCTCGATCATAATCGAGTCACATCCAATACATATCATTAACCTCGATTAAGATTAAGTCACAACAACGTATAACAAGATTTCGATCTTAATCGAAACTGTAACAATCATAACATTAACCTTATACAATATTTAATACTTTTCTTACCTCAAGTCCAAAGTCAAGTATGTGGGCCGACCTGAGTGGAACGATGCTCGACACTTTCGAGTCCTATGTCACGGCAAAGGTAAATCAATAAGGGTCTATTCCAAAACACTGTCTAAAACTCGCATAAAATAACCTAGGGTTTTCTACCAAATCTTATCGTAAGAACACCCTAAAGTAAAATATATCTTTTGGCTCTAAACTATGTCTCATACTGTAGAGCTCTTCATAAGCTTCGAAACGGTATATAGAATGTCTAAAACGGACACCCGAGTGAAAAGTTATGGCTAAAATACGAAAAAACGGCGATTCCTGAAAATTGACCATCCGGAATTTCGGTTGGTGCAGCCCTGTACCATTCGGAATTCCGGTTCATCACACCAGAAAGTCGAAAATTTTAGATCTTCAAAGTCCCAAAACTTTCTCCAAACCTAACCAATTGTTTCCAAACTTCACAGAACAGTTCTATAACATGTATGCAACATATCTCAACACTCAAAACCAACAATTAACTTAAAATCACAACTTCACCATTGTTGAGTGAGTTTTGAGCTCTTAAACTCTAACTCACTCAACTCAAACTACAACTACAAACTCAACCACACCCGCCAAACTGCTCCAAATCAAACCAAAATCATATACTCAACATAATCCAAGCATCAATTAACATCACCTCATCCATTTAACCAAAATTGCATAATTAAGTGAAATTAAACTTAATAAAATTCACCTAAATCAATTCAAATGAAACAGCCACTAATTCTAATTGATTTAAACTTAAATAAACTTTAAATCCAGCCTACAAACACATCCTCAACTCTCCTTAGCATAACAGCCTTGAAATTGAACTAAACCCTAAGCAAAAACTCAATTCAAATCATGAAATTTCAAGGAAAAGAGCATGAGACTCACCTTTAATCTTGGGCAGAACCTTGGGTTAGCTTAAACCAATCTAAACTTGGTTGATTGAAGAAGAAAAACTCAGCTTCAAATGGCTTCTTAGGATTTTCGAGAGAGAGAGAAAGAGAGAGCAACATATATGTATTCTAATTTTTTTTTTCCTTTTTATCTAACATTTCCTATCTTTAATTTAAATAAAAAGAAAAAAAAAACCTAAATTATAATTCTAATTCAGCCAACAAAAATTCAAAATCCATATAAGACAAAACTAAAATAATACTTGGTAAAATGACTATTTTACCCCTCCCTTAAAGCTTGAGTTATAACTTAACCTAAGGGTATTTTGGTCATTTTCTAACTTTCCCGATTTAACCTACTTCTCAATATTTTAACCTAGTCCGGTATAATTCCAATATAACACAATTTCAACCATCGTGACATTTCTGACCATTCTGTCGAGTTCCACAATTGTCAGGCCCGAAAATATTTTATTCGAATTATGGTATCTACGATACCCACATATTTCAATACAATCTCCGTAATTAATAAATTACGCTTTATTATTCATTTACTCATATTTTCCTAATCAACTCGTAATTAGTTTAAGTAGGATTATAATCCAACTCTAATACCCACTTAATCACATATTTAATAAAATATGTCTGATTAAAATATCAATACATTTTTCGGGATATTACAAAAAGTACTGTAGCGTGCCTTAGCATTAGGGCGTTACAATTTTGGTATCAGAGCCTTGACCCAACCGGAAGTGTGGTCGACGAGGACGTCAGACCCCGTAAGGGGGGGTGATTGTGACAGTCAGTAGTCCCGTGATCCGTAAGGGGAAACACCGGGTAAGCTGTGCAATCCCACACCGCATGGGGAAGGTCAAGTGGGATGATTCTGAGACTGTGTAGGTATGGGACTACACAGTTGAAGAGGGCTTAAATGGATTGATTGGTACTACCTATATCAACAAGGTGCATCTTGTTTTTCGGTAGCCCATCTCGAAAGAACTCCAGAGTTAAGCGTGCTTGACCTGGGGCAATTTTAGGATGGGTGACCTCCTGGGAAGTTTTCCCAGGAAGCGTGCGAGTGAGGACAAAGCACGCTGGAAGCACTCGTGTTGGTCTGTAGGGCCAGTCATCAGTTCATGAAGCAGCCAAAGTGACATACTCGTGTATAAGAGCCATTCATTCCGTGAGTGTAAGGGCCCAATGGAGGCTTGAAGCGAGGACATTACAAATGAATGGTATCAGAGCCGCCAGGTTTGTCTACAGAAGCTTGCTATGACATGTACAATCTTCATCAGAGAAAGCTCGGTTCACGGTTCAGTAAGCCTGTACTTGTTTAGTATTTTAAATAAATGTGAATGTGAAAGCATTATAGGAAGCATATTAGATTTTAATTAATTATAAAAGTGTGTTGCCTTTAAGTCTTTAAGAGCGGTGTTAAGTTTTGATCGCTGTCTAACTTGCCTGGCTTATGGATTCGCAGGCTAAGTCCTATTACATGGATGCCCCGCGAAATACAAGAAGTTAGGGTGGCATGGTTGAGACCGGAGGCGGTCAGGGGAATCCTCAAAATCCTCGTGGTCGCGGCCGTGGCCGTGGCAGAGCTCAGGGTGGTCGCCCTGTAAATGCACCTCAAGCTCCTCCTGATTGGGAGCAAAGATTTGCTGAAATGCAAGATAGAATCCGCCAGCAAGATGAAGAGATTCAAAGATTGAGGCAGCAGGGTCCTCCTGCCGTGCCTCCTTAAGTGGTTCAGGCCGTTGCAGTTCCTGCGGTGCCAGCAGAGCAACCTGTTGTTGGCAACCGTATGGAGCCGTTGTACGAAAGATTCCGGAAATAGGCACCTCCAGTGTTTTTGAGAGGCCCTGATGTGATGAAGGTCGAGCAGTGGCTTTCAGTGATTGAATGCATCCTCAATTTTATGGGAGTGGTTGGAAATGACCGGGTGACCTGCGCCACTTTCCAGTTTCAGGAAGATGCTCTCGTGTGGTGGGAGTTGATAACCCTCACTCGGGACGTCACGCTGATGACCTGGGAAGAATTCAAGGAGTTATTTAACTCCAAGTATTACAATGAAGTAGTCCGCAGTGCAAAGCGAAAAGAGTTCACTGATCTAGTTCAAACTGAAGGAATGTCGGTTACAGAATATACGACCAAGTTTGACCGTCTGGCAAAGTTGGCAGCGGGAATTGTGCCAACCGATTTTAGCAAGAAAGAAAAATATTTGGCGGGTTTGAGTGCAAAGATTCGACATGACTTAGTGATTACTACCACTGAAGCAACCACATATGCGGAGATGGTTGAAAAGGCTTTGAGAGCCGAGGGGGCAGTGAAATTCCTTCAAGAGCCCTGGGTGACTCCGAGTGTTGGTGGAACCCCCACTGTTCCTACTCCTGTTTATGGTAGGGATGGTGGTGACTCCACCACTGAGCAGAAAAGAAAAATTGTTCCGGCTTCTGGTGGTTCGGGGCAAAGTAAGCGGTTCCGTGGGAACCAAGGTAGAGGAGGACGCCAGGGTTACTCTTACCCTGAGTGTCCACGGTGCAAGAAACATCATCCGGGAGAGTGTAACCGGAAGACATGCTTTCTGTGTGGCATGGTGGGGCATTTCAAGAAAGATTGCCCCCAGGCAAAGAAAGAGGAGCCGAAAGCTGAGGTGAAACCGGTTCCTGCTCGTGTGTTTGCCATTACCCAAGCTGATGCTGCAGCCAGTCCTTCTGTTGTGACAGGTCAGCTTCCCGTCAACAACTTGTTATTTACAGTATTATTTGACTCGGGAGCTACACGTTCATATGTGGCTACAAGGGTAATTGATCTTTTGGGAAGGCCTTGTGATATTTTAGAAAGAGGGTTTGGAACCCTAATGCCTAGCGGAGAATTGGTTATCTCTAATAGGCGCATTAGGTCTATGCCAATTAGGATCGAAGATAGGGAATTGAGTACTGACCTTATAGAATTGAAATTAACAGAGTTTGATATTATACTGGGAATGGATTTCTTATCCAAGTATTCGGCCAGTATAGATTGTAGGCGTAAAATGGTGACTTTTCAGCCGGAAGGTGAAGATCCATTTATTTATGTTGGATCAGTTCAGGGGTCTCGAATCCCGGTTATTTTTGTACTGAGGGCTAGGGATTTACTATGCAATGGTTGTGTAGGATTTCTAGTGGTGGTATTTGACTCCAGCAGACCTGAAACATTTGGGCCTGAGGTAGTCCGGGTGGTGAAAGATTTTCTTGATGTATCTCCGACTGATCCTCAAGAGATAGAAGACATGGCGAATATTCCCTATGCCTCTGCAGTTGGAAGTCTTATGTATGCAATGTTATGCACTAGACCTGACATCTGTTATGCTGTTGGAATTGTGAGCAGGTATCAGTCTAATCCAGGACAAGAACATTGGAATGCAGTTAAGTATATTCTGAAATACTTAAAGAGTACAAGAAATCTTGTGTTAGTCTACAAGGGTGGTGCTTTAAATCCCATAGGCTACACTGATTCAGATTTCCAGGCAAGTCTTGAAGACAGGAAATCAACATCTGGGATGGTGTTTACTCTTGGGGGTGGAGCAGTGGTTTGGAGAAGTGCTAAACAAACCGCAATATCGGACTCAACTATGGAAGCCGAATACATAGCGAAAGAAGTCGCTAAAGAACTTGTCTGGCTAAGAAAGTTCTTCACCAGCATAGGAGTTGTTCCTGGAATGGAAAAGCCTCTGGTACTACTCTGTGATAACAATGGAGCAATAGCAAACAACAAAGAACCTCGAAGCCACAAGAGAAGCAAACACATTGAAAGGAAGTATCACATTATCAGAGAATACGTGGCAAGAGGGGATGTACTAGTTGAGAAAGTTGACACAGAGGACAACCTAGCTGATCCATTCACCAAAGTCTTGGCCGTGACAGCCTTTGAAAAGCACCGTCAGAATTTAGGATTAATTGATATGTACTAATTAGTTTTATATTAGTGCAAGTGGGAGTTTGTTAGGTTTTATGCCCTAAATAAAACTCCATTTCAATGTAATCCATTTTATTCAACATCAATAAAGAAACAGAAGTATTTTTCATTCATTTGTGTATGTTTTGGTTCACTTTATCAATTGCTTGTCTAATTGATTTATAAATTCATCTTAAACCCTTTTCACATACTTGATCATGTTTATTGTGCTGTCATCACATTGGAAAGTAAACATGACTATGTGAATAAAGTTTCCTAGATTTATCAGACACAGGGTTTTACTGATATGATAATCTACAACAAGAGTTTACTTGTATTTGGAGAAATACTATGTTCTTTCCAGAACATTGGTTAAAGTAAAGCTCAGGTTGGATGCATGGAGTATGCATCGGAAGGGACCGATATTGAACTTTGACTTAGATTTAATTAAACTTACCGTAAAATCTATTCAAGTCAATATCGCCAAGTTGATCCTAGATCAAATGATCTTAATCGTTATGATTAGGCTCAATCTTGAAAGGCTATTCGTGTTCTTTGATTTGTTAGTTAAGTCTACTTTTAGGTCAGGGTGATACGTACATTTTGGGAACACGGTAGTGCAATTGAGTCGGAGCGCTAGCATAAACATGGAATCTATAGCTTCTACCTGGCGAATAGTAAGCAAAGGATGATTTCCTTCGAGCTTGACCAAACGAAAATAAATGGTGGAGATCTCATTTCACATAAGCTGAAATATCATTTATACGGGGTCAAGTGTTTTAAGGATAAAATACATAGTAGGGTGTTACGGTAATTTAATCCCTTTACTGTGTAGATCATTCATATAGAGGATCATTGATCACATTAGGATTATAACAATGGATAACTAATGATGTGTCTATATGGTGGAACATATAGAGCATTCTATATACTGAGAGTGCAATTCTAAGTTATATGCGTGGATTCAACGAAGAATTAATAAGTTAGTGAATTTTAGTACTAAATTCTTGATCTACTTATTGGAAGCTCGGTTATATAGACCCATGGTCCCCCCACTAGTTGAGATAATATTGTTTGTAAGACTCTTGTAATTGGTTTTGATTAATCAATTATAATTCACGAATTAGACTATGTCTATTTGTGAAATTTTCACTAAGTAAGGGCGAAATTGTAAAGAAAGAGTTAATAGGGGCATATTTGTTAATTATGATACTTTGTATGGTTCAATTAATAAATATGATAAATGAAAATATTATTTAATAATTATTTATAGTTATTAAATAGTTAGAATTGGCATTTAAATGATTGAATTAGGAAATTGGCATTTTTGAGAAAATCAGATACCAAAGGTGTTAAAATTGCAAAATTGAAAAAATCAAGGCCCAGTCCACCTAAGCCATGGCCGGCCACCTATTGTATCTTTTTAAATTGATTTTTTCATTATTTTAATGCCATATAATTCAAATCTAACCCTAGTGGAATGCTATAAATAGATAGTGAAGGCTTCAGGAAAAACACACTTTCTGAATCAGAAAAAACTGAGCCTCCACTCTCTTCTCTAGCCGCCACTCTCTCTCTCTCTATTCTTCCTTCATATTTCGAACCTCTCTTAGTGATTAGAGTAGTGCCCACACACATCAAGCAATACCTCAATCATAGTGAGGAAGATCGTGAAGAAAGATCATCAGCAAAGGAGATACAACATCAAGGATTCAGAGAAGAAGATCCAGGTTCAGATCTTGATAATACTCTGCTACAGAAAGGAATCAAGGGTTAAAGATCTGAACGGAAGGAGTCATTATATTCCGCTGCACCCAATGTAAGGTTTCTTGAACTTTATATGTGTTTAATTTATCGTTTTAGAAAGTTCTTATTTAGGATGTTAATAAACATATTTGTGAGTAGATCTAAGATCCTGGTAAAATAATTTCCAACAACTGGCCTCAGAGCCATGGTAATTGATTTACTTGCAAGAAATTTGGACTTTAAAACGATTATTTGTATGTTTTTTGGATGGTATCATGTTGTATTGAGTGTTATTTGATGATTGATTAATGTTTGTGAAATTTTCGTGAAAAATAATTGCAATTTTATCTCTGGAATTATTTTTATTGGATAGTATGGAAAAAATTAAGCAAGTTAGCCTTTTACAGAACTTAATTTGGATTTTATTGAATTAGTTATGATTTTTTGAAGTTTTGAAAAAATCGGCCGTGTCGATATTTTCTCGCGATCGCGTATCCGTCCGTACGCTTTCGAATTTTTTTGTTTTTCTTCAATTTTTCATGCTTTTTCATGGAATTAACTTCCAATTTTTTGTATAGTTTTGTATTTATACTATTACTATTCCTAATTCAATTCTAATTATCATTTTGAATTAATTTAATATTTTTTAAATTTAATTCAAGATATTAGTGTAATTTGAATATGAATAGAATTAGTATCTATCTTCTTGCTTAAATATCTATCTTATTTTTAAATTTGATTATATTTTTTTTAAATTTAAGGTCAGATTTTAAAAGATATTTATAAAATCTTTTAGATATTTTAAAATATCTTATCTCTTAAGATATTTTTTTAATAATATCTTATCTTTTAAGATTTTTTTTAAATCTTTTTAGATATTTTGACCTTATTTAAATTTAAAATAAGATATTTATAATCATGTAATTTTAAATAGATATAAGATAAAAGTAGGTTTAATTTTAATTTTTTTTTTATTTTCGAAATTTAAATTTAATTTCCAAAATTAATTTTTTTTTAAATTATTTTTCGAATATTAAAATATTTTTTAATTTAATTATTTATTTATTCGAAATTATTTATTTAAAATTAAATAAATCCTACTTCCAACTATCCAGCTAACCCTGTTGCAGGAGTATGTATTTTAACTTATGTGTAAGTTTTCAAAACCTATTATTACATGATTGCAAATAGCCATGGTTACTTTTTGCCAGATCTAATGATCTGATGGCTCCCTTGGTCAAGATAATAATTTGTAACATGTATAATTTACAATCTTCTTTCATCTGTTTATGACCTAGCAACATGATAGGACCCATCCAAAGTGTGCCTGTGTGAGCCTCTGTGTTTAATTTTATTATAGATGCATATAGGTTAATGTTGCTAAAATAAATTATCATAGTTCTTGATAGGATTTATTTAGGTCCATTTAGTTTTTGGGCCTATTCAATTAATAACAGTTGTTCTTATTAAGGTTAAATTCCTCTCTTTTGGGCCTTGTGTGAGAGTTGGGAGCCATAGAAGTGGGTACGACATACTGAACCCAGCACCCCCTCACACAAACCACCCCAATTGTGAAGGCCCATTTGCCTGATTTGAATGACTGTACTAGGTTAATTACACTAGTTTAACCTAATTAAAATTGAATTAGCAACATAATTAATTTCATTTATTTTGAAATTAATTTAGAAAATCATAGTTTAAAGAATTTTATATTCTAAGCTAAACTATATGTATTTTCTTGTATTTAATTAAATATAGAATTATAACCATCTAGATTCTTTCTGGAACTTATTTTAAATTTTTCATTAAATATTCCTATTTAAGTTGATATTTAGTTATCTAAAACTAACCAACTTAAATCTGAATATCTTTTGAATTCAAAATTTTAAAATTAAGTTGAGGAATTTTAGGCATTGGTTATTAAGATTCTTTAGATATTTTTTAAGTTGATATTTTTTCAAATATTAACTTAAAATGGAATATTTTAGATATTTTTAGGTTAATATCTTTTTGAATATTAACTTAAAATATCTACAAAATTAAGTGGTTACAACTTAATTTTGAATTTAATTAAATCTGATTTGAAAGATATTTAAGTTGATTTTTTAGATTCTTCTAAAACAACTTAAACAAGATATTTTCAAATTTGTTCCATTATTATTCAAATTTTTTTGAATTTAATTAATATATGAAAATTAATTAAAGTTGATTTTTTTTAAATCAATTTTGATTTTTTAATTTTTCATTATTATATTATGGAACTTATTCGATATTTATTTGAATTTATTTTTCAAATTTAAATAATAATTGAAAATTAATTAAAGTTGATTTTATTTAAACCAACTTTAATTTGTAATTTTTCATTATTATAATATCGAATTTAAATGATTATACAAAATACAAATATTTTTTTTAAATAATGAGCTTTTAATCAAGAGACATTCGATCTCCATTGTGGGTTTTACACCGCGTTTGTTTTAGTGAGTAATCCTCCCTAATGGAGGAACGTTCATTAGCAATTTCGCACCGTTTAACCTCGCATGATAAGTAGTTTGTAAGTGTTTTGTATGGTATAGATCACCCTAATGGTGGCGACCATACTTGACTTGCAAGTTATGAAACAATGGTGGAAGCTCATAAGATAGAATTGTCTTGACTCTCGCCTAAACGGGACAACGCTGAATTCCAATCTTGATCGAATAAAAGGTTGCTAGAATGGTTATCATTTTAGATGAGCTGACAACTCTATTCAATGGATGATGCTTTGACTCTCGCCTAAACGGGACACTGTATCAGTTTGTTGAAATACCTTGGAAAATAAACTATGTTAGATTTAGTATTTCTATAACATATGTCATTACTTGTTATTTTCTGAATTGTGTATGAATTTATGAGCCAAAACCTTACTTCTGTTTTATTGATGTGTTGTAGTGTCATTATGAATAACCCACACCCCGATCCTCTCTTAGTTACTATCTTAGCAAAAGAACTCTATAGTGTGAAAATGCATCCTGGTAGTTGCATAAACTCGCACCTGTTGATGATGAATCTGAAGTTCCAAAAGGCAAATCTACTAGGAATTGATTTATCAAGAGAACAATGGGTCCAACTTATCCTCAATAGTTTTCCTCCGGAGTATAATGAATTTGTTATCTCTTACATGATCAACAATTCTAACTCCTCCGACATGGACAAGCTCGAAGCAGAATTACGAGCCCATGAACGGAACTTGATTGCAATGGGTCCCCCTGGGTTTGCAATCAATAATCGAAGGAAAAGGACTAGGTATGAAGGATCTAGCAAAACTGCTTCTTCAATTACAATTATCAGACATAATCTTCTATGTTCGAATTGTAATGGAAAGGGTCATCATGAAGAACGATGTCCCAGGCTTCTAAACAATTCAAACGAAGGTAATGCTTTTGTCTTTGAATCATGTGGTTTAGAGAATGACAAATCCATCTGGATTGTTGATTCTGGGTCTACTAACCATGTATGTTCTTCACTGCAGTTGCTTGAAACTTGGGAAAATCTGCTTCCAGGAGAGTTACAGCTTAAAGTTGGCAATGGCGAATTAGTATCGGTCAAAGCTAGAGGAAAAGCCCGCATCAAGTTTCAACAAAGATTTTTTATTTTAGAAAATGTTTTATTTATTCCAAACTTTAGTAGAAACTTGATTAGTGTCTCATGTTTGCAAACACAATCTTATATATTGAATTTTTCGAGTACAAATTGTTCAATTTCTCGTAATGGATTTCAAATATGTGTTGCTATAATGGAACAAGGGCTTTATGTTTTAAGACCGAGTACTCAAATCTCACTAAATAGTGAACTTTTCAGTGTAGCTAGACCTAGAAACCTAAAAAGAAAAGAGATTGATAATGATGATCAAACTTATCTATGGCATTTACGTTTAAGTCATATAGGCTTTGATAGACTCAATAGGCTCACCAAAGACGGTCCATTGAAAAATGTCGTCTTAGGTGAACTGCCAGTATGCGAGTCCTGCCTAGAAGGAAAAATGACTAAACGTTCTTTCTCTGCAAAGGGAGAGCGTGCCAAAATCCATCTAGGGTTAGTGCATTCCGATGTCTGCGGACCTTTGAATGTCAAAGTCTGAGGTGGTTATGAGTATTTTGTCACTTTCATTGACGATTTCTCTAGATATAGTTTTCTTTACCTAATGCAAAAGAAATCTGAAACGTTTGAAAAGTTTCAAGAATTTCATGCTTTGGCCCAAAACCAATTAGGTAAATCATTAAAGATCTTGCGAACTGATAGGGGTGGAGAATATATGGATATGCAGTTCAAAGATCATTTAATTGAACTTGGAATTGAATCCCAATACACTGCCACAGCTACTCCACAACAAAATGGAGTTGCAGAAAGAAGAAATCGCACTCTTTTGGAAATGGTTAGGTCTATGCTGAGTTATTCAAGTCTGTCTACGTCCTTCTGGGGATATGCTATACAGATGGCAAATGACATTCTAAATGTTGTTCCATCTAAAACAGTCCCTAAGACACCCGTCGAACTTTGGAATGGTCGAACACCTAGTTTACGCCATTACAGAATTTGGGGGTGCCCTGCTCATGTCTTAAGAAAGAAAGAAGGCAAACTTGAATCACGTACCGAAGTATGCATGTTTGTCGGAAATTCTAAAGAGACTAGGGGTGTACTATTTTATAGTCACAAGGATAACAAAGTGTTTGTTTCTACAAATGCTACTTTCCTTGAAGAGAACTATATTAAAGACTACAAACCGAAAAGTAAAGTTGTTCTAGAGGAATTGCTATCAGATATAAGTCCTTCCAATGTTTCGTCCTCTTCCACTCGTGAAGAAGACGATCCCACTCCCTCAGTTGAACAAACTGAGAAATCTACTACTAAGGTTTCTGTTCAGAAGACAACCGTACCTCGTCGTAGTGGGAGGGTTTCAACAAAACCTGCTCGTTATGGCTTGGATGGTGAAATCAATATGGTCGTAGGTGACGGTATTGATGACGATCCATTAACCTATAAACAGGCAATGGCTAGTCCGCAACGGAAACGATGGTCACGCATGGATTCAGAAATGGATTCCATGAAAAAGAACAAAGTCTGGGAATATGTAGACGCACCTGACGACTATCATCCGATAGGATGCAAGTGGGTTTACAAGAAGAAAAGAGGAGCTGGAGGCGAAGTCGAAACTTTTAAAGCTAGACTTGTAGCCAAGGGTTATACCCAAAGAGAAGGCGTGGACTATGAGGAAACTTTTAGTCTTGTTGCCATGCTCAAATCCATCTGAATTCTTCTCTCCATAGCTGCTGCTTTCGATTATGAAATTTGGCAAATGGATGTCAAGACTGCCTTCCTTAATGGGGTACTTGAAGAAACCATCTATATGGAGCAACCAGAAGGTTATGTTCTTCCTGGGCAGGAAAAGAAAGTTTGCAAGTTAAACAAGTCTATCTATGGACTTAAGCAAGCTTCTCGCTCATGGAACAAGAGGTTTGATGAAATCATCAAGACCTACGACTTTCTTCAGAATGAAGATGAACCTTGTGTTTACCAACTCAAGGAAGACCAAATAGTAGTATTCCTGGTCCTTTATGTTGATGACATTTTGATCATTGGAAACAATGTCAAGAAAATGACTCACATCAAGGAATGGCTCGACACTCAATTTGATATGAAAGATTTAGGTGAAGCAGCCTATGTTCTTGGTATTCAGATTATAAGAAACCGGAAGAACAGATCTCTTGCTCTCTCTCAAACAACCTACATAGACAAAGTCTTAGAGAGATTCTCCATGAGCAACACCAATGGGGCAAACATGCCTTCTAGATATGGTATTCGTCTATCTAAGGAACAGTCTCTGACTGATCCTCAAGAGATAGAAGACATGGCAAATATTCCCTATGCCTCTGCAGTTGGAAGTCTTATGTATGCAATGTTATGCACTAGACCTGACATCTGTTATGCTGTTGGAATTGTGAGCAGGTATCAGTCTAATCCAGGACAAGAACATTGGAATGCAGTTAAGTATATTCTGAAATACTTAAAGAGTACAAGAAATCTTGTGTTAGTCTACAAGGGTGGTGCTTTAAATCCCATAGGCTACACTGATTCGGCATTTCCGGGCAAGTCTTGAAGACGGAAATCAACATACGGGATGGTGTTTACTCTTGGGGGTGGAGCAGTGGTTTGGAGAAGTGCTAAACAAACCGCAATATCGGACTCAACTATGGAAGCCGAATACATAGCGACGGCCGAAGCTGCTAAAGAACTTGTCTGGCTAAGAAAGTTCTTCACCAGCATAGGAGTTGTTCCTGGAATGGAAAAGCCTCTGGTACTACTCTGTGATAACAATGGAGCAATAGCAAACAACAAAGAACCTCGAAGCCACAAGAGAAGCAAACACATTGAAAGGAAGTATCACATTATCAGAGAATACGTGGCAAGAGGGGATGTACTAGTTGAGAAAGTTGACACAGAGGACAACCTAGCTGATCCATTCACCAAAGTCTTGGCCGTGACAGCCTTTGAAAAGCACCGTCAGAATTTAGGATTAATTGATATGTACTAATTAGTTTTATATTAGTGCAAGTGGGAGTTTGTTAGGTTTTATGCCCTAAATAAAACTCCATTTCAATGTAATCCATTTTATTCAACATCAATAAAGAAACAGAAGTATTTTTCATTCATTTGTGTATGTTTTGGTTCACTTTATCAATTGCTTGTCTAATTGATTTATAAATTCATCTTAAACCCTTTTCACATACTTGATCATGTTTATTGTGCTGTCATCACATTGGAAAGTAAACATGACTATGTGAATAAAGTTTCCTAGATTTATCAGACACAGGGTTTTACTGATATGATAATCTACAACAAGAGTTTACTTGTATTTGGAGAAATACTATGTTCTTTCCAACATTGGTTAAAGTAAAGCTCAGGTTGGATGCATGGAGTATGCATCGGAAGGGACCGATATTGAACTTTGACTTAGATTTAATTAAACTTACCGTAAAATCTATTCAAGTCAATATCGCCAAGTTGATCCTAGATCAAATGATCTTAATCCTGTTATGATTAGGCTCAATCTTGAAAGGCTATTCGTGTTCTTTGATTTGTTAGTTAAGTCTACTTTTAGGTCAGGGTGATACGTACATTTTGGGAACACGGTAGTGCAATTGAGTCGGAGCGCTAGCATAAACATGGAATCTATAGCTTCTACCTGGCGAATAGTAAGCAAAGGATGATTTCCTTCGAGCTTGACCAAACGAAAATAAATGGTGGAGATCTCATTTCACATAAGCTGAAATATCATTTATACGGGGTCAAGTGTTTTAAGGATAAAATACATAGTAGGGTGTTACGGTAATTTAATCCCTTTACTGTGTAGATCATTCATATAGAGGATCATTGATCACATTAGGATTATAACAATGGATAACTAATGATGTGTCTATATGGTGGAACATATAGAGCATTCTATATACTGAGAGTGCAATTCTAAGTTCTATGCGTGGATTCAACGAAGAATTAATAAGTTAGTGAATTTTAGTACTAAATTCTTGATCTACTTATTGGAAGCTCGGTTATATAGACCCATGGTCCCCCCACTAGTTGAGATAATATTGTTTGTAAGACTCTTGTAATTGGTTTTGATTAATCAATTATAATTCACGAATTAGACTATGTCTATTTGTGAAATTTTCACTAAGTAAGGGCGAAATTGTAAAGAAAGAGTTAATAGGGGCATATTTGTTAATTATGATACTTTGTATGGTTCAATTAATAAATATGATAAATGAAAATATTATTTAATAATTATTTATAGTTATTAAATAGTTAGAATTGGCATTTAAATGATTGAATTAGGAAATTGGCATTTTTGAGAAAATCAGATACCAAAGGTGTTAAAATTGCAAAATTGCAAAAATCAAGGCCCAGTCCACCTAAGCCATGGCCGGCCACCTATTGTATCTTTTTAAATTGATTTTTTCATTATTTTAATGCCATATAATTCAAATCTAACCCTAGTGGAATGCTATAAATAGATAGTGAAGGCTTCAGGAAAAACACACTTTCTGAATCAGAAAAAACTGAGCCTCCACTCTCTTCTCTAGCCGCCACTCTCTCTCTCTCTATTCTTCCTTCATATTTCGAACCTCTCTTAGTGATTAGAGTAGTGCCCACACACATCAAGCAATACCTCAATCATAGTGAGGAAGATCGTGAAGAAAGATCATCAGCAAAGGAGATACAGCATCAAGGATTCAGAGAAGAAGATCCAGGTTCAGATCTTGATAATACTCTGCTACAGAAAGGAATCAAGGGTTAAAGATCTGAACGGAAGGAGTCATTATATTCCGCTGCACCCAATGTAAGGTTTCTTGAACTTTATATGTGTTTAATTTATCGTTTTAGAAAGTTCTTATTTAGGATGTTAATAAACATATTTGTGAGTAGATCTAAGATCCTGGTAAAATAATTTCCAACAACTGGCCTCAGAGCCATGGTAATTGATTTACTTGCAAGAAATTTGGACTTTAAAACGATTATTTGTATGTTTTTTGGATGGTATCATGTTGTATTGAGTGTTATTTGATGATTGATTAATGTTTGTGAAATTTTCGTGAAAAATAATTGCAATTTTATCTCTGGAATTATTTTTATTGGATAGTATGGAAAAAATTAAGCAAGTTAGCCTTTTACAGAACTTAATTTGGATTTTATTGAATTAGTTATGATTTTTTGAAGTTTTGAAAAAATCGGAAATTTGTCTTTGATATTTTCCTGCGATCGCAGATCTGTCCGTACAGTTTCGAATTTTTTTGTTTTTCTTCAATTTTTCATGCTTTTTCATGGAATTAACTTCCAATTTTTTGTATAGTTTTGTATTTATACTATTACTATTCCTAATTCAATTCTAATTATCATTTTGAATTAATTTAATATTTTTTAAATTTAATTCAAGATATTAGTGTAATTTGAATATGAATAGAATTAGTATCTATCTTCTTGCTTAAATATCTATCTTATTTTTAAATTTGATTATATTTTTTTAAAATTTAAGGTCAGATTTTATAAGATATTTATAAAATCTTTTAGATATTTTAAAATATCTTATCTCTTAAGATATTTTTTTAATAATATCTTATCTTTTAAGATTTTTTTTAAATCTTTTTAGATATTTTGACCTTATTTAAATTTAAAATAAGATATTTATAATCATGTAATTTTAAATAGATATAAGATAAAAGTAGGTTTAATTTTAATTTTTTTTTTATTTTCGAAATTTAAATTTAATTTCCAAAATTAATTTTTTTTTAAATTATTTTTCGAATATTAAAATATTTTTTTAATTTAATTATTTATTTATTCGAAATTATTTATTTAAAATTAAATAAATCCTACTTCCAACTATCCAGCTAACCCTGTTGCAGGAGTATGTATTTTAACTTATGTGTAAGTTTTCAAAACCTATTATTACATGATTGCAAATAGCCATGGTTACTTTTTGCCAGATCTAATGATCTGATGGCTCCCTTGGTCAAGATAATAATTTGTAACATGTATAATTTACAATCTTCTTTCATCTGTTTATGACCTAGCAACATGATAGGACCCATCCAAAGTGTGCCTGTGTGAGCCTATGTGTTTAATTTTATTATAGATGCATATAGGTTAATGTTGCTAAAATAAATTATCATAGTTCTTGATAGGATTTATTTAGGTCCATTTAGTTTTTGGGCCTATTCAATTAATAACAGTTGTTCTTATTAAGGTTAAATTCCTCTCTTTTGGGCCTTGTGTGAGAGTTGGGAGCCATAGAAGTGGGTACGACATACTGAACCCAGCACCCCCTCACACAAACCACCCCAATTGTGAAGGCCCATTTGCCTGATTTGAATGACTGTACTAGGTTAATTACACTAGTTTAACCTAATTAAAATTGAATTAGCAACATAATTAATTTCATTTATTTTGAAATTAATTTAGAAAATCATAGTTTAAAGAATTTTATATTCTAAGCTAAACTATATGTATTTTCTTGTATTTAATTAAATATAGAATTATAACCATCTAGATTCTTTCTGGAACTTATTTTAAATTTTTCATTAAATATTCCTATTTAAGTTGATATTTAGTTATCTAAAACTAACCAACTTAAATCTGAATATCTTTTGAATTCAAAATTTTAAAATTAAGTTGAGGAATTTTAGGCATTGGTTATTAAGATTCTTTAGATATTTTTTAAATTGATATTTTTTCAAATATTAACTTAAAATGGAATATTTTAGATATTTTTAGGTTAATATCTTTTTGAATATTAACTTAAAATATCTACAAAATTAAGTGGTTACAACTTAATTTTGAATTTAATTAAATCTGATTTGAAAGATATTTAAGTTGATTTTTTAGATTCTTCTAAAACAACTTAAACAAGATATTTTCAAATTTGTTCCATTATTATTCAAATTTTTTTGAATTTAATTAATATATGAAAATTAATTAAAGTTGATTTTTTTTAAATCAATTTTGATTTTTTAATTTTTCATTATTATATTATGGAACTTATTCGATATTTATTTGAATTTATTTTTCAAATTTAAATAATAATTGAAAATTAATTAAAGTTGATTTTATTTAAACCAACTTTAATTTGTAATTTTTCATTATTATAATATCGAATTTAAATGATTATACAAAATACAAATATTTTTTTTAAATAATGAGCTTTTAATCAAGAGACATTCGATCTCCATTGTGGGTTTTACACCGCGTTTGTTTTAGTGAGTAATCCTCCCTAATGGAGGAACGTTCATTAGCAATTTCGCACCGTTTAACCTCGCATGATAAGTAGTTTGTAAGTGTTTTGTATGGTATAGATCACCCTAATGGTGGCGACCATACTTGACTTGCAAGTTATGAAACAGTGGTGGAAGCTCATAAGATAGAATTGCCTTGACTCTCGCCTAAACGGGACAACGCTGAATTCCAATCTTGATCGAATAAAAGGTTGCTAGAATGGTTATCATTTTATATGAGCTGACAACTCTATTCAATGGATGATGCTTTGACTCTCGCCTAAACGGGACACTGTATCAGTTTGTTGAAATACCTTGGAAAATAAACTATGTTAGATTTAGTATTTCTATAACATATGTCATTACTTGTTATTTTCTGAATTGTGTATGAATTTATGAGCCAAAACCTTACTTCTGTTTTATTGATGTGTTGTAGTGTCATTATGAATAACCCACACCCCGATCCTCTCTTAGTTACTATCTTAGCAAAAGAACTCTATAGTGTGAAAATGCATCCTGGTAGTTGCATAAACTCGCACCTGTTGATGATGAATCTGAAGTTCCAAAAGGCAAATCTACTAGGAATTGATTTATCAAGAGAACAATGGGTCCAACTTATCCTCAATAGTCTTCCTCCGGAGTATAATGAATTTGTTATCTCTTACATGATCAACAATTCTAACTCCTCCGACATGGACAAGCTCGAAGCAGAATTACGAGCCCATGAACGGAACTTGATTGCAATGGGTCCCCCTGGGTTTGCAATCAATAATCGAAGGAAAAGGACTAGGTATGAAGGATCTAGCAAAACTGCTTCTTCAATTACAATTATCAGACATAATCTTCTATGTTCGAATTGTAATGGAAAGGGTCATCATGAAGAACGATGTCCCAGGCTTCTAAACAATTCAAATGAAGGTAATGCTTTTGTCTTTGAATCATGTGTTTTAGAGAACGACAAATCCATCTGGATTGTTGATTCTGGGTCTACTAACCATGTATGTTCTTCACGGCAGTTGCTTGAAACTTGGGAAAATCTGCTTCCAGGAGAGTTACAGCTTAAAGTTGGCAATGGCGAATTAGTATCGGTCAAAGCTAGAGGAAAAGCCCGCATCAAGTTTCAACAAAGATTTTTTATTTTAGAAAATGTTTTATTTATTCCAAACTTTAGTAGAAACTTGATTAGTGTCTCATGTTTGCAAACACAATCTTATATATTGAATTTTTCGAGTACAAATTGTTCAATTTCTCGTAATGGATTTCAAATATGTGTTGCTATAATGGAACAAGGGCTTTATGTTTTAAGACCGAGTACTCAAATCTCACTAAATAGTGAACTTTTCAGTGTAGCTAGACCTAGAAACCTAAAAAGAAAAGAGATTGATAATGATGATCAAACTTATCTATGGCATTTACGTTTAGGTCATATAGGCTTTGATAGACTCAATAGGCTCACCAAAGACGGTCCATTGAAAAATGTCGTCTTAGGTGAACTGCCAGTATGCGAGTCCTGCCTAGAAGGAAAAATGACTAAACGTTCTTTCTCTGCAAAGGGAGAGCGTGCCAAAATCCATCTAGGGTTAGTGCATTCCGATGTCTGCGGACCTTTGAATGTCAAAGTCCGAGGTGGTTATGAGTATTTTGTCACTTTCATTGACGATTTCTCTAGATATAGTTTTCTTTACCTAATGCAAAAGAAATCTGAAACGTTTGAAAAGTTTCAAGAATTCCATGCTTTGGCCCAAAACCAATTAGGTAAATCATTAAAGATCTTGCGAACTGATAGGGGTGGAGAATATATGGATATGCAGTTCAAAGATCATTTATCATATTTATTAATTGAACCATACAAAGTATCATAATTAACAAATATGCCCTAAAAACTCTTTCTTTACAATTTCGCCCTTACTTAGTGAAAAATTCACAAATAGAAATAGTCTAAATTGAGAATTATAATTGATTAATCAAAACCAATTATATGAGTCTTACAAGCAATATTATCTCAACTAGTGGGGGGACCATGCGTCTATATAACCGAGCTTCCAATAAGCAGATCAAGAATTTATAACCTAAATTCACTGACTTATTAATTCTTCGTTGAATCCACGCATAGAACTTAGAATTGCACTCTCAGTATATAGAATGCTCTATATGTTCCACCATATAGACACATCATTAGTTATCCATTGTTATAATCCTAATTTGATCAATGATCCTCTATATGAATGATCTACACTGTAACGGGATTAGATTACCGTTACACCCTACAATGTATTTTATCCTTAAAACACTTAACCCCGTATAAATGATATTTCAGCTTATGTGAAATGAGTACTCCACCATTTATTTTCGTTTGGTCAAGCTCGAAGGAGATCATCCTTTGCTTACTATTCGCCAGATAGAAGCTATAGATTCCATGTTTATGTTAGCGCTCCCACTCAATTGCATTACCGTGTTCCCAAAATGTACGTATCATCCTGACCCAAAAGTAGGCTTAACTAACAAATCAAAGAACACGAATAACCTCTTGAGATTGAACCTAATCATAACACGATTAAGATCATTTGATCTAGGATCAACTAGGCGATATTGACTTGAATAGATATTACGGTAAGTTTAATAAATCTAAGTCAAAGTTCAATATCGGTCCCTTCCGATGCACACTCCATGCATCCAACATGAGCTTTACTTTAACCAATGCTCTGGAAAGAACATAGCATTTCTCCAAATGTAAGTAAACTCTGTTGTAGATTATCATATCAGTAAAACCCTGTGTCTGATAAATCTAGGAAACTTTATTCACATAGTCATGTTTACTTTCCAATATGTTGACAACACAATAAACAGGATCAAGTATGTGAAAAGGGTTTGAGATGAATTCATACATTATGTACATATAATCATGAAATAAATCATGTGAACCATGCAACATTAAATGTTATTTCTGATCTATAGTAATAAGTAAATCTGATTATATTGAAATGAGTTTTATTTAGGGCATAAAACCCAAAAGTTAGTACTAAGATCAATTGTTAGGATGGTAATTTTGCTCTAGGGCTGGTAAAGAAATCCTTATAAAAGTTGTTGTCCAAGCTATCCCCTCCTATGCCATGTCGTGTTTTTGTCTCCCTCTCACTACCTGCAGACACCTCGAGAAGCTCATGGCTAAATTTTGGTGAGGCTTGAATGCCATAAAGAATTAAATACATTAGAAAAATTGGTCCTCTCTTTGTGTCTCTAAATTTTTTGGAAGCTTGGGTTTCAAATCTATTATTCATCATAACCAGGCCATGCTCGTAAAGCAAGGTTGGAGGATCTTCCTCAACCCCTCATCCCTTTTGTCCAAACTGCTCAAGGCAAGGTATTTCAAAAATAATGACTTCCTTCATGCCTCAAAAGGTCATTGTACTTCAGCCACCTAGAGAAGTATTTTGTGGGGAAGAGATTGTTGGGTTTTATGCCCTAAATAAATCTCATTTCAATATAATCAGATTTACTTATTAATAAAGATCAAAAATAACATTTTATGTTGCATGGTTCACATGATTTATTTCATGATTATAAGTATATAATGTATGAATTCTTTTTAAGTCCAGAACATATGAGTTTGTTTAAGATTATAGTGTTGTCAGCACAGTGGAATATAATCTTAATTATATGTTCAAAAGTTTATTCCCTGATTTGTCAAAACACTGGATTTAGACTGACATGGTATAATCAGCGATAGGTATTCTTACACCTTGGAAAAGTGTTATGTCCTTTCCAGGACATTGGCAAAGTTTACCAGTATCGGATGTATGGAGTATACATCGGAAGGGACCGATATTGAACTTTGATTAGATATATTAAAATTTACCGTAATATCTATTCAATTCAATATCACCTGTTGATCCTAGATCAAATGATCTTAATCCTGATATGGTTAGGTTCAATCTCAAGAGTGTTACTCGTGTTCTTTGATTTGTTAGTTAAGCCTACTTTTGAGTCAGGGTGATACGTACATTTTGGGAACACGGTAATGCAATTGAGTGGGAGCGATAACATAAATATGGAATCTATAGCTTCTATCTGGCAAATAGAAGTAAAGGATGATTTCCTTCGAGCTTAACCAAACGAAGATAAATGGTGGAGATCTCATTTCACTTAGCTGAAATATCATTTATACAGGGTTAAGTGTTTTAAGGATAAAATACATTGAAGGTGTAGCGGTAACAGTAGTGCCTTTTCAATGTAGATCATCTATATAGAGGATCATTGATCACATTAGGGTTATAACAATGGATAACTAATGACGTGTCTATATCGTGGAACATATAGAGCGTTCTATATGACTGAGAGTGCAATTCCAAGTTCTAAGTGTGGATTGGAATTAATAAGTTAGGGAATTTACTTGGTAAATTCGGTTCGACTTATTGGAAGCTCGGTTATATAGACCCATGGTCCCCATACTAGTTGAGACCATACTGCTTGTAAGACTCAGTTAATTTATTTTGATTAATCAATTATAATTCTAAAAGTTAGACTATGTCTACTTTATGAATTTTCACTAAGCAAGGGTAAAACAGTAAATAGAGAGTTTAAAGGGTATATTTATTAATTGGAAAAATTTGATTAGTTTTTATTAATAAATAAAATAAATGACAATATATTATTTAAATAATTAATTATAGTTATTAAATAATTAGATTTGACATTTATGAAGTTGAAAGAGAGAATTGGCAATTTTGAGAAAATGGAAACTAGAAATGATGAAATAGGAAAGTTGGAAAAGTGGAAGGATTTGTTTTCCTCAATGTATGGCCGGCCACTTAATGCTTCTATTTCTCATTCTATTTTTTATTTTTAAATGCCAAATAATTCACCTTTAACCCTATGTGGTATTCTATAAATAGAAGGTAAAGGCTTCAGGTTTGACACACACTTTACAGTTTATTCTCTCAAACACTATGAAACCGCCACTCTGTCTATTTCTTTCTTCTCTGTTTTTTGAATTCTCTTGAGTGATGAGTAGTGCCCACACACATCAAGTGGTATCTCAATCATAGTATGTAAGACTATGGAAATTCTGCATCAAAGAAGGAGAAAAGAAGATCCAGGTTCAGATCTTGGTGATGCTCTGCTACAGAAAGGAATCAAGGGCTAGAGATCTGAACGGAAGGAGTCATATTATTCCACTGCACCCACTGTAAGGTTTTCTAAACTTTATATGTGTTTATTTTCATTGTTTTAGAATTCATATTAGGTTGTTAATCCAACATACATGATAGTAAATAGATCCTGGTAAAATAATTTCCAACAGAGATCTACTCCTCAAAGGCCTCATCTAGAAAGTGGGAAATGGCAATTCCATTCTAGCTATTGATTCTTCCTGGGTTCCCAATGCTAGGTCTCTCCAATTCAAAGATGGCACTGTTGGAAGTTATTTTACCAGGAACTTAGATCTACTCACAAGTATGTTGATTTAACAACCTAAATATGAACTTCTAAAATGATGGAAAATTAAACACATAAAAGTATCAGAAATCTTACATTGGGTGCAGCGGAATATATGTCTATTCCCACTCAGATCTCTAACCCTTGATTCCTTTCTGTAGCAGAGTATAATCAAGATCTGAGCCTGATAGTCCTTCTTTGTTGTTTCTGAATTCTACACAACCTCCCTCACTATGATTGAGGTATTACTTGATGTGTGTGGGCACTACTCTAGCACTTATAGATTTCGAAACAGTGAAGGAATAGAGAGAGAGAGGGTGGCGGCTCAGAGAGAATTTTCAGAGAGAAAATTCTGTCAGAATAATGTTGTGTATCAGTTGTGTTGAAAACTGAAGCCTTTGCCTTCTATTTATAGAAGACGACCCAGGGCTATGATTGAATTAATTGACATTTAATATTGAAAAAATCAAAGGGAAAAGGGAACTTAAGTGGCCGGCCTAGGCATTTGTGGAAACAAGGCTTGCCACTTTTCCAACTTTCCTTTTCCTACACTGATAGTTTCCTGTTTTGTCAAAAACTGCCAATTCCTTTGTTCAACCACATAAATGTCAAATCTAATTATTTAATAATTAAAATTAATTATCAAATAATATATTGTCATTTATTTTATTAATAATGAAACTAATTAAAGTTTCCTAATTAATAAATATGCCCTTCAAAATCTCTATTTACTGTTTTGCCCTTAATAAGTGATAAATTCTCAAATAGACACAGTCTATCTTGAGAATTTTAATTGATTAATTAAAATCAATTAAATGAGTCTTACAAGTAATATTATCTCAACTAGTGGGGGGACCCTGGGTCTATATATTCGAGCTTCCAATAAGCAGATCTAGAATTTACCACTTAAATTCACTGACTTATTAATTCTTCGTTGAATCCACACATAGAACTCAGAATTGCACTCTCAGTATATAGAATGCTCTATATGTTCCACCATATAGACACATCATTAGTTATCCATTGTTATAATCCTAATGTGATCAATGATCCTCTATATGGATGATTTACACTGTAAAGGGACTAAATTACCGTAACACCCTACAATGTATTTTATCCTTAAAACACTTAACCCTGTATAAATGATATTTCAACTAAGTGAAATGAGTACTCAATCATTTATCTCGTTTGGTTAAGCTCGAAGGAAATCACCCTTTGCTTACTATTCGCCAAATAGAAGCTATAGATTCCATATTTATGTTAGCGCTCCCACTCAATCGTACTACCGTGTTCCCAAAATGTATGTATTGCCCTGACCAAAAATTAGGCTTAACTAACAAATCAAAGAACACGAATAACACTCTTGAAATTGAGCCTAACCATATCAAGATTTCGATCATGTGATCTAGGATCAACTTATGATATTGAATTGAATAGATATTTACGGTAAGTTTCACAAATCTATTTCAAAGTTCAATATCGGTCCATTCCAATGCATACTCCATGCATCCAACCTGAGCTTTACTTTAACCTATGTTCTGGAAAGAACATAACATTTCTCCAAATGCAAGTAAACTCTGTTGTAGATTGTTATATCAGTAAAACCTAGTGTTCTGATAAATCTAGGAATACTTTATTCACATAGTCATGTTTACTTTCCACTGTGTTTACAACACAATAAACATGATCAAGTATGTGAAAGGGGTTTGGATGAATTTATAAATCAAATAGACAAACAATTGATTAAGTGAACCAAAACATACACAAATGAATGAAAAATACTTCTGTTACTTTATTGATATTGAATAATCTGGATTACATTGAAATAGAGTTTTATTTAGGGCATAAAACCCAACAGGCACCCCACCTCATAACCCTTTGGTCTCACACTTCATTCTGGATAATGGATCTTAGAACACTGGTCGCCTTAAAGATCACTTCGATACTAAAATTGTAGAAGATATCCTCAAGGTCGATCCCTACTTGCCCTTCTATGGAGGACACTCTCATTTGAGATTGTCACTCGGGGAACTTTACTGTTAAGTTAGTCTATCATCTAGCTAAATCTCTGGTCTCTTCACCCTCTCCCTCTTCCTTTAACCTTGCAGCTTATAAAACCTGGTGAAAGTTTGTTAAGACTATGAAAACACCTTCCAAAATTAAGCATTTTATTTGGAAGCTTACCAATATGTGCTTCCCCTGTAATACCAATCTTTTCAAAAAAAAAAAAAAAAAGTTACCTCACCCCTTTTGCTTTCTTTGCAATGACTAGAAAGAAACTGTTACTTATGCCATTCTAGGGTGGACCAGAGCTAAGTCCATATGAAAACATACTAGTCTCCACTCCTACTCAACAAACAATCACTATGACATCCAGGACTTCTTGCTAAGAGCTTTTGATACTCTGCATAATGATCAACTCCCACTCCCGCCCCACAAATGGAGAGATAGATCATCCCTCTCGGATCTTGTACAATTGGTTCAAAACTCTTTATCTTTATTTCCTAATATTTCTGTTTATCACATTTCAAGGAACAATATTGTTCGTGTGTATAATTATGCTAGGAAATCATTAGACTCAGATAGAGAAATCGTTTGGAATGGTTCTTTTCCAAATCAGCATTTGTAATTGTAACCTTTTCTTATTGCTCTTTCTTTATTGGTTACTTTACATAAAAAAATAAATAAATAAATAAATAACGGCGTCGTTTTACGTAGTAGTAGCAGCAGAAACTATCTGCTTTTTTTTTTTTTGTCTGAGGTCTCAACCTACTTAACCTCGTACTACTATAACCAAAAGTCACTCATCTCCATTAACGACCGGAAAGGAAGAGTAGAAGAGAAAATTATCGGAGGGTATTCTAATGGAGGGAGTTGGGTCACGATTGGGCCGAGCATCCTCCCGTTACGGCCCAGCAGCCACCGTCTTCAACGGCCCAGTTAGGAAGTGGAAGAAGAAATGGGTCCATGTTTCCTCCTCCTCTTCTTCTTCAACCCTCAACGCCTACAACCACAACCCTCAATCACAATCCAACGGCACCCCAACCCCCCGCCTCCTCCTCTGCCGATGGACTCCCGCCACCGCTACTTCAGCCGCCGCTTCCGACGGCTCCGGCGGAACGCAGTTGGAAGAGCCACCGAGGAGGAAGTTCCGGTATACTCCTGTAAGTGAAAATCACTTGATTATGCTTTAGGGTTTATGGGTATTATTGGTTCTGCTGTTACATATATGGGTTTGTTGGCGTGTCTGTGTTTGGTTAGATTATGCATATGAATATGAAATATGGATTTGTTTTCTTTTCTTTATAAAGAATAAGTTACGGTACTCTGTTGCTGTAAAATCTTATGCTTTGCATGTTCGACTGAGACCTTAATTTTCAGTTTAGGACAATTGGGTGTGCATAGGGAAAGTTGACTTCCAAGTTCCAATACTTATCTTTACAAAATAAAATTAAATAAAATAAAGTTCAATAATCCAAGATATGAGTTTTTTCCCTTCCATTTTAAGCATGAATAATGTGTGAGACTATTACTTACAATTAAGTGCGTTTCTTCTTGGTGTTGGATTATTCGCATATAAATTAAAAGTTGGGTGATTCGGTAATGTTACTGCTGTATTTGTTTGCTATAATTTCATAATTCATATTTTGACTTTCCTCGAAATAGGTATTTCGGAAATAATTTTGTTGTTTGTTTATACTGAAGAGATCATTAGAGTGCCCTATTGCTAGATTCTTCGCTCAACAGAGAACCTGATTTATGAAATTTATGGAATAAACGGTGTTTTCTTAGGAAAGAGAAAGATGGATTTTGGGTCACCTTTATTTGTAGAGCAAATGAAATTTGATATCTTATTTTGACTTCTAAAGAAAAAATAATTAATCAAATTCTTTGTTGCAGATTGCTGTGCTGGAGGAACAGAAGAGGATTGCTGAGAAAAAGGTGGAAGATGAAGAGAAAACAAATGAGATGGTGGACCAATTGACAACTGGGCCAACAACCATGAGTGACGAGAAGCATGAAAAGCCAAACATTGATGATGTTTTGAAGGAAGAAAACAATGTGATAACTCTGAACTTAAAACTCTTAATTAATCTCTTGTTTTGGAGCTCTCATGCATATCTCTATCAAGTTTGAAGTTTCTTCCCTTAGACTTTTTTTTTCAAAATTAAAATATCTCTTCCCTAGTTATTACACATAGTAATTAAAATATGTGTTTGGATGTCAAGTAGTAATTAGATATGAATTCTTATTTTTGTTTGGCAGTTAAGTAATTTATATAGAAAAATAACATTAATTGCCTAAAAATAGTATGATTTTGTATTTACACAGTTTACACCCAATTCTCATGGGGGAAACATTTTCGGATCTTCCACTTATAGATCTCAATTACTTTTAATTACATAATTACTGTGTCTTTTCAAACACGGCCTTAAGTATACAATTGAATCAGTAATTAGAAGTAAAATAGCATAAAATCACTCCCTTTAATCTGTGTAGGTATTCTTGTTATGTTGTACTCAACAACTTTTATGGCTCTGGCTGTTTATGTCATACTTTCTTTTAAGTCGTACACTGCAACATCACTTCACATTGCTGTACACATTGTTTTCTTAATAGCAGCAAGATGTGGTTGGTGCTAAACGTTAGTGTTAATGTCTATTTTTCCCTTTCTTATCAGGGATTTTTTTATTAAATTTATGAATGTGTGGTAATGTATTCGTTTTATGTATTGTACACAGGTAACAGAGATGAATGGAGTGCAGGATTCAGACCTGAGCATTTTGGATTTGGGATTGGGCTTGAACAGCCCCAATGACAACTTGGATGACATTGAGACCAAGGAGTCTCAGACTGAGAAAACGAGCTCTAGCACGCTTCTGTCAATGGATGAGGCAGCGTAGAGCATCTCTTTCACTGAAGTTGCTTCATTTGGTAATAGGAAGTTGGCCTTAATCTCACTCAAGCCAACTGCATATCATAAATCTAGTGTGATAATCCTCGTATTGTGATTAAGCTGTAGGCGTAGTTTCTAGCTTTTCATTGTACATTGATGTTAGTTAGTAGTACATAATGAAAGGCACTTAATAATTAAAAACTCAATTCTCTGTAAATACCTTGGAGTCTGTTTAACTCCTGTAATTTCGGAAGTAGTACAGTAAATCCTGTTTATGTTTATCTTCAACGCAGTCTAAGTTCTAGTTTCTAGACTCGACACTAGCAGTGTGAAGGAATGATCATCAAAACTGTATCTGACAAAAATAAATGGCAACTACTTTCCTCTGCTCAACTGTTAAGATTTCCTTTATTAAACTCTTGTTTCGAATGTATAATTTACTTGAATTTTCCTCAATCCGATTCTTTCTAGTATCAGATACACTTAGGTTGCATTTAGTTAGAAGTAATAAAATGAAATGAAAAGGAAAAGAATCAATAATTTTATTTCATTTCTTTATTTAATTGTATTTTAAAATATTGGCAATTTAGCATGTTATTCTAATAGAATGATTTATCTATATTGGCTGAATAATTATTTTATTTTGAAATAAAAGGAAATACCGTTCTAAATGCAAGATGAATATTTTCTTATCAATTCTTTTGGGAATTTGATTTTTTATGCTTTAAATGGAGCAAAAATTAAAAATAACCTAAAATTGGTTATCCTCTCAAATTGTATCATCTTTCATTAGGTAACCAAAATACTTCTCACATAACAAATTTTCATCTTCACATCCATGATCCCTTTTACTTTTCTCTTTCTCTCCTCGCCATCAATTTTCTCTTTGTTTCTCATCAAAATTGCCACTGTACAAGATTTTTAGAGCATCTTGGTTATTTGTTGTTATTATTCGTTTTGATGGTGTAGGTTGGTGTTTAGTTGGTTGATCTTTGATTTTTTGTTGATTTTTTTTTGTATAAATCAAGTTCTGGTGAGATTTGAATTTTTTTGAGTTTTTTGTTATTTCTTCATGAACGCTCGATATGTGCTCAATAAAAGTAGTGTCTTAAGGTTAAGGATGAAGTTTCAATGCTACTCGATACATACTTGGTATATGCTCGATAGTTTTACATTACTTTAATCGAGCAATATCAATAAAACAATACAATATTTGTTCCTTGCAAACAATTGAGCAACTATGGAACCAGATCGAGCATAATATAAAATAACGGAAAAAAACATAACCATCGAACCCTTATCAAACTATCATCTTCAAACTTAGGCAAGTTTCTAACCAATGAACTATCGAGCAACTATCAAACCTATATCGTGTACTAAAAAAAAAATCTAAAATTCCATGTTTAATGATGATAACCAATATTCACTAAATTGGATTTTGAATAATTTTTTCACTAAAACTAATATAAACCTACATTCCACAATAGAAAACAATTCTTAACTAAGATTATGCAAATGTGTGGGTTTCGTTTGAGTCTTGTCGTGGGTTTCGTATGGTGGCGAGGGGAAACAGCAACAACAGTGTGGTGGTGAGTGAGGTAGGAGGGCGTGGAACTGTGATGGAAAGTCAATCAATGGGTCTTCAGCGATTGGGTTTCTCTCGGTGACTACTACTCGAGAAAACAAGAAGAGAGAGAGATAAGAGGAGAGACTATTTAAATGACAAAAGTATTATGAGTACCTAGCGAAAGATAAAAGACAAACATTAATTTGATAGGATAACCAACTTTGAATTATTTTTTAATTTTGGCTAATTTTAAGCATAAAACAACAGAATTTTCTGTTTCTTTTTCATTTTAAATTTTATTTCATTCAATTTCTGTTCTTATATTTTCATTCCTTCCAATTAAATACAATCTTACTTACCCAACTTGGCATATATAACCAATCCCATCAAATATACATTTTTAAGCAACAAACAGCGCTTCATTGTTTTAGGTGTTTACAACCCTCGAAGGTGTGTTAGTGAAAATAAAAAGTGTCTCACTGTTTTTACAACGAAACAATAAATAACAGGGCAGCCAGGGAAGAAATAAATGGTTCTATACTGTGATAGAAATTCTAACTAGAAAAATTTATTGTTTATTGTACTTGATACAATTCTCGAAACATTGCAAAATTTTCTTGTTGACACCCGTAAGCCAAGTGAAGCTTGAGATGAGAATCCTCTTCGGCAAAGCTCTATCTTTGCATAATCATTCATTCTCTGCTTCTTGAGTTACACCAACTTCAGCTGGCCGAATAACTCTATCATAAAGCATGTAACCCGACTGCAATACAAAAACATTCAACCAAATCGTCACTTACAAATCCCACTTTTAACTATCTGACAGAATTTAATACAAACCCCGTCATCCCGAAAATTAGAAATAACAGTAGTAACAGTACTAATAGCCCATAACAATTTGAAATGGAGATATTACCTTCAGAACCACAGCTACAGTTCCTGGAGGCTTAGAAGCATCTTGAAGTTGGAAGACCGCATTATGTCTATGTGGATCAAATGGCTCATTAGTAGGGTCATATTTTTCTAGTCCATACTTCCTAAATACCTGAAAGCAAAAGGAACTTGTTAGTTATCCTGCAACCATCAATGATATAACTAAGTTTAGCATTCAGGCACTTTACTTGAAGATGAGTTTAATTCACGGAACTTGTGTACATACCAACAATATGGACTTGATAACTATAAGAAATGTGATGTCAATTACCATTTTCATTTTCAGAGTGTAAGGTCCCAAATTTTCATTTTCATTTAATGAAAACACAACATATTCTAACATTTAACAGTAGGTCCCCTGAACTTAAAAATAAAAAAACAAGAGACTTCTTCAATAAATAATTTGATAAAGGGAGATGTATTGTGCTTAGATGATATCAGTTACCTCTAGAAGTTGTTTTTCTGTCATTTCAACACCCTCTAGAAGTGTTTTTAAAAGTGGAGTAGCCCCAGATGAATCCTTAGATGTGTCAATCTTTGAAAAACTTTCTTTGACAACTGAAGAAGCTCGTTCCAAATTGTCTGCAACATCAAGTAGACTCTTTGCAAAATTCTGCAACAAGATTTTAAGCAATTTGTCAGGCTGACTTAAAACAGGTGAACCAAACTATTATTTTTAACAAGGAAACTATAATGTGAAAACAATATGTAAATGCAAAAAGGATTTGGTACCAAACCTGAATGGCAAATTTCTTTGAGTTCTCTGCTTCACGCCGAGTCCTGTCCATGACATTCTCCATTTCGGCATAGCTTCTCAGGACTTTGTCTTGCATTTTCTCAATCTCTTTATGCTTTTGCTTCAAAAGCTCTTCCTTCTCAGCCACAAGTTTCACCAGATCATCTATGCTCAAATCCTCGTCGGAATCTGAATCAGAAAATGCTGTTCGTTTAGTTCTTCTCCTTGTTTTGACATTATTAGACATAGAAGACTGAGAATCAGATATAGAACCTGAATCTTTTGTCTGATCATCGACATCACTCTGCCCAGAGGCAGCTTCACTGGAGACTTTAGCATCTCCATTATTCTCTGAATTATTCCCCTGCTCTTTTTCAGAAGTCTCAGGGGACGCAGAAGAAGCAAAACCAAATCTTTGAAAGGGAGAAGAACTCAGATGGAATAGAGACACCTGGCCATGAGCCATCTAAAGAATAGGAAAAAAAAAAACGAGTTAGAGGTAAAAAATGGAATTAAATATAACTTTTGAAAACACAAGCCGTTAAACTTCAGCAAGCACATAAGTTAGATACATAAAGTAAGATTAAAGTTGATAAGAACCTTAGTCGTATAAGCTAAAGTTGCAAACAAAACCATAAATCCATATTTCACACACACACACACACATATATATATACATTAGCAAATAGAACTCTATACTTCAGACGCTGTAGTAGTGAAGAAGCCTGCACGTTTAAATATAATGTAATAAGAAACTCAGAAATCCAACCAAGTGTTCTCATCAAAATCTGTTATTGACACAGGGCTCTGATTTATGCGAAGTGAACCATTGTTTTTCTTGAAGCAACATACAACCGTATTTATTTAATTAAAATTGAGTATCGAAAAAGAAAATAAACATTTCATTCTGATTGAAAAATCCACTATCAACCTAAAACCCTAGCAAAACCCTACAGAAAAAAAAAAAATAGTAAACTTAAGTAGCTTTTTACGTACCTTGATGGAGGATTCATTGACAAGGGAATGAAACTGATTGGAGAGATTCGGAAAGTGGTGATTTTGTGGAGAAGAAAGGAGCAAGGAGCTCCTGGGGATGGTCCTGGAGACGCGAGCTAAAACCCTAGAAACGAACATCCCTAAAATAATTGATGGAAAGATGGAAATGGGAATGAAAAATTGAAATTATTTAATAAGGAGCGAGAATTGGATTGTGAGATTGTAGAGAAGGAAAGATTGAGAAGGAGAACAAGGAAAGCGTGAGAAAATATTTAGAGGGAGAGAGAGGGAAGGAGTGCTTGGGGAAGAAGAAAATTAAGTCAGAGAGAAAGTTGAGAGGTTTTGGCTGTTATTTTCGTAATTGACGAAATTGCCCTTTTCTCTTAAAATCGTAAACACCCCATGACCAAATGAGCTTGATTTTCTGCAACATTGTTTAAGTTAATTAGGATTTTTGCTTTTATTTAAAAAAATTATTTATAAAAATGGTTAATTAACAATTTTTCCCTTTGAATTTAGACATATACCAAATTATATCTCTTGAACTTTTTTTGGCATTAAAAATTTCCCCAACTATTGAGATGGTTAGATTTAAGGATTTTTATCTAATTTCATTCAATTTTACTTTTCAGTGAATTTTTATGTACTAAACTATGCTCCCCAGACTTTGATATCTACCAAATCATGCCCCTCAAACTTTGATATGTACTAAATCATATCTCCTGAACTTTCATCCATGTTAGAAATTTTTTACTAAAATTAGACAAAAGTCCTTAAATCAAACAATCTTAATAGTTCAGGGGGAATTTTTAATCGCCAAAAAAGTTCAGGGGGCATGATTTAGTACATGTCAAAGTTCGGGGGGAAAAAATTACTAATTAACCTATAAAAATATACTTGTAAAGTTTTATAATTATAAAAAGAATAATTAGTATGGCGATTGGCAATTCCCCTATGCTCTCTTCGGAAGAGCCTATTCAAAAGATGTGCTCAGAAAGCATGGCTCAAATGGAGGATCTGCTATCCCGAACAAGAAAACTGAAATTCTGTATTTTAATATTCCCAGTTTAATTATTTAATTAAGTGATTAATTAAATGCGGAATAATGAAACTGGTACTGAAAACAGTTTTTCCGTAGCTACAGAATACAACTCTGTAACTCCAGAGAAACCCAGAAAAACAAACAGTGCATAAAAGTAAAAACACACAAGATTTTTGTACGTGGTTTCAACAATCCTTTCAGATTGTTACTAGTCCACGAGGCCACGCCCAGAGATAAGATTCATTAGATCGGTATCAAAAATACAAAGTAATTGACTTATGCATAAACAGACTCCCTCTTATTGTATGCCGCAAACTTGATGTATTCCACCTACTAACTGAATCTTGATAAAACTCCAAGAGCTCGAACTCCCTTCGATCACCTTGAAGAGTGCTTGAATCCTCCCGATTCAAGGCTTAAAGGCTATATCCCGAAAGCCTATACAACCATCTCCCGAAGGTTGTGTGCTTGTATCATCCCGATGCAAGACTTCAAAAGCAATCTCCCGAAAGCTTGTAAAACCCTTCTCCCGAAGGTGTGCTTGTATCCTCCCGATGCAAGACTTCAAAAGCAATCTCCCGAAAGCTTGTAAATACCCTTCTCCCGAAGATGCATTGATGTTCTTCTTTGTTGTAGACTTGAATACAGACTCAAGACAATACAAACAACAAATAAACAGAGTAAGAGTAGAACAACTCTTCTCTACATAACAAAGACTCTCTTTTCTAAAGATATGAAAGTGAATGAAAGAGATACAAAACCTAGCTGCTATAAGATGTATTTATATTGAATATACATCTTATTGACATCTTACATTTGGTCTGAACAAGACCTCAACCCACTAGAAACTTCCCTAAAATAATTCTTCAATCAGTCCAGGAATTTCCGTTTCTGTACCTACAGAATCGTGGGCAGTAACTACAACTTTCCTTTTATAGAAATGGAAAGTTTAGCTCCGGCTTTCTCTTCAAGAAACCTGATCTAAGAAAATGGGAAACTCAACACAAGATCAGATTAACAGCTGGTTAGAAAAGAATAAATGTGTAATCAAAACTTACCATATTTACCTCAATTTCCATAAATAGGAAAGCTTGACAACTTTCCTTCCAAGTTTAGATATACACAAATAGGGAAACCATATTAAACACTCCAGCTGAAATATACATTAAATAATAAAGTATTTTTGTCAATTAAATATGCCAAAAATGGAATTAACAAAAACTAACAGTCACAGATGAGGAAGGATGGGAAATCAATGAAGATGGGGCTGAGGACATTGGCAAATCGTGTCTCATTGGGCGACTCTGCACTTTGAAACCATTTACCTGTTCTTTACTAAAGAATGCAGACTATGGAATTTGGGGGAACTCGATTGGGACCTGAAAATCAAGAAAATAACTGACAAAGCTTTGTTCTTGATTCTTTCTTTCAAAGAGAACAACACGTTAGAAAGGATTTTGGGAAGAAATCCATGGGTATTGAATGCAGGGTTTCTTATCTTAGAAAGAATGAGAGGAATACCCACGGATTAGGAGGAAACTTTGACTTCATTCACCTGTTGGAAATTATTTTACCAGGATCTTAGATCTACTCACAAGTATGTTTATTAACACCCTAAATATGAACTTTCTAAAACGATGAAATAAACACATATAAAGTTAGGAAACCTTACATTGGGTGCAGCGGAATAATATGACTCCTTCCATTCAGATATCTAGCCCTTGATTCCTTTCTGTAGCAGAGCATTATCAATATCTGAACCTGGATCTCTTTCTCTGAATCTTTGATGCTGAAACTCCTTCTTGCTGAAAGTCTTTCTTCACGATCTTCCTCACTATGATTGAGGTATCACTTGCTGTGTGTGGGCACTACTCATACACTAAGTATTTCAAAATTTAAGGAAGAAGAAAGAGAGAGTGGGTTCGGCCAGAGATAGGGAGAGAGAAGGATCAGTTTTTTCTGGATCAGAAGTGTCAGAAGAAAAGTGTAATTTTCTTGAAGCCTTCACTATCTATTTATAGCATTCCACTAGGGTTAGGTTTGAATTATTTGGCATTAAAATAATGAAAATATCAGTTTAAATTTCCTACAAAAGTGGCTAGCCATGCTTAGTGGATTTGGGCCTCACTTTTTGCAATTTTGCAGTTTTATCTTTTCTGCATCTGATTTTCTCAAAAACGCCAATTTTCTAATTCAACCATTTAAATGCCAATTCTAATTATTTAATAACTATATATAATTATTAAATAATATTGTCATTTATCATATTTATTAATTGAACCATACAAAGTATCATAATTAACAAATATGCCCCTAAAACTCTTTCTTTACAATTTCGCCCTTACTTAGTGAAAAATTCACAAATAGACATAGTCTAATTTGAGAATTATAATTGATTAATCAAAACCAATTACATGAATCTTACAAGCAATATTATCTCAACTAGTGCGGGGACCATGGGTCTATATAACCGAGCTTCCAATAAGTAGATCAAGAATTTATCACTAAAATTCACTAACTTATTAATTCTTCGTTGAATCCACGCATAGAACTCAGAATTGCACTCTCAGTATATAGAATGCTCTATATGTTCCACCATATAGACACATCATTAGTTATCCATTGTTATAATCCTAATGTGATCAATGATCCTCTATATGAATGATATACACTGTAAAGGCATTAGATTACCGCTACACCCTACAATGTATTTATTCCTTAAAACACTTGACCCCGTATAAATGATATTTCAGCTTATGTGAAATGAGTACTCCACCATTTATGTTCGTTTGGTCAAGCTCGAAGGAGATCATCCTTTGCTTACTATTCGCCAGATAGAAGCTATAGATTCCATGTTTATGTTAGCGCTCCCACTCAATTGCACTACCGTGTTCCCAAAATGTACGTATCACCCTGACCTAAAAGTAGGCTTAACTAACAAATCAAAGAACAGGAATAGCCTTTCAAGATTGAGCCTAATCATAACAGGATTAAGAACATTTGATCTAGGATCAACTAGGCGATATTGACTTGAATAGATATTACGGTAAGTTTAATAAATCTAAGTCAAAGTTCAATATCGGTCCCTTCCGATGCATACTCCATGCATCCAACCTGAGCTTTACTTTAACCAATGCTCTGGAAAGAACATAGCACTTCTCCAAATGCAAGTAAACTCTGTCTCCAAATGCAAGTAAACTCTGTTGTAGATTATCATATCAGTAAAACCCTATGTCTGATAAATCTAGGAAACTTTATTCACATAGTCATGTTTACTTTCCAATGTGTTGACGGCACAATAAATAGGATCAAGTATGTGAAAAGGGTTTCAGATGAATTTATACATTATGTACATATAATCATGAAATAAATCATGTGAACCATGCAACATTAAATGTTATTTCTGATCTATATTAATAAGTAAATCTGATTATATTGAAATGAGTTTTATTTAGGGCATAAAACCCAACAAACTCCCACTTGCACTAATATAAAACAAAAAGTGCGTTTCAAATAATCTCAACACCTTGATATACAAATCAAGTGTAGTAGTAGTAAACTCCTTGTAATAGGACCTGAAAGGTTGAATTAAACACAACCTTTTCTCCACCATTACTCTTCCTTTAATCACAAAATCATTGATGATGTGAAATTCCTCTCTATATGTCTTACTCTCTTGGGATACTGGATTCTATACCTTTGGCAACTACTTTTGGTTAATCAGGAAATTAACACTAGTAGTTTAGGCAATTTGGAATGGTGCCAAAAATGTATAGAGCTTTCCTTAGACTGAATAAGTACCTTTCCTGTAGCTTTAACATTCAGTCCTCTCTGGTAGACCTAGAGACTTCAGATAGTTTTTTACACTTCTCCAAAATCACTATTCCACCCCCAGAGTAACCACCATCTTATCAGAAAGATTTACTAGCACAAAGGCAAATTTCAAAATCTGATATGGTGTAGTCTAAGAGTTTTAAACACACCCTTATAGACTAACATATAGTTCCTCTTCTTAATCTTAAGATTTACTTGATTGTCTTCCAATGTTCTTCTCCTGGATTAATCTGATACCTACTCATTACTCCCACTCAACAGCAGGTGTCTGGTCTAAGGCATACAAAAGCATATCTAAGACCTCTCACTGTTGATATAAGAAATTCTTTCATGGCTTTATCTTTTCTGGAATAGTTGAGACTTTTCCTTAGATAAATAAAATCTATGTCTAAGAAGTTGTGAAGCTTCTATAGATTGCCATTAGAAAGGAAATGCTTCAGCATCTTACTAAAGTAAGTTGCTTGCATTAGAGTAAGTAATTACCAGGTATACCACAAGCCATAGGTTTAGATAAACTCAAACCTATAATACTAGGAACAGGAAGTTTGTTAAGTCCATAGAATAGACTTATTAACTAAAATTTCCTTTTATGTCCTTGTAATAGAAAACTTTAGGTTATTCCATGTGAATGGATTAAACCATAGTTCTATTGGCTTTTCTTCTTAGTTTCTTATCTTGACAATCCATTACTTGTTTAAACTCACAATGGATTTTAATCACTAGTGTCTCCCAAGTCATAAGAAGGTGAGTTCAAAGAAACTCTCCCACTACGACAAGGTACCGTGAATTATGTCTAAGAAAATAAATGGTATTAACCTCTTTGGTTGTGACAAGACAACAGAGGCAGTGAGATCATCATATGTCAAATAAGATGATAGAACACTTTTGGAATCAAGAAATAAATATCTCCTTTATTTGCTACTTGATTTTCAGACTTAGTCATTTTCTTAGAAAAGTAGTATTTTTTTGAACAAACACTTTTTTATCTATTGACCATGGGATGGTCCACCCCTAATCACTTAGAATAGCTAACAAACCATAATTAACAGTTCTAGCTTTTCTTAAGATTTTGATTAGGTCATCCATGAATCTAGTAATTATTTCCATGAAGTATACAACCATTACATCATTCTGAAATTGTATTACCATAAAAGGATTTAGGCAACGACTAGTAACTAATCATCAATATGCAACTCGAAATTTCTGGGGAGGTAAGTTTGGATATAATTCAAAAATCAATTTAATGATCTTTGAACTGCATATCTACTAACTATTTCTCCACCCCTATCAGTTCGCAAGATCTTTAACCATTTACCTTAATGGTTTTAACCATTGCTAGAAATTAATGAAATTTTTCAAACATTTCAAATTTCTTTGCTAAAAGGTATAATCTAGAGTTATCGTTTTAAGAATACAACGAAAAACTCATATCCACCCCTGAATGTACATCCATCTGCGAATGAGATGAGCTACTTTCAGTGGATATAGGCATATTAACTCTTTGCAGAGATTGATCTTGTCAAATCCACTATGAACAAGATACAAATGCCATAGATTAAAAAAAATGTGGTAGTGTCTATTGATGACATAGGTTTAGTTACATCAAAGAGTTCTTAGAATACTGCAAGTGGATCCTGGTCACAGAATACCTAACTCATATTCCATACAGTTTTAATCCATTAATAGAAGATGGATATTAAACACTTGAGAAAGTGTAACTGTATTGTATTCTGGAATTAGAAATATAAGAAAATTTCTATTTGGAATCTAAAATTAAAGTCAAAGACTTAAATTTATACCAAATATAATGAGTAATTCTATCTTGGACCAGCACTACTAATACAAACTCTAAGTCAGATTTGCCCATACAAGTAGGAGATTTCTAAGATTGAGGATTTATATCAATTGGGAATAGAATTTCGGGATTATAATCATTAATCATATGCGTCATTTAATTTCTTAAGTGAAAATATAATGACATGAAATGATTTATAGACCATTCATCCAATGATATATTATTGAGCTAATTCGAAATGAATAAGCTAAGAGGAATTAGGATAATTTCGTTTATAAATAAGAATCCAACGATGCTTCGATTAGCGAAAGACAAAGTAATCTTATTTATGTAATCTTCTTGTTTCATATTGTAAAAATACTAGTCTAATGTGTCATCAATTGGTGAACAGCTAGATGTTGCATATACAATATTTATCTTTCGAGATCTTACACTATTATGTATGTCTAATGGTGAAAATCCACTAGGGATTTATCTCATTAGAAAAACAAACATGTTAGACCAATAATGAAGATTCGAAATTAAACTACAACTTAATAACAGAAATAACATGGTTCAATATAAATTCATACACAATTCAGAAATTATAAACATATAGCAAGTAGGAATGACTAGTGAAAATACTAAAACATACAATCCTAAATAATTTCCAAGGTTTTCAACAAACTGATATAGTGTCCCGGTAGGCGAGAGTCAAAGTATCATTTATTGAATAGAGTTGTCAGCTCATCTAAAATAGAAACCATTCTAGCAACCTTTTATTCGATCAAAATAAGAATCCAACGTTGTCCCGGTAGGCGAGAGTCAAGGTTATTCTTATTTTATGAGCTTCCACCATTGTTTCATGTTTTATGAGTTTATCTCTAAGTAGTCACCGTAGGGGAGAGTATAAATAGAGACGAAAACTCACAAAACACTTATCAAATGAAATCTTACGGTGTTAAATGCGTTCAACGAATAACCATCCATAGGGGGACGAAGTCTAGCGTCTCGAGGTTATATTGAAAACATTTAACTTTTGTAAGAGCAACAATGAAGATCGAATATCTTAATAATAATCAAGCCCATTATTTAAAGTGAGTTGTATTTTCTTTGATTCTCTTTATTTAATTTATTTATTTTAAATATATATTTATTTAAAATTTCCAATTTAGAATGAAAAATTCTAAATATAAATTTTTATTTAATATTTATAAATTTTACTTAGATGGATATGAAAATAACATGAATTATTTCCATCTTAGTAATAATTTCCAATAAATATTTAGAAAAATATTCAATTTAAGTTGTTACAAAATTAATTTACAACTCAAATTTAATTTTCTATAAATATATATTACATTTCGAAAAATTAAAGTATTCAAGGATACAATTTTCGAAAATGCAAGTTAAAATAAAAAATTAATCCTGGAAAAATTATTCTAATTTAATGTTGGCCCAAAATTAATTAATAAAATTAATTTACAACAAAAAATATAATTTTCCTATTTAATTAAATATATAAGAAAAATTTCAAATATTTAAGTATGGTGATGAAAATCAACTTAAATATTAATTTTCTATTTAATTAAATACAATAGAAAAATACTTCAAACAAAAATATCATCTATCTAGATTTTTCTTTGACTAATTAATTCAATTTCTAATAATATACTTTAATTCAATTTATTTTAATTAATCATTAAATGAAAAAATTATTGATTTAAGTTGGTCCAAAATTAAAATAAATAATTTACAACTTGAATCTACTTTTCAAATAAAATTCGAAATTCCAGCATTTAAAAAATGCAATTTCGAAATTTGATTAATAAAATAAAGAAAAAATATATTTTGAAAATCATTTAAATTTAGTTGTAAAAATAAATTTCAACTAAAAATAATTTTCTATTTAATTAAGTGTCATGAAAAAGAAATATTTAAGTATGATGATGAGAATCAACTTAGATATTTAATTTTCAAGTTAATTAAATTCAAGAAATAAATAATTAAGTGTAGAGAAGGCTTAATTATTAATCTCTAGTTTAATACTAGGAAAAATATACTTAAAATAAATTGTACCAAAATTAATTATATAAATAATTAATTAATTTCACAATGTATAATATTTTCCTTTTAAATATTAGAAATAACAAGTAGTCTAGAAATAACTATCTAGAAAATATCTTATTTGACTAAGTATCTTTTCCACAAAATTTGAAAAAAATATCTAATTTAGGTTGTATTAGAAAAAATCTCGAACCTAAATATTTTTCAAATTTAAATTTAATTAAATATCAAAATTTAAGTTGTAACCACTTAATTTGAAAATATTCCATTTTAAGTTAATATTCGAAAAGATATTAACTTAAAAAATATCTAAAATATTCCATTTTAAGTTAATATTCAAAAAGATATTAACTTAAAAAATATCTAAAGAATCTTAATAACCAATGCCTAAAATTCCTCAACTTAATTTTGAAATTTTAAATCCAAAAGATATTCAAATTTAAGTTGGTTAGTTGAAGATAACTAAATATCAACTTAAATAGGAATATTTAATGAAAAATTTAAATTAAGCTCCAGAAAGAATCTAGATGATTATAATTCTATATTTAATTAAATACAAGAAAATACATATAGTTTAGCTTAGAATAAAAAATTCTTTAAACTATAATTTTCTTAAATTAATTTCAAAATAAATGAAATTAATTATGTTGCTAATCAATTTTATTAGGTTAAACTAGTTTAATTAACCTAGTACAGTTATTCAAATCAGGCAAATGGGCCTTCACAATTGGGGTGGTTCATGTGAGGGGGTGCTGGGTTCAGTATGTCGTACCCACTACTATGACTTCCAACTCTCACACAAGGCCCAAAAGAGAGGAATTTAACCTTAAAATGAATAACTGTTATTAATTGAATAGGCCCAAAAACTAAATGGGCCTAAATAAAATCTATCAAGAACTATGATATTTTATTTAGCAACAACAACCTATATGCATCTATAATGAAATTAAACACATAGGCTCACACAGGCACACTTTGGATGGGTCCTATCATGTTGCTAGGTCATACACAGATGAAAGAAGATTGTAAATATACCTGTTACAAATTATTATCTTGACCAATGGAGCCATCAGATCAATAGATCTGGCAAAAGGAAACCATGGCTATTCGCAATCAAGTAATAATAGGTTTTGAAAACTTACACACAAGCTAAAACACATACTCCTGCAACAAGGTTAGCTGGATAGTTGGATGTAGGATTTATTTAATTTTAAATTAAATTATTAATTTCGAAATAATTAATTAATTAAAATATTTATTTTCGAAAAATTAAAATAAAATAAAAAATATTTCGAATTTTTTTTAAAAAAAATTTAAAATTAAAATTAAACCTACAATTTTGAAAAATTAGGTTTCAACCAACCTAAATATCATTTCAAAATTTGCTAACTACTTTTAAAATTTAAATGTTATTTTATAAATAAAAATTAAATAAAAAATTAGAAAAGATAAATGAATATCTTTTTCAGATTTTAAATGTACTTTAAATAAATAAAATAACAAATTTAAAAGTTAGCAAAATATCTTATATCTATTTAAAATTACATGATTATAGTTATCTTATTTTAAATTTAAATAAGGTCAAATTATTTTAAAAAAAATTTAATTTAAAAAATTTAAAATCTGACCTTAAATTTAAAAATAAGATAAGATATAATCAAATTTAAAAATAAGATAGATAATTAAGCAAAAAGATAGATACTAACTATTTTCAAATTCAAATTACACTAATATCTTGAATTAAATTTAAAAAATATTAAATTAATTCAAAATGATAATTAGAATTGAATTAGGAATAGTAATAGTATAAATAAAGAACTACACAAAAAATCAGAACTTAATTCCATGAAAAAGCATGAAAAATCGAAGAAAAACGAAAAAATTGTGAGATGTACGGACAGTTTTCGCGATCGCAGGAAAATTTCAGCACAGCTCCGTTTTTTTCGAATCTTCAAAAAAATCATAACTAATTCAAATTAAATCGAAATTGAGTTCTGCAAAAAAATAATTTGCTTAATGTTTTCCATACTATCCAATAAAAATAATTCCAAAAACAGAATCGCAATTATTTTTCACGAAAAATTCACAAACATCAATCAATTATCAAATAACACTCAATACAACATGATACCATCCAAAAACAAACAAACAATCGTTTTAAAGTCCAAATTTCTTGCAAGTAAATCAATTCCCATGGCTCTGAGGCCAGTTGTTGGAAATTATTTTACCAGGATCTTAGATCTACTCACAAGTATGTTTATTAACACCCTAAATATGAACTTTCTAAAACGATGAAATAAACACATATAAAGTTAGGAAACCTTACATTGGGTGCAGCGGAATAATATGACTCCTTCCGTTCAGATATCTAGCCCTTGATTCCTTTCTGTATCAGCGCATTATCAATATCTGAACCTGGATCTCTTTCTCTGAATCTTTGATGCTGAAACTCCTTCTTGCTGAAAGTCTTTCTTCACGATCTTCCTCACTATGATTGAGGTATCACTTGCTGTGTGTGGGCACTACTCATACACTAAGTATTTCGAAATTTAAGGAAGAAGAAAGAGAGAGTGGGTTCGGCCAGAGATAGGGAGAGAGAAGGATCAGTTTTTTCTGGATCAGAAGTGTCAGAAGAAAAGTGTAATTTTCCTGAAGCCTTCACTATCTATTTATAGCATTCCACTAGGGTTAGGTTTGAATTATTTGGCATTAAAATAATGAAAATATCAGTTTAAATTTCCTACAAAAGTGGCCAGCCATGCTTAGTGGATTTGGGCCTCACTTTTTGCAATTTTGCAGTTTTATCTTTTCTGCATCTGATTTTCTCAAAAACCCCAATTTTCTAATTCAACCATTTAAATGCCAATTCTAATTATTTAATAACTATATATAATTATTAAATAATATTGTCATTTATCATATTTATTAATTGAACCATACAAAGTATCATAATTAACAAATATGCCCCTAAAACTCTTTCTTTACAATTTCGCCCTTACTTAGTGAAAAATTCACAAATAGACATAGTCTAATTTGAGAATTATAATTGATTAATCAAAACCAATTACATGAGTCTTACAAGCAATATTATCTCAACTAGTGCGGGGACCATGGGTCTATATAACCAAGCTTCCAATAAGTAGATCAAGAATTTATCACTAAAATTCACTAACTTATTAATTCTTCATTGAATCCACGAATAGAACTCAGAATTGCACTCTCAGTATATAGAATGCTCTATATGTTCCACCATATAGACACATCATTAGTTATCCATTGTTATAATCCTAATGTGATCAATGATCCTCTATATGAATGATCTACACTGTAAAGGGATTAGATTACTGTTACACCCTACAATGTATTTATTCCTTAAAACACTTGACCCCGTATAAATGATATTTCAGCTTATGTGAAATGAGTAATCCACCATTTATGTTCGTTTGGTCAAGCTCGAAGGAGATCATCCTTTGCTTACTATTCGCCAGATAGAAGCTATAGATTCCATGTTTATGCTAGCGCTCCCACTCAATTGCACTACCGTGTTCCCAAAATGTACGTATCACCCTGACCTAAAAGTAGGCTTAACTAACAAATCAAAGAACACAAATAGCCTTTAAAGATTGAGCCTAATCATAACAGGATTAAGAACATTTGATCTAGGATCAACTAGGCGATATTGACTTGAATAGATATTACGGTAAGTTTAATAAATCTAAGTCAAAGTTCAATATCGGTCCCTTCCGATGCATACTCCATGCATCCAACCTGAGCTTTACTTTAACCAATGCTCTGGAAAGAACATAGCACTTCTCCAAATGCAAGTAAACTCTGTTGTAGATTATCATATCAGTAAAACCCTATGTCTGATAAATCTAGGAAACTTTATTCACATAGTCATGTTTACTTTCCAATGTGTTGACGGCACAATAAACAGGATCAAGTATGTGAAAAGGGTTTCAGATGAATTTATACATTATGTACATATAATCATGAAATAAATCATGTGAACCATGCAACATTAAATGTTATTTCTGATCTATATTAATAAGGAAATCTGATTATATTGAAATGAGTTTTATTTAGGGCATAAAACCCAACATCACCATCACTGGGCGAGTACTGAATCTGCCAATTAAAGCAATTACGAAAACAAATATGCTTCGACCGGCTGGTATGGCAGGAGAGGTTATAGACATCCAAGAACCAGATATCAATCGCATTACAATTAACGGATTCTTTAAATTCACAGTAAGGAACTCCATTCAATCCAAACTTTTCCCAGGATACTTGTTTCCCCATGAAGGACGGCGTAGATGGCTTCAATTCCAATATGATTGGCTACCATATATGTGCTTCAATTGTGGAAAGATTGGGCATGAATTGTGCCAATGTTCTAAAATTCGGGCTAATGTGATTAAAGAAAATGGAGAAGTGGCTCCGGCATATGGTGTGTGGCTTAAGGTAAATATGACGGGGAGAATTGACTCAAATAACAAACGAGAGACATGCCTGATTAATCAACCCGATAGACAGGGAATCAACAACTTACCCCCATCTCGGTTGATAGAACAAATTTCCAAAGAGGGAGAGGATTCACTTCAGCAAGCAAACCAAATGAAAGGTAACCCCCTTCATACTCCTTACATTAATAATTATCAACAACCTATTATACACAAAGATGGAACTAATCTAACCATTAACTCTATTCCTTCTTATGATAATCGGGATGAGGATTGTATCCAAGAAGCCATGAATAACAGACAGGAACAGAATGAAATGGGCATCCAGAAAAGAATGTGAGAAGCTATGGTGAATGAGTCAACCAAGAGTCCAAACGGGAATATGTCTTGCAAAGCCCGAACTAGTGAGATTGAAATTGCGGATTTGGGGTCAAATGGAATCCTCTTTGATGTCCTCGTGACCTTTGATGCAGGGAACAACATTCAACAGAAAAGGCAGCGGGAAAAGCGAAGAAAATTTGTTCCATAATCTAGGATTCGTTCAAAGATTCAAGCAACTGAGACTAAAGGATGGGGAACCAGATTTGATGCTCTAACAGGGGAAGTTTCTATGCCAAATGATTCAACCTCTGTGCAGACTAATGAAGTAGCAAACTCTGTGGGGCAGGGTCGCCGAGAACAATGAATTCCCTTATTTGGAATGTCCAAGGTCTTGGCAACCCTTGGACAGTGACTACTCTAGCCACTCATGTGAAAGACTTTAATCCTGGTACTGTTTTCCTTTCCGAAACTCGATCGAAATGCCATTACATGGAGTCGATCCGTATTCGGTTGTGATTTGAGGGGTGCTTTTGTGTGGATGCCAAAGGAAAAAGTGGGGGGTTGGCCCTCCTTTGGAAGGCTCCTTTTTCGGTTCAATTAATGTCATTCAATGACTACCATATTGATGCTTGGATCAATATGGAGGATGATCTTAATTGGTGTTTTACAGGATTCTATGGGGATCCTAATCCTTCTCAAAGGAGACACTCTTGGACACTTATGAAAAGACTTGCTAGAAACTACATTGGGTCGTGGCTTTGTGGTGGTGACTTCAACGAAATTAGAGGCAATCATGAGAAACTTGGAGGAGGAGGGAAACCGGGGTACCTAATGAAGAAATTTAATACCACCATAGACAAGTGTGCTCTTCGAGAACTAGAATTGGAAGGCAGCAAATTGACCTGGTGCAATGGAAGGACAGCGAATATGGTTTTCAAACGTCTTGACCGGGTGATGGTAAATAACAATTGGTGGAAGATATATGCAGTAGCCAAAGTGAAACATTTAAGTAGATGGTGTTCTGATCATTGTCCGCTATTGTCACCTTTAATTCCATGTCGAATGAGGAGGAGAGTAAACAAAGATGGGGATCTAGGTTCCACTACGAAAAGGCTTGGGCGGATAAGGATGAATGTCACCAAATTATCAAAGAAAATTGGCAACAAGGTACTATTGGAAATTATTTTACCAGGATCTTAGATCTACTCACAAGTATGTTTATTAACATCCTAAATATGAACTTTCTAAAACGATAAATTAAACACATATAAAGTTTAAGAAACCTTACATTGGGTGCAGCGGAATATAATGACTCCTTCCGTTCAGATATCTAGCCCTTGATTCCTTTCTGTAGCAGAGCATTATCAATATCTGAACCTGGATCTCTTTCTCTGAATCTTTGATGCTGAATCTCCTTTGCTGATGATCTTTCTTCACGATCTTCCTCACTATGATTGAGGTATCACTTGATGTGTGTGGGCACTACTCTAATCACTAAGGATTTTGAAATATTGAAGAAGAAGAGAGAGAGTGGTCAGCTAAAGATAGGGAGAGAGAAGGCTCAGTTTTTCTGAATCAGAAAGTCTGAAGAAAAGTGTAAATTTCCTGAAGCCTTCACTATCTATTTATAGCATTCCACTAGGGTTAGATTTGAATTATATGGCATTAAAATAATGAAAAAATCAACTTAAAATATACATATAGGTGGCCGGCCATACATAAGTGGATTGGGCCTTGGGTTTTGCAATTTTGCAATTTTACCACCTTTTGTATCTGATTTTCTCAAAAATGCCAATTTCCTAATTCAACCATTTAAATGCCAATTCTAACTATTTAATAACTATAAATAATTATTAAATAATATTATCATTTATCATATTCATTAATTGAACCATATAAAGTATCATAATTAACAAATATGTCCCTAAAACTCTTTCTTTACAATTTCGCCCTTACTTAGTGAAGAATTCACAAATAGACATAGTCTAATTTGAGAATTATAATTGATTAATCAAAACCAATTACATGAGTCTTACAAGCAATATTATCTCAACTAGTCGGGGGACCATGGGTCTATATAACCGAGCTTCCAATAAGTAGATCAAGAATTTAGCACTAAAATTCACTGACTTATTAATTCTTCGTTGAATCCACGCATATAGCTTAGAATTGCACTCTCAGTATATAGAATGCTCTATATGTTCCACCATATAGACACATCATTAGTTATCCATTGTTATAATCCTAATTTGATCAATGATCCTCTATATGAATGATCTACACTGTAAAGGGATTAAATTACCGTTACACCCTACAATGTATTTATTCCTTAAAACACTTGACCCCGTATAAATGATATTTCAGCTTATGTGAAATGAGTACTCCACCATTTATTTTCGTTTGGTCAAGCTCGAAGGAGATCATCCTTTGCTTACTATTCGCCAGATAGAAGCTATGGATTCCATGTTTATGATAGCGCTCCCACTCAATTGCACTACCGTGTTCCCAAAATGTACGTATCACCCTAACCTAAAAGTAGGCTTAACTAACAAATCAAAGAACACGAATAGCCTCTCGAGATTGAGCCTAATCATATCAGGATTAAGATCATTTGATCTAGGATCAACTAGGCGATATTGACTTGAATAGATATTACGGTAAGTTTAATAAATCTAAGTCAAAGTTCAATATCGGTCCCTTCCGATGCATACTCCATGCATCCAACCTGAGCTTTACTTTAACCAATGTTCTGGAAAGAACATAGTATTTCTCCAAATACAAGTAAACTCTTGTTGTAGATTATCATATCAGTAAAACCTTGTGTCTGATAAATCTAGGAAACTTTATTCACATAGTCATGTTTACTTTCCAATGTGTTGACAACACAATAAACAGGATCAAGTATGTGAAAAGGGTTTCAGATGAATTTATACATTATGTACATATAATCATGAAATAAATCATGTGAACCATGCAACATTAAATGTTATTTCTGATCTATATTAATAAGTAAATCTGATTATATTGAAATGAGTTTTATTTAGGGCATAAAACCCAAGAGGTACTACTAGTGGGTCGGCTACAGAGTTTGGGGAGAGGATTCATCTATGTGGCAACTTACTGGAACAATGGAATCATAAGCAGAGAAGGGACAATCAAGCCAAAATAAAAGAGTTGAAAAAAGATATAGAAAAGTTATCTCGAGACCAAACACCTCATGGCTTTTCTTGCCTCAAAGAGAAAGAAAGAGATCTTAACGGGCATCTTGCTAAGGAGGAAATCTTTTGGAAACAACGCAGCAGAGCAATATGGTTGGCCCATGGAGATAGAAACACTAAATACTTCCACCAAAAAGCTTCCTCGAGGCGAAAAAAGAATAGAATCTGAGGGATATTTGATAAAGATCTTAATTGGAAAAGTACAAAAGAAGAGATAGAGATGACCGTTTGTGACCACTTCTAAGAGCTCTTCTCAGCAAAGGACTATGAGGGAGATATGATTGCCTATCTTGAACGATTTGTTCCCCTTAAAGTGAGTAGAAGTCAAAATGATTTCCTAATTTCTAAATTTACAGAGTCGGATATACAATGTGCTTTGTCCCAAATTAATGCCATGAAGGCTCCTGGAATTGACGGAATGCCTAGACTTTTTTATGAAAACCATTGGGAAGTGGTGGGAAGGATATCACTAGGATGTGTTTGAATGTTCTTAATAATCACATCGACTGCAGGCACATCAACAAAACCCTTCTCTACCTAATTCTGAAAGTAAAGAGCCCAAAACAAGTTGCTGATTTTTGACCAATAACCCTTTGCAATGTCAGTTATAAAATAATTGCGAAGTGCCTTGCCAATCGAATGAAGGACAGTCTAAAAGAAGTCATATCTGAAAACCAAAGTGCATTTATCCGGGGTCATCTAATTCAGGATAATGCTATCTTGGGTTTTGAAAGTCTCCAGTGCATGAAAAAAGGTAGATTTGGGACTGGAAAAAAGATGGCCCTCAAACTGGATATGTCAAAAGCGTATGATAGAGTGGGTTGGTGGTTCCTTGAAGCAATGATGATTTGTTTGGGTTATGACCAACATTGGGTGAACAAAGTTATGAATTGCATCACTTCGGTCTCCTTCTCAGTCCTTATTAATGGTGAAGTCTGCGGCCAAATTCAGCCTAACTGCGGGATTCGTCAAGGAGACCCACTCTCGCCTTACATTTTCCTTCTTTGTTCGGAAGGCCTTTCTTGCCTTATCCAAGAAGCGGAGAGGGCTGATAGGATTCACGGGCTCAAGTTTGGAAAAGAGGGTATAAAATTATCCCATCTCTTCTTCGCAGATGATAGTTTCATATTTCTAAATGCAACGTCTTCGGGGAGTAGAAATTTGAAAGCTATCCTTGATGAATATTCCATGCTCTCGGGTCAGAAAATTAATTTCACTAAGTCAGAATTATGTGTGGGCAGCAAGATTAAAAAGGAAGATGGTGAGCATCTTGCGGCTGAGATTGGAGTCAAACTTGTGGAATGTCACACAAAGTACTCGGGGATGCCGACAACAATTGGAAGAAAAAAAAGGAAGTATTTGAAGACATTCGTTCTAAGATTAGAGACAAACTACAAGGATGGAAAGCCAGTCTATTCTCTCAAGCGGGAAGGGAAATACTTCTCAAAGCAATAATCCAAGCAATCCCTACTTATATCATGAGCTGCTTCCGTCTTCCTAAGGAATTAATAAAGGATATTCACGCAATGATGGCCAGGTTTTGGTGGGGCTCCTCGGACTCAAAACACAAAATCCATTGGGGGAAATGGCACAAATTATGCAAGCCTAAGGAGAAAGGAGGCATGGGATTCAAAAACTTGGAAAAATTTAACCAATCCTTATTGGCTAAGCAAGGTTGGAAAATTTTACATAATCCCCATTCTATGCTGGCTCGGGTGTTAAAGGCTTGCTACTTCACCAACTCTAGCTTCTTGGAGGCTAAAATAGGAGGAGTCGGATCATTTGTTTGGAGAAGCATATTATGGGGTAGGAAAATCATAGAAAAAGGAACAAGATGGAGGGTTCTCTCAGGAAAAGACATTCGTATTAATGAAGACAAATGGCTTCCCCGTCCCTTAACCTTTACATTGCGTACTCCGGCAAAGGTCCCTAAAGGAACCACGGTGGATACACTAAAGGATGAGAATGGAGACTGGAATAGAAACTAATTAAAGATTGTTTCCACCATGATGATGTTGGAAATATTTTACCAGGATCTAGATTTACTACCATGTATGTTTCATTAACATCCTAATCTGAATTCTAAAACAATGAAATAAACATATAAGGGTTCAAGAAAACCTTACATTGGGTGCAGCGGAATATAATGACTCCTTCCGTTCAGATCTCTAGCCCTTGATTCCTTTCTGTAGCAGAACATAATCAAGATCTGAACCTAGATCTCTTTCTCTCCTTCTTTGATGCTGATTCTCCTTCTTGTTGATTGGATTCTTTACAATCTTCCACACTATGATTGAGATTCCACTTGATGTGTGTGGGTACTACTCTATCACTAGGGTATTTCGAAATTGAAGAGAAGAAAATAGAAGAAGAGGGTGGCGGCTATGGCTCAGGTTTTTCTCTGAAAAAGAATAAGATGCATTGCTTAGTTTCCTGAAGCCATCACTTTCTATTTACAGAATGCCATATAGGTTTAGGTTAGAATTGTATGGCATTAAAATAATGAAAAATATAAAATGGTAAACCTTATACAAAGTGGCCGGTCATATTAGTGGATAATGGGCCTCACTTTGCAATTTTGCCATTTTGTCATTTCTCAATTCCATTTTCTCAAAAATGCCAATTTTCCAATTCAACCATTTAAATGCCAATTCTAATTATTTAATAACAAAAAATTAATTATTAAATAATATTTTCATTTAGTATATTTATTAATTAGACATATAAAGTCTCTTAATTAACAAATAAAACCCAGAATCTCTTTTCTTTACAATTTTGCCCTTGCTTAGTGAAAATTCATAAACTAGACATAGTCTAACTTTAGAATTATAATTGATTAATTAAAATCAATTAACTGAGTCTTACAAGCAGTATGGTCTCAACTAGTATGGGGACCATGGGCCTATATAACCGAGCTTCCAATAAGTCGAACCGAATTTACCAAGTAAATTCCCTAACTTATTAATTCCTTATTGAATCCACACTTAGAACTTGGAATTGCACTCTCAGTCATATAGAACGCTCTATGTGTTTCACGATATAGATACGCTATTAATTATCCATTGTTATAATCCTAATTTGATCAATGACCCTCTAATAGATGATCTACATTGAATAGGAACTAAATTACTGTTACACCTTCAATGTATTTTATCCTTAAAACACTTAGCTCCGTATAAATGATATTTCAGCAAAGTGAAATGAGATCTCAATCATTTATCTCTGTTTAGCCAAGCTCGAAGGATATCATCGTTTCACTTCTAAATTCCTATAGAAGTTATAGACTCCATATTTATGTTAGCGCTCCCACTCAATTATACTATCATGTTCCCAAAATGTACGTATCACCCTGACTGTTCAAAAGTAGGCTTAACTAACAAATTAAAGAACATGTATAATACTCTTGAGATCGAACCTAACCATATCTGGATTAAGATCATTTGATCTAGGATCAACAGGTGATATTGAATTGAATAAATATTAGGTAAATTTTAATATATCTAATCAAAGTTCAATATCGGTCCCTTCCGATGTATACTCCATACATCCGATACTGGTAAACTTTGCCAATACCCTGGAAAGGACATAACACTTATCCAAGGTGTAAGAATACCTATCGCTAATTATATCATGCCAGTCTAAATCCAGTGAACTGACAAATCAGAGAATAAACTTTCGAACATATAATTAAGATTATATTCCACTGTGCTGACAACACTATAATCATTAACAAATTCATATGTTCTGGACTTAAATATTCATACATTATATGCATATAATCATGAAATAAATCATGTGAACCATGCAACATAAAAATGTTATTTCTGATCTTTATTATTCAGTAAATCTGATTATATTGAAATGGGTTTTATTTAGGGCACAAAACCCAACAAACTCCCACTTGCACTAGTATAAAACAAAATGTGCATTTCAAATAATTTCAAATAATCTCAAATAAATCAAGTGTAGTAGTAGTATACTCCTCATAATAGGATCTGACAGGTTGAATTAAACACAACCTTTTCTCCACCATTACTCTTCCTTAATTACATAATCCTTGATATTGCGAAATTCCTCTCTATATGTCTACTCTCTTGGGATACTGGATTCTATACTTTTGGCAACTACTTTTTGGTTAATCAGGAAGTAACACTAGTAGTAAAGAAATGTTGGAATGGTGCCACAAATGTACATAACTTTCCCTAGACTGAATAAGTACCTTCCTGCATCTTTAACATTTAGTTTCTCTCTGGTAGACCTAGAGACTTCAGATAGGTTTTTACACTTCTCCAAAATCACTACTCCACCCCCAGAGTAATCACCATCTTATCAGCAGACTTTCTAGCACAAAGGCAAGTCTCGAAATATGATGTGGTGTAGTCTAAGAGTTTTAAACACACCCTTATCGACTAACATATAGTTCCTTTTCTTAATCTTAAGATTTACTTGATTGTCTTCCAATGTTCATTTCCTAGATTAATCTGATACCTACTCATTACTCCCACTCAACAGCAGGTGTCTTGTCTAAGGCATATTAAAGCATATCTGAGACCTCTCACTGTTGATTGAAGGAATTCTTTCATGGCTTTATCTTTTCTAGAATAGTTGAGACTTTTCCTTAGATAAAAAAAAATCTATGCCTAGAAGTCGAGAAGCTTCTATAGATTGCCATTAGAAAAGAAAATGCTTCAGCATCTTACTAAAGTAAGCTGCTTGCACTAGAGTAAGTAATTAACCATGTATACCATAAGCCATAGGTTTAGATAAACTCAAACCTATAATACTAGGAACAGGAAGTTTTGTTAAGTCCATAGAATAGACCTACAAACAAAAATTTCCTTTCTTGTCCTTGTAATAGAAAACTTTAGGTTACTCCATGTAAATGGATTAAACCATAGTTCTCTTGGCTTTTCTTCTAAGTTTCTTATTTTGACAATCCATTATTTGTTTAAACTAGCAATGGATTTTAATCACTAGTGTCTTCCAAGTCATAAGAAGAGTGAGTTCCTTGAAACCTTCCCACTACGACAAGGTACCGTGAATTATGTCTAAGAAAACTAAATGGTATTAACCTCTTCGGTTGTGTCAAGACAACAGAGGCAGTGGGATCATCATGTAAAGAATAAGATGATAGAACACTTTTGGAATCAAAAAAAATATCTCCTTTATTTGCTACTTTATTTTCAGACTTAGTCATTTTCTTAGAAAATTAGTATTTGTTTAAACAAACACTTTCTTATCTATTGACTATGGGATGTTCCACCCCTAATCACTTAGAATAGCTAACAAACATGCAAACCATGGTTAACAGTTCTAGCTTTTCTTAAGATTTCGATTAGGTCATCCATGAATCTAGTAATGGTTTACACTAAGTACCCAACCATTGCATCATTCTGAAATTGTATTACCATAGAAGGATTTAGGCAACTACTAGTAACTAATCATCAATATGCAAATCGAATTTCTGTGGAGGTAAGTTTGGATATAATTCAAAAATCAATTTAATGATTTTTGAACTGCATATCTACTAACTATTTCTCCACCCCTATCAGTTCGCAAGATCTTTAATCACTCACCTTAATGGTTTTTCACCATTGCTAGAAATTCATGAAATTTTTCAAACATTTCAAATTTATTTGCATAAGGTAATATCTAGAGTGATCGTTTTAAGAATATAACAAAAAACTCATATCCACCCCTGAATGTACATCCATCTGCAAATGAGATGAACTTATTTTCAGTGGATATAGGCATATTAACTCTTTGCAGAGATTGATCTTGTCAAAACCACTATGAACAAGATACAAATGCCATAGATTTATAAAATATGTGGTTGTATCTTTTGATGACTTAGGTTTAGTTACATCAAAGAGTTCTTAGAATAGTGCAAGTGGGTTCTGGTCACAGAATACTAAACTCATATTCCATACTAACATACAGTTTGAATCCATTGATAGAAAATGGTTATTAAACACTTGTGAGAGTGTAACTGTATAATGAGTAATTCTTTCTTGGACCACCACTACTAATTTAACTCTTACTCTGATTTGCCCATACAAGTAAGAGATTTTTAAGATTGAGGATTTATATTATTTTGGGATAGAATTTCAAGAATATAATCATATGCGTCATTTAATATAGAATGACATAAAATGATTTATAGACCATTCATCCAATGATATGTTTTGAAGCTAATTCGAAATGAATAAGCTAAGAGGAATTAGGATAATTTCGTTTAAAATAAGAATCCAACGATGCTTCGATTAGCGAGAGACAAAGTAATCTTATTTATATAATCTTCTTGTTTCATATTGTAAATACTAGTCTAAGGTGTCATCATTTGATGAACAGCTAGATGTTGCATTTACAATATTTATCTTTCGAGATCTAACACTATTATGTTTGTCTAATGTTGACAATCCATTAGGGATTTATCTCATTAGAACAACAAACCAAGTTAGACCAACAATGAAGATTCAAAATTAAACTACAATTTAATAACAGAAAATAACATTGTTCAATATAAATTCGTACACAATTCAGAAATTATTAAAGACATAGGAAGTAGGAATGACAAGTGAAAATACTAAAACATACAAACCTAAATAATTTCCAAGGTCTTCAACAAACTGATATCAGTGTCCCGTTTAGGCAAGAGTTAGTGATACCATCTATTGAATAGAGTTGTCAGCTCATCTAAAATGATAAACATTCTAGCAACCTTTTATTCGATCAAGATCAGAATCCAGCGTTGTCCCGTTTAGGCGAGAGTCAATGCTATTCTATCTTATGAGCTTCCACCATTGTTTCATACTTTTGTAAGTCAAATACAGTCGCCACCATTAGGGTGATCAATACTAATATAAAACACTTACAAAATTACTTATCTTTCGAGATTAAACGACGCTAACTTGCTAAGGAACGTTCCTCCATTAGGGAGGATTACTCACTAAAATAACAGCTATGTAAAACCAACAATGGAGATCGAATATCCTAATAATAAAGCTCATTATTTAAAGTGTATTTTCTTCTAATATTTATTTTGATCAATTTATTTTAAATATATATTTATTTAATTAAAATTACCAATTTAGAATGAAAAATTCTAAATATAAATTTTAATTTAATATTTATGAATTATACTTAGATGGATATGAAAATAACATGAATTATTTCCATCTTAGTAATAATTTCCAATAAATATTTTTTAATAAATAATTTAAGTTGTTTCAAAATTAACTTAAATTAATTTACAACTCAAATTTAATTTTCTATAAATATATATTGCATTTCAAAAAATTAAAGTATTTAAGAATACAATTTCCGAAAAAATGCTTTAAAATAAAATAAAAATAAATCTTGGAAAAATTATCCTAATTTTATGTTGGCCCAAAATTAATTAATTAATTTTCAACAAAAAATATAATTTTCCTATTTAATTAAATATTAAGAAAAACTTCAAATATTTAAGTATTATGATGTAAATCAACTTAAATATTAATTTTCTATTTAATTAAATACACTAGAAAAATACTTCAAGCAAAACAGATAATATCTATCTAGACTTTCATTGACTAATTAATTCATTTTCTAATAATAATATATTTTAGTTCATTTATTTTAATTAATCATTAAATGAAAAATCATTGATTTAAGTTGGTCCAAAATTAAAATAAATAATTTTTAACTTTAATCTATTTTTCAAATAAAATTCGAAATTTCTGCATTTAAGAAATACAATTTCGAAATTGTGGGAAAAAGATTAATAAAATAAAATAAAATATATTTTGAAAATTATTCAAATTTGAGTTATTCTGAAATTTTAAAGAAAAATTTCCAACTTAAAATAATTTTTTATTTAATTAAATATCATGAAAATAACAATATTTAAGTATCATGATGAAAATCAACTTAGATATTGAAATTTTCAATTTAATTAAATGTATTAAATTCAAGAAATAAATAATTAAGTATAGAGGAGACTTAATTATTAATTCTAGTTTAATACTAGGAAAAATATACTTAACTTAGATTGTATCAAATTTAATTATTAAACAATTAATTTCACAATCTATGATATTTTCCTAATTAAATATTAGAAAATATAATTAGTACTAGAAATAACTATCTAGAATATATATCATTAACTAAGTGTTTTTCTAAAATTAACTTTAAAATATTAAATGAAAAATAAATTTCATATATTTTAAAAGTTAATTATGTTGCTAATTCAATTTTAATTAGGTTAGACTAATATAATTAACCTAATACAATTATTTAAATAAGGCAAATGGGCCTTCACAATTGGGGTAGTTCATGTGAGGGGGAGCTGGGTTTATTATGTCGTACCCACTTCTATTTGCCCCCAACTCTCACACAAGGCCCAAAAGAGAGGAATTTCACCTTTAAATAAACAATTGTTATTCATTGAATAAGCCCAAATCTAATTGAGCCTAAATAAAATTACTTATGTCAAATTTTATTTTAGCAACCTAGTCCATTTACTTAGTAAAAAACTTAAATGGGCTTCTTATATGCATCTAAGCCCAATAGCAAGCATTTAGGCTCACACAGGTCAAATGATTTGGATGAGCCCTGTCATGTTACTAGGTTTACACAGATGAAAGAAGTACAAAATTTACCTGTTACAAATTATTTATAAGATCTATTGACAATTGGACTATGATTAAAATCAGATCATTGGATCTGTCAACAAGTTAATCATAGCAATTTAGACCAAATAAATAATAGGTTTGTTAAAATTTTTTTGAATAAACAATATAAAATTAAACAAACATTATCCATGTAACAAATGTGAAATAAGATATTAATATAATTAAATTATTATTCTTAAACTAACCAAATAAATTTAGAAAATTTAGGGTTGTTAAAACAAACCTTAAAAATCTCAAAATTTAAATTCAAAAAAAAAAAAAAGAAAAACAATTTTAAAATATCTAGGTTTATTTGAATTATTTTATCAAATTAAATTAAATATCAAATAAGATCAACAATTTGAAAAAAAATATCTTCAATATCACTTTCAAATCTTATAATTTAATAAAATTAAAATAATAAAATAAACTAATTTTAAAATAGATATGGTTAGATAGTTACTATTTTAAGAATAAAATAATAAATAAATAATAATTATTATAATTATATGTCAAAATATCTCAAATTAAGCAATATTCAAATTTCTACAAAAATATCTAAGTTATTTAAATATTTAAGATATGATTTATAAATATCTAATAAGTAAAATGATATAAAATAGTAAAATATCATTTTTAAACTTATAATTTATAAATAATTAAATATTTAACAAAATAACAAATTTTTGAATTTTAAAATATTATGGTTGGAATATCTATAAAAATATCTAGGTTAATTCAAATTTATTAATTATTTAATTTGTCATATAAGATAATTTTAATATAATATTTCAAATAAAAAAGATAAAGTTATCTTTTAAATTTAAAATATGTTAAATATTAAAATATCTAATCTTATAATTAAATAATATATAAATATTAAAGAAATTAACAAATTTTAAATCTGACCATAATTTTATTTGAGATTTAGGGTTTTAAAATTGGAAAGAATCGAATTTTGAAAAAAAAATCCCACAAAATCGGGTTTGGAGTGTTGGCTGCCCAGGAGGCTGCACGTGCAGCCTCCAGAGGCTGCAAAACTCCATTTGCGCGCGCGGAGGTGAGGGACAGCAGGGTCCCATGTGTGGCTCGTCTCGGCGATGGCAGGGGAATGTGCGGGCGAGGTGCAGCATCCCGTGTCTGAAGACACGGGCGTGTCACCTTCAGACAGGCAGCGTCCCAGGATGTCCGCGCGCGTGTGCCTGGCTTGTCCGAGTGCCTGGTGCACTCGATGCACCCACTCGACAACCATGCATCCAAAATTTCCAAAATTCATAACTTTTTTAATTTTTATCGGAATTGAGTTCCGTAAAAAAGAAAATTTCTTAATTTTTCACAAGGAATCCAAAATAAATATTTTCAAAAAAAATATATATATTTTTCATGGAAAAAGGTTCTGTACAACACATACATTCATCAACTAACACATAAACCATCCAAATCAACACATAACATCGTTTTAATTCATATTTCATGAAAGTAAATCATTACCATGGCTCTGGTACAAGTTGTTGAAAATATTTTACCAGGATCTAGATTTACTACCATGTATGTTTCATTAACATCCTAATATGAATTCTAAAACAATGAAATAAACATATAAGGGTTCAAGAAAACCTTACATTGGGTGCAGCGGAATATAATGACTCCTTCCGTTCAAATCTCTAGCCCTTGATTCCTTTATGTAGCAGAACATAATCAAGATCTGAACTTGGATCTCTTTCTCTCCTTCTTTGATGCTGATTCTCCTTATTATTGATTGGATTCTTCACAATGTTCCACACTATGATTGAGATACCACTTGATGTGTGTGGGCACTACTCTATCACTAGGGTATTTCGAAATTGAAGCGAAGAAAAGAGAAGAAGAGGGTGGCGGCTATGGCTCAGGTTTTTCTCTGAAAAAGAATAAGATGCATTGCTTAGTTTCCCGAAGCCATCACTTTCTATTTATAGAATGCTATCTAGGTTTAGGTTAGAATTATATGGGATTAAAATAATGAAAAATATAAAATGGTAAACCCTATAGTGGCCGGCAATATTAGTGGATAATGGGCCTCACTTTGCAATTTTACCATTTTGTCATTTCTCAATCCCATTGTAATACCCTAACTAGCATAGGCGTATTACGTGATTTTTCAACGTACTGTGCAGCTCGTTGCTAATCAACGAGGTTTATGGAAAACGTGATTAATTAAAATTTTTGCTTTTTATTTAAACTTATAAAATATTTATACAAAATACTCGGGATCCCGATTACAAAACTATTTACAAAAGTTTACTGTCTGTACAAAATACTTGTCGCCTAGCGACTAATTACAAAAATAGCCTCGCTGTCCCGATGATCGTACGCTCCAGGCCTAACCGCCCCGACATATACAATCTTCACCGGCTCGCTCACGGTCCATCAGCCTTAGCCTTGCCCTTACCTACACATAAACATAGCACTGTGAGTCGACAGAGTCAGTAAGAAAAGCATAATAATAAACATACATAAATCCCGGTCATGATCAGACGCCCACACCCCTGACCATAACCCTAACTGCCGTGTCCAACACGATACTGAGTCCTAAACGTTCATAGGGACGATACTATTGACAAGTAACAACCTATACTCTGTCGAACTGGTCATAGTCCAGCTTCTAGTCATACTCTAGCCTGTACCGATGTGTTACAGTATCAGCCTATACTCGGTCGAACTGGTCATACTCCAGCTGCTAGTCATACTCTAGCCTGTACCGATGTGATACGTCAAATAGTACGGAACCACCAACCTAAGTATCAGCCTATACTCGGCACACTGGTCATACTCCAGCTGCTAGTCATACTCTAGCCTTTGCCGATGTGATACAGTGTCAGCCTATACTCGGTCAAACTGGTCATACTCCAGCTGCTAGTCATACTCTAGCCTGTACCGATGTGACACAGTCGGATGGTTCGAAGCCAACATACATATCTAATGTAATCTAACAGGCTTCCTAACATGCACGCTAAACATGTAATCTACATATGCATACTGTTATACTAATCTTACCTCAACTCCGAATTCAGGTGTGCCGGTCAACCTGACTGGAACTATCTGCGCGGCGAATTACAAGCTCCTAAACCATAAAAATCACAACACTATAAGTGATACGCTAAATCATTTCCCGGGGACTTAAACTAGGAACTAAAAGTTTCCCTATCGATAAAAAGCATGGCAATACCCCAAATAACATAAAAATGAGGAAATCTAGGGTTTCTGAAAATCACCCAACCGGCAGACCGGTTGTCCAACCGGAATTTCGGTTCTGGAAATTTTCAAAACCCATCCGGAATTCCGGATGCACAACCGGAATTCTGGTTCCTCGCGGGCAGAATTCAAAAATTCATAACTCTTTCAAATCAAATCCAAATCACACAAAACCTTCCAGATCTGTTCTAAACATCCTATAGAACATTTCTAAAGCAACAAAACCACCCAGAATTCACAGAATAAAAAAGTGCCATGAGAGCTCCAAGCTTTGAGTTTCAAACTCAAACTTGGCTAAATCCAACTAACATGCATCCAAATCAGATCAAACCTACTTAAACATGCATATAAAAGCCTTTGAAAACACAAGAAATCGACCTCAACAAACACAGCAACAAAACTCACAATTTCACTTTGAAAACTCATAGTTTTTGAACAAGAAAATTATCCAACTAGAGCAAGAACAACTAGCATGCATTTCAACCTAACTAAACATATTTAATTCAACATTTTAAACATAGAAACAACAACAACAACTAGCAGCAACAACAACATTAAAATCATCCATGCATTACTCATTTTTTCATCATTTTTCAAGAAAACAAAGGAATAGAAACTAGAGGAAACATACCAACAACTTATGAACACTAAATCTTGCTAAGGAGAGCTTGAATCACCAAGAAAATTGGCTGGTTCTTGCTGCTCCAAGAGGGCCGAATAGAGAGAGGAAAAGAGAGAGAGTTTTCCAATTTTTTCTAATTTTCTATTTTTTTTTTGAAACTTTGTAAAATGATAGTAAAGAGTTCCACTTATTCATTTCAGCCAACAAATATTATCCAATAACATTTAATTAACCAATTAAAGTCCACTAAAGGACAAACTAATAATGGGGCAAAATGACCATTTTGCCCCTCCATGCTAAAAGAACATAAACAACACTAAAGGGGGTATTTTGGGAAATTCTAAATTCCCGGCCTTTCCCGACATTCCCAATGTCTAATAATCCGTCCCACACTACTAACGTACTAAGTTGTGATTTTACTGAGCCAAACACCGAGTTCCATGTTACCGGGCACCGGAAATGCAAACTTATGAAAATCTCTAAATGACATAAAATAATTAGCAACTTAAAAATTTCCTTTGAGAATATATTTATTGAATTTCGAAAATTAAGTATATATTAAAAATATACAATTTTCGAAAATAATAATAAAAATAGAAAAAGAATACTTCAAGCAAAAATATCACCTATCTAGATTTTCTTTTGACTAATTAATTCAATTTCTAATATATATATTTTAAATTCATTTATTTTAAATTAATCAATTAAATGAAAAAAATCATTGATTGTAGTTGGTCCAAGAATTAATTAAAAATAAATAATTAATTTTCAACTCAATCTATTTTTCAAAATAAAAAATTCGAAAATATTGCATAAATAAAATGTAATTTTCGAAATTGATTAAGAAAATAAAGAAAAATATATATATTGAAAATTATTTAAATTTAAGTTGAAAAATTAAATTTCAACCTAAAAATAATTTTCTATTTAATTAAGTGTCATGAAAAATCAATAAATATTTAAGTATCATGATGAAAATCAACTTAGATATTTAGATTTTTCAAGTTAATTAAATGTATTAAATTCAAGAAATAATAATTAAGTGTAGAGAAGGCTTAATTATTTATTTCTAGTTTAATACTAGGAAAAATATACTTAATAAAATTGTACCAAAATTAATTATTTAAATAATTAATTTCACAAAGTATAATATTTTTCTATTTAAATATTAGAAATAATAAGTAGTCTAGAAATTACTATCTAGAAAATATCTTATTTGACTAAATATCTTTTCAAAAATTTGAAAAATATCTAATTTAAGTTATATAGAAAAAATCTAAAACTTAAATAATTTCAAATTTAGATTTAATTAAATATCAAAAATTAAGTTATAACCACTTAATTTGAGATATCTATTTAAGTTAATATTCGAAAAGATATTAACCTAAAAAATATCTAAAATATTCCATTTTAAGTTAATATTCGAAAAGATATTAACTTAGAAAATATCTTAAGAATCTTTAATAACTAATGCCTAGGATTCCTCAGCTTGATTTAAAATTTAAATCAAATATTCAAATTTAAGTTAGATAAGAAAAATCAGTTGATATAACTAATTTATAACTTAAATAGGAATATTTAATTAAATAAGCTCCAGAATGAATCTAATTAGTTAAAATTCTATATTTAATTAAATACAAGAAAAATACAAATAGTTTGTTTAGAAATAATATCTAAACTAAAAGTGTTTTTCTTAAAATTAACTTTAAAATATTAAAATGAAAATAAATTTTCATATATTTTAAAAGTTAATTATGTTGCTAATTATGGACCTAAATAAAATCTATCATGGTGTGACATTTTATTTAGCAACAACCTATATGCATCTATATTAAAACAAAATAAACATATAGGCTCACACAGGCACACTTTGGATGGATCCTATCATGTTGCTAGGTCATACACAGATGAAAGAAGATTGTAAAATTTACCTGTTACAAATTATTAACTTGACCAAGGGAGCCATCAGATCATTAGATCTGGCAAAAAGTAACCATGGCTATTTGCAATCAAGTAATAATAGGTTTTGAAAACTTACATACAAGCTAAAACCACATACTCCTGCAACAAGGTTAGCTGGATTGTTGGAAGTAGGATTTATTTATTTCGAAATTAATAATTTAATAAAAAAATATTTAATTAAAAAAAATTTAATTTTTTCGAAAATTAAAAAAATAAAATAAATATTATTTTCAAAATTAAAAAAAAATATAAATTTAAATTTTGAAATTATTTAAAAAAAATATTTAAAATTAAACCTACAATTTTGAAAAATTAGGTTTCAACCAACCTAAATATCATTTCAAAATTTGCTAACTACTTTTAAAATTTAAATGTTATTTTATAAATAAAAATTAAATAAAAAATTAGAAAAGATAAATTAAAAATCTTTTTCAGATTTTAAATTTAATTTGAATAAATAAAATAACAAAATTTAAAAGTTAGCAAAATATCTTACATCTATTTAAAATTACATGATTATAGTTATCTTATTTTAAATTTAAATAAGGTCAAATTATTTAAAAAAGATTTAATTTTAAAATAGTTAAAATCTGACCTTAAATTTAAAAATAAGATAAGATATAATCAAATTTAAAAATAAGATAGATTATTAAGCAAAAAAATAGATATTTACTAATTTCAAATTCAAATTACACTAATATCTTAAATTAAATTTAAAAAATATTAAATTAATTCATAATGATAATTAGAATTGAATTAGGAATAGTAAATCTATTAATACAAAACTACACAAAAAATCGGAAGTTAATTCCATGAAAAAGTATGAAAAAACGAAGAAAACCGAAAAAATTGTGAGTTGTACGGACAGTTTTCGCGATCGCAGGAAAATTTCAGCACAACTCCGATTTTGTCGAATCTTCAAAAAATCATAACTAATTCAAATTAAATCGAAATTGAGTTCTGTAAAAAAGTAACTTGCTTAATTTTTTCCATACTATCCAATAAAAATAATTCCAGAAATAGAATCGCAATTATTTTTCACGAAAAATTTACAAACATCAATCAAGCATCAAATAACACTCAATACAACATGATACCATCCAAAAACAAACAAACAATCGTTTTAAAGTCCAAATTTCATGTAAGTAAATCAATTATCATGGCTCTGAGGCCAATTTTTGGAAATTTATTTTACCAGGATCTTAGATCTACTCACAAGTATGTTGTTTAAACACCCTAAATATGAACTTTCTAAAACGATAAATTTAAACACATATAAAGTTAAGAAAACCTTACATTGATGCAGCGGAATTAATGTCTCCTTCCACTCAGATCTCTAACCCTTGTATCCTTTCTGTAGCAGAGTATAATCAAGATCTGAGCCTGAATGTCCTTCTTCTTCAAGTTTGATCCTTCACAGTCTTCCAATCTATGATTGAGTTACTGCTTGCAGTGTGTGGGCACTTACTCTTTCACTAGGGTCGAAATAGATGAAGGAGAAAAGAGGAGAGAGGGTTTCGGCCAGGTATAGAAAGTGGGGAAGACTCAGTTTTTCTGAAGAGAGAAATTTCTGTCACATTACTAATGAAAGCATGTGTTGTGACTGAGCCATCACTTTCTATTTATAGGCAACTACTAGGTTTAGGTTAGGAATTATTTGGCATTAAAATAATGAAAATATTAATTTGAAATCCCACATTAAGTGGCCGGCCATGGTGTTGTATTGGGCCTCACTTGATTTTGCAGTTTTATCAAATTTTATCTCTATTTTCTCAAAAACGCCAATTTTCCAATTCTAACCTTTTAAATGCCAAAACTAATTATTTAATAACTAAAATAGATTATTAAATAATATTGTCATTTAATTTAATTATTAATGAGACATATAAAGTCCATTAATAAATAAATAAACCTAGAAACTCTTTTCTTTACAATTTCACCCCTGCTTAGTGAAAATTCATAAAATTAGACATAGTCTAACTTTAGAATTATAATTGATCAATCACGAATCAATTAATGAGTCTTACAAGCAGAATATTCTCAACTAGAATGGGGACCATGGATCTATATGCTGAGCTTCCAATAAGTGAACCAAATTTACCAAGTAAATTTCTACTTATTAATTCTTCGTTGAATCCACTCTTAGAACTTAGAATTGCACTCTCAGACTTATATAGAGCATATTGTATGTTCCACGATATCAATATGCTATCTCATTTAACCATTGTTATAATCTTATTGTGATTTAAAGATCCTCTATATAGATGATCTACATCGAGATGGGATTTCTTTACCGTTCTCACCCCTCAATGTATTTTGCCCCTTAAAACACTTAGCTACCTGTAAATGGTGTTTAATGATCTAATAATTAGTCAGTTAAACAAGAGCTCATCCATTTACTTCTATTTGCTAAGCTCGAAGGGAATCATCACTTGACTTCTATACACCAGTAGAAGCTATAGATTCCATATTTATGTTCAGCACTCCCACTCAATCATACTATCATGTTCCCAAAATATACGTATCACCCTGACCCAAAAGTAGGCTTAACTAATAAATCAAAGAACATGAATAACACTCCTGAGTTGAGCCTAAGCATATCAGGATTTAGATTCTTTTAATCTTAAGATCAACTACTGATATTGACTTGGAAAGATATGTATAACGGTAAGTTTGTAATATCTTAACTGAGTTGCAATATCGGTCCAGTCCAATGTATACTCCATACATTCGAAACTAGTATACTTTACTAATGTCCTGGAAAGAACATAACACTTACTCCAAGTGTAAGTACACATCATCGCTGATTATCACATTAGTGTAAATCCAATAACACTGATGAAACAGGGACCAATACTTTTGATTCATATGATCACAATCACATTCCACTGTGTTGACGATACTGTAATTGTGAATAAACATATGATCTAGATTTAAATGATTTTGTGTGTAAATGTAATAAACATATTTAAACATATTAAACCATTAGCATGTAAAATTCATGCAAACTTCAATCACTTCAAATTTCTTATATTGATAACTAATCAGATTGTAAAGAGTTTTATTTAGGGCATAAAACCCAACACTATTCCCCCTTTAAAAGGATTTCGTCCCCGAAATCTAACCTGAATAACTCTGGATATTGAGCTCTCATATCTGACTCTAGCTCCCAGGTGGCTTCCTCCACCTTGCTGTTTCTCCAGAGAACTTTGACCAATGCTATGGTCTTATTCCGAAGGACTTTATCCTTTCTATCCAGGATCTGCACTGGCTGTTCTTCGTAAGACATATCTGGTTGCAGTTCTAGGCTCTCATAACTGAGTATATGGGAGGGATCTAAAACGTACTTTCTCAACATCGAGACTTGGAATACGTTGTGAACTGCTGATAAAGCTGGAGGCAATGCTAACCAGTATGCCACTTGACCTATCTTCTCGAGAATCTCGAAAGGTCCTGTAAATGTAGGGCATAACTTGCCTCTTTTCCCGAAACGTTTGATCCCCTTCATTGGAGAGACTCGCAAAAATACATGGTCCCCTACTTGGAACTCAACATCCCTGCGTTTCGGATCTGCGTAGCTTTTCTGTCTACTCTGTGAGGCAAGCATTCTAGCTTTTATTTTCTCAATTGCCTCATTGGTCCGCTGCACTGATTCCGGACCTAAGTATCTTCTCTCCCCTGTCTCATCCCAGTGGATGGGAGATCTACACTTCCTACCGTACAACAGTTCATAGGGAGCCATCCCTATCGTACTCTGATAACTATTGTTGTAAGAAAATTCTATCAACGGTAGATATTTATTCCAAGAGCCTTCAAAGTCCATAACACAGGCTCGTAACATATCCTCCAATATCTGAATTGTCGTTTCGGACTGACCATCTGTCTGAGGATGGAATGCTGTACTAAATTTCAATTTTGTACCCATTGCTCGTTGCAAACTCTGCCAAAACTTGGTGGTGAACTTCGGATCCCTATCCGAAACTATAGACTTCGGTACCCCGTGAAGTCTTACAATCTCTCTGACATACAATTCTGCCAACTGATCCACTGTAAATGTTGTTCTAACAGGCAGAAAATGAGCAGATTGCGTGAATCGATCCACCACTACCCAAATGGAATCAAACAAACTCGTGGTTGTAGGTAACCTGACCACAAAATCCATCGTGATATCTTCCCACTTCCATTCAGGTAGGGTTAAAAGCTGCAATAACCCTGCTGGTCTCTGATGTTCAGCCTTAATCTGCTGACAAGTGAGGCATCTCGATACGAATTCTACCAAATTCTTCTTCATACCGCTCCACTAGAAGTACGATTTAAGATTTTGGTACATCTTAGTGGTGCCGGGATGCAGAGAATAAGGGGTAGAATGAGCCTCCTCAAAGATCTCATTCCTGAGTTCCACACTACTCGAAACACAAACCCTAGCTTTATACAGAAGCATCCCGTTGTCTGACACTGAGAAGTCCCTGGCTTGACCAGCCAAAACCTCATCTCTGATTTTCACTAACTCTGGATTGGTCATCTGAGCGGCTTTAATTCTTTCCAACAGATCAGATTGCAGCGTTAAGTTGTGAAGCTGACCTACCACAAACTCAATGCTGGATCTAACCATATCCTCTGCTAGCTGAGGTGAGATCTGAACCATGCTAGCTACCTGCCCGGGACCCTTCCTGCTCAGAGCATCGGCCACTACATTGGCCTTCCCAGGGTGATAGAGAATCTCACAATTGTAATCTTTCACTAATTCCAACCAACGCCTCTGTCTCATGTTCAAATCTTTCTGAGTAAAGAAATACTTGAGACTTTTATGGTCGGTATAGATTTCACACCTTTCTCCATAAAGGTAATGCCGCCAGATCTTCAAAGCAAAAACCACCGCGACTAACTCTAGATCATGAGTCGGGTATCGCTGTTCGTAATCCTTTAACTGACGGGAGGCATAAGCGATGACCCGATCAGCTTGCATTAGCACACACCCCAGACCCTGTCTAGATGCATCACAATAAACTACAAATTTCTCGTTGTCTGAGGGCAAAGCTAGCACTGGAGCGGTAATCAACCTCTGCTTCAGCTCCTGAAAACTAGCTTCGCACTTGTCTGACCAGACAAACCGCTGATTCTTCTTTGTAAGTTCGGTTAAGGGCGTTGAAATTTTATAAAACCCTTCCACGAACCTACGATAATACCCAGCTAAACCCAGGAAGCTTCTAATCTCTGTCACTGTCTTCGGTCTCGGCCAATCCCTGACAGATTCTATCTTCCCGGGATCCACCTTGATCCCATCTTTGCTAACAATGTGCTCTAAGAAAGACACCTGAGATAGCCAAAATTTACATTTCTTGAATTTTGCATAAAGCTTGTGTTCCTGAAGCCTTTGCAATACCATCTGAAGATGTAATTCATGCTCCTCTTCTGACTGAGAGTACACAAGGATGTCGTCGATAAACACAATCACACAGATATCGAGGAAATCCTTGAATACTCTATTCATCAAATCCATAAATGCTGCAAGAGCATTGGTTAGTCAAAACGACATAACCAAGAATTCATAATGTCCATACCTAGTACAGAAAGCCGTCTTCAGAATGTCCTCCTCTCGGATTTTCAACTGATGATAACCCGAGCGGAGATAAATCTTAGAAAAGACCGTCTTCCCCTAAAGCTGATCAAACAGATCGTCGACCCTAGGTAATGGATATTTATTCTTCACTGTTAGCTTGTTCAATTCTCTGTAATCGAAGCACATCCTCATAGTTCCATCTTTCTTCTTGACGAAAAAAACCGGGGCTCCCCAGGTTGACACACTAGGCCGAATAAATCCGATGTCAAGCAACCCCTAGAGCTGAATCTTTAATTCCTTAAGTTCAGCTGGAGCCATTCTATACGGGGCTTTGGAAACCGGTTCCACCCCTGGTGCCAAATCTATTACGAAGTCAATCTCCCGCTGAGGTGGTAACCCTAGAAGTTCTTCGGGAAAAACATCTAGAAATTCCCAAACCACTCTGATATCTTCTGGCCGAATGGGTTCTGGCCGAGTGGTGTCCATCACCACAGCCAGAAACCCTAAGCATCCACCATGCAATAATTCTCTAGCTGACAAGGCCGAAATCACCGGGATCCGGGATCCCCGAACTGAACCAACAAACACAAATGGTTCCTCACTTTCCGGTTGGAAGATCACCATCTTCCTTTTGCAATCAATACTAGCTGAATATTTCGATAGGAAATCCATTCCTAAAATAATATCGAACTCTACTAGGCTCATCTCTATCAAGTCAACACTTAACTCTCTACCATCTATTCTGATCGGCATAGACCTAATCCACCTTTTGGAGATAACTAACTCTCCGCCAGGTAATAGGGTTCCAAACCCTGATTCATATCTATCATACGGTCTATCCAATTTACTAAGGATTCTGGCTGCCACATAAGAATGTGTGGCCCCAGAATCAAACAGCACTGAGTAATACGAGTTATTAACAGAAAGCTGACCTGTTACAACTGAAGGGCTGGCATCTGCATCAGCCTGAGTGATGGCGAACACCCTAGCTGGAGTGGGTCTCGACGGAGCTCTCGGTACCTCTGATCGGAGCTAGGGACAATCCCTCTTGAAGTGTCCGGGCATGCCACAGTGAAAGCATCCCTGACCTTTGCACTCACCCTGATGGTGCCTTTTGCAACTGGGGCACTCAGGATAGGAAAACCGGGTCTCTGCACCACTATGACGACTACCTGTACTCTGGTTCCCCCAGAACCTCTTGTTCTGACTCGAGCCACCGGATGCAGTGGATGTTCTCCTCTTCTGGTCCATGGCCGAACCACTGCTCCCCCTGCTAAAGCCTGATGCAGGAGGGGTAGGAGCCCCGCCACTCGCTGGCGTACTAGCAGACTTCGACATACATCCAACTGCGCCCTCAACTCGCAGCGCCTTCTCCACCATCTCAGCATAGGTGGTCTTGTCGTCAGTGGTGATCATCAAGTCGTGTTTGATCTTCACATTTAACCCGTCCAGATAGTTCTCCTTTTTGCTGAAGTCGGTTGGCACTATTCCCGAGGCTAACCTCGCCAACCGGTCGAACTGAGTAGTATACTCTGTCACGCTCATATTCTCCCGCTGGGTCAGGTGGGTGAACTCTTTCCTCTTGGTGCTTCTGACCGCCTCGTTATAATACTTAGCGTTGAAGCGTTCCTGGAACCTTTCCCAGGTCATAGTAGTGACGTCATGGATCTGAGACACCATGTCCCACCAGACCAAAGCATCTTCTTGGAACTGGAAGGTGGCACACATCACTCTGTCATTCCCGGTGACACCCATAAAATTCAGAATTCTGGTGATCACCGTTAGCCACTGTTCGACCTTCATCACATCTGGACCTCCCAGAAAAACCGCAGGTGCTTGCTTCCGAAACCTTTCATACAAAGGTTCCATTCTGTTAGCCGCTACTACCAATTCGGCCTGAGCAGCAGAGGCGGGTGCCACTGGAACTTCTGGCACAAGCACTGCAGGAGCAACCTGCTGCCTCAATCTCTGAATCTCTAAGTCTTGTTCCTCTATTCTGGCTTGCATTTCAGCAAACCTAACTTCCCAATTCTGGGCTCCCTGATCAGCTTGGGCAGCCTGGGCAGCCTGTGGCGGGTTCTCATCACCTCTACCTCGGCCCCTAGCTTGCGGGGGAAACTGAGCTTCCTGTCCCTGAAGTGACCCCACTGAATTGCCCTGGCTCCTGGTAGTCCGCCTGGCGTCCATTTAGTCGGAACCGCCTGCGAAACCAAGAGTTGGCATATCAGGTCATGTTCAAGGAGAGCTTACTAATGCCGCTTAATTTGGAAATTAAAAACGAAACATGCGCCTATTCTACTATCAGGCTAATAACATGCTTCCTATCAGGCTTTTCTTATTTCATAAAAATTAAATAAACTACTAAAGCAATAAAAGCTTACTGAACCGTAGAACGAGCTAACTGCTGATGATGATTGTACATGTCGTGACGATCTTCGGAAGAAAACTTGGCGGCTCTGATACCAAATTGTAACACCCTAACTAGCATAGGTGTATTACGTGATTTTTAAACGTACTGTGCAACTCATTGCTAATCAACGAGGTTTATGGAAAACGTGATTAATTAAAATTTTTGCTTTTATTTAAACTTATAAAATATTTATACAAAATACTCGGGATCCCGATTACAAAACCATTTACAAAAGTTTACTGTATGTACAAAATACTTGTCGCCTAGCGACTAATTACAAAAATAGCCTCGCTGTCCCGATGATCGTACGCTCCAGGCCTAACCGCCCCGACATGTACAATCTTCACCGGCTAGCTCACGGTCCATCAGCCTTAGCCTTGCCCTTACCTACACATAAAACATAGCACTATGAGTCGACAGACTCAGTAAGAAAAGCATAATAATAAACATACATAAGTCCCGGTCATGATCAGACGCCCATACCGTGACCATAACCCTAACTGCCGTGTCCAACACGATACTGAGTCCTGAACGTTCATAGCGACGGTACTATTGACAAGTAACAGCCTATACTCGGTCGAACTGGTCATACTCCAGCTGCTAGTCATACTCTAGCACATGCGATGTGTTACAGTATCAGCCTATACTCGGTCGAACTGGTCATACTCCAGCTGCTAGTCATACTCTAGCCTGTACCGATGTGATACGTCAAATAGTACGGAACCACCAACCTAAGTATCAGCCTATACTCGGCACACTGGTCATACTCCAACTGCTAGTCATACTCTAGCCTGTGCCGATGTGATACAGTGTAAGCCTATACTCGGTTGAACTGGTCATACTCCAGCTGCTAGTCATACTCTAGCCTGTACCGATGTGACACAGTCGGATGGTTCGAAGCCAACATACATATCTAATGTAATCTTACAGGCTTCCTAACATGCACGCTAAACATGTAATCTACATATGCATACTGTTATACTAATCTTACCTCAACTCCGAAGTTAGGTGTGCCGGTTAACCTGACTGGAACTATCTGCGCGGCGGATTACAGTCTCCTAAATCATAAAAATCACAACACTATAAGTGATACGCTAAATCACTTCCCGGGGACTTAAACTAGGAACTAAAAGTTTCCCTATCGATAAAAAGCATGGCAATACCCCAAATAACATAAAAACGAGGAAATCTAGGGTTTCTGAAAATCACCCAACCGGCAGACCGGTTGTCCAACCGGAATTCCAGTTCTTGAAATTTTCGAAACCCATCCGGAATTCTGGATGCACAACCAGAATTCCGATTCCTCGCAGGCAGAACTCAAAAATTCATAACTCTTTCAAATCAAATCCAAATCACACAAAACCTTCCAGACCTCTTCTAAACATCCTATAGAACATTTCAAAAGCAACAAAACCACCCAGAATTCACAGAATCAAAAAGTGCCATGAGAGCTCCAAGCTTTGAGTTTCAAACTCAAACTTGGCTAAATCCAACTAACATGCATCCAAATCAGATCAAACCTACTTAAACATGCATATAAAAGCCTTTGAAAACACAAGAAATCGACTTCAACAAACACAGCAACAAAACTCACAATTTCACTTTGAAAACTCATAGTTTTTGAACAAGAAAATTATCCAACTTGAGCAAGAACAACTAGCATGCATTTCAACCTAACTAAACATATTTAATTCAACATTTTAAACATAGAAACAACAACAACAACTAGCAGCAGCAACAACATTAAAATCATCCATGCATTACTCATTTTTTCATCATTTTTCAAGAAAACAAAGGAAGAGAAACTAGTGGAAACATACCAACAACTTATGAACACTAAATCTTGCTAAGGAGAGCTTGAATCACCAAGAAAACTGGCTGGTTCTTGCTACTCCAAGAGGGCCGAATAGAGAGAGGAAAAGAGAGAGAGTTTTCCAATTTTTTCTAATTTTCTAATTTTCTAACTTTGTAATTTTTTTTTGAAACTTTGTAAAATGAAAGTAAAGAGTTCCACTTATTCATTTCAGCCAACAAATATTATCCAATAACATTTAATTAACCAATTAAAGTCCACTAAAGGACAAACTAATAATGGAGCAAAATGACCATTTTGCCCCTCCATGCTAAAATAACATAAACAACACTAAAGGGGGTATTTTGGAAAATTCTAAATTCCCGGCCATTCCCGACATTCCCAATGTCTAATAATCCGTCCCACACTACTAACATACTAAGTTGTGATTTTACTGAGCCAAACACCGAGTTCCATGTTACCGAGCACCGGAAATGCAAACTTATGAAAATCTCTAAATGACATAAAATACATCTCAGAATTCAATAATAACAGTATAAATAATTATTTAAATAGCTATAAATAATTTTCATAATTAAACATGATTAACTGCTAATTTCCAAATTAAACTAAGCGGTCCTTACACCCATTTTCTCAAAAATGCCAATATTCAAATTCAACCATTTAAATACCAATTCTAATTATTTAATAACTAAAAATTAATTATTAAATAATATTGTCATTCAATATATTTATTAATTACGTATATAAAGTCTCTTAATTAATAAATAAAACCTAGAATCTCTTTTCTTTACAATTTCGCCCTTGCTTAGTGAAAATTCATAAACTAGACATAGTCTAACTTTAGAATTATAATTAATTAATTAAAATCAATTAACTGAGTCTTACAAGCAGTATGGTCTCAACTAGTATGATGACCATGGGCCTATATAACCGAGCTTCCAATAAGTCGAACCGAATTTACCAAGTAAATTCCCTAACTTATTAATTCCTTATTGAATCCACACTTAGAACTTGGAATTGCACTCTCAGTCATATAGAACGCTCTATATGTTCCACGATATAGATACGCTATTAGTTATCCATTGTTATAATCAAAATTTGATCAATGACCCTCTAATAGATGATCTACATTGAATAGGAACTAAGTTTCCGTTACACCTTCAATGTATTTTATCCTTAAAACACTTAGCTCCGTATAAATGATATTTCAGCGAAGTGAAATGAGATCTCCACCATTTATCTCTGTTTAGCCAAGCTCGAAGGATATCATCGTTTCACTTCTAAATTCCTATAGAAGTTATAGACTCCATATTTATGTTAGCGCTCCCACTCAATTATACTATCATGTTCCCAAAATGTACGTATCACCCTGACTGTTCAAAAGTAGGCTTAACTAACAAATTAAAGAACATGTATAATACTCTTGAGATCGAACCTAACCATATCTGGATTGAGGTCATTTGATCTAGGATCAACAGGTGATATTGAATTGAATAGATATTACGGTAAATTTTAATATATCTAATCAAAGTTCAATATCGGTCCCTTCCGATGTATACTCCATACATCCGATACTGGTAAACTTTGCCAATGCCCTGGAAAGGACATAACACTTATCCAAGGTGTAAGAATACCTATCGCTAATTATATCATGCCAGTCTAAATCCAGTGAACTGACAAATCAGGGAATAAACTTTCGAACATATAATTAAGATTATATTCCACTGTACTGACAACACTATAATCATTAACAAATTCATATGTTCTGGACTTAAATAGAATTCATACATTATATGCATATAATCATGAAATAAATCATGTGAACCATGCAACATAAAAATATTATTTCTGATCTTTATTATTCAGTAAATCTGATTATATTGAAATGGGTTTTATTTAGGGCACAAAACCCAACAGATGATATCCCCATTATACTAGGAATGGCTCCTTGTAATAGAAACCTCAATGATGACTTTGTGTGGCACTTCACTTCGGATGGTTTGTATACTGTCAGTAGTGGCTATAAGATAGCCGATGCAAACAATTTCATTGCAGGCCCTTCTTCAGAAGCAACAACAAAAAACTGGTGGACCGGAGTTTGGAAGATCGAGGCTCCTCCTAAAGTCAAAAATTTCACTTGGCGGTTGTGCAATGGTTGGCTCCTTGTTAACACTGTTTTGCAGCATCGGGGAATGAACATTAACTCCATTTGCTGGTGGTGTGGAAAAGAGGAAGAGACCATTGAACATTGCTTATGGTTTTGTCCCTCTTCTAAGAATATTTGGAAGAATTTTTCAATTTGGAGGATAATAAAACAGAACAAAGGTACTATTATTGATATACTCATTCATATTAAACAGCAAGTTCCTAAGGAGGAATTTGTTGTTTTCCTTATTATGTCTTGGCTATTGTGGAACCGAAGGAATAAGAAACGTCTTAACCACTATGTTCTTCCGAATGAGTCATGGACAAAATGGGCTCAAATGGAAATAGACTACATGATGTACAATGTTCCGTCTCTAGATAGAAGCAAGATCACCCCTTCAATTAAGCATACTGGCTGGGAGGCACCCCCTATGGAGAGCTTTTGCATTAACTGTGATGCAAGTGTGCTGCACACTGAGGCGCAAATTGGACTAGGAGTGGTTTTAAGGACTCATTCTGGCGAGGTAGTTGCTGCAAAAACTCATTATCACTCTGGTGCTTTCTCGGTGGAGTTGGCTGAAGCGTTAGCTCTTCGAATGGGAATTTTGCTTGCTGTTCAAGTTGCAGCAATCCCTTTCATACTGTCTTCGGGTGATTAATTACCTAAAGGGCGATTTCAAAGCAAAATCTGATTGGGGGCGCTGCTGGAAGAAGTTCGTGACTCACCTGAATTCAATCACTGCTTGGCCGTGACTCACATCAGTAGACAAAGCAACTTGGTTGCCCATTCTTTGGCCAAATTGGCTATCTCTTCTAATTGTAATAAGTTGCGGTTGGGGAATTACCCTTCTTGTGCGTCTGCTTATATAATGGCGGACTTTCCGAAACTTTTGTAGTTTTTCTTTGATTGAATTTACATCATTCAAAAAAAAAGAATAATTAGTATTTTTTTCTCTTGAATTTTCGGTACTATTTGATTTTGCCCATAAAATATACGATTGGTTAAAAATTTCCCTTAAAATATAATAATTACATAATTATGCCCCTTATGTTAAGTTTCATTCCTTTTACCGTTAAAAATTAGCATTTTTACCCCTTAAATTTTGACCAATACAAAATTTATTTGCTCCCTTTTATTAAAAAAAATAATTTTAAAAATTATAATATTCTATTTTTTAAAGAAATTATAATATAAAAAAAATAATAAAAATTATTAAAAATCAAATAAAAATATTAAATTAATTAAAAAGTATTAATTTTACTTAAAAAAATATTTTCAAACTTTATTTTATTTATCAACACGTATCTTAAAAAATCAAATCAAAATTATTGAGAATCTAATAAATAATTTAAATAAACTAATATTTTTTGAAGAAAAAATCAAACTTATTTATATTTATAAACTCGTATTATAACAAATAAAGAAAAATAATTAAAAAATTCAATAAAAATATAAAATTCTTTTGAAAAAAAATTATAAATTAAACTAAAAAAATATTAAGTTTACTTACATAAATCTACATTTTTTTTTATAAAAACAAAATATACGCAAGTTTGTTCCTGTAAAATTTAGATTTTACAAATTGAATTTTTAATATACTTTTTAATATCTAAATAAATTTTCTAATAAAAATAAATAATTTTTTATATCGCTTAATTAGTTTTAAAATTTTAATTTATTTTTTTTTTAATTTATTAATCATTCAAAATAATTTTTCTTAAGATCTAAATTAATATTTTAAGATGTATTAAAAAAAAATATTGAATCTTTCTCATTTTTATTTTGAGGGGGTACGATTTGATAGTTGTCAAAGTTTAGGAGGCAAAATTGTTAATTGACAAAGACACTTCATCATTAAACGGAATAATAGGACAAAACCTAACAGAAGGTCTAAATTTTTGTAAATGTAAAAGTTCAGGAGAAATTCTTAACAAGCCGTATATTTTAGAGGCCAAAATCAATATTCTCAAAAGTTCAAGGGACGAAATTGTTAATTAATCTTATAAATATACACTTTGCTCAACAAAAAGTACGAAAACAACTAAAAAAATAACGAGAAATCAACCTCACGAAAATTATAATACAACTATAAATAAACTATAAAATAACTACAAGAATAATCTCATGACAAATGTAATACAACTATAAAAAGAACAAGTTATTATTTTTACTGGATAGGTATATTTGTAAATAAAAAAGCTCAAAGCGTAAAAATTAAAAAATTTCTGTGTTGATGTATTTTTGTAATTTTTGGTTATTTATGTAAATTTTTAAATTTTTTAAGACACAAAAAAAAAAAAAATCAAACAAACAAACAGATTCAAGCTTGTTCCCATCATATTGAATAGGTCCACAAACTTTGTTTCGCCTACAAATTTTAATTAACAAAAAAACGCTTGAAAAATTTTAAAATTATAAAAATACACTTTGCTCAACAAAAAGTAAGAAAGCAACTAAAAAACGACGAGAAATTAACCTCACAAAAACTATAATGCAACTATAAAACAACCAAAAACAACCACAAGAATAATCTCATGATAGCTATAATACAACTGTTAGATGAGAGAGTTAGTTAGTCTTTGTCAGTTAGTTATATTTTGTTATTTTCAGTGTAACTAACTTTATTTGTAATTAACTTTTCTTTCTCCAAGCTTTGTATATAAAAGCTTCTCATTCATTCTATGCAATGTAACAAATTTCATATCAATAAAATCTTTCTTAGATTCTATTGTGGTTCTCTCTCTCTCTCTCTCTCTCTCTCTCTCTCTCTCTCTCTCTCTCTCTCTCTCTCTCTCTCTCTCTCTCTCTCTCTCTCTCTCTCTCTCTCTCTCTCTCTCTCGTTCAACATGGTATCAAATGCCTAACACGGTCCTTTCGTTCCACCATGACCGATTCCAACTCAAACCTTCGAGGTCAATCCTCCAGTTCGTTGCTAAGAACAAACAGTATCACCTTCAATCACTCATTATTTGTCAAACTCGATGAAAATAATTTTCTTCAATGGCGTCATCAAGTCTAAGCCGCCATTAAAGGGCATCGTCTTCTCAAATTCCTCGATCTAAAGTTTGTTCCACCTAAATTCATCATAGTTGAAGATGAACTCGATAATCACATCTCTAATGAATTCATTGAGTATGACATCCAAGACAATCTTCTGGTTTCCAGGCTCCTATCATATATGTCTAAAAAGATACTCACTCGAATGGTAGGGTGCAACACTACTGCTGTTATCAGGTCTAATCTTGAAAAATATCACTCTACTCAAAGTTGAGCCAAGATCAGTCAATTTCGTACTCAACTTTGCAAAACTAAGATCACCATCTCATTAAATGATTATCTTCTCAAGATTAAACATCTTGTTGACTCTCTTGCTTCGATCGGACATGTTCTTTCTACTCAAGATCACATCAAAGCAATATTCAATGGATTGCCTCAAGAATACTCTGTATTTATTAATTCCTTATCAACTAGAAAAGATGCCTACTTAGTTGCTAAAGTTGAATCCTTGCTAATGGGACAAGAAGTACGAAATGAAATGGCAGATTCTAAACTCGACATAGCTAAACCAGAAGTCAATCTTGTAGCTCAGTCAAAAACTGTTGGAATATGTTTTACTACCATCTAGATTTACTACAATGTATGTTATTTAACATCCTAAATATGAATTTCTAAAACAATGAAAATAAACACATATAAAGTTTGAGAAACCTTACAGTGGGTGCAGCAGAATTAAATGACTCATTCCGCTCAGATCTCTAACCCTTGTATCCTGTCTGTAGCAGAGTATCACCAAGATCTGAGCCCGATTCTCCTTCTCTTGATTTTAGATTCTTCACAGCCTTACACACTATGATTGAGTACCACTTGATGTGCGTGGGCACTTACTCTATTACTATAGGGTTTGAAATTATGAAGAGAGAAAGAGAGAAGAGAGGTTCGAATAGCATAGGGAAGAAGGCTCAAATTTTTGACTGAAGGCAAGTGTTTTCATCATCTTTTTCTTTGAGGCCATCACTATCTATTTATAGGAATCCAACTAGGTTTAGGTTAGAATTATTTGGGATTAAAATATTGAAAAAAATAAATGGAAAAATGCCCCTTAAGTGGCCGGCCATGGATGTGGGCCCCACTTTGCTATTTTTCCATTTTTCTCAACTATTTATCTTATTTTCTCAAAAATGCCTTTTTTCCAATTCAACCACTTAAATACCAAAACTAATTATTTAATAATTTAAAATTATTTATCAAATAAAATTATCATTTATAATATTTATTAATTAGACTTTAATAAATTCTCTTAATTAACAAATAAAGCCTAGAATCTCTTTTCTTCACAATTAAGCCCTAGCTTAGTGAAAATTCATAAACTAGACATAATCTAATTTTAGAATTATAATTGATTAATTAAAATCAATTAACTGAGTCTTACAAGCAGTATTGTCTCAACTAGTATGGGGACCATGGGCCTATACAACCGAGCTTCCAATAAGCAGAACTAGAATTTACCAAGTAAATTCCCTAACTTATTAATTTCTCATTGAATCCACCATAGACTTGGAATTGCACTCTCAGTTATATAGATACGCTATAAATATTTAACCATCGTTCTAATCCCAATAATCACAGATCTTCTATAGATGATTTACACCGAGTAGGGACAAAATTTACCGTTTCACCCCTCAGTGTATTTTATCCTTAAAACACTTAGCTTCCTATAAATGATATTTCAGTAAACTAATATAATCACTGAAATAAGACCTCTTCCATTTATCTCTATTAAGCCAAGCTCGAAGGAAATCATCATTTCACTTCTATGTCCAGATAGAAGCTATAGATTCCATATCTATGTTTAGCGCTCCCACTCAATTGAAATATCATGTTCCCAAAATGTACGTATCACCCAGACCAAAAAGTAGGCTTAACTAACAAATCAAAGAACACAAATAACACTCTTGAGATTGAACCTAAGCATGTCAGGATTAAGGTCTTTTGATCTAAGATCAACCAGTGATATTGTCTTAGAAAGATACAACGGTAAGATTATAATATCTTTACCAAGATCAATATCAGTCCCAGTCCAATGTATACTCCATACATCCGAAACTAGCATACTTTGCCAATGTTCTGGAAAGAACATAACACTTATCCAAGGTGTAAGTATACTTTATCGCTGATTATCACATCACTGTAAATCCAGTGCACTGATGAATCGAGGGACATTATCTTTTGAAGCATATAATCACAATTACATTCCATTGTGTTGACATCACTGTAATTGTGAATAACTGTATGTTCTGGACTTAACAGATTTTGTACATATTAAACCATAACCATGAAAACTACATATAAGCATAAATGACTTCTAATATTCTATTTGTAACAAATCAGATTGTATTGTAACGGGTTTTATTTAGGGCATAAAATCCCAACAAAAACCTCATCGCCTAGACTTGAATCTCACTATTCACTAGCATTTGCATCAAATTCTGGTAGAGCTATGTCATTTAATCCTCGTGCTAGCTATCCCTTATTTGGATCCTATCCTACTCTTCTGCACAATAGCTATGGATTACTTCCTCCACCACTGTATCCACCATTCTCTCAATCATTTAGACCCTCTTAAGGTGGCTATCGTGGACCTAGTCTAGGTGGTCGAGGCTCTTCTACCACAAAACCTCAGTGCCAACTATGTCACAAACAAGGGCATACAGTCAACAAATGATTCGATCAATTTGATAAAACTTTTACAGGTCTTGAGTATTTTCAATCATTCAATGGTGGATTAGTAAATATGGCTAAAATGCAAGCTATGCTTGATACTCCAGGGACTGTGAATGACTCGAGTTACTACCCTGACTCAGGGGCAACTCATCACCTTACTTCAGATGTTACCAATCTGTAGAATACTCAAGAATTCCAAGGCTTAGACCAGATTTACATGGGAAATGGATCAGGTTTGCACATCAAACACACTGGCTTTTCCACTATTAATTCTCCTTTTAGTTCTCAACCATTTTATTTAAACAATCTTCTTCATGTTCCTCCAATCACTAAAAATCTAATCAGTATAAATCAATTTGCTAAAGATAATCGTGTCTTTTTTGAATTCCATCCTAACCATTGTTGTGTCAAAGATTAGGTCAATGTGAAGACTTTGTTGGTTGGGAATATTGAAAATGGCCTTTACAGTTTGATCAACCCACTGTCTCCTCTCAGTCAAGCCACAATTCTGCTACTATGCCATTTCAACAATCATCTCCTCGTCCTAATAACAATAGTTTTCAATGTTTTCATTCTATTCCAATGTACCTATTTTCAACTTTACATTGTGGCATAACAGGTTAGGTCATCCAGCTAGAGCCACTGTTATGTCTATAATGGAAAATTGTAACATCTCTAATAACAATAAAACTATTTTTGACCTATGTACAACTTGTTGTCTTGGTAAACCCCACAAACTTCCTTACCCTAGTTCAAAAACAGTTTACACTGCACCACTTCCAGTGATGTACACTGATCTATGGGGGCCTGCTCCTATAGACTCTTTTTATGGTTATAGATATTACATAAATTTTATGGATGCATATTCTAGGTATACATGGATTTATCTACTTATAACTAAGGATGAGGCTCTTCCTACATTCATAAAGTTCAAAACACAAATTGAACTTCAACTTAATTTAAAAATTAAAGAGTTACAATTTGACTGAGGAGGGGAGTTCAGTTCATTTACAAATCTCTTAGAGAGCAGTGACATAATTCATAGAGTCACATGTCCACATTCCCATGAGCAAAATGGTGTAGTTGAAAGAAAACATAAGCACTTGGTAAAAACTAGTTTAACACTCTTAGCTCACTCAAGTCTACCTTTAAAATTTTGGGATGAGGCATATAGAGTTGTTGCCTACCTCATAAATAGACTCCCTACTCGAGTGCTGCATAATCTAACTCCACATGAAATATTATTTCATTCCAAACCTAATTATTCAGCTCTCAAGACCTTTGGATGCCTATGTTTTCCCAACCTCAGACTTTACAACAAAATTAAAATGAGTTATAGGTCTACACCATGCACCTTTTTAGGATATAGCTTTACTCAAAAAGGCTACAAATGCCTATCTACATATGGTAGAGTTTACATGTCAATAGATGTAGTCTTTAATGAAAATGCTTTTCCCTATAAAAATCATACTATATCATCTCTCAAACCTACCCCCACGGCCTCAGTGCCACCTACTGCATCCCCACTTATTGTGCCATTCCCTACAACACCTGAAATACCAATTGAGTCATCTTCATCATCCTCCTCTTAAAATTCTTTTCTCCCTCTGTCAAGCTCTTCAATAGAAACTCAGTCTTCCTCTTCCCATACTGTTGCTCTTCCCTCTCATATATCTTCCCCAGCTCTCTCTTCTTCATCATCCACTACATCTTCTCCCCTTGTCACCAACCAACATCCTATGAAAACTAGAGCCAAATTCGGCATTCATAAGCCAAAAGTGTTCATAGCATCTCTCTGCCTACTACAGTTAAGAAAGCTCTTGAAGATCCCAAATGGAATGCTGCTATGATTTCAGAAAATAGAGCCTTAGTGAAAACAAAAGCTGGGATCTTATTTTGTTACCTCATGGTACGTACTCCATTGGTTGCAAATGGGTTTTCAAAATTAAAGAAAATGCAGATGGCAGCACAGTACAATATAAGGTCAGGCTTGTTGCTAAAGGTTTTCATCAACAATGTGGATTTGATTTTAATGAAACCTTTAGCCTAGTTGTTAAACCAGAAATAATTAGAGTGGTTCTCATGCTTGCTGTCACTAAGGCCAACTCCAATGGGCCTGCAAAAACCCTATTATAGTGTGATATTACACAAAAAGCAAGCCCAACTGCACGATATTTGTAATATCAATTTTGGGTTTGTCTACAGTGTCCCACCATATTTAGGTGGGCACTGTAGGCATCACTAATTTTTTTTTTTTTTTTAATAATTATATAATACTTAAAAAAAACTAAATAATTATAAATAAATATTAATCAAAACTTTTATAAATGTATTTGTTTGTATTTTTATATTTTTAAGTGTGCTAAAAAAAATTTAGAGGTGTTCGCGGTGCGGGTAGTGCGATTTTTGACCATTTTTTAAACCAATCCACACATGCGGTTTTTCCAATTTCCCAAACCACACCCGCACCGCGAAACTAAAAAATTGCAAAAAATGGTGCGATGGAGTGCAATTTTTGCGGTTTGGACTATCACCAATAATTAAACTATCACAAATACAACAAAGTTTGAGCAACACCTGTCAAAAATACCATAAGGCTTGAAAATAAATATAAAAAAAATTAAATTTCAATAATACAATAATTAGTGGACTTTGAGTTGGACATTCACATATTGGACCTAACTAAATATAAAAATTAGTATTTTTATAATGTGCAGTGCGGTGCAGTTTGAACCGCATATTAAAAATTAATTGATTAACACCCCTAAAAAATATACACGCTAATGAAATAGTTAAATTCATAAAAAAAAAATTATTTGTAACACTTATATCAAAATAAGAAAACTATATACTACATCCATTAATTAAAAGTACCTCATAAAAAAATTAAAACATTACACATTTAAGCAAACATATCAAATTAAATTCAAATGCACTTAAGGAAACAAAACAAACAAAGAGCTTAAATAAAGTTAATAAAACTAACATAATAATGAAACATACTAACACAACACCAAAATAAAGCAACATAGAACTTAGAAAAAAAATTAACTAAATCTAAAAATGCAGAAAGTCATTTCCAGTTCCGCCAAGATAATTATAATATTGATTATAATCTTTTGATGGATTTTCAGATCCTTCACCTAAAGATCCTGCATCTTCAGTTCCTTGATGTTGAGATGCTCGGTATTGAGAACTTTGATATTCGGATCCTTCTCCTTGTTCTTCATGTTGAAATTTTGTGCTTTTTTTTTTTCACTTTGAATATACTCACGACTCTCTAGATCACATATAAAGTTTAAATCCATAAATATAATTTTATTTTCTTCTCTCATTGTAGCCACATCATTTTTTTGCTTTTGAGTCCTATTTTTTTCTCGTTGAATTTCATTTCTGTCACAGTTACTCTTTCTTAATGTTTCAACAAGTCGTTCACTCTGTTCCATTAGTTTTTTATATTGTTCTTCACTTTTGACTTTTTCTTTTGCTTTCTTCACACCAATAGGTCTTTCTGTTAAATTAACATCGATTTGTTCATCAGTCATATTGAGATCAAATGAATTCATACCAGGGGATGCCGATATCGATAACTCAAAACTGAGAGAGCCTGATTGGGATACAGTAAAGTTTCCACCTTGTTGTTGAAATCTAGTTGCTCCATTGGCATTGTTATTTGTAAATTTCTCTCAATCAAGAATGGGCCACACATGATCGTATTTGAATCCTTTCTTGTATTTTGGATCTTGTGATAGTAACATTTTTGCTTGACTCATCTATAAAAATTAAAACATTTTAATGATATGAATATAATTTGAAGGCAAGTAATTATAAATTAACTAATATAATAAACAATCACAATATCTTGCTCTAAAGCACCACTCGGATTTTAGTTTTTAATTTGATTAATGCATCCTCTGAATTTTGAAACTGCAACAAGAATTGTTGTCATTCGCTGTTGCAAAGATCTTCTAGGTCAACGTTGAGTCATAAACATCTCGGGTAAGTGGTACTCAGCTTCCACTCTTGCCCAAAACTGATCTTTGGATTGGTTTATTCCTATAATTAGATTTTGAGAAATGTCAAGATATACAGACATAAATGTATATCTTCTTCAAGTGAGTATGACAAAGTTCTAGTTGAAGACATTTTGGAAGATAAATTAGAGGAAAGGAGAGAAATATACTGAAGATGTGTATTCATTCAAAGAGTAATATGCTCTTATATAGGGGAGTAAAATGGCTTGATAATATTATATTTCTTATCTTTAAATTTTTGAAAGAGTAAAATTTTGGATATGATTTGACTATACCATCCAATGGTTGAGATGATGATCAAATAAATTCAGTGGCCCAAATTCATTTGTCAAGAATCTTTACCTAAAATTTTGAGAATAGTAAAATTTTAGATATGATTTGACTATACCATTCAATGGTTGAGATGATGATCAAATAAATCCAGTGGCCTAAATTCATTTGTCAAGTATCTTTACTTCAAATTTTGGGAAGAGTAAAATTTTGGATATGATTTGAGTATACCATCCAATGGTTGAGATGATGATCAAATAAATCCAGTGACCCAGATTTATTCGTCAATTATCTTTATTTAAATTTTTTAGAAGAGTAAAAGTTTGGATATGATTTAACTATACCATTCAATGGTTGAGATCATAGTCAAATTAATTGATTGGCCCAGATTTATTCGTCAGGTATCTTATCTTCAAATTTTGGAAAGAGTAAAATTTTGGATATAATTTGACTAAACCATCCAATGGTTAAGATTATGATCAAATAAATCCAGTGGCCCAAATTCATTTGTCAAGTATCTTTACTTCAAATTTTGGGAAGAGTAAAATTTTGGATTTGATTTGACTATACCATCCAATGGTTGAGATGATGATCAAATAAATCCAGTGGCCCAAATTCATTTTTCAAGTATCTTCAAATTTTGGGAAGAGTAAAATTTTGGATTTGATTTGACTATACCACCCAATGGTTGAGATGATGATCAAATAAATCCAGTGGCCCAAATTTATTCGTCAATTATCTTTATTTAAATTTTTGAGAAGAGTAAAATTCTGGATTTGATTTGACTATACCATCCAATGGTTGAGATGATGATCAAATAAATCCAGTGGTCCAAATTTATTCGTCAAATATTTTATTTAAATTTTTGAGAAGAGTAAAATTTTGGATTTGATTTGACTATACCATCCAATGGTTGAGATGGTGATCAAATAAATCTAGTGGCCCAAATTTATCTTAAAATTTTGGATTTGATTTGACTATACCATCTAATGGTTGAGATGGTGATCAAATAAATCCAGTGGCCCATATAAAATTGCTAAATTTCTTATCTTTAAGATTTAAAAAATGAAGATAAGATTGTACACACTATAAATAATGGACCTCATACTTGAAAAAAAATGTAATACAAATTAGTTTCCATACAAAAATGAATTCTAATTTGGTAGTTCATCTTATTTATCATCTTCTTCATCATCTTCAGATAATGATTATAACGTTGAACTAGAAAATCAAGTGGTATGTCAAGTTACCGCTAACAATAATTTTTTCATCACTGAAAATCAAAATAACCAAGGATCACATCAAGGCTCAATTCCTAGTCATATAGTTATCAACCGTGATCGGGAAAATGCTGATCGCAATCTCTTCAGTTGACTATTTTGCAGAGAATCCTCGATTTCCAGAGTCGATGTTTCGACGAAGATTTCGGATGGGTCGTTCTTTATTTCTTTGTATTTTCGATACAATAACAATGCATGACGACTACTTTGTCCAACGAAGGGATGGTATTGGTAAACTCGGATTATCGGGTTTACAAAAAGTAACAGCTGTATTTTGAATGTTGGCATATGGTGTACCAGCAGATGCTACTGATGAGTACATTAAAATAGGCGAATCTACAGTTTTAGAAAGTTTGAAACGATTTTTTCGTGCTGTTGTGGAGGTGTTTGGAAGTCGCTATCTTCGATCACCTAACGCTGATGACGTTGCAAGGCTACTCCACATTGGTGAACGACGAGGTTTTCTAGGAATGTTTGGTAGTTTAGATTGTATGCACTGTAAGTGGAAAAATTGCCCAACAGCTTGGGGAGGACAATATGCGGGTCGTAGTGGATCACCAACTATTATTCTTTAAGCTGTAGCTGACTATGATCTTTGGATATGGCATGCATATTTTGGTCTATCGGGATCTAATAATAATATTAATGTGTTGGAGGCATCCCATCTTTTTGCTGATCTTGCTGAAGGTATAGCTCCACCTGCTAATTATGTCATTAAAAGAAAATCGTACAATATGGGCTACTATCTAGCTGATGGTATATATCCAAAATGGTCTACTCTGGTTCAAAGTATTCATGAGCCACGGGGTCCAAAAAAAAATTATTTGCAATGAAACAAGAAGGATGTAGAAAAAGATGTCGAACGTGCTTTTGGAGTATTGCAATCAAGATTTGCAATTGTGGCACGACCAACACGCTTATGGAATAAAAAAATATTACATGACATAATGACTTCGTGTATTATCATGCATAATATGATAGTAGAGGATGAACGTGATGTTAATGCAACTATTGAAGAACAAGTTGAAGTGCCTAGTCCAGAAGTTGAGATTGTGGGTGATGACAATGTTCGATTCCAAGAATTTCTCGCTCGACATACAAAAATTAAAGATAAAGAAGCTCACATTGAACTTCGAAATGCATTAATTGAGCACCTATGGGACAAATATACTAATTCTTAAAATTAGTATAATTTAGTTAATATCTTTAATGTGTGTTATTTTATGGAGTTAATTAAATGTAGTTTATTTTGTAAGAGTAAAAATGAAATGGAATATTTATTGCAAATGAAGTACTATTAATATTTTTACTAATATAAATATTTGGCTATAATAAATTATTATTATTCAATAAATGATTTATTAATTAATTGAGTTTTGAAATGTATTAATTGAACACTTCAAAGACAAAATTTAATTAATATTTTTAAGGTGTTTTAATTTTTAGAGTAAATTAAATACCACTTTTTAAGAGTAAAAAAAATAATGTAATGTTTATTGTAAATTAAAAAAGTTAATATTTATTGGTATAATTTATTGGATTTAATAAATATTTAGCATTAAAATACTCTTATTATATTAATAAAGTAATAGAATAATAAAGAATATAATATTTGGTGTAATTTTTAGTGTTGTGGTTGGAATTCAAAAAAAAAAATTAGTGTTGAAATAGTAGTTTTTGGTGTTGATTTAACACCAAATTTGGCTTTCTCCACTGGAGATGCCCTAAAGGATGGAAAATAAGGCCAATTGACATCATCAATGCATTTTTAAATAGTGATCTTAAAGATGAAGTATACATGACATAACCTCCTAGTTTTATTGATCTTTAATTTCCAAATAAAGTTTTCAAACTCAAGAAATATCTCTATGGATTAAAGCAAGCTCCAAGGGCTTGGTTTGTCAAACTTTCAAAAGCTTTAATACAGTTTGGATTTCAGTCCTCAAAAACACATACTTCCCACTTCATTAGAGTTCATCCTGAACATGTCACCTACATATTAGTTTATGTTGATGACATTCTTTTAATTGGAAATAGTGATGCTCAAGTGACAAGACTCATCACAGATCTTCACTCAACATTTGCCTAAAAAGATTTAGGAGAACTCAGCTATTTCCTTGGGATTCAAGTGACACATACAGACTCTGGTATCCATCTATCACAAAAGAAATACCTCCAAGATCTCCTCTGTAGAACCAAAATGCAAGGTGCCAAAACAAGCTCTACCTCTATGACCAATAGCCTCAAACTATCTCAGTTTGGAAGTGATCCTATCCTTGATCCATCTCTTTACAGGGGGCATTGTAGTATGCTACAATAACTAGGCCTAACATAGCATATTCAGTCAATAAAGTTTCCTAATTCATGCAATCTCCATTTGAATCTCATTGGATTGCAGTGAAGAGAATACTCGGGTATTTAGTTGGTTCTCTTGACCATGGTATTCATCTAACTAAATGCTCTAGTTTTGCTGTACAAGCCTTTTGTGAAGCAGACTGGGCCTCTGATCCTGATGACAGAAGGTCTACAAGTGGCTATTGTGTTCTTCTTGATTCCAACCTTGTAGCATGGAAATCAAAGAAGCAGCAAACTATCTCTCGATCATCTACTGAAGTTGAGTTTCACAATCTAGCTGCTCTTGTAACAGATATTACCTGGCTTTAATATTTACTCTCTAAATTGTGCATATCATCTCCCTCGATTCCTAAGGTGTGGTGTGACAATCTCGGTACAGTAATGATGGTTGCCAATCCTATTTTGCATGCTCGAACAAAGCACATCGAAATAGACATATATTATGTGCGTGACAAGATTCTTCAAGGCCACTTACAAGTGTTACATGTCCCTGCTCAGGATTAACTTGTTGATTGCTTAACCAAGGCCATTTCAAGCTTCAGGTTTCCTGTTACATGTGACAAACTCAGTGTGGTTTCAGCTTCTACACTTACTTTGAGGGAGATTGTTAGATGAGAGAGTTAGTTAGTCTTCGTTAGTTAGTTATGCTTTGTTATTTTCAGTGTAAATAACTTTACTTGTAACTAACTTTTCTTGCTCAAAGGTTTGTATATAAAAGCTTCTCATTCATTCTGTGTAATGTAAAAAACTTCATATCAATAAAATCTTTCTTTCATTCTGTTTTGGTTCTCTCTCTCTCTCTCTCTCTCTCTCTCTCTCTCTCTCTCTCTCTCTCTCTCTCTCTCTCTCTCTCTCTCTCTCTCTCTCTCTCTCTCTCTCTCTCTCTCTCTCTCTCTCTCTCTCTCTCTCTCTCTCTCTCTCTCTCTCTCTCTCTCTCTCTCTCTCTCTCTCTCTCTCTCTCTCTCTCGTTCAACAACAACTATAAAACACTAAAAAAACGATTTATTATTTTTACTGAATAAGTATTTTTATAAATAAAAAAGTTCAAAGCGTAAAAATAAAAAAATTCTGTGTTGATGTATTTTTGTAACTTTAGTTTATTATGTAAATTTTTAAATTTTTTTAGACACAAAAAAATAATCAAACAAACAGATTCAAGCTTGTTCTCATCATATTGAATTGTTACACAAAGTTTGTTTTTAATATACTACCTAAATATTTTTTTTTTAATTTCCTAATCATTCAAAATCCTTATTTTTCTTATATTCTACCATTTGAGTTTATTTTTGAATACAATTTAGTAGTAGTCAAAATTCGGAGGATAAAAATACTAATTTATAATAACAAATAAACATTTATAATAAAATGTAACGAAATCTAGTAGAATGACTAAATTTTCTAAAAGTAAATGTTCATGGAGAATTTTTAACATGTTTTAAATAGTACAGTTTGATGGTGTCAGAAGTTCAGAATTTAAAAATATTAATGTTTTTTAAAAAATTATTGATAATATTATTATAATTGAAAAAATATGTACTACAATACATTGATAAATGGTGAAAATGGAATTAAGAGAATATTTATTGTGTACCAAATATAATATGTGTGAAATTTGACACAACTTGCAACACACTATTAGAGAAATATTTATTTAAAAGATACTAAAATATAACACTACATTACCAATTGAGCATTGCTATTGGGCATCAGTGGTGCCCAACACCTTCTATAGATATCGCTTCACGATTCGTTAGCGATTAAATCTAAAAGCTATTTCTTAAGTTATATGGGACGCGATGCTTAATTACACCGATAGCGGTATGACACCGTAGAGAGTACTAGGCACTAATGATCCCTTTTGGCAATTTATTTTATCAATTTAGTATGAAGTCACAATTTTGCATATAAAAGTTTACAAAAACTCCTCAGGGAAACTTATATAAATATTTTCTCACCAAGGAACTTGACAAATAAATAAGAATCTTGGGGATTTAGACAACTTAGAACTGAACTAATTATGCAACCCAATTGAACCTTATCAAAATCAAGAAAATGAAGCTAAACAAAGTAATTACAATAAGTACAAAGACCATCTCATATTTCCAAGAAACTTATCAAAACACACAAAACCTAGCAACAAAAGAATCCATGATGTGATTTGCTATGGTGGTTAGTCAGTGTTCTTCTACAACAAATGCTGCTTCTATCTCAGGAAAATAATCCTGCCTAAAAGTACAAGGAAAGATGATTCATTAAAGGAATATACACAATCATATTTTGAATATCTATAAGCTTGCAGTCCATAGCTTCAACTCTTTCAAAAAGAAAAAGAGTTTGGGATCATAAAAGTTTGAAGTGGAAGCCCTTCTACTTTGGGGCTCTCAAAAATCATGAAACATGTCTGACATTTTGTAACGCCCTGATGTACAGGGATGCCACGTGTGTGTGCTTTTAAAAATTAATCTATAATTATAAATTAAAAATTTAATAAAAGTGCGGTTTATTTAAACTTTTGATTAAATTGAAACATAACTTTTATTCAAAATACTGCTGGATTCAGGGATCCCCTATTTAAAAGCTTTTACATCACATTACAAAACTGCCTTTATAATAGAGGGTTATATTTTCAAAACACGGTCAAAAGGGTGGATCCTGTCTACTGAAAGCTGAGACACAGCAGTTGATATGTACATTGCTTGGAGACCTCTGACTCATGCTGGTCCACTTTCCCCTTCCCTTCATCTGCACCACGAAGTACCTGTGAGTCACAAAGACTTAACAAGAAAAGCAAGTAAAACACAAACATCGCATAACATGAGAAATTATAACATTGCATAACCAACAAATTCATCATCCAATATAAACATTTATTCAATACGTATTCAAATATTACATAAACAATTATTTATCTTATAAGACAAATTGACTTTGATGCCTCATAAAGCATCCTTACCACTCGTTACCCTCGAGCTGCATATGTCACTATCGTTGCCCGATAAAGCATTCGATAAGTAAGAAACCTATCTACAGTTTCAAGCGAGTAATTACTCATTCACAATAATGGTAATGACCGTATCTTTACTCATTCTCAATAACGGTAATGACCGTATCTTTACTTCAATCATAATCAAGCGACACATGATAATAGATGTTTCTCTCTTAACATGCTTAGTAGTGCAAATAGCTTTTCTTACCTCAAGTCCAAAGTCAGGTGTGTGGGCCGACTTGAGTTAAACGATACTCGACGATCTCGGGTCCTATGTCATGATAATAGTAAATCAATAACGGTCTATTTCAAAACACTGTCTAAAACTCGCATAAAATAACCTAGGTTTTTCTACCAAAACTTATGGTGAAATATCCTAAAATAAAATACATATTTTGGCTCTAATCTATGTCTCAAACTGTAGAGTTCTTCATAAGCTTCGAAACGGTATATATAATGTCTAATATAGACACCCGAATAAAAAGTTATGGCTAAAATACGAAAAATCAGCGATTTCCGAAACTGACCAAAAGGAATTCCGGTTGGTACAGTCCTGTACCATCCAAAATTTCGGTTCACTACAGTAGAAACTCAAAAATTTCAGTTCTTCAAAGTTCCAAAAATTTCTCCAAACCTAGTCAATTGTTCCTAAACTTCATGGAACAATTCTATATCATAAAAACAATGTATACAATCAATCAAAACTCAGAAATTTTTCAAAATAACCAAAACACCATAATTGAGTGAACCTTGAGTTCTTAAACTTCATTCTTTCAATTATAACTTTAACAACCATGAAATCATTCAAAGCACACACAAACAAACTTAATTTAAACCTAGAAATCATATTCTGAATCTAACTAATCCTTACAACCCCAAATTCACCCACAAAACCCAACAAAACCTAACCTAGAACTTTAGAAATCAAAGAGAATGAATAAAGAACTTACATCCAAGATAAACAACTCCTAGGGCCGAAGAAATTGACAAGATTTTGATGATTTGGGTTGAGTTCTTAATTGGGTTCTTGCTAGGTTCTATTGAGCCAAAAAGAGGGAGAGAGAAAAAGAGTTATGCAAAATTGGTTTTGTTTTGATTTAATCCTAAAATTCAAACCTTTATCTTCTAACTTAATTAAATAAAATAAATTAAAACACTTTAAAAATCAGTCTAGAAAAACCATATAGGACAAGAATCTAAAAACCTCCAAAATGACTATTTTACCCTTCCCTTTAACACTTAAGCTAAATATAACCTAGGGGTATTTTGGTCAAACCAACTATCCTAATTTAAATTGACACCACTTTCTAAACTAGTCAGGTAAATCCCCAAGATAACTCATTTTTTATTGCCTTGACATTTCTGACCACTCTGTCGAGTTTCCACGGCTACTGAACTCGAAAATATTTTATTTCAAAAATAGTATTTCAATACCCCCATAATTTGATAAAATCTCTGTATTTAATAAATTACACTTTATTTATTCATTTACTAAATTTACACTAATTAACTCATAATTATAAACTTACTCCAATATCATATAATCACATATTGAATAAAATATGTCAATTAAATATTAATATATTTTCTCAAGATATTACAACTATCGCCTCCTTATAGAAATTTCGTCCTCAAAATTTACATAAATAAGTCATGTCTTTTACGAATTTTGGAAGGCAAACCCATCAGACAATTTTGATTACCTCGGAGATACCAAAGAGGCATATCTTAATTACTGTGCGGGTCAGGCGACCAAAGAAAGCCTTGAGACAGCCAATTCCACAGTTCCTACCGACTAGAGCACTGACACCCTTACTGTCCAGAGTGTCGAGCCTCAGGCCCCTTCCGATCAGGTCGATCCCTACAAGGAGCCTGGGACCCCTACTGTATGAAATAATAATTTTTTTTTCTTTTTTATATCTGTTCGGCCCATGGGCCTTTATTAGAGACAAAAATGACCAGCCAAGCAGTTTTTTAACTTGGAATATTTCATTTTATTTTGAGACTACTAGCTGACCGGGCAGACTTTAATCCCGGGTTTAGGTCGTGCTTTGTTATCTTTTTTCAATGAATATTTTCCCTTGTTTTGGTAATTATTCATGCAAACTGTTATTTTTTTTAGCTTGTTATTTACTTTTACCAATGCTTTGTACTATTATAGTTGCCCCCCAAGTGACCGAGCACACTTATGACTCTTGGTCACTTGCATTTTACAAGTATGATTTTTGTCTATTCGGTGCTTTGGGTCGAGCAGACCTTTTGTACGTATTAATGGTAAATTCATAACTTGCTAATACAATTGACACAGTTAGAATGGAAATAAACATATTCATTTATTGGTCGAAACAGTTTTGTTACTGTAGTAACTTACATTTATGAAAGCTATTACATGATCTACTCTGATCTTTAGCTAAATTTAAACATAAAATAATTGCACTTAAAGAAAAAACAAAAATTGCACTTTTAAAGGTGGTCATCTGACCTGAATACTTAATTATTTCATCAAAAGCTTTGGGCGGGATCTGCCCAGAAGGCCATCTACTTAGAAGTAAATGTTCTTTGTGTACTTAAGGTGGTCATCTGACCTTGTACATTTACTGTTAGTACTCTCTCAAATGTTCTCCATTCCAATACCTTTGTACTAGAATGAGATCCATATTTTTGTCATACCGCCCAAGCTTATATGCCCCCGACTCAAGAACTTCGACCACCTGATATGGTCTTTCCCAGTTAGGTCCGAGCACACCAGTCGTGTTGTCTTTTGTGTTCAAGAATACTCTTCTAAGGACCATATCTCCCACAAAGAATTTCCTTGCTTTCACTTGCTTGTTGAAGTATCGAGCCACCTTTTGTTGGTGTGCTACTAACTTTAGGTTTGTTGAGGCTCGTTTTTCTTCAATAATGTCAATTTATTCTGCTAGGAGAGCATGATTAACTTCTTGATTGTAGGTCAATCTTCTGTGGGATGGAGGTTCTAATTCTACGAGCAACATAGCTTCATAACCATAGGCCATAGCGAATGGTGTTTGTCTAGTTGTTGTTTTTTTTGGTTGTGCGATATGACCATAATACTTTTGGTAGTTCCTCTGGCCAATTCCCTTTAGCTTCTTCAAGTTGTTTTTTCATGGTGTCTTTAAGTGTCTTATTGCTTGCTTCGACCTGACCATTTGATTAAGGGTGTGCCACTGCGGAGAAACTTTTTTATGATTCCATGAGTCATAAGAAATCTGTAAACAATTGGTTGTCAAACTATTTGCCATTATCTGAGACGATTTTGTGCAGGAGTCCAAACCGACATATTATATTCTTCACCACAAAGTCCAATACTTTTTTAGATGTAATTGTTGCCAAAGGCTCGACTTCCGTCCACTTTGTAAAATAATCAACTGCGACCACTGCATATTGTACTTGTCCAATTAAGTCTATTCCTCAAATAGCAAAAGGCCAAGGACTTTGCATCTGAATTAGCTCGTTGGGCGGTGCACGGGGTATTTTTGAAAATCTTTGGCATTTGTCACATTTCTTTACATAGGCCTTTCAATCTTCCATCATGGTCGGCCAAAAATATCCTTGCCTTAGTATTTTCTTTGATAGGCTTTGCCCTATTGCGTGGTTACCACAGAATCCATCATGCACTTTTGACAGGAGCCGTGCAACTTCTTTTTTTGTTACACATCTAAGTAATGGCATGGAGAATCCTCTTCTATACATTACACCTTCCACTATGATGTACCGTACAACTTTCCTCATCATTTTCTGAGCTTCATTTCTATCATTTGGAAGTTCTCCAGTATTGAGGTAGGCTGCTATAGGTGTCATCCAGTTCGGTGCTGTGTCTATCATTTCGATTTATTCCACAAAATTGATGCTAGGTTCTTCTAAGAATTGAATAGGGACTAGATTGACCTTATTAGTTACTGTGCTGCTTGCAGCAGTTGTGTTTTCTTCTCTTGGAATTTGCTGAGGGTGTAACCCTTGAATTATGCGAGCAGGTCATGTATCTTGCTTACATAAGCTATCATTTTCTCTCCCCAGGCCTCGTACCATCCTGAAACATGATTTACTACCAATTGCGAATTACTACAGACCTCAATATATTTAGCATGCATCTCCTGAGCAAGTTTTAAGCCAGCAATGAAGGCTTCATACTCTGCTTCCTTATTGGAAGCTTTGAATCCAAATTTGACTACCCCGTGCAGATGTTTCCCCCTAGGTGTGACAAGGGCAATTCCCGCACCAAACAGTTGATCTGTAGCCGACCCATCTACGTGCAATTTCCAGGTAGGTCTGTCTTCGTTGTTGTTCAACAGGGACTCTTGCATTAGCTCCGGGTTGTCCCTTATGCTGCTTTCTTCTTTGCATGTGCACTCAACTACAAAGTCTACTAAGGCCTATCCTTTGACTGTTGTTCAGGGTTGAAAGATTATTTCGTACTGACCCAACTCTACCGCCCATTTAAGTAACCATCCAGAAGCGCCAGGTTTTTACAATACTTGGTGTAATGGTTGGTTGGTCTATACCCGAACAGGATGAGCTTGGAAATAAGGCCTTAACTTCCTTGTTGCAAAGATTAGGCAATAAGTAAGCTTTTCTATCAAAGGATACCCTCCCTCAGCTTCAACGAGTCTTTTACTGATATAGAAGACTGGATGTTGGACGTTGTTCTCTTCTCTTATCAGCACGACACTTACAACGTATTCTGTAACAACCAAGTATATTCCTAATTCTTCTTCATCCAGTGGTTTGGAGAGTACGGGAGGCTTTACAAGTTGTCTTTTTAATTCTTGAAAGGCGTTCTCGCATTCCTCCGTCCATTCAAATTTCTTGTTACCTCGAAGGATGTTGAAAAAAGGAACACATTTGTCTATTGACTTTGAAACAAATCTACTGAGTGGGCTATCCAACTAGTTAAGCTTTCGACTTCCTTAGTTTTTGTTGACGATTTCATATTCAGGAGAGCTTGTATTTATTCTGGATTGGCCTCGATACCCTGAGCATTAACAATAAAACCAAGAAACTTACCCGAGCTGACTCCAAAGAAGAACTTTAAAGGATTGAGCTTCATGTTGTAGTTTCTGAGGATTTTGAAGCATTCATCTAAGTCCTCTATATGCCCCCAGCCTTCTTGGAATTGACGAGCATATCATCCATATACCTCCATATTTCGTCCAATCTGATCTTTAAACATTTTATTCACCAGCCTCTGGTAGGTAGCTCCAGCATTCTTTAGACCAAACGGCATAACTTTGTAATAGTACAGACCCATATCTATTTGGAAACTTGTATGTTCTTGGTATGGTGGATGCATTTTGATTTTATTATACCCTGAATAGGCATCCATCAAGCTCAGGATCTCGTGCTCGGTTGTTGCATACACGAGATGATCTATTCTTGGGAGTGGAAAACAATCCTTGGGGCACGCCTTGTTGAGATAGATAAAATCAATACATACACCCCATTTTTTATTGGGCTTGGGTGCCAGTACAAGGTTAGCCACCCAAACCAGGTAGAAAGCTTCAATGATGAACTTGTTGTTACATAGTTTATCTACCTCTTCTTTCAACGCTTGCGCCTGTTCTTTGTCCAATAGTTTTCTTTTTTATTCATCTGGGCAAAACTTTGGGTCAATGTTTAGGGTGTGAGATATTACAAAAGGATCAATACCGACCATATCCTCGTGTGACCAGGCAAAAATGTCTAGGTTTGCTCTTAGAAATTTTATTAAAGCTAATTTTATTTCGAGCAACAAACCTTTGCCAATTTTGAGTTTTCTGGTTGAGATATTTGGGTCAATTTCTACTTCTTCCATTTCGTCCACCAACCCTACATTTGTATTTGGTTCCCCAAGTATGGGATCCACATCTTTATCGCCGCCTTGGGCGACTCCCTATTGAGCAATACTTTTTCCCTTGCCTGAACTCTGGCCAGAGGTATTTTCCTTTTTCACCTTAGTTAGGACAAGGTTGTAGCATTCCCGTGCTATTCTTTGATTCCCTTTGAGGCACCCTACCCCATTCTTTGTTGGGGACTTGACTCACAAATGAAAAACTAATGTGACAGCTTTTAAGTCATATAGGGCCGGTTGGCCTAACATGACATTGAAAGCTGACGGGACATCAATTATCAAGAATTGTGCCATCACAGTTTGCTCCTCGGAGCTTGTCCAACAGTGAGGGGTAGATGGATTTACCCTAGAGGTGCAACGCTTTGGCTAGAGAAACCATATACAAGTTGGGTACAGTGATTGTGACAGTCAATAGTCCTGTGATCCGTAAGGGGAAATACCAGGTAAGCTGTGCAATCCCACATCGCCTGGGGAAGGTCAAGTGGGATGATTCTGAGACGTGTAGGTATGGGACTACACAGTTGAAGAGGGCTTAAATGGATTGATTGGTGCTACCTATATCAACAAGGTGCATCTTGTTTTTCGGTAGCCCATCTCGAAAGAACTCCACAGTTAAGCGTGCTTGGCCTGGAGCAATTTCAAGGATGGGTGACCTCCTGGGAAGTTTTCTCAGGATGCGTGTGAGTGAGGACAAAGCACGCTGGAAACACTTGTGTTGGTCTGTAGGGTCAGTCATCAATCCAGGAAGCAGCCAGAGTGGCGTACTCGTGTATAAGAGCCATTAGTCCGTGGGTGTAAGGGCCCAATGGAGGCTTGAAGTGGGGACGTTACAACTGGTATCAGAGCCTTGACCCAGCCGGAAGTGTGGTCGACGAGGACGTCGGACCCCGTAAGGGGGGGTGATTGTGACAGTCAGTAGTCCCGTGATCCGTAAGGGGAAATACCGGGTAAGCTGTGCAATCCCACATCGCCTGGGGAAGGTCAAGTGGGATGATTCTGAGACTGTGTAGGTATGGGACTACACAGTTGAAGAGGGCTTAAATGGATTGATTGGTACTACCTATATCAACAAGGTGCATCTTGTTTTTCGGTAGCCCATCTCGAAAGAACTCCACAGTTAAGCGTGCTTGGCCTGGAGCAATTTCAAGGATGGGTGACCTCCTGGGAAGTTTTCTCAGGATGCGTGTGAGTGAGGACAAAGCACGCTGGAAACACTTGTGTTGGTCTGTAGGGTTAGTCATCAATCCAGGAAGCAGCCAGAGTGGCGTACTCGTGTATAAGAGCCATTAGTCCGTGGGCGTAAGGGCCCAATGGAGGCTTGAAGCGGGGACGTTACACCCATCTTCTCATATGTTGTCTTAAACAAGATGTTTGAGGAGGCTCCATTGTCTATCATAGTTCGGGCCACTGTCTTATTTTCTATTTGTACTTCCACGACCAAGGGGTCATTGTGCGGGAAGTGGGCATGAATAGCATCTGCTTCAGTAAGAGTTATAGTGGGTTCCCCTACCCGTGGTATTTTTGGCTTTCTCATCTCTACAACCAGAACTGTTTCCTTTTGTTCGTGCTGTAAGGCTCGAGCATACTTTTCCTGAGCTTTGCCTGAGTCTCCAGCTGGATGCGGGCCCTCAATAATAACTTGTAAATGCCCATCCAATGGTGGAGGCATTAATAGATTCTGATTATCGTCTGTTTGAGCGACCTTTTGATTCTGATCAGCCTTGACATATTTTTGCAAATGCAGGTTATTTTTTCTGATCAAGAATTCAATTTCCTACTTCAGGTTATTGCACAGGTTCTTGTCATGGCCATAATATGCTTGAGAACAGCAAAACTTAGACGTATCTCTCTTAATTACGTCCTTCTTCATGGGAGAGGGTTTCTTATACGGGACCATAGACTGGGTTGTTACGTAAATTGTCTCTAGGTCGTCAGTCAGGACAGAAAAGGCAACAAACTTTGAGTCATTTTCTCTAGGGTTATGTTCGGCATTGCCAGTGAACTTTCCCTTCTTTCCGTCACCTTTCCTGCCACTGTTATTAGACCTCTTCCCATTTGGATTCGAACTGCTAGGATATTGTGGATTTTGAGCAGATGCCCCTACCGAGGAGATACGTTGCTGGCCTTTCTTATGTCCGACTGTGTCCACACGCCAAATAGCCTCCTTGAGCTTAATAAATCCATTTGCTCGGTCTAGAAATTCTACCATGGACCCCACGGGGCCAAACCTTTTGATATCCTTCCATAGTTCCCCAAGCAGCTCAATGCCCCCCAGTATGGCAGCCAGCCATCCTTCCTCAGGGGACCCCTTAACCTTTGTAGCTTCTGTCATGAATCTACTTATGTAAGCTCTTAGGGGTTCTCCTGACACTTATTTTACCTCGACCAGGTCTTCTAGGTGCGAGGGCAATTGACAGGAGGAGGAGAACTGTGCGTGGAATTTTGAAGAGAAAGCCTTCCACGAATTAAACCTTCCTTGAGGTAGCTTGAAGTACCATTGTTGGGCAACCTCTACAAGTGTAGCAGGGAATATTCTACATCTTACATCACCTTGTACTCCATGCAGGTCCATTTGCATCTCAAAATATTTAAGATGTGATAAGGGGTCCTCTTTCCCCGTATACATCTTCCAAGTCAATATTTTGAATTTTAAGGGTAACTCAAGGACTTCAATTTCTGGGGAGAAGGGTGATCCACGTGTTCGATCCAGCTCGACATCAGTGAGTTTTGGGCCGATAAGGCCATGTACCATGTTTTTTAGTTGATCTAATTAAATGGATGAACTAGTTCAGCCTGTTGACCGACCTATGTCACATCAGGATCTCTTGGAGCTAGGTCCTGGATGTGGATGCCTGGTTGGATAGCTGGTTGGATGTATTGTTCATCCAAGCCCCTTATTCTATTCAGGTCAGCCTTGAGGTTGTGTGCATCACCCAATTTGTTAAATACCAAGGTACTAGGTGGTCTCGGTGTCTGATTTGTTTGGCCGGTAGGTTGGCTAGAATTTTCAGTCTTGATGAAGTTATTAGGTATAACTCCACCCAAAGGACGGTTAGGAAGGATCTGGCCATCTACCGCTTGGGCCATAGGTTGGACCTGTGGCCAGAGATTGGACGACTGACCATTATGAGCTTGGGCTGTATGCCCAGTAGCATACTCTTTTAGACCGCTCAGTGGGATACTAGACACGGTAGCTGGTTGTTGATTAGCGACTTAATAGGCCCTCCTTATTAGCACGGTGGCTTGCCTCGTGCGATCATCGATGGCTGCTTGTTGAGCCTTTAAAGTTTCCATCTTCTTGTCCCGCCACTTTATAAACTGGCATCTTTGCTCGTCAAATGCAAGGTTTACAGCAGCACAAAGATCCTCCTGATCATGATGCAAAGCGTTATTATGGCCTTGCATGAGTCCAAGGGCTGTATGGAGGTTTTGGATCTCAGTATCATCCCCCACCGTCCTTTGAGCATTAGTGGTGGACGGGTCTTCAGTGTTATGAGTGGATTGATCGGCTGTAGAACTGGTATTCCCAGTCTCTTGCACACCTGGTGTGATCCCAGCTAGAAGGGAAGTCACACCATGGCCCACTGTAGGTGGCTGTGTACTGGCCTGTTCGGGGTTTGTCCTTGGTGGTCCTCTCGTATTTCTAGGAGTTTTTACATTAGGATTTGTCACCATTGGGTCACCCTGATCAACTAGGCCTCTGCGAGTTTGCACCACCATCCTGTATGCCTGTTAAAACTTAAGACAAACAAAAAACTTGGGTTTTTGCTCTCAATGAAAGCACTAAAATATTGACTTCGATTTTAGCCAACGACTGTGAGTCAATTATTAAGCGATTAAGAATATAATTAAAATAGAGCAAAAATAAATAAGTAATAAAGAACACCATATTTTAAAGAGGTTCGGCCTTGTAAGTGTGGTAATAGCCTACTCCCCTTAGATTGTATTGACTTGAGACAAAGAACAAAGTGTTTTCCTCTCTCAAAGCAATTCTTTCGATCCTTTTCATACTGAAGCTTAGTCACTATTTATAGGGCCTTAATGCATGAGGAAATGTTTCTCCTTTGCTTACAATGTATAAAATAGGAAAGAATATTCATTACATAATTATGATACACAAAATGGGAAATTGGAACAGGTTGCCATATTCCTTTGACTCAATCCCACAATCGTAGGGATTGTCTTCGTGCCTGGACTTCACGAGATCATTCTGAAGTAGTTAAGTCTTGACAAGTAGCTCAAAAAGGCAGATCTATGCCTGCTCGAATGATTTGCCTTTCACCCTGCTCGGGTAATTAGAAGTTATATATGTAGATGTATAATATGAAGTTTTCTCGGGACATTCATCTCTGTCCAGATGCGAGGAATGCAGGACATGTGTCACTTTTGTATTCTGCCATGTCATTGTGCAAAAAATGGGATTACACATTTCATTGAGATAGAAATATTAAACTTTAAGTTTTTCATAAATTGTTTAAATCTATCATAATCTACATTTAAATCTAATCCTATTAAATTAAAAATTTAGCCCACATGTAATTTTTCTTTAATAAGATTTCATATTTGAGCATGTTCATACATTGTTAAAAATATTATTTATTTAAACCTCAAAACTATATATTAATAATCATATTATTTTATTACATCCCTATTCATAAATTTTTACAATACTAGTAGAAATTTCCAAAATTTATTCTGATAACTCCATCTAGAATGTACAAATTTTTATTGTATAATTAAGAAAAATATATCACACTTCGTTATCACTAATAAATTTTCAATTTATTTTGTATGATTTAATTCTAATATAGTTAATGTGATTATTAATACATAGTGAATTATTTTAAATTGTTATTCCACATTCATAATTTCTTGCAAAGTTTACAAATAAACCTAAGGAAGTCAGTAACTATAAGCAAATCTTATCTAGACAAAATGAGTTCTCACATTTATAAATTTAAGGAACAAGCAATATAGTAGTGATTTTGTTTTAAAATTGTCAAAGACCTTTATGTTCCAAGCTTCTTTAAAAACTTGATTTAGACACATATTTAAAGGTATTTACTACATTAATTTAAAAAATGACGTCACTCATAAAGATATGCAAGTTCAATCTGACAATAAAAAATATGTTATTAATAAGAATTCTTCTATATTATAGCACCAAAGATTATGAAACATATCTCCATAAATAGAATAAATGTTAGTAAATGGTGGGAATACTCATTACACTTAATTTTACTAACTTTATTTAGAACTTGTGTGAATTTCATTAAGAAAATGCATTCCAACAAGTTAAAATCGATGCACATTGGAATTCTATCATATTAGAAATCATACAAGTTAATTAATTTTGTAGACATGGACTCATATTTTTTATCTTATTTATTAATGATTACTCACATTAGGTGTATCTTTACAAAATGATGTTTTATGTGTTTTAAGATATTTTAAAACACATGAAGAGAAATAATGCAATTTGCATATTAAAATAGTGAGATTAAATATAGATGGAGAATACAACATTAAAATTTGTAAGGATGGTTAAGCTCCCACTCCATTTGTAAAGTTTCTTAAAAAAAAACATGAGTTCATTGCTCAATACATATACTTGGTACACCTAAATAATAGTCTGTGACAAATTTAAGAAACTAACCATTGTTGGACATGGGGGGGAACCTGCATAGCAAACTCCAAACTTTCCTAATCTTCGTCGGTTGATACTCCTCCAGGGGATTGTACATATCAGATCATGTTTTAACCAAAGTTGTTTCTCAAACATATTTTGACTTGTGATAAGGTTGGAAACCGAATTGATGACATACACATTTTATAAATTCCTGTATACAGTTAGAGTACAATTATCAAAGAAAAGAACTGGGCCCAAATACCATAATTGATCATTTCATCAGAAATGTTATAAGATATGAGGGTTACATGTTTTATTATCCATCTCACCACACTAGAATTATGGAATTAAAAATTGACTTGATCAGTGGGAGCGATCGATCTAGGAACCTAGTTTCTAGAAAAGATCATTTGTTTTATCAAACTTCCACCCGAAGTATTAGATTAATTATGATTTACAACAACCCTTAAGGTTAATAGTTATTGAGAATCTATAACTAATCATTAATAATCCATAAGTCATTGAAAAAATTCTAATAAGTCATGTTATTTAGTACCCAATCCTATTCTAGCCTGGAGTGGATTTCAGCTCAAAGTAATAACTCACCTCAAAAGGTTCGCCAACCCTGCTCAACATACAAAACGAAAAGCGTTGATAAGTACTTAATGCTCTTTGGTGTAATTTGAGTTGGACAAAGCTTGAAAAAGTTAGCTATGTCCCTAAAATATGGGTGTAGAGGAAGCACTGTACCCTGCTCCGCATGGGGATGAGGCCACACTATCCAGTTCGACTGTGGATGGTGAGCTAGGTGGTCTCAAGTAGGCCTAATGCACCAGACCTGCCAACAAGTCCATTATCAATGATGTTGTCAAGCTTGGCACTCAATAGCGTAGAAGGAGAAGATACCCACCTATCTCCTTCCCCCATTTGAAGAATCCAGGGCTCAGCAGTCTCCTCCTTAATATGGTCAACCCCAACCTCTGAAGGTTGACCTCTACTTTTTATAAGATCTCCATCCTTTCAGGAGACTAGAGGATTTCCCTGGACCATGCCACACACCTTAGGGTGTTTCCTAGCAGCCCTAGGCTCAACCTGATTTACATCTAGCTCCTCCCCTTGGCTGGCCATAGGCTCCTCTGCCTGACCAGCCTCAGGCTACTCTGCCTCCTCAACCTGACAAATTCTCACTCTTTTCATGAGCTCGGCAACATGGGGGTCGGTTAGAGGTGCCTTGCGATAAGTCTACTTTTTCAGTGCCAGCTTTGAATACTGCTCAGAGTACTGGGCAACAGTAACAACAGTCGTTGTTGCAGGAATATCTCTAAGTGTAGGAGATGCCTACCCAACAGGCGAGGTATCAAGAAAACCCTGGCAGACAATGTAAGTCCACAATTTAGGCAAGAGCTATCTCAACCCTTGATTCAGTTCCCAAATGAATCTCCTGTAGATCTCACCCCCTATTCTCTCAAAATAGTGGTGATGTTGAACTTTGAGTTCTAGAAAGTCATTGCTCGCTTTAAAGTCACTCAAACAGCTGCCTGACAAGCTCTCATAAGAAGAACCAGCTGAGCGATAGTCTTCATACAAAATGACGGAGCAAGTCCTTGTTGATCTGGTTGTCACCTCCCCAATAATTATGCAGGTTCATCTGTGTAGAAAAACAAAGGGAGGTGAACAACTCAAGATTACAAATAAAGACAAGGATGAAAACATGGGCTAACAGACCGATACCTGTGGGTACTAGCCGACCAGCCCATGAGGTCTCAGACCACATACTGGCCAGCTCATAGTTTTCCCACCATGGACTGACCAACTTCAAGAAATTCCCCCATGAACGGACTAGCTTCATGGTCAGCTTGCCATGAATCGAACAGGGTGAAATTCCGCCCTAAAAGAATCAGCCAGGATTCCTTGAAAGGAACCAAGCACCGACCAAGATTCTTTGAAAGGGAGCAAGAACTAGCTAGGGTCCCAAATAGACCCCAAGTACTGGCCAGATCCCTAATCGAATAAAAAAAAATGTATTTTCCAAAGATTTGAACTATGTTCTTCGAACCCCAAAGATTAAGATATCAAAATAAAGCTCAAGATTCAGTCTTTTTTATCAAGGAGTTACCCATTATACATCCTAAAGATATCTAGTAGATTATAATGCGTAAAAACTATCCTAAAGCATGGGATTCAAGAAGTTCATAAAATCTTGAAACTCAATAATGACAGAAGTTTAAAGAACGAGAAAGAGAGAAAAAGGTTCGAACTTACCCACTGGGAAGACACAATGAGGATCGAGCTAGTCCACGCACCAAGTGTGGATGTCAGAAACTCAAAAATCTGCGAAGAACTCAAGCTCACAAGAATTTGGCTCTAAGGAGTCTTTGAGAGAGGTTTTGAAGTTCAAAAGTGAAAAGTGAATAATGAAGAGAAGAATGAGGCTATTATAGTTTTTGGAAAATTTTCCCCAAAAAAAAACTTAATTGGGAGTTAATGCCACAGAAATAAGCATGCATGGGAAAGAGAAGGCCAAGAGTTGCAATGTGGGAAAATGTATAGCTGTCACACGACTTCCCACATTGATCAGCGTAAAAATTAATAACTATCATGAAGTCACGTAAGTCGAAGAGTCTAATATTTGGTTGTGCATACCTGCACGGCAAAGGAAGTTGCAATACAAGATAGACCAAAAGTCCCGTTCGGATAGGGACTTGGGGGAAAATGTTATCCCAAATTTTATCCACCTGATGTGGCTTCTCCACGTGGCAAAAAGAAAAAAGTATGTAGAAGACAGCTCAACACTAACCTGCAAGGATTAATTCTTTTAGACTTAGAAACTATATGTTGCACGACATATATAGGCCAACAAGAGATCATGTACCTGCCAAGAAGGTCCTGGCCGGTTAGGAGTGCTAGCTTCCATACATTGGCCAGCCTTCAGCAAGGCTGGCTGGCCAAAGGTGCAAGAACACACTAGCACTTATGTTTTTCTCCAAAGCCCTCCAACTCCCCCTTAACAGGCCTACAACTCCGGATCAGTTCAAACTGCCCACGAAGATAGGACTCTCCATCGACAAATAATAAATGTAGTTTTTAGGAGATATTCTCTTTGTAATTCAAATGTATGTTGTAACCTCTTTATTTTCCAGGGACCTCTCTATGTGCAGCTTTGTAAGCCCTAATACTATATAAATGGCAGTAGTCATACGTGAAAGGGGATCACCTCTTGACCATGACCACCTCTTCTTCACACTTGCTCATAAGCTCTAAGTCCTCTCTTTTTTCACTCTTCTCACCTACAAACTTCATTGTAATACTAAAGAGAGCCTAGCCAAGTGCTTGGTATTATCTCAATAGTAAATACAATTAAAAAGGGAGTAGGTCATTTCTTAATTAAAAGTGGTCAAACTTCTATAAAATTTGTGTGTCTCTTTACATTTATTGTCTTTCCACACGTGGCAACTATAAGCTACGATCCTAGTTAGACTCCGAGTCGGTTGCCTAAATTCACAGTCAACAGTTAGTATAGATTTAAGAGAGGAAGAAAATTTGAGGTAATTATTTTCATCAAGAACATAAGAAAGCTCATAAAAGAAGTCAAATTTATTTGAAGTTAGTTTTATACACGTTGGAGAGGGTGTATGTGTGAGAGGGGTTGAAGAGGAGCAGTGAGTGAGCTTGATGATTTGTCGATATTAGTCATAATGTAAAATAGGGACTCGTTGATGAGTTTATATTTATCTTATAAATACGATCAATTTATGTATTAATATTCTTAAATTGATTCTTTAAATTATTGATTAGTGTAATTTTAATTTGTTAGGCTATTTTAAAGACTATTCATGCATTTAGAGTCTTTTGGAGGGATTTTAGCATATTTTGGTAGAAAATAGTGGAAGCCGGCGAGCTCGATTTACAAGGCAAAACTTAATTGGAAATTTGGACAACCTTAAAGGCAAAACTGGACTTGGAGCTCAACATGAAAGTTTAGATCTCGGTCTTAGCTTTCCATAACATCTTGAATCGTCTAATTTTAAGTAATATCGAGAAAGTTATGGCCAAAATACTATCAGTCATCGAAGTAGGAAATTCCTGAAAAAAAAAAAAGAAAAAAAGATAGCGAAAAAAAAAAAAGATAGTTTTTAAGATGAGTTATCTTTTCTTTTAGTGAGATATTTTCTAATACTATAAATACAGTCCTAAATCTAAGGGGATTTATCTATCTTTTCAAACACTATAAATAGGACCTCTTAGGCTATGAATTTAACAATTCAAAAAGCTACAAATTAGAGAGAGAAATGTAGAGAGAAAGCAAGAAAGAGACGGAGATCGACTTCAAAGTGTTCTTCATTCTAGTTGTTTTCTTCTCCTTCAACTTTTACTAAATATTATGATTTTGGTTATAATGTCTAGTTCTGAGTAGTTTTCTTTTAGTTAAGGGTTATTTCAAAACCTAAAACATGAATTCTTAATTTTATTATTGAATGTTAATTTTTAGTTTCCATTATATATCAAATTGCTTCTATTCTTCTATGTTCAATGTTATGATTATTGTTTTAATTTTGTTTAGATGGCCACTAAATTAGGTTGTACTTTAATCTACTGTCCTCTTTGGATTACCATTCACCTAATAGTCTAGGATTCTAAGTGTTTGTGACAAATTACAATTTTTATTTGTAATGAAGAATAGAACCTAGGTTAAATAAATTATATGCTTCATTGATTTGTTGCTTAAATTAGTCTGTCTCCATAAATCTCAAAGCTTTATCTAAGTTGAATAAATTGCATGTTTCGTGGATTTATTGCTTAGGTAAAAGAGTTAATTATTAAGCGCTTCGCCTTGATTACATACAATAGGGAGATTGAGATAATTGACTGCTTCAGCTTTATCTGCAGGATTAATAGTTTGATTGGAAACTGAAATTACATTCATAAAGATAATTGGAGGTATTAGAAATAAATATTAGTAAAGTTGTTGTGACTTATGACATGCATCAAATTTTTGACGCCGTTGCTGGGGACTACTGTTTTATTTTATTATTCATAGTTAGTTTTAGCTTTACTAACTTGTTCTTCTAGTTGTAGTTTTAATTTCTAGATCTTCCTTTAGAAACATGGTGACATACAATCAAAAATGGGGAAATTATTCTACCACTACTTCTTACGGTGGGTCAATCAATATGTTTAACCAACTTCTTACTATAATGCACAATTTCAACAACCTATTCATGTTGCACCATATAGTGAAAACCAACTACTACTGAGCTGATTGAAATGTTAGCAGCTAATACCTTGCAATTTTAGCAAAGCTGTCATGAAATTATGCAGAGCCTTCAACGATCTCTGCAAAAGTTGGAGAATCTTCCGGAGTCAATGGAAACATATATGAGTGGGTATGAAATTCAAAGTTTAAATACTTTTCCTTCACAAGTGGAGAGTAGCCCAATGGAGAATGTCAACGCCATGCCACAAAGTGGTACACAACTTGAATTACCACCACACCAAGAAGTTAATGATTTGATTCCAACTAAAGAAGTCAACAATTTATCCCTTGAAAGCTCATCTCTACCAAAGGTTGAATCTCATACTTTAGTTGGTCCACCATCACAGAAAAAGTCGTACAAACCAGTTGTACCAACTTATGTCACTCCTCCAGTACCTTTTCCAAGTAGATTGTAAAAATCAAAGAAAAAGGAGCCCTTTTGACTCGTCCATAGGATAGTATGAGTTATGGCCCTGATGTTATAAGATAAGCATTGAGACTCATCCGGGTCTGAGGGCTGGGCTAGGATTTTGGTTATGGTCCAAGGCCCAGAGTTTGGGTCCAGGCTGGGGTCTAGATTTTGGTTAATTATTTGGGTCTAGGTTCGGGTCGGGATCCAAGTCTGGGTCTTGGATCTAGGTCTAGTGTCGAGGCTCAGTTCCGGGTTTGAGGGTCGAGCCATGGTCTGGGTCCAAGTCCAGGTCCGAGTCGGGTAAGGGGTTCGGGTCTAGGTCTAGGTTTAGGTCGGGGTTCGGGTCTGGTCCAGGGTCTAGTTCTAGGTCTAGGTCGGGTCTAGTCCGGATCTAGGTCTAAATCGGGAGTCCTGGTCTGAGTTGGGGTCCAATATATTAATGAAAAATAATACAAATATATTATAATTAAGTAAAAAAAAACTATTTAAATAAATTTTGAAAGTGAATTGTTTTTGTTTTTAAAGTTTTTATTTATTTATTAAAAAAGTGAATACGATTTTATACAACATATTTTTTTGAACACATTTTTAGTTAGTCTAATTTTTTTTTATTGATTAAAAAAAACTATAGCAAAACACCCCTAGCTTTCTAAGAAAATGTAATTTGTTTTGCTCCTATAGAAATCAACGTGAAACTACCAATTGAACAAACAAAACATTTATTGGAAACGGTTGTGCTTTCATTTGCTTTTCCCAGCTTCTGAATCTGAAATGCGTAGCGGTTATAGCTTTGATTCCTACAAAAAAAAAAAATCTAATGTTACCTAATTTTCTCAACGTCATTAATTATTATTATTATAAGTAATTCTTTTTATATATCTATCTCTGTCATCGAATTAGTAAAAGATTAAATCCTATAACTCATTATAGATTCCTTTCTTTTTCTATAGAGACTTTTTAGACAGTAGACACAATAACGTGCAGTCACACTACCCCGGTTGATCATCTAAATCGCCTGCTCTAACTCAAAAGGTCACACTTCTTAACCCTAACTTCCTCTTAACCGTTACAGAACACCATATATATATAGACATATATAAAAGTACCCCTTTTCAGAATTTTACTTTTTTTTTCATTGGACTTTTCTACATTTTAGGACCGGAGCAAGTCCAGAGGTGGTTCTCTATTAAGAAGAACATGTGATATGGACAACTACAGCTCAACCGTAGAGAAAAAATGACAAAAGAAAGGACAGCAGTGGAAAAAGGAGAAGTTTCTCAAATTGAGAAACAATCTTCTTTTCACCGTTTTTTTGTTTGTTTGTTTTTTTTTTCTTTTTAATCTTTAAATGAAGAGTTGTAGACTGATTTAGTTAAGTTCATGTTAGTCTATGAGGGTTATACTTAAAAGGGTGAGCCAACCACTAACCATCCTCACTTAACTTGTATTCCATTTTTACTCTAGAGGAAAGACAAATGAAAAACCATTATTGTTCTTGAGAAATTTAAGTCCCAACCAACTTTATCGACCTCTATTTATATCAAATCCTTCTTGCCAGCTAAACCAACCATAAACCACCAACCATTTCGTTCAAACATTAGAATTTAGTGTTAAAGTACTAAGGGAAAGAAAAAATTAAAAAAAACAGAGAAAATCAATGAAGGCAGAGAAGGCTATTAACTGGTTCTTCTTAGTACATATTTTATTCCAATTTCTTAAAATACATGCAAAAGTTCCAGCCATAATTGTGTTTGGAGACTCTTCTGTCGATGCAGGTAACAATAACGCGATTTCGACCCTCTTGAAGAGCAATTTTGAGCCATATGGCCGGGACTTCTTTGGTGGCAAGGCTACAGGAAGGTTTTCTAATGGTCGGATTCCAACAGACTTCATCTCTGAAGCTTTTGGTATCAAACCAATTATACCAGCTTATTTGGATCCAACTTATACCATTGAGGATTTTGCTACTGGAGTCTGCTTTGCTTCTGCTGGAACTGGTTATGACAATGCCACTTCAAAAGTCTTAGTGAGTATAAAATAATTATACCTCAACAATTAATAGTGTTACATTTATTATAAATTATTAGCTTTATTTATTGATTCTCAATATGTTTTGTAGTCTGTGATACCATTTTGGAAGGAGTTGGAGTATTACAAGCAATACCAGAAAGACTTGAGAAGCTATCTAGGCAATGAGAAAGCTAATGAGGTTATAAGAGAAGCACTATACTTGCTAAGTATAGGGACAAATGATTTTTTAGAGAATTACTTCTTATTCCCAAATGGAAGATCTTCTCAATTTTCCATTGAGGAGTACCAAGAGTTTCTTGTTGGGATTGCTAGAAATTTTGTTACACAGCTTTATAGCCTTGGAGGTAGGAAGATATCTATTGGTGGGCTTCCTCCAATGGGCTGTTTACCATTGGAGAGAGCTACAAATTTCTTATCTGGGGGTGAATGTATAGAAAAGTATAATGATGTAGCTAAGCAATTTAATCAGAAGTTAATTGGTTTGGTTAAAGAGCTCAATATGAAACTTGTTGGAAGTTCTTTTGTGTATTCAGATCCATATGGTCTTCTCTATGACATGATTCAGAATCCGTCTACTTATGGTAAGTCCTTTTAGTACTTAAAATAAATAAAAAGGGCGATTATTTTGTACTATGCTGTGAATTTTGCTGATGAAGTGTAGACTATTGCAGGATTTGAAGATGTAGCAGTAGCATGTTGTGGGACAGGATTCTTTGAAATGGGATATTTGTGTGATATGATGAACCATTTTACATGTAAAGATGCAAATAAATATGTATTTTGGGATTCTTTCCACCCAACAGAGAAAACCAATGCTATTGTAGCTGACCATGCTGTGAAAGGCTCTCTGGCTCAGTTTCTGGTTTAATATCTAATGAGCACAATAGTCTTCTGTGTAAGTTTATTGTAGATGAATGTAAAAGTAATATTTTTTCTTTTCTGTTTTATGCGGTAACTTTGACTTTTTTTTTTTTTTCAGATAACACTATCAATTTCTGTATCCGAAAATGTATGTTAAAATATTTGTAAACTATTTAAATTTTTTTAAAAATTTATAAAAATAATATTGTAATTATAATAAATAATACTATGAAAAAAAATTAAAAAAAAAAATATATTCCAAACATATAATTTTAGATGCAGAAATTAATTAAGTTGTAATGTAAAGTTGTAATTTACAATCCTCTTTTATATAATAAAGTTTCTGAAAAGAATTACGGTAATCACCGAACAAATGTATCCTGCAGACAAATACTAATATTACGTATATTACGTATGTCACAACGTATTAAATTCGAAAAAGATAAAACCTTTTATATGCATTTGTGGTACCTGACATTAGCTATGTAAAATCTCATAATAACGTCCCCTTTCAAAAATTAAATAAAAATAAAAAAATCTCTTAACAAATAATGAGAGAAATGGAATTTTTGACATGGCAATTTTGTTGTGCTTAATATACTTGACCAATAAAATAATAATAATTTTGAAATTAAAAATTTCTACTAGAAACAAAATCAGAATCTCAAAGGTTGAGAAGAAACATGGATCAAAATTTTCTAAAAAAAAAATTAAAAAGTGTAGATAATTTTAGAAAACTAATAAGAAATCTCAAAAGCAATCCTACACAGATTTGGAGCTTAAAAATTGAATAATGTTTTTGGGTATCTTATTTATATGCATAATAATGTGGCTCCTTCAAAATGCAACCTCTGTGCGCTACCTACTGTTGTGTAGTAGTGTATTTAATTATAGGGATTCCTGAAACTTTTTAATAGCTCAGGAATGTCATAGCCAAGCATGTCATCGACGGCTTGTATCATTTTCGGTTTCAGCTTCTCAAATTTGTCAATGTTGTACCCCTTTAATGTCTCCTTGAACTGCTCTACATTTGGGAAATCTCCTGGTGGTAAATGAAACTCTCTTTGGACCTATAATAAGTAATAGATGAAGGAGTTCAGTTCAGCTAACAAAATGTAATGAGTTTCAAATTAGACAAGATAGAGTGATTTTTCAAACCTTGGCAAATGCATCACCCAGATTATCAATTAGTTTCTGTTGAGCTTTTGCTTTTCCCATCATAGCAGGCATCTCTTTCTTTAGATGGCTAATAATATAAGCGTGTATCTTAGCAGCTCTGGCGCGTTTCACAAATTCATTGATCTATAAAAAAAGGAAAATAGGTGATAATAATCCAAATCAGCAACTAATAAGTTTACTAGGCCAGAAAACAGTGCCATGTTGAACTGTATGACCGAGCTATTCAAAAGACACGAAAAACAAGAAATTCAACTTACACGACGATCACAAGCCTTCTTTGGAATATCTTTTAGATCAGCAAGAAGATCCTCCTGCTCCCTTTCAAAAAGCTCTTTCCCAAGTGGACCAGTTGCAGCTTCATTTACTGGTTTGTCATTGAATGAGCTGTTACAGTATCCAAATTATTAGCACTAAAATTAGGGAAAATTAACTTGCTCAAGACACAACAAAGAATTATACAAATATGCTCCCAAAAGAAAGGGCTAAACACAGAAAATTTCTAGATGTTCGTCTTAATTGCTCAATTCTTGTTATTCCTTTGAACGCAAAAAAATTAATTGTATTGAAAGATAAATATATAAAGAAAGGCTAACCCAATATATACACGCATGACCTCAGGTGTATTAATAACCTTGCCGAGAGACCACATTAATGCTCCATAAACCCTCATTAGCTGCAGTATAGTACAACAGATATTAGATTTCCACAACAACCTCCCAAAAATTAGAAAAATGAAAAATATAGAAATAATAAAATGGTAGAGAAGTACTTGTTGAGTATCAACTTGATCAGCCTTGTTCAGCACCACACGAATCTTATCATCATGTCCCCGTAAAGATGATATTACACGTTTAAATTCATCACTAACATCAAGCTTATGAGGATCAAATAAAAGTAGTATGAGGTCACACTTTGAAGCAAACCATGATGTTACACCAGTAAAGTCATATGCTCGTTGTGTTCGTTGCTTCTCCCCTGATAAAACTCCAGGAGTATCCACAAATGTAATGTGCTCCAACAGCTTTAGATGCAAAATAAGAATATTTAGATAAAAAATTAATTCAATTAAGTTCATTGTAATTTCAAAATGATAACTTACAGGATGTGGCATTTGCGAACACTCAAATTTTGATAAGAAAGCAGTTCCGAATGTTGTAAGGCCACTGAAGGGCATATCAGCTTGGACAGCAACAGTGTTGCCAGGGATACTCCTCTCATCAGGCCCAGACTGTGAACAACCATAAGAATACAGCAGAGAATCGATAAATAAAAATATGCACTAAAGATGGAAAATGAAAAAAAAAAAAAATATTCACATCTGATTAGCCTCTGTAACAATCATTTAAACAAGCAAGAACATCAGGAGGTGGTTAAACGTTCCATTACCATAACAACAACAAATCTGTCAGTTGTGGGTTCTGGTCCAATGTGAGCACCTGTTAATATCATAAAAAACATAGTAGAATTGTATTCAGTACATGCAGACACAAGCTCAACCAGAACTCCAAAGAAGATAGTCAGAGAGATAGCTGTTAAGGTAACGTGCCTGGGTAACTGCCTCTTAGTAAATGCTTGATGAAAGTTGTTTTCCCAGTGGAGTATTGACCCAAAAGCATAACCATGGGTTTAGCATCAAAATCACTATTAGTCTGGAAAATATGAGGTGCTATTAGCACATGAATTAGAAACAATAAAGTAAAATTGAAAAAGAAGAATAGGGGCCTAAAAGTATACAAAAGAATCTTAACAAGTGCACATAAATACTTACTAATGAAGGGGATACAAAGTCATTAAACCGGTATGCGTCTTCAAGTGGCTTCAGCTTCTTGAGATATAGTCGCTTCAAGCCATCAACAATTGAAGTTACAGAGGAAAGAGACACCTGATAATATATATAATATATAATAGATTGGCAACAATAATAAGAAGAAAGATAAGGAGATTAAAACAACATAAAGTACTTTTGATATGTAAAGTAAAGAGAAAACAGTTGTACAAATCACATGAATAACTTTACATATGGTGTATAAAACCAGACAAACAAATTTTGTGAAAATTTAACTTGAGTTATGACCTATAAGAGCATTGAATTGATAGGTGTAAGCATGTAAACTGAAATTGCCACCAAAACAATAAGGCACCCATTTTAAAGAAATCAACAATTTCCCTAACAAAGTTCTAGTAGAAGGCACAAAATGCACTTGCTCAAAACTGTAGGACAAAGGCCCACCTTTTTCGATGATTTTGAAGAAAACCACTGCGATGAAGGTGAATGTTGCACTATAGAACCACCTGCATCACCCACAGCAATTAGTTAATTTACAAATAAAACATAAAGTAATGATAACCAAGCGAAAAGTGTGATCAAGTTATTACCATTTAAATCAAGCTCACTGATCTTCTGTGGACTCTTTTTCTTCTGAAATATATTAAAGTAAAATCAAGCTTAATAGAACACAGACAAACAATTTGACATATCTTTCATAGAAAAAAAAAAGTAGAGGGGGATCCAAAGTCAAGGAAATGATGAAAAAAGTAAAGCCAAATAATTACCGAAAGTAATTCAGCCAAACCCTCCATAACAGGGGGATCCAAAGTCTCAAAGTCAACTGCAATACAAGAAACCCAAATGAGTTGAAAGAACATATATATACCGCTCAATTCACTTAAAAAGACAGTGACAACAAACCACCTTTAGGAAAACTTACCGTTGCTATTCAATAAATCATGTGTTATTTCAAGTCCAGTTTGCGCCAAAGAAACCAGCTACAAACAAAAGAATAGTAACAACTCAGAGATGTCATTTCAAGGAAACACATTCATGAATTCATTTTCGAAAAGAAAATACTCCACAAACACAAAATAAAACACCTGCATCGCAGCAACAAATTCTCCAAAACCAAGATACCCTTGTCTCTTCGAATCTGCAACCGCCCAAACCTAATAGATAAAAAAAAAAGTGTGGTCAATAATGTAACGAGATAATACTAAAACACCAAATAAAGACTACATGAACAAACCAAGCTATTTCTCCATTATTGGTTTGAAATAATTATCTCAACCCAATAATACAAATAACAGAAAGCCATAACAATAGGACATGAAATTTGCTTTTTTTCAATTAGTAACACCATGGTATCAACGATCATTCCATTGGAAGTTTAATTACCCGGAAAAAGAAACAACCATTCTAAAAGCAGTATAATCATTATTTAATTTATTATGTTAATTCGGCTAAAATGCTTACCTGAATAATAAAAATGATATCCTTTTAAAAAAAAGTAAATATATATGTAAACAATAAAAATGATAACTAAGAATAACCAAATTCGTTAAGCAAAAAAAAAAAAAAAAAGAAGAAGAAGAAGAAGAAGAAGAAGAACCAAATTCATATTAAATGTCAAAAACTTTAAAACACGAACAACCCAAAAAAGTCCTCTGAAAAAGAAAATGAAAAACCTGCTTGAGATCTTGCCGAGACAAATTCGACAAAGCGAAGAACTTTAAAGCATCATTGCCAGTAATGCGGCCATCACCATCTGAAAAAAACAAAAGTTTAAATTTGAATTGAACTGGGGTCATCGAATTAGAGAAATAATTGTAGAATGTACCTGAATCTGCGTAAAGAAACCATTCATGATAAATCCTTTGATGCTCTTTAGAGCAAGAAAAGATTGGAGAAGAAGCAATCTCCATGGTGAAAAGAAAAACGAGTGGTTTTTCCTACTGAGAGAGAAATATATCGAATTTAAATATAAAATGTAACGAATTTCATATAATCAGTTCAAATATCTGTTAAATCTTCTCATTTTTCTATTTTTGAAAAAAAAAAAAAACGAAACAAAATTATGAATTTGAATGGGAAAGTGATTTCTTTGTACAGAGACTAGAAAGGAATCTTCCTAAAAAAGCGGTGGAAATTATTTAGTTCATTTATACTAAAACTAACTTTGTTTTATTTTATTTTATCCTCTTTTTTAATTTTTCATTACGATTATTTATCATTATTTTTTTCTAGATTTTAGTTATGGAAAATAAAAATTAACATCTGTTATGAAATTCATATCTGTAACCGATTGAATTTGATTTCTTTTTTTCTTTTTTTTTTTTTTTTGAGAAAATCACTGTTATTATAAATTGAAGTCATTTACAACAACAGAGAAAATAGGATAGGGAATCTCTCCTATCCAACACATGTCGTTATCCAACCCTAAAGCAAATTTAGCTAACCCATGAGCTGCTTGAAAACATCAGGGAAAAAGGACAAAAGACACTGAACATCAAAAATAATATCCGAAAAACATGATAAATCAGCAAGAGATGAATTAATTGAAGTGGAAACTCTCAATGCATCAGTTTCAATATGTGTTATAGCGAGTTGCTGTTGTGACGCCCAATTGAGAGCATGAAAAAGGGCTTTCGCTTCCATTTCATCCGAGCGGAAAGTTCCTTGCACTGTTTTTGAAAGTGCTGCAATAACCATGCCATTGTGGTCCCTAAGAATGGCCCCTATGCCAAGAAGTTTCTGTTCTGTGTTCGTGGCTGCATCAACATTTAACTTATAGCCATTTAATGTAGGCGCAGACCAGGGAACTTGCTTCTTTTGGTGATTGTTAATCGGCAAAGGATCGGTAGAAGGTGAGGTAGCAGTGCGGCCAGAGTGCGATTTTGCTCTGCAATAGTCCTGGTGGAAACTAGTTGCATAAGCAACAATTGAGGAACTGGGCCGTGCCTGACCACCATGGAAGATTTTGTTTCGATCTGTCCAAATACCCCACATAATACAAACCAGCAGTTCGAAATCTTCCTTAGTATAAACTGAAGATAAAAGCTGGAGATAATCACCATTCTGCATTGTTTTGGCCATATTGAAATCAGTGAGAAACTTTGAATCCTGCCAAATTTTTCTAGCATGCTTACAATCAAAAAGTGCATGCCCAACTGATTCCCAACTAGAAGTGCATAGGGAACAAGCTGCTGAATCAATAATTTTCCTCTTGTGAAGTGCAGCAGCAGTAGGTAGTATATTATGATGAACTTTCCATGCAAAAATTCTTATTTTTGGGGGTAAGTTCAAGCTCCAGAAGAACTTCCACCAAGCAAGATTCAAATCAGAGGCAGAACATGCATCTTGTTCCTCTAAGGATGAGGCTAAATGGAACCCAGATTTAACATTATACGAACCTGAGGTAGAATGATGCCAGATGAGTCGATCATTGGAGGCAAAGAAACTCAAAGGAATGGTTAAAATCTTCTCCACATCGATCGGTTGAAAGAAGCTATTTAACATCTCAAGGTTCCAAACTCTCTGTTCAGTAATAAGGCTTGAGACCGACATGTTGGGTGGACCGTTATAGCTAATCGGCTTGAAATTCGTATGGCTTGGAATCCAAGGATCCGTACCGCAGGATATGTGATGACCATTACCAACCTTGAATCTCATACCCTTCACCAAGAGTTCTCTTCCCCAACAAATGCTTTGCCAAGTATACGATGGAGAGTGCCCAATATTAGCATCCAGAAAGGAAGTGGTTGAAAAATATCTATGCTTTAACAAACGGCTGAGTAAAGAATCCGGCATGTTAAAAATTCACCAAGCTTGTTTGGCCAAGAGTGCTTGGTTGAAATGAACAAAAGATTTAAATCCCATGCCCCCTTCATGCTTTGATTTGCATAGAGAATTCCACCTTTTCCAATGGATTTTAGTGCCATTTTGATTAGTACCCCACCAAAAGTTAGCCATCATGCTCTCCAATTGATTGCAAAATTTCTTTGTGAGTTTAAAACAACTCATAGCATAGGTCGGAATGGATTGTACCACCGCTTTAAGCAAGACCTCTTTTCCCCCAGCTGAGAAAATTTGCTCATTCCAAGCATAAAGAAGCTTCCAAACTTTTTCCTTAATATTACTAAAAAGCTCTTGTTTATCTCTTCCAGAGTAAGAAGGGAGTCCCAAGTATCGTTCATGACATTCTGTGATGGGCATATTAAGTGTTTGAGCAAAAAAATGTTGGGCAGCCATTGGAGTGTTGGGAGAGAATGACATTGTTGATTTGTTGTTATTTAGAACCTGGCCCGAGGCCCTATGATAAATGTCAAGCGTTCTTTGAATAGCAACAGCCGATTGGTCATTTGCTCGACAAAACAACAAACTATCATCAGCAAAGAGGAGATGTGACACAGCAGGGGAGTTCCTTGTTAAGCGTAATCCATCCAAATTCCCAATAGTCTCTTCATAGTGTAGCAGCCTTGAGAGTCCTTCAGAGCATATAAGGAACAAATATGGTGAGAGGGGATCGCCTTGTCGCAAACCACGATGAGGTTGAACATGTCCTACAACTTCTCCATTGAGTGAGAATGAAAATGAACTTGTAGTGATGCAATTCATGATAAGAGTAACCCATTGAGAGGCAAATCCCATTTGCAACATTACAGCTTCCAGGTACTTCCATTCCACTCTATCGAAAGCTTTGCTCATGTCTAATTTGAGAGCAGCATAACCAACCTTTCCTTGAGTTTTATGCCGAAGATGATGAACAAGCTCAAAAGCGACCAGAATATTATCAGTTATAAGTCTGTTTGATAAAAAAGCTGATTGCGTCTCTGATATAACAAACGGTAATACTTTTTGAAATCGGAGAACAATTGTCTTTGATATGAGCTTGTAAATGACATTACACAAACTTATAGGTCTATAATCACTCATACCAGTAGGATTAGGGACTTTAGGAATTAAAGTGATTATTGACTTATTAAGTTGAGACATGTCAGTACCTTCATTCAAAACTCCAAGAACAATTTCAGTGACAGAATCACCAACAATGTTCCAATAATTTTGATAGAACATCGCCGACATTCCATCACTTCCCGGGCTCTTATCTGGGCTCATGGATTGTAAAGCTGCAACTATCTCATCACTGGTGAAGGGTCGGGTGAGAGATTGGTTCATTGCTGGAGTGATGGTGGCAGGAATAGCATCAAGCACAGTGAGGAGTGCATCTGGATTGACTCCCTCCGAAGCAAATAAAGAGTCATAATAATTACATATAACTCTGGTTAGATCAGATTTGCCACTGACTGAGATTCCATGATCATTGGTTAATGTTTTGATAGAATTTTTTGCCCTCCTTGATGAAGCATGAGCATGAAAAAATTTGGTATTTTGATCACCACATTGTAACCAATCCACTCTAGACCTTTGATGCCAATATTCCTCTTCATTTGCAAGCAACTCATCAAGAATTGCCTCAGAATTTTTAAGCTGAGAGACATGAGATTGCGATCTTACTGCTGCATTATTTAGTGCAGCAACAGACTTCTGCATGTGAGAGATATCTCTCTTCATTTGTCCAAATTTCTGATAGTGCCACTGCTGTAAAGCTTCAGTACAAGTAGATAAATTTTGCATAAAACCAGAAATACTTCCTGCAAAATCAGCAGACCAGTTATGCTAAATAATGGTGGCAGCTTCCTCATCTTTCAGCCACATTTTTTCGAATCTGAACCGTGTTTTCCTTTGAGGAGTGGTCTGGTTTGAACCAATAACAATGACATTAACAGCTATGGCTCTGTGATCCGAGGAATAGTAGTCCAAATGAGAAGTAACTATAGGTTGAAAATGAGAAGTCCATGAATTATTGGTAAAACACCAATCTAAGCGCTCCTTAATAGTATCCACATTATGTCTTCCCTTAATCCAAGTGAAAGGATCCCCATTAAATTGTTGCTCATTCAATTGACATGAGTCCAAAACCGATCTGAATTCATCCATTTGATTAGCACTTCTTAAATTCCCCCCTTGCTTGTTATGACTATAAAGGATTTTGTTAAAATCCCCTATGACCATCCCAGGAAGTAAAGGAGCAATGTCTTTCAATCTTTTAAGAAGAGTCCAAGTGTGTCTTCGGTTAGTAAGGGTAGGGGCACCATAAAAGGCTGTAAAGTGCCAGCAAGGACCATTGTGGAAAGCCATGTAACAATCAAAAACATTAACATTGAAATTGTTTAAGGATACATCAACATCATCTTTCCATAATAACATCAAACCACCACTAAGACCAACTCTAGGGACTTCTAGACCATTATTAAAATTTAAAAGACTACGAAGACGAGCAATAGAGTTACAAGCTAATTTAGTTTCCATAATAAAAAGTACAGTGGGGGTTTGCTCTTTAACAAGCAAACGAAGCTTACGAATAGCTTTCTGGTTCCCCAAACCACGAGCATTCCAACTAACGATTTTCGTGGCTGCCTGCGGGACTGCATAACAGTCACCGCTGAAAAGTCTTCATCACCAACCGAATCCATGAAATCAGTGGAAACTTGAAGGTGCTCATTCTCATCAACTGACAAGGTTGATTCAAGATCATTAACAATATTCCCTCTGCATCTTTTGAGTGTTTGTCGGAGAGAAAGGCTGTCATTCTGATGTTTAGTTTGAACATTCGGACAAGAGTTTTCCTTCCCAGAAAAATTAATGACTGTAGTGGCAGGATGTGTAATGGAAGTAGACAATAGTGGTGTGAGTGCAGAAGTGACCATTATTTGCTTGTTGGGAAAATTAGTAGATTGGCATGTAGGGGGGTATGTGGCAAAGGCATTGCAGGTTGGAGGAATGGTAGTAAAAGGCATATAAATGGATGATAGATCTGTGAAGTTGGAGGGGGGGGCCGTGAGATACAATGGATCTGGTGTCAATGCTTGCAGAGGAAGTGGGACAAGGTATGGTAGAAGTATTTAAAAGGGATGGCTGAAAACAAATAGTTGGTGGTTTCACAATTGGAGTCTGGACAGTAAGGTTAGGAACATGAGAATTCAGATTATCATGTTCATTAGCATGAGAAGACTCTCCTGTATGTAATTGCCTTGGTTGTGGATGACCACGCAGGTGAAGTTGAGGGACAGTTGCAGTGAGACTCTTCTTAGCAAGTCGTGTCAGCAAAGGCCAAGTATCTCCCTTGGCGAAATCCGTTCGATAACGATCATATGAAGAAGTAGGCAGGGCCGAACCTTTAATAAAGGGCTGGTATTCCAAGGCAGGTTCTTCACCATTATCTAGTTTCTCAAGAAAAATGGAACACTTGTTATATGGATGACCAATTATCCCACATTCCATACAGTATTCAGGAAGCCTCTCATATCGAAAATCAACCCAGAACTTGTCTTTAACATGGCCCAAAGAAATCATTCGTCCTCTTTTCAAAGGCTTAGTAACATCCATAAGAACTCGGATACGTAAAAAGGGTCCCTAGCCTTCATTAAGAGAGTCCTCGAACACATCCTCAAATTTTCCAATGATATTACCAAGAGCAATAGCCAAAGTTTTTGTCTTACTGAGAAATAGAAGGCGGTATACTTGAACCCAAAATGGAGTAAACTTTAAATCATCACTGTTAAAATTCTGTCCAACAACTGGGGTATGCAACACCACATGGTGATTCTGAAAATGAAAAGGCTCGCGATCCAGAACACGAAGCTTATCTCCTTCGCAGCCAAAAGTAAGCATGAACAAATCGGAAGATTCATAGATTTTAACGGGAAATCTACCATCCCAGTGCTCAGACATTTGCTGTTGCAAAGTTGAAAGCCAAACTTTTTTCTTAGTTAAAATCTTAGCATATAGTACGGTATCAACACTAACAGTGGGGGAGATAGCCTCAGAATCATGAAATTTAAAGATTGATTCTTCATCCTCTGTAAGGTTGATCTTAGATTTCATCTTGTCCAAGAGAGGATCCATTGAATACTAACAACAGAGAAAAAAAGAAGTAGCGGGATGGTATGCAGGGGAGTGGAGGAATGAGATGATATTGATAAAATAGTAGCAGAGATAAAGGGGATTTATGGAAAAGTGGAAGGTAACTGCAGAAAACTGTAATGAAAGTACTTAAGTTCTGGAAAAAAGATGAATAAAACAGTTAAACCCATAAGGGACAATAAACTGCCTCAGAGCACAAAAACGTGGGCAGACCGCTCTTTTATTAATTAATTTGATTTTCTTTTTGTTATTTATAAATGTGGAATTTTTATAAATATGGGAATTGAGGGTATGGTTTACTTTTTTATGCCATAAATAAATAACATTATAGGGTTATGGGTTTTTAAATTTTTTGACATTTATATGGGTTTTTTTTATGCCATATTTTTGTAAAAAAAAAGTAGAAATCCCATATTTGTAAAACAATAATAAATTTTGCTGGAAAAATTGTCGACACCGGAAAAGTAGCCGGAAAAATCACGGTCACCGAAAAATTTGTCGGAAAAGTCGCCGGAAAAGTCACCAAAGTAAATGTCCCAGATATAACTAAAAATATAACCGGTTATATGAATAAAAATTATTAACTCAAACCGGTTATAATTGAAATATAACTTGTTATGTAACATAATAAATAAATACAAATAACATAAAATAAATCAAATCAGTTATAATTAAAATATAACTGGTTCCAAAATAGAATTATAATGAATAAAAATAAATAACACGAAATAACTCAAACCGGTTATAACTAAAATAAAACTGGTTATATAACGTAATGAATACAAACAAGTAACATGCAATAACTCAAACCGATTACAATTAAAAACAAAGAAGAAATCAGTTCCTAAAACACTGAAATATAAATTAAGAACAAAACTAGTTCCACAATGAAATAGTTCATAATACATAATACCTCATAAAACCGGTTATAATTTTTTTTTTAAAAAAATGTGGGAATCAAATGTCTCAGATATAATAAAATTAGAACCGGTTCTATAACATAATGAATAAAAATAAATAACACACAATAACTCAAACCGGTTATAATTTAATTATAACCGGTTCTGTAACACAATGAATAAAAACAAAAAACACAAAATAACTCAAACTAGTTATAATTAAAATAGAACTGGTTCTATAATAGTGTTATAATGAATAAAAATCAATAACACGAAATAACTCAAAACCGATTATAACTACAATAGAACCGGTTATAAAACATAATGAATACAAACAAGCAACAGACAATAATTTAAACTGATTACAATTAAAAAATAAAAGGGAAATTAGTTCCTAAAACACTAAAACATAAATTAAAAACAAAACTAGTTCTACAATAAAAAAACCTCTTAACACATAATACCTCATAAAACCGATTATAATTTTTTTTAAAAGGTGAGGATCAATTTGAAAAAAATACTGAGGCATAAATATAAAAAGAACTAACTCCATACCAAAATAAATAACACAAATAATAGCACACAATAACTAAAAAAATAACTGGTTATATGAATAAAAACTAATAACTCAAACCGGTTATAATTGAAATATAACCGGTTCTGTAACATAACAAATACATATAAATAACATAAAATAACTCAAATCAGTTATAATTAAAGTAGAACCAGTTATATAACATTGTTATAATGAATAAAAATAAATAACACGAAATAAATCAAACTGGTTATAACTAAAATAGAACTGGTTATATTTATCCACTAGTTAAAAATTTGGGACAAAAAAACTGGTTTTGTAAAGCAACTAAGATAAAAACTCACACACAAAAACCAGTTTAATAAAATAACTCAAACAAAAACACTGAAACATAAATTAAAAATAAACTAGTTCTACACTAAAAAACCTCTTAACACATAATACCTCATAAAACCGATTATAATTTTTTTTTAAAAGGTGAGGATCAATTTGAAAAAATACTGAGGCATAAATATGAAAAGAACCAGCTCCATAAAAAAAATAAATAACACACAATAACTAAAAATATAATATAAAAAAACCAGTTATATACATCAAATAGTTAAAAATTTGAGAAAAAAAAACTAGGTTCGTAAAGTAACTAAGATAAAAACCCACACACAAAAACCAGTTAAATAAAATAAATCAATAAAAAAACTAATACCTTAAATTAACTAAATAAAAAATCAGTTCTCGAAATAACTAAATTAAAACTAGTTTCTAAAATAAATAATTCAAGAATTAATTTTTGATTTGATTAAATAAAAAGTGAAAGAAACACTCACAATCACAGTTGCAAATAATTGCAGCTGAGGGAATTTATTAGGAGGATACTGAAAGTAGTTCTCCTCAACCAAAGCAAAGAACAAAGGACTTGTGTTATTATCACCTCCAAACATATCCCTACAAAAGAACAAAGCCAAAAATAATATTGAGACATAAATTGAATAGAACCATTTAAAAACTAATATACAAATTCAAACTTTAGAGCATAACACAATAGAATAGAATTATACAAACTTACACATATATATAACTCACAAGTCACTACACAAAATTTAATACTTAATCTATATATATTGTACATGTCAATCAAATATTAATTATTCTACATTACTTAAAAACTATTATAAATTACTCTGCATAATAAATAGACCACTAAAAAAGATGGACTTCATCTAAAAACCACATACATCAATATATATATATACATACATACAGAGAGAATATTTCGTTCAACATACAAAACACAATTAAACAATTTTACATAATATGGTCGAAGAATGTACCTTTGGTCGAGTTTGCAGGGAAAAGTTTGGCGATGCATAGCCACTACCAATTTTTGAGTAAACAATTGAGGAAGATTAAAGCAGAGGCAGAGAGGAATTGAGTCGGAGAGGTTCAGGTGAGTTGAAAAGGATAAGAAGAAAGGAAGGAAGAGATGTAATTGGAATAGATTGAACAACCTCTCCGATTGGAACTCTACTTCCATCTGTAGCCTCTCTGGCGTCTCCTACATCAACCGCACAGTTTCCAACCACATCTTAGAGAACCCCAATCTCTGCATCTCATTCGAGTCACTCACCGCACTAACTCAGCTCCGAGCCTTGAGCTGAAAAAGTAACTGTCTCTCCTACAACGATTTCTCCGGCGAGTTTCCGGCGTCTATAACTCATCTCGCCCAACTATACCATCTGGATATCTCATCTACTTACTATTTCTAAATACAAATCTAGGGCGGACGATGTGGTTGCAGGCTTTAGATTGACCAGGAAGAAGACAGGAGAATGATAAGAAAAAACTATAAAATATGGTACTTTAGTTTATTTTTACAAAAATATGGCATAAAAATAATCCATAAAAATATAAAAATTGCTAAAAATCTATAATACAAATGCATTAAAAAAATGTGCCATAAAAAAGTAAAGTCTTCAGTTTTTCCCATATATTGTGTAATTTTTACTTTATAAATTATGAAATCATACCACCATCTACCCAATGGCCAATACAACGAAAAATATCATTAAAAAATAATCACAAAAAATTATCCTGAATATTAAGTTTTGTCATTGCTCAGCAGAGCTTCGAGAGATTGTAGGTTGTTTCTTGGTTCTCCAAGAAGATTAAACAGTCTCTAAGGAAAATGCATTGTCTGGTGACAAGGCAGAAGGCCCAATCTAAATCAGAAAATTCTCGAAGTTGTAGAGATGAAGATGCATAGTAGAGAAGACCTTAGCCAGGGCTTCCTTTAAGTAACAGAGCAAGTGATGCACAGATTGCATGTGAGGTGTGCGTGGTGAAGACATAAACTGACTTAGAATGTTGACAACAAAGGTTACATCAGGCCTAAAAAGAGTTAGGTAAAGTAATTTGCCAACAAGTTGTTGATATGGAGAAGGGTTTTCAAGAAGTTCTCCCTGGTGATCATTAAGCTTGATTCTTGGGTCCATTGGTGTTTTCGTGGGCTTGCTCCCTATGTATCCATTATCTTCTAGGAGTTGTAGTGTATACTTCCTTTGAGATAGGACTAATTGTTGGAAATTATTTTACCAGGATCTTAGATCTACTCACAAGTATGTTGATTAACACCCTAAATATGAACTTCTAAAACGATTATGAAATAAACACATATAAAGTATTAGAAACCTTACATTGGGTGCAGCGGAATAATATGACTCCTTCCGTTCAGATATCTAGCCCTTGATTCCTTTCTGTAGCAGAGCATTATCAATATCTGAACCTGGATCTCTTTCTCTTCTTCCTTTGATGCTGGAACTCCTTATTGTTGAAAGTCTTTCTTCACGATCTTCCTCACTATGATTGAGGTATCACTTGATGTGTGTGGGCACTACTCTAATCACTAAGTATTTTGAAATCTCAAGGAAGAAGAAAGAGGAGAAGTGGCGGCTAGGTATAGAGAGAGAAGGCTCAGGTTTTTCTCTGAAGGAAAAAGTAGAAAGTTAAGTGTGAATTTCCTAAAGCCTTCACTATCTATTTATCGCATTCCACTAGGGTTAGGTTTGAATTATTTGGCATTAAAATAATGAAAATATCAGTTTGAAAAACCATCCCAAGTGGCCGGCCATGTTGTGTAATGGGCCTTACTTGGATTTTGTAGTTTTCACAAATTTTATTTCTATTTTCTCAAAAATGCCAATTTTCAAATTCAACCATTTAAATGTCGATTCTAACAATTTAATAACTATAAATAATTACTAAATAATATTGTCATTTATCATATTTATTAATTGAACCATACAAAGTATCATAATTAACAAATATGCCCCTAAAACTCTTTCTTTACAATTTCGCCCTTACTTAGTGAAAAATTCACAAATAGACATAGTCTAATTGAGAATTATAATTGATTAATCAAAACCAATGATATGAGTCTTACAAGCAATATTATCTCAACTAGTGGGGGGACCATGGGTCTATATAACCGAGCTTCCAATAAGAAAATCAAGAATTTATAACCTAAATTCACTGACTTATTAACTCTTCGTTGAATCCACGCATAGAACTTAGAATTGCACTCTCAGTATATAGAATGCTCTATATGTTCCACCATATAGACACATCATTAGTTATCCATTGTTATAATCCTAATTTGATCAATGATTCTCTATATGAATGATCTACACTGTAAAGGGATTAGATTACCGTTACACCCTACAATGTATTTTATCCTTAAAACACTTGACCCGGTATAAATGATATTTCAGCTTATGTGAAATGAGTACTCCACCATTTATTTTCGTTTGGTCAAGCTCGAAGGAGATCATCCTTTGCTTACTATTCGCCAAATAGAAGCTATAGATTCCATGTTTATGTTAGCGCTCCCACTCAATTGCACTACCGTGTTCCCAAAATGTACGTATCACCCTGACCCAAAAGTAGGCTTAACTAACAAGTCAAAGAACACGAATAACCTCTTGAGATTGAGCCTAATCATAACAGGATTAAGATCATTTGATCTAGGATCAACTAGGCGATATTGACTTGAATAGATATTACGGTAAGTTTAATAAATCTAAGTCAAAGTTCAATATCGGTCCCTTCCGATGCATACTCCATGCATCCAACCTGAGCTTTACTTTAACCAATGCTCTGGAAAGAACATAGCATTTCTCCAAATGCAAGTAAACTCTGTTGTAGATTATCATATCAGTAAAACCCTGTGTCTGATAAATCTAGGAAACTTTATTCACATAGTCATGTTTACTTTCCAAAGTGTTGACAACACAATAAACAAGATCAAATATGTGAAAAGGGTTTCAGATGAATTCATACATTATGTACACATAATCATGAAATAAATCATGTGAACCATGCAACATTAAATTTTATTTCTGATCTATATTAATAAGTAAATCTGATTATATTGAAATGAGTTTTATTTAGGGCATAAAACCCAACACTAATCCTTCTGGTGCACGAGCAATCTCAAAGCCAAGGAAGTATTTAAGTCTGCCAAGAGCCTTTAGGGAGAATTTGCTGTGATGAGTGGATTGCAACTGATTTAATGAGGACAAGTTGGGTCCAATTATGATCATATCGTCCACATAGACAAGGAGAACAATGAAATTGTCTTGAGATCCTTTGGTGAATAAAGTATAATCGACTTGGGATAGAGTAAAACCTTCTTGAATTAAGGCATGAGAAAGTTTTCTGTACCATTGTCATGATGATTTTTTGAGTCCATAAATTGACTTATTTAATTTGCATACTATGTTGGAGTTGGTGTCAATTTCAGGGGTAAAGTCAGTCCTTTGAGAAGTTCCATATATACCTCCTCATAGAGGTCTCAATTTAGAAAGGCGTTGTTAATATCGAGTTGCAAAGTGTGCCATTTTTTGACGGTAGAATTAGCCAGCGGTAACTTGAAAGTCACCATCTTAGCAACTGGTGAAAAAGTGTCGAACAAGTCTATGCCTTCTTGTTGAGTGTAGCCTTGAGCAACGAGACAGGCTTTATGTCTTTCTATAGTACCATTACTCTTGAGCTTGATTTTATACACTCAACGACATCCAATAACTTTCTTGTTAGGTGGTAACTTGACATAGGTCCAAGTCTTATTTTTGAGTAAGGCAAACAACTCTTTTGCATGGCTTGGTTCCAAATCTTGTATTGAGAAGCCTGATTATAAGTAGCTGGTTAATACAAAGATGTAATAACAGAAATAAAAGTTTTGTGAGAATCTGATAATTTGTCATAGGATACAAATTTGTGAAGACCATGTGGAGTAGAAGTTTTGTCTTGCATCACAGAGTGACACTCATAGTCACACAAGTATTAAGTTCTAGTGTATTAGTTGTTATGGTTTGTTATTGTTGTTATTTCTGTTGGTTATGTGTCAGTGGGTTGTTAGCCAGTTAGTTTTCTTAGCTGTCTAGACTATAGACTTGCATATATAGTCCTTGTTTAAGGTTCATTAAGTTCTTTCTGAGATTGTAAATGTGTGGTCCATTCCTTTGGTAGAAATGAATATTGACATCAGTCCAGATGTTTGCAGCAGATTCATCATATAAGATACTCGAAGAGATTTCTTTTGAGACAGAATTCAAGATCCAAGAATTATAATATTGTTGTTCCTAATCCAGGCATTATACAGAGTATAATCGGAAGGTGATGGTTTTGAAATAGATCCATCAAAAAAGCCAAGTTTGTTCTTAACAGAGATTGAAAGTTGCGTAACTCTACTCCAAGAAACATAATTATCTTGTCCAGTGAGAAGTTGAGAGACAAGAATGTTACCTGGGTTATCACCATGATGAAGTTGTATGGATTTGTGGGATCTTCGAGTGGATTTTTTAAGTTGATGAATTGTATGTCTTGATTTCTATGTCCAATAGAGGCTGGTGGATTTTTTGTTGCCCTTACAGTTTAATCTTCACCCTCCATTTGAGTTTCAGCTTGATTTTCATTCGACATGAAGGGGAAGCAGAAAACGATGACAGAGAACGCAGTGAGCAAAGTGTTGGAAATTATTTTACCAGGATCTTAGATCTACTGACAAGTATGTTGATTAACACCCTAAATATGAACTTTCCAAAACGATGAAATAAACACATATAAAGTTTAAGAAACCTTACATTGGGTGCAGCGAAATTAAATGATTCCTTCCGTTCAGATCTCTAACCCTTGTATCCTTTCTGTCGCAGAGTATTATCAAGATCTGAACCTGGATCTCTTTCTCTGAATCTTTGATGCTGAAACTCCTTTGCTGATGATCTTTCTTCACGATCTTCCTCACTATGATTGAGGTATTGCTTGCTGTGTGTGGGCACTACTCTAATCACTAAGGGGTTTCGAAATTATCAAGGAAGAAGAGAGAGAGAGAGTGGCGGCCAAGGTAGAGAGAGAAGGCTCAGGTTTTTCTGAATCAGAAGTGTAATTTTCCTGAAGCCTTCACTATCTATTTATAGCATTCCACTAGGGTTAGGTTTGAATTATTTGGCATTAAAATAATGAAAATATCAGTTTAAATTGCCTAAAAAAGTGGCCGGCCATGGCTTATTGGGTTTGGGCCTTGCTTTTTGCAATTTTGCAGTTTTAACACTTTTGTATCTGATTTTCTCAAAATGCCAATTTTCTAATTCAACCATTGAAATGCCAATTCTAACTATTTAATAACTATAAATAATTATTAAATAATATTGTCATTTATCATATTTATTAATTGAACCATACAAAGTATCATAATTAACAAATATGCCCCTAACAACTCTTTCTTTACAATTTCGCCCTTACTTAGTGAAAATTTCACAAATAGACATAGTCTAATTTGAGAATTATAATTGATTAATCAAAACCAATTACATGAGTCTTACAAACAATATTATCTCAACTAGTGCGGGGACCATGGGTCTATATAACCGAGCTTCCAATAAGTAGATCAAGAATTTAGCACTAAAATTCACTAACTTATTAATTCTTCGTTGAATCCACGCATAGAACTTAGAATTGCACTCTCAGTATATAGAATGCTCTATATGTTCCACCATATAGACACATCATTAGTTATCCATTGTTATAATCCTAATTTGATCAATGATCCTCTATATGAATTATCTACATTGTAAAGGGATTAGTTTACCGTAACACCCTACTATGTATTTTATCCTTAAAACACTTGACCCCGTATAAATGATATTTCAGCTTATGTGAAATGAGTACTCCACCATTTATGTTCGTTTGGTCAAGCTCGAAGGAGATCATCCTTTGCTTACTATTCGCCAGATAGAAGCTATAGATTCCATGTTTATGTTAGCGCTCCCACTCAATTGCACTACCGTGTTCCCAAAATGTACGTATCACCCTGACCTAAAAGTGGGCTTAACTAACAAATCAAAGAGCACGAATAGCCTTTCAAGATTGAGCCTAATCATAACAGGATTAAGAACATTTGATCTAGGATCAACTTGGCGATATTGACTTGAATAGATTTTACGGTAAGTTTAATTAAATCTAAGTCAAAGTTCAATATCGGTCCCTTTCGATGCATACTCCATGCATCTAACCTGAGCTTTACTTTAACCAATGTTCTGGAAAGAACATAGCATTTCTCCAAATGCAAGTAAACTCTTGTTGTAGATTATCATATCAGTAAAACCCTGTGTCTGATAAATCTAGGAAACTTTATTCACATAGTCATGTTTACTTTCCAATGTGATGACAACACAATAAACAGGATCAAGTATGTGAAAAGGGTTTAAGATGAATTTATAAATCAAATAGACAAGCAATTGATAAAGTGAACCAAAACATACACAAATTAATGAAAAATACTTCTGTTTCTTTATTGATGTTAAATAAAATAGATTACATTGAAATGGAGTTTTATTCAGTGTAGCCTATGGGTTTTAAAGCACCACCCTTGTAGACTAACACAAGATTCCTTGTACTCTTCAAGTATTTCAGAATATACTTAACTGCATTCCAATGTTCATGTCCTGGATTAGACTGATACCTGCTCACGATTCCCACTGCATAACAGATGTTCGGTCTAGTGTATAGCATTGCATACATTAGACTTCCAACTGCAGAGGCATAGGGAATTTTCGCCATGTCCTTTATCTCTTGAGGATCAGTCGGAGACTGTTCCTTAGATAGACGAATACCATATCTAGAAGGCATGTTTGCCCCATTGGTGTTGTTCATGGAGAATTTCTCTAAGACTTTGTCTATGTAGGTTGTTTGAGAGAGAGCAAGAGATCTGTTCTTCCGGTTTCTAATAATCTGAATACTAAGAACATAGGCTGCATCACCAAAATCTTTCATATCGAATTGAGTGTTGAGCCATTCCTTGATGTGAGTCATTTTCTTGACATTGTTTCCAATAATCAAAATGTCATCAACATAAAGGACCAGGAATACTACTATTTGGTCTTCCTTGAGTTGGTAAACACAAGGTTCATCTTCATTCTGAAGAAATCCGTAGGTCTTGATGATTTCATCAAACCTTTTGTTCCATGAGCGAGAAGCTTGCTTAAGTCCATAGATAGACCTATTTAATTTGCAAACTTTCTTTTCCTGCCCAGGAAGAACATAACCTTCTGGTTGCTCCATATAGATGGTTTCTTCAAGTACCCCATTAAGGAAGGCAGTCTTGACATCCATTTGCTAGATTTCATAATCGAAAGCAGCAGCTATGGAGAGAAGAATTCGGATGGATTTGAGCATGGCAACAGGACTAAAAGTTTCCTCATAGTCCACGCCTTCTCTTTGGGTATAACCCTTGGCTACAAGTCTAGCTTTAAAAGTTTTGACTTCGCCTCCAGCTCCTCTTTTCTTCTTGTAAACCCACTTGCATCCTATCGGATGATAGTTGTCAGGTGCGTCTACATATTCCCAGACTTTGTTCTTTTTCATGGAATCCATTTCTGAATCCATGCCGGCCGACCATCGTTGCCATTGCGGACTAGCCATTGCCTGTTTATAGGTTAATGGATCGTCATCAATACCGTCACCTACAACCATATTGATTTCACCATCCAAGCCATAACGAGCTGGTTTTGTTGAAACCCTCCCACTACGACGAGGTGCGGTGATCTTCTGAACAGAAACTTTAGTAGTGGATTTTTCAGTTGGTTCAACTGAGGAAGTGGGATTGTCCTCTTCACCTGTGGATGAGGATGGAACATTGGAAGGACTTAAATCTGATAGCAATTCCTCTAGAACAACTTTACTTTTCGGTTTGTAGTCTTTAATATAGTTCTCTTCAAGGAAAGTAGCATTTGTAGAAACAAACACTTTGTTGTCCTTGTGACTATAAAATAGTCCACCCCTAGTCTCTTTAGAATTTTCGACAAACATGCATACTTCGGTACGTGATTCAAGTTTGCCTTCTTTCTTTCTTAAGACATGAGCAGGGCACCCGCAAATTCTGTAGTGGCGTAAACTAGGTGTACGACCATTCCAAAGTTCAACGGGTGTCTTAGGGACTGCTTTAGATGGAACAACATTTAAAATATCATTTGCCATTTGTATAGCATATCCCCAGAAGGACGTAGACAGAGTTGAATAACTCAGCATAGACCTAACCATTTCCAAAAGAGTGCGATTTCTTCTTTCTGCAACTCCATTTTGTTGTGGAGTGCTTGGGGCAGTGTATTGGGATTCAATTCCAAGTTCAATTAAATGATCTTTGAACTGCATATCCATATATTCTCCACCCCTATCAGTTCGCAAGATCTTTAATGATTTACCTAATTGGTTTTGGGCCAAAGCATGAAATTCTTGAAACTTTTCAAACGTTTCAGATTTCTTTTGCATTAGGTAAAGAAAACTATATCTAGAGAAATCGTCAATGAAAGTGACAAAATACTCATAACCACCTCAGGCTTTGACATTCAAAAGTCCGTAGAAATCGGAATGCACTAACCCTAGAGGGATTTTGGCACGCTCTCCCTTTGCAGAGAAAGAACGTTTGGTCATTTTTCCTTCTAGGCAGGACTCGCATACTGGCAGTTCACCTAAGATGACATTTTTCAATGGACCGCCTTTGGTTAGCCTATTGAGTCTATCAAAGCCTATATGACCTAAACGTAAATTCCATAGATAAGTTTGATCATCATTATCAATCTCTTTTCTTTTGAGGTTTCTAGGTCTAGCTACATTGAAAAGTTCACTATTTAGTGAGATTTGTGTATTCGGTCTTAAAACATAAAGCCCTTGTTCCATTGTAGCAACACATATTTGAAATCCATTACGAGAAATTGAACAATTTGTACTCGAAAAATTCAATATATAAGATTGTGCTTGCAAACATGAGACACTAATCAAGTTTCTACTAAAGTTTGGAATAAATAAAACATTTTCTAAAATTAAAAATCTTTGTTGAAACTTGATGCGGGCTTTTCCTCTAGCCTTGACAGATACTAATTCGCCATTGCCAACTTTAAGCTTTAACTCTTCTGGAAGCAGATTTTCCCAAGTTTCAAGCAACTGCAGTGAAGAACATACATGGTTAGTAGACCCAGAATCAACAATCCAGATGGATTTGTCGTTCTCTAAAACACATGATTCAAAGACAAAAGCATTACCTTCGTTTGAATTGTTTAGAAGCCTGGGACATCGTTCTTCTTGATGTCCCTTTTCATTACAATTCAAACATAGAAGATTATGTCTTATAATTGTACTTGAAGAAGCAGCTTTGCTAGATCCTTCATACTTAGTCCTTTTCCTTTGATTATGAATTGCAAACCCAGGGGGACCTATTGCAATCAAATTTCGTTCATGGGCTCGTAATTCTGCTTCGAGCTTGTCCATGTCGGAGGAGTTGGAATTGTTGATCATGTAAGAGATAACAAATTCATTATACTCCGGAGGAAGACTATTAAGGATGAGTTGGACCCATTGTTCTCTTGATAAATCAATTCCTAGTAGATTTGCCTTTTGGAACTTCAGATTCATCATCAACAGGTGCAAGTTTATGCAACTACCAGGATGCATTTTCACATTATAGAGTTCTTTTGCTAAGATATTAACTAGGAGAGGATCGGGGTCAGGGTTATTCATAATGACACTACAACACATCAATAAAACAGAAGTAAGGTTTTGGTTCATAAATTCATACACAGTTCAGAAAATAACAAATAATCACATATGTTATAGAAATACTAAATCTAACATAGTTTATTTTCCAAGGTTTTTCAACAAACTGATACAGTGTCCCGTTTAGGCGAGAGTCAAAGCATCATCCATTGAATAGAGTTGTCAGCTCATCTAAAATGATAACCATTCTAGCAACCTTTTATTCGATCAAGATTGGAATTCAGCGTTGTCTCGTTTAGGCGAGAGTCAAGGCAATTCTATCTTATGAGCTTCCACCATTGTTTCATAATTTGCAAGTCAAGTATGGTCACCACCATTAGGGTGATCTATACCATACAAAACACTTACAAACTACTTATCTTTCGAGATTAAACGGTGTGAAATTGCTAATGAACGTTCCTCCATTAGGGAGGATTACTCACTAAAACAAACGCGATAAAAAACCAACAATGGAGATCGAATGTCTCTTGATTAAAAGCTCATTATTTAAAAAGATTATATGTATTTTGTATAATCATTTTTATTCGATATTGTAATAATGAAAAATTACAAACTAAAGTTGGTTTAAATAAAAAATCAACTTCAATTATTATTCAATTCGAAAAATAAATTCGAATAAATATCGAACAAGTTCCATATTATAATAATGAAAAATTACAAATCAAAGTTGGTTTAAATAAAAAATCAACTTTAATTAAATTTCCATTATTATTTAAATTCGAATTAAAATGGAACAAATTTGAAAATATCATGTTTAAGTTGTTTTAAAATAATCTAAAAAAAATCAACTTAAATATCTTTCAAATCAGATTTAAGTAAATTAAAATTAAGTTGTAACCACTTAATTTGAAGATATTTCATTTTAAGTAAATATTCGAAAAGATATTAACTCAAAAAATATCTAAAATATTTCATTTTAAGTTAATATTCGAAAAGATATTAACTTAAAAAATATCTAAAGAATCTTAATAACCAATGCCTAAAATTCCTCAACTTAATTTTTAAATTTTAAATCCAAAAGATATTCAGATTTAAGTTGGTTAGTTGTAGATAACTAAATATCAACTTAAATAGGAATATTTAATGAAAAATTTAAATTAAGCTTCACAAAAAATCTAGATGGTTAGAATTCTATATTTAATTAAATACAAGAAAATACATATAGTTTAGCTTAGAATATAAAATTCTTTAAACTATGGTTTTCTTAAATTAATTTCAAAATAAATGAAATTAATTATGTTGCTAATCAATTTTATTAGGTTAAACTAGTGCAATTAACCTAGTACAGTTATTCAAATCAAGCAAATGGGCCTTCACAATTGGGGTGGTTCATGTGAGGGGGTGTTGGGTTCAGTATGTCGTACCCACTACTATGGCTCCCAACTCTCACACTTAACCTTAAAATGAACATCTTTTATTAATTGAATAGGCCCAAAAACTAAATGGGCCTAAATAAAATCTATCAAGAGCCATGACATTTTATTTAGCAACAACAACCTATATGCATCTATAATGAAATTAAACACATAGGCTCACACAGGCACACTTTGGATGGGTCCTATCATGTTGCTAGGTCATACACAGATGAAAGAAGATTGTAAATATACCTGTTACAAATTATTTACTTGACCAAGGGAGCCATGAGTTAAAATCAGATCATTGGATCTATGAACAAGTTAACCATGGCTATTTGCAATCAAGTAATAATAGGTTTTAAAAACTTACACACAAGCTAAAACACATACTCCTGCAACAAGGTTAGCTGGATAGTTGGATGTAGGATTTATTTAATTTTAAATTAAATAATTTCGAAAAAATAATTAATTAAAAAAATATATATATTTTCGAAATTTTTTTAAAAAAAAATTGAAAAATTTAAAATTAAAATTAAACCTACAATTTTGAAAAATTAGGTTTCAACCAACCTAAATATCATTTTAAAATTTGCTAACTACTTTTAAAAATTAAATGTTATTTTATAAATAAAAATTAAATAAAAAATTAAAAAAGATAAATGAATATCTTTTTCAGATTTTAAATGTAATTTAAATAAATAAAATAACAAAATTTAAAAGTTAGCAAAATATCTTACATCTATTTAAAATTACATGATTATAGTTATATTATTTTAAATTTAAATAAGGTCAAATTATTTTAAAAAAATTTAATTTAAAAATTTAAAATCTGACCTTAAATTTAAAATAAGATAAGATATAATCAAATTTAAAAATAAGATAGATAATTAAGCAAAAAAAAAAAAAAATAGATATTGACTATTTCGAATTCAAATTACACTAATATCATGAATTAAATTTAAAAAATATTAAATTAATTCATTATGATAATTAGAGTTGAATTAGGAATAGTAAATATATAAATACAGAACTACACAAAAAATCGGAAGTTAATTCCATGAAAAAGCATGAAAAAATGAAGAAAAATGAAAAAATTGCAAGTTGTACGGACGGGATGCAGTGCATACCCGTCCGCGCGCGCGTGCTGGGTGCTGGGCCGAGTTTGCTCGGTGGAATGCGTGTCACGCATGATTTCCGCGCGCGCAGGTGGGATTCAGCTCAACCCCAATTTTTCCGAATCTTCAAAAAATCATAACTAATTCAAATTAAATCGAAATTGAGTTCTGTAAAATAATAACTTGCTTAATTTTTTCCATACTATCCAATAAAAATAATTCCAGAAACAGATATTCAATTATTTTTCACGAAAATTCACAAACATCAATCAATCATCAAATAACACTCAATACAACATGACACCATCTAAAAAACATCAAACAATCGTTTTAAAGTCCAAATTTCTTGCAAGCAAATCAATTACCATGGCTCTGAGGCCAGTTGTTGGAAATTATTTTACCAGGATCTTAGATCTACTCACAAGTATGTTGATTAACACCCTAAATATGAACTTTCTAAAACGATGAAATAAACACATATAAAGTTTAAGAAACCTTACTTGGGTGTAGCGGAATTAAATGACTCCTTCCGTTCAGATCTCTAACCCTTGTATCCTTTCTGTCGCAGAGTATTATCAAGATCTGAACCTGGATCTCTTTCTCTGAATCTTTGATGCTGAAACTCCTTTGCTGATGATCTTTCTTCACGATATTCCTCACTATTATTGAGGTATTGCTTGCTGTGTGTGGGCACTACTCTAATCACTAAGGGGTTTCGAAATTATCAAGGAAGAAGAGAGAGAGAGAGTGGCGGCCAAGGTAGAGAGAGAAGGCTCAGGTTTTTCTGAATTAGAAGTGTAATTTTCCTGAAGCCTTCACTATCTATTTATAGCATTCCACTAGGGTTAGGTTTGAATTATTTGGCATTAAAACAATGAAAATATCAGTTTAAATTGCCTACAAAAGTGGCCGACCATGGATTATTGGGTTTGGGCCTTGCTTTTTGCAATTTTGCAGTTTTAACACTTTTGTATCTGATTTTCTCAAAAACGCCCATTTTCTAATTCAACCATTTAAATGCCAATTCTAACTATTTAATAACTATAAATAATTATTAAATAATATTGTCATTTATCATATTTATTAATTGAACCATACAAAGTATCATAATTAACAAATATGCCCCTAACAACTCTTTCTTTATAATTTCGCCCTTACTTAGTGAAAATTTCACAAATAGACATAGTCTAATTTGAGAATTATAATTGATTAATCAAAACCAATTACATGAGTCTTACAAACAATATTATCTCAACTAGTGCGGGGACCATGGGTCTATATAACCGAGCTTCCAATAAGTAGATCAAAGAATTTAGCACTAAAATTCACTAACTTATTAATTCTTCGTTGAATCCACGCATAGAGCTTAGAATTGCACTCTTAGTATATAGAATGCTCTATATGTTCCACCATATAGACGCATCATTAGTTATCCATTGTTATAATCCTAATTTGATCAATGATCCTCTATATGAATGATCTACACTGTAAAGGGATTAGATTACCGTAACACCCTACTATGTATTTTATCCTTAAAACACTTGACCCCGTATAAATGATATTTCAGCTTATGTGAAATGAGTACTCCACCATTTATGTTCGTTTGGTCAAGCTCGAAGGAGATCATCCTTTGCTTACTATTCGCCAGATAGAAGCTATAAATTCCATGTTTATGTTAGCGCTCCCACTCAATTGCACTACCGTGTTCCCAAAATGTACGTATCACCCTGACCTAAAAGTAGGCTTAACTAACAAATCAAAGAACACGAATAGCCTTTCAAGATTGAGCCTAATCATAACAGGATTAAGAACATTTGATCTAGGATCAACTTGGCGATGTTGACTTGAATAGATTTTACGGTAAGTTTAATTAAATCTAAGTCAAAGTTCAATATCGGTCCCTTCCGATGCATACTCCATGCATCCAACCTGAGGTTTACTTTAACCAATGTTCTGGAAAGAACATAGCATTTCTCCAAATGCAAGTAAACTCTTGTTGTAGATTATCATATCAGTAAAACCCTGTGTCTTATAAATCTAGGAAACTTTATTCACATAGTCATGTTTACTTTCCAATGTGATGACAACACAATAAACAGGATCAAGTATGTGAAAAGGATTTAAGATAAATTTATAAATCAAATAGACAAGCAATTGATAAAGTGAACCAAAACATACACAAATGAATGAAAATTACTTCTATTTCTTTATTGATGTTAAATAAAATAGATTACATTGAAATTGAGTTTTATTTAGGGCATAAAACCCAACACAAAGTATCAGAGAAGATGATAGGAACACGATACTGTTGGATTTATATTTTACCAGGAACTTAGATCTACTCACAAGTATGTTGATTTAACAACCTAAAATTGAACTTCTAAAACGATGAACTAAACACATAAAAGTTAAGAATAACTTACAGTGATGGCAGCGGAATTAAGTGTCTCCTTCCACTCAGATCTCTAACCCTTGATTCCTGTCTATAGCAGAGTATAATCAAGATCTGAGCCCGAATGTTCTTCAGTTGGATGTGATCCTTCACAGTCTTCCAAACTATGATGAGGTACTGAGTGATGTGTGTGGGCACTTCTCTCTCACTAGGTTTTTCGAAATTCTCTCTTGTTTTTCTCTCTTGATTTCGTGTGATACAATGCATACAAAGACCATGCAAAAGCATACCAAGAGTAGAGAGGGGGCGGCTATAAATAGGAAAAGGGAAGAGCACAACTTTCCAAATAAATAGTTTCCTCTTTTACTGTGTAATTGAATGACTGCCTTATTTAGTGTGATCCACCACTTTTTTATTTTTGCTAGGCCTTGATTAGCAATTACATGGCAATTTAAATTGAAAATAATAATTGGGAAAGATGCAAGCATGTGGCCGGCCATGGTGTGTATGGGCCTCACATGGATTTTGCAGTTTCCTCAATTTTATTTCTATTTCTCCAAAAATGCTATTTTTCCAATTCTAATCATTTAAATGCCAAAACTAATTATTTAATAACTAAAATAGATTATTAAATAATATTTTCATTTAAAATAATTATTAATTAGACATGCAAAGTCTCTTAATTAATAATTAAACCTAGAAACCCCTTTACAATTTCATCCTTAAACTGTGAGAATTCACAAATTAGACATAGTCTAACTTTTAGAATTATAATTGATTAATCATCAATCAATTATAGAGTCTTACAAACAGTATAGTCTCAACTAGAATGGGGACCATGGATCTATATACTGAGCTTCCAATAAGTTGAATCGATTTACCAAGTACATCCCTAACTTATTAATTCCTTGTTGAATCCACTCTTAGAACTTGGAATTGCACTCTCAGACTTATATAGAGCATATCATATGTTTCACGATATCAATATGCTATTTCATTTAACCATTGTTATAATCTTAATGTGATTTAGAGATCCTCTATATAGATGATTTACATCGAGATGGGACCAATTTACCGTTTACACCCCTCAATGTATTTTGCTCCTTTGAACACTTAGTTACCTGTAAATGATGTTTTAGTGATCTAATATACAGTCACTGAAACAAGAGCTCATCCATTTACTTCTATTTAACTAAGCTCGAAGGGAATCATCACTTTACTTCTATACACCAGTAGAAGCTATAGATTTCCATATTTATGTTCAACACTCCCACTTAGTTATGCTATCATGTCCCCAAAATATACGTATCACCCTGACCCAAAAGTAGGCTTAACTAATAAATCAAAGAACATGAATAGCACTCCTGAGATTGAGCCTAAGCATATCAGGATTTAGATTCTCTTAATCTAAGATCAACTTCTAACATTGACTTGGAAAGATACAACGGTAAGTTTACAATATCTTTGACCAAGTTCAATATCGGTCCAGTCAATGCATACTCCATACATTCGAAACTAGTATACTTTACCAATGTCCTGGAAAGAGCATAACACTTACTCCAAGTGTAAGTATACTTCATCGCGGATTATCACATCAGTGTAAATCCAAAACACTGATGAACAGGGACCAAATCTTTTGAATCATATAATCACAATCACATTCCACTGTATTGACAATACTGTAATTGTGAATAACTATATATTCTAGATTTAACTGATTTTGTGCATATATCAAATATATATATATATATATTAAACCATAAACATGTAACATACATGTAATCATAAATCACTTCAAAATTCTAAATTGATAACTAATCAGATTGTAATGGGTTTTATTTAGGGCACAAAACCCAACAGATACCGTCACCGGAGAAGAAGAAACAAGATCAAGATCGATCAGGGAAAGTATTTCTTTTCCGCTCTAATACCATATTGCGGAGAGAGAATGAATGAAATTCATCTTATTGAATGAATGAATTGAATGTTGAGTACAAGAAACAAGGACTATATATACAAGTCTATAGTCTAGACAGCTAAGAAAACTAACTGGCTAACAACCCACTAACACATAACCAACAAAAATAACAGTAATAACAAACGGTAATAACTACTAGTAATACAACAGCTAAAACAGTAGAACTTAATAACTAATGTCTAAATACTATATTTGGGTAATGACTCTTCAATAAAGTATGAAAGAACTTCCTTTTCATTGATAACATACTTTTTTGTTGGCTCTTCTCTTCTCTTTTCTTGAATTTTTATTTTGATAGCATGGTTTAATTTGAAACAAAAGATTAATTATATATTTATTATTTGTTTATTTATATAAATATAGATTATTATAATTTTACAAATATATTATTTTTTTTTGAGAGGAAACGTATTCGTAGCATTAAATAAGAAAAACTAGACCTGTCGGTCATTACATAATAGGTCCACCAGAACCGAATCGTTCGGGATAATTCCATACAACTTGTGAGTAAAAGCCCAATTAGCCACATTATGGGCAGCAAAATTACAAGTTCTATTGGCATACACAAAATTACAACTAATAAAGGAGGGAGAAGACCTAGAACAAAAGGAGACATAGTTCTCAAGTGCCCAATGAGACTCCTTCCCATTGAGAGCATTGATAACTATGCTCGAGTCACTCTCCACCATAACAAACTTGAAGCCTTGCTTAAGAGCCAACGAGACAGCTGAACAACAAGCTGCAGCTTCTCCACATAAAGCATCTGCATAGTCTAACCGAGCCGTGTGAATCCGAACCACTGCACCCCAATGGTTTCTAGCTACCACCGCTGTGCACATACTGTCCAAACCCACCCTGACATCACAGTTTAATTTAATCCAATCCAGAGGAGGAGGCCTCCAGGTCCCCACCAAAGAAGGGGTAGGGCAAGGAAAGAAAGCATCATGAAACTCTGCATAAGAATTACAAATTTTGTCAATACATTTCAAAACATCCGGATGAGAGTTGTTATAAATATAGTCATTACGCATTCTCCAGATATTTTCCACAACGATCGAAGCATACAGAAATACTTCATCTACTCGAATCCCCCTAGTATTAAGACTCCATATGAATTTGACCCAGTCCCAAACTCGAATCCCAGAATTGGATATAGGATAAATGCCCCAAGGTGAGGAACGCCATAAATGCATTGCCACATCACAGGTCAGGAAAAGGTGTTCCATTGATTCCTCCCCTAGACCACATAAAGGGCATTCAATATTCTCAATGTGGAATCTTTTCCCAATCACAGATCTAGTTGGGAGTGCATTAGAAAGGATGCACCACCAGAGGACCTTATGTCTCTCCAAAATTTTGCTATTCCACATCTTGTTCCAAAGTGCCGGAGCAACCGCACTTTGATGGGCTCTCTCCAGAGCTTGAGCCAGATACGCCGACTTGCAAGTAAATTGTCCTTTTTTCTCCAATGTCCAAACCCATCTATCATCCCCACGGCCCGAGGGATTACCGCCTTTGACGATTGCAGACACCGTTTCTTTATCAAAAAGGATATTAAGCTTCGGGATGTCCCAATCTCCATTGGCCAGGAAAAGATCAGCCACCCAGTTATCATTGGTTAAAATCCCGCTCCTTAGTTTCGGGATGAAACCTTTAAGATGAGGAATCCAGGGATCCCTCCAAATATTAGTCACCCTTCCATTTGTCACAAGTTTACAAGCCCCTTTCTTTAAGATAGTTTTGGCCTTGACAACATTTTTCTAGAACCAGGAATCCGAGTCCTTATAGCTGCATCTGAGAAAATCCTTCCCCTTAAGATATTTGGCTTCCAAAATTTTACAACATAGGGATTGAGATCCATTTAGAAAATTCCAGCCCCACTTGGCAAGGAAAGCCAAATTCATTTCCTTGGTCTTCCGAAATCCTAATCCACCCAAAGACTTAGGCAGGCACAACTTATCCCAAGCCTTTAGATGAATATCATGATTTCCTCTTTCAAAGCCCCACCAGAAATCTCTGACTAAACCATCTATTCTCGAGACCATGCGACTAGAGAGTTTTGTGGTCTGCATGGCATAAACAGGCATCGACAAGCCCACAGACTTAATTAGGGTAGCGCGTCCGGCTTTCGACAAAGTCTTCGCCTTCCAGCCCTGCAATTTAGAGGTTAGGTTGTCCAGAACAAACTTAAAATCAGCATCAATCTGTCTAGCTCTAAAAAGCGGCAACCCTAAATAATTTATAGATCCTTCCGGAGAATTAATGCCCAAAGCTTCCTTAATCCCTCTCCTCATACCGTCAGGAGTGTTTTTACTGAAGAAATTGACGTTTTGAGTTTATTTACTTTCTGGCCAGACCAAGAGCAAAATCTCTCCAAACAATTCCAGACACAATTTGCTTCATTTATATTGGCCCTACCCACCAAAATAAGGTCATCAGCGAAGAAAAGATGGGTAATAGTTGGACCTCCCCTACTTAGTTTGATTCCATGAATATTGCCCTGCCCAAGAGTCTCTTCCAGCAGTCTCGAGAACACCTCCGCAGCACAAATAAACAGGTAAGGGGATAGGGGGTCTCCCTGGCGGATGCCACACGATGGCATAATCTTTCCAACTTGGCCCCCATTCAAACAAATGTTTAAGGTGGTAGTGGATATGCATTGCGAGATCCAAGAGCGTATCTTCGGAGGGAAGCCAAAACAGTCCAAAGCATGGTCAATGAACCTCCAACTCAGTCTATCATAAGCTTTAACAAGATCGATTTTGATTGCAAAATAACCCTCTCTACCTTTCTTTCGTTTGAAGGAATGAATAATCTCCTGGACTATGACATTATTATCTTGTATATTTCTACCAGGAACAAACGCCGTTTGAGTAGGGCAGATTATAGAGGGCAGCAAAGGCTTGATTCTATTTGCAACTATTTTAGAAATGACCTTATAGATAACGTTGCAAAGGGAGATAGGTCTAAATTGACTAGGTCTCTTCGGGTTCATGACCTTAGGGATGAGAACGACATTGGTGGTATTTATCCCTTTATGCATATTGCCGTTCCTGAAAAAGTCCGAAACTGCTTCACAGAAATCATCACCCACAGACTCCCAGTAATGTTTGAAGAAAAGAACTGACATTCCATCCGGCCCCGGTGCCTTATGACTGTTCATGGCAAACAAAGTATTCTTGATTTCCTCCCTCGAAGGGCACAGAAGGGTCCCCTCTTGGTCATCTATAGACAGCCTCTCCTGGAATAGCTGTCTACAATCCAGGCTCTGGTCAAGATCTGAGCCTTCAAATATACTTTGGAAGAAATTTGTGAATTCGAGTCCAATAGATTCTCTATCTGTAAGCCAGACATTATTTTTGCTCAAAATACTTTCAATGGCGTTTCTCCTTCCTCTTATTGCAGCCGAGAGGAAAAAGAACTTTGAACATCGATCACCCTCCTTGAGCCAAGTGATTCTGGCACGTTGCTTCCAATAAAGCGCTTTCCTGGTTAACATTTCATTCAGCGATCTGCGCATTTCACTCTCCTGGGTCCACTCCCGAGCACCCACTGGGAGTCTCTGGAGTCTATCCAGTTTCTGCTCCAGGTCTTTAATAACCCAATCAATTCTTCCATACTGCACCCTATTCCACTTCAAAAGAGCAACCCTAGTAGCTCCCAGCTTTTTGAACATCCGGGCAGGAGCCCAAGAGTGGTTCACTGAATCCCAAGCATTGGTAACTATCAATTTACTCCTATCATCCCTCGTCCAACCCTCTTCAAATTTGAAACTTCTCTTAGAGCTTGGAGGATTACCACTAGTATTCAGAAAAAGAGGACGATGATCCGAATTGCTAGTATGGGAGGAACAGATAATTGCTTTCGGAAACAGATGGAGCCACGCTTCATTCACAATCCCTTTATCAAGTGCCGATTTCACATGATGACCCCCAGATCTATGGTTGTCCCACGTCATCTTATCACCCTGGACGTGCAGGTTAATCAATCCTCTCATATCTACCAGGTTGGAAATGAAAGGGATAAACGGGTCCCTTCCGGAGGAACCTTCTCTTTCAGAGTCGCTAAAAACAAAATTGGTGTCTCCTAAAATCAACCAAGGACCCCAAACCTGTCCCCAATGGCCATGATGTCGGACCAAAACTTTTTCTTTGCATAGAGGTAAGGGGGGCCATACACACACGAGAGAAGCCACGGATTGGAGGGGGGATCCGAGTACACAATTCCAGAAATATGATTTCGGGTACAAGAAATACATTCAAAACTAAAACCAACTTTCCAAGCCAAAATAATACCTCCCGCAATTCCAATAGAAGGCACACAGATATTAAAGTAAAAGTGGAGGGATCTAAGAATACGTACCAGAGGAGTCGCATCCACTTTTAGCTCAGACAGAAAAACAAAATCGGGAGAGCGCGCTCTAATCAGGGACTTCAGTTCACGAACCGGGGTACGCCCTAACCCTGCAGGTTCCACGCGATCCCTCTCATGGCTCCTGTGGAGGAGCAATGACAATCTCCTCCACAGGGTTTGGCGAGTACACAGACCCGCTGGATTCTGCCTCATCAATTACAAAGGAGCCAATCAGCAGATTCTTCATGATACCTTCATTGTAGCTCGGGGAATCGGAAGATTCCTCAGACGGTTCATCATAAATCACCTTAGATTCTCGGTCCTTCTCTTTAGTGTCCCACGGAAAGTCTCGAACCACATCAAGGTGGGTTCTAATAATCTTGTGAGGTCTAGTACATAAAGAAGCTGAGCCTTCAAATTTCCTTTTCTTAAAAGGAGTAGTTCTTTCATTGATATCCGAGGAGGTCGGCACACCAATGTCCCCTCCAATACTCTTAATCTCATACAAATCAAGCTTACCAAAATGTTTCAGGTCATGAAGCAACTCCTCTTGAGCATGGAAAAAATGAGCCAAAGCATTCTCTTCATTAAAAGGGGGATCGACCGAACTCCCAACACCCAGAGCAAGTGGATTCTCTTCATTGATCAAAACCCTTCCTTTCTCATTACAAGAGTAATCCCCCTCACGGTTATTATCTTTCAACAGAGTGGGTCCAGAAAGAAAGCCTCCATATAAATGTTTGTTCTTTATAAGTATCTATGTGCTTATTATTATTTGGTATCCATAGAAATGTGGAAATTTTTATTTGTCAAATATATATATGAAGCAATTTAAATTTTGCGATGTTATTTTTTAAAAAAAGATTAGATGAATTATTGAATATTAATATCTGTAAAGATAACTTTTTTAATACATGATAGATAGTCAGACCACTAAACAGTACTAAGAATAGAAGTTATGACATATTTGGTTAACAAATATGCAACCACTTGAATAGATCGAGGCAATACAAAGAAAAAAAACTCCTAAACTATTTTTAGTAAATTATTAACATTTTGGAAATATTGTATTTTTTTTTTTGTATAATTATATAATTATTATTTTTTAATTATTTTAATTATTTACTGGATTGGACGATTTATATATATTTTTCTAAAAATTATGCTTTTTTTGTATGTGGTTAGTTTTCCTTAAAAAAGAACATTATAATTACTCTTATTTATTTATTTATTTATCTATTTAAATAAGATATTTTTTAATAATTTATTTTCAACTATTTTATATTTCGAATTTACAACTAAATATTTTATTTTAAATTTTGATAGGATTATTTTTGATATAAAAAAAATTCTAATCATTATTTGTACACTCAGTTACATATAAAAAAAATACATAAAAATAGAAAACAACTATTTCAGTATTTTTTTCCTTCTAAAACTTTAAATAAAAACAAAACTTAAAATTTAAAATAATATGAATCTTAGTCCTCTATATGGTAAATATCATAATCAATCTATACTTTTCTTTTTTAAAAAAAAAAAGAAAAATTCATATAGTTTTAGAAGTAAAATATGTATATTCAACTAACGTTTTTTTGGTAAAAATATATTCATAAATAATGTTATGAAAAAAACTTCATTTATTCTAAAAAATTTCGGTAATAATATGTTCTCATTTATTAAAAAAAATAACTTTTTGCCTATCTTTTGTATCTTGATCTTTTGGCTTGATGCATTTTAATAGAGTTTCTCTGTTTACTTTAAAAAAAAAAAAAAAAAAAGAAATAGAATGTCCTTATTATATTTTAGCAGAAGTGGATTTTTCGATTGGAAGTTCGTAAAAAAAAAAAAAAAACTTTTAAAACTATAAATCCTATATTTTGTGACTAATATACATTATAAATGTAAATATATTTTATTAGCCATATCTCTAAATTTTTTAGGTTTTAGTCACATTGAAATATGTAATTATAATTGTTATAAAGAGTTCCAATTAAAAAAAAAAATTGTTATACAAAGAGTATATCATATTAAAATGTATAATTGTTAAGCTCTCATACCTATTCATGGTGTTCTCTATCTTTTTTTTTTTTCATGTCTTAATACAACGGCAAGCGAAGCTTAATTTGTGTTAATATGTATAGATATATAAATATATATATATATATATACATAAAATTAAGTATAAAATGATGATATGACACTTTAAAATGGTTTCATATATCTCTACTGTAAATAAAATCGTTAAATAAATAGTTGTTTATTTATTTATGTTTTTCTATCAAAAGGCTAATTTATTTTTAAAACATAATTCAATATATATTCATAAAATGTTATTTTACAATTTAAAAGACAATGGTGTTAATAGCATATTTATAAAATTAGTTGAGAAAATAATTGTAGTCACGCGTACTTGAATATAATAAGATTTAGTTTTGAATATTATGTTTACGCTTTTTTTTAGTTAATTAATTATAGTATTATCGAAAAGTTTTAAATTTGAGACGATATTCAAGTTAAAAAAAACTACTAATTAAGTTTCACTAGCTTGCACATCAAGTGGTAAGACGTAACTTTACATTTATGTTTAGTTTTGATGATACATGCCAAAATGATTATAATAATCAGTCTTAAGTATTTCGGGCATAACTCTTACTTTAAAAGTCAGGACTCGGGATTCACCTCTATATAAGTTATTTTGCCTAAAAAGATAGTTTTTATTTACATATTTTTAAATTATATTTACAAAAATTAAGTAATATTTTTCTAATTAATTATTTTACCATAAAAAAATATCGTATAAAGTGTAATTTTTTAAAAAAATAAAAATTTAAATAGCCGTGCAAAGAGCACCTTAATTTTTTAGTTAATATTTATAAACATAATAAAAAATTAAAAAAAAAATAGAGAATTAAGGAGAGAAAAAAAAAATAGCTTTACAATAATTTTAAAGAATCATGTCATCGCCTCATATCTATTCTATATAAAGTGTGTCTATATAACTGAAATTCTTGTTTTATGAGAAATTCATGGGTGACTTTTTATTTTTATTTAATAAAATAATAAAATATTATTTATATATAATAAAATAATAATAAAACAAATCCTATTAATATTTGAACTGATATTTAGCATATTTCAACTCTATATATAATCACAACTATAACTCTAGAAATTAAAAATATATATATAAAATAAATTGAACCTTAAACCGCATATACAATTAGTTTGTTGAGAGAGATCAGGAAAAGAACGAATTATATATGGAATTTTTTTTTACCAAATCGTTTAGGTTTCCTCTAGGTATTTATCTTCATTTTATATATATATTTTTTTTAATCGCAGTCCACTCCCACTATTTAATGAACAAAGCACGCAAATTCTTATTGCCGTCTAGATGGATGAGTGAATCTACGAAAAATGGAGGATCTGACGCAAATTCGCTGTGAGAAATTCAAAAAAATCGTCCCCCAATTTCAGGTTCTGATCCAATTGGGTCTTCTTTTTATTCGTAAATCATCCCCCGATTTTTAAGATTAATTTTTCATTTTCTAACATTTTTGGGTTTTTTGTCTCCTTATTGAATCTTTTCAAATCTGCATTGTTTCTATCAAAATTAATAAGCTCACATCGTTGTTGTGTTATACGGAAACTAAACTATGCCATTTGTATATTCATATACAGTCCTTCTTTTTCTTTTCTATCTTCGAAATGATAGTTAATAAATATAATATATGGGTATTCATATACAGTCCTTCCATGGGATCTACGATTAGGTTTTCTTTAATTATTTATTGTATTCATTTTTCTATTACAATTTGGACATTCTCATGGGATCACACATAATATTCCAATCCGCACTTCTCTTTTTTCTTCTTCACAACTTAATAACAAAATATATAAGTAATAATAATAATAAAAAAGAAGCGTGACTTTTATCAAAGTTCACAAAACCAAGCATCAATGGCGAAAAAAACCCACAAAGTTTACAGCTAATTAATGATTCTAAGTGCTCGGCATATGCATTAGTTTCCAGGAGCAAAGTTTTTTAAAGTTACGTAATAATTTACATATATGTTGCAAACACAATATACAAAAAATAAAGAAGAATATGGAAGAAAGAAGAGACCATTATTCACATCTAGAAAGGCAGTAGAGATAATAATAGAAACTTTTCATTTTTTTTTCTTTTTTTTTATCAATTTTTTTTCTTTTTGAGTAATGATAAATATGAAATTTTAATCGTATAGAGTTTTATTTTAATAAAATATAGTATTTTAAAATAATTTACTAGTATTTTGTTATAGAATACTATCACTTTTTGTTAAACATGGTTTTCACTTTTTGTCGACACTACCATATTCAATTTATCAACGAAAAAATGGCAATCCAAATATATGCGGACCCGGCTAGAATGAAAAGTGCAAAATACAAAAATTACACTATTGTCTCTATCGAAACAAATGAAGATTGAAATCCACCAATGACTATCATTAGTTTTCTTATCTACAATTTTTAGACAAATGCTATCTTCAATTATCAATAATTTAGAGATTGATTTTTAATTTTCTTTTTATCTTACACCCATTTAAGTAATGTTTCTTTAAGTATTGGAACATCAATTTTTAATTTATTTTTAGATTAACTTAAAGAACATATTTAAATCATCAAGCTTTCTTAAACACTAATATATTGCATTCGGTATTCACTTTTAATTGACAATATTATAAAATATAATATTTAGATACACATAATAATAATCTCACCTAATAATTAATAATATTTTTTCTTTAATTTTTAATTGTATCACTTTCAAATAACATAAAAAAAAAACTAGCATAAATTTAGTATACGTGCCTCGCACGTAGTTTTTTGCTAGTATTATTATGTATATATATAACAGAATTCTTGGTTTATGAGAAATTATTGGGTGATTTTTTTTTAAAAAAAATTAAAAAAATAAAAAATTATTAAATGTTGCCATGTAAAGGGTCAACATCCATGTAGTTATTAAATTTGAATGTTTTGATAGTTTAACGAGATGAGCATTTTCATTAATTTATGACGAATAATAATTTTTTTTATTTACTATTATAAAGTATAATAGTAATTTGTGTTTTTATTTAAATCACTATTATGCTTTCAAATTTCAATAATTATCACTATATTGAATATTATTAATTTTAAAATTATGATATTAAAAAAAACTGAAAACTAAAATAAAATTAACATACGTGACTTAGCACGTAACATCTATATAGTAGATAGATATATAGATATGAGCAATTGTGTAGTCTAGTTAACATAAGAGCATTGTTATTAGGCACCAGTTAGCACCTTCTCGACATGTTGCGTTGCGATTGACTAGCGATATTCCCTAAAATTATTATATTAAACTATATGAGACTCGATGCTTAGTTAGACCAAGAATACTAAGCACCACTAGTGCCCTTTAGCATTTCTCTTAATGGCCAGTTTGGTATTTTCTTCTTATAAAAATTGTGGTCAGTTTGGTTTTAAACAAAAATTTGACCAGAACAAGTCTATTTTATTATTTAATAAACACGGGGCAAAATGATGAATTGAGGCGAAACGTTGGGGAGAAATTGGTATTTACCAATTAAAAAATATTACAGTATGCAGGAAAGAGTTATAACTAATACAAGGGAGGATAGACATAAAGACGAAAAGAAAGAAAAAACGACTTTATAAGTGATAGAGCATAAGGGGACTCAGAAAACGACATTTATTTAAGCTGTGCTGCACCAATAGATCGAAAAGCTCTACGAACACTTAACCAAAAGGGATCTTTCTTCTATGTCCAATCGTGCTAGCAATCATAATCGAAAGTGGCTAACCTCAAAACCCCTTTTGTTCCTTTCACGGCACCATAATTGGAGAATACAAATATATTGGTGAGGATATGCGTGTAAGACTTTTTATTCAGTTTTCTACAATGCATTAATGGTCTTTCCAAGTAACCATAGAACCAAAGCAAGTTCAACTCCAAATATGCTATGTAAAGTTGTTCTGTCCAATGTGAATCCAAATACTGTAACACCTGCTCTATTGTTCTCAAAGTATGTGACTGCAAATTTAAAAAACAAAAAACAAGAAGAGTATATTAAGCTAAGCTAATCATGAAAATAGTGTAATTGACAATTAATGTTGGTGTTAACTTACCAAGAGCTTGTCTCTTTTGAAATGAAATTGTACTATAAGCATATGCTGGTATCAATTTGCTATTGTCCAACTCATCTTCTTCGCCTTCAGCTTCATCCTCAGTACCATCGGATTGATCATCTGCTGCAGCTGCTGCTGCAGCAGCATTAAACACATCACGGGCAGCAGCGGCAGCTGCCTGAGAAATAGGAGTGTCAGCTTCAAAGTTATCCAATGTGGCGCAGACATGCCACTTGGCAGCAAGGCATGTAACTGCCTGTGCCTTGTGTGTGATCTTGGTTGCACTACGCAGTAGTATGAGGACTGCTGTAACCAGAGTCATGGAGCACAACTACATCCAACAAAAAAATGATGATTAATTATGACAACATTTGGATTCTCTTATCAAATTGTTATGTTAAGAGGCTTACAGCAAGTTCACCAGCTCTGAAAATATTAAGCTCGGATTTGGCTTTGGTGGTGATTAGAAGTGACGCGAATTGGCTACCGGTAACCAAGATCAAGGCCATCAAAATGAAGACTCGGAAACGGTGGCTTATGATCCTGAGATGCTTTCGGATTCGGAGATGCTCAGAGAGAACAGAGCCCACATCAGAATCAACATGGAAAAGAGTAGCAAAGTCTTGAATACGTAGGATTTGGAGATGGCATATGAGGCGGAAGAGAACGCAGACGAGGAAGATGACCGTGGTTCTATAGAACCAGGAGAAGACCTCCATTATGCATGCCACGGTATCACTCACCACAACATCACCGAGGAATGGGATTTGTGAAGATCCTGAGGTGTACCACCATATCTTGTATCCAGTCTCTGCTACCAAGCACGGTAATACAAATATGCCAAGAATCGTTAGTGATCTCTGCCATGATCAACAAGTGAAAATTGGGGTAAGCTAACTTTTTAACTTCTAAAACAGATCAAATTTCAAGTTAAAATATATGAAAATTACAGTTTATATTTTTTTCTTAGCTAATATGATGGTAAAAGTTAAATGAGATTATGTGATATTTTTCGACAAAATGTGCACTATCTGACTATCATTACTGAAATATTAAAACAATATTTTTTTTATTTCTTTGTCGTTTTATGGATCGAAACAGACAATTAATTCATCATTATCTATGTTCTTCCTACGTTTTACATTTGTCTACTTTAATAATTTTTCCCACTTTTTTTTTATAGTGGTAGGCAGTCTTTCTTTGCAACCTTCTAGTGAATGATATAAACTAAAGTAAGGAAAATCAAAGAAATATTCTACATTGCAATGACTTAGATTCTAAGAGTTATTTAGAGATAAGCTAACACTAAGAATGACCTGTCATATGCTCATATATGATTAATTAGCAAATTAAATGTGGATTATACAGAACAATCATAATGGATGCCTCCTCCACACAGTGAGTGGTGACAACTGTTCAAACTTCATAATGTCAAAGCTTTCTTCTAACAGGGGAAAGTTATTCAGACATAAGTCGGTAACATATGACAAGATATAAAAATACAAAGGAGTAAAAAATAAAAATAAAAGAGCAGTAGACAGATTTCGTATTATATTTTGTCACGGTCACGTTATTATTATTATTATTATTATTGCTATTTATTATGAACCACAGATCAACATTAATAAAAGAGATTTTTTTTTTCTTTTTGTGGTAGGAAATGAAGTCCTGTACTATAAAACTCATAAATTTGGGACTTTTATATAACACCATTATTCTTGTGAAGGATTGCACTATTTCAAAAACGAATACTTAATTTTGGTATAGCCTTATAATGAAATAAAGTCAAACTCTTAATGGTTGATGATGCAATGCAATTGGCCTAAATCAAATAAGTTAATATATTTTGATTGAAAGTAGGACCAACACTCCCATTTGACAAAAGTAAAGAATGATATAATTGTAAATATTCTTAGTTACCATAACCAAAAGAGTACTAATAAAGAAAAACAGAAGGCGATTCGGTAGAACAATTGTAGTTTTAAAAACAAACAAATAAATAAATAAATATAAATCAATTTGATTAAAGAAAAGAAAAAGATAAAGATGAAGATAAAAAGAATAACTCACATCGAGTTGTGATGTGTATCCTCTGCGAACGGTCTCACTATCATTCCAAAGCTTATCAAAGAACAAGAACCTTCGAAGTCCATACTTCCTATAAAAATTAGAGAGACACACAAACGACAGAGTGGCGACGCTGCTCAACGAGAGCTGAACGACGCTGTCGTATGGCCTATCGTGCTTGCTATCGCAGGTGGAACAAGCGAGGACAAAATGGGAAATGCCAGGAACCACAATCGTGAAGAGAACGAATACCGACCACGAAAGGCTGGCCGTCCAGATGGTTGATTGATCCACGCACATCCACCGTAGATACGATCGGAAGCTCTGGAGCTCGTCCTGCGCGTGCGAAACGCACCGCATGAATTTCCTGCTCTTTATTCCCTCCGCTACTAACGGCTCCCTATTGCTACCCTCCATCCCAAAACGACGGTGGAAAATATATGTTTTGGGGTCCTTTTGATGATCCTACGACGGGAGAGAGAGGCTTTATTATGTGCTTTCCTGGTCTATGGGATTGGAAATTTATACATGATGCAAAATTTATGATTTTTATTTTTTGTTTTTCAAAGGGCACTGCCCAATCAGAGAATGAGAAGTGGTGATTTGTTTTTGTTTTTTTGTTTTTAAGAAAGGAAATAAATTACGGGTTTTACTGAAACAGCTCCAGCCGTAATCGACTATATAAATTAGATAATTTTCCTTTTTGTTTTTAATTATTGATATTTATGCTGTAAGCTTTCATTGTTAATTTTTTTTTTAATAATAATAATTAATTTGAGATCTCAAATTAAAAATGGTAAAAAAACAGCTGGGGATGGGACCCATTCGTTCGACGTGTATTGTAGGGCGCTAATTACGCAAGTAGCCAATGTGACGATGCCACATGGGAATCCCATTTTAGGATGTCAATGGTGTCGTTTTAAATTGAGAGTAGTTCTTGTCTTTGTTTTATTTTTAAACAAACAAAAGGGTTACTTACTTACACCTATACAAAGTACACTTGTTCGTGAACTATTTGAATTCTTATTCCTTTACACCTTAATTCACTTATAATATTTAAAGTTAAAATAGCATCAAATAATACACAGTATCCATGGGAAAAAAAATTGGTAGCTTGGTCAATGGTGGTTTGGAATGACTGCGTGGGATATGGTGATTGGAAAATGACTTATTTTGGATATATACCTAATAATTATGTGATTTAACCTGGCAAATAATGTATATATTAGATTAGGACTAGGTGTCACATAAACGATGCCAATTATTCAACTAATAATATTTTAAAAATGACAATAATTTTTGTTTCTGCATCATATGACTTCGATTTTCATAATAAATTTGTCCAAGATTTATCGGCCAAATTTATTTACTTATGGGAAACCTCTAAAGAACATGGGGATGTCTTTTTATATTATTAAAATTATATGTTTGTTCCTTACAAATATATATTGTTTATAACTAATCAGAAAGATTGGACGACCTATGTTTCATTTATTGTTGTACTCTAGTTTAGTACAAACAAACCTTCGAATTTGTGGTTTAGTGTACATAAAGTTTGAGCTCAGTGATTTGAATCGATACATGTGCACACTCAGAGAACACATCGCATCCTTTGATCCTCATTACTTTTACTTTTATATTTAGGCAATTATTGATTTAGCATGTGAAGTGTGTTACTCGAACGGCTGAACTTGGGCGGGTTTGTCGAGTTCGAGTGAATCGGGTTTGGGTTTGTCAGATTTGGATTATAGAAACCAAACTCATTTGAAATATCTCATAACAGATTTAAAATTTGACTGTTATTGAGCCTTATGCAAAAAATTCTACGTACAAGATAAGTTTAATTTAACTTTAATAGTGTAAAATGTGTGTTAAATTTGACCCAAACTAAAAATTAGGTTAAATTTGTCATAAAAGACAGCATGTGGTTACGAAAAGTATAAACTTACGCAAGTGCACGTATCAAGCAGTACTCACACATATGAGGTCGAACTACAAGGAATTAAAATTAAATACCACTAAATTAGACTTATATTTCCATTTGGTTAATTGAAATAATTTTGGAAAGAAAAATAATAAAAATTGACAGAAAATTTGAAGAAAGCAATTAACGTTGTTCAAATATAGATGAGGAATCTTGTTTCAATTACACAATTGTTAATGCTATTTACTATTCTTCTTTCTTTAAGTGATGAGATAAATTATAAAAATAACCCTAACTCTACTCAGATCATTAAGGTCCTAAACTATATATCATTTATTGCATCTTTGAGATAGATCAATCACGTATAGTTTGAATTAAAAAATAATCTAAGAGTCACACAAGCGATGTGAGTACTCTCGTTTCACATCAAAATCCATGTTTGTTCAATTAGAACATTCCTAATATTCACCTTTTGAGATTTCATATAAGGATCATAAATCATATTAAATGTGACCAATCTAAAATATGTATTAACACAAATATGAACAAATCACAAAGATTCAAAAAGAAGAAGAAGCAAATCACATTAACAAATTGGAATAAAATCAATCAACATTCATTATATCTCTAAATTGGAAAATTAGTTCATAACTTCAACAATCAAATCCATGTTTTAACTAAAAATAAAAATTAACATACAAAATTAAAAAAAGGAAGAGAATGAATCTAGATGGAGAACTTGATCGGATAGTCACTCTCACTTTCTCAATCATCTTCTTTTGTTTGTAGGATTCTATTTGTTAGCGCAGATTTTCGTTAACTATATTTGAGCCTAAGTCGTGATAAACTTGTACAGGAATTAAAAGCTAGTAAAGAAAAGATAAGAACACAAAGGTTTTTACGTGGTTTTGCAGTTAAAATTCTGCATAGTCCATGAGTCAATCTTATTAGATTTCTGATACATCTCTCAGGCCTTTTCTCTAATAATTTTTTCATCCCTTTTTCATTCTAACTTTCTCCTATTTATAATTACATAGGAGGGCAGTTAATTACATAGTTGACTGATATTGTACAACAATTATCCCCTAAAGTCATGGGATTTGATTACACACCACGAAAAATAAATGTGGTTAATATTTGAAAATCACATAGCTGTGATATGTTCGCTTTTACTGGGTCAGTGTAGACGTGTATTAAATACGTTACAGACCGTATCGTTCTGAGACGTCTCACTGGGAACGTGGCAACAATAACCTTGGTAGCGAGCTGGAGCTTTTCTCATATGTTTCCGAGGTCGATAATGTAAGCCTCGTCGTTCCTGCGCTTGAAGACATAATGCTCCATCTGAAAATCGCAGTTCTTGGTGACAAGGTGAACTTTAAAAATCAACATCATTTGAATGTCAGCTTCTATCTGAGGGAACTGACTCGACAAAACTGTGAATCTCATTGAAAGATGTCTGGAACTGATTAGTGAAGGTACCATGAGCATGCCTTCCTATAGCAAGAGGATTTCCTCACTATTAGTTTTTGGGTTTACCCGTGTATTATACGCCAAGTGTCTTTAACAACCATCATGTCCGGCTCATGTCTTGCCTACATCTCCTCCTGCGTGGCGAGGTTGATGCCTCGCTTTGCACATCTGATGTCGTATGGTTTCTCGTCAATGCGTGAGTCAACAGTTTGTATATCTTTATCTCGTGTAAGACCTTACAGTTAACAAGTTGTAAATATACTCTACTAATTACGCATTTAACGAGTTATTCTATTTTCTAACATAATTACATTTGGTAATTCGTATTCTTCCTAATTTGACATGTGTCCTCCTCTGAAGTGCTAGCCAAATTTTGGGTATAACAATTGCCCCTTAAAAAGTTCTTTTGAATAAAAAGTACTTTTTAATGAATACAAAGGGTATATTTGTCATAGTCCCTTTTGAAAAAATGCATGTCCTATGATTTTGGCAGTTTTATGGTTTCGAGGTACATTAACATTAAATGACTATCATTTCCACTTCTATTTCAAATTCTGTATGCAAGATCAAGTGTTGGGTTTTATGCCCTAAATAAAACTCCATTTCAATGTAATCTTTATCTTTTAAATATCAATAAAGAAACAAAAGTATTTTCATCACTTATTTGTGTGTCATTTGGTTCTTGTTATCATTTACTTGTTTATTTGATTTATAAATTCATCCAAACCCATATCACATTTATATTCTTGTTTATTGTGTCGTCAGCACAGTGGAAAGTAATCAAGATTATGTGATTAAATATATATTCCTTGATTTATCACTACACAGGGTTTAACTGATATGTGAATCTACAACATAGTTTACTTGCACCTTGGATAAGTGCTATGTTCTTTCCAGAGCATTGGTTAAAGTAAAGCTTGGGTTGGGTGCATGGAGTATGCATCGGAAGGGACCGATATTGAACTTTGATTTAGATACATAAAACTTACCGTAATATCTATTAAATTCAATATCACCTAGTTGATCCTGCTGGAATTTATTTTACCAGGATCTTAGATCTACTCACAAGTATGTTGTTTAACACCCTAAATATGAACTTTCTAAAACGATAATTAAACACATATAAAGTTAAGAAAACCTTACATTGGTTGCAGCGGAATAATGTCTCTTTCCACTCAGATCTCTAACCCTTGTATCCTTTCTGTCGTAGAGTATTATCAAGATCTGAGCCCAAATGTCCTTCTCTTTGTGTGTGATCCTTCACAGTCTTCCAATCTATGATTGAGGTACCACTTGCTGTGTGTGGCACTACTCTATCACTAAGGTTCGAAATTGAGAAGAGGAAAAGAGAGAGCTATAGGGTCGGCTATATAGAGAGAAGTGGAAGGCTTAGTTTTTCTAAAAAAAAGGCAATTTCTGATTTTCTCACAAAAAGCTTATTTTTGATTGAGCCATCACTTTCTATTTATAGGCAACTACTAGGTTTAGGTTAGTAATTATTTGGCATTAAAATAATGAAAATATTAATTGGAAAACATCACCCAAGTGGCCAGCCATAAGTGTTAATGGGCCTTACTTGGATTTTACAGTTTTCACAATTTTTATTTCTATTTTCTCAAAAACGCCAATTTTCCAATTCTAACCTTTCAAATGCCAAAACTAATTATTTAATAACTAAAATAGATTATTAAATAATATTGTCATTTAATTTAATTATTAATTAGACATATAGAGTCTCTTAATTAATAAATAAATCTAGAATCTCTTTTCTTTACAATTTCACCCCTGCTTAGTCAAAATTCACAAATTAGACATAGTCTAACTTTAGAATTATAATTGATTAATCACAAATCAATTATTGAGTCTTACAAGCAGTATAGTCTCAACTAGAATGGGGACCATGGATCTATATGCTGAGCTTCCAATAAGTGAACCGAATTTACTAAGTAAATCCCTACTTATTAATTCCTCGTTGAATCCACTCTTAGAACTTAGAATTGCACTCTCAGACTTATATAGAGCATATTATATGTTCCACGATATAGATATGCTATCTCATTTAACCATTTTTATAATCTTATTGTGATCAAAGATCCTCTATATATATGATTTACATCGAGATGGGATAATTTTACCGTTCTCACCCCTCAACGTATTTTGCCCCTTAAAACACTTAGCTACCTGTAAGTGATGTTTAGTGATCTAAGAATTAGTCACTTAAACAAGAGCTCATTCATTTACTTCTATTTAGCTAAGCTCGAAGGGAATCATCACTTGACTTCTATACACCAGTAGAAGCTATAGATTCCATATTTATGTTCAACACTCCCACTCAATCATACTATCATGTTCCCAAAATATATGTATTACCCTGACCCAAAAGTAGGCTTAACTAATAAATCAAAGAACATGAATAGCACCCCTGAGTTGAGCCTAAGCATATCAGGATTTAGATTCTTTTAATCTTAAGATCAATTACTGATATTGACTTGGAAAGATACAACGGTAAGTTTATAATATCTTAACTAAGTTCAATATCGGTCCAGTCCAATGTATACTCCATACATTCGAAACTAGTATACTTTACCAATGTCCTGGAAAGAACATAACACTTACTCCAAGTGTAAGTACACATCATCGCTGATTATCACATCAGTGTAATCCAAAACACTGATGAAACAGGGACTTAGTCTTTTGATTCATATAATCACAATCACATTCCACTGTGTTGACAATACTATAATTGTGAATAAACATATGATCTGGACTTAACAGATTTTGTGTATAAACATATTAAACCATAAGCATGTAAAATTCATGCAAACATAAATCACTTCAAATTTCTTATATTGATAACTAATCAGATTGTAAAGGGTTTTATGTAGGGCACAAAAACCCAACAAACTCCCACTTGCACTAACATAAACAAACTGTGCAAATTAATCAATCTGTTGTCTTGATCTTCAGATCAAGTGTAGTATATTTGAATCCACCCAAACTTCTGGAAACTAGTTCATAAATATAATATGAAACATCCTTTACTATATGCATTACTCAACAAGGGATACTGAAATCCTTACTGTTTAAAGTGCATATGAATGAACAGAAGACATATCTCTCATATTTTAAAATATGGAATTGAGATAATACAGCGTAGATTTTTCTTCAGTAAAATAATTTTCTGGTAATTTCGAATTTACAAAGTTATAAATCTTCTCTGGTAGAGCTTGAATTATTATAGAATAACTCCTCCACCCCCAGAGTAACCACCACCTCAAAATTTGAATGAGTTGTGGTAGATATAAAGATAACTGATATACAGTTCCTTAATATCTAACATATAGATCACTTTCATAAATCTTTCTTGAATATCTTCTAATGTTCCTTATTTGATTACATCTCATATAGCTCCCACTCAATAGCAGATGTCTGGTTAAATAATACTTTTAATCTCTTTATTGTTTGGAGAGTTATCTAGTTGTGACTTATTGTATTAGTCAGAAACTATATGTTTCTTTTAAGACTAAGTCATCAACATATTTGAAGTGAAAAATACTTGCCAGAGATTAAGTAATCAAAATTAAGATACCATAAAATGTTATGAGGATTAAGAAATCTTGGCTCAAGTCATTCGAATAGACTGAACTAGAATTCTTTTATCTTATTCTCATAATTCTGATAAGGATAAAATACATTGAAGGGTGTAACGATAATTTAATCCCTATACAATGTAAATCATCTATAGAGGATCATTGATTATTGGGATTATAACAATGGATAATTGATAGCGTATCTATATGGTGGAACATATAGAGCGTTCTATATAGCTGAGAGTGCATTTCCAAGTTCTATGCGTGGATGCAACAAGGAATTAATTAGTCAGTGAATTTACCTGGTAAGTTTTGGGTCTGCTTATTGGAAGCTCGGATATATTGGCCCATGGTCCCAATACTAGCTGAGACAATACTACCTGTAAGACTCAGTTAAGTGATTTTTATTAATCAATTATAATTCTAAAATTAGACTATGTCTAGGTTGAAATTTTCACTAAGCAAGGGCTAAATTGTGAAGAAAGGGTTTCTAAGGTACATTTATTAATTAAGAGACTTTGTTTAGTCTTATTAATAAATATATTAAATGACAATATTATTTAATAATTAATTTTTAGTTATTAAATAATTGGAATTGGCATTTAAATGGTTAAATTGGAAAATTGGCGTTTTTGAGAAAATGAGATGTAGAAATGACAAAACAGCAAAATTACAAAAGTGGGGCCCATTATTCTTAACCATGGCCGACCACTTATGTAGGTTATTTATCATTTATTTTTTCATTATTTTAATGCCAAATAAATCTAACCTAACCCTAGGTGGTTGACTATAAATAGGTAGTGATGGCTTCAGGAAAAAGATGATCCATCTTATTTCTTCAGAGAAAAACTGAATGCCTTCTTCCTAAACCTAGCCGCCACCTTCTCTCCCTCTTCTTCACTTTTGAAAACCGAACCCAATAGTGAGTGAGTGAGTGCCCACACACATCAAGTGGTACCTCAATCATAGTGTGGAAGATTGTGAAGAATCCAAATTCAAGAGAAGGACATTCAGACTCAGATCTTGGTGATACTCTGCGACAGAAAGGATACAAGGGTTAGAGATCTGATTTGAAGGAGACATTATATTCTGCTGCAACCACTGTAAGGTTTCTTATACTTTATATGTGTTTATTTTATATCGTTTTAGAAGTTCATAGTTAGGATGTTAAATAGCATACTTGTTAGTAGATCTAAGATCCTAGTAAAATATTTCCAACAACTGACCTCAGAGCCATGGTAATTGATTTACTTTCAAGAAATTTGGACTTAAAGCGATTTGTGTGAGATTTGGATGGTTTCATGTTGATCTGTGTGTTATATGATGATTTATTGATGCTTGTGAAATTTTATGAAAAATAATTGAATTTTTGTTTTTGGAATTATTTTTGTTCGATAGTTTGGAAAAAAATAAGCAATTCACTTTTTTTTTTTTTTTTTTACAATACTTGATTTCGATTTTATTTGAATTAGTTATGATTTTTTGAAGTTTTGAAAAACAGATAGGGTGATCACACTGTTAGGTTTTATGCCCTAAATAAAACTCCATTTCAATGTAATCTATTTTATTCAACATCAATAAAGAAACAAAAGTATTTTTCATTCATTTGTGTATGTTTTGGTTCACTTTATCAATAGCTTGTCTATTTGATTTATAAATTCATCTTAAACCCTTTTCACATACTTGATCATGTTTATTGTGCTGTCATCACATTGGAAAGTAAACATGACTATGTGAATAAAGTTTCCTAGATTTATCAGACACAGGGTTTTACTGATATGATAATCTACAACAAGAGTTTACTTGTATTTGGAGAAATACTATGTTCTTTCCAGAACATTGGTTAAAGTAAAGCTCAGGTTGGATGCATGGAGTATGCATCGGAAGGGACCGATATTGAACTTTGATTTAGATTTAATTAAACTTACCGTAAAATCTATTCAAGTCAATATCGCCAAGTTGATCCTAGATCAAATGATCTTAATCCCGTTATGATTAGGCTCAATCTTGAAAGGCTATTCGTGTTCTTTGATTTGTTAGTTAAGCCTACTTTTAGGTCAGGGTGATACGTACATTTTGGGAACACGGTAGTGCAATTGAGTGGGAGCGCTAGCATAAACATGGAATCTATAGCTTCTATCTGGCGAATAGTAAGCAAAGGATGATCTCCTTCGAGCTTGACGAAACGAACATAAATGGTGGAGTACTCATTTCACATAAGCTGAAATATCATTTATACGGGGTCAAGTGTTTTAAGGATAAAATACATGGTAGGGTGTTACAATAATTTAATCCCTTTACTATGTAGATCATTCATATAGAGGATCACTAATCAAATTAGGATTATAACAATGGATAACTAATGATGTGTCTATATGGTGGAACATATAGAGCATTCTATATACTGAGAGTGCAATTCTAAGTTCTATGCGTGGATTCAACAAAGAATTAATATGTTAGTGAATTTTAGTGCTAAATTCTTGATCTACTTATTGGAAGCTCGGTTATATAGACCTATGGTCCCCCCACTAGTTGAGATAATATTGCTTGTAAGACTCATGTAATTTGTTTTGATTAATCAATTATAATTCACGAATTAGACTATGTCTATTTGTGAAATTTTCACTAAGTAAGGGCGAAATTGTAAAGAAAGAGTTAATAGGGGCATATTTGTTAATTATGATACTTTGTATGGTTCAATTAATAAATATGATAAATGACAATATTATTTAATAATTATTTATAGTTATTAAATAGTTAGAATTGACATTTAAATGATTGAATTAGGAAATTGGCATTTTTGAGAAAATCAGATACAAAAGGTGTTAAAATTGCAAAATTGCAAAAGCAAGGCCCAGTCCACTAAAGCCATGGCCGGCCACCTATTGTAGCTTTTTAAGTTGATTTTTCATTATTTTAATGCCATATAATTCAAATCTAACCCTAGTGGAATGCTATAAATAGATAGTGAAGGCTTCAGGAAAATCACACTTTCTGAATCAGAAAAACCTAGCCTCCACTCTCTCTTCTCTAGCCGCCACTCTCTCTCTTGCTTCTTCCTTTGAATTTCGAAATTACCTTAGTGATTAGAGTAGTGCCCACACACATCAAGCAATACCTCAATCATAGTGAGGAAGATCGTGAAGAAAGATCATCAACAAAGGAGATTCAGCATCAAGGATTCAGAGAAGAAGATCCAGGTTCAGATCTTGATAATACTCTGCTACAGAAAGGATTCAAGGGTTAGAGATCTGAACGGAAGGAGTCATTTAATTCCGCTGCATCCAATGTAAGGTTTCTTAAACTTTATATGTGTTTAATTTATCGTTTTAGAAAGTTCTTATTTAGGATGTTAATAAACATACTTGTGAGTAGATCTAAGATCCTGGTAAAATAATTTCCAACAACTGGTATCAGAGCCATGGTAATTGATTTACTTGCAAGAAATTTGGACTTTAAAACGATTGTTTGTATGTTCTTTGGATGGTATCATGTTGTATTGAGTGTTATTTGATGATTGATTGATGTTTGTAAAATTTTCGTGAAAAATAATTGCGATTTTATCTCTGGAATTATTTTTATTGGATCGTATGGAAAAAATTAAGCAAGTTAGCCTTTTACAGAACTTAATTTGGATTTTATTTGAATTAGTTATGATTTTTTGAAGATTTGAAAAAATCGGGGAAATTTGTCTTGATATTTTCCTGCGATCGCAAATCTGTCCGTACAGTTTCGAATTTTTTCGTTTTTCTTCGATTTTTCATGCTTTTTCATGGAATTAACTTCCAATTTTTTGTATAGTTTTGTATTTATACTATCACTATTCATAATTCAATTCTTATTATCATTTTGAATTAATTTAATATTTTTTAAATTTAATTCAAGATATTAGTGTAATTTGAATTTGAATAGAATTAGTATCTATCTTCTTGCTTAAAAATCTATCTTATTTTTAAATTTGATTATATCTTATTTTTTTTAAATTTAAGGTCAGATTTTATAAGATATTTATAAAATCTTTTAAGATATTTTTAAGATATCTTATCTTTTAAGATATTTTTAATTATATCTTATCTTTTAAGATATTTTTTTAAATTAAATCTTTTTAGATATTTTGACCTTATTTAAATTTAAAATAAGATATTTATAATCATGTAATTTTAAATTGATGTAAGATATTTTGCTAATTTTTAAATTTTGTTATTTTATTTATTTAAATTAAATTTAAAATCTGAAAAGATATTTATTTATCTTTTCTAATTTTTTATTTAATTTTTATTTATAAAATAACATTTAAAATTTAAAAGTAGTTAGCAAATTTTTGAAATGATATTTAGGTTGGTTGAAACCTAATTTTTCAAAAATTGTAGGTTTAATTCTAAATTTTTATTTAAAATTTCGATTTTTTCAAATTTTTTTTAAAATTTTTGAAATTTTTTTTATTTAATTATTTTCGAAATTAAATATTTAATTTAAAATTAAATAAATCCTACATCCAACTATCCAACTAACCTTGTTGCAGGAGTATGTGTTTTAGCTTATGTGTAAGTTTTCAAAACCTATTATTACTTGATTGCAAATAGCCATGGTTACTTTTTGCCAGATCTAATGATCTGATGGCTCCCTTGGTCAAGATAATAATTTGTAACAGGTATAATTTACAATCTTCTTTCATCTGTGTATGACCTAGCAACATGATAGGACCCATCCAAAGTGAGCCTGTGTGAGCCTATGTGTTTAATTTTATTATAGATGCATATAGGTTAATGTTGCTAAAATAAATTATCATAGTTCTTGATAGAATTTATTTAGGCCCATTTAGTTTTTGGGCCTATTCAATTAATAACAGTTGTTCTCATTAAGGTTAAATTCCTCTCTTTTGGGCCTTGTGTGAGAGTTGGGAGCCATAGAAGTGGGTACGACATACTGAACCCAGCACCCCCTCACACAAACCACCCCAATTGTGAAGGCCCATTTGCCTGATTTGAATGACTGTACTAGGTTAATTACACTAGTTTAACCTAATTAAAATTGATTAGCAACATAATTAATTTCATTTTATTTTGAAATTAATTTAGAAAATCATAGTTTAAAGAATTTTATATTCTAAGCTAAACTATATGTATTTTCTTGTATTTAATTAAATATAGAATTATAACCATCTAGATTCTTTCTGGAGCTTAATTTAAATTTTTCATTAAATATTCTTATTTAAGTTGATATTTAGTTATCTACAACTAACCAACTTAAATCTGAATATCTTTTGAATTTAAAATTTCAAAATTAAGTTGAGGAATTTTAGGCATTGGTTATTAAGATTCTTTAGATATTTTTTAAGTTAATATTTTTTCGAATATTAACTTAAAATGGAATATTTTAGATATTTTTTAGGTTAATATCTTTTCGAATATTAACTTAAAATGGAATATCTTCAAATTAAGTGGTTACAACGTAATTTTTTATTTAATTAAATCTGATTTGAAAGATATTTAAGTTGATTTTTTTTTAGATTCTTCTAAAACAACTTAAGTGAGATATTTTCAAATTTGTTCCATTTAAATATTCGAATTTATTTTTCGAATTTAATTAATAATTGAAAATTAATTAAAGTTGATTTTTTATTTAAATCAACTTTGATTTGTAATTTTTCATTATTATATTATGGAACTTGTTCGATATTTATTTGAATTTATTTTTCAAATTAAATAATAATTGAAAATTAATTAAAGTTGATTTTTTATTTAAACCAACTTTAATTTGTAATTTTTCATTATTATAATATCGAATGTTATGATTATACAAAATACATATATATATTTTTTTAAATAATGAGCTTTTAATCAAAAGATATTCGATCTCCATTGTTGGTCTTACAATAGTTAAACTTTTTCAATATAACCTCGAGACGCTAGACTTCGTCCCCCTATGGATGGTTATTCGTTGAACACTTTTAACACCGTAAGATTTCATTTGATAAGTATTTTGTGAGTTTTCGTCTCTATTTATACTCTCCCCTACGGTGACTACTTAGAGATAAACTCATAAAACATGAAACAATGGTGGAAGCTCATAAAATGAGAATAACCTTGACTCTCGCCTACCGGGACAACGTTGGATTCTCATTTTGATCGAAAAAAAGGTTGCTAAAATGTTTAATTTTAGATGAGCTGACAATTCTATTCAACTAATGTTATTTTTGACTCTCGCCTACCGGGACACTGTATTTCATTATGTTGGAAACCTTGGAAAATAAAATATGTTAGATTTAGTATTTCTATAACATATGTCATGACTTGTTATTTTCTGAACTTGTGTATGAATTTTGAACCAAAACCTTACTTCTGTTTTATTGATGTGTTGTAGTGTCTATAATCCCCTTCTCATTCCACTCCTAGTTAATATCTTAGTAATTGAACTTGAAGTTATAAACTCCTTGTCAGAGTAATACTTCACATAACATTGCATAACATTGCATACATTAGACTTCCAACTGCAGAGGCATAGGGAATTCTCGCCATGTCCTCTATCTCTTGAGGATCAGTCGGTGGCTGTGCCTTAGATAGACGAATACCATATCTAGAAGGCATGTTTGCCCCATTGGTGTTGTTCATGGAGAATCTCTCTAAGACTTTGTCTATGTAGGTTGTTTGAGAGAGAGCAAGAGATCTGTTCTTCCGGTTTCTGATAATCTGAATACCAAGAACATAGGCTGCTTCACCCAAATCTTTCATATCGAATTGAGTGTTGAGCCATTCCTTGATGTGAGTCATTTTCTTGACATTGTTTCCAATGATCAAAATGTCATCAACATAAAGTACCAGGAATACTACTATTTGGTCTTCCTTGAGTTGGTAAACACAATGTTCATCTTCATTCTGAAGAAAGCCGTAGGTCTTGATGATATCATCAAACCTCTTGTTCCATGAGCGAGAAGCTTGCTTAAGTCCATAGATAGACCTGTTTAACTTGCAAACTTTCTTTTCCCCGCCTGTGAAGAACATAACCTTCTGGTTGCTCCATATAGATGGTTTCTTCAAGTACCCCATTAAGGAAGGCAGTCTTGACATCCATTTGCCAGATTTCATAATCGAAAGCAGCAACTATGGAGAGAAGAATTCGGATGGATTTGAGCATGGCAACAGGACTAAAAGTTTCCTCATAGTCCACACCTTCTCTTTGGGTATAACCCTTGGTAAGCTGGGAATTGTTCACTCTGAAGAGCAAATAGTTCATAACTCCATAAATCCTACTACTTCAAGCTTAGTTGAGAAGATAAGAGAAAGTGATTCCACTTCCTCAAGTTATACTTCACAACAAAATGAACTAGCAAGAACAACAATTAACAAACGAATAAGCAGTAATGCTTTAGTCTTCGAATCATGTGTGTTAGAGAATGATAAATCCATTTGGATTCTTGATTCTGGGTCTACAAACCATGTAAGTTGTTCATTGCAATTGCTTGAGAATTGGAATTATTTGAAATTCGGAGAGTTGAAACTTAAAGTTGGTAATGGCGAAATGGTTTCGGTTAGAGCTAGAGGAAAAGCCAAACTCAAGTTTCAAAACAGAATTTTGGAGTTAGACAATGTCTTATACATTCCAAATTTCAGTAGAAACTTGGTTTCTGTTTCATGCTTACAATTGCAACAATACAAATTAGATTTTTTGGATTCTGGTTCTACCATTTCTCGAAATGACATTCAGATTTGTGTTGCATCCATGGAACAAGGGCTTTATATTCTTAGACCAGAAACACCATTTGCCTTACATAACGAACTTTTTAAAGTAGCTAAACCTAGAAACCACAAAAAGCAAAAGATCGATGATGATAATGAAACATATCTCTGGCATTTACGTTTAGGTCATATAGGCTTTGATAGACTCAATAGGCTAACCAAAGACGGTCCATTGAAAAATGTCGTCTTAGGTGAACTGCCAGTATGCGAGTCCTGCCTGGAAGGAAAAATGACTAAACATTCTTTCTCTGCAAAGGGAGAGCGTGCCAAAATCCCTCTAGGGTTAGTGCATTCCGATGTCTGCGGACCTTTGAATGTCAAAGCCCGAGGTGATTATGAGTACTTTGTCACTTTCATTGACGATTACTCTAGATATGGACATATTTACCTTATGCATAAGAAATCTGAAACATTTGCAAAGTTTCAAGAATTTCATGCTTTGGCCCAAAACCAATTAGGTAAATCATTAAAGATCTTGCGAACTGATAGGGGTGGAGAATATATGGATATGCAGTTCAAAGATCATTTAATTGAACTTGGAATTGAATCCCAATTAACCGCCCCTAGCACTCCACAGCAAAATGGAGTTGCAGAAAGACGGAATCGCACGCTTTTGGAAATGGTTAGGTCTATGCTTAGTTTTTCAACTCTACCTACGTCCTTCTGGGGATATGCAATTCAGATGGCAACTGACATTTTAAATGTTGTTCCATCTAAATCAATCCCTAAGACACCTTTAGAACTTTGGAATGGTCGTACACCTAGTTTACGCCATTACAGAATCTGGGGGTGCCCTGCTCATGTCTTAAGAAAGAAAGAAGGCAAACTTGAGTCACGTACTGAAGTTTGCATGTTTGTCGGTAATTCTAAAGAGACTAGGGGTGGACTATTTTATAGTCGCAAGGATGATAAAGTGTTTGTTTCTACAAATGCCACTTTCCTTGAAGATGACTATATTAAGAACTTCAAATCACAAAGTAAAGTAGTGTTGGAGGAAATGCTTTCAGATATAAGTCCTTCCAATGTTCCGTTCTCTTCCACACGTGAAGAGGACAATCCCACTCCCTCAGTTGAACAAACTGAGAAATCTACTACTAAAGTTTCTGTTCAGAAGACAACCGTACCTCGTCGTAGTGGGAGGGTTTCAACAAAACCTGCTCGTTATGGCTTGGATGGTGAAATCAATATGGTCGTAGGCATAGGCAGACCCACATTGTAGCGAGGAGGGGCAGTCGCCCCCCCTGAAAAAAAAAATCGAGAAAAAAATGTATATGTATTTTAATTAGTTACAACATATATTTGTATTAAAAGATGATATTTATAGACATAATAGTAACCTTGGTGTAATGGTTAAGGTAGTTGGTAAATAGGTTAGAGGGTAAAGGTTCAAACCCCACCAACTACACTTTATATTTTCTTTTTAAATTTATTTACGCCCCCCCGTCACTTTAAATTCTGGGTCCGCCACTGGTCGTAGGTGACGGTATTGATGACGATCCATTAACCTATAAACAGGCAATGGCTAGTCCGCAACGGAAACGATGGTCAGCTGGCATGGATTCAGAAATGGATTCCATGAAAAAGAACAAAGTCTGGGAATATGTAGACGCACCTGACGACTATCATCCGATAGGATGCAAGTGGGTTTACAAGAAGAAAAGAGGAGCTGGAGGCGAAGTCGAAACTTTTAAAGCTAGACTTGTAGCCAAGAGTTATACCCAAAGAGAAGGTGTGGACTATGAGGAAACTTTTAGTCTTGTTGCCATGCTCAAATCCATCCGAATTCTTCTCTCCATAGCTGCTGCTTTCGATTATGAAATCTGGCAAATGGATGTCAAGACTGCCTTCCTTAATGGGGTACTTGAAGAAACCATCTATATGGAGCAACCAGAAGGTTATGTTCTTCCTGGGCAGGAAAAGAAAGTTTGCAAGTTAAACAGGTCTATCTATGGACTTAAGCAAGCTTCTCGCTCATGGAACAAGAGGTTTGATGATATCATCAAGACCTACGGCTTTCTTCAAAATGAAGATGAACCTTGTGTTTACCAACTCAAGGAAGACCAAATAGTAGTATTCCTGGTACTTTATGTTGATGACATTTTGATCATTGGAAACAATGTCAAGAAAATGACTCACATCAAGGAATGGCTCAACACTCAATTCGCTAGGAAAGATTTGGGGGAAGCAGCCTATGTTCTTGGTATTCAGATTATCAGAAACCGGAAGAACAGATCTCTTGCTCTCTCTCAAACAACCTACATAAACAAAGTCTTAGAGAGATTCTCCATGAACAACACCAATGGGGCAAACATGCCTTCTAGATATGGTATTCGTCTATCTAAGGCACAGTCACCGACTGATCCTCAAGAGATAGAGGACATGGCGAGAATTCCCTATGCCTCTGCAGTTGGAAGTCTAATGTATGCAATGTTATGCACTAGACCTGACATCTGTTATGCTGTTGGAATCGTGAGCAGGTATCAGTCTAATCCAGGACAAGAACATTGGAATGCAGTTAAGTATATTTTGAAATACTTAAAGAGTACAAGGAATCTTGTGTTAGTCTACAAGGGTGGTGCTTTAAATCCCATAGGCTACACTGATTCAGATTTCCAGGCTAAGAAAGTTCTTCACCAGCATAGGAGTTGTTCCTGGAATGGAAAGGCCTTTGGTACTACTCTGTGATAACAATGGAGCAATAGCAAACAGTAAAGAACCTCGAAGCCACAAGAGAAGCAAACACATTGAAAGGAAGTATCACATTATCAGAGAATACGTGGCAAGAGGGGATGTACTAGTTGAGAAAGTTGACACAGAGGACAACCTAGCTGATCCATTTACCAAAGTCTTGGCCGTGACAGCCTTTGAAAAGCACCGTCAGAATTTAGGATTAATTGATATGTACTAATTAGTTTTATATTAGTGCAAGTGGGAGTTTGTTAGGTTTTATGCCCTAAATAAAACTCCATTTCAATGTAATCTATTTTATTCAACATCAATAAAGAAACAGAAGTATTTTTCATTCATTTGTGTATGTTTTGGTTCACTTTATCAATAGCTTGTCTATTTGATTTATAAATTCATCTTAAACCCTTTTCACATACTTGATCATGTTTATTGTGCTGTCATCACATTGGAAAGTAAACATGACTATGTGAATAAAGTTTCCTAGATTTATCAGACACAGGGTTTTACTGATATGATAATCTACAACAAGAGTTTACTTGTATTTGGAGAAATACTATGTTCTTTCTAGAACATTGGTTAAAGTAAAGCTCAGGTTGGATGCATGGAGTATGCATCGGAAGGGACCGATATTGAACTTTGATTTAGATTTAATTAAACTTACCGTAAAATCTATTCAAGTCAATATCGCCAAGTTGATCCTAGATCAAATGATCTTAATCCTGTTATGATTAGGCTCAATCTTGAAAGGCTATTCGTGTTCTTTGATTTGTTAGTTAAGCCTACTTTTAGGTCAGGGTGATACGTACATTTTGGGAACACGGTAGTGCAATTGAGTGGGAGCGCTAGCATAAACATGGAATCTATAGCTTCTATCTGGCGAATAGTAAGCAAAGGATGATCTCCTTCGAGCTTGACGAAACGAACATAAATGGTGGAGTACTCATTTCACATAAGCTGAAATATCATTTATACGGGGTCAAGTGTTTTAAGGATAAAATACATGGTAGGGTGTTACGGTAATTTAATCCCTTTACTATGTAGATCATTCATATAGAGGATCATTAATCAAATTAGGATTATAACAATGGATAACTAATGATGTGTCTATATGGTGGAACATATAGAGCATTCTATATACTGAGAGTGCAATTCTAAGTTCTATGCGTGGATTCAACGAAGAATTAATAAGTTAGTGAATTTTAGTGCTAAATTCTTGATCTACTTATTGGAAGCTCGGTTATATAGACCCATGGTCCCCCCACTAGTTGAGATAATATTGCTTGTAAGACTCATGTAATTGGTTTTTATTAATCAATTATAATTGACGAATTAGACTATGTCTATTTGTGAAATTTTCACTAAGTAAGGGCGAAATTGTAAAGAAAGAGTTAATAGGGGCATATTTGTTAATTATGATACTTTTTATGGTTCAATTAATAAATATGATAAATGACAATATTATTTAATAATTATTTATAGTTATTAAATAGTTAGAATTGGCATTTAAATGATTGAATTAGGAAATTGGCATTTTTGAGAAAATCAGATACAAAAGGTGTTAAAATTGCAAAATTGCAAAAGCAAGGCCCAGTCCACTAAAGCCATGGCCGGCCACCTATTGTAGCTTTTTAAGTTGATTTTTTCATTATTTTAATGCCATATAATTCAAATCTAACCCTAGTGGAATGCTATAAATAGATAGTGAAGGCTTCAGGAAAATCACACTTTCTAAATCAGAAAAACCTAGCCTCCACTCTCTCTTCTCTAGCCGCCACTCTCTCTCTTGCTTCTTCCTTTGAATTTCGAAATTACCTTAGTGATTAGAGTAGTACCCACACACATCAAGCAATACCTCAATCATAGTGAGGAAGATCGTGAAGAAAGATCATCAGCAAAGGAGATTCAGCATCAAGGATTCAGAGAAGAAGATCCAGGTTCAGATCTTGATAATACTCTGCTACAGAAAGGATTCAAGGGTTAGAGATCTGAACGGAAGGAGTCATTTAATTCCGCTGCACCCAATGTAAGGTTTTTTAAACTTTATATGTGTTTAATTTATCGTTTTAGAAAGTTCTTATTTAGGATGTTAATAAACATACTTGTGAGTAGATCTAAGATCCTAGTAAAATAATTTCCAACACACACTCCTTCACGCGCACAGAACCGAGCTTCACTCGGTCACTCGGAGATCATGCCAGCAGCCTCTGGCGCCGAGAAATCTCGGCTGTGCACTCAGTGGGCGCGCGCGGATGAGTATGCAACGCATACCATCCGTACAACTCACAATTTTTTTCATTTTTCTTTAATTTTTCATGTTATTTCACGGAATTAATTTCCGATTTTTTGTGTAGTTTTGTATTTTGATTTTTACTTTTCATATCTAAAATCTAATTATCAGAATTAAATTAATTAGTATTTTTTAAAATTAATTTAAGATATTAGTGTTAATTTGAATTTGAAATAGGTAAAAATCTATCTTTTTGCTTAATTAATTATCTGATTTTTAAAATTTTTATTATTTTATCTTATTTTTAAATTTAAGGTCAGATATTAATAATTTTTTAATTATTTTATTTTTTAGATAAACTGACCTTATTTAAATTTAAAATAAAATTATTTAAATCATGATATTTTAAATAGAAATACGATATTATGCTAACTTTTAAATTTTGTTATTTTTTATTTAAATTAAAATATAAAATCATAAAAATGATATTAAATTATCATTTTATTTTATTGAATATTTGATTTATAAAATAACATGAAATTTGAAAGATAGTTAACATTTGTTTTTTAAAAGATATTTAGGTTAGTTGAAACCTAATTTTTCAAAATTGTAGGTTTAGTTTTAAAAAACTGAAATAAATATTTTTTTTTTATTTTCGAAAATATTAAATAAATTAATTAATTTAAAATTAAATAAATCCTATATGCAACTATCCAATCCAACTTGTTGCAGGAGTATGTGCTTTAGCTTGTTTGTAAGTTTTATAAAACTTATTATTGCTTGATCTAAATTGCCATGGTTAACTTGTTGACAGATCTAATGATTTGATTTTAACCCATGATTCAATTGTCAATAGGTCAAGTAAATAATTTGTAACAGGTAAATTTTACATTCTTCTTTCATCTGTGTATGACCTAGTAACATGATAGGATCCATCCAAATTTGTGTGTCTGTGTGAGCCTATACGTTTACTTTATGTTTAGATGCATATAGGTAGTTCATTTAGTTTTTTTTTAATTAAGATGAACTAGGTTGCTAAATAAAATGTCATAGATTTTATTTAAGCCCATTTAGTTTTTTGGGCCTATTCAATTAATAACAGTTGTTCATTTTAAGGTTAAATTCCTCTCTTTTGGGCCTTGTGTGAGAGTTAGGGGGCCAATAGCAATGGGTACGACATACTGAACCCAGCTCTCCCTCACATGAACAACCCCAACTGTGAAGGCCCATTTGCCTGATTTGAATAACTGTACTAGGTTAATTAAATTAGTTTAACCTAATAAAATTAATTAGCAACATAATTAATTTCAAAATAAATGGAATTATTTTTCATTCGTATATTTTGAAATTAATTTAAGAAAAATACACTTAGTTTAATGAAATTAATTCAAGATAAACTATATGTATTTTTCTTGTATTTAATTAAATATAGAATTATAACTAACTAGATTCTTTCTGAAACTTATTTTAATTATTTCATTAAATATTCCTATTTAAGTTGTAAATTAGTTATTTCTAACTAATTTTTTTTATCAACTTAAATTTGAATATCTGTTGAATGTCAAAATTAAGTTGAGGAATTCTAGGAATTAGTTATTGAAGATTCTTAGGATATTTTTTTAAGTTGAAAATTTGTTAAATTTTGGATCAACTTAAAATGGAATATCTTTCAAATTAAGTGGTTACAACTTAATTTATTATTTAATAAAATGTTGAAAGATATTTAAGTTGAAATTTTTTATTTTGGAACAACTTAAATTAGATATTTTTCAACTATTTATTTTATTATATTTTATATTTTTCGAAATTTTATATAATTATTATATAATGATTTTCGATAATTAAATATTAAAAATTAAATTAAAGTTAAAAATTAATTTTTAATTAATTTTGGACCAACTTTAAATTAATTAATTTTCATTAATAAAATATATGGATTAAAATAAATGATTAATTAAAAATACATTTTTTTAAATAATGAGATTTAATCAAGAGACATTCAATCTCCATTGTTGGTCTTACAATAGTTAAATGTTTTCAATATAACCTCGAGACGCTAGACTTCGTCCCCCTTATGGATGGTTATTCGTTGAAAGCATTTAACACTGTAAGATCTCATTTGATAAGTGTTTTGTAAGTTTTTGTCTCTATTAGACTCTGCCCTACAGTGACTACTTAGAGATAAACTTATAAAACATGAAACAATGGTGGAAGCTCATAAAATGAGAATAACCTTGACTCTCGCCTACCGGGACAACGTTGGATTCTCATTTTGATCGAATAAAAGTTTGCTAAAATGGTTTCCATTTTAGATGAGCTGACTACTCTATTCAACTTATGTTATCTTTGACGTCGCCTACCGGGACACTATATTTCATTATGTTGAAAACCTTGGAAAATAAAAATATGTTAGATTTTTAGTATTTTTGCAAATATATCTGATTACTTGTTATTTTTTGAACTTGTGTATGAATTTATTGAACCAAAAACTTACTTCTGTTTATTGATATTTGTAGTGCCAAAAATGTACAACCCACATCCCAACACTCATCTAGAAATTTCTTTTAGGAATGAACTTGAAAGTGTGAATAAAACTCCTTGTTAGACACTTGGTCATGATGAACATGAAATTCCACAAAGCAGGTAAGCTAGGAATTGTTCATTCTGAAGAGCAAAGAGTTCATAACACCAACAATCCTACTGCTTCAAGCTCAGTTGAGAAGATTAGAGAAAGTGATTCCACTTCCTCAGATTATACTTCACAACAGATTGAACCAACAATAACAACAATTCAAAAACGATCAAGCAGTTATGCTTTAGTTTTTGAATCATGTGTTTTAGAGAATCATAAATCCATCTGGATTCTTGATTCTGGATCTACAAACCATGTAAGTTGTTCATTGCAATTGCTTGAAAAGTGGAATTATTTTAAATCTAGAGAGTTGAAACTTAAAGTTGGTAATGGCGAAATGGTATCGGTTAGAGCTAGAGGAAAAGCCAAACTCAAGTTTCAAAACAAAATTTTGGAACTAGATAATGTCTTATTCATTCCAAATTTCAGTAGAAACTTGTTTCTTTTTCATGCTTACATTTACAATAATAAAAATTAGATTTTTTGAATTCTGGTTCTACCATTTCTCGAAATGACATTCAAATTTGTGTTGCATCCATGGAACATGGGCTTTATGTTCTAACACCAGATGAACCATTTGCCCTACATAACAAACTTTGTAAAGTAGCTAAACCTAGAAACCACAAAAAGTAAAAGATCGATAATGATGATAACACCTATCTATGGCATTTACGTTTAGGTCACATAGGCTATGACAGACTCAATAGGTTAACCAAAGACGGTCCATTGAAAAATGTCTTCTTAGGTGAATTACCTGTATGCGAGTCTTGCCTAGAAGGAAAGATGACCAAACATTCTTTCTCTGCAAAGGGAGAGCGTGCCAAGGAACCACTAGGCATTGTACATTCAGATCTTTGCGGATCACTGAATGTCAAAGCTAGAGGTGGTTATGAGTACTTTGTCACTTTCATTGACGATTCCTCTAGATATGGTCACATTTACCTTATGCATAAGAAATCTTAAAGGTTTGAAAAGTTTAAGGAATCTCTTGCATTGGCTCAAAACCAATTGGGTAAAACTTTAAAGATCTTGCAAACTGATAGCGGTGGAGAATATATGGATATGCAGTTCAAAGATATTTTGATATAACTTGGCATTGAATCTCAATTAACTGCCCCTAGCACTCCACAGAAAAATGGAGTTGCAGAAAGAAGAAATCGCACGATTTTGGAAATGGTTAGGTCCATGCTTAGCTACTCAACTCTACCTATGTCCTTCTAGGGATATGCAATTCAAATGGCGACTGACATTTTAAATGTTGTTCCATCTAAATCAGTCCCTAAGACACCTTTAGAACTATGGAATGGTCGTACACCTAGTTTACGCCATTATAGAATCTGGGGGTGCCCTGCTCATGTCTTAAGAAAGAAAGATGGCAAACTTGAAAAGCGAACTGAAGTTTGCATGTTTGTTGGAAATTCTAAATAGACTAGGGGTGGACTATTTTATAGTCGCAAGGATGATAAAGTATTTGTTTCCACAAATGCTACTTTCCTTGAAGATGACTATATTAAGAATTTCTAACCACAAAGTAAAGTAGTATTGGAGGAAATGCTTGCAGATATAAGTTCTTCTAATGTTCCATCCTCTTCTACTCAAGTAGAGGAAATCCCACTTCCTCGGTTGAACCTTTACAAGTTGATACAACCGAGAAAACTACCACTAAAGTTCCTGTTCAGAAGATTACTGCTCCTCGTCGTAGTGGGAGGGTTTCTACTAAACCGTCCCGTTATGGCTTGGATGGTGAAATCAATATGGTCATTGGTTACGGTATTGAAGACGACCCATTAACCTATAAACAGGCAATGGCAAATCCAGAACGGAAACGATGGTCAGCCGGCATGGATTCAGAAATGGATTCCATGAAAAAGAACAAAGTCTGGGAATATGTAGACACACCCGATGACTATCGTCCAATCAGATGTAAGTGGGTCTACAAGAAGAAAAGAGGCGCTGGAGGCGAATTCGAAAATTTTAAAGCTAGACTGGTCGCCAAGGGTTATACCAAAAGAGAAGGTGTGGACTATGAGGAAAATTTTAGTCTGGTCGCCATGCTCAAATCCATCTGAATTCTTCTCTCCATCGCAACTGCTTTCGATTATGAAATCTGGCAAATGGATGTCAAGACAGCTTTCCTTAACGAAATTCTTGAAGAAACCATCTATATGGAGCAACCAGAAGGCTATGTTCTTCCAGGGCAGGAAAAGAAAGTTTGCAAACTCAATAGGTCCATTTATGGACTTAAGCAAGCTTCTCGCTCCTGGAACAAAAGGTTTGATGAAATCATCAAGACCTACAGCTTTCTTCAAAAGAAGATGAACCTTGTGTTTATCAACTCAAGGAAAACCAAGTGGTAGTATTCCTAGTCCTTTATGTTGACGAAATTTTGATCATTGGCAACAATGTCAAGAAAATGACTGACATCAAGGAATGGCTAGACACTCAATTCGAAATGAAAGATTTGGGTGAAGCTACCTATGTTCTCGGTATTCAGATTATTGAAAACTGGAAGAACAGATCCCTTGCTCTCTCTCAAACAACTTACATAGATAAAGTTTTAGAGAGATTCTCAATTACCAACACCAAAGGGGCAACCATGCCTTCTAGATTTGGTATCCGTCTATCTAAGGAATAGTGTCCTATTGATCCTCAAGAGATAGAGGACATGAGAAGGGTTCCTTATGCTTCTGCAGTTGGGAGTCTAATGTATGCAATGCTATGCAGTAGACCTAAAATCTGTTATGCAGTAGGAATCGTGAGCAGGTATCAGAAAAATCCAGGACAGGAACATTGGAATGATGTTAAGCATATCTTGAAGTAATTGAAAAGTACAAGGCAATTCGTGCTAGTCTACAAGGGTGGTGCTTTAAATCCCGTAGGCTATACCGATTCAGATTTCCAGGCATATCTTGATGATAGGAAATCTACATCTGAGATGGTGTTTTCTCTTGGGGTGGGAGCAGTGGTTTGGAGAAGTGCTAAACAAACCGCGATTTCAGACTCTACCATGGAGTCAGAATACATAGCTGCTACAGAGGCTGCAAAAGAACTTTTCTAGCTTAGAAAGTTCTTCACTGGACCCGATGTCGTCCCTGGAATGGAAAAACACTGGTTTTGCTTTGTGATAACACTGGAGCGATAGCCAACAGTAAGCAGCCTAGCTACAAGAGAAGCAAGCATATCGAAAGGAAGTATCACATCATCAGAGAATATGTGGCAAGAAGGGATGTACTGGTGGAAAAAGTGGACACAAAGGACAACCTAGCAGATCCATTCACCAAGGTCTTGGCATGAACTGCATTTGAAAAGCACCGTCAGAATTTAGGATTAATTGAAATGTACTGATTATTTTATATTAGTGCAAGTGGGAGTTTGTTGGGTTTTATGCCCTAAATAAAACTCCATTTCAATGTAATCTTTATCTTTTAAATATCAATAAAGAAACAGAAGTATTTTCATCACTTATTTGTGTGTCATTTGGTTCATGTTATCATTTACTTGTTTATTTGATTTATAAATTCCTCCAAACCCATATCACATTTATATCCTTGTTTATTGTGTCGTCAGCACAGTGAAAAGTAATCAAGATTATGTGACTAAATATATATTCCTAGATTTATCAGTACACAGGGTTTAACTGATATGTGAATCTACAACATAGTTTACTTGCACCTTGGATAAGTGCTATGTTCTTTCCAAAGCATTGGTTAAAGTAAAGCTTGGGTTGGGTGCATGGAGTATGCATCAGAAGGGACCGATATTGAACTTTGATTTAGATATATTAAACTTACCGTAATATCTATTCAATTCAATATCACCTAGTTGATCCTAGATCAAATGATCTTAATCCTGATATGGTTAGGTTCAATCTCAGGAGTATTACACATGTTCTTTGATTTGTTAGTTAAGCCTACTTTTTGGTCAGGGTGATACGTATATTTTGGGAACATGGTAGTACAATTGAGTGGGAGCGCTAAACATAGATATGTTATCTATAGCTTCTATCTAACAAAAAGAAGTGAAATGATGATTTCCTTCGAGCTTGGCTAAAACGTGATAAGTGGTTGAGTACTCATTTCAGTTCACTGAAATATCATTTATACGGGGCTAAGTGTTTTAAGGATAAAATACATTGAAGGGTGTAACGGTAATTTAATCCCTATACAATGTAAATCATCTATAGAGGATCATTGATTATTGGGATTATAACAATAAATAATTGATAGCGTATCTATATGGTGGAACATATAGAGCGTTCTATATAGCTGAGAGTGCAATTCCAAGTTCTATACGTGGATGCAACAAGGAATTAATAAGTCAGTGAATTTACCCGGTAAGTTCTAGGTCTACTTATTGGAAGCTCAGATATATTGGCCCATGGTCCCCATACTAGTTGAGACAATACTACTTGTAAGACTCAGTTAATTGATTTTGATTAATCAATTATAATTCTAAAATTAGACTATGTCTAGTTTGTGAATTTTCACTAAGCAAGGGCTAAATTGTGAAGAAAGAGTTTCTAGGGTACATTTGTTAATTAAGAGACTTTGTTTAGTCTAATTAATAAATATATTAAATGACAATATTATTTAATAATTAATTTTTAGTTATTAAATAATTGGAATTGGCATTTAAATGGTTAAATTGGAAAATTGGCATTTTTGAGAAAATGAGATGTAGAAATATTAAAACAACAAAATTGCAAAAGTGGGGCCCATTATCCTTAACGATGGTCGGCCACTTATGAAGGGTATTTATCATTTATTTTTTCATTGTTTCAATGCCAAATAAATCTAACCTAACCCTAGGTGGTTGACTATAAATAGGTAGTGATGGCTTCAGGAAAAAGATGATGTATCTTATTTCTTCAGAGAAAAACTGAATGCCTTCTTCCTAAACCTAGCTGCCACCTTCTCTCCCTCTTCTTCACTTCTGAAAACCGAACCCTATAGTGAGTGAGTGAGTGCGCACACACATCAAGTGGTACCTCAATCATAGTGTGGAAGATTGTGAAGAATCCAAATTCAAGAGAAGGACATTCGAACTCATATCTTGGTGATACTCTGCGACAGAAAGGATACAAGGGTTAAAGATCTGAGTGGAAGGAGACATTATATTCCGCTGCAACCACTGTAATGTTTCTTATACTTTATATGTGTTTATTTTATATTGTATTAGAAGTTCATATTTAGGATGTTAAATAACATACTTGTTAGTAAATCTAAGATCCTGGTAAAATATTTCCAACACCTTTGCATTATTTCTTCCATTTTAGAAATTCTGAGAATCTTTCAAGCTTCTTTGTTGAAAAACCAGCACCAAATTTGCTCAAGAACTTGCATGCCATCTTTGTCCTTAACATTTTTTCTACGAGTTTAATCTGATTTAAGTTTCGACTTCACGCACTCAAAGAGGTCCTCACTATGTTCAGTGATTCACTGATCGTTGCGTTGGTCATCGTCCCAAACCCCATCTTCAAACAGTAAGTGGCTTTTCTTCTTAACATCTCACATGTTTGTTATGTTGTATTTATGGATTTAATTGTCGCCTTATTTGTTTATATCGTTGTCATCTCATTTGGTTTTAGTAACTTTTAGGGTTGAACTGTATTTGGGTAAATATTATGGTTTAGATAATACTTAAGTTTTACAGAACCTTCAATTCATCACCTTCTGGTTTGATAAAATTCTTTCTAGGAATTGGGATTGCTTTCTTCTTGCAGCAATGTCCCAATCTAGTTCAAAAGTTTATCGTCCAGAAGATTTAGAAATTGAGTTCCTTGCCGTCCCTTACAAACCAACATTTCAAAACCCACATCCAAATTAGAGATAAATAATGAAAGGGTTAGGGAACACTTAGTACAAATCCATTTGGAAGATAATGCTAGTTGCCACAGACGCTTCTTGCAAGAAATTTCAGAAGGCAAACGCTGATTCTTGTGAGATGCGGCTTGGCCTAAACCTCCCAGTGTGTCCTCTATTCCTTTGGCTAAACCTCTGTTTTTACCCAAAGTCACGATTGCTTTTTAACCAGGTGACTTGGACATTGAAATAATGTCTCCCAAGCCACGTAAATCAAAGACTCCCTAGGACCCTAACGTCACCTTTGAAGCCGAGTTAATAGAATCGAATGTGAAAATTATCGCGGGCTATGTAGGCAATTCACTGAGAACTTGTGGAATTGAGTATGGGAAAGAATGCCGAGTTCAAAGATAGCTTCTTTTAGACGACCAGTCTCTCCCCAATTGGCACAACCACCTTCTGCATAATTCGTAAGTGATTGTTCTCATTAGGCTAGGTTAAATTAATCCATGTCTTTTTATTCTAAGTTATCTGATTGAAGTTTTGTTTTTGCCAACCCTTTCGTAAAGACCTGCCCCTATTGACTCTTCCTTATGGCCTTAGGTCGTGTGACTTCCTTCTCAGCGAGGTCAATTTGAGATCTGTGGACCTCCTTATTGACAAGGAATTTACTTGTGATTAAAAATATCCCAAGTATTCTTCTTGGCAGCAGGTTCCCGTCCCAGATGGGGATACGGCCTGAGATCGCATGGCTTGGGCACAATACCTTCAAAACACTGCCTCTCGGGAAGCTGGTGAAGGAGCATCTCGAGGTAATCAATGTGGTTGGTCACCCACACTATTTAGGACTGAATGCACCACTCTAGTTGCATTCCAAGATAGTCGCTTTAATTTTTATATTTGGAACCCTCTCCTAGTAGATCGCATAACACATAGGTTTGACAGCTGGTACCCTAGATTTCATGTCCAAATTAATTGTAATGAGTCGTATTATGGTATAGTCGAGCAATATGGTGCCATGATAGATTGGGCGAGCTGGAATTTAGAACCAGTTGATCTCTTTGATATATTCAAGATTACGGGTTGTAGGGATTTTAGTGGGTATTATGGTCTTTCTACCCCATCTTCTAGTCATACCCCGTCTTCTAGTGACTATGGTAATTTCCTTAGGCAGAAAATTATACCCTAAACTCCCCTTTTACTTTTTTATAATTAGTGTTAACATTTTTATCTCGACTCGGAGACATGCACTTCGAGGATGTAATGTAGAGGAAAGGGAAGAAGAGAGTGACCAACTCAGGAGCTCCTTCAGATATTGAGGTGGAGCCTCTTAAAAGGCAAAAGAAATCCATTGCTTATAAAAATAAGAAAGCCTCCGAGCCTATCAACCTCGAGGTCTCTAAGACCGAGACTCAGGATCAAACTCCTCCTCTGGTCAACGCAAGTACCAACGAGCCTCTCCCCAACACAACTCATGCCTCCGCCTCCTCGAGACAGACCATCGAAATGTTGTATGCCAAGGTAGGGAAGGCTGGCTCGGAGTTTGCCCAAGAGTTTAGGGCTGCTTGCTGGCGCCAACTCAAGGCTCTCCTTCCCCATAATTGGGATTTAATCAATCATGGGGATTGGGAAGGTATGGTTACAAGGGGTTTGTCTCATACCCTCTTGGTAAGTTTATTGCCTTAGTCTGTATACATCTTTCATCTCTTTTCTTCTTCCCCCTCATTTTTTATACATCCTTGTTTGTGAATCTTCACGCGTCTTTCATCTCTGATGCCTCTCAGCGGCGAACTATAGAAAGGATAAAATAATTGGAGAGCGAGGTCCAAAACTCACTAGGCCAACGTGAGGTCATAGTCAAGAAATGGAATGATGCTCAACAAGAAATTAATCACATTACCAAAGAAATCGGGAGGATGAAGAAGAGTCTTGAAGATGCTGAGAGGGCAACAAAATCTGAAACTAATGAATGCGAGGAGCTCAAAAGAGTGCTCGAAGGGAAAAAGGCCGAAACCAAAGATCGATGTAACAAAGTTGGCCTTCGTACTGTTTATCGAGCTTTGATGGAAAATCCAGGCATAGACACAAGCTTCTTGGAGAAAGATGAAGTGGAAATTCTTGCTTATTGCGAGAAGACTAGGAAGGAGGAGGAAGAGGCCGAGGCGGTAGAAGAAGAGGATCCATCCAAGTCTCTTACAATGTAGGCTTGGTTATTTATTTATTTATTTTTTTTGTAAGGAAATGGCCCTTAGGCCGAGACAATGGTTTGCCCCTTGTGGCACTTTTTATGTTGTAAAGACAAATTTGCCAGGTTGGATGGCCAACATGGTTTTTCTCTTTATTTAATTCCTCGTACTTTTGTGTTTGAACTTTAATACATAATTGTTTGCTTGCATTTTATTCACAATTTAAACAATCATATTTTGATCATATACAATGTGCTTTAGGAAATTTCCATTGCTCGTTTATTCTTTTAATATTGAGCAGTTAGTTAATTGACTACTATATGCACGAGCAGTTTATTATTTCTGCCTCGCGATAACAGTTATAATCTGTTTTCAAGCAAACTTGAATATACTTATAATGATCTCATCACTTTGTATATTTTTGATTGCTTGCATGAATAGTTAGATTGTCTATTCATACACTAGGTTTAAGTACTTTTATCAAGACACATTGATGCCTTGTTTAATACTTTCCTATACAGTGCGAGTCGCTAATACTCAAATTCACACACAAGTTATGAGTTATATCTCATTTATAACTTTTGATTTTCCTTTCTCGTCAGATAGGTTTTTAATCAAAGAGTTATGATGGTTTGATCCCTTTCTCGTGAGAAAGGTTTGATCAAAGAGTTATGATGGCTTGATCCCTTTCTCGTCGGAAAGGTTTGATCAAAGAGTAACACTATATCATGTATATTTCCAGATAAATAAATTCTGGTTAATCATACACATATGCCCCTCAAGTAATTTCAAAGAGTAACACTTTGTAATTACTTGAATAAAAATAGAAATGATTAACTTTATTCATAACCGAGGTTCAAAACACTTCATCAAAAATGTGAGTTATAATCATTTTATCACTATTCCATGTCCCAGTGAGGCATTTGTAAAACTATGCCTGCCTTTTATCAGTTAGTAGAATCGAGCCAATTTATAAACCCTGGTTCCAACTACCGCTTCAACTAAGCTTTGATTTTCTCAGGGTTTGCTTCAATGCCCCTCGCGTCGACTATGAATCCTAAAAGTTTTCCTAAGGAAAACAATCCTTAATATTTTGAAGCACTCCGCGAGGTCCGAGGTATGGAAAACACTCCTATGGGCACGTCTCTTGTCTTTCGGAATCCAAGCGTCTCCTTTCTTGTCTCTTTGCTGGGTAATTTGTATCAACATTTAAATGATGGTAGATAATGTTAGGGTCAATCCTTATCATATCTCCATGGCTCCAGGCGAACTGATCCTGGTTTGCCCTTGAAAAACTTATTAGCTGCTATTTCAATTGTTCAACCAGGTTCTTCCCAATGCAAACACACTTTGTGGGATTTCCTGGGTCCAGAATAATTTCTTCCAATTCTTCAATTGGTTTCAGTAATCTTCTTTCACCTAAAATCTGAGGATCAAGATCTTTGCCCTTCTCATTGCTTTCTTCTATTAAGATCGCCATCGGCTGGCGACCGACTTTTCTATACTGTAGCTCTATACGATAGCATTCGCGAGCCAATATCTGATTACCTCACACTACTCCCACACCCATTGGTGTCTGAAACTGCAGTGGTAAGTGCTTGATGGAACTAATTGCCCTTAGTTTGATTAATACTGGACGACCCAGTAGTATATTGCAAGCTGACGACGAGTCGAAAATCAAAAAGTCTCAGTCGCAAAGGTACCTCACCCAATAAATCCCCAAAGTTATACCACAATATAATCAGAGGCTCTTCACTTTTTATTTTCATCACGTACCTCTTTTGGGCGTTATTGTTCCTCTCCTGCAATATGCAGTATTCCCGAGATAACCAGGATATCCTCTCCTTCAATAGGAGGACGTTGTAATCCTTGGTTGCTTAGGTTGTTGGGTGGATTGGACTAGTTATGTACATTGCCCTGCCCTTTTATATATTGCTTAAAATGGCCTCGCGCGATGAGACTCTCTATCTCATCTTTCAACTGACGACACTCTTCTGTTGTATGCCCAATATCTTTATGGAACTTACAGTATCTGGTGGGATCCCTTTTACATCTCGCATGCCTCATGGGCTTAGGTTTACTAAATGCAAGCTTGTGCTCATGTGCGAGGTAGATATTATTCTGAGTTCCATTAAGCTCGGTATAGATAGTGTAAACTGGCACGTACTTATTGTGCTTCTTTTGTTTCTTGCTAGCTCGCATTATAGTGTTCAAATGCGAGACTGGATCAGTGGTCTCGTCGTATGACAAGACGTGGGGGTTTTTAAGTCCCTGGGGAAAAGGAGTATTCATGATATCTAGATGGTACGACTTGAGTTCTTCATCTGAATCATACCCCTTTTTTTTTCCTTGCTCCATGACTTGATACCTCCTGAACCTATTCTCCAACTCATCTATTTGCAATTGGATCAGATCCCCTCGCTTTGGACCAAGTTGTTGGGGAAGATCAGGTATTTCTGGGTTCAAGTGTTCTCGTAGATGTGGTTGGTTATGATGGCTGGCGGAATTCGTCCTACTCATAGACTGTGTCCTTCTTATGGACCTCGTCCCTAAGTGACTTGCAGCCTTACTCGTACCTATGCTTCCTCGATCATTCTTGCGACGATTACTTTCTCCTCCTCGTGCTGATCGACTGTGGGTTCTTGTGTGCCGCGAGGTAACACTCGTCTCTTCACACCTCGTTCTTCCTGTTGGGTTTTGTGCCCTAAATAAAACCCATTTCAATATAATCAGATTTACTTATTAATAAAGATCAGAAATAACATTTTATGTTGCATGGTTCACATGATTTATTTGATGATTATATATATAATGTATGAATTCTATTTAAGTCCAGAACATATGAATTTGTTCAAGATTATAGTGTTCTCAGCACAGTGGAATATAATCTTAATTATATGTTCGAAAGTTTATTCCCTGATTTGTTAGAACACTGGATTTAGACTGACATGGTATAATCAGCGATAGGTATTCTTACACCTTGGAAAAGTGTTATGTCCTTTCCAGGACCTTGGCAAAGTTTACCAGTATCGGATGTATAGAGTATACATCGAAAGGGACCGATATTGAACTTTGATTAAATATATTAGAATTTACCGTAATATCTATTCAATTCAATATCACCTGTTGATCCTAGATCAAATGATCTTAATCCTGATATGATTAGGTTCAATCTCAAGAGTGTTATTAGTGTTCTTTGATTTGTTAGTTAAGCCTACTTTTGGGTCAGGGTGATACGTACATTTTGGGAACACGGTAGTGCAATTGAGTGGGAGCGTTAACATAAATATAGAATCTATAGCTTCTGTCTGGCCAATAGAAAGTAAAGGATGATTTCCTTCGAGCTTAACCAAACGAAAATAAATGGTGGAGTACTCATTTCACTTAGCTGAAATATCATTTATACAGGGTTAAGTGTTTTAAGGATAAAATACATTGTAGGGTGTTACGGTAATTTAATCCCTCTACAATGTAAATCATCTATATAGAGGATCATTGATCAAACTAGGATTATAACAATGGATAACTAATGACGTATCTATATCGTGGAACATATAGAGCGTTCTATATGACTGAGAGTACAATTCCAAGTTCTAAGAGTGGATTCAATAAGGAATTAATAAGTTAGGGAATTTACTTGGTAAAAGCAGTTCGACTTATTGGAAGCTCGGTTATATAGACCCATGGTCCCCATACTAGTTGAGACCATACTGCTTGTAAGACTCAGTTAATTTTTAATTAATCAATTATAATTCTAAAAGTTAAACTATGTCTACTTTATGAATTTTCACTAAGCAAGGGCGAAATTGTAAAGAAAAGAGATTTTAGGTTTATTTATTAATTAAGATACTTTATATGTCTAAATTAAAAAATATATTAAATGGTAATATTATTTAATAATTATTTTTAAGTTATTAAATAATTAGAATTGGCATTTGAATGGTTAAATTGGAAAATTGGCAATTTTGAGAAAATGGGAATGAAAAATAACAAAATGGGAAAGTTGCAAAGTGAGGCCCAATTTCCTATTATGGACCGCCCACTATGCATAGGCTTTTACCATTTTATTTTTTCATTATTTTAATGCCACACAATTCTAACCTAAACCTAGAGGGAATTCTATAAATAGAAAGTGTTGGCTTCAGGAAACTCATAACTTTGCACATTGTTTCCTTCAGAGAAAAGCCAAGCCGCCCCTTCTCTCTCTTTTCTTCTCTAAAATTTCGAAAATCCTTGAGTGATAGAGTAGTGCCCACACACATCAAGTGGTACCTCAATCATAGTATGTAAGACTATGGAAAATCAGCATCAAAGGAAGGAGAGAAAGAGATTTAGATTCAAATCTTGATAATGCTCTGCTACAGAAAGGAATCAAGGGCTAGAGATCTGAATGGAAGGAGTCATAATATTCCGCTGCACCCAATGTACGATTTTCTTAAACTCTTATGTGTTTATTTTCATTGTTTTAGAATTTATATTAGGATGTTAATAAAACATACTTGGTAGTAAATCTAGATCTTGGTAAAATATTTCCAACAACTGGTACCAGAGCCATGGTAATGATTTACTTTCATGTAATATGAATTAAAATGATGTTTTATATGTTTTGTGTTGATTTGGATGGTTTCATGTTGGTTTATGTGCTTATATGATGAATGTATATGTTGTACGAATTTTTTCCATGAATTTTTTTTTTCTATTTTTGAAATTATTTTATTTGAATTCCTTGTGAAAGATTAAGCAATTTTCGTTTTATAGAACTCGATTCCAATAGAAATTGAGAAAGTTGTGAATTTTGAAAAATTGGGAAATATTTATGTTGGGTTAATTCCAAAAATTGCGATTTTTGGGGGTTTTTCCCCCAAAAATCCAATTTTTTATGGGATTGTTTTCCAAAATTCATTTTTCCAATTTTAAATATTTCTAATTTTAAATATTTCCAATTTTAAAATATTTTAAATTTGGAATTTTTCCAATTTTAAATATTTCCATTTTGGAATATTTCCAATTTTAAATATTTCCTATTATGGTAAGATTTAAAATTTGTTAACTTCTTTAATTTTTATATATTATTTAATTATAAGATTAAATATTTTGATATTTAACATATTTTAAATTAAAAGATAACTTTATCTTTTTATTTAAAATATTATATTAAAATTATCTTATATGACAAATTAAATAATTAATAAATTTGAAATTAACATAGATATTTTTATAGGTACACTTACCATAAGATTTTCAAATTCAAAAGTTTGTTATTTTATTAAATATTTAATTATTTATAAATTATAAGTTTAAAAATGATATTTTTCTATATATATCATTTTTTTTCTTATTGGAAATTTATAAATCATATCTTAAATATTTAAATAACTTAGATATTTTGTAGAAACTTGAATATTGCTTAATTCGAGATATTTTGACATATAATTATGGTAATTATTATTTATTTATTATTTTCCTAAAATAATAATTATCTAACCAAATCTATTTTAAAATTGGTTTATTTTATTAAATTATAAGATTTGAAAGTGATATTGAAGATTCTTTCTTTCAAATCATTGATCTTATTTGATATTTAATTTAATTTGATTCAAATAAACCTAGATATTTTAAAATTAGTTTCTTCATTTTGAGATTTTGAGGTTTGTTTTTAACAACCCTAAATTTTCAAAATTTAATTGGTTAGTTTAAGAATAATAATTTAATTTTTATTAATATCTTATTTCACATCTGTTACATGGACAATGTTTGTTTGTTTATTTATTTATATTTTTTATTCAATTTTTTTTAACAAACCTATTATTTATTTGATCTAAATTGCTATGATTAACTTGTTCACAGATCCAATGATCTGATTTTAATCATAGTCCAATTGTCAATAGATCTTATGAATAACTTGTAACAGGTAAATTTTGTACTTCTTTCATCTGTGTAAACCTAGTAACATGATAGGGCCCATCCAAATCTTTTGACCTGTGTGAGCCTATATGTTTGCTATTGGGCTTAGATGCATATAGGAAGCCCATTTAAGTTTTACTAAGTAAATGGACTAGGTTGCTAAAATAAAATTTGACATAAGTAATTTTATTTAGGCCTAATTAGATTTGGGCTTATTCAATGAATAACAATTGTTTATTTAAAGGTTAAATTCCTCTCTTTTGGGCCTTGTGTGAGAGTTGGGGGCCAATAGAAGTGTGTAAAGCCCGCTTAGTTAATTTGGAAATTAGCAGTTATTTATGTTAATCAGGAAATTATTTATAGCCATTTAAATAATTTATTATGGAATTCAGATATGCATAATTATGTCTTCAGTAGTTTTGTTTCGCATTTCCGGTGTCCGGTATTTTGGAACGCGGCGTTTGGCTCAGTAGAAATCACAACTTAGTATGTTAGTATTTTGGGGACGGGTTTAGACATTGGGAATGTCGGGAATGGCCGGGAATTTAGAATGTCCCAAAAATACCCCGTTAGTATGATTTTCATGATTTTATGGTGGAGGGGCAAAATGGTCTTTTTGCCCCATTAGTGTTTTGTTTTATGTGATTTATTAAATGGAAAAATAAGTGTTTATGTTATTAAATGTTGGCTGAAATAAATGAATAAATGTGATATATATATTACCTTTTCTCTCATTTTCAAACACTTAGTTATTTTTGAAGAAATTTCCAAAAACACACACACACAACTCTCTCTCTCTTTCGGCCATCTTTGAGCAGCAAGGAGGGGGAATTTTCTTGGTGATTCAAGTCTTTCTTGTGTTGATTTTTGTGATCCTTAGTTGCTTGTAAGTGGTTCTCAACCTTACTTTGTGTTTTATTCAAGAAAATGATGAAAAGTGTTGAAAATGCATGTGATTGTGAAATGTTCTTGCTGCTGTAATTTTGTTGTTAATTTATGAATTCAAAGCATGATTTTTGATGATAAATGAGTTGTTTGAAGCATGAGTAGCTAGGTTGTTCAAGCTTTTAATTTATATGTGAAAATTGATGATTTTTGTGAGAAAATGCCATGTTTTGTTTCTGTATAATTGCTGGTTGTTATTGTTAGTTTGCAGAGGTGTTTTAATGCTTAGTTAAATAGAATTAACTAGGCTAGGGTGCATGCTAGTGGGTTTAACCAAGTTTGAGTTCTTGAACTCAAAGCTTGGTCTTCAATGGTGAATTTTGCATGTGGGATTTCTGGGTAGGTTTGATGCTCTAGAATTGTTATTTGGGACCTATGGAGGAGGTCTGGAAAGTTTGGGATCAATTGGGTTCGAATTGGTCATGATATGGGAATTTTTGGTTGCTGCCTGCGAGGAACCGGAATTCCGGTTGAGCATCCGGAATTCCGGATGGGGGTTCAGATTTTCCCAGAACCGGAATTCCGGTTGGGCAACCGGACTTCCGGATGGGGGATTTTTCGAACCCTAGTTTTCCTCGTTTTTGGGTTTTTAGGGGTATTGCCATGCTTTTTATCGATAGGGAAACTTTTAGTTTCAAGTTTTAGTCCCCGGAAGTGATTTAGCGTGTCACTTATAGCGTTGTGATTTTTATGGTTTAGGAGCCGATGTCCGCCGTTCGGCTTCGATTCGGTCGGGTTGACCGCACACCCGAAATCGGAATCCGGGTAAGATTAGTATAACGGTATGCATATGTAGATTACATGTTTAGCGTGCATGTAGGAAGCCCTGTTAGATTACATTAGATATGTATTTAGGCTTCGAACCATCCAACCTGTCACGTCGGTACGGTGGAGTATGACCGGCGGAGTATGACCGGCTCGGCCGATCAGCCGACACCGGTTGGTGGTTCGATCTTATTGACCTATCCCGTCGGTACAGCCGGAGTATGACCAAGAATCGGAGTATGACCGGTTCGACCGATCGGGAAGATACTTGTCAATAGTACCGTCCCCCGAACGTTCAAAACTCGGTACCATGTTGGACATGGCGGTAGTGCTCGGCACCATGTTGGACATGGCGATGGCGGGACTCGGTATCGTGTTGGACACGGCGGTCGGTTTTATGTATGATATTAGTATGCTTTTCTTGCGAGTCCGTCGACTCACGGTTTACGTTGCATGTGTAGGTAAAGGCAAGGCGATTCTTGATGGACCGTGAGCGAGCTTATGAGATTGTACATGTCGGGGCGGTTAGGCTGGAGCGTACGATCCTCGGGACGACGGGGCCGAGATTTTTGTAATCGTCGTTAGACGACTTTCATTTTGATGTAAAAGTTGAACAGTTAAAAAGTTTGTAAATATTTTTATAAATCGGGATCCCGAGACTTTTTGGTAAAATGGTTTATAAGTTTAATGAAAAAGCAAAATTTTAATTAATCACGTTTTTCCATAAACCTCGTTGATTAGCAACGAGCTGCACAGTACGTTTAAAAAATCACGTAATACGCCTATGCTAGTTAGGGTGTTACAATTTGGTATCGTAGCCAGGTTGTCTTCCGAAGATCGTCACGACATGTACAATCATCATCAGCAGTTAGCTCGGTTCACGGTTCAGTAAGCCTTTATTGCTTTAGTAGTTTATTTTATTCAGTTATGAAAAAGAAAAGCCTGTTAGGAAGCATGTTAGTAGCCTGATAGTAGAATAGGCGCATGTTTCATTTCTAATTTCCAAATTAAGCGGCATTAGTAAGCTCGCCTTGAATACGACCTGATATGCCAACTCTAGGTTTCGCAGCGGTTCTAACTAGATGGACGCCGGGCGGACTACCGGAGTCGAGGCAACTCCGTGGGGTCGAATCGGGGAGAGGGAGCTCGGTTTCCCCCACTGCTGGGGGCCGAGGTAGAGGTCCCCGAGGCGGGGCTCGTGGTCGGGGTGATGAGAACCCGCCACAGCTGCTCGAGCTCCCGGCCGATCGGGGAGCCCCGAACCGGGAGTTGCGGTTTGCGGAAATGCAAGCCGGGATCGAAGAGCAAGACCTCGAGATTCGTAGGTTGAGACGACGGGGTGCTCCCGCGGCCCCGGTGCCGCAGTTCCGGTGGCACCCGCCCCGCCGCCTGTGCCGAGATGGTAGTGGCGGCCCATAGATTGGAGCCTTTGTATGAGAGGTTCCGAAACAAGCACCTCCGTATTCCCGGGAGGTCCGGATGTGTCGAAAGCCGAGCGGTGGCTTACGGTGATCACCGAATTCGAACTTTATGGGTGTCACCGCAACGACGTAGTGGTGTGCGCCACATTTCGGGCCTGTGAGGATGCCCTGGTATGGTGGGACATGGTGTCTCAGATTCACGATGTCACCACCATGACTTGGGAGAGGTTCCAGGAACTTTTCAACGCGAAGTACTACAACGAGGCGGTTAGAAGCGCCAAGAGAAAGGAATTCGTTCACCTGACCCAGCGGGAGAACATGAGTGTCACTGAGTATACTACTCGGTTGTGGCCAGGTTGGCGAGGTTAGCCTCGGGAATTGTGCCGACCGACTTCAGCAGAAAGGAGAAGTATCTGGACGGGTTGAATCCCAAGATCAGGCATGACCTGATGATTACCACGTACGACGACGCACCACCTACGCTCGGATGGTGGAGAAGGCACCGCGAGCCGAGGGCGCGGTGGGGTGCATGTCGAGTCGGCTAGTACTCGGTTGGTGGCGGAGCTCCTACCCCTCCCGCATCGGGCTTCGGCGGGGAGTAGTGGTTCGGCCATTGATCGGAGGAAGAGGGCACCCATCGCTTCGGCGGCTCGAGTCGAACAAGAGGTTCCGGGGAACCCGAACGAGAGGAGTCGTCCCGGTGGTAATGAGACTCGCTTCTCCTACCCCGAGTGCCCTAGCTGCAAGAGGCACCATCGGGGAGAGTGCAAGGGGCGGGGATGCTTTCATTGTGGCATGCCCGGCACTTCAAGAGGGAATGTCCCCGGCTCCGCCGGAGGCACCGAGAGCTCCGGCGATGCCCACTCCGGCCCGGGGTATTCGCGATCACGCAGCCGATGCGGATGCCGGCCCATCGGTTGTTACAGTCGGATTCTTATTAACGACTCGTTTTATTCGATCTTTGTTTGATTACGGGGCTACACGTTCTTATGTGGCGGCCGAGTCTTTAGTAAATTGGGTAGACCCTTTGATCGATATGAGTCAGGGTTTGGAACCCCGTTACACAGCGGAGAATTGGTTATCTCCAATAGGTGGATTAGGTCTATGCCGATCAGGATAGATGGTAGAGAGTTAAGCGCTGATCTGATAGAGATGAGCTTAGTCGAATTTGATATTATTTTAGGAATGGACTTCCTATCTAAATATTCGGCGAGCATTGACTGTAAGAGGAAGATGGTGGTCTTCCAACCGGAAAGTGAAGAACCGTTCGTATTTGTGGGTTCGGTTCAGGGATCTCGGATTCCGGTGATCTCGGCTATGTCAGCGAGAGAATTATTGCACGGTGGGTGCTTAGGGTTTCTGGCCGTGGTGGTGGACACCACTCGGCCGTACACCATTCGGCCGAAGGACATCGAGTGGTTCGGGAATTTTTGGACGTTTTTCCCGAAGAACTTCCAGGGTTACCACCTCATCGGGAGATCGACTTTGTGATTGACTTGGCACCAGGGGTGGATCCGGTTTCCAAAGCCCCGTATAGGATGGCTCCAGCTGAACTTAAGGAGTTAAAGATTCAGCTCCAGGGGTTGCTTGACATAGGGTTCATTCGGCCCAGTGTGTCACCTTGGGGAGCCCCGGTTTTGTTCGTGAAGAAGAAGGATGGATCTATGAGGATGTGCATCGACTACAGAGAGTTGAACAAGCTGACGGTGAGGAATAAATATCCATTACCTAGGATCGATGACTTGTTCGATCAGCTTCAGGGGAAGACGGTCTTTTCTAAGATTGATCTCCGTTCGGGTTATCATCAGTTGAGGATCCGAGAGGAGGACATTCCAAAGACGGCTTTCCGCACTAGGTCTGGACACTACGAGTTTCTGGTTATGTCATTCGGACTAACCAATGCTCCCGCATTCATGGACCTGATGAATAGAGTATTCAAGGATTTCCTCGATATCTGTGTAATTGTGTTTATCGACGACATCCTCGTGTACTCTCAGTCAGAAGAGGAGCATGAGTTACATCTTCAGATGGTACTGCAACGACTTCGAGAACATAGACTCTACGCCAAGTTCAAGAAATGTGAGTTCTGGTTGTCTCAGGTGTCCTTCCTAGGGCACATTGTGAGTAAAGATGGGATCAAGGTGGATCCCGGGAAGATTGAATCCGTCAGGGATTGGCCGAGACCGAAGACAGTGACAGAGATCAGAAGCTTCTTGGGGTTAGCTGGGTACTACCGTAGGTTCGTGGAGGGGTTCTCCAAAATTTCAATGCCCCTAACCGAGCTTACAAAGAAGAATCAGCGATTTATCTGGACAGATAAATGCGAAGCTAGTTTTCAGGAGCTGAAACAGAGATTGATTACTGCTCCGGTACTAGCTTTGCCTTCGGACGAGGAGAAGTTCGTGGTCTATTGTGACGCATCCAAACAAGGTTTGGGGTGCGTATTGATGCAAGCCGATCGGGTTATCGCTTACGCCTCCCGTCAGTTAAAGGATTATGAACAGCGATACCCGACTCATGATTTAGAATTGGCCGCAGTGGTTTTTGCACTGAAAATTTGGCGGCATTACTTGTATGGTGAGAAGTGCGAGATCTATACCGACCATAAAAGTCTCAAGTATTTCTTTACTCAGAAAGATTTGAACATGAGACAAAGGCGTTGGTTGGAATTAGTGAAGGACTACGATTGTGAGATCCTCTACCATCCCGGGAAAGCCAATGTTGTGGCCGATGCCCTGAGCAGAAAGGGTCCCGGGCAAGTAGCTAGCATGGTTCAGATCTCACCTCAGCTAGCAGGGGATATGGTTAGGTCCAGCATTGAGTTTGTGGTAGGTCAGCTACACAACTTAACGCTGCAATCTGATCTGCTAGAAAGAATAAAGGTTGCTCAGACAACAGATCCGGAGTTAGTGAAGATCCGAGATGAGGTATTGGCTGGTCAAGCCAAAGACTTTTCAGTGTCAGATAGTGGAGTGCTTTTGTATAAAGCCAGGGTTTGTGTCCCGAACAGTGTGGACTTGAGGAACGAGATCTTTGAGGAGGCTCATTCTACTCCATATTCTCTACATCCCGGCACCACCAAGATGTACCAAGATTTGAAACCGTACTTCTGGTGGAGCGGTATGAAGAAGAATTTGGTAGAATTCGTTTCGAGATGCCTCACGTGTCAGCAGATCAAGGCTGAACATCAGAGACCAGCAGGGTTGTTGCAGCCTCTAACCCTACCAGAATGGAAATGGGAGGATATTACTATGGATTTTGTGGTCGGATTACCTAGGACCACGGGTATGTTTGATTCCATCTGGGTAGTGGTGGACCGATTTACGAAATCTGCTCATTTTCTGCCGGTCAGAACAACATTTTCAGTGGATCAGTTGGCAGAACTGTACGTCAGGGAAATAGTGAGACTTCACGGGGTACCGAAGTCTATTGTTTCGGACAGGGATCCGAAATTCACCTCCAAATTTTGGCAGAGTTTGCAACGAGCAATGGGTACGAAGCTAAAATTCAGTACAGCATTCCATCCTCAGACAGATGGTCAGTCCGAAAGGACAATTCAGATATTGGAGGACATGCTGAGAGCCTGTGTTATGGACTTTGTGGGCTCATGGAATAAATACCTACCGTTAATAGAGTTTTCGTACAACAACAGTTATCAGAGTACGATAGGGATGGCACCCTATGAACTGTTGTACGGTAGGAAGTGCAGATCCCCTATCCACTGGGATGAGACAGGGGAGAGGAAATACCTAGGTCCGGAGTCAGTTCAGCGGACCAATGAGGCAATAGAGAAGATTAAAGCTAGAATGCTTGCCTCCCGGAAAGGCACGAAGAGTTACGCAGATCCGAAACGTCGAGATGTTGAGTTCCGAGTAGGGGACCATGTGTTTTTGGGAGTATCTCCGATGAAGGGGATTAAACGTTTCGGGAAAAGAGGCAAGTTATGCCCTAGATTTACAGGACCTTTCGAGATTCTCGAGAAGATAGGTCAAGTGGCATATCGGTTAGCATTGCCTCCAGCCTTATCAGCAGTGCACAACGTATTTCATGTCTCAATGTTGAGAAAATACGTTTCAGACCCCTCTCATATACTCAGTTATGAGAGCCTTCACTCGATCGGATATGTCTTATGAGGAACAACGGTGCAGATCCTGGATAGAAAGGATAAAGTCCTTCGGAATAAGACCATAGCGTTGGTCAAGGTTCTCTGGAGAAACAGTAAGGTGGAAGAAGCCACCTGGGAGCTTGAGTCAGATATGCGAGCTCAATATCCAGAGTTATTCAGGTTAGATTTCGGGGACGAAATCCTTTTAAGGGGGGGGATAGTTGTAAAGCCCGCTTAGTTAATTTGGAAATTAGCAGTTATTTATGTTAATCAGGAAATTATTTATAGCCATTTAAATAATTTATTATGGAATTCAGATATGCATAATTATGTCTTCAGTAGTTTTGTTTCGCATTTCCGGTGTCCGGTATTTTGGAACGCGGCGTTTGGCTCAGTAGAAATCACAACTTAGTATGTTAGTATTTTGGGGACGGGTTTAGACATTGGGAATGTCGGGAATGGCCGGGAATTTAGAATGTCCCAAAAATACCCCGTTAGTATGATTTTCATGATTTTATGGTGGAGGGGCAAAATGGTCTTTTTGCCCCATTAGTGTTTTGTTTTATGTGATTTATTAAATGGAAAAATAAGTGTTTATGTTATTAAATGTTGGCTGAAATAAATGAATAAATGTGATATATATATTACCTTTTCTCTCATTTTCAAACACTTAGTTATTTTTGAAGAAATTTCCAAAAACACACACACACAACTCTCTCTCTCTTTCGGCCATCTTTGAGCAGCAAGGAGGGGGAATTTTCTTGGTGATTCAAGTCTTTCTTGTGTTGATTTTTGTGATCCTTAGTTGCTTGTAAGTGGTTCTCAACCTTACTTTGTGTTTTATTCAAGAAAATGATGAAAAGTGTTGAAAATGCATGTGATTGTGAAATGTTCTTGCTGCTGTAATTTTGTTGTTAATTTATGAATTCAAAGCATGATTTTTGATGATAAATGAGTTGTTTGAAGCATGAGTAGCTAGGTTGTTCAAGCTTTTAATTTATATGTGAAAATTGATGATTTTTGTGAGAAAATGCCATGTTTTGTTTCTGTATAATTGCTGGTTGTTATTGTTAGTTTGCAGAGGTGTTTTAATGCTTAGTTAAATAGAATTAACTAGGCTAGGGTGCATGCTAGTGGGTTTAACCAAGTTTGAGTTCTTGAACTCAAAGCTTGGTCTTCAATGGTGAATTTTGCATGTGGGATTTCTGGGTAGGTTTGATGCTCTAGAATTGTTATTTGGGACCTATGGAGGAGGTCTGGAAAGTTTGGGATCAATTGGGTTCGAATTGGTCATGATATGGGAATTTTTGGTTGCTGCCTGCGAGGAACCGGAATTCCGGTTGAGCATCCGGAATTCCGGATGGGGGTTCGAATTTTCCCGAGCCGGAATTCCGGTTGGGCAACCGGACTTCCGGATGGGGGATTTTTCAGAACCCTAGTTTTCCTCGTTTTTGGGTTTTTAGGGGTATTGCCATGCTTTTTATCGATAGGGAAACTTTTAGTTTCAAGTTTTAGTCCCCGGGAAGTGATTTAGCGTGTCACTTATAGCGTTGTGATTTTTATGGTTTAGGAGCCAGTAATCCGCCGTTCAGCTTCAGTTCCAGTCAGGTTGACCTAAGCACACCCGAAATCGGAATCCGGAGTAAGATTAGTATAACGGTATGCATATGTAGATTACATGTTTAGCGTGCATGTAGGAAGCACTGTTAGATTACATTAGATATGTATTTAGGCTTCGAACCATCCAACCCTGTCACGTCGGTACAGCCGGAGTATGACCAAGAACGGAGTATGACCAGGTTCGACCGATCAGCCGACACCGGTTGGTGGTTCGGTGCTATTGACCTATCCGTCGGTACGAGTGGAGTATGACCGGCGGCGGAGTATGACCGGTTCGACCGATCGGGAAGATACTTGTCAATAGTACCGTCCCCCGAACGTTCAAAACTCGGCACCATGTTGGACATGGCAGTAGTGCTCAGTACCATGTTGGACATGGCAGTAGCGGGACTCAGTATCGTGTTGGACACGGCAGTCAGTTTTATGTATGATATTAGTATGCTTTTCTTACTGAGTCTGTCGACTCACAGTTTACGTTGCATGTGTAGGTAAAGGCAAGGCAGTTGCTGATGGACCGTGAGCGAGCTTATGAGATTGTACATGTCGGGGCGGTTAGGCCTGGAGCGTACGATCCTCGGGACAGCAGGGCTGAGATTTTTGTAACTGTCGTTAGACGACTTTCATTTTGATGTAAAAGTTGAACAGTTAAAAAGTTTGTAAATATTTTTATAAATCGGGATCCCGAGACTTTTTGGTAAAATGGTTTATAAGTTTAATGAAAAAGCAAAATTTTAATTAATCACGTTTTTCCATAAACCTCGTTGATTAGCAACGAGCTGCACAGTACGTTTAAAAAATCACGTAATACGCCTAAGATAGTTAGGGTGTTACAAAGTGGGTACGACATACTGAACCCAGCTCCCCCTCACATGAACTACCCCAATTGTGAAGGCCCATTTACCTTATTTAAATAATTGTATTAGGTTAATTATATTAGTCTAACCTAATTAAAATTGAATTAGCAACATAATTAACTTTTAAAATATATGAAATTTAATTTTCATTTAATATTTTAAAGTTAATTTTAGAAAAACACTTAGTTAATGATATATATTCTAGATAGTTATTTCTATACTAATTATATTTTTTAATATTTAATTAGGAAAATATCATTGATTATGAAATTAATTGTTAATTTTGGTACAATCTAAGTTTAGTATATTTTCCTAGTATTAAACTAGAATTAATAATTGAGTTTCCTCTATACTTAATTATTTATTTCTTGAATTTAATACATTTAATTAAATTGAAAATTTCAATATCTAAGTTGATTTTCATCATGATACTTAAATATTGTTATTTTGATGTTATTTAATTAAAGTGGAAAATTATTTTAAGTTTGGAATCTATTTTCAGAATAACTTAAATCTGAATAATTTTCAAAATATATTTTATTTTATTTTATTAATATTTTTCCCGCAATTTCGAAATAGCATTCATTTAATGCAAAATTTCGAATTTTATTTGAAAAATAGATTAAAGTTGAAAAATATTTATTTTAATTTTGGACCAACTTAAATCAATAATTTTTTCATTTAATGATTAATTAAAATAAATGAACTAAAATATATTATAATTAGAAATTGAATTAATTAGTCAATGAAAGTCTAGATAGTTATTATCTTGAAGTATTTTTCTAGTGTATTTAATTAAATAGAAAAATTAATATTTAAGTTGATATTCATCATGATACTTAAATATTTGAAATTTTTCTTAAATATTTAATTAAATAGGAAAATTATATTTTTGTTGTAAATTAATTTTTATTAATTTTTGGCCCAACATAAAATTAAGATAATTTTTCCAGGATTTATTTTTTATTTTATTTTATAGCATTTTCGAAAGTAGTATTCTCATACACTTCATTTTTCGAAATGCAATATATATTTATAGAAAATTAAATCTGAGTTGTAAATTAATTTAAATTAATTTTGAAACAACTTAAATTGCATATTTTTCTAAATATTTATGGAAATTATTACTAAGATGGAAATAATTCACGTTATTTTCATATCCATCTAAGTATAATTTATAAATATTGCATTAAAATTTATATTTAGAATTTTTCATTCTAAATTGGAAATTTTCATTAAATAAAAATATATATTTAAAATAAATAAATTAAAATAAGTTTCAGAAGAAAATACAACTTTCATTAAATAATGAGCTTTATTATTAGGATATTCGATCTCCATTGTTGGTTTTATATAACTATTGTTTTAGTGAGTAATCCTCCCTAATGGAGGAACGTTCATTAGCAAGTTAGATCCGTTTAATCTCGAAATATAAGTATATTTGTAAGTGTTTTATATGGTATTGATCACCTTAATGGTGGCGACTTTATTTGACTTACAAAATATGAAACAATGATAGAAGCTCATAAGATAAAATAGCCTTGACTCTCGCCTAAACGGGACAACGCGAATTCCAATCTTGATCGAATAAAAGGTTGCTAGAATGTTTATCATTTTAGATGAGTTGACAAATCTATTCAATGGATGGTAGCTTTGACTCTCGCCTAAATGGGACACTGATATCAATTTGTTAAAGACCTTAGAAATTATTTAGGATTGTATGTTTTAGTATTTTCACTTGTCATTACTACTTGCTATATGTTTAATAATTTCTGAATTGTGTATGAATTTATATTGAACCATGTTATTTTCTGTTATTAAATTGTAGTTTAATTTCGAATCTTCATTGTTGGTCTAACTTGGTTTGTTTTTCTAATGAGATAAATCCCTAATGGATTTTAACCATTAGACTAACATAATAGTGTTAGATCTCGAAAGATAAATATTGTATATGTAACATCTAGCTGTTCATCAATTGATGACACCTTAGACTAGTATTTTACAATATGAAATAAGAAGATTGTATAAATAAGATTACTTTGACTCTCGCTAATCGGAGCATCGTTGGATTCTTATTTAAAACGAAATTATCCTAATTCCTCTTAGCTTATTCATTTCGAATTAGCTCAGTGACATATTATTGGATGAATGGTCTATAAATCATATAAAGTCATTCTATATTTTCTCTTAAGAAATTAAATGACGAATATGATTATATTCTCGAAATTCTATCCCGAAATGATATAAATCCTCAATCTTAGAAATCTCCTACTTGTATGGGAAAATAAACTTAGAGTTAAATTAGTAGTGGTGGTCCAAGAAAGAATTACTCATTATACAGTTACACTTTTGCAAGTGTTTCACAACCATTTTTTATCAATGGATTCATACTGTATGAGTTTAGTATTCTGTGACCAGAATCCGCTAGCACTATTCTAAGAACTCTTTGATGTAACTAAATCAAGTCATCAAGAGACACAACCAAATAAATCTATGGCTTTTGTATCTTTTTCATAGTTATTTTGACAAGATCAATCTCTGCAAAGGGTTAATATTCCTATATCCATTGAAAGTAAGTTCATCTCATTCGCAGATGGATGTACATTTAGGGGTGGATATGAGTTTTCGTTGTATTCTTAAAACGATCACTCTAGATTTTACCTTATGCAAAAGAAATTTGAAATGTTTGAAAAATTTCATGAATTTCTAGCAATGGTGAAAAACTATCAAGGTAAGTGGTTAAAGATCTTGCGAACTGATAGGGGTGGAGAAATAGTTAGTTCATATGCAGTTCAAAGATCATTAATTTGATTTTTGAATTATATCCAAACTTACCTCCCCAGAAATTCGATTTGCATATTGATAATTAGTTACTAGTCGTTGCCTAAATCCTTCTATGGTAATATAATTTCAGAATGATGCAATGGTTGTGTACGTAATGTAAATCATTACTAGATTCATGGATGACCTAATCAAAACTTAAGAAAAGCTTGAACTGCTAACCTTGGTTTGCATGTGTGTTAGCTATTCTAAGTGATTAGGGGTGGACCATCACATAGTCATTAGATAAGAAAGTGTTTGTTTAAACAAATACCACTTTTCTAAGAAAATGACTAAGTCTGAAAATAAAGTAGCAAATAAAGGAGATATTTTTTCTTGATTCCATAAGTGTTCTAGCATCTTATTTTACAAGATGATCCCACTGTCTCTGTTGTCTTGACACAACTGAAGAGGTCAATATCATTTACTTTTCTTAGACATAATTCACGGTACCTTGTCGAGTGGGAGAGTTTCTAGGAACTCACCTTCTTATGACTTAGAAGACACTAGTGATTAAAATCCATTGCGAGTTTAAACAAGTAATGGATTGTCAAGATAAGAAACTAAGAAGAAACGCCAAGAGAACTATAGTTTGATCCATTCACATGGAGTAACCTAAAGTTTTCTATTACAAGGACATAAAAGGAAATTTTCGTTAATAAGTCTATTCAATGGACTTTACAAAACTTCCTGTTCCTAGTATTATAGGTTTGAGTTTATCTAAACCTATGGCTTGTGGTATACCTGGTAATTACTTACTCTAATGCAAGCAACTTACTTTAATAAGATGCTGAAGCATTTTCTTTCCAATGACAATCTATAGAAGCTTCACAACTTCTAAGCATAGATTTTATTTATCTAAGGAAAAGTCTCAACTATTCCAGAAAAGATAAAGACATGAAAGAATTTCTTAAATCAACAGTGAGAGGTCTCAGATATGCTTTTGTATGCCTTAGACCAGACACCTGCTATTGAGTGGGAGTAATGAGTAGGTATCAGATTAATCCAGGAGAGGAACATTTGAAGACAATCAAGTAAATCTTAAGATTAAGAAGAAGAACTATATGTTAGTCAATAAGGGTGTGTTTAAAACTCTTAGACTACACCACATCAATTTTCAAGACTTGTCTTGGTGGTAGAAAGTCTGCTGATAAAATGGTGATTACTCTGGGGTGGAATAGTAATTTTGGAGAAGTGTAAAAACCTATCTGAAGTCTCTTAGTCTACCAGAAAGGGACTGAATGTTAAAGTTGCAGGAAAGGTACTTATTCAGTCTAAGGAAAGTTCTATACATTTGTGGCACCGTTCCAACTTGTCTTAACTACTAGTGTTACTTCCTGAATAACCAAAAAGTAGTTGCCAAAAGTATAGAATCCAGTATCCCAAGAGAGTAGACATATAGAGAGGAATTTCACATTATAAAGGATTTTGTGATTAAGGAAGAGTAATGGTGGAGAAGAGGTTTTGTTTAATTCAACCTGTCAGATCCTATTACGAGGAGTTTACTACTATTACACTTGATTTGTATATCAAGGTGTTGAGATTATTTGAAATGCACATTTTGTTTTATATTAGTGCAAGTGGGAGTTTTTTGGGTTTTGTGCCCTAAATAAAACCCATTTCAATATAATGAGATTTACTTATTAATAAAGATCAGAAATAACATTTTATGTTGGATGGTTCACATGATTTATTTCATGATTATATATATAATGTATGAATTCTATTTCAGTCCAGAACATATGAATTTGTTAAAGATTATAGTGTTGTCAGCACAGTGGAATATAATCTTAATTATATGTTCGAAAGTTTATTCCCTGATTTGTCAGAACACTGGATTTAGACTGACATGGTATAATCAACGATAGGTATTCTTACACCTTGGAAAAGTGTTATGTCCTTTCCAGGACATTGGCAAAGTTTACCAGTATCGGATGTATGGAGTACACATCGGAAGGGACCGATATTGAACTTTGATTAGATATATTAGAATTTACTGAAATATCTATTCAATTTAATATGACCTGTTGATCCTAGATCAAATGATCTTAATCCTGATATGATTAGGTTCAATCTCAAGAGTATTTTTCTTGTTCTTTGATTTGTTAGTTAAGCCTACTTTTGGGTCAGGGTGATACGTACATTTTGGGAACACGGTAGTGCAATTGAGTGGGAGCGCTAACATAAATATGGAATCTATATCTTTTATCTGGCCAATAGAAAGTAAAGGATGATTTCCTTCGAGCTTAACCAAACGAAAATAAATGGTGGAGTACTCATTTCACTTAGCTGAAATATCATTTATACAGGGTTATGTGTTTTAAGGATAAAATACATTGTAGGGTGTTACGGTAATTCAATCCCTTTACAGTGTAAATCATCTATATAGATGATCATTGATCAAATTAGGATTATTGTTGGAAATTATTTTATCCGGATCTTAGATCTACTCACAAGTATGTTGATTAACACACTAAATATGAACTTCTAAAACGATTATGAAATAAACACATATAAAGTATTAGAAACCTTACATTGGGTGCAGCAGAATAATATGACTCCTTCCGTTCAGATATCTAGCCCTTGATTCCTTTCTGTAGCAGAGCATTATCAATATCTGAACCTGGATCTCTTTCTCTGATTCTTTAGTGCTGAAACACCTTCTTGTTGAATGTCTTTCTTCACGATCTTCCTCACTATGATTGAGGTATCACTTGTTGTGTGTGGGCACTACTCTAATCACTAAGTGGTTCGAAATTTCAAGGAAGAAGAGAGAGAAGAAGTGGCGGCTAGGTATAGAGAAAGAAGGCTCAGGTTTTTCTCTGAAGGAAAAGTAAAAATTTTAGTGTAAATTTCCTGAAGCCTTCACTATCTATTTATAGCATTCCACTAGGGTTAGGTTTGAATTATTTGGCATTAAAATAATAAAAATATAAGAGGATAATTCCTATAAAAGTGGGCGGCCCTATACAGTATGGATTTGGGCCTCACTTTTTACAATTTTGCAGTTTTATCACTTTTGCATCTGATTTTCTCAAAAACGCCAATTTTCAAATTCAACGATTTAAATGCCAATTCTAACTATTTAATAACTATAGATAATTATTAAATAATATTGTCATTTATCATATTTATTAATTGAACCATACAAAGTATCATAATTAACAAATATGCCCCTAAAACTCTTTCTTTACAATTTCGCCCTTACTTAGTGAAAAAATTCACAAATAGACATAGTCTAATTTGAGAATTATAATTGATTAATTAAAACCAATTATATGAGTCTTACAAGCAATATTATCTCAACTAGTGGGGGGACCATGGGTCTATATAACCGAGCTTCCAATAAGCAGATCAAGAATTTATAACCTAAATTCACTGACTTATTAATTCTTCGTTGAATCCACGCATAGAACTTAGAATTGCACTCTAAGTATATAGAATGCTCTATATGTTCCACGATATAGACACATCATTATTTATCCATTGTTATAATCCTAACTTGATCAATGATCCTCTATATGAATGATCTACACTGTAAAGGGATTAGATTACCATTACACCATACAATGTATTTAATCCTTAAAACACTTAACCCCGTGTAAATGATATTTCAGCTTATGTGAAATGAGTACTCCACCATTTATTTTCGTTTGGTCAAGCTCGAAGGAGATCATCCTTTACTTACTATTCGCCAGATAGAAGCTATAGATTCCATGTTTATGTTAGCGCTCCCACTCAATTGCACTACCGTGTTCCCAAAATGTACGTATCACCCTGACCTAATAGTACGCTTATCTAACAAATCAAAGAACACGAATAGCCTCTTGAGATTGAGCCTAATCATAACAGGATTAAGATCATTTGATCTAGGATCAACTAGGCGATATTGACTTGAATAGATATTACGGTAAGTTAAATAAATGTAAGTCTAAGTTCAATATCGGTCCCTTCCGATGCATACTCCATGCACCCAACCTGAGCTTTACTTTAACCAATGCTCTGGAAAGAACATAGCATTTCTCCAAATGCAAGTAAACTCTGTTGTAGATTATCATATCAGTAAACCCTGTGTCTGATAAATCTAGGAAACTTTATTCACATAGTCATGTTTACTTTCCAAAGTGTTGACAACACAATAAATAAGATCTAGTATGTGAAAAGGGTTTCAAATGAATTCATACATTATGTACATATAATCATGAAATAAATCATGTGAACCATGCAACATTAAATGTTATTTCTGATTTATATTAATAAGTAAATTTGATTATATTGAAATGAGTTTTATTTAGGGCATAAAACCCAACAAACTCCCACTTGCACTAATATAAAACAAAAAGTGCATTTCAAATAATCTGAACACCTTGATATACAAATCAAGTGTAGTAGTAGTAAACTCCTCGTAATAGGATCTAAAAAGTTGAATTAAACACAACCTTTTCTCCACCATTACTCTTCCTTAATCACAAAATCATTGATAATGTGAAATTCCTCTCTATATGTCTACTCTTTTTGGGATGCTGGATTCTATACCTTTGGCAACTACATTTGGTTAATCAGGAAATTAACACTAGTAGTTTAGGCAATTTGGAATGGTGCCAAAGATATATAGAACTTTCCTTAGACTGAATAAGTACCTTTCCTGCAACTTTAACATTCAGTCCCTTTCTGGTAGACCTAGAGACCTCAGATAGGTTTTTACACTTCTCCAAAATCACTATTCCACCCCCAGAGTAATCACCATCTTATGAGAAAGATTTTCTAGCACAAAGGCAAATCTCGAAATCTGATGTGGTGTAGTCTAAGAGTTTTAAATACACCCTTATTGACTAACATATAGTTCCTCTTCTTAATCTTAATATTTACTTGATTGTCTTCCAATGTTCTTCTCCTGGATTAATCTGATACCTACTCATTACTCCCACTCAACAGCAGGTGTATGGTCTAAGGCATACTAAAGCATATCTGAGACCTCTCACTGTTGATATAAGAAATTCTTTCATGGCTTTATCTTTTCTGGAATAGTTGAGACTTTTCCTTAGATAAATAAAATCTATGCCTAGAAGTCGAGAAGCTTCTATAGATTGCCATTAGAAAGAAAATTCTTCAGCATCTTACTAAAGTAAGTTGCTTGCATTAGAGTAAGTAATTACCAGGTATACCACAAGCCATAGGTTTAGATAAACTCAAACCTATAATACTAGGAACAGGAAGTTTTGTTAAGTCCATTGAATAGACTTATAAACGAAAATTTCCTTTTATGTCCTTGTACTAGAAAACTTTAGGTTACTCCATGTGATTGGATTAAACCATAGTTCTATTGGCTTTTCTTCTTAGTTTCTTATCTTGACAATCCATTACTTGTTTAAACTTACAATGGATTTTAATCACAAGTGTCTTCCAAGTCATAAGAAGATGAGTTCCTAGAAACTCTCCCACTACGACAACGTACCGTGAATTATGTCTAAGAAAACTAAATGGTATTGACCTCTTCGGTTGTGACAAGACAACAGAGGCAGTGGGATCATCATATGTCAAATAAGATGATAGAACACTTTTCGAATCAAAAAATATCTCCTTTATTTGCTACTTTTTAGACTTAGTCATTTTCTTAGAAAAGTAGTATTTGTTTAAACAAACACTTTCTTATCTATTGACTATGGGAAGGTCCACCCCTAATCACTTAGAATAGCTAAGAAACCATGGTTAACAGTTCTAGCTTTTCTTAAGATTTTGATTAGGTCATCCATGAATCTAGTAATGATTTACATTAAGTATACAACCATTACATCATTCTGAAATTGTATTACCATAGAAAGACTTAGGCAACGACTAGTAACTAATCATCAATATGCAAATCGAAAATTCTGGGGAGGTAAGTTTGGATATAATTCAAAAATCAATTTAATGATCTTTGAATTGCATATCTATTAACTATTTCTCCACCCCTATCAGTTCGCAAGATCTTTAACCACTTACCTTAATGGTTTTCCACCATTGCTAGAAATTAAGAAATTTTTCAAACATTTCAAATTTCTTTGCATAAGGTATAATCTAGAGTGATCGTTTTAAGAATACAACGAAAAACTCATATCCACCCCTGAATGTACATTCATCTACGAATGAGATGAACAACTTTTAGTGGATATAGGCATATTAACTCTTCGCAGAGATTGATCTTGTCAAAACCACTATGAAAAAGATACAAATGCCATAGATTAATAAAAAAAGTGGTTGTGTCTTTTTGATGACTTAAGTATAGTTACATCAAAGAGTTCTTAGAATAGTGCAAGTGGATCCTGGTCACAGAATATTAAACTCATATTCCATACAGTTTGAAACCAATGATAGAAAATGGTATTAAACACTTGTGAAAGTGTAACTGTATTGTATTCTGGAATTAGAAAGAAAATTTCAGTTTGGAATCTAAAATTCAAGTCAAAGACTTAAATTTATACCAAATATAATGAGTAATTGACCACCACTACTAATTTAAACTCTAAGTCTGATTTGCCATACAAGTAGGAAATTTCTAAGATTGAGGACTTATATCATTGTGGAATAGAATTCCGGTTTATAATCATATGTCATTTAATTTCTTAAGAGAAAATAGAATGACCTGAAATGATTTATAGACCATTCATCCAATGATATGTTATTGAGCTAATTCGAAATGAATACGCTAGTAGGAATTAGGATAATTTCGTTGTTGAAATAAGAATCCAACGATGCTTCGATTAGCGAAAGTCAAAGTAATCTTATTTATACAATCTTCTTGTTTCATATTGTAAAAATACTAGTCTAAGGTGTCATCAATTATTGAACAGCTAGATGTTGCATATACAATATTTATCTTTCGAGATCTAACACTATTATGTATGTCTAATGGTGAAAATCCACTAGGGATTTATCTCATTAGATAAACAAACCAAGTTAGACCAACAATGAAGATTCGAAATTAAACTACAACTTAATAACAGAAAATAACATGGTTCAATATAAATTCATACACAATTCAAAAATTATTAAACATATAGCAAGTAGGAATGACAAGTGAAAATACTAAAACATACAATCCTAAATAATTTCGAAGGTTTTCAACAAACTGATATCAGTGTCCCGTTTAGGCGAGAGTCAAAGCTACCATCCATTGAATAGAGTTGTCAGCTCATCTAAAATGTTATACATTTTAGCAACCTTTTATTTGATCAAGATTGGAATTCAGCGTTGTCCCGTTTAGGGGAGAGTCAAGGAAATTCTATCTTATGAGCTTCCACCATTGTTTCATAATTTGCAAGTCAAATATGGCCGCCACCATTAGGGTGATCCATACCATATAAAACACTTACAAACTACTTATTTTTCGAGATTAAACGGTGCGAAATTGCTAATGAACGTTCCTCCGTTAGGGAGGATTACTCACTAAAACAAACGCGATGTAAAACCAACAATGGAGATCGAATATCTTAATAATAAAGCTCATTCTTTAAAATGTATTTTCAATATTATTTATAATAAAATATATTCATTAAATATCGAATTTAGAATTAAAATTCTAAAATTAGAATTTAATTTAATATTTATAAAATTATACTTAGATGGTAAAAAAAAATAAATTGAATTATTTCCATCTCAGTAGTAATTTTGATATATAAATATTAAGAAAATTATTTAAGTTGTATTAATTTAAATTAATTTGCAACTCAAAATAAATTTTCATGAGAATATATTTATTGTATTTTGAAAAAGAAAGTATAAAAATTTTATATTTTCGAAATACTTAAATAATAATTACTTAGAAAAATACTTCAAGCAAAAATATCACCTATCTAGATTTTTCTTTGACTAATTAATTCAATTCTAATAATATACTTTAACTCATTTATTTTAAATTAATCAATAAATGAAAAAAATCATTGATTTAAGTTGGTCCAAGAATTAATTAAAATAAATAATTAATTTACAACTTAATCTATTTTTCAAGATAAATTAAAAATCATCTTGCATTATGAAATGCAATTTCAAAAATTTATTAATAAAATAAAGAAAAAATATATTTTGAAAGTTATTTAAATTTAGTTGAAAAAATAAATTTCAACTAAAAACAATTTTCTATTTAATTAAGTGTCATGAAAAAGAAATATTTAAATATCGTGATGAAAATCAATTTAGATATTTAATTTTCAATTTAATTAAATGTATTAAATTCAAGAAATAAATAATTAAGTGTAGAGAAGACTTAATTATTAATCTCTAATTTAATACTAGGAAAAAAAAATATACTTAAAATAAATTGTACCAAAATTAATTATTTAAATAATTAATTTCACAATGTATAATATTTTCCTATTTAATATTAGAAATAATAAGTATTCTAGAAATAACTATCTAGAAAATATCTTATTTGACTAAGTATCTTTTCCACAAAATTTGAAAAAATATCTAATTTAAGTTATATTAGAAAAAATCTACAACTTAAATATTTTCAAATTTAAATTTAATTAAATATCAAAAAAATTAAGTTGTAACCACTTAATTTCAAGATATTCCATTTTAAGTTAATATTTGAAAAAATATCAACTTAAAAAATATCTAAAAATCTTAATAACCAATTCCTAAAATTTTTCAACTTAATTTTAAAATTTTAAATCCAAAAGATATTCAGATTTAAGCTGATTAGTTATAGATAACTAAATATCAATTTAAATAGGAATATTAAATGAAAAATTTAAATTAAGCTTCAGAAAGAATCTAGATGGTTATAATTCTATATTTAATTAAATACAAGAAAATACATATAGTTTAGCTTAGAATAAAAATTCTTTAAACTATGGTTTTCTTAAATAAATTTCAAAAAAAATGAAATTAATTATGTTGCTAATCAATTTTATTAGGTTAAACTAATTTAATTAACCTAGCACAGTTATTTAAATCAGGCAAATGGGCCTTCATAATTGGGGTGGTTCATGTGAGGGGATGCTGGGTTCAGTATGTCGTACCCACTTCTATGGCTCCCATCTCTCACACAAGGCCCAAAAGAGAGGAATTTAACCTTAAAATGAACAACTATTATTAATTGAATAGGCCCAAAACTTAATGGGCCTAAATAAAATCTATCAAAAAACTATGATATTTTATTTAGCAACAACAACCTATATGCATCTATAATAAAATTAAACACATAGGCTCACACAGGCACACAATTTGGATGGATCCTATCATGTTGCTAGGTCATACACAGATGAAAGAAGTTTGTAAATATACATGTTACAGATTATTTACTTGACCAAGGGAGCTATGAGTTAAAATAGATCATTGGATCTGTCAAAAAGTTAACCATGGCTATTTGCAATCAAGCAATAATAGGTTATAAAAACTTACAAACAAGCTAAAATACATAGTCCTGCAACAAGGTTAGCTGGATAGTTGGATGTAGGATTTCTTTAATTTTAAATAAATAATTTCGAAAAATTAATTAAATAAAAAAATTTATTTTCGAAAAATAATAAAAATAAAATAAAATTTAAATATTTTCGAAATTAATAAAATAATATTTAAAATTAAACCTACAATTTTGAAAAATTAGGTTTCAACCAACCTAAATATCATTTCAAAATTTGCTAACTACTTTTAAAAATTTAATGTTATTTTATAAATTAAATAAAAATTAAAAAAAGATAAATAAATATCTTTTTCAGATTTTATAATTTATTTTAAATAAATAAAATAACAAAGTTTAAAAGTTAGCAAAATATCTTACATCTATTTAAAATTACATGATTATAGTTATCTTATTTTAAATTTAAATAAGGTCAAATTATTTAAAAAAATATTTAATTTAAAAAATTTAATATGTGACCTTAAATTTAAAAATAAGATAAGATATAATCAAATTTAAAAATAAGATAGGTAATTAAGCAAAAAAAATAGATATTTACTATTTTTCAAATTCAAATTACACTAATATCATGAATTAAATTTAAAAAATATTAATTAATTTAATTATCATATTTAGAATTGAATTACGAATAGTAAATGTATAAATACAGAACTACACAAAAAATCGGAAGTTAAATCCATGAAATAACATGAAATATCGAAGAAAAACGAAAAAAAATGTGAGCTGTACAGACGGTATGCTGTGCATACCCGTCCGCGCGCGAATAGGAGTGCACTGCCGAGGTTTCTCGGCGCTGAGGGGTAACCAGCATGATTTTCGCGCGCGGAAGCTGGTTACACGATTCCTAATTTTTTTTTCGAAACTTCAAAAAATCATAACTAATTCAAATTAAATCGAAATTGAGTTCTGTAAAAAGGTAACTTGCTTAATTTTTTCCATACTATCCAATAAAAATAATTCCAGAAACATATATTCAATTATTTTTTACGAAAATTCACAAACATCAATCAATCATCAAACAACACTCAAAACAACATGATACCATCCAAAACATCAAACAATCGTTTTAAAGTCCAAATTTCTTGCAAGCAAATCAATTACCATGGCTCTGAGGCCAGTTGTTGGAAATTATTTTACCAGGATCTTAGATCTACTCAAAAGTATGTTGATTAACACCCTAAATATGAACTTCTAAAACGATTATGAAATAAACACATATAAAGTATTAGAAACCTTACATTGGGTGCAGCGGAATAATATGAATCCTTCCGTTCAGATATCTAGACCTTGATTCCTTTCTGTAGCAGAGCATTATCAATATCTGAACCTGGATCTCTTTCTCTGATTCTTTAGTGCTGAAACACCTTCTTGTTGAATGTCTTTCTTCACGATCTTCCTCACTATGATTGAGGTATCACTTGCTGTGTGTGGGCACTACTCTAATCACTAAGTGGTTCGAAATTTCAAGGAAGAAGAGAGAGAAGAAGTGGCGGCTAGGTATAGAGAGAGAAGACTCAGGTTTTTCTCTGAAGGAAAAGTAGAAAGTTAAGTGTAAATTTCCTGAAGCCTTCACTATCTATTTATAGCATTCCACTAGGGTTAGGTTTGAATTATTTGGCATTAAAATAATGAAAATATCAGAGGATAATTCCTATAAAAGTGGGCGGCCCTATACAGTATGGATTTGGGCCTCACTTTTTGCAATTTTGCAGTTTTATCACTTTTGCATTTGATTTTCTCAAAAACGCCAATTTTCAAATTCAACGATTTAAATGCCAATTCTAACTATTTAATAACTATAAATAATTATTCAATAATATTGTCATTTATCATATTTATTAATTGAACCATACAAAGCATCATAATTCACAAATATGCCCCTAAAACTCTTTCTTTACAATTTCGCCCTTACTTAGTGAAAAAATTCACAAATGGACATAGTCTAATTTGAGAATTATAATTGATTAATCAAAACCAATTATATGAGTCTTACAAGCAATATTATCTCAACTAGTGGGGGGACCATGGGTCTATATAACCGAGCTTCCAATAAGCAGATCAAGAATTTATAACCCAAATTCACTTACTTATTAATTCTTCGTTGAATCCACGCATAGAACTTAGAATTGCAGTCTCAGTATATATAATGCTCTATATGTTCCACGATATAGACACATCATTAGTTATCCATTGTTATAATCCTAATTTGATCAATGATCCTCTATATGAATGATCTACACTGTAAAGGGATTAGATTATCGTTACACCCTACAATGTATTTAATCCTTAAAACACTTAACCCCGTATAAATGATGTTTCAGCTTATGTGAAATGAGTACTCCACCATTTATTTTTCGTTTGGTCAAGCTTGAAGGAGATCATCCTTTACTTACTATTCGCCAGATAGAAGCTATAGATTCCATGTTTATGTTAGCGCTCCCACTCAATTGCAGTACTGTGTTCCCAAAATGTACGTATCACCCTGACCTAAAAGTAGGCTTATCTAACAAGTCAAAGAACACGAATAGCCTCTTGAGATTGAGCCTAATCATAACAGGATTAAGATCATTTGATCTAGGATCAACTAGGCGATGTTGAATTGAATAGATATTACGGTAAGTTTAATAAATCTAAGTCAAAGTTCAATATCGGTCCCTTTCGATGCATACTCCATGCACCCAACCTGAGCTTTACTTTAACCGGGTCTCTGGAAACAACATAGCATTTCTCCAAATGCAAGTAAACTCTGTTGTAGATTATCATATCAGTAAAACCCTGTGTTTGATAAATCTAGGAAACTTTATTCACATAGTCATGTTTACTTTCCAAAGTGTTGAGAACACAATAAACATGATCTAGTATGTGAAAAGGGTTTCAGATGAATTCATACATTATGTACATATAATCATGAAATAAATCATGTGAACCATGCAACATTAAATTTTATTTCTGATCTATATTAATAAGTAATCTGATTATATTGAAATGAGTTTTATTTAGCGCATAAAACCCAACAATTATAAGAATGGATAACTAATGAGTTATCTATATCGTGGAACATATAGAGCGTTCTATATGACTGAGAGTGCAATTCCAAGTTCTAAGAGTGGATTCAATAAGGAATTAATAATTTAGGGAATTTACTTGGTAAATTCAGTTCGACTTATTGGAAGCTCGGTTATATAGACCCATGGTCCCCATACTAGTTGAGACCATACTGCTTGTAAGACTCAGTTAATTGATTTTAATTAATCAATTATAATTCTAAAAGTTAGACTATGTCTACTTTATGAATTTTTACTAAGCAAGGGCGAAATTATAAAGAAAAGAGATTTAGGTTTATTTATTAATTAAGATACTTTATATGTCTAAATTAATAAATATATTAAATTGCAATATTATTTAATAATTATTTTAAGTTATTAAATAATTAGAATTGGCATTTGAATAATTAAATTGGAAAATTGGTAATTTTGAGAAAATGGGAATGAAAAATAACAAAATGGGAAAGTTACAAAGTGAGGCCCAATTTCCTATTATGGGCCGCCCACTATGCATAGGCTTTTACCATTTTATTTTTTCATTATTTTAATGCCACACAATTCTAACATAAACCTACAGGGAATTCTATAAATAGAAAGTGTTGGCTTCAGGAAACTCATAACTTTGCACATTGTTTTCTTTAGAGAAAAGCCAAGCCGCCCCTTCTCTCTCTTTTCTTCTGTAAAATTTTGAAAATCCTTGAGTGATAGAGTAGTGCCCACACACATCAAGTGGTACCTCAATCATAGTATGTAAGACTATGGAAAATCAGCATCAAATGAGAGAAAGAGATCAAGATTCAGATCTTGATTATGCTCTGCTACAGAAAGGATTCAAGGGCTAGAGATCTGAAAGGAAGGAATCATAATATTCCGCTGCACCCAATGTAAGGTTTTCTTAAACTCTTATGTGTTTATTTTTATTGTTTTAGAATTCATATTAGGATGCTAATAAAACATACTTGGTAGTAAATCTAGATCCTGGTAAAATATTTCTAACACTTCAACCTTAGGCGTGGTTCGTTGTGTTTCGCTCATCGGGGTTTGTACGAGCCCTTTCCCTATGGGTTTGAGAAGAATATTGGCGATTCCTCGCTGATGACCTACGTGCTCAAGGTTGTATCCCAGGATTTTCCTTGTGTTACACGATGAATTTCCTGTTCCCTAGTTTCTGCTCGCCTTCTATTCTCATTTCTACGAGATGGTTCTGGTTGATCATTTGGCTGCTCGCTTTTAGGGGGAGCCTCAGTTTCCCTAGGTTGTCCTTCCTGAGCATCTGGGGTTCCCCTCAGCTGTCTCCTGCCCCCTAGTTCGTGAGTCGTGAGGTCTGCCTCGTGATCCTCTCTCTCTAGGGTCAGGTTGATTTTGAATATTATTCTCCCGTGTCATCCTGGTAGCGGCTGCCTCATGCTCTAACTCAGCATTTCGACAGTTTGCCTCCTTCAGGCGGCATCTGAGTTGGCAATTTTCCAACTCAACAATTGGTATGTATTTTGTCGGATCATAGGCGCCATCCTCACCAACTTGATTCAGAAGAGGTCTACCAATGTTCATTCTAGGTTTTTCATGCCTTGTTCCTGGATTCTGGGTTCTCCTTGAACTTGTGGACAGTATGCCTGGGCCACCCTCAGGCTGGGTTCTCCTGAGATGAGTGGTCCGTTCAGATTGTGAGTTGAAAGGCCTCCGGGAGCCCATTGGCTCTTTTCCAGGACGGAAAGTGATTTCTTCATGAGGTGTGTCAACATTTTCTCTGTTGCCAGCCATGCAGAAAATTGTTTTCTGAATGTAAGGAGGGTTTTTTCTGAGATTTTTTCATAAAGGCTCTTAATGGAAGCACCAAACTGTTAACACAGATTTTCGTTAACTATATTTGAGCCTAAGTCGTGATAAACTTGCACAGGAATTAAAAGCTAGTAAAGAAAAGATAAGAACACAAAGGTTCTTACGTGGTTTTGCAGTTAAAATTCTGCATAGTCCACGAGTCAATCTTATTTGATTTCTGATACAGCTCTCAGGCTTTTTCTCTAATGATTTTTTTGTCCCTTTTTCAGTGTAACTTGCTCCTATTTATAATTATATAGGAGGGCAGTTAATTACATGGTTGATTGATATTGTACAACAATTATCCCCTGAAGTCATGAGATTTGATTACACACCACGAAAAATAAATGTGGTTAATATTTGAAAATTCCACAGCTGTGACATGTCTGCTTTTACTGGGTCAGTGTAGACGTGTATTAAATACATTGTAGACCGTATCGTTCTCGGATGTCTCGCTGGGAACGTGGCAACAATAACCTTGGTAGCGAGCTATATCTTTTCTCATATCTTTCCGAGGTTGATAATCTAAGCCTCGTCGTTCGTGTGCTTAAAGGCATAATGCTCCATGTGAAAATGGAAGTTCTTGGTGACAAGGTTAACTTTAACAATCAACATCATTTGAATGTCAACTTCTATCTAAGGGAACTGACTTGACGAAACTGTGAATCTCATTGAAAGATGTTTGGAGCTGATTAGTGAAGGTACCATGAGCATGCCTTCCCATAGCGAGATGAATGCCTTGCTATTAGTTGTTTGGGTTTACCCGTGTATTATACGCCTAGTGTCTTTAACAACCATCATGTCTCGCTCATGTCTTGCCTACGTTTCCTCCTGCGTGGTGAGGTTGATGGCTCGCTTTGCACATCTGATGTCGCATGGCTTCACATCAATGCATGAGTCAACAGTTTGTATATCTTTATCTCGCGTAAGACCTTACAGTCAGCAAGTTGTAAATATACTCTGCTAATTATGCATTTAACGAGTTATTCCATTTTCTAACATAATTGCATTTGCTGATTCGTATTCTTCCTAATTTGACACGTGTCCTCCTCTGAAGTGCTAGCTGAATTTCGGGTATAACACTATTTCTGAAGAATTGGTATAAAAATTTGAAACTCTCTTATAGAAATTAATTTTACACTTCAAAACATCCAACTTACATAATTGCCATTCAGTCACGTACGAAATATCTCACCGAGACCACAAGTAGTCTGGTCGCAGCGAGAGCTTTGAGTCAAAAACCACGATTCTGTAAACCTCCTTTGTTGCTATTATCCCAAATTTAGTTCGAGTGATGTGGAACATTTCGTCGAGTGACACGTATCACCACATCAAGGTTTTGGCATAGGAAAAAGCCTCGCAAAATGTCCGCCCAAGATATATACTCAGTCGGATGTAATAACAGAAAACCAAGTATATTATGCTGCATAAGATAAGCATCAGCTGACTTGGTGGAAAGAAGCGGTCTGAACCTCATACTAGCCGACCAAGGGGAAAATGCGTGACAAAAGACATTTAATATAGTTTTCTCATAATTTAGGAATGTTATTTATTTCATAATTTTGTGGATTGACAACTTTTAGGAAACCAATATCTATTGATCACCTCTCCTATAAATAGTGGAGCGATTCCATTATAAAAGGATCTGAAATCATTTGTTTGAGAGCGTTATTACGCTGCTTATTTCCTCTGTAAAGCTTTTAAGAAAGACCAAATCTTTTTTGCTTCTCTACTCACAATTAAAATACAACAAAAAGGGGAGTAAGGGATTACAAAAATCAATTAATAAGCGATAAGAAATGTAATTACGACAGAGCAAAAATCAGTAAACAATAAAGAGCAGAAGGTTTTAAAAAGGTTCGACCCCTTTAGTTCGGTAACAGCCTACTCCCCTTAGATTGTATTGACTTGAGAACAAAGAACACATTGTTTCCTCTCTCAACGGTCTCACAATGAAATCTCTGAGTGTTTTCTCTTAGATCTCTCTCTAAAGGAATTCTTTCGATAACCTTTACAGTGAAGATAGATCACTACTTATAGGGTTAAATGCATAAGGGAAGGTTTCCTTTTTTACTTACAATATCTATAATTGGTAGGAACATACATTACATATTTAGAATACATGAAATGGGGGATTGAGATAGCTTGCCGTATCCCTTTGATACAATCTCATGATTGCAGGGATTGCCTTTGTGCTTTGTATCCCTTTGATACAATCTCATGATTGCAGGGATTGCCTTTGTGCTTGAGCTTCACAATATCAACTCTGAAGTAGCTAAGTCTTGATATGTAGGTTAAAGAACTAACTTCACCCTTGGCTCAAATTATTTGTCCTTTACTCTGCTCGGTCAAGCAGACTTTGTGCGTGCAGATCCCTTGCTTGAAGTCTGTTCGGAACATTTCTCCAACCAAGTGTAAAGAGTAACAGACACGTGTCGCTAGTATATGCTGCCACATCATGGTGCGAAAAATGGGATAACAAACCTCTATAACATATCGTGTTCTTAGTTTTACTACAATAAAAAACATTTACGATAGCACTAAAAAATGTAATTAAATGTATTTTATAACATTTTATCAACTGTTAAGACAGCTCATGTAATTAAAAGTATTGACATTTAATTATATTTTTCACATGTTATTAAATGGCATATTAAAATATTATTTTAGTGTTATGTATTAGAAATAGTTAACATTAATTTAATGTTATGGTTCATTATGTTATATTTGTTAATAAAATTATCAAAATGTAATTGTATAGGTTTTAATTATATTATTATTATGTTATAAATAAAGAAATATTACATTTTAATGTTGTTAAAATTTCTTAATAATAACTATTTTTTAATGTTATTATTCCTCTTATGTTATATTCATTTAATAATATTTTTAAAATGTAATCGTATAATTTTTAATTACATCATTATTATGTTATATTAAAAAATATTACATTTTAATATTGTTATAATTTCTTAATAATAACACTTTGTTAATGTTTACCGAGTTTTTTGGTAACAAAATATTTTTAGAGCTTAAGAAACTAATAATGGAGTAAATAGTAAAATAACAAATAAGAGATTTTTACGTGGTCAGGCGTTAATTATTTTTAGTCTATGAGTCCATTTTATAAGGCTCATTGGCTGGTAACTGTTTATACAAATAGAGATACAATGGACAAGAACTCATTTCCACCGTGTTCCTCTAGAAAAAGAGGAAGCTTAGTAGGAATATTTTGGAGTTGATAGTAGGGTTACAAAAGTGTGTTTTCTCAGGATGATCGAGAATGAGTCTTCTTTTTCTTGAAAGAGAAATTCCTCTTCCCTCGTGCTTTGTCTGGGGTATTTATAGGTTCACTTCTATGCATGGGATTGTTGGGTTTTATGCCCTAAATAAAACTCATTTCAATATAATCAGATTTACTTATTAATATAGATCAGAAATAACATTTAACGTTGCATGGTTCACATGATTTATTTCATGATTATATGTACATAATGTATAAATTCATCGGAAACCCTTTTCACATACTTGATCCTGTTTATTGTGCCGTCAACACATTGGAAAGTAAACATGACTATGTGAATAAAGTTTCCTAGATTTATCAGACATAGGGTTTTACTGATATGATAATCTACAACAGAGTTTACTTGCATTTGGAGAAGTGCTATGTTCTTTCCAGAGCATTGGTTAAAGTAAAGCTCAGGTTGGATGCATGGAGTATGCATCGGAAGGGACCGATATTGAAGTTTGACTTAGATTTATTAAACTTACCGTAATATCTATTCAAGTCAATATCGCCTAGTTGATCCTAGATCAAATGATCTTAATCCTGATATGATTAGGCTCAATCTCGAGAGGCTATTCGTGTTCTTTGATTTGTTAGTTAAGCCTACTTTTAGGTCAGGGTGATACGTACATTTTGGGAACACGGTAGTGCCATTGAGTGGGAGCGCTATCATAAACATGGAATCTATAGCTTCTATCTGGCGAATAGTAAGCAAAGGATGATCTCCTTCGAGCTTGACCAAACGAACATAAATGGTGGAGTACTCATTTCACATAAGCTGAAATATCATTTATACAGGGTCAAGTGTTTTAAGGAATAAATACATTGTAGGGTGTAACGGTAATTTAATCCCTTTACAGTGTAGATCATTCATATAGAGGATCATTGATCACATTAGGATTATAACAATGGATAACTAATGATGCATCTATATGGTGGAACATATAGAGCATTCTATATACTGAGAGTGCAATTCTAAGTTCTATGCGTGGATTCAACGAAGAATTAATAAGTTAGTGAATTTTAGGACTAAATTCTTGATCTACTTATTGGAAGCTCGGTTATATAGACCCATGGTCACCGCACTAGTTGAGATAATATTGCTTGTAAGACTCATATAATTGGTTTTGATTAATCAATTATAATTCTCAAATTAGATTATGTTTATTTGTGAAATTTTCACTAAGGGCGAAATTGTAAAGAAAGAGTTTTAGGGGCATATTTGTTAATTATGATACTTTGTATGGTTCAATTAATAAATATGATAAATGAAAATATTATTTAATAATTATTTATAGTTATTAAATAGTTAGAATTGTCATTTAAATGGTTGAATTAGAAAATTGGCGTTTTTGAGAAAATCAGATGCAGAAAAGATAATACTGCAAAATTGCAAAAAGTGAGGCCCAAATCCACTAGTATAGGGCCGACCACTTTTGTAGGAAATTTAAACTGATATTTTCATTATTTTAATGCCAAATAATTCAAACCTAACCCTAGTGGAATGCTATAAGTAGATAGTGAAGGCTTCAAGAAAATTACACTTAAATTTTCTATTTTTCCTTCAGAAAAAAAAACCTGAGCTTTCTCTCTCCCTATGTTTGGCTGAACCCACTCTCTCTTTCTTCTTCCTTAAATTTCAAAATTCTTAGTGTAAGAGTAGTGCCCACACACAGCAAGTGATACCTCAACCATAGTGAGGAAGATCGTAAAGAAAGACTTTCAGCAAGAAGGAGTTTCAGCATTAAAGATTCAGCATTAAAGAAGGAGGTTCAGATATTGATAATGCTCTGCTACACAAAGGAATCAAGGGCTAGATATCTGAATGGAAGGAGTCATTATATTCCGCTGCACCCAATGTAAGGTTTCCTAAACTTTATATGTGTTTATTTCATCGTTTTAGAAAGTTCATATTTAGGGTGTGAATGAACATACTTGTGAGTAGATCTAAGATCCTGGTAAAATAAATTCCAACAACTGGCCTCAGAGCCATGATAATTGATTTACTTGCAAGAAATTTGGACTTTAAAACGATTGTTTGTTTGTTTTTGGATGGTATCATGTTGTGTTGAGTGTTATTTGATGATTGATTGATGTTTGTGAATTATCGTTAAAAATAATTGAATATCTGTTTCTGGAATTATTTTTATTGGATAGTATAGAAAAAATTAAGCAAGTTACTTTTTTACAGAACTCAATTTCGATTTAATTTGAACTAGTTATGATTTTTTGAAGATTCTAAAAAATCGGAGTTGTGCTGAAATTTTCCTGCGATCGCGAAAACCGTCCGTACATCTTACAATTTTTTCGTTTTTCTTCGTTTTTCATGCTTTTTCATGGAATTAACTTCCGATTTTTTGTGTAGTTCTGTATTTATACTATTACTATTCCTAATTCAATTCTAATTATCATTTTGAATTAATTTAATATTTTTTAAATTTAATTCAAGATATTAGTGTAATTTGAATTTAAAAATAGTTAGTATCTATCTTTTTTGCTTAATAATCTATCTTATTTTTAAATTTGATTATATCTTATCTTATTTTTTAAATTTAAGGTCAGATTTTAAATATTTTAAATTAATTTTTTTTTAAATAATTTGACCTTATTTAAAATTTAAAATAAGATAACTATAATCATGTAATTTTAAAAAGATGTAAGATATTTTGCTAACTTTTAAATTTTGTTATTTTATTTATTTAAATTACATTTAAAATCTGAAAAAGATATTCATTTATCTTTTTTAATTTTTTATTTAATTTTTATTTATAAAATAACATTTAATTTTTAAAAGTAGTTAGCAAATTTTGAAATGATATTTAGGTTGGTTGAAACCTAATTTTTCAAAATTGTAAGTTTAATTTTAAATTTAATTTTGAAATTTTCAATTTTTTTTTTAAATTTTCGAAAAATATTTTTTTTATTTGATTAATTATTTCGAAATTAATTATTTAATTTAAAATTAAATAAATCCTACATCCAACTATCCAGCTAACCTTGTTGCAGGAGTATGTGTTTTAGCTTGTTTGTAAGTTTTCAAAACCTATTATTACTTGATTGCAAATAGCCATGATTACTTTTTGCCAGATCTAATGATCTGATGGCTCCCTTGGTCAAGTTAATAATTTGTAACAGGTATATTTACAATCTTCTTTCATCTATGTATGACCTAACAACATGATAGGACCCATCCAAAGTGTGCCTGTGTGAGCCTATGTGTTTAATTTCATTATAGATGCATATAGGTTAATGTTGCTAAATAAATTATCATAGTTCTTGATAGATTTTATTTAGGCCCATTTAGTTTTGGGCTTATTCAATTAATAACAATTGTTCATTTTAAGGTTAAATTCCTCTCTTTTGGGCCTTGTGTGAGAGTTGGGAGCCATAGAAGTGGGTACGATATACTGAACCCAGCACCCCCTCACATGAACCACCCCAATTGTGAAGGCCCATTTGCCTGATTTGAATAATTGTACTAGGTTAATTAAACTAGTTTAACCTAATAAAATTGATTAGCAACATAATTAATTTCATTTATTTTGAAATTAATTTAAGAAAATTATAGTTTAAAGAATTTTTTATTCTAAGCTAAACTATGTGTATTTTCTTGTATTTAATTAAATGTAGAATTATAACCATCTAGACTCTTTCTGAAGCTTAATTTAAATTTTTCATTAAATATTCCTATTTAAGTTGATATTTAGTTATCTACAACTAACCAACTTAAATCTCAATATCTTTTGGATTTAAAATTTCAAAATTAAGTTGAGGAATTTTAGGCATTGGTTATTAAGATTCTTTAGATATTTTTTAAGTTAATATCTTTTCGAATATTAACTTAAAATGGAATATTTTAGATATTTTTTAAGTTAATATCTTTTCGAATATTAACTTAAAATGGAATATTTTCAAATTAAGTGGTTACAACTTAATTTTTGATATTTAATTAAATTTAAATTTGAAAAATATTTAAGTTCTAGATTTTTTCTAATACAACTTACATTAGATATTTTTTCAAATTTTATGGAAAAGATACTTAGTCAAATAAGATATTTTCTAGATAGTTATTTCTAGACTACTTATTATTTCTAATATTAAATAGGAAAATATTATACATTGTGACATTAATTATTTATATAATTAATTTTGGTACAATTTATTTTAAGTTTATTTTTTCTAGTATTAAACTAGAGATTAATAATTAAGCCTTCCCTACACTTAATTATTTATTTCTTGAATTTAATACATTTAATTAATTTGAAAATTAAATATCTAAGTTGATTTTCATCATGGTACTTAAATATTTCTTTTTTCGTGACACTTAATTAAATAGAAAATTATTTTTAGTTGAAATTTATTTTTTTCAACTAAATTTAAATAATTTTCAAAATATATTTTTTCTTTATTTTATAAATCAAATTTCGAAATTGCATTTCCTAAATGCTGGAATTTCAAATTTTATTTGAAAAATAGATTAAAGTTTTAAATTATTTATTTTAATTTTGGACCAACTTAAATCAATGATTATTTCATTTAATGATTAATTAAAATAAATGAAGTAAAATATATTTTATTAGAAATTTAATTAATTAGTCAAAGGAAAATCTAGATAGGTGATATTTTTGCTTTAAGTATTTTTCTAGTGTATTTAATTAAATAGAAAATTAATATTTAAGTTGATTTTCATCACCATACTTAAATATTTGAAATTTTTCTTATATATTTAATTAAATTGGAAAATTATTTATTTTGTTGTAAATTAATTTTATTAATTAATTTTGGGTCAATATTAAATTAGAATAATTTTTCCAGGATTTATTTTTAAATGCATTTTCGAAAATTGTATTCTTAAATACTTTAATTTTTCGAAATGCAATATATATTTATAGAAAATTAAATTTGAGTTGTAAATTAATTTAAATTAATTTTGTAACAACTTAAATTGAATATTTTTCTAAATATTTATTGGAAATTATTACTAAGATGGAAATAATTCATATTATTTTCATATCCATCTAAGTAAAATTTATAAATATTAAATTAAAATTTATATTTAGAATTTTTCATTCTAAATTGAAAATTTTAATTAAATAAATATATATTAAAAATAAATAGATTAAATAAAGAGAATCAAAGAAAATACAACTCACTTTAAATAATGAGCTTTATTATTATTAAGATATTCGATCTCCATTGTTGGTCTTACAAAAGTTAAATGTTTTCAATATAACCTCGAGACGCTAGACTTCGTCCCCCTATGGATGGTTATTCGTTGAACGCATTTAACACCGTAAGATCTCCTTTGATAAGTGTTTTGTAAGTTTTCGTCTCTATTAGACTCTCCACTACGGTGACTACTTAGAGATAAACTTATAAAACATGAAACAATGGTGGAAGCTCATAAAATGAGAATAACCTTGACTCTCGCCTACCGGGACAACGTTGGATTCTTATTTTGATCGAATAAAAGGTTGCTAGAATGGTTTCTATTTTAGATGAGCTGACAACTCTATTCAATAAATGATACTTTGACTCTCGCCTACCGGGACACTGTATCAGTTTGTTGGAAACCTTGGAAATTATTTAGGATTGTATGTTTTAGTATTTTCACTTGTCATTCCTACTTGCTATATGTTTAATAATTTCTGAATTGTGTATGAATTTATATTGAACCATGTTATTTTCGGTTATTAAATTGTAGTTTAATTTCGAATCTTCATTGTTGGTCTAACATGTTTGTGTTTCTAATGAGATAAATCCCTAATGGATTTTCACCATTAGACATACATAATAGTGTAAGATCTCGAAAGATAAATATTGTATATGCAACATCTAGCTGTTCATCAATTGATGACACCTTAGACTAGTATTTTTACAATATAAAACAAGAAGATTACATAAATAAGATTACTTTGTCTTTCGCTAATCGAAGCATCATTGGATTCTTATTAATAAACGAAATTATCCTAATTCCTCTTAGCTTATTCATTTCGAATTGGCTCAATAACATATCATTGGATGAATGGTCTATAAATCATTTCATGTCATTCTATATTTTCTCTTAAGAAATTAAATGACGCATATGATTATAATCCCGAAATTCTATTCCCAATTGATATAAATCCTCAATCTTAGAAATCTCCTACTTGTATAAGCAAATTAGACTTAGAGTTAAATTAGTAGTGGTGGTCCAAGATAGAATTACTCATTATATTTGGTATAAATTTAAGTCTTTGACTTTAATTTTAGAATCCAAACATAAATTTTCTTATATTTCTATTTCCGGGAAGCAATACTGTTACACTTAGACAAGTGTTTAAAATCCATCTTCGATTAATGGATTCAAACTGTATGGAATATGAGTTTAGTATTCTGTGACCAGGATCCACTTGCACTATTCTAAGAACTCTTTGATGTAACTAAACCTAAGTCATCAAAAAGACACAACCATATTTTTATTAATCTATGGCATTTGTATCTTGTTCATAGTGATTTTGACAAGATCAATCTCTGCAAAGAGTTAATATGCCTATATCCACTGCACTAAATTCATCTCATTCGCAGATGGATGTACATTCAGGGGTGGATATGAGTTTTTCGTTGTATTCTTAAAACGATCACTCTAGATTATACCTTAAGTAAGGAAATTTGAAATGTTTGAAATATTTCATTAATTTCTAGCAATGGTGAAACACCATTAATGTAAGTGGTTAAAGATCTTGCGAACTGATAGGGGTGGAGAAATAGTTAGTAGATATGCAGTTCAAAGATCATTAAATTGATTTTTGAATTATATCCAAACTTACCTCCCCAGAAATTTCGAGTTGCATGTTAATGATTAGTTACTAGTCGTTGCCTAATTCCTTCTATGGTAATACAATTTCAGAATGATGTAATGGTTGTATACTTAATGTAAATCATTACTAGATTCATGGATGACCTAATCAAAATCTTAAGAAAAGCTAGCACTGTTAACCATGGTTTGTTAGCTATTCTAAGTGTTTAGGGGTGGACCATCCCATAGTCAATTGATAAGAAAGTGTTTGTTCAAACAAATACTACTTTTCTAAGATAATGACTAAGTCTGAAAACAAGTAGCAAATAAAGGAGATATTTTTTCTTGATTCCAAAAGTGTTCTATCATCTTATTTGACATATGATGATCCCACTGCCTCTGTTGTCTTGTCACAACCGAAGAGGTTAATACCATTTAGTTTTCTTAGACATAATTCACGGTACCCTGTCGTAGTGGGAGAGTTTCTAGGAACACACCTTCTTATGACTTGGGAGACACTAGTGATTAAAATCCATTGTGAGTTTAAACAAGTAATCGATTGTCAAGATAAGAAACTAAGAAGAAAGCCAATAGAACTATGGTTTAATCCATTCACATGGAGTAACCTAAAGTTTTCTATTACAAGGACGTAAAAGGAAATTTTAGTTAATAAGTCCATTCAATGGACTTAACAGAACTTCCTGTTCCTAGTATTATAGGTTTAAGTTTATCTAAACCTATGGCTTGTGGTATACCTGGTAATTACTTACTCTAATACAACCAACTTACTTTAGTAAGATGCTGAAGCATTTTCTTTCTAATGGAAATCTATAGAAGCTTCACAACTTCTTAGGCATAGATTTTATTTATCTAAGGAAAAGTCTCAAGTATTCCAGAAAAGATAAAGCCATGAAAGAATTTCTTACATCAACAATGAGAGGTCTTAGATATGCTTTTGTATGTCTTAGACCAGACACCTGCTGTTGAGTGGGAGTAATGAGTAGGTATCAGATTAATCCAGGAGAAGAACATTGGAAGACAATCAAGTAAATCTTAAGATTAAGAAGAGGAACTATATGTTAGTCTATAAGGGTGTGTTTAAAACTCTTAGACTACACCATATCAGATTTCGAAATTTGCCTTTGTGCTAGAAAATCTTTCTGATAAGATGGTGGTTACTCTGGGGTTGGAATAGTGATTTTGGAGAAGTGTAAAAACCTATCTGAAGTCTCTAGGTCTACCAAAGAGGGACCGAATGTTAAAGTTGCAGGAAAGGTACTTATTCAGTCTAAGGAAAGTTCTATACATTTTTGGCACCATTCCAAATTGCGTAAACTACTAGTGTTAATTTCCTGATTAACCAAAAGTAGTTGCCAAAGGTATGTATAGAATCCAGTATCCCAAGAGAGTAGACATATAGAGAGGAATTTCACATTATCAATAATTTTGTGATTAAAGGAAGAGTAATGGTGGAGAAAAGGTTGTGTTTAATTCAACCTTTCAGATCCTATTACGAGGAGTTTACTACTAGTACACTTGATTTGTATATCAAGGTGTTCAGATTATTTGAAACACACTTTTTGTTTTATATTAGTGCAAGTGGGAGTTTGTTGGGTTTTCTGCCCTAAATAAAACTCATTTCAATATAATCAGATTTACTTATTAATATAGATCAGAAATAACATTTAATGTTGCATGGTTCACATGATTTATTTCATTATTATATGTACATAATGTATAAATTCATCTGAAACCCTTTTCACATACTTGATCCTGTTTATTGTGCCGTCAACACTTTGGAAAGTAAACATGACTATGTCAATAAAGTTTCCTAGATTTATCAGACATAGGGTTTTACTGATATGATAATCTACAACAGAGTTTACATGCATTTGGAAAGCTCAGGTTGGATGCATGGAGTATGCATCGGAATGGACCGATATTGAAGTTTGACTTAGATTTATTAAACTTACCGTAATATCTATTCACAAGTCAATATCGCCTAGTTGATCCTAGATCAAATGATCTTAATCCTGATATGATTAGGCTCAATCTCGAGAGGCTATTCGTGTTCTTTGATTTGTTAGTTAAGCCTACTTTTAGGTCAGGGTGATACGTACATTTTGGGAACACGGTAGTGCAATTGAGTGGGAGCGCTATCATAAACATGGAATCTATAGCTTCTGTTTGGCGAATAGTAAGCAAAGGATGATCTCATTCGAGCTTGACCAAACGAACATAAATGGTGGAGTACTCATTTCACATAAGCTGAAATATCATCTATACGGGGTCAAGTGTTTTAAGGAATAAATACATTGTACGGTGTAACGGTAATTTAATCCCTTTACATTGTAGATCACTCATATAGAGGATCATTGATCACATTAGGATTATAACAATGGATAACTAATGATGCATCTATATGGTGGAACATATAGAGCATTCTATATACTGAGAGTGCAATTCTAAGTTCTATGCGTGGATTCAACGAAGAATTAATAAGTTAGTGAATTTTAGTGCTAAATTCTTGATCTACTTATTGGAAGCTCGGTTATATAGACCCATGGTCCTCGCACTAGTTGAGATAATATTGCTTGTAAGACTCATATAATTGGTTTTGAATAATCAATTATAATTCTCAAATTAGACTATGTCTATTTGTGAAATTTTCACTAAGTAAGGGCAAAATTGTAAAGAAAGAGTTTTAGGGGCATATTTGTTAATTATGATACTTTGTATGGTTCAATTAATAATTATGATAAATGACAATATTATTTAATAATTATTTATAGTTATTAAATAGTTAGAATTGTCATTTAAATGGTTGAATTAGAAAATTGGGGTTTTTGAGAAAATCAAATGCAGAAAAGATAAAACTGCAAAATTGCAAAAAGTGAGGCCCAAATCCACTATTATAGGGCCGGCCACTTTTGTAGGAAATTTAAACTGACATTTTCATTATTTTAATGTCAAATAATTCAAACCTAACCCTAGTGGAATGCTATAAGTAGATAGTGAAGGCTTCAGGAAAATTACACTTAAATTTTCTATTTTTCCTTCAAAAAAAAAAACCTGAGCCCTCTCTCTCCCTATCTTTGGCCGAACCCACTCTCTCTTTCTTCTTCCTTAAATTTTGAAATTCTTAGTGTAAGAGTAGTGCCCACACACAGCAAGTGATACCTCAACCATAGTGAGGAAGATCGTGAAGAAAGACTTTCAGCAAGAAGGAGTTTCAGCATTAAAGATTCAGAGAAAGAGATCCAGGTTCAGATATTGGTAATGCTCTGCTACAGAAAGGAATCAAGGGCTAGATATCTGAACGGAAGGAGTCATTATATTCCGCTACACCCAATGTAAGGTTTCCTAAACTTTATATGTGTTTATTTCATCGTTTTAGAAAGTTCATATTTAGGGTGTTAATGAACATACTTGTGAGTAGATCTAAGATCCTGGTAAAATAAATTCCAACATGGATGACTTAGATGGATCGTCGTTGGGAAAAAATTCCACCGTCAGATTGGTAGGTAGCATATTTTCGATATGGCATTTAAGGGTGTCAGATCGTACGAGCTGAGCCTCGGACACTTGTCACCTCAGGGATTCTCCCTTTTGAATTTTCCTCATTCCTAGCCGTTGGATCATATAGTCTAGTACACAAGGACATGCATTCTCTGTATGATGGCGTGTCGTGGGAGACAACCTCTGATGTTGTACTCGAAAAAGTCTAGTCCCTAGGTCCGTAGTCTGACACGTATGGGTGAAGCTTTTGCGGGTTAAAAGCATAACTCGGTTCATTGTATTTCAGAATGCCTTGGCCCCTCTGGGCAATCCATGCTCCTCGCAGGGGTTGATAGCCTTAGCTCCTGCAATGGACGGAGATTTTGTTTCACAGATACCTTTCATATGACTAGCAGTTGGGGAACGCCCTTTCACAGAGACTCTTTCCGCGAGGTTGATGCCTTTATCTTCCCGAAGCATCAATGAAGGGATTAGGGCAGCTAATGACTTTTTGGCATTCCTTGATTAGAATACACATGTCATACTTATGAAAATGCGGATAACAATTAATGTTATTTTTTGTATTTTCTTATAGTGAAATCATTAAAGTTTATAATGTCTATTCTTTGTCCAAATAATGTAATTACAATTTAATAAAATTTGATATATTTTGTATATTATCAAAACATCCAATACATGTATTTTACAAAATAACAATGGTCAAAGCTCATGAGCATGTAATGTCTAATGAGTCAAAAGTCTATTTGTAACATTTATCATCAATTTATTATTTGCACAGACTCATGTCTCTCCATTTTCTCTTCATCCTGTTACTATCTCCATCACCTATAGGAAAAAAAAAAAATTGACAGTGAAAAAATTAAACAATAATAAAGTAACCACATTCTTTGAGTAATGACAATATCGAATCCTAAAAATAATAGACAACAACAAACAATTATAACTAATAAATTAAAATACTAATTTAAACAAGAAAGCATAATTTTGGTCCCACTGAAAAATGACATTTTACTTTTGCAAGTAGAACTCTCCTTGACTAAAACACTAAGCTAGAGAAGCCTTCCTTAACTGTAACACCAAGATAGAAGCCTTTCTTGACTATAACACCAAGCTAGATTGACACAAGCTGTTTCACAATAAGTCTTCCAAAAGTTCTAGCCAACTTATGCTGTAAATCTAAACAAAGATTTTAAATATACACTTTTCAACTAATGTTATTAATGGTAGATCAACACATTTATGTAGAATGGTACATTATTATAGCTGGAAGTTATTTAGAGGAGCTACAAGTAACAAAGCTAATTCCATGTAACCTAATGCAGAAAAGTATCAGTACAAAGGAACCAAGGAAACTTTAAATCAATATTTGGTAGTTGGTATAGAAAATATCTTGTTGGGGATTGTTTTACCAAGATTTAGATTTAATACTATGTATGTTGTTTACCATCCTAAATATGAATTTCTAAAACAATAGAATTTAAACGCATATAAAGTTCAAGAAACCTTACATTGGTTGCAGTAGAACTAAATGACTCCTTCTGCTCAGATCTCTAACCCTTGTTCCTTTCTGTCACAAAGTATTAGCAAGATCTGAGCCCGATAGATGATTTGCATCGAGTAGGGAAATATCTTATTTGACTAAGTATCTTTTCCACAAAATTTGAAAAAATATCTAATTTAAGTTGTATTAGAAAAAATCTAGAACTTAAATATTTTTAAATTTAAAATAATGAAAAGTGTTGGAATATTGATAATGCTCTGCTACCAGTTGTTGGAATTTATTTTACCAGGATCTTAGATCTACTCACAAGTATGTTTATTAACACCCTAAATATGAAGAGGGTAAATTATCAAGAAAAGTGTAATTTTCCTGAAGCCTTCACTATCTATTTATAGCATTCCACTAGGGTTAGGTTTGAATTATTTGGCATTAAAGTAATGAAAATATCAGAGGTAAATTCCTATACAAGTGGCCGGCCCTATACTAGTGGATTTGGGCCTCACTTTTTGCAATTTTGCAGTTTAATCTTTTCTGCATCTGATTTTCTCAAAAACCCCAATTTTCTAATTCAACCATTTAAATGCCAATTCTAACTATTTAATAACTATAAATAATTATTAAATAATATTGTCATTTATCATATTTATTAATTGAACCATACAAAGTATCCTAATTAACAACTATGCCCCTATAAACTCTTTCATTACAATTTCGCCCTTACTTAGTGAAAATTTCACAAATAGACATAGTCTAATTTGAGAATTATAATTGATTAATCAAAACCAATTATATGAGTCTCACAAGAATATTATCTCAACTAGTGCGGGGACCATGGGTCTATATAACCGAGCTTCCAATAAGTAGATCAAGAATTTAGCACTAAAATTCACTAACTTATTAATTCTTCGTTGAATCCACGCATAGAACTTAGAATTGCACTCTCAGTATATAGAATGCTCTATATGTTCCACCATATAGACGCATCATTAGTTATCCATTGTTATAATCCTAATGTGATCAATGATCCTCTATATGAATGATCTACACTGTAAAGGGATTAGATTACCGTTACACCCTACAATGTATTTTATTCTTAAAACACTTGACCTCGTATAAATGATATTTTAGCTTATGTGAAATGAGTACTCCACCATTTATGTTCGTTTGGTCAAGCTCGAAGGAGATCATCCTTTGCTTACTATTCACCAGATAGAAGATATAGATTCCATGTTTATGTTAGCGCTCCCACTCAATTGCACTACCGTGTTCCCAAAATGTACGTATCACCCTGACCTAAAGGTAGGCTTAACTAACAAATCAAAGAACACGAATAGCCTTTAAAGATTGAGCCTAATCATAACAGGATTAAGAACATTTGATCTAGGATCAACTAGGCGATATTGACTTGAATAGATATTACGGTAAGTTTAATAAATCTAAGTCAAAGTTCAATATTGCTCCCTTCCGATGCATACTCCATGCATCCAACCTGAGCTTTACTTTAACCAATACTCTGGAAAGAACATAGCACTTCTCCCAATGAAAGTAAACTCTGTTGTAGATTATCATATCAGTAAAACCCTACGTCTGATAAATCTAGGAAACTTTATTCACATAGTCATGTTTACTTTCCAATGTGTTGACGGCACAATAAACAGGATCAAGTATGTTAAAAGGGTTTCAGATGAATTTATACATTATGTACATATTATAATCATGAAATAAATCATGTGAACCATGCAACATTAAATGTTATTTCTGATCTATATTAATAAGTAAATCTGATTATATTGATATGAGTTTTATTTAGGGCATAAAACCAAACAAACTCCCACTTGCACTAATATAAAAGAAAAAGTGCGTTTCAAATAATCTCAACACCTCGATATACAAATCGAGTGTAGTAGTAGTAAACTCCTCGTAATAGGATCTGAAAAGTTGAATTAACCACAACCTTTTCTCCACCATTACTCTTCCTTAATCACAAAATTATTGATAATGTGAAATTCCTCTCTATATGTCTACTCTCTTGGGATACTGGATTTTATACCTTTGGCAACTACTTTTGGTTAATCAGGAAATTAACACTAATAGTTTAGGCAATTTGGAATGGTGCCAAAAATGTATAGAACTTTCCTTAGACTGAATAAGTACCTTTCCTGTAACTTTAACATTCAGTCCCTTCCTGGTAGACCTAGAGACTTCAGATAGGTTTTTACACTTCTCCAAAGTCACTATTCCACCCCCAGAGTAACCACCATCTTATCAGAAAGATTTTCTAGCACAAAGGCAAATTTCGAAATCTGATATGGTGTAGTGTAAGAGTTTTTAACACACCCTTATAGACTAACATATAGTTCCTCTTCTTAATCTTAAGATTTACTTGATTGTCTTCCAACAACTGGTAGCAGAGCATTATCAATATCTGAACCTGGATCTCTTTCTCTAAATCTTTGATGCTGAAACTCCTTCTTGCTGAAAGTCTTTCTTCACGATCTTCCTCACTATGGTTAAGGTATCACTTGCTGTGTGTGGGCACTACTCATACACTAAGAATTTCGAAATCTCAATGAGGAAGAGAAAGAGAGTGGATTCGGCCAAAGATAGGGAGAGAGAAGACTCAGGTTGTTCTCTGAAGGAAAAATAGAAAATTTAAGTGTAAATTTCCTTAAGCCTTCACTATCTATTTATAGCATTCCACTAGGGTTAGGTTTGAATTATTTGGCATTAAAATAATGAAAATATCAGTTTAAATTTCCTACAAAAGTGGCCAGCCCTATACTAGTGGATTTGGGCCTCACTTTTTGCAATTTCACAGTTTTATCTTTTCTACATCTGATTTTCTCAAAAACGCCAATTTTCAAATTCAACCATTTAAATGCCAATTCTAACTATTTAATAACTATAAATAATTATAAAATAATATTGTCATTTATCATATTGATTAATTGAACCATACAAAGTATCATAATTAACAAATATGCCCCTAAAACTCTTTCTTTACAATTTCGGCCTTACTTAGTGAAAAATTCACAAATAGACATAGTCTAACTTGAGAATTATAATTGATTAATCAAAACCAATTACATGAGTCTTACAAGCAATATTATCTCCACTAGTGCGGGGACCATGGGTCTACATAACCGAGCTTCCAATAAGTAGATCAAGAATTTAGCACTAAAATTCACTAACTTATTAATTCTTCGTTGAATCCACGCATAGAACTTAGAATTGCACTCTCAGTATAATAGAATGCTCTATATGTTCCACCATATAGATGCATCATTAGTTATCCATTGTTATAATCCTAATTTGATCAATGATCCTCTATATGAATGATCTACACTGTAAAGGGATTAGAATACCGTTACACCCTACAATGTATTTTATCCTTAAAACACTTGACTCCGTATAAATGATATTTCAGCTTATGTGAAATGAGTACTCCACCATTTATGTTCGTTTGGTCAAGCTCGAAGGAGATCATCCTTTGCTTACTATTCGCCAGATAGAAGCTATAGATTCCATGTTTATGATAGCACTCTCACTCAATTGCACTACCGTGTTCCCAAAATGTACGTATCACCCTGACCTAAAAGTAGGCTTAACTAACAAATCAAAGAACACGAATAGCCTCTCGAGATTGAGCCTAATCATATCAGGATTAAGATCATTTGATCTAGGATCAACTAGGCGATATTGACTTGAATAGATATTACGGTAAGTTTAATAAATCTAAGTCAAAGTTCAATATCGGTCCCTTCCGATGCATACTCCATGCATCCAACCTGAGCTTTACTTTAATCAATGTTCTGGAAAGAACATAGTATTTCTCCAAATACAAGTAAACTCTTGTTGTAGATTATCATATCAGTAAAACCCTATGTCTGATAAATCTAGGAAACTTTATTCACATAGTCATGTTTACTTTCCAATGTGTTGACGGCACAATAAACAGGATCAAGTATGTGAAAAGGGTTTCAGATGAATTTATACATTATGTACATATAATCATGAAATAAATCATGTGAACCATGCAACATTAAATGTTATTTCTGATCTATATTAATAAGTAAATCTGATTATATTGAAATGAGTTTTATTTAGGGCGTAAAACCCAACAGGGTGCTGGGTTCAGTATGTCGTACACACTTCTATGGCTCCCAACTCTCACACAAGGCCCAAAAAGAGAGGAACTTAACCTTAAAATAAATAACTGTTATTAATTGAATAGGTCCAATAACTAAATGGACCTAAATAAAATCTATCATAATGTGACATTTTATTTAGCAACAACCTATATGCATCTATATAATAAAATAAACACATAGGCTCACACAGGTACACATTTGGATGGATCCTATCATGTTGCTAGGTCGTACACAAATGAAAGAAGATTGTAAAATTTACCTGTTACAAATTATTAACTTGACCAAGGGAGCCATCAGATCATTAGATCTGGCAAAAAGTAACCATGGCTATTTGCAATCAAGTAATAATAGGTTTTGAAAGCTTACATACAAGCTAAAACCACATACTCCTGCAACAAGGTTAGCTGGATAGTTGGAAGTAGGATTTATTTAATTTTAAATAAATCAATTTCGAAAATAAATTATTAAATAAATAAATATTTTATTTTGAAAAATAAAATAAATAATAATATTAATTTATTTTTCGAAAAATAAAAATAAAAATAAAATTAAAATTTAATTTTCGAAAATAAATAAAAAGAAATATTTATTTAAATTTCGAAATTATATAAAAAAATATTTAAAATTAAACCTACAATTTTGAAAAATTAGGTTTCAACTAACCTAAATATCATTTCAAAATTTGCTAACTACTTTTAAAAATTAAATGTTATTTTATAAATAAAAATGAAATAAAAATTAGAAAAGATAAATTAAATATCTTTTTCAGATTTTAAATTTAATTTAAATAAATAAAATAACAAAATTTAAAAGTTAGCAAAATATCTTACATCTATTTAAAATTACATGATTATAGTTATCTCATTTTAAATTTAAATAAGGTCAAATTTTTTTAAAAAAATTAATTTAAAAAGGTTTAATATCTGACCTTAAATTTAAAAATAAGATAAGATATAATCAAATTTAAAAATAAGATAAATAATTAAGCAAAAAGATAGATATTTATTAATTTTAAATTCAAATTACACTAATATCATGAATTAAAATAAAAAAAAATATTAAATTAATTCATTATGATAATTAGAATTGAATCAGGAATAGTAAATCTATAAATACAAAACTACACAAAAAATCGGAAGTTAATTCCATGAAAAAGCATGAAAAAACAAAAAATTTTGGGAGCTGTACGGACAGTATGCCAAGCATACTGTCCGCGCGCGTGCTCCTTGGTGACAGTCGAGAAAACTCGGCGGAACAGGGGAGCTTGCAGGGTTTGTGCGCGCGTAGGGAGGCACCAGACGAGGTTCGCGCGCGTAGGGAGGCACCTGACACGTATTCCACACGCGGATGAAGAATTCAGACAAGAAACTTGTCTGAATCCACGCGCGCGTGTGAGTGCACAGCCCCCTTATCTTTTTTTCGAATCTTCAAAAAATCATAACTAATTCAAATTAAATCGAAATTGAGTTCTGTAAAAAAGTAGCTTGCTTAATTTTTTCCATACTATCCAATAAAAATAATTCCAGAAACAAAATTTCAATTATTTTTCACGAAAATTCACAAACATCAATCAATCATCATATAACACTCAATACAACATGAAACCATCCAAATAACAAACAATCGTTTTAAAGTCCAAATTCATGGAAGTAAATCAATTACCATGGCTCTGATACCAGTTGTTGGAATTTATTTTACCAGGATCTTAGATCTACTCACAAGTATGTTGTTTAAACACCCTAAATATGAACTTTCTAAAACGATAAATTAAACACATATAAAGTTAAGAAAACCTTACATTGATGCAGCGGAATTAATGTCTCCTTCCGCTCAGATATCTAACCCTTGTATCCTTTCTGTAGCAGAGTATAATCAAGATCTGAGCCCGAATGTCCTTCTTCTTCAAGTTTGATCCTTCACAGTCTTCCAATCTATGATTGAGTTACTGCTTGCTGTGTGTGGGCACTTACTCTTTCACTAGGGTCGAAATTGATGAAGGGAAAAGAGAAGAGAGGGTTTCGGCCAGGTATAGAAAGTGAGAAGGCTCAGTTTTCTGAAGAGAGAAATTTCTGTCAGAAAACTAATGAAAACTTGTGTTAAGATATATGTTTGACTGAGCCATCACTTTCTATTTATAGGCAACTACTAGGTTTAGGTTAGGAATTATTTGGCATTAAAATAATGAAAATATTAATTTGAAATCCCACAATAAGTGGCCGGCCAAGGTGTAGTAGTGGGCCCCACTTGATTTTGCAGTTTTATCAAATTTTATTTCTATTTTCTCAAAAACGCCAATTTTCCAATTCTAACCTTTTAAATGTCAAAACTAATTATTTAATAACTAAAATAGATTATTAAATAATAATATCATTTAATTTAGTTATTAATTAGACATATAAAGTCCATTAATAAATAAATAAACCTAGAAACTCTTTTCTTTACAATTTCACCCCTACTTAGTGAAAATTCATAAAATTAGACATAGTCTAACTTTAGAATTATAATTGATCAATCACGAATCAATTAATGAGTCTTACACGCAGAATGTTCTCAACTAGAATGGGGACCATGGATCTATATGCTGAGCTTCCAATAAGTGAACCAAATTTACCAAGTAAATTCCTACTTATTAATTCCTCGTTGAATCTACTGTTAGAACTTAGAATTGCACTCTCAGACTTATATAGAGCATATTGTATGTTCCACGATATCAATATGCTATCTTATCTAACGATTGTTATAATCTTATTGTGATTTAAAGATCCTCTATATAGATGATCTACATCGAGATTTGATTTTTTTACCGTTCTCACCCCTCAATGTATTTTGCCCCTTAAAACACTTAGCTACCTGTAAATGGTGTTTAGTGATCTAATGATTAGTCAGTTAAACAAGAGCTCATCCATTTACTTCTATTTGCTAAGCTCGAAGGGAATCATCAATTGACTTCTATACACCATTAGAAGCTATAGATTCCATGTTTATGTTCAGCACTCCCACTCAATCATACTGTCATGTTCCCAAAATATACGTATCACCCTGACCTAAAAGTAGGCTTAACTAATAAATCAAAGAACATGAATAGTACTCCTGAGTTGAGCCTAAGCATATCAGGATTTAGATTATTTTAATCTTAAGATCAACTACTGATATTGACTTGGAAAGATATATATAACAGTAAGTTTGTAATATCTTAACTTAGTTGCAATATCGGTCCAGTCCAATGTATACTCCATACATTCGAAACTAGTATACTTTACTAATGTCCTGGAAAGAACATAACACTTACTCCAAGTGTAAGTACACATCATCGCTGATTATCACATTAGTGTAAATCCAATAACACTGATGAAACAGGGACCAATTCTTTTGATTCATATGATCACAATCACATTCCACTGTGTTGACGATACTGTAATTGTGAATAAACATATGATCTGGATTTAACTGATTCTGTGTGTAAATGTAATAAACATATTTAAACCATTAGCATGTAAAATTCATGCAAACATCAATCACTTCAAATTTCTTATATTGATAATTAATCAGATTGTAAAGAGTTTTATTTAGGGCATAAAACCCAACAGTTTTATCATTTATTTTTTCATTATTTTAATGCCAAATAATTCTAATTTAAACCTAGGTGGTTACCTATAAATAGGTAGTGATGGCTCTCATTCACACTTAATTCTGTCAGATGAAAACTGAGCCTCCTATTCTTTTCTCTAGGCCGAACAACTTCTCTCTTCTTTTCTTCTCTAAATTTCAAAATCCTTTGGTGAATGAGTGAGTGCCCACTCACATAAAGTGGTATCTCAATCATAGTGTGTAAGACTGTGGAAAACCATCGAACAAGAAGGAGAATCAGCATCAAAGGAAGGAGAGAAAGAGATCCAGGTTTAGATATTGATAATGCTCTGCTACAGAAAGGAATCAAGGGCTAGATATCTGAACGGAAAGAGTCATTATATTCTGCTGCACCCAATGTAAGGTTTCCTAAACTTTATATGTGTTTATTTCATTGTTTTAGAATTCGTATTAGGATGTTAATGAAACATACTTGTTAGTAAATCTAGATCCTGGTAAAATATATCAAAAAACTGGCCTCAGAGCCATGGTAATGATTTACTTTCATAAAATATGTATTAAAACAATGTTATGTGTTGATTTGGATGGTTTCATGTGGTTTATGTGCTTATTTGATGATAGTTTAGAAATCGCAATATATGTTACTGAAATATTTTTTATTTCGATATGGAAGTATTTTTTTTCTGGAAAGTAGACGAAAATTTAATAAATTTAGGCTTTTACATAACCTAATTTGGATATTTTATGAAATAGTTATGATTTTTTGAAGTTGAATGAAAATATCAGGATTTGAATGCACACACGCGCGTGCACGCTCTTGGGCTCGCTCAGACAAACACACTTTAGAAAACAGCGTGTCCGAGCATGCTTGGTCAAATGAGGCTGCACGCAGCCTCGTTCCTCGGCCAAGCTTCCCCTTCCGCGCGCGCAAGGGTATGCAATGCATACCCCTGTGCCTCAAACTTGTTTGCGTCATAACTTTTGAATCAAAAATCGTTTTTCAGTTAAATAAAAGCCAATTTTCGGTAGAATTGTGTAGAATCTAAATTTTCGATTAAAAAATCTAATTTTCAGAATAAAATTAATTTTTATTAATTAAAATTAGTTTCTGATATTAGTAGGGTTTGAATTTTGAAAATTTGATTTCTCACAAAGGAGCCTTATGGTTAATTTTAAAACTTTAGATTATTTTATTTATTTTAATTATAAGATCAGATATTATTTTTAATTAAATTTTAAATGATCTTACTTTGATATTAAAATATTATTTATTTTTTTTTTAAAAAATAATCTTGTTCAAATTTCAAAATTTTCTAACCGTATCATATTTTTTTTTTTTTTTCAAATTTGTTATTTTCAAAATATATTTTATTAATTAAAATTATAAGATTAGGAATATGTTAGGTTCAACATTTTATCTTATTAGACATTTTTTTTTAAAAAAATTATATTTTAGCAAAAATAACATGAAGATTTGAAAAATTGGTTAGTTTAGTTTGAATAGATATTTTAGGGTTTCAAACCATAATTTTTTCAAACTTATTATTTCATTATTATTATTATTTTTAAAATATTCTAACTATATAAAATATCTTATTTTTCAATTAGTTTATTTATGTAATATTTAAATTTATTAAATTACAAGACTCAGAATATAATAAAATATCTAAATTTAAAATTCAAGATATTATATTATATTATCTTATTAAAAATTTTAAATAAATTTAAATTTTGAATAAACTTGATATTTGAAAAATTGGTTAGATATTTTTTGATTTTTTGTTAGAATTTAAGAAATTTAGGAGTTTGTTGAATTTTGAATTTTTTCAAATATTCTCTAACAACCTAAATTTGAATTCTAGTTAACATATTTACTTTAAAATTTAATTTTATTTTAAATTTTAAAATTGAGATATTTTAGCTTACTTTCAAGATATTCCAGATCAGTTATTATTGTTTGTATTGTTTGATTATATTATTATGTATTCAAAATTTTTTTTACAAACCTATTATTTATTTGATCTAAATTGCTATGATTAACTTGTTGACAGATCCAATGATCTGATTTTAATCATAGTTCAATTAACAATAGATCTTATAAATAATTTGTAATAGGTAAATTTTGCAATTTCTTTCATCTGTGTAAACCTAGTAACATGATAGGGCCCATCCAAATCTTTTGAGCTGTGTGAGCCTATATGTTTGCTATTGGGCTTAGATGCATATAGGAAACCCATTTAAGTTTTACTAAGTAAATGGACTACGTTGCTAAAATAAATTTTGACATAAGTAAATTTATTTAGGCCCAATTAGATTTGGGCTTATTCAATGAATAACAATTGTTTATTCAAAGGTTAAATTCCTCTCTTTTGGGCCTTGTGTGAGAGTTGGGGGCCAATAGAAGTGGGTACAACATACTTAACCCAGCTCCCCCTCACATGAACTACCCCAGTTGTGAAGGCCCATTTGCCTTATTTAACTAATTGTATTAGGTTAATTATATTAGTCTAACCTAATTAAAATTGAATTAGCAACGTAATTAACTTATAAAATATATGAAATTTAATTTTTCATTTAATATTTTAAAGTTAATTTTAGAAAAACACTTAGTAAATGAAATTATTCTAGATAGTTATTTCTAGAACTAGTTATTTTTTCTAATATTTAATTAGGAAAATATCATAGATTGTGAAATTAATTATTTAATAATTAATTTTGGTACAATCTAAGTTAAGTATATTTTTCCTAGTATTAAATTAGAATTAATAATTAAGTCTTCTCTATACTTAATTATTTATTTCTTGAATTTAATACATTTAATTAAATTGAAAATTTAAATATTTAAGTTGATTTTCATAATGATACTTAAATATTATTATTTTCATGTTATTTAATTAAAATTGAAAATTATTTTAAGTTTGAAATCTTATTTCATATAACTTAAATTTGAATAATTTCCAAAATATATTTTATTTTATTTTATTAATCTTTTTCCACAATTTCGAAATTGCATTTCTTAAATGCAAAATTTCGAATTTTATTTGAAAAATAGATTAAAGTTGTAAATTATTTATTTTAATTTTGGACCAACTTAAATCAATGATTTTTTCATTTAATGATTAATTAAAATAAATGAAGTAAAATATATTTAATTAGAAAATGAATTAATTAGTCCATGAAAATCTAGATAGATATTATCTGTTTTTGCTTGAAGTATTTTTCTAGTGTATTTAATTAAACAGAAAATTAATATTTAAGTTGATTTTCATCATCATACTTAAATATTTGAAATTTTTCTTATATATTTAATTAAATAGGAAAATTATATTTTTTGTTGTAAATTAATTTTATTAATTAATTTTGGGCCAACATTAAATTAGAATAATTTTTTCCAGAATTTATTTTTATTTTATTTTAAAGCATTTTTTCGAAAATAGTATTCTTAAATACTTCAATTTTTCGAAATGCACTGTATATTTATAGAAAATTAAATTTGATTTGTAAATTAATTTAAATTAATTTTGTAACAACTTAAATTGAATATTTTTCTAAATATTTATTGGAAATTATTACTAAGATGGAAATAATTCATGTTATTTTCATATCCATCTAAGTAAAATTTATAAATATTAAATTAAAATTTATATTTAGAATTTTTCATTCTAAATTGGAAATTTTAATTAAATAAATATATATTTAAAATAAATTGATTAAAATAAATATTAGAAGAAAATACACTTTAAATAATGAGCTTTATTATTAGGACATTCGATCTCCATTGTTGGTTTTACATAGCTTTTGTTTTAGTGAGTAATCCTCCCTAATGGAGGAACGTTCATTAGCAAGTTAGCACCGTTTAATCTCGAAAGATAAGTAGCTTTTTAAGTGTTTTATATGGTATGGATCACCCTAATGCTGGCGACTGTATTTGACTTACAAAATATGAAACAATGGTGGAAGCTCATAAGATAGAATAGCCTTGATCGAATAAAAGGTTGCTAAAATGTTTAACATTTTAGATGAGCTGACAACTCTATTCAATGGATGGTAGCTTTGACTCTCGCCTAAACGGGACACTGATATCAGTTTGTTGAAAACCTTGGAAATTATTTAGGATTGTATATTTTAGTATTTTCACTTGTCATTCCTACTTGCTATATGTTTAATAATTTCAGAATTGTGTATGAATTTATATTGAACCATGTTACTTTCTGTTATTAAAATGTAGTTTAATTTCGAATCTTCATTGTTGGTCTAACTTGGTTTGTTTATCTAATGAGATAAATCCCTAATGGATTTTCACCATTAGACATACATAATAGTGTTAGATCTCGAAAGATAAATATTGTATATGCAACATCTAGCTGTTCATCAATTGATGACACCTTAGACTAGTATTTTCACAATATGAAACAAGAAGATTGTATAAATAAGATTACTTTGACTCTCGCTAATCGAAGCATCGTTGGATTCTTATTTATAAACGAAATTATCCTAATTCCTCTTAGCTTATTCATTTCGAATTAGCTCAATAACATATCATTGGATGAATGGTCTATATATCATTTCATGTCATTTTTTCTCTTCAGAAATTAAATGACACATATGATTATAATCCCAAAATTCTATCCCAAAATGATATAAATCCTCAATCTTAGAAATCTCCTACTTGTATGGGCAAATCTGACTTAGAGTTACAATTAGTAGTGGTGGTCCAAGAAAGAATTACTCATTATATTTGATATAAATTTAAGTCTTTGACTTTAATTTTAGATTCTAAACAGAAATTTTCTTATATTTCTAATTCCAGAATACAATACAGTTACACTTTCACAAGTGATTAATAACCATTTTCTATCAATGGATTCAAACTGTATGGAATATGAGTTTAGTATTCTGTGACCAGGATCGACTTGCACTATTCTATGAACTCTTTGAAGTAACTATACCTAAGTCATCGAAAGAAACCACACATTTTTAATCTATGGCATTTGTATCTTGATGATAGTGGTATTGACAAGATCAATCTCTTCAAATAGTTAATATGCCTATATCCACTAAAAGTTGTTCATCTCATTCGTAGATGGATGTATATTCAGGGGTGGATATGAGTTTTTCGCTGTATTCTTAAAACGATAACTCTAGATTATACCTTATGCAAAGAAATTTGAAATGTTTGAAAAATTTATGATTTCTAGCAATGGTGGAAAACCATTAAGGTAAGTGGTTAAAGATCTTGCGAACTGATAGGGGTGGAGAAATAGTTAGTAGATATGCAGTTCAAAGATCATTAATTTGATTTTTGAATTATATCCAAACTTACCTCCCCAAAAATTTCGATTTGCATATTGATGATTAGTTACTAGTCGTTGCCTAAGTCCTTCTATCGTAATACAATTTCAGAATGATGTAATGGTTGTATACTTAATGTAAATCATTACTAGATTCATGGATGACCTAATCAAAATCTTAAGAAAAGCTAGAACTGTTAACCATGGTTTGCATGTTTGTTAGCTATGCTAAGTGATTAGGGGTGGACCATCCCATAGTCATTAGATAAGAAAGTGTTTGTTTAAACAAATACAACTTTTCTAAGAAAAATGACTAAGTCTGAAAATAAAGTAGCAAATAAAGGAGATATTTTTTCTTGATTCCAAAAGCGTTCTATCATCTTATTTGACATATGATGATCCCACTGCCTCTGTTGTCTTGTCACAACCGAAGAGATCAATACCATTTAGTTTTCTTAGACATAATTCACGGTACCTTGTCGTCGTGGGAGAGTTTCTAGGAACTCACCTTCTTATGACTTGGAAGACACTAGTGATTAAAATCCATTGTGAGTTTAAACAAGTAATAGATTGTCAAGATAAGAAACTAAGAAGAAAAGCCAAGAGAACTATGGTTTAATCCATTCACATGGAGTAACCTAAATTTTTCTATTACAAGGACATAAAAGGAAACTTTCGTTAATAAGTCTATTCAATGGACTTAACAAAACTTCATGTTCCTATAATTATAGGTTTGAGTTTATCTAAACCTATGGCTTATGGTATACCTGGTAATTACTTACTCTAATGCAAGCAACTTAATTTAGTAAGATACTGAAGCATTTTCTTTCTAATGACAATCTATAGAAGCTTCTCAACTTCTAGGCATAGATTTTATTTATCTAAGGAAAAGTCTCAACTATTCCAGAAAAGATAAAGCCATGAAAGAATTCCTTAATCAACAGTGAGAGGTCTCAGATATGCTTTAGTATGCCTTAGACCAGACACCTGCTGTTGAGTGGGAGTAATGAGTAGGTATCAGATTAATCCAGGAGAAGAACATTGGAAGACAATCAAGTAAATCTTAAGATTAAGAAGAGGAACTATATGTTAGTCTATAAGGGTGTGTTTAAAACTCTTAGACTACACCACATCAGATTTCGAGATTTGCCTTTGAGCTAGAAAGTCTGCTGATAAGATGGTGATTACTCTGGGGGTGGAGTAGTGATTTTGGAGAAGTGTAAAAACCTATCTGAAATCTCTAGGTCAACCAGAGAGAGACTGAATGTTAAAGTTGCAGGAAAGGTACTTATTCAGTCTAAGGAAAATTCTATACAACTGTGGCACCGTTCCAACCTGCCTTAACTACTAGGGTTACTTCCTGAATAACCAAGAAGTAGTTGCCAAAGGTATAGAATCCAGTATCCCAAAAGAGTAGACATATAGAGAGGAATTTCACATTATCAAGGATTTTGTGATTAAGGAAGAGTAATGGTGGAGAAAAGGTTGTGTTCAATTCAATATTTTAGATCCTATTACGAGGAGTTTACTACTACTCCACTTGATTTATATATCAAGGTGTTGAGATTATTTGAAATGCACATTTTGTTTTATATTAGTGCAAGTGGGAGTTTGTTGGCTTTTATGCCCTAAATAAAACTCATTTCAATATAATCAGATTTACTTATTAATATAGATCAGAAATAACATTTAATGTTGCATGGTTCACATGATTTATTTCATGATTATTTACATAATGTATGAATTCTATTTAAGTCCACAACATATCAATTTGTTAATGATTATAGTGTTGTCAACACATTGGAATATAATCTTAATTATATGTTCGAAAGTTTATTCCCTGATTTGTCAATTCATTGGATTTAGACTGACATGATAATCAGCGATATGTTCAAAAGTGTTATGTCCTTTCCAGGGCATTGGCAAAGTTTACCAGCATCGGATGTATGGAGTATACATCGGAAGGGACCGATATTGAAATTTGATTAGATATATTAGAATTTACCGTAATATCTATTCAATTCAATATCACCTGTTGATCCTAGATCAAATGATCTTAATCTTGATATGATTAGGTTCAATCTCAAGAGTGTTATTCGTGTTCTTCGATTTGTTAGTTAAGCCTACTTTTGGGTCACGGTGATACGTACATTTTGGGAACACGGTAGTGCAATTGAGTGGGAGCGCTAACATAAATATGGAATCTATAGCTTTTATCTGACGAATAGAAAGTAAATGATGATTTCCTTCGAGCTTAATCAAACGAAAATAAATGGTGGAGATCTCATTTCACTTAGCTGAAATATCATTTATATAGGGTTAAGTGTTTTAAGGATAAAATACATTGTAGGGTGTTACGGTAATTTAATCCCTTTACAGTGTAAATCATCTATATAGAGGATCATTGATCACTTTAGGGTTATAACAATGGATAACTAATGACGTGTCTATATCGTGGAACATATAGTGCGTTCTACATACTGAGAGTGCAATTCTAAGTTGTATGCGTGGATTCAACGAAGAATTAATAAGTCAGTGAATTTAAGATATAAATTCGTGATCTGCTTATTGGAAGCTCTGATATATAGACCCATGGTCCCCATACTAGTTGAGACCATAGTGCTTGTAAGACTCAGTTAATTGATTTTGATTAATCAATTATAATTCTAAAGTTAGACTATGTCTACTTTGTGAATTTTCACTAAGCAAGGGCGAAATTGTAAAGAAAAGAGATTCTAGGTTTATTTATTAATTAAGAGACTTTGTATGTCTAATTAATAAATATATTAAATGACAATATTATTTAATAATTAATTTTAGTTATTAAATAATTAGAATTAGCATTTAAATGGTTGAATTTGAAAATTGGCATTTTTGAGAAAATGAGATGCAGAAATGATAAAACAGCAAAATTGCATAAGTGAGGCCCATTATCCAAGGTCCATGGCCGGCCACACTTATAGGGTTTTATCATTTATTTTTTCATTATTTTAATGCCAAATAATTCTAATTTAAACCTAGGTGGTTACTTATAAATAGATAGTGATGGCTCTCATTCACACTTAATTCTGTCAGATGAAAACTGAGCCTCCTATTATTTTCTCTAGGCCGAACCACTTCTCTCTTCTTTTCTTCTCTAAATTTTGAAATCCTTGAGTGAATGAGTGAGTGCCCACACACATCAAGTGGTATCTCAATCATAGTGTGTAAGACTGTGGAAAACCATCGAACAAGAAGGAGAATCAGCATCAAGGGAAGGAGAGAAAGAGATCCAGGTTCAGATATTGATAATGCTCTGCTACAGAAAGGAATCAAGGGCTAAATCTCTGAACGGAAGGAGTCATTATATTCTGCTGCACCCAATGTAAGATTTCCTAAACTTTATATGTGTTTATTTCATTGTTTTAGAATTCATGTTAGGATGTTAATGAAACATACTTGTTAGTAAATCTAGATCCTGGTAAAATATATCCAACAGTAGTCCACCCAGAAGGCCATTCACTTAAAAGCAAATGTTCATTTAGTACTTAAAGTTGTCACCCGACCTGGTACTTTATGTTGGAAATTATTTTACCAGGATCTTAGATCTACTCACAAGTATGTTGATTAACACCCTAAATATGAACTTCTAAAACGATGAAATAAACACATATAACGTTTAGTAAACCTTACATTGGGTGCAGCGGAATATAATGAATTCTTCCGTTCAGATATCTAGCCCTTGATTCCTTTCTGTAGCAGAGCATTATCAATATCTGAACCTGGATCTCTTTCTCTGATTCTTTAGTGCTGAAACTCCTTCTTGCTGAAAGTCTTACTTCACGATCTTCCTCACTATGATTGAGGTATCAATTTCTGTGTGTGGGCACTACTCTAATCACTAAGTATTTCGAAATCTTAAGGAAGAAGAGATAGAACGAGTGGGAAGCCAAGAATAGAGAGAGAGAGAGGCTCAGGTTTTTCTGAATGAAAAGTGTGAAAGTTAAGTGTAAATTTCTTGAAGCCTTCACTATCTATTTATAGCATTCCACTAGGGTTAGGTTTGAATTATTTGGCATTAAAATAATAAAAATATCAGAGGATAGTTCATATAAAAGTGGCCGGCCATGCAATGTGGATTTGGGCCTCACTTTTTGCATTTTTGCAGTTTTATCTTTTCTGCATCCGATTTTCTCAAAAACGCCAATTTTCTAATTCAATCATTTAAATACCAATTCTAACTATTTAATAACTATAAATAATTATTAAATAATATTTTCATTTATCATATTTATTAATTGAACCATACAAAGTATCATAATTAACAAATATGCCCCTAAAACTCTTTCTTTACAATTTCGCCCTTACTTAGTTATAAATTCACAAATAGACATAGTCTAATTTGAGAATTATAATTGGTTAATCAAAACCAATTATATGAGTCTTACAAGCAATATTATCTCAACTAGTGGGAGGACCATGGGTCTATATAACCGAGCTTCCAATAAGCAGATCAAGAATTTATTACCTAAATTCACTGACTTATTAATTCTTCGTTGAATCCACGCATAGAACTTAGAATTGCACTCTCAGTGTATAGAATGCTCTATATGTTCCACCATATAGACACATCATTAGTTATCCATTGTTATAATCCTTATTTGATCAATGATCCTCTATATGAATGATCTACACTGTAAAGGGATTAGATTACCGTTACACCCTACAATGTATTTAATCCTTAAAACACTTAACCCCGTCTAAATGATATTTCGGCTTATGTAAAATGAGTACTCCACCATTTATATTCGTTTGGTCAAGCTCGAAGGAGATCATCCTTTACTTACTATCGAGCCTAATCATAACAGGATTAAGATCATTTGATCTAGGATCAACTAGGCGATATTGACTTGAATAGATATTACGGTAAGTTTAATAAATCTAAGTCAAAGTTCAATATCGATCCCTTCCGATGCATACTCCATGCATCCAACCTGAGCTTTACTTTAACCAATGCTTTGGAAAGAACATAGCATTTCTCCAAATGCAAGTAAACTCTGTTGTAGATTATCATATCAGTAAAACCCTGTGTCCGATAAATCTTGGAAACTTTATTCACATAGTCATGTTTACTTTCCAATATGTTGACAACACAATAAACAGGATCAAGTATGTGAAAAGGGTTTCAGATGAATTCATACATTATATACATATAATCATGAAATAAATCATGTGAACCATGCAACATTAAATGTTATTTCTGATCTATATTAATAAGTAAATCTGATTATATTGAAATGAGTTTTATTTAGGGCATAAATCCCAGCACTTTATTGGTAGTATTTTCTTAAATGTTCTCCATTCAAGTATCGTGGTACTAGAATGAGTTGCATTTTTTCGTCATCCTTACCTAATTTGTATGCTCCAGAGTCGAGAACTTCGACCACCTGATATGGTCCTTCCCAGTTAGGTCCTAGTACACCTGTTGTGCTGTCTTTTGTGTTTAGGAATACCCTTCTCAAGACCATATCTCCCACGAAGAATTTCTAAGCTTTCTCTTGTCTGTTGAAATACTGAGCTACTTTTTGTTGATGGGCCATCAACTTTAAGTTTGCAATTTCTCGTCTTTCTTCAATTTCATCAAGTGATTCTACAAGGAGTATGTGATTGGTACCTTGATCGTACGTCAATCTTCTGTGGAAAGGTGGCTCGAGTTCGACGGGCAGCATAAATGGTGTCTGACTGGTTGCTGTTTTTTCTGTTGTACGGTATGACCATAGAACTTGGGGAAGTTCTTCTAGCTAGTTTCCTTTGGCATCTGCGAGTTTCTTCTTTATTGTATCCTTCAAGGTTTTCTTTTCTTCTTCAACTTGACCATTTTCTTGAGGATGTGCCATGGCGGAGAAACTTTTGATGATACCATGCTTCGCACAAAAATTAGTGAAGGATTGGCTGTCGAACTGTTTGCCATTGTCTGAGACAATTTTGTACGGTAGTCCGAACCGGCATATGATGTTCTTCACAATAAAGTCTTGAACTTTCTTTGATGTAATGGTTGCGAGTGGTTCGGCTTCAATCCACTTAGTAAATTACTCAACTGCTACCACTGCATACTTCACTCCACCTTTACCTTTAGGTAATTGTCCCCCAAATGGCAAAGGACCACGGACTTTGCATCTGTGTCAGCTCGTTGGGTGGAGCTCTTGGTATCTTTGAAAATCTCTGGCATTTGCCGCACTTCTTAACATAGGCTCTCGAATATTCAATCATCGTTGGCCAGAAGTAACCTTGCCTTAAAATTTTCTTGGATAAGCTCTCTTCGGCGACGTGATTTCCACAAAATCTGTCGTGAACTTCAGATAGGATTCGTGCAGCTTCGTCTTGAGTGACACATTTGAGTAATGGCATCGAGAATCCTCTTTTGTACATGACTCCCTCTACTATGATATACCGTGCTGCCTTCCTTCTCATTTTCCGAGCTTCATTCGGTTATCTGGGAGTTCCCCAGAGTTGAGGTAGGCTGCTATTGGCGTCATCTAGTTTGGGGATGTATCAATCATTTTGATTTCTTCCGTGCCAGTGATGCTAGGCTCTTCAAGGAACTGGATAGGGACTAAGTTTGCCTTGTCACTTACATTGCTGCTTGCCAATCGAGATAACACGTCTGTAGTTGAATTTTCTACTCTTGGAATTTGTCTGAGACCGTAGCTTTTGAATTGTGCGAGTAGATCGTGTATTTTGCTCAGATATGCTATCATCTCTTCTTCCCGAGCCTCTTATTCTCCGAATACATGATTTACCACCAGTTGTGAATCACTGCAGATTTCAATGTGTTCGGTCTGTTGGAAATATTTTACCAGGATCTAGATTTACTACCAAGTATGTTTTATTAACATCCTAATATGAATTCTAAAACAATGAAATAAACATATAAGAGTTTAAGAAAACCTTACATTGGGTGCAGCAGAATATAATGACTCCTTCCATTAAGATCTCTAGCCCTTGATTCCTTTCTGTATCAGAGCATTATCAAGATCTGAATCTAGATCTCTTTCTCTCCTTCCATTGATGCTGATTCTCCACAGTCTTACAGACTATGATTGAGATACCACTTGATGTGTGTGGGCACTACTCTATCACTCAAGGATTTTCGAAATTTAAGAGAGGAAAAGAGAGACAGGGGCAGTTGTAGCTTTTTCTGAAAGAAACAATGTTCAAAGTCATGAGTTTCCTAAAGCCAACACTTTCTATTTATAGAATGCCCTCTAGGTTTAGGTTAGAATTGTATGGCATTAAAATAATGGAAAAATAAAATGGTAAAAGCTTGCATAGTGGCCGGCCATATAAGGAAATTGGGCCTCACTTTGCAACTTTCCCATTTTGTTATTTTTCAATCCCATTTTCTCAAAAATGCCAATTTTCCAATTTAACCATTTAAATGCCAATTCTAATTATTTAATAACTAAAAAATAATTATTAAATAATATTGTCATTTAATATATTTATTAATTTAGACATGTAAAGTCTCTTAATTAATAAATAAACCTAGAATCTCTTTTCTTTACAATTTCTCCCTTGCTTAGTGAAAATTCATAAAGTAGACTTAGTCTAACTTTAGAATTATAATTGATTAATCAAAATCAATTAACTGAGTCTTACAAGCAGTATGGTCTCAACTAGTATGGGGACCATGGGTCTATATAACCGAGCTTCCAATAAGTCGAACTGAATTTACCAAGCAAATTCCCTAACTTATTAATTCCTTATTGAATCCACACTTAGAACTTGGAATTGCACTCTCAGTCATATAGAACGCTCTATATGCTCCACGATATAGATACGCTATTAGTTATCCATTGTTATAATCCTAATTTGATCAATGACCCTCTAATAGATGATCTACATTGAATAGGCACTAAATTACCGTTACACCTTCAATGTATTTTATCTTTAAAACACTTAGCTCCGTATAAATGATATTTCAACGAAGTGAAATGAGATCTCCATCATTTATCTCTGTTTAGCCAAGCTCGAAGGATATCATCGTTTCACTTCAAAATTCCTATAGAAGTTATAGACTCCATATTTATGTTAGCGCTCCCACTCAATTATACTATCATGTTCCCAAAATGTACGTATCACCCTAACCCAAAAGTAGGCTTAACTAAAAAATCAAAGAACATGTATAATACTCTTGAGATCGAACCTAATCAAATCAGGATTAAGATCATTTGATCTAGGATCAAAAGGTGATATTGAATTGAATAGATATTACGGTAAATTTTAATATATCTAATCAAATTTCAATATCGGTCCCTTCCGATGTATACTTCATACATCCGATACTGGTAAACTTTGCCAATGTTCTAGAAAGGACATAACACTTATCCAAGGTGTAAGAATACCTATTGCTGATTATCATGTCATTCTAAATCTAGTGAACTGACAAATCAGGGAATAAATTTTTGAACATATAATTAAGATTATATTCCACTGTGCTGACAACACTATAATCATTAACAAATTGATATGTTGTGGACTTAAATAGAATTCATACATTCTATACATATAATCATGAAATAAATCATGTGAACCATGCAACATAAAATGTTATTTCTGATCTTTATTAATAAGTAAATCTGATTATATTGAAATGGGTTTTATTTAGGGCACAAAACCCAACAAACTCCTACTTGCACTAATATAAAATAAAATGTGCATTTCAAATAATCTCAACACCTTGATATACAAATCAAGTGTAGTAGTAGTAAACTCCTCGTAATAGGATCTGACAGGTTGAATTAAACACAAACTCTTCTCCACCATTACTCTTCCTTAATCTCAAAATCCTTGATAATTTGAAATTCCTCTCTATATGTCTACTCTCTTGCGATACAGGATTCTATACTTTTGGCAACTACTTTTTGGTTAATCAGGAAATAACACTAGTAGTTAAGATAAGTTGGAACGGTGCCACGAATGTATAGAACTTTCCTTAGACTGAATAAGTACCTTTCCTGCATCTTTAACATTCAGTCTCTCTCTGGTAGACCAAGAGATTTCATATAGGTTTTTATACTTCTCCAAAATCACTACTCCACCCCCAGAGTAATCACCATCTTATCAGCAGACTTTCTAGCACAAACGCAAGTCTCGAAATCTGATGTGGTGTAGTCTAAGAGTTTTAAACACACCCTTATCGACTAACATATAGTACCTCTTCTTAATCTTAAGATTTACTTGATTGTCTTCCAATGTTCCTCTCTTGGATTAATCTGATACCTACTCATTACTCCCACTCAACATCAGGTGTCTGGTCTAAGGCATACTAAAGCATATCTGAGACCTCTCACTGTTGTTTTAAGAAATTCTTTCATGGCTTTATCTTTTCTGGAATAGTTTAGACTGCCTTGGAAAGAAAATGCTTCAGCAACTTACTAAAGTAAGTTGCTTGCATTAGAGTAAGTAATTACCAGGTATACCACAAGCCATAGGTTTAGATAAACTCAAACCTATAATACTAGGAACAGGAAGTTTTGTTAAGTCCATTGAATAGACCTACAAACGAAAATTTCCTTTCCTGTCCTTGTAATAGAAAACTTTAGGTTACTCCATGTGAATGGATCAAACCATAGTTCTCTTGGCTTTTCTTCTTAGTTTCTTATCTTGACAATCCATTACTTGTTTAAACTCACAATGGATTTTAATCACTAGTGTCTTCCAAGTCATAAGAAGGTGAGTTCCTAGAAACCCTCCCATTACGACAAGGTACCGTGAATTATGTCTAAGAAAACTGAATGGTATTGACCTCTTCGGTTGTGTCAAGACAACAAAGGAAGTGGGATCATCATATGTAGAATAAGATGATAGAACACTTTTGGAATCAAGAAAAATTATTGCTGCTTTATTTTCAAACTTAGTCATTTTCTTAGAAAAGTAGTATTTGTTTAAACAAACACTTTCTTATCTAATGACTATGGGATGGTCCACCCCTAATAACTTAGAATAGCTAACAAACATGCAAACCATGGTTAATAGTTCTAGCTTTTCTTAAGATTTCGATTAGGTCATCCATGAATCAAGTAATTATTTACTTTAAGTATACAACCATTGCATCATTCTGAAATTGTATTACCATAGAAGGATTTAGGCAACGACTAGTAACTAATCATCAATATGCAAATCGAATTTCTAGGGAGGTAAGTTTGGATATAATTCAAAATATCAATTTAATGATCTTTGAACTGCATATCTACTAACTATTTCTCCACCCCTATGAGTGCGTAAGATCTTTAACCACTTACCTTAATTGTTTTTCACCATTGCTTGAAATTCATGAAATTTTTCAAACACTTCAAATTTCTTTTGCATAAGGTAAAATCTAGAGTGATCGTTTTAAGAATACAACGAAAACTCATATCCACCCCTGAATGTACATCCATCTTCAAATGAGATGAACTTACTTTCAGTGGATATAGGCATATTAACTCTTTGCAGAGAATGATCTTGTCAAAACCACTATGAACAAGATACAAATGCCATAGATTTATAAAATATGGTTGTGTCTTTTGATGACTTAGGTTTAGTTACATCAAAGAGTTCTTAGAATAGTACAAGTGGATTCTGGTCACAGAATACTAAACTCATACTAATATACAGTTTGAATCCATTGATAGAAAATGGTTATTAAACACCTGTGAAAGTGTAACTGTATAATGAGTAATTCTTTCTTGGACCACCACTACTAATTAAACTCTAAGTCTAATTTGCCCATACAAGTAGGAGATTTCTAAGATTGAGGATTTATATCAATTCGGGATAGAATTTCGGGAATATAATCAAATGCGCCATTTAATTTCTTAATAGAAAATATAATGACATTAAATGATTTATAGACCATTCATCCAATGATATGTTGTTGAGCTAATTAGAAATGAATAAGCTAAGAGGAATTAATTAGGATAATTTCATATTTAAATAAGAATCCCACGATTCTCCGATTAGGGAGAGTCAAAGTAATCTTATTTATACAATCTTCTTGTTTCATATTGTAAATACTAGTCTAAGGTGTCATCAATTGATGAACAGCTAGATGTGGCATTTACAATATTTATCTTTCGAGATCTAACACTATTATGTTTGTCTAATGGTGACAATCCATTAGGGATTTATCCCATAAGAACAACGAACCATGTTAGACCAACAATGAAGATTCGAAATTAAACTACAAATAATAACAGAAAATAACATGGTTCAATATAAATTCATACACAAATCAGAAATTATTAAACACATAGCAAGTAGGAATGACAAGTGAAAATACTAAAACATACAATCCTAAATAATTTCCAAGGTTTTCAACAAACTGATACAGTGTCCCGGTAGGCGAGAGTCAAAGTATCATTCATTGAACAGAGTTGTCAGCTCATCTAAAATGCAAACCATTCTAGCAACCTTTTATTCGATCAAAATAAGAATCCAACGTTGTCCCGGTAGGCGAGAGTCAAGGTTATTCTCATTTTATGAGCTTCCACTATTGTTTCATGTTTTATAAGTTTATCTCTAACTAGTCACCGTAGGGAAGAGTCTAATAGAGACGAAAACTTACAAAATACTTATCAAATGAGATCTTACGGTGTTAAATGCGTTCAACAAATAACCATCCATAAGGGGGACGAAGTCTAGCGTCTCGAGGTTATATTGAAAACATTTAACTATTGTAAGACCAACAATGGAGATCGAATATCCTAATGATAAAGCTCATTATTTAAAGAAAGTTGTATTTTCTTCTAATATCTATTTTAATCAATTTATTTTAAATATACATATTTATTTAATTAAAATTTCCAATTTAGAATGAAAAATTCTAAATATAAATTTTAATTTAATATTTATAAATTATACTTAGATGGATATAAAAATAACATGAATTATTTCCATCTTAGTAATAATTTCCAATAAAAATTTAGAAAATTATTCAATTTAAGTTAATTCAAAATTAATTTAAATTAATTTACAACTCAAATTTAATTTTCTATAAATATATATATGGAAAATAAAATAAAAATAAATCCTCAAAAAATTATCTTAATTTTATGTTGGCCAAAATTAATAAAATTAATTTACAACAAAAATATAATTTTCCTATTTAATTAAATATTTAAGAAATTTTTTAAATATTTAAGTATCATTATGAATATCAACTTAAATATTAATTTTCTATTTAATTAAATATTACTAGAAAAATACTTCAAGCAAAACAGATAATATATATCTAGACTTTCATTGACTAGTTGATTCAATTTCTAATTATAATATATTTTAGTTCATTTATTTTAATTAATCATTAAATGAAAAAATCATTGATTTAAGTTGGTCCAAAAATAAATAATTTTCAACTTTAATCTATTTTTCAAATAAAATTCAAAATTTCTGCATTAAAAAAAATGCAATTTTGAAATTATGGGAAAAAGATTAATAAAATAAAATAAAATATATTTTGAAAATTATTCAAATTTAAGTTATTCTGAAATAAGATTCCAAACTTAAAATAATTTTCAAAATTTGGAAAATATCTAATTTAATTTGTTATAGAAAGAATCTAAAATAACCAACTTAAAAATTTCGAAATCAAATTTAATTAAATATCAAAATTACGTGGTAACTACCTAATTTAAGAATATTCTATTTTAAGTTTAACAACTTAAAAAATATCTAGAATATATCTCAATTTAACTAAGTATCTTTTCAACTTCATCTTTCAGGGCTACTGGTCGTTCTTTGACCAACAACCTTCGTTTTTGTTGAACTGGCTGGAAGTTGGGATCGATATTCAAAACATGTTAAATAATAGAAGGGTCGATTCCGACGATATCCACATGTGACCAGGCAAAAACATCTAGGTTTACTCTTAGAAATTTTATCAACTCTGATTTTATTTCGAGCAACAAACCCTTTCCAATTTTTAGTTTTCCAGTCGGGATAGCTGGATCGATCTCGATCTCTTCTAATTCTTCCACAGGTCCAACAATGCTGCTTGGGTCCCCAAGTCAAGGATCCACATCTTCATCCTCACCTTGGGAAGTTTCCTACTTGGAAATGTTTTTTCCCTTGTCTGGGCTTTGGCTGGAGGATACTTCCTTCTTAGCATTGGCCACTGCAAGGTTATAACATTCCCGTGTAGACTGCGGGTTTCCTCTCAGACACCCTACCCCATTCTTTGTTGGGAACTTCAGGCATGAGTGAAATATTGGTGTGACAGCCTTTAAGTCATACAAGGCCGGCCGGCCAAGCATTACGTTAAAAGTTGAAGGAACATCCAATATTAGGAACTATGCCATGATAGTTATGCTAGTCGGAGCTTGTCCAACAGTGAGGGGTAGCCGGATTTGTCCTAGAGGTGCAACTCCGTGACCGGAGAAACCATAGATAGGCTGGAGGCATGGAGTTAGATCCTTGAGTTGGAGTCCCATCTTTTTGTAAGCAGTCTTGAACAAGATGCTTGAAGAAGCTCCGTTGTCGATCATGGTTCTGGCCACCATTTTATTGGCTATCTGGACTTCCACGACCAGTGGGTCGTTGTGTGGAAACCTAATCTTGGCAGCGTCTTCATCGTTGAAAGTTATGGTTGGCTCTCCTACTCGTGGAACTTTGGGCTTCCTCTCTACCACGGCCAGGATGACTTCTTCTTGTTCGTGCTGTGCTGTATGGGCATATCTCTCCCGAGCTTTGCCTGAATCTCCAGCAATGTGCGAGCCTCCAATAATGACTTGTAAGTGTCCATCTACAAGTGGAGGTAGCAAGTCTTGGTTGTTTTGACCTTGGTTGGTCTTGACATACTTCTGCAGGTGCAGATTGTTTTTCCTTATTAGGAATTCAATTTCCCGCTTCAAGTTAAAACATTCGTTAGTGTCGTGGTCGTAGTCTTTGTGGAACTGACAAAACTTTGTCATGTCCCTTTTGTTGGTATCTTTCTTCATGGGCCCGGGCTTCTTGTACGGGATCAACGACTGAGTTGCCATATATACACTTTCTATATCTTTAGTCAGAATAGTGAATGCAGTGTATTTGGCATGATTCTCTTCGGAGTCTGTCCGGATTTATCAATGAATTTTCCTTTCTTCTCGTTTCCTTGCTTGTGGTTGTTGCTTGAACGTTTGCCACTTGAGCTTGAATTATTGGAATAGTTGGGGAGTTGGGGAGTTGGGCGGATGTCCCAGTGGAAGGAGCCTTTGACTTGCTCGGCTTTTTTTCACCTTCCGCTCGTTGAATGGCTTCTTCGAGCTTGATGAAGCCTTAGGTTCGGTCAAGGAAAACACTCATTTAATCTACCGGCCCGTTCTTCCTTATATCTTTCCAAAGTTCACCGAGGACTTCAATGCCCCCTAGTATCGCAGATAACTTTCCATCCTCAGTTACCCGCGAAACTTTGGTCGCTTTCGTCATGAATCTGCTGATGTATGCTCGGAGTGGCTCGCCTGGTCGTTGCTTTACTTCAACCAAGTCTCCCAAATGCAATGGGAGCTGGCGTGAGGAGGAGAATTGCGCATGGAATTTCGAAGTGAAGGTTTTCCATGAGATGAACTTTCCAGGAGCTAACTTGAAATACCATTGCTAAGCGACTTCCGAGAGAGTGGTGGGGAAGATTCAACAGCATACATCCCCCCATACTCCTTGTAAATCCATTTGCATCTCAAAGTACTTAAGATGGGAAAGAGGATCTTCTCTCCCAGTATACATCTTCCACATCAGCATTTTGAACTTGTGAGGTAGTGGCAGGAGATTGATCTCTGGTGAGAAGGGAGTTCCGCGTGCTTGGTCTAACTCAAGATCATTATTACGGTCTCCAGCCATGCCGTGAAACATATTTTTCAACTCGTCAAGCTGGGCCTGTACGGCTGGGCTGACTTGCTCGGCATTCTGGTCGATTTGGATTACGTCAGCGTCTTTCTAAGCGGGGATTTGAGTACGGGCTCCAGGCTGCACGATCGTCGTAGTATTCTGTTCGTCCGTTCCCCTCCTTTTGTTTAGATCGTTCCTTAGGTCATGGGTTGCTCCCAACCTTTCAAACACAGAAGAGCCAGGTTGCCTTAGCGATTGATTCGCTTGGTTGACGGGTGGAATGGCACCATTAGTCTGGTTGGAGCCGTCAAGTATGACTTCTCCTGATGAATTACCGGACGAGGTCTGCTCGCCTACGGCTGGGCCCACAAGCGGAACTCGTGACCGAGGATTGGGCGGCTGACCATTAGTAGTCTTGGAAGTATTCATCGTTGGGTCCTCTTCTGTTTCTCCCAGGGGAATGATGTTCGGCGATTGCTGACCGACAGTTTTGTAGGCTCTTCGTATCAGCGCGGTGGCTTGCCGACTACGATCTTCAATCTCTGCATGGTGAGCCCTTAATGCCTCCATCTCTTTATCTCTCCATTCAGCAAACATACACCTTTGTTCGTCGAACGCGAGACTTACTGCAGCACGCAGTTCATCCTGATCATGATGCAAAGTGTTGTTATGACCCTGCATGAGTCCGAGTGCGTCACAGAGATTTTGTAGTTCGGTGGCATCTCCGATGGTTGTTTGGGCGTTGGTTCCAGGGGGAACAGTCGTATTATGGATACCATGGTTGGGTGCAAAACTGTTATTCCCAGTCTCTTGCACATCAGGCGCAACTCCATTAATAGAAATTGTTTCACCATTCCCCACGCTTCCCGTCTGTCCGAGATTAACAGCAGGCGGAACCCTTGAACTTCCTTGGTTCTGTGATGTAGGGTCCAGCATCTGTGAACTTGTCGGATCAGATAGACCTCTACAAGTTTGCACCATCGTATTGGCGGTTGGATGTCGAATAAAGAGCAATTTGTGATCCTTCTCTCAATGAAAGCACCAAAATATTGACTTCACTTTTAGCCAATGACAATGAGTCTATTTTATAAGCAATAAACGATATGTAGTAACAGATATATGATAAATCAATAATAAGACACAAGAATTTTATAGAGGTTCAACCCCGAGCAGTTCGGTATTAGCCTAATCCTCGTTATTTGTATTGACTTAAGATCAAGGAGAAAGATTCCTTCTCTTATAGCTCTTACAACAGTATCTCTGAATATATAATTCTTAGATAATAGTATAGTCTTAGCTTAGCTGCTTTTCGACCGACCCTTTGCCCACTGAATATACATCACTATTTATAGGGCTAGGAAGCTTGAGGAGGAAGAGTTTCCTCTCTTATTACAATGCGTATAAACAGAAAGATCGTGGCATCAATGCTGAATGTAAGGATCATGGGATTGAAGTTGAATACACTGATAGTAGGATCGTGTGTATGCCATATCCACGTAAATTGATCCCTGAGTTATAGCGATTGAGCTTATGACTCATGATGCGAAAGCTGAATTCGCTAATTGTTGGTTGCTCTGCGCGGATCGCTGGATATCTTGCTCTGGGAACGCCAGCGAGGCATCCTGCTCGGCCTGTCTTCTCGAGCAGATGTTCCAAGTGGACTCCACGTGTCACTATTGTCGTGACGCCACGTCAGAGTGCAAAAATTGGGATAACAGGTATTTTGCCCAAGTCATTCGAATAGACTTTGCAAAATTCTCTTATCTTATCCTCAAAATTCTAATAAGTTATTTCTATCCAGATGAATGGCTAGATTTACTTTCTCAGTTTAATTCTAAAGTTCATATCATGATCATAATATAGTACACTATCACAAGTGTCAACCAAATAAAGATGGGCTTAGAATTTTAAAATTCTCCCACTCAAATAAGGTACTGCGATACTATGTCCAAGAACTTTATTGGTATCAATTTATATTACAATAGTAACATATAAATTGGAATAAAATACAGGATTAAGAATAAGTTCTAATAATTTGCTAATTTATTCATTATATTACATCCATGTCAAATCAAAATCTGTGTGTCATAGAGATACTGTTGTGTATTGAGTATAATCTAGAGTTCAAAGAAAAAGAACTGCATATATCGATAGCTTCTTCCACCCCTAAGTGTTGTAGAGATCTTGTGGAGTTATGAATATAGTGTAGAGTTTAATAGATATAAAAGATCGTTGAACTGCATATATTACTTCTTAACTTCTTTCACCCCTATCAGATCAAAAGATCTTTTTATTAAACAAAATCTTAATAATTGCATAAGAATTAACAATTATTCATAAACATTGAATTTTGCATCAATAATAAAACACAAAAACATGATAAACACATAAATATAATTGGTATTGGCATACAAGTTAAAGAAATCTCAAGCTCAATTCATAAATGCAATTCATAATGAAAATTTCTTATAGAGAAAATTTTATTAATAATCTAAAAAAAAATCATAATGAATTGTCTACAAAATTATGAAATAGGGAATAAAATCCCAAACCAATAATTGAAACTAAATTGTTCATAAACTGAAATAATTAAATCAAAAATTAAATGTAGATTTCAAGCTTCATCTTCAATCTTGGACAATCTCCACCCTTCTGTCCAACCATCCGACTCAACTCGCTAGGATAACAATCCAAGTTTAAGCAGCTAGAGCTAAATTAAGAAGAAAACAAACTTGGTTATTAGATCTAGAATTAATAACCCTAGGGGATAATAATTCTCTAAAACACATGAGTTTATAGCATAAATAGGAATACCTTGTTTCTTTGCCAAAAACTTTGGACACTGGGGTTTCCAGTGGCCTTTTTCATTGCAATAGAAGCACTTTCCTTTTTGCTTTGCATTTGGATTATCAGCCTTTTTCTATTAGCCATTTTAATAGCTTTAAGAGGCTTCTTGCTATTCTTCCAATTCTTCTTTTTGCTGGGTTTCAAAGTATAGGCAATGCTTGCCTCAGCCTTTGCCATACCATTAGCAGTGCCAGAACTAGGATCTTTAGTTTCTCCTTTTTGTGGTCCTCCAATTAAATTTTTAAATGTCTGAAGGTTGTTGATTAGCTTGTTGAAGTCAAAATCCAACTTGTTCATGACATAATTTGATGTAAAGGGTAGAAAAGCTAGAGTCAAACTATTCAAGATCAAACTCACTTGAGTTGTCTGATCCAGAATAGCTCCATGATTCTTAGCCTCTTGGAAGTAACTAGTCATTTGGAGCAGGTGATCATGCACGTTCTGATGATGCAATGATAAAATTCTTGGTCGCCTCAAATCGAGCCTGAATTCACGCCATCCCTAATAGTTTAGTCAATTGGTTCATTATATATGCAGTCGTGAGAGTATTGGCAAACCTTGTTTTCAAGGTGTTGACCATGCTTGACAGCATAAAGTACCGAGCTTTGTTGTTAGCATTTTGCCAACGCTCGAACTTTTCCTTGACTGCCTTGGTCGCATTCTCACCTGGGTGCTCCGGAGCCTCTTCAGTTAACATAAACAGGGTATTTTCACCAATGAGAGCAATATTAATGTTCTCTCTCCATTTGACAAAGTTAGCTCCAGAGAGCTTGTTGTTAGTCAACAGTGACACCATGGGGTTGTTCATAGTCATATTGGGTATTACAAATATCAATAAAATAGAAATGAAATAAGATTTAATACAAAAACATACACATTCAGAAATTATTAGCACTTAGCAAGTAGGAATGACAACTGAAAATACAAAAACATACAATCCTAAATAATTTCCAAGTAGAAATCAACAGTGACACCATGGGGTTGTTCATAGTCATATTGGGTACTACAAATATCAATAAAATAGAAATCAAATAAGATTTAATACAAAAACATACACATTCAGAAATTATTAGCACTTAGCAAGTAGGAATTACAAGTGAAAATACAAAAACATACAATCCTAAATAATTTCCAAGGTTTCCAACAAACTGATACCAGTGCTTCGTATTGGGCGAGAGTCAAAGATATCAATCATTGAATAGATTAGTCAGCTCATCTAAAATGCAAAACATTATAGCAATTTTTTATTCGATCAAGATGAGAATCCAGTGTTGTCCCGTTTAGGCGAGAGTCAAGGCCATTCTATCTTATGAGCTTCCACCATTGTTTCATACTTTTGTAAGTCTTACTCTTAGCAGTCACTATTAGGGTGGACGTTACTAAGAATAAAACACTTACAAATAATACTTATCTTTTGAGATTCTACGGCGTTAAATTGCTAATGAACATTCATCTATTAAGGATGATAACTCACTAAAATAAGAACTATATAGAACCAACAATGGAGATCGAATATCCTTATAATAAAACTCGTTATTTAAAGTGTATTTTCTTTTATTCCATATAATTCAGCCCTTTGCCCTAGTTGAAACACTATAAAAGGAACATGATGCTCTCACTCATCCAACTAATGTCATCTTGACTATTCAACCAACCTAGATGAGAGAGTTCCTTCCTTAGTGATTTCAACATCCTTAATTGTTCTTCCTATTTCGGCCTATAGTGAGTGAGTGACAAGCCCACACATAGCAAGTCAAGTACTCAATCATAATGAGTAAGACAGTGGTAACCAAACCTAAAGGAGAGAAAGAGATCCAGGTTCAGATCTTGATAATGCTCTGCTATAGAAAGGAATCAAGGGCTAGAGATCTTGAACGGAAGGAGTCATTATATTCTGCTGCAATCAATGTAAGGTTTTCTTAAACTCTTATGTGTTTATTTCATTGTTTTAGAGAACTCATATTTAGGATGTTAATTCAACATACATGTTAGTAAATCTAGATCCTGGTAAAATATTCCCAACAGAGGGATCACCTACTCCTGATGGCTAGTTATTTCTAAGAAGTTGAGAATCATGGAGCTAGCTTTATGCCCTTTACTTCAAATTACGTATGAACAAGTTGACTTTTGACTTTCATGAGTTGATCAACAATCTTCAGAAGTTTGAGAATTTGATTAGAGGTCCACAAAAAGGAGGTAACAAAGCTCCAAGTTCTAGTAATGCTACGGTTACTACGACAAAGCCTAAGACAAATATTGCCTCTACTTGAAAACCTGCAAAGAAAAAGAAGTGGAAGAACAGCAAGAAGCCTCTTAAAGTTGTTAACACGGCAAATAAGGAAAAAAATTTGCTAATCCAAAGGTAAAGGAGAAAGGGAAATTCTTTTATTGAAAAGAAAAGGGCCACTGGAAACCCCAATGTCCTAAGTTTTTGGCAAAGAATCAAGGTATTCCTAACTTTGTTGTAAATTCAAGTGTTTTAGAGAATTATTATCCCCTTGGGTTATTAATTCTAGATCTACTAACCATATTTATGTTCTTCTTATTTCAGCTCCAACCACTTAAACTTGGGTTATTATCCTAGCGAGTTAGACGGATAGTTGGACAGAAGGTTAGAGAATGTCCAAGCTTGAAGAAGAAGCTCGTCTTTATTATTTTGAATTAATTATTTTATTTATCGAATAATTTAGCTTAAATTTTAGTTTGGGAATTTTATTCCCTATTTCATATTATTGCAGACAATTCATTTAGAGTATGAGTTGCTTTTATGAAATTGAGCTTTATATTTATCAAGCTTTCATGTGTTTTACATTTATTATTGATACAAAATCTATGGTATAATATTCTTCGCAGTGAAGTAATACCACATAAACACTTGAAGTTAAATTCAATGTTTGTGAATAATTGTCCAATCTTAAACAATTATTAAGATTTTGCTTAATAAAAAATCTTATGATCTGATAGGGGTGGAAGAAGTTATTGATATATGCAGTTCAAAGATCTTTTACATTGAACTCTAGATTATATTCAAAACACCACAGAATCTCTATAACTCAACATATTATGATAGGGTGGAAGAAGTTATTGATATATGAAGTTCAAACATCTTTTACATTGAACTTTAGATTATATTCAAAATACCACAAAATCTCTATAACACACATATTTTGGTTTGATATATATATATATAATATGTAATTTATACTAGCAAACTAATAGAACATATTCTTGATCCTGTATGTGTTCCAATGTATGCTACAATAGTAATAGCTACCCCTAAAGTCCCTGGACATATAATCACAGTACCTTATCTTAGTGTGAGGATTTTAATCCCTTCATCCCATTATTATTTGGATGACACTACTGATTAATTTAAAATGATATGTTAAAGCAAGGAACTTTAAATTAAAACTAAAGAATGTTAATCGAACCATTCATATGGATAGTAATAACTTATCAGAAGTATAAGGATAAGTTAGAAAATTTCACAATGTTTATTTGAAAGACTTCAGCACAATTCTTGGTCCTCGTGAAATATTTTATGGTCTCTTTAGTGATTACATAATCTTAATCAAGTATTTTATATTAATACTAGAATGCTATATTAATGACTTAGTCTGGAAGGAATTTATTATTTCCTATTTAAGATAAAATATCACAACAAGATATCCCTAAGTACAAATAGTAAAACAAAAATGCACACCTGTGTATGCATTAAACTAGACTCTTACTTTTAAATGGGAGCCATCAAAGATGTAATCAAACATGGAAGACAATCAAGAAATAATCTCTAAAAGTGACCTATATGTTAGGTGATAGGGGTGTATTTAGAATCCTTATATCTACACTAACTCTGAACTTGATATTTGAAATGGTTATTACTCTGGGGTGGAAGAATTATTCTAAAAGGGTGTAAAAACCCATCTATAATAATTTAGTTCCACGAGTGAAGCTAAATAATTTAGTTGCTATTAAAAGACCTGGAAAGTTATTCAAACTGAAGAAAGTTCTTGACTATTTTCTCTATTCCATTTTTGATAGAATGAGAGTTGTATCTTCTATACATTCAAATACACTTATTAAGCAGTGAAGAATTCAGTATCCCTAGAGGAGTAATACATATAGAAAAATAATGTTCTATAATGTTTTATGAACACAAAAGGAAATAATAATGCATAAACTATTGCTTGCTACAACCTTACAGTTCTTATTACTTGGGTATAATAAAACACACTACACTTGATATGCATATCAGGATAATGAATTGATTGAAATGCACTTCTAGTTTTATGTTAGTACAAGTGGGAGTTTATTGTGATTTTATGCCCTAAATAAAACCCATTTCAATATAATCTTATTTGCTATAAATAGAAGATTAGAAGTTATTTAAGTTTACATGTTATTTTCATGCTTATGGTTAAATATAATATTTCTGATAAATTCAGAACATATAGTTATTCACAATTGCAGTGATGTCATCACAGTGGAAAGTAATTGTGATTATATGCTTCAAATTTTATGCTCCATGATTTATCAGTGCACTAAATTCACATTGACATGATAATCACAATAAAGGTTACATACACTTGGATAAGTGGTATGTCCTTTCCAGGGCATTGGTAAAGTATACTAGTATCGGATGTATGTAGTACATATTGGACTGGATCGATATTGAACTTGGAAAAGATATCATAAACTTACCTTATATCTTTCTAAGTCAATATCACTTAGTTGATCTTAGATTAATAGATCTTAATCCTGAGATTGTTAGGTTCTAGCTTAACTGTATTATTTGTGTTCTTTGACTTGTTGGTTAAATTTGACCAAATGGATCGGCCCCATACTTTCATCTTGAGAACATGACAGTACAATTGAGTGGGCACACTAATCATAGATACAGAATTTATAGCTTCTATAATGACATAGAAGTGAAATAATGATTTCCTTTCAGCTTGGCATAACAGTGATAAATGGAAGAGCACTTATTTCAGTAATAATAGTAGTTTACTAAAATATCATTTATAGGAAGCTAAGTGTTATAAAGATGGATTTGATTATTTGGATTATAAAAATGGATAATTAATAGCGTATCTATATTTAGAACATATAGAGCATTCTATGTAATCAGGAGTGCGATTTCGAATCTACAGTGGAGTCAGAAAGAATTAATAAGTTAGAGAATTTACTTGGTAAATTCTAGAACTACTTATTGGGAGCTTGATTATATAGGTCCATGGTCCCCGCACTAGTTGAGATAATATTGGATCATATACTCAGTTGATTGGTTTTAATTAACCAATTAAATTCTAAATTAGACTATGTCTCATTTATGAATTTTCACTAAGCAACGACTTAATTGGGAAAAAAGAAGTTTTAAGGTTTATTTGTTAATTAGGAGACTTTATAAGGTCTAATTATAAGTTAAATAGTAATTTTATTTGATAATTAATTATAATTATTAAATAAATAAATTTAATATTTATAGGATTAAAATTAAAATGTGGCATTTGTGAAAGAAAAAGAGAATGTGCCATTTGGCAAACATATGTTTTTTAATTTTTTTAATCACAAAATGAAAGTAAAATTTTTGTTTTTAAAAAATTTATTTTTGAAAAATAAAATTGCGTTCTGTAACCACTTTTATTTTTCAATTTTAAAAACAGACAACAAAAGTGTGTTCTATAAAGTTTATTTTTATTTTTATTTTTTGATTTTATTTAAGTCGGGTCTAGGTCCGAGGTCGGATTCGGGTTCAAGTCAGAAGCCGGGTTCAGCGCCAAGGCCGTGGGGAGGGGATTTGGGTCCGGGTCTGGTCATAATCCAAAATTTGGATTAAGAAAAAAAAACTGTTTAAATAAATATTGAAAGTGATTTTTTTTAAATAAAAAAAATTAATTTCTAATTATAAAATTGAAAAGTAAAAACAGTTTTATAGAACATGTTTTTGAAAAATATTTTACTTTTCCACTTTGAAAAACAGAAAACTAATTAAAAAAAGTGTTACCAAACGCCACCTAAGTTGTTAATAAATTGTAAAATTGAAACTAGTGGGGTCCACTTGTATGGCCGGCCACTTAAGGGGTTTATTTAGCCATTATTTTATCTTTTTTATTCTATATAACTTAAATCCTAACCCTAGATGAAATCCTATAAATAGATAATGATAGGCTCCTATTTTCAAATCCTTCATCAGACTATTCTGACAAATAACTGAAAATAAAGAGGCTCCTATCAGGTTTCAAAATTTCTCCTCTTCTTCCCCTTAGAATTTCAAACCCTATAGTGAAGACTACTGGCTCAAGAAATTTAAGTCAATACTCAATCATAGTGTGGAAGATTGTGAAGAATTCCATCACTAAAGGAAATCTTGGTTCAGATCTTGGCAATACTCTGCGACAGAAAGGAACAAAGGTTAGAGATCTAAACGAAAGGACCCATAATATTCCTCTGCCACCAATGTAAGGTTTTCTACAACTTTATATATGTTTATTTCATTGTTTTAGGAAATTCATGTTTAGGATGTTATATTATAGATTATAATCAATCACACATGTTAGTAAATCTAGATCCTGGTAAAACACGTTCCAACAATTTAAACATGCATTTACTCAACTAAAATGTAACTAATATGCTACCTATCACGTTTTTCTAATCATGCTTACCAAATTAAAACATATAAAGACTTACTGAACTGTGAGTCGAGCTTATCTTTGATGATGATTGTACATATCTTTATTGTCTTTGGTAAACAACCTAGCGGATCTGATACCAAAATTATAACATCCATCTAGATTAGGCATCCTATAGTTGTTTCTCAATTACTATGCAACCTTTGCTAATCAAAGGGTTTATTGAAAAAGCATTATTAATTTAAACTTTTACAATAATATCAACTGTATCATAGCTTTACAAAATATAGGATCCCGGGTTTAATTATTCAAACATTATGAAACATAAATGCCACCTAGCGACTAACAAAATAAGAGTCCTAGCTATCCCAAAGATCCAACTCCCTAGGTCAAACTATCTTGATATGTAAAATCTTAATCGAGCTCTAGACTCACTATTGCTCAACTGCAGTCTTACCAATATCTGCACATAACATAGCATTTGTGAGCTGACAGACCCAATAAGAAAAGCATAAAATATGAATATATAACCAACTTACTACTAAGAGCCCATACACCTATCAACAAGTCATAATGAATAAACATAGAACGTTCTTTCATTTGCTACGCGTGACCATGATATTAGCCATTACTAGCACTATGGTCACGTTGGGGAGCCGACACTATGATTGTACTGCTATGATAGCATCAATCTATACTTAAAAGTACAATTGACCATAATATCACTCTTATCTGGTATAATGTTTGTACTACTGACTCGATACTATGCTCGTAATGTTGTGATAATGTCAATTAATACTTTATGGAACTAAATATTAGTTAAAACCAATACTATGCTCGTACTACTGACCCGGTGCAATAATTACACCGCTATTGTATCAATTCATATTTCTTAGAGTTGGATATCAGCCACTGCCCACATTATGACCATAGTGGGGACCCAACACGATGATTGCACCGCTACGATATCAACCCATTCATTATGGAGTTGCCAAACATATATATATATCAACGATATCTAGATACAATCTTACGTACACCAACTATCGTTCTAAACGATATGTCATGTAAAGGCAAACACAAAACTATACATATGTATGTGTGTTATGCTAGTGCAACCTCATTTTTATATTTAGGTGCGTCGGTCAACATGAGTGGAATATCACTTACTGAACAGAGACCCTATGTCACATTTACATAAAATAGGTGAGTAACTTGCTAACTCACTTTTGGGATCTTAAACTCAAAACTAGAGGTTTCCCTATCAATAAATAGTGTGACAAAACCCTAAATATCGAGAAAACACAAAAAAATGAGACTTCAAAAAAAATCCCAAAAAATGGTAGGTCGTTTCTATAAAAATAACAGACCGACTTTTTGGGTGACCTCCAGTAAAAAATGGTAGACCAGTCTACTATTTTCTACTATAGAATTTCCAAAAATCTCATTCTCAACCAAAATAAACCCAAATCAGACACAAACTTCCAGAACACCTATTTACACCATATACAACATATTCCAATAGATAAAAACACAATTAAATCACAAAATCAAAACTTGCCATTATTGAGCAAACTTTGAGCTCAAAAACTCTAGCTTGCTCAACACTCGCCACATCAGCCAAATCTCAACTAAAATCATCAAAACAAATTTAATTAAGCTCCCAAAATAGATTCTAAACAACCTAAATCCTAACAACAACAAACCTAGGATTACACAACCTGAAACCTAGCTTTAAACTAAAATTTAAAGAATGAAAAAGAAACTAGAGTCTTACTTTTTCCTTCCAACTACTTGCTCTTCAAAACCAGTTGTAAATCGTCAAGGAAAGAGGTTTGATTGCTCTAGTTTCTTTAGTTCTCCTAGAACCGAATAGAGAGAGAAAAAGGATAGGTTGGATAAAGTTGATTTTCTATTTCCTTTACTTAAGATAAAACCTAACTTTATTTCCATTTACTTAATTAATCAATCTTTAAAAACCAACTAATAAAACTAGCTAAAGACAAACAAGGAGAAATAAACCAAACCATGGAAATTTACTAAATTGCCCCTTCACGTAACACTTAAGCAAAACAAGTGCCTAGGATTAAAATGGTCAAAAACCATACCCCGCAGAACCCCAACATTCCAAATGTCTACCAATCTTGCCTTGCCAAAAAAAAATAATAACCAATACCATGTGAGTCTAATGGCAAAATTGTTTCCTTTACACTGTTACCATGTAAACAACACAAAAATATAAAATTTCACATATTGTATATATAATACATTTAGAATTTAATTAAATCTCCAAAATTAAGAAATTATAATTCAATTACCTATTTCTTGAGAATATGACCCACATCAAATATTATGCACACATAATCATATAATACAATTAATCGATGCTAAATGTCTACTATTCCATATCTTAAGTATGCGGTCATTACACTTGGTGAGTCCAAAAACGTGTTGGGGATGTATTTTTTGATGCCTAATGATATTTTGACATCAATTAGTCAATTTCTTTGCTCTGGTGAAGTTGTTCACCAATTCTCAAAGATGTTGCTGTTTCACAAAAGTAGGAGACTCGAAACTACCCAATTTGTTCCTAAATCACTTTGGAAAAAAATTTGAAATATGAAGTTATGAATTTGAATATTTTGAGTTCATAGCTATCATGTACTATGAAAAACTAGATGAACGCTCGAGACAGAATTAGAATCAGATTAGCAAAACCCAGTACACCCGGTCATATGTCAACCTGGGCGTTGGGTGCTTTTTTTTTTTGCTGATTTTGAGATGTCGCTTTGATACTTCCAAGGTCTTTGAATTCGAGGTCAAGGTGCCCTACCCTGCTTTTGACCATGCAGGAGCAAATTTGGCATTTAGTGACCGAAACTAGTGCACCAAGTTAATTGTTAACTTGGGCACTAGTCTCAGTATTTTAGCCCTTTAAGATTCTCGTTTTCTCTCCAAGTTTACTTGTATCTTTGTTATTTCTAATTATAGAAAAAGTGCATGGAACACTTTTTTGGAAGAATGACTGAAAGTAGCGCAGGTTGACAAAATATCAACTAGAGCATTGGGTCCATTTTTTGGCCACCAAATGGCCACGTTTGATTCTCAAAAATACTCGTATCTTAATCCTTCACAAAAATAGAGAACATACCCAAAATACTTCTTAGAAAACTTCTTGGAAATGGCATAGGTTGACAAGGTGTTAACGTAGGGGATGGGTCCCAATTATGACCCCAGATAGCTCTATTTCTCTCCCAAAAGCACTTGTTTCCTCATTTTGGATGAAGATGAAGAAAATGATTGAGATAGTTCTTTAGTATGGTGGTTGGAAGCACCCCAGGTTGATAAGCACTCGGTGCTTGGGGCACCTGGTGCTCTAGGTGCTCAAAAATGAAAGTGCTCTAAATCTAATTCGTATGCCTTAAATATGTTCGTGACATGTCTAATTCATTTCTAAGTGCTAAGTTTGGGTCATTTTCAGTAAGACGGTCACAAAAATTGAAACCCTTGCCAGATTTTCAACCGAAGCACTGGTGAAACCCTAGGCGCCTAGGTTGGCTCTTGGGGTTCTTGGGTCAACTCCTTTCAGTTTCTAGGCTTCGAAATTGGATTCTTCTTGACTTCATTACTCAGAATACTAAAGGATGGTTACTTGGAAACAACTTAGTAGGATCCAAATACACATTCTGGAGACTCAAAGTTAACCTAGTCGTAGGGTTAGGGACCTTTTCCAAAGTTGACTGCTATGACTAGAGTTCCTTCACTCTAAAAATATTTTCCTTCCTACCTCGTGTCAAACATTGATATCCACGTCATTAGGGCTACTTCTCGGGTAAATAACTGTCTCCTTTTTTCATCAGTCTAAGGTGAATTATCCTTAAATAGCTTAAAGGGTTGAGCCAAAGGCGTGACAACTGGTTTGACTTCATTCATCTCAAATTTAAGTAATACCTTCTATAAATAACTCTTGTGAGTTTGCAAGATCTTCTTAGATCTTTTTCCCTTTATTTATATCCCGAGGATCTTCTTTTTTGCCCCCATGTCTTTCATATCAAATTCACTCTTCAATTTACTCATCACCTCATTTATCTTGAGATTGTTCTTCCCAAAATTAAGATATATCTACATATAGTAGTAGATAGATATTTTCAACATAGTAGACACAGGATTCATAGGAACTTTTAGTGAATTTGATTTTTGTCATAAATTCATCAATTCAGATGTTCCATTGTCTAGGTTCCTATTTAAGGCCATATAAAGATTTTTGTGGGAGGCATACCTAATTTGTGTTACAATCGTCAAACCCTTTAGGTTGTTTCATGTAGATCTTTACTTCTAGATTTCCATGTAAGAAAGTTTTTCTAATATCCATTTGATCTATTTCAAGGTCCTAGTCTATAGCTTTAGCCATAATGGTCCTGATGGAGGGTTGTTTCACTAAAGGCGAGAATATATCATTAAAATCTATACCTTCCTTTTGAGTGAGGCCTTTTGTAGCAAGTCTTGTCTTATATCATATCTTCTCTTTGTCTAACATCCCTTCCTTAATCATGAATAGGTATTAACTATTAATCAATCACTAGAATGGTGGTTTATTAACAGCTGACCAAGTTTTGTTCTTCTTAAGGACATCTTTTCTTCTTATGTTGCCTAAAGCCAATGTCTCTTACATTACTTTCAAGTTATTTTGAGTAAGTAGCTGGATCTAAATTTTAATCTCATTAGCTGTAGCTAAGGAAAAGGCTAAGAAGTAAACAAAACCAAGTCTTTCAAGATGTCTTAGTCTTTTATCTCTAGCCATGAGATAGTAATTTAATTCTTCCTAGACTTCCTGAGTTTCATAGCTTGATCTTGATGTCCATCTGTGTTGATACTCTCATCCACCTTAATATTGTTCTACTCTAAATTTTCATCTTATTTGAGTGCATGCTTAGGTAAAGGTTTCATTGCCATTTCTTCCTCTCAGAAATGACATCTCTACTTATTATTCACTTCTTGAAACCTGGCTCAAGATACCAAAGTGTTAAGGTACCAAAGGAACATGCACGTGATTTCTCTAGGCTTTAGTTTATCTTGCTTCACATGTTCATAGGTTTTGCATCCAAAAACCCTTAGATGATCATTGTTTGGAGTTTTTCCAGTCCACTTTTCTTGAGGTGTCATGAATTTTAGAGAAATTGAAGGATACCTAATTATCAAGTAGCAGGCTATAGACAAGGCTTCTCCCCAAAAAAATTTTCTAACCCATCAACTTTATGCAAGAATCTTACCCTTTCTAAAAGATTCTTGTTCATCCTTTCTCTGAACCCATTCTGTTGGAGTGTGCCTCTGATAGTAAACTTCTTCGCTATTCCTTCTTTATAACAAAATTCTTTGAACATTTTAGAGAAAAATTCTAATCCATTTTCTATCGTCAACTTCTGAAGCTTCTTACCAATTTGAATTTCAAGCAATTGCGTCCATTTGACAAATGTGTTGAAGACTTTATCTTTGGTTTTTAAAAGATATACCCACATTTTTCTTGAGGAATCGTCAATGATGCTTAGAAAATAGTAAGCACCACCAAGGGTTGGTATTCTTGAAGGCCCCCAAAGATCTGAATGGACATAGGCTAACTGGTCCTTTGTGTTGTATATACCAGGGGAAAATTTAGTCTACAACTTTTATCTGTATGCATTCTTCACAAAATTTGAGTTTGTATGTTATCTTTCCTTTAAGAATCCCTTGTTTCTTAAATTCAAGGCCTTTCTCACTCGCATGGCCTAGTCTCAAATGCCACAATCTTGTCATGTCGTCATCACATGCACTTGTGATATTTGAAACTAAACTAGTAACTAGTTTCCCATTTAGAAAATACAACCCATTCTATATTTACCTTTCATTACAGTTAGTGAGCCTTTAATGACTCTAAGTGAGTTTTCATCAATTTTAATAGAGTATCCTTTTGAAGTTAAAACACCAATAAACAAGAGATTTAATTGACCTCACTTTTAACCAAGGACTGTGAGTCAATTAATAAGCGATAAGAAATGTAATTAAGATAGAGCAAAAAGTAATAAGTAATAAAGAACACAAGATTTTAAAGAGGTTCGGCCCCTTTTAGTTGGGTAATAGCCTACTCCCCTTAGATTGTATTGACTTGAGAACAAAGAATACAGTGTTTCCTCTCTAAAAGCTCTCACAATGAAATCTCTGAGTATTTTCTCTTAGATCTCTCTAAAGCAATTCTTTCGACCCCCTTTTACAGTGAGGATGGATCACTATTTCTAGGGCTAAATGCATGAGGGAAGGTTTGCCGTTTGCTTACAATATCTATAATTGGTAAGAACATACATTAAATATTTAGAATACATAAAATGGGAGATTCAGACAGCTTGCCATATCCCTTTGATACGATCCCATAATTGTAAGGATTGTTCTTGAGCTTCACGATATCAATCCTTGAGTAGTTCAGTCTTGATGCACAGCTCGGAGGAATGACTTCATTTGTTGTTCGGATCATCTGCCCTTGCTTGGCTCGATCAGGAAGATTTTGTCCGTGCCGATGTATCACTCAAAGTCTGTTCGAAATATTTCTCCTGTCAAGCATAAGAAATAACAGACACGTGTCACTAGTACGCATTGCCACGTCATGGTGCAAAAAATGGATAACATTTACCCTCTAAGTCTGCACGGGACTTCCGAAGTTGCGCGTTGACTTCACTTAGTTTAAATTTGTGTCTGAATGGGCGGCACGTGTTCGATGCGCCTGTTGGTGATCTGATGTGATTCTGACCAAAGGTCTCTTCAATATTCAGCTCATAAAGGCTGATTAATTCGTACCTCGAAACACCCCAACAATTCGCATGCTTTGACGACTGCTCTTCTTCAAGTACTTGATTAATTGATTTCCCAACGTTTACTTTTGGTGGGGAAATCGAGCCATTTAAATTTCAAAATGATTACAACTCTTTACTAATTTGCTTATAAATAGGGCAAAAAGTCCTCATAAACAACTTTTAGCATTTTATTGTTTAGTGATTTTCAGAGCAAGAACACCTTTCTCTCTCAAATCCTTCGAGGAATTTCTAAAAAGTGCCGATTAGCGTCATCCGAGAAATCTCAAAGCTTCGCACAGTGAGTAAGTTTCTCATCTTTTTCTTCTTTAACGTTTGAATCTCTAATTTTTGGGGTTTCCATTGTAGAAAATTCAATAGTCTTGGACTTGTTCTAAGAAAAGTGTAGAGAATCTGGTTTAAAAATGTAAAACTTTGCTTGTAATTGACCATGTAATATGACTGTTGTGGTATTCTCACCTTATTTTCACGATATTCGGTTCTCACTTTTCCCATTCGGGGTTAAGTGAAGATTAACCCTTAATCTGAGGTTTTGAAATTCTGGGTTATGAACCTAAATCATGCAAAATTCCCCTTTTTTAATCCCTTGATTGGACCTGGTCGGTATACTTTGTTTGTTTTTTTTTTCGATACCTCGGCCAAATACTCATCTTGTGTCTTATCTTTTGTAGATGAACCCTGGTGAGTTTTGGGGAGGAGAACATCATATCGACCAGGATCTTCTCTAACTTTTTTACGAGGACCAACCTCGTCTTTGCGCTAGTTCTTCCTCATCAAGTGATAGGCTTTCTAATTAAAGTTTTGAGGACTGGGAAGTAAGCATTGAAGGTACACCTTCCCCTGAACCCAAGGTGCATCATCATTTCTATCCTGACCAAATCACGGGTGAAGACTACGGACGCTTCATTTGGGAACTCAGGAAGGGGTGGAGACACTACTTGCCATTCAGTTGGACATTCATCGTCTGGCAAGACATAGTTGATACTATCCCCGTGGGCCGTCCAACTATCGGTGCCTTTGTCATTCCTATCGCCACCTTTGTCGTAACCGTTGCTAGGCATACTAACCAAACACCGTTCAGGGATAGGATGATGTCCTGCACAAAACAAACAATGTAGAGAATTGTTGCAACTTATCCTTACGTGGCATGGCTTACCACGATGATGAGCGTTGAATAGGCCCGGTCTGCTGATGAGGAGGAGGATAGTGAAGGGGACGTTGAAGTCCAAGAGATGGAGGATCAGGGCAAGGTTTGTCTAAATAGTCCATCTAAAGTCGAGGAAGAGGGAGCTACTCGACCATTACGCTTCGGAGGTTACAATGAAGTAGGGGAACTAGTGTCTGAGGTCGGTGATGTCTTGGTAGAGGGTGATGACTACGGTACTAAGGAATACACTGAGGCAGTTCCTCAAAGAAGGCAGGATGCCTTAGGAGCTCGGTGGGTGTCTCCTCCATATATGGTAACCCAAGCCAAGTGAAGGAGTTTGGAGAAGGACGAATACCTGAGAGGTGTCAAGTGCTTTTTCCCTTCTCCAAACCATTGGGATACTAGTCCAAGATAGGGATACTGTGAGTGGTCGGGTACCCATAGCAAGTAGGGTGCAATGCTGCCCTTGCTTTCGTACTTCAAGAGGATTACGGACTACTATAATCTTTGCCCGACCCAATTCACACCAAAGGGCATCATATACTTATCTGCCTTGTTCATCCTCTATGCTTCTCAAGGATGGGGTGTACCGTCTCCACATGACATCAACAGGCTCTTCGACCTGAAGTCAACTCCTAAGCAGAGCAGGTCGGGGTACTTCTACTTCTCCTAATTGGATGAGAAATGGCTAAAGGGTATTGTGGACTTTGATGTCAGGGAAATAGGGCATTTTATGGATAGGTACTACTTTATGCAGGGCATGGATACCGTCCACACTCGGTTCTAGTAGATTCCCTTGTACTGCCATCCTCCTTTCACATTGGGACTCAGGGAGGGGGCACAACAAATTCTTCAACTGCCAGAAGCTGCTCAAAATATCACTTTGTTGACCACTAAGGCCAACTTTGTGAAGTACAAGCTATTCTCAAAGGATTTTGTGCCAAAGCCCGTGAAGGAAAAGAAGAAGAAGGCCAAGCCGAACCGAGCTAATGATTTCGAGCAAGAGAAAGAGCTCATTTAACTAAAGCATGAGGCTAAGTTGAAGGTGTTGGTTTTGTGCCCTAAATAAAACCCATTTCAATATAATCAGATTTACTAATTAATAAAGATCAAAAATTGCATTTTACGTTGCATGGTTCACATGATTTATTTCATGATTATGTTTAATGTATAAATTCTATTAAGTCCAAAACATGTATAAATATGTATATATTTGTTCATGATTATAGCGTCGTCAGCACAGTGGAATATAATCATGATTATATGTTCAAAAGTTTAATTCCCATGATTTGTCAGTTCACTGGAGTTAGACTGGCATGATAATCAATGATAAGGTATACTTACACCTTGGATAAGTGTTATGTCCTTTCCAAGGCATTGGCAAAGTTTACCAGTATCGGATGTATGGAGTATACATTGGAAGGGACCGATATTGATCTTGGATAAGATATCATAAACTTACCATTATATCTTTCTAAGTCAATATCAATGGTTGATCTTAGGTCTACGGATCTTAATCCTGATATATGGTTAGGTTCATCTTAGTTGTATTATTTATGTTCTTTGAGTTGTTCATGGAAGCTAACTTTTGGTTCTGGAGGATACTTACATCTTGGGAACATGGTAGTTCAATTGAGTGGTTGCGCTGATCATAGATATGGAATCTATAGCTTCTATAGGTATTTAGAAGTGAAACGATATTTTCCTTCGAGCTTGGCAGAATAGAGATAAATGATTGAGAACTCATTTCAGTAATTATATAAGTTTACTAAAATATCATTTATAGGTAGCTAAGTGTTTTAAGGATAAAATACATTGAAGGGTAGAACAGTAAATTTTTCCATATTTAGTGTAGATCATCTATAGAGGATCCTTGACTATTAGGATTGTAATAATGGATAATCATAATGTTGTCATGGTACATATAAAGCGTTCTCTATAACTGAGAGTGCTATTCAATTCTAAATCTATAGTGGCACAAGGCAGAATTAATAAGTTAGGGAATTTACTTGGTGAATTCTAGATCTCCTTATTAAAAACTCGGTTATATAGGCACATGGTCCCCTCACTAGTTAAGATAATACTGCTTGCACACTCAATTAATTGATTTTAATTAATCAATTATAATTCTAAAATTAGACTATGTCTTATTTATGAATTTTCACTAAGCAAGGGCTTAATTGTGAAGAAAAGAGGTTTTGGTGTCAATTTGTTAATTAAGAGACTTTGCATGGTCTTATTAATAAATTATATAAATGAAAATTTTATTTAGTAATTAATTATAATTATTAAATAAATAGTTTTGGCATTTATAAGATTGAATTGGAAAATATGGTATTATTGAAAAGAAGAATAAGTGGTTGAAATAAAGTGGCAAAAATCTAACAAGAAATTGGTTTTAAAGCGTACGGCCATGATGTGGATTTTTTCCCAATATTTTATTCTTTTTTAATCCATATAATTCAACCCTAAGCCGTAGTTGAAACACTGTAAAAGGAATATGATACTCTCACTCATCGAACTAATATCATCTTGACTATTCTTCAACCTTGATGAAAGAGTACCTTACTTAGTGATTTCTCACCTCCTTCATCGTTCTTCCTATTTCGGTCCATAGTGAGTGAGTGACATGCCCACACATAGCCAGTCAAGTACTCAATCATAGTGAGCAAGACGTTGATAACCAAACCCGAAGGAGAGAAAGAGATCCAGGTTCAGATCTTGATAATGCTCTACTACAGAAAGGAATCAAGGGCTAGAGATCTTGAACGGAAGGAGTCATTATATTCTGCTGCAATTAATGAAAGGTTTTCTTAAACACTTATGTGTTTATTTCATTGTTTTAGAGAATTCATATTTAGGATGATAATAAACATACTTGTTAGTAAATCTAGATCCTGGTAAAATATTCCAAAAACTGGCCTCAAAGCCATGGTAATGATTTACTTTCACGTAATATGGATTTAAAATGATGAATATGTTGATTTTGTTGATTTAGATGTGTTCATATTGATTTATGTGTTATTTGATGATTGTAAGTGAATTACAAAATTTTTTCATGAAAATAATTTTATTTTCGTTCTGAAAATATTTTATTTGGATTCCTTGTGAAAATTAAGTAATTTTTGTTTTTACGGAACTAGATTCCGATAAAAATTGAGAAAGTTATGGTTGTTTGAAAAATCGCATGCCATGGGTGTCGAAGTATGGTGCTCGCACGCACCAGGTACTTCGGACAAGGACGAAGACGCGCGCGGATTCAGACATGCATTGTCTGAATTCCTCGGTCAGGTGCCCTCAGACACCATGCAATGCACCCACGACCCTACACCCCACCCATGTCACATGCTGTGTAAAGCCCGCTTAGTTAATTTGGAAATTATCAGTTAATTGTGATTATTTATGAAATTATTTATAGCTATTTAAATAATTTATTATACTGTTATTTATGGAATTCAGAAATGCATGATTATGTCATCAGTAGTTTTTCATATTTTGCATTTCCGGTGTCCGGTATTTGGAACTCGGCGTTTGGCTCAGTAGAAATCACAACTTAGTATGTTAGTAGTTTGGGAACGGGTTTTAGACATTGGGAATGTCGGGAATGGCCGAGAATTTAGAATTTCCCAAAAATACCCTTTTAGTATGATTTATGTGATTTTATGGTGGAGGGGCAAAATGGTCTTTTTGCCCCATTAGTGTTTTGTCTTATGTGATTTATTAAATGAATTTAATGGTTATTTTATTTTAATTTGTTGGCTGAAATAAAATGTGATTTATGGCTTATATTCCTTTTTCATAAAAAAATCCACACTTAGTCAAATTAGAAAGAATTTCAAAACTCACACACTCAAAGCTCTCTCTCTTTTTCGGCTGGGTATTGGGGATTCAAAGGCTGGGTTTTTCAAGCTTGATTCATCATTTTTAGGAACTCTTGATTGTGGTATGTATCTCTTACTTATCCTTCTTGGTCTTCTTGGAATTTTTGATAAAAAAAATGAGTTAATGCATGTTAATTTGAATGTTGTTGCTGCTGAGTTTGATTGTTGATTTCTGAGGTTTAAATCTTGATTTTTAGATGTTAATTAAGCTACTTGTGGTGTGTGATTCCTAGGTTGAGCATGCTAGAATTTTCTTATGCAAAAGTTTAGTTTTCAAAGTAAAAATTGAGAAATTGGTGGCTGTAGTTGTTGCATGAACTAGGTTTTGTTTTCTGCTATGTTTCTATGCTTGATTATGTGATTCTAAGCTAGCTTTGAGGCTTGTGAGTGAGCTTTAGCCAAGTTTGAGTTCTAACTCAAAGCTTGGAGCTCACATGGTGATTTTTGTTTCTGAGTGTTCTGGGTGATTTTGTTGCCTTTGAATGGTTATTTGGGACATATAGAACAGGTCTGGAAGGTTTGGATTGATTTGGGTTAGAATTGATCAAGTTAGGAATTTTTGAAAAATTCCTGCGAGGAACCGGAATTCCGGTTGTGCAACCGGAATTCCGGATGGGTGTCCAGCAATTCCCAGAACCGGAATTCCGGTTGGGCAACCGGTCTACCGGTTGGGGAATTTTCCGAAACCCTAGTTTTCCTCGTTTTTATGTTTTTAGGGGTATTGCCATGCTTTTTATCGATAGGGAAACTTTTAGTTCCTAGTTTAAGTCCCCGGGAAGTGATTTAGCGTGTCACTTATAGCGTTGTGATTTTTATGGTTTAGGAGCCGATGTCCGCCGCTCGGCTTCGGTTCCGGTCGGGTTGACGCAAGACACCCGAATTCGGAATCCGAGTAAGATTAGTATAACGGTATGCATATGTAGATTACATGTTTAGCGAGCATGTAGGAAGCCTGTTAGATTACATTAGCTGTATGTTGGCTTCGAACCATCCAACCCTGTCACGTCGGTACAGCCGGAGTATGACCGAATGGAGTATGACCGGCTTGACCGATCAGCCGACACTTGGTTGGTGGTTCCGTGCTATTGACGTATCCCGTCGGTACGACAGCCGGAGTATGACCAGCAGCCGGAGTATGACCGGTTAGACCGATCAGGAGGATATAGTAACACGTCGGTACAGGCTGGAGTATGACCAGCAGCCGGAGTATGACCGGTTCGACCGATCAGGTTGTTACGTGTCAATAGTACCGTCCCTATGAACGTTCAAAGCTCAATACCATGTTGGACATGGCAGTAGTGGCTCAGTACCATGTTGGACATGGCAGTAGCGGGACTCAGTATCGTGTTGGACACGGCAGTTAGTATTATGTATGGTATTATTATGCTTTTCTTACTGAGTCTGTCGACTCACAGTTTATGTTCATGTGTAGGTAAAGGCAAGGCTATAGCTGATGGACCGTGAGCGAGCTTATGAGATTGTACATGTCGGGGCGGTTAGGCCTGGAGCGTACGATCCTCGGGACAGCAAGGCTGAGTTTTTGTAACTAGTCGTTAGACGACTTTTATTTTGATGTAACAGTTAAACAGTTAAACTTTTTGTAAATATTTTTATAATCGGGATCCCGAGTCTTTTGTAAAATGGTTTATAAGTTTAATTAAAAAGCAAAATTTTAATTAATCACGTTTTTCCATAAACCTCGTTGATTAGCAACGAGCTGCACATTATGTTTAAAAATCACGTAATACGCCTAAGATAGTTAGGGTGTTACAATTTGGTATCAGAGCCGCCAGGTTGTCTTCCGAAGATCGTCACGACATGTACAATCATCATCAGCAGTTAGCTCGGTTCATGGTTCAGTAAGCCTTTATTGCTTTAGTAGTTTATTTTATTCAGTTATGAAAAAGAAAAGCTTGTTAGGAAGCATGTTAGTAGCCTGATAGTAGAATAGGCGCATGTTTCATTTCTAATTTCCAAATTAAGCGGCATTAGTAAGCTCGCCTTGAATACGACCTGATATGCCAACTCTTGGTTTCGCAGGCGGTTCTAACTAGATGGACGCCAGGCGGACTACCAGGAGTCAGGGCAACTCCGTAGGGTCGAATCAAGGACAGGGAGCTCAGTTTCCGCCACCTGCCAAGGGCCGAGGTAGAGGTCCCCGAGGCAGGGCTCGTGGTCGGGGTGATGAGAACCCGCCACAGGCTGCCCAGGCTCCCCCAGCCGATCAGGGAGCCCCGAATTGGGAGTTGCGGTTTGCGAAGATGCAAGCCCGGATCGAAGAACAAGACCTCGAGATTCAGAGGTTGAGACAGCAGGGTGCTCCTGCAGTTCCAGTGCCTATAGTTCCAGTGGCACACCGCCCCCGCCGCCTGTGCCGAGATAGTGGTGGCGGCCCATAGATTGGAACCATTGTATGAGCGGTTCCGGAAGCAAGCACCTCTGGTATTCCTGGGAGGTCCGGACGTGATGAAAGCCGAACAGTGGCTGACGGTGATCACCAAGATACTGAATTTCATGGGTGTCACCGGTAACGACAGAGTGGTGTGCGCCACGTTTCAGTTCCAGGAGGACGCTTTGGTATGGTGGGACATGGTGTCTCAGATCCATGACGTCACCACCATGACCTGGGAAAGGTTCCAGGAACTCTTTAATGCGAAATACTACAATGAGGCGGTCAGAAGCGCCAAGAGGAAAGAGTTCGTTCACCTGACCCAGCGGGAGAACATGAGCGTCACTGAGTATACTACTCAGTTTGATCGGTTGGCGAGGTTAGCCTCGGGAATTGTGCCGACTGACTTCAGCAAGAAGGAGAAGTACTTGGACGGGTTGAGTCCCAAGATCAGGCATGACCTGATGATCACCACAGACGACAGCACCACCTATGCTCAGATGGTGGAGAAGGCACTGCGAGCTGAGGGCGCAGTGGGGTGTATGTCGGGACCGCCGCATCTCGGTGAGTGGCGGAGCTCCTACCCCTCCCGCATCGGGCTATAGCAGGGGGAGTAGTGGTTCGGCCATTGACCGCAGGAAGAGGGCACCCACCGCTTCCGTGGCTCGAGTCGAACAAGAGGTTCGGGGGAACCGAACGAACAGGAGTCGTCCTGGTGGTAATGAGACCCGATTCTCCTATCCCGAGTGCCCTAGCTGCAAGAGGCACCATCGGGGTGAGTGCAAAGGTCAGGGATGCTTTCATTGTGGCATGCCCGGACACTTCAAGAGGGAATGTCCCCAGCTCCGACCAGAGGCACCGCGAGCTCCAGCGATACCCACTCCAGCCAGGGTGTTCGCTATCACGCAGGCTGATGCAGATGCCAGCCCATCAGTAGTCACAGGTCAGCTTTCTATTAACAACTCGCTATATTCAATACTGTTTGATTCTGGGGCTACACATTCTTATGTGGCGGCCAGAGTCTTTAGTAAATTGGGTAGACCCTATGATAGATATGAATCAGGGTTTGGAACCCTGTTACCTGGCGGAGAATTGGTTATCTCCAATAGGTGGATTAGGTCTATGCCGATCGGGATAGATGGTAGAGAGTTAAGCGCTGATCTGATAGAGATGAGTTTAGTCGAATTCGATATTATTTTAGGAATGGATTTCCTATCTAAATATTCGGCGAGCATTGACTGTAAGAGGAAGATGGTGGTCTTCCAACCGGAAAGTGAAGAACCATTTGTATTTGTTGGTTCGGTTCAGGGATCTCGGATCCCGGTGATCTCGGCTATGTCAGCGAGAGAATTGTTGCACGGCGGTTGCTTAGGGTTTCTGGCCGTGGTGGTGGACACCACTCGGCCAGATACCATTCGGCCAGAGGACATCAGAGTGGTTCGGGAATTTTTGGATGTTTTTCCCGAAGAACTTCTAGGGTTACCACCTCAGCGGGAGATTGATTTCGTGATTGACTTGGCACCTGGGGTGGAACCGGTTTCCAAAGCCCCGTATGGGATGGCTCCAGCTGAACTTAAGGAATTAAAGATTCAGCTCCAAGGGTTGCTTGACATAGGGTTCATTCGGCCCAGTGTGTCACCCTGGGGAGCCCCGGTTTTGTTCGTCAAGAAGAAGGATGGATCTATGAGGATGTGCATCGACTACAGGGAGTTGAACAAGCTGACGGTGAAGAATAAATATCCATTACCTAGGATCGATGACTTGTTCGATCAGCTTCAGGGGAAGACGGTCTTTTCTAAGATTGATCTCCGTTCGGGTTATCATCAGTTGAGAATCCGAGAGGAGGACATTCCAAAGACGGCTTTCCGCACTAGGTATGGACATTACGAGTTTCTGGTTATGTCATTCGGACTAACCAATGCTCCCGCAAAGATTCATGGACCTGATGAATAGAGTATTCAAGGATTTCCTCGATATCTGTGTGATTGTGTTTATCGATGACATCCTCGTGTACTCTCAATCAGAAGAGGAGCATGAGTTACATCTTCAGATGGTACTGCAACGACTTCGAGAACATAAGCTTTACGCCAAGTTCAAGAAATGTGAGTTCTGGTTGTCTCAGGTGTCCTTCCTAGGGCACATTGTGAGTAGAGATGGGATCAAGGTGGATCCCGGGAAGATTGAATCCGTCAGGGATTGGCCGAGACCGAAGACAAGGATGAGATCAGAAGCTTCTTGGGTTTAGCTGGGTACTACCGTAGGTTCGTGGAGGGGTTCTCCAAAATCTCAATGCCCCTAACCGAGCTTACAAAGAAGAATCAGCGATTTATCTGGTCAGTTAAATGTGAAGCTAGCTTTCAGGAGCTGAAGCAGAGATTGATTACTACTCCGGTGCTAGCTTTGCCTTCGGACAAGGAGAAGTTCGTAGTCTACTGTGACGCATCCAAACAGGGTTTGGGGTGTGTATTGATGCAAGCCGATCGGGTCATCGCTTATGCCTCCCGTCAGTTAAAGGATTATGAACAGCGATACCCGACTCATGATCTAGAATTGGCCGCAGTGGTTTTTGCACTGAAGATTTGGCGGCATTACCTTTATGGGGAGAAGTGTGAGATCTATACCGACCATAAAAGTCTCAAGTATTTCTTTACTCAGAAAGATTTGAACATGAGACAAAGGCGTTGGTTGGAATTAGTGAAGGATTACGATTGTGAGATCCTTTATCATCCCGGAAAAGCCAATGTAGTGGCCGATGCCCTGAGCAGAAAGGGTCCCGGGCAAGTAGCTAGCATGGTTCAGATCTCACCTCAGCTAGCAGAGGATATGGTCAGATCCAGCATTGAGTTTGTGGTAGGTCAGCTTCACAACTTAACGCTGTAATCTGATCTGTTGGAAAGAATAAAAGTCGCTCAGATGACAGATCCGGAGTTAGTGAAAATCCGAGTTGAGGTATTGGCTGGTCAAGCCAAGGACTTTTCAGTGTCAGATAGTGGAATGCTTTTGTATAAAGCCAGAGTTTGTGTTCCGAACAGTGTGGAACTTAGAAATGAGATCTTTGAAGAGGCTCATTCTACCCCATATTCTCTGCATCCCGGCACCACTAAGATGTACCAAGATTTGAAACCGTACTTCTGGTGGAGCGGTATGAAGAAGAATTTGGTAGAATTCGTATCGAGATGCCTCACATGTCAGCAGATTAAGGCTGAACATCAGAGACTAGCAGGGTTGTTGCAGCCTCTAACCCTACCAGAATGGAAATGGGAAGATATTACGATGGATTTTGTGGTCGGGTTACCTAGGACCACGGGTTTATTTGATTCCATCTGGGTAGTGGTGGATCGATTTACGAAATCTGCTCACTTTCTGCCGGTTAGAACAACATTTACAGTGGATCAGTTGGCAGAGTTATATGTCAGAGAGATAGTGAGACTTCACGGGGTACCGAAGTCTATAGTTTCGGACAGGGATCCGAAGTTCACCTCCAAATTTTGGCAAAGTTTGCAACGGGCAATGGGTACAAAGCTAAAATTCAGTACAGCATTCCATCCTCAGACAGATGGTCAGTCCGAAAGGACAATTCAGATATTGGAGGATATGTTGAGAGCCTGTGTTATGGACTTTGAAGGCTCATGGAGTAAATATCTACCGTTGATAGAATTTTCATACAACAACAGTTATCAGAGTACGATAGGGATGGCTCCCAATGAACTGTTGTACGGTAGGAAATGTAGATCCCCTATCCACTGGGATGAGACAGGGGAGAGGAAATACCTGGGTCCAGAGTCAGTTCAGCGGACCAACGAGGCAATAGAGAAAATAAAAGCTAGAATGCTTGCCTCACAGAAAGGCATGTAAGAGTTATGCAGATCCGAAACGCAGAGATGTTGAGTTCTGAGTAGGGGACCATGTGTTTTTACGAGTATCTCCGATGAAGGGGATTAAACGTTTCGGGAAAAGAGGCAAGTTATGCCCTAGATTTACAGGACCTTTCGAGATTCTCGAGAAGATAGGTCAAGTGGCATATCGGTTAGCATTGCCTCCAGCCTTATCAGCAGTTCACAACGTATTCCATGTCTCAATGTTGAGAAAATACGTTTCAGACCCCTCTCATATACTCAGTTGTGAGAGTCTTCAGCTTCAGCCAGACATGACCTATGAGGAACAGCCAGTGCAGATCCTGGATAGAAAGGATAAAGTCCTTCGGAATAAGACCATAGCATTGGTCAAGGTACTCTGGAGAAACAACAAGGTGGAGGAAGCCACCTGGGAGCTAGAGTCAGATATGAGAGCTCATTATCCAGAGTTATTCAGGTTAGATTTCGGGGACGAAATCCTTTTAAGGGGGGGATAGTTGTAAAGCCCGCTTAGTTAATTTGGAAATTATCAGTTAATTGTGATTATTTATGAAATTATTTATAGCTATTTAAATAATTTATTATACTGTTATTTATGGAATTCAGAAATGCATGATTATGTCATCAGTAGTTTTTCATATTTTGCATTTCCGGTGTCCGGTATTTGGAACTCGGCGTTTGGCTCAGTAGAAATCACAACTTAGTATGTTAGTAGTTTGGGGACGGGTTTTAGACATTGGGAATGTCGGGAATGACCGGGAATTTAGAATTTCCCAAAAATACCCTTTTAGTATGATTTATGTGATTTTATGGTGGAGGGGCAAAATGGTCTTTTTGCCCCATTAGTGTTTTGTCTTATGTGATTTATTAAATGAATTTAATGGTTATTTTATTTTAATTTGTTGGCTGAAATAAAATGTGATTTATGGCTTATATTCCTTTTTCATAAAAAAATCCACACTTAGTCAAATTAGAAAGAATTTCAAAACTCACACACTCAAAGCTCTCTCTCTTTTTCGGCTGGGTATTGGGGATTCAAAGGCTTGGTTTTTCAAGCTTGATTCATCATTTTTAGGAGCTCTTGATTGTGGTATGTATCTCTTACTTATCCTTCTTGGTCTTCTTGGAATTTTTGATAAAAAAATGAGTTAATGCATGTTAATTTGAATGTTGTTGCTGCTGAGTTTGATTGTTGATTTCTGAGGTTTAAATCTTGATTTTTAGATGTTAATTAAGCTACTTGTGGTGTGTGATTCCTAGGTTGAGCATGCTAGAATTTTCTTATGCAAAAGTTTAGTTTTCAAAGTAAAAATTGAGAAATTGGTGGCTGTAGTTGTTGCATGAACTAGGTTTTGTTTTCTGCTATGTTTCTATGCTTGATTATGTGATTCTAAGCTAGCTTTGAGGCTTGTGAGTGAGCTTTAGCCAAGTTTGAGTTCTAACTCAAAGCTTGGAGCTCACATGGTGATTTTTGTTTCTGAGTGTTCTGGGTGATTTTGTTGCCTTTGAATGGTTATTTGGGACATATAGAACAGGTCTGGAAGGTTTGGATTGATTTGGGTTAGAATTGATCAAGTTAGGAATTTTTGAAAAATTCCTGCGAGGAACCGGAATTCCGGTTGTGCAACCGGAATTCCGGATGGGTGTCCAGCAATTCCCGAACCGAATTCCGGTTGGGCAACCGGTCTACCGGTTGGGGAATTTTCCGAAACCCCAGTTTTCCTCGTTTTTATGTTTTTAGGGGTATTGCCATGCTTTTTATCGATAGGGAAACTTTTAGTTCCTAGTTTAAGTCCCCGGGAAGTGATTTAGCGTGTCACTTATAGCGTTGTGATTTTTATGGTTTAGGAGCCAGTAATCCGCCGCTCAGCTTCAGTTCCAGTCAGGTTGACCGGCACACCTGAGTTCGGAATCCAGGTAAGATTAGTATAACAGTATGCATATGTAGATTACATGTTTAGCGAGCATGTAGGAAGCCTGTTAGATTACATTAGCTGTATGTTGGCTTCGAACCATCCAACCCTGTCACGTCGGTACAGGCTGGAGTATGACCAGCAGCTGGAGTATGACCGGTTTGACCGATCAGCCGACACTTGGTTGGTGGTTCCGTGCTATTGACGTATCCCGTCGGTACAGCCGGAGTATGACCAAGCGGCGGAGTATGACCGGTTCGACCGATCGAGAGGATATAGTAACACGTCGGTACGAGTGGAGTATGACCAAGAATGAGTATGACCGGTTCGACCGATCAGGTTGTTACGTGTCAATAGTACCGTCCCTATGAACGTTCAAAGCTCAGTACCATGTTGGACATGGCAGTAGTGGCTCAGTACCATGTTGGACATGGCAGTAGCGGGACTCAGTATCGTGTTGGACACGGCAGTTAGTATTATGTATGGTATTATTATGCTTTTCTTACTGAGTCTGTCGACTCACAGTTTATGTTCATGTGTAGGTAAAGGCAAGGCTATAGCTGATGGACCGTGAGCGAGCTTATGAGATTGTACATGTCGGGGCGGTTAGGCCTGGAGCGTACGATCCTCGGGACAGCAAGGCTGAGTTTTTTGTAACTAGTCGTTAGACGACTTTTATTTTGATGTAACAGTTAAACAGTTAAACTTTTTGTAAATATTTTTATAATCGGGATCCCGAGTCTTTTGTAAAATGGTTTATAAGTTTAATTAAAAAGCAAAATTTTAATTAATCACGTTTTTCCATAAACCTCGTTGATTAGCAACGAGCTGCACAGTATGTTTAAAAATCACGTAATACGCCTAAGATAGTTAGGGTGTTACATGCTGCAAGTGCCGAGATTGCTCGGCTGATGAGGCTGCAATTCCCAATCTTCTGCGCGTGTAAGGGCTGCATGCTGCCTTCCAGGGCTGCACGTGCAGCCCTCTTGGGCAGCCACTCCGCAAACCCTATTTTTGTGGGATTTTTCAATTTTTCTGAATTTTCCCAATTTCAAAATAAAATATTATTTTTTATATATTTAAACTTAAATATCAATTTTAAATTAATAATATTTAATTTTTAATAAATTGTTATTAATTTCTGATATTTTGAGGTTTAAATTTAAAAATTGATTATTTTATTTTTAAATTATGATTAGATTATTAAAATTTGTTAATTTCTTTAATATTTATATAATATTTAATTATAAGATTAGACATTTTAATATTAGTCATATTTTAATTTAAAAGATAACCTTATCTTTTTATATGATAAATTAAATAATTAATAAATTTGAAATTAACCTAGATATTTTTATAGATATTCTAATCATAATATTTTTAAATTCAAAAATTAATTATTTTGTTAAATATTTAATTATTTATAAATTATAAATTAGAAAAATGATATTTTATATCATTTTACTTATTAGATATTTATAAATAGTATTTTAAATATTTAAATAACCTAGATATTTTCGTATGAAATTTTTGTAGAAATTTGAAAAATGCTTAATTTGAGATATTTTGAGATATAATTAGGATGATTATTATTTGTTTATTATTTTATTCCTAAAATAATAATTGCCTAATCACATCTATTTCAAAATTAGTTTATTTTGTTATTTTAATTTTATTAAATTATAAGATTAGCAAATGATATTGAAAATATCTATTTGGTTATTTTGAAATCATTTATCTTATTAGACATTTAATTTAATTTGATAAAATAATTTAAATGAACTCAGATATTTTAAAATTAGTTTCATTTTTGAATTTGAATTTTTGAAGAGATATAAAGGTTGTTTTTAACAACCCAAAATTTTTAAAATATTGGTTAGATAAAATAATAATTTAATTATATTAATATCTTACTTCACAATTTGTTACATGGACATTGTTTGTTTATTTAATTGTTTTTTCAAAAACTAGTTTTAACAAATCTATTATTTATTTAATCTAAATTGTTATGATTAACTTGTTGACAGATCCAATGATCTGATTTTAATCATAGTCCAATTGTCAATAGATCCTATAAATAATTTGTAACAAGTAAATTTTATATTTCTTTCATCTGTGTAAACCTAGAAACATGATAGGACCAATCCAAATTAATTTAATCTGTGTGAGCCTATATGTTTGCTTTTGGGCTTAGATGCATATAGGAAGCCAATTTATTTCTAGATATTTAAATGGACTAGCTTGTTAAAATAAAATGTCACCTATGATAGTTTTATTTAGGCTCAATTAGTATTGGGCTTATTTAATGAATAATTATTGTTTAATTAAATGTTAAATTCCACTCCTTTGGGCCTTATGTGAGAGTTAGGGGCAATTAGTAGTGGGTACGACATACTGAACCCAGCCCTCCCTCACATGAACAACTCCAATTGTGAAGACCCATTTGCCTTATTTAAATAATTGTATTAGGCTAATTATAATAGTTTAACCTAATTAAAAATTTAATTAGGAACATAATTAATTTTAAAATATATGAAATTAATTTTTCATTGGATTATTTTAAAATTAATTTAGAAAAATACACTTAATTTAATGAAATATTCTAGATGTTGAATTCTAGTAACTAATTTATATTTTCTAATATTTAATTAAGTAGAAAAATATATTTAAGTTGAAAATTAATTTCTTAATTAATTTTAGTCCAACTTAAATTAGGATATTTTTCTTAGAACTTAAATAGAGTTAATAATTAAGTTAATTTTATTCAAGATACTTAATTATTTGTTTCTATTTCATGAAATTTAATTAATTAGAAAATATATTCAAGTTGAAAATTAATTTTTTTAATTAATTTTAGACCAACTTAAATTGGAATATTTTCTTAAATATTAAATTAAAATTAATAATTAAGTTGAATTTATTCTAGAAACTTAATTATTTATATTTTAATGAATTTACTTAAATAATAAATTATATTTAAGCTGGAAAATTTTCAATTGCAGATCAACTTAAATTAGAATAATTTTCAAAATATATTTTTTTTTATTTTAATAATCATTTTCCCACCTAATTTCAAATTGCATTTATTTATTTTAAATGCAAATATTTTGAATTTTTTTTCTATTTTGAAAATTATATTAAGTTAGAAATTAATTTTAATTAATTTTAGATCAACTTAAATCAAGTAATTTTCATTAATGATATATTAAAATAAATAGACTAAAATATATTTTAATTAGAAAATTAGTAATTAGTTTATGAATTATCTGGATGGATATTTTCTAGGAAGAATTTTGAATATTTTTCTAGATATATTTAATTGAATTAGAATTTTAATATTTAAGTTGATTTGTTCTAGACACTTAAATATTTGATTTTTTTCTTAAGATATTGAATTAAATAGAAAAATTATATTTTTTTTGAAAATTAATTATTTAATTTTAGACGAACATAAATAAGAATAATTTTTCCAATTTTATTTTATTTTATTTTAATAAGAATTTCAAAAATGAATTTTTTTTTATAATACATTGGATTTCGATTTCTGTCATATATATTTATAGAAAATTAAATTTGAGTAAAAAATTAATTTAATTAATTTCGGACCAACTTAAATTAAGTAATTTTTCATAATATTTATTGGAAAATTAATACTAAGGATGGAAAATAAATTTTTATTTTTCAGATCTTCCTAGGGTATAATTTTATAAATATTAAATTAAAATTTATATTTAGAGTTTTTTAAATTAGTAATTTTAATTAAATAAATATATGTTGAAATAAATTGATTAAAATAAGTATCAGAAGAAAATATAACTTTTGAAATAATGAGCTTTAGTTATAAGGAATATTCGATCTCCATTGTTGGCCCTATATGGTTAAATGTTTTCAATATAACCTCGAGGACGCTAGACTTCGTCCCCCTTATGGATGGTCATTCGTTGAAGCATTTAACACCATAACGATCTCTTATGATAAGTATATGTTGGAATTTATTTTACCAGGATCTTAGATCTACTCACAAGTTTGTTTATTAACATCCTAAATAAGAACTTTCTAAAACGATGAAATTAAACACATATAAAGTTAAGAAACCTTACATTGGGTGCAGCGGAAATAAATGACTCCTTCCGTTCAGATCTCTAACCCTTGTATCCTTTCTGTAGCAGAGTATTATCAAGATCTGAACCTGGATCTCTTTCTCTGAATCCTTGATGCTGAAACTCCTTTGCTGATGATCTTTCTTCACGATCTTCCTCACTATGATTGAGGTATTGCTTGCTGTGTGTGGGCACTACTCTAATCACTAAGGTAATTTCGAAATCTGAAGGAAGAAGAGAGAGAGAGAGTGGCGGCCAAGGAAGAGAGAGAAGGCTCAGGTTTTTCTGATTCAAAAGTGTAATTTTCCTGAAGCCTTCACTATCTATTTATAGCATTCCACTAGGGTTAGGTTTGAATTATTTGGCATTAAAATAATGAAAATATCAGCTTAAAAAGCCTATAAAAGTGGCCGACCATGGCTTAGTGGATTTGGGCCTTGCTTTTTGCAATTTTGCAATTTTAACACTTTTGTATCTGATTTTCTCAAAAATACCAATTTCTTAATTCAACCATTTAAATGTCAATTCTAACTATTTAATAACTATAAATAATTATTAAATAATATTGTCATTTATCATATTTATTAATTGAACCATACAAAGTATCATAATTAACAAATATGCCCCTAATAACTCTTTCTTTACAATTTCGCCCTTACTTAGTGAAAATTTCACAAATAGACATAGTCTAATTTGAGAATTATAATTGATTAATCAAAACCAATTACATGAGTCTTACAAACAATATTATCTCAATTAGTGCGGGGACTATGGGTCTATATAACCGAGCTTCCAATAAGTAGATCAAGAATTTAGCACTAAAATTCACTAACTTTTTAATTCTTCGTTGAATCCACGCATAGAACTTAGAATTGCACTCTCAGTATATAGAATGCTCTCTATGTTCCACCATATAGACACATCATTAGTTATCCATTGTTATAATCCTAATTTGATCAATGATCCTCTATATGAATGATCTACACTGTAAAGGGATTAGATTACCGTAACACCCTACTATGTATTTTATCCTTAAAACACTTGACCCCGTATAAATGATATTTCAGCTTATGTGAAATGAGTACTCCACCATTTATGTTCGTTTGGTCAAGCTCAAAGGAGATCATCCTGACCTAAAAGTAGGCTTAACTAACAAATCAAAGAACACGAATAGCCTTTCAAGATTGAGCCTAATCATAACAGGATTAAGAACAGTTGATCTAGGATCAACTTGGCGATATTGACTTGAATAGATTTTACGGTAACTCTAATTAAATCTAAGTCAAAGTTCAATATCGGTCCCTTCCGATGCATACTCCATGCATCCAACCTGAGCTTTACTTTAACCAATGTTCTGGAAAGAACATAGCATTTCTCCAAATGCAAGTAAACTCTTGTTGGGTTTTATGCCCTAAATAAAACTCATTTCAATATAATCAGATTTACTTATTAATATAGATCAGAAATAACATTTAATGTTGCATGGTTCACATGATTTATTTCATGATTATATGTACATAATGTATAAATTCATCTGAAACCCTTTTCACATACTTGATCCTGTTTATTGTGCCGTCAACACATTGGAAAGTAAACATGACTATGTGAATAAAGTTTCCTAGATTTATCAGACACAGGGTTTTACTGATATGATAATCTACAACAAGAGTTTACTTGTATTTGGAGAAATACTATGTTCTTTCGAGAGCATTGGTTAAAGTAAAGCTCAGGTTGGATGCATGGAGTATGCATCGGAAGGGACCGATATTGAACTTTGACTTAGATTTATTAAACTTACCGTAATATCTATTCAAGTCAATATCGCCTAGTTGATCCTAGATCAAATGTTCTTAATCCTGTTATGATTAGGCTCAATCTTGAAAGGCTATTCGTGTTCTTTGATTTGTTAGTTAAGCCTACTTTTAGGTCAGGGTGAGACGTACATTTTGGGAACACGGTAGTGCAATTGAGTGGGAGTGCTATCATAAACATGGAATCTATAGCTTCTATCTGGCGAATAGTAAGCAAAGGATGATCTCCTTCGAGCTTGACCAAACGAACATAAATGGTGGAGTACTCATTTCACATTAGCTGAAATATCATTTATACGGGGTCAAGTGTTTTAAGGAATAAATACATTGTAGGGTGTAACGGTAATTTAATCCCTTTACAGTATAGATCATTCATATAGAGGATCATTGATCACATTAGGATTATAACAATGGATAACTAATGATGTGTCTATATGGTGGAACATATAGAGCATTCTATATACTGAGAGTGCAATTCTAAGTTCTATGCGTGGATTCAACGAAGAATTAATAAGTTAGTGAATTTTAGTGCTAAATTCTTGATCTACTTATTGGAAGCTCGGTTATATAGACCCATGGTCCCCCCACTAGTTGAGATAATATTGCTTGTAAGACTCATGTAATTGATTTTGATTAATCAATTATTATTCACGAATTAGACTATGTCTATTTGTGAAATTTTCACTAAGTAAGGGCGAAATCGTAAAGAAAGAGTTTATAGGGGCATATTTGTTAATTATGATACTTTGTATGGTTCAATTAATAAATATGATAAATGACAATATTATTTAATAATTATTTATAGTTATTAAATAGTTAGAATTGGCATTTAAATGTTTGAATTAGGAAATTGGCATTTTTGAGAAAATCAGATACAAAAGGTGTTAAAATTGCAAAATTGCAAAGCCCAAGGCCCAATCCATTAAAGGCATGGCCGGCCACCTATTGTAGCATTTTAAATTGATTTTTTCATTATTTTAATGCCATATAATTCAAATCTAACCCTAGTGGAATGCTATAAATAGATAGTGAAGGCTTCAGGAAAATTAGACTTTTCTTCAGACTTTCTGAATCAGAAAAAACTGAGCCTTCTCTCTCTCCCTATCTTTAGCTGACCACTCTCTCTCTTCTTCCTTAGAATTTCGAAATCCTTAGCGTATGAGTAGTGCCCACACACATCAAGTGATACCTCAATCATAGTGAGGAAGATCGTGAAGAAAGATCATCAGCAAAGGAGTTTCAGCATCAAAGATTCAGAGAAAGAGATCCAGGTTCAGATATTGATAATGCTCTGCTACAGAAAGGAATCAAGGGCTAGATATCTGAACGGAAGGAGTCATATTATTCCGCTGCACCCAATGTAAGGTTTCTTAAACTTTATATGTGTTTATTTTATCGTTTTAGAAAGTTCATATTTAGGATGTTAATAAACATACTTGTGAGTAGATCTAAGATCCGGGTAAAATAATTTCCAACAACTCTTGTGGTAGATTATCATATCAGTAAAACCCTGTATCTGATAAATCTAGGAAACTTTATTCACATAGTCATGTTTACTTTCCAATGTGATGACAACACAATAAACGTGATCAAGTATGTGAAAAGGGTTTAAGATGAATTTATAAATCAAATAGACAAGCAATTGATAAGGTGAACCAAAACATATATAAATGAATGAAAAATACTTCTATTTCTTTATTGATGTTGAATAAAATAGATTACATTGAAATGGAGTTTTATTTAGGGCATAAAACCTAACAAACTCCCACTTGCACTAATATAAAACTAATTAGTACATATCAATTAATCCTAAATTCTGACGGTGCTTTTCAAAGGCTTTCACGACCAGGACTTTGGTAAATGGATCAGCTAGGTTGTCCTCTATGTCAACTTTCTCAACTAGTACATCCCCTCTTGCCACGTATTCTTTGATAATGTGATACTTACTTTCAATGTGTTTGCTTCTCTTGTGGCTTCGAGGTTCTTTACTGTTTGCTATTTCTCCATTGTTATCACAAAGTAAAACCAGAGGCTTTTCCATTCCAGGAACAACACCTATGCTGGTGAAGAACTTTCTTAGCCAGACAAGTTCTTTAGCAGCTTCGGCTGCTGCTATGTATTCAGCTTCCATAGTCGAGTTCGATATCGCGGTTTGTTTAGCATTTCTCCAAACCACTGCTCCACCCCCAAGAGTAAACACCATCCCACATGTAGATTTCCTGTCTTCAAGACTTGCCTGGAAATCTGAATCAGTGTAGCCTATGGGATTTAAAGCACCACCCTTGTAGACTAACACAAGATTCCTTGTACTCTTCAAGTATTTCAGAATATACTTAACTGCATTCCAATGTTCATGTCCTGGATTAGACTGATACCTGCTCACGATTCCAACAGCATAACAGATGTCAGGTCTAGTGCATAACATTGCATACATTAGACTTCCAACTGCAGAGGCATAGGGAATTTTCGCCATGTCCTCTATCTCTTGAGGATCAGTCGGAGACTGTTCCTTAGATAGACGAATACCATATCTAGAAGGCATGTTTGCCTCATTAGTGTTGTTCATGGAGCATCTCTCTAAGACTTTGTCTATGTAGGTTGTTTGAGAGAGAGCAAGAGATCTGTTCTTCCGGTTTCTAATAATCTGAATACCAGGAACATAGGCTGCTTCACCCAAATCTTTCATATGGAATTGAGTGTTGAGCCATTCCTTGATGTGAGTCATTTTCTTGACATTGTTTCCAATAATCAAAATGTCATCAACATAAAGGACCAGGAATACTACTATTTGGTCTTCCTTGAGTTGGTAAACACAAGGTTCATCTTCATTCTGAAGAAAGCCGTAGGTCTTGATGATTTCATCAAACCTTTTGTTCCATGAGCGAGAAGCTTGCTTAAGTCCATAGATAGACCTATTTAATTTGCAAACTTTCTTTTCCTGCCCAGGAAGAACATAACCTTCTGGTTGCTCCATATAGATGGTTTCTTCAAGTACCTCATTAAGGAAGGCAGTCTTGACATCCATTTGCCAGATTTCATAATCGAAAGCAGCAGCTATGGAGAGAAGAATTCGGATGGATTTGAGCATGGCAACAGGACTAAAAGTTTCCTCATAGTCCACGCCTTCTCTTTGGTTATAACCCTTGGCTACAAGTCTAGCTTTAAAAGTTTCGACTTCGCCTCCAGCTCCTCTTTTCTTCTTGTAAACCCACTTGCATCCTATCGTATGATAGCCGTCAGGTGCGTCTACATATTCCCAGACTTTGTTCTTTTTCATGGAATCCATTTCTGAATCCATGCCGGCTGACCATCGTTTCCGTTGCGGACTAGCCATTGCCTGTTTATAGGTTAATGGATCGTCATCAATACCGTCACCTACGACCATATTGATTTCACCATCCAAGCCATAACGAGCAGGTTTTGTTGAAACCCTCCCACTACGACGAGGTACGGTTGTCTTCTGAACAGAAACTTTAGTAGCAGATTTCTCAGTTTGTTCAACTGAGGGAGTGGGATTGTCTTCTTCAGGAGTGGAAGAGGACGGAACATTGGAAGGACTTATATCTCATAGCAATTCCTCTAGAACAACTTTAATTTTCGGTTTGTAGTCTTTAATATAGTTCTCTTCAAGGAAAGTAGCATTTGTAGAAACAAACACTTTGTTATCCTTGTGACTATAAAACAGTCCACCCCTAGTCTCTTTAGAATTTTCGACAAACATGCATACTTTGGTACGTGATTCAAGTTTGCCATCTTTCTTTCTTCAGACATGAGCAGGGCACCCCCAAATTTTGTAATAGCGTAAACTAGGTGTTCGACCATTCCAAAGTTCGACGGGTGTCTTAGGGACTGCTTTAGATGGAACAACATTTAGAATGTCATTTTCCATCTGAATAGCATATCCCCAGAAGGACGTAGACAGAGTTGAATAACTCAGCATAGACCTAACCATTTCCAAAAGAGTGCGATTTCTTCTTTCTGCAACTCCATTTTGTTGTGGAGTGCTTGGGGCAGTGTATTGGGATTCAATTCCAAGTTCAATTAAATGATCTTTGAACTGCATATCCATATATTCTCCACCCCTATCAGTTCGCAAGATCTTTAATGATTTACCTAATTGGTTTTGGGCCAAAGCATGAAAATCCTGAAACTTTTCAAACGTTTGAGATTTCTTTTGCATTAGGTAAAGAAAACTATATCTAGAGAAATCGTCAATGAAAGTGACAAAATACTCATAACCACCTCGGGCTTTGACATTCAAAGGTCCGCAGACATCGGAATGCACTAACCCTAGAGGGATTTTGGCACGCTCTCCCTTTGCAGAGAAAGAACGTTTAGTCATTTTTCCTTCTAGGCAGGACTCGCATACTGGCAGTTCACCTAAGACAACATTTTTCAATGGACCGTCTTTGGTGAGCCTATTGAGTCTATCAAAGCCTATATGACCTAAACGTAAATGCCATAGATAAGTTTGATCATCATTATCAATCTCTTTTCTTTTGAGGTTTCTAGGTCTAGCTACACTGAAAAAGTTCACTATTTAGTGAGATTTGAGTACTCGGTCTTAAAACATAAAGCCCTTGTTCCATTATAGCAACACATATTTGAAATCCATTACGAGAAATTGTACAATTTGTACTCGAAAAATTCAATATATAAGATTGTGTTTGCAAACATGAGACACTAATCAAGTTTCTACTAAAGTTTGGAATAAATAAAACATTTTCTAAAATTAAAAATCCTTGTTGAAACTTGATGCGGGCTTTTCCTCTAGCTTTGACCGATACTAATTTGCCATTGCCAACTTTAAGCTTTAACTCTCCTGGAAGCAGATTTTCCCAAGTTTCAAGCAACTGCAGTGAAGAACATACATGGTTAGTAGACCCAGAATCAACAATCCAGATGGATTTGTCGTTCTCTAAAACACCTGATTCAAAGACAAAAGCATTACCTTCGTTTGAATTGTTTAGAAGCCTGGGACATCGTTCTTCATGATGTCCCTTTTCATTACAATTCGAACATAGAAGATCATGTCTGATAATTGTACTTGAAGAAGCAGCTTTGCTAGATCCTTCATACCTAGTCCTTTTCCTTCGATTATGGATTTCAAACCTAGGGGGACCCATTGTAATCAAATTCCGTTCATGGGCTCGTAATTCTGCTTCGAGCTTGTCCATGTCGGAGGAGTTAGAATTGTTGATCATGTAAGAGATAACAAATTCATTATACTCCGGAGGAAGACTATTAAGGATGAGTTGGACCCATTGTTCTCTTGATAAATCAATTCCTAGTAGATTTACCTTTTGGAACTTCAGATTCATTATCAACAGGTGCGAGTTAATGCAACTACCAGGATGCATTTTCACACTATAGAGTTCTTTTACTAAGATAGTAACTAGGAGAGGATCGGGGTGAGGGTTATTCATAATGACACTACAACACATCAATAAAACAGAAGTAAGGTTTTGGCTCATAAATTAATACACAGTTCAGAAAATAACAAGTAATGACATATGTTATAGAAATACTAAATCTAACATAGTTTATTTTCCAAGGTATTTCAACAAACTGATACAGTGTCCCGTTTAGGCGAGAGTCAAAGCATCATTCATTGAATAGAGTTGTCAGCTCATCTAAAATGATAGCCATTCTAGCAACCTTTTATTCGATCAAGATTGGAATTCAGCATTGTCCCGTTTAGGCGAGAGTCAAGGCAATTCTATCTTATGAGCTTCCACCATTGTTTCATAATTTGCAAGTCAAGTATGGTCGCCACCATTAGGGTGATCCATACCATACAAAACACTTACAATTTACTTATCATGCGAGGTTAAACGGTGCGAAATTGCTAATGAACGTTTCTCCATTAGGGAGGATTACTCACTAAAACAAACGCGGTGTAAAACCCACAATGGAGATCGAATGTCTCTTGATTGAAAGCTCATTATTTAAAACAAAATATTATATGTATTTTGTATAATCATTTTAATTCGATATTATAATAATGAAAAATTACAAACTAAAGTTTGTTTAAATAAAAAATCAACTTTAATTAATTTTCAATTATTATTTAAATTTGAAAAATAAATTCAAATAAATATCGAACAAGTTCCACAAAATAATAATGAAAAATTACAAATCAAAGTTGGTTTAAATAAAAAAATCAACTTTAATTAATTTTCAATTATTAATTAAATTCGAAAAATAAATTCGAATAGTAAATGGAATAAATTTGAAAATATATTGTTCAAGTTGTTTTAGAAGAATCTAAAAAATCAACTTAAATATCTTTCAAATCAGATTTAATTAAATTAAAATTAAGTTGTAACCAATTAATTTGAAGATATTCCATTTTTAAGTTAATATTCGAAAAGATATTAACCTAAAAAATATCTAAAATATTTCATTTTAAGTTAATATTCGAAAAGATATTAACTTAGAAAATATCTAAAGAATCTTAATAACCAATGCCTAAAATTCCTCAACTTAATTTTGAAATATTAAATTCAAAAGATATTCAGATTTAAGTTAGTTAGTTGTAGATAACTAAATATCAACTTAAATAGGAATATTTAATGAAAAATTTAAATTAAGCTTCAGAAAGAATCTAGATGGTTATAATTCTATATTTAATTAAATACAAGAAAATACATATAGTTTAGCTTAGAATATAAAATTCTTTAAACTATGGTTTTCTTAAATTAATTTCAAAATAAATGAAATTAATTATGTTACTAATCAATTTTATTAGGTTAAACTAGTGTAATTAACCTAGTACAGTTTATTCAAATCAGGCAAATGGGCCTTCACAATTGGGGTGGTTCATGTGAGGGGGTGCTGGGTTCAGTATGTCGTACCCACTACTATGGCTCCCAACTCTCACACAAGGCCCAAAAGAGAGGAATTTAACCTTAAAATGAACAACTGTTATTAATTGACTAAGCCCAAAAACTAAATGGGCCTAAATAAAATCTATCAAGAACTATGACATTTTATTTAGCAACAGAAACCTATATGCATCTATAATTAAATTAAACACATAGGCTCACACAGGCACACTTTGGATGGGTCCTATCATGTTGCTAGGTCATACATAGATGAAAGAAGATTGTAAATTTACCTGTTACAAATTATTAACTTGACCAAGGGAGCCATCAGATCATTAGATCTGGCAAAAAGTAACCATAGCTATTTGCAATCAAGTAATTATAGGTTTTGAAAACTTACACACAAGCTAAAACACATACTCCTGCAACAAGGTTAGCTGGATAGTTGGATGTAGGATTTATTTAATTTTAAATTAAATTATTAATTTCGAAATAATTAATTAAATAAAAAATAATTTTCCAAAATTTAAAAAAAAAATGAAAAATTCGAAATTTTAAAAAAATTTAAATTTAAAATTAAACCTACAATTTTGAAAAATTAGGTTTCAACCAACCTAAATATCATTTCAAAATTTGCTAACTACTTTTAAAATTTAAATGTTATTTTATAAATAAAAATTAAATAACAAATTAAAAAAGATAAATGAATATCTTTTTCAGATATTAAATGTAATTTAAATAAATAAAATAACAAAATTTAAAAGTTAGCAAAATATCTTACATCTTTTTAAAATTACATGATTATAGTTATCTTATTTTAAATTTAAATAAGGTCAAATTATTTAAAAAAATTTAATTTAAAATATTTAAAATCTGACCTTAAATTTAAAAATAAGATAAGATATAATCAAATTTAAAAATAAGATAGATTATTAAGCAAAAAAGATAGATACTAACTATTTTCAAATTCAAATTACACTAATATCTTGAATTAAATTTAAAAAACATTAAATTAATTCATAATGATAATTAGAATTGAATTAGGAATAGTAATAGTATAAATACAGAACTACACAAAAAATCGGAAGTTAATTGTGAGCTGTACGGACAGTATGTGAAACGTGGGCGCAGGGGGCTGCTTGCAGCCCCTCCGCGCGCGCACGTAGTGCAGCGACACAACCCGATTGTTTTGAAACTTTAAAAAATCATAACTAATTCAAATTAAATCAAAATTGAGTACTGTAAAAAAGTAACTTGCTTAATTTTTTCCATACTATCCAATAAAAATAATTCCAGAAACAGATATTCAATTATTTTTAATGATAATTTACAAACACCAATCAATCATCAAATAACACTCAATACAACATGATACCATCCAAAAACAAACAAATAATCGTTTTAAAGTCCAAATTTCTTGCAAGTAAATCAATTACCATGGCTCTGATACCAGTTGTTGGAATTTATTTTACCAGGATCTTAGATCTACTCACAAGTATGTTTATTAACATCCTAAATAAGAACTTTCTAAAATGATGAAATTAAACACATATAAAGTTAAGAAACCTTACATTGGGTGCAGCGGAATTAAATGACTCCTTCCATTCAGATCTCTAACCCTTGTATCCTTTCTGTAGCAGAGTATTATCATGATCTGAACCTGGATCTCTTTCTCTAAATCCTTGATGCTGAAACTCCTTTGCTGATGATCTTTCTTCACGATCTTCCTCACTATGATTGAGGTATTGCTTGCTGTGTGTGGGCACTACTCTAATCACTAAGGTAATTTTGAAATCTGAAGGAAGAAGAGAGAGAGAGAGTGGCGGCCAAGGAAGAGAGAGAAGGCTCAGGTTTTTCTGATTCAAAAGTGTAATTTTCCTGAAGCCTTCACTATCTATTTATAGCATTCCACTAGGGTTAGGTTTGAATTATTTGGCATTAAAATAATGAAAATATCAGCTTAAAAAGCCTACAAAAGTGGCCGGCCATGGCTTAGTGGATTTGGGCTTGTCTTTTTGCAATTTTGCAATTTTAACACTTTTGTATATGATTTTCTCAAAAATACCAATTTCTTAATTCAACCATTTAAATGCCAATTCTACCTATTTAATAACTATAAATATTTATTAAATAATATTTTCATTTATCATATTTATTAATTGAACCATACAAAGTATCATAATTAACAAATATGCCCCTAATAACTCTTTCTTTACAATTTCGCCCTTACTTAGTGAAAATTTTACAAATAGACATAGTCTAATTTGAGAATTATAATTGATTAATCAAAACCAATTACTTGAGTCTTACAAACAATATTATCTCAATGGTTTTAACCATTGCTAGAAATTAATGAAATTTTTCAAACATTAATTCAAATTTCTTGCTAAAAGGTATAATCTAGAGTTATCGTTTTAAGAATACAACGAACAACTCATATTCACCCCTGAATGTACATCCATCTGCGAATGAGATGAACTACTTTCAGTGGATCTAGGCATATTAACTCTTTGCAGAGATTGATCTTGTCAAATCCACTATGAACAAGATACAAGTGCCATAGATTAAAAAAAATGTGGTAGTGTCTTTTGATGACATAGGTTTAGTTACATCAAAGAGTTCTTAGAATACTGCAAGTGGATCCTGGTCACAGAATACCTAACTCATATTCCATACAGTTTGAATCCATTAATAGAAGATGGATATTAAACACTTGAGAAAGTGTAACTGTATTGTATTCTGGAATTAGAAATATAAGAAAATTTCTATTTGGAATCTAAAATTAAAGTAAAAGACTTAAGTTTATACCAGATTTAATGAGTAATTCTTTCTTGGACCACCACTACTAATACAAACTCTAAGTCAGATTTGCCCATACAAGTAGGAGATTTCTAAGATTGAGGATTTATATCAATCGGGAATAGAATTTCGGGATTATAATCATATGTGTCATTTAAATTTCTTAAGAGAAAATATAGAATGACATGAAATGATTTATAGACCATTCATCCAATGATATGTTATTGAGCTAATTAGAAATGAATAAGCTAAGAGGAATTAGGATAATTTCGTTTAAAATAAGAATCCAATGATGCTTCGATTAGTGAAAGTCAAAGTAATCTTATTTATACAATCTTCTTGTTTCATATCGTAAAAATACTAGTCTAAGGTGTCATCAATTGATGAACAGCTAGATGTCGCATATACAATATTTATCTTTCGAGATCTAACACTATTATGTATGTCTAATGGTGAAAATCCACTAGGGATTTATCTCATTAGATAAACAAGCCAAGTTAGACCAACAATGAAGATTCGAAATTAAACTACAACTTAATAACAGAAAATAACATGGTTCAATATAAATTCATACACAATTCAGAAATTATAAACATATAGCAAGTAGGAATGACAAGTGAAAATACTAAAACTTATAATCCTAAATAATTTCCTGTTGGAAATTATTTTACCAGGATCTTAGATCTACTCACAAGTATGTTGATTAACACCATAAATCTGAACTTTCTAAAACGATGAAATAAACACATATAAAGTTTAGTAAACCTTACATTGGGTGCAGCGGAATAATATGACTCCTTCCGTTCAGATATCTATCCCTTGATTCCTTTCTGTAGCAGAGCATTATCAGTATCTGAACCTGGATCTCTTTCTCTGAATCTTTGATGCTGAAACTCCTTCTTGCTGAAAGTCTTTCTTCACGATCTTCCTCACTATGATTGAGGTATCACTTGCTGTGTGTGGGCACTACTCATACACTAAGGATTTCGAAATTCAAGAGTAAGAGAGAGAGAGAGTGGGTTCGGCCAAAGATAGGGAGAGAGAAGGCTTAGGTTTTCCTGATTCAGAAAGTGTCAGAAAAATGTGTGTTTTTCCTGAAGCCTTCACTATCTATTTATAGCATTCCACTAGGGTTAGGTTTGAATTATTTGGCATTAAAATAATGAAAATATCAGAGGGAAAAACACTACAAAAGTGGTCGGCCCTACATAGTGGATTTGGGCCTCACTTTTTGAAATTTTGCAGTTTTATCTTTTCTGCATCTGATTTTCTCAAAAACGCCAATTTTCTAATTCAACCATTTAAATGCCAATTCTAACTATTTAATAACTATAAATAATTATTAAATAATATTGTCATTTATCATATTTATTAATTGAACCATACAAAGTATCATCATTAACAAATATGCTCCTAATAACACTTTCTTTACAATTTCGCCCTTACTTAGTGAAAAATTTACAAATAGACATAGTCTAATTTGAGAATTATAATTGATTAATCAAAACCATTTACATGAGTCTTACAAGCAATATTATCTCAACTAGTGCGGGGACCATGGGTCTATATAACCGAGCTTCCAATAAGTAGATCAAGAATTTAGCACTAAAATTCACTAACTTATTAATTCTTCGTTGAATCCACGCATAGAACTTAGAATTGCACTCTCAGTAATATAGAATGCTCTATATGTTCCACCATATAGAGACATCATTAGTTATCCATTTTTATAATCCTAATGTGATCAATGATCCTCTATATGAATGATCTACACTGTAAAGGGATTAAATTACCGTTACACCCTACAATGTATTTATTCCTTAAAAACACTTGACCCCGTATAAATGATATTTCAGGTTATGTGAAATGAGTACTCCACCATTTATGTTCGTTTGGTCAAGCTCGAAGGAGATCATCCTTTGCTTACTATTCGCCAGATAGAAGCTATAGATTCCATGTTTATGATAGCGCTCCCACTCAATTGCACTACCGTGTTCCCAAAATGTACGTATCACCCTAACCTAAAAGTAGGCTTAACTAACAAATCAAAGAACACGAATAGCCTTTCAAGATTGAGCCTAATCATATCAGGATTAAGATCATTTGATCTAGGATCAACTAGGCGATATTGACTTGAATAGATATTACGGTAAGTTTAATAAATCTAAGTCAAAGTTCAATATCGGTCCCTTCCGATGCATACTCCATGCATCCAACCTGAGCTTTACTTTAACCAATGCTCTGGAAAGAACATAGCATTTCTCCAAATGCAAGTAAACTTTGTTGTAGATTATCATATCAGTAAAACCCTATGTCTGATAAATCTAGGAAACTTTATTCACATAGTCATGTTTACTTTCCAATGTGTTGACGGCACAATAAACAGGATCAAGTATGTGAAAAGGGTTTCAGATGAATTTATACATTATGTACATATAATCATGAAATAAATCATGTGAACCATGCAACATTAAATGTTATTTCTGATCTATATTAATAAGTAAATTTGATTATATTGAAATGAGTTTTATTTAGAGCATAAAACCCAACATTTCCAAGGTTTTTCAACAAACTGATACAGTGTCCCGTTTAAGCGAGAGTCAAAGCATCATCAATTGAATAGAGTTGTCAGCTCATATAAAATGATAACCGTTCTAGCAACCTTTTATTCGATCAAGATTGGAATTCAGCGTTGTCCCGTTTAGGCAAGAGTAAAGGTAATTCTATCTTATGAGCTTCCACCATTGTTTCATAATTTGCAAGTCAAGTATGGTCGCCACCATTAGGGTGATCTATACCATTCAAAATACTTACAAACTACTTATCATTCGAGATTAAACGGTGCGAAATTGTTAATGAACGTTCCTCCATTAGGGAGGATTACTCACTAAAACAAACGCGGTGTAAAACCCACAATGGAGATCGAAAGTCTTTTAATTAAAAGCTCGTTATTTAAAAAAGAGTTGTATTTTCTTTGATTCTCTTTATTTATTCTATTTATTTTAAATATATATTTATTTAATTAAAATTTCCAATTTAGAATGAAAAATTCTAATATAAATTTTAATTTAATATTTATAAATTTTACTTAGATGGATATGAAAATAACATGAATTATTTCCATCTTAGTAATAATTTCCAATAAATATTTAGAAAAATATTCAATTTAAGTTGTTACAAATTAATTTAAATTAATTTACAACTCAAATTTAATTTTCTATAAATATATATTGCATTTCGAAAAATTAAAGTATTCATTGACACAATTTTCGAAAATGCATGTTAAAATAAAAAATTAATCCTTGAAAAATTATTCTAATTTAATGTTGGCCCAAAATTAATTAATAAAATTAATTTACAACAAAAAATATAATTTTCCTATTTAATTACATATATAAGAAAAATGTCAAATATTTAAGTATGATGATGAAAATCAACTTAAATATTAATTTTCTATTTAATTAAATACACTAGAAAAATAATTCAAGCAAAAATATCACCTATCTAGATTTTCCTTTGACTAATTAATTCAATTTCTAATAATATATTTTAATTCATGTATTTTAAATTAATCAATTAATGAAAAAATCATTGATTTAAGTTGGTCCAAAATTAAAATAAATAATTTACAACTTTAATCTATTTTTCAAATAAATTTCGAAATTCCAACAATTAAGAAATGCAATTTCGAAATTTGATTAATAAAATAAAGAAAAAAATATATTTTGAAAATTATTTAAATTTTGTTGAAAAGAAAATAAATAAATTTCAACTAAAAATAATTTTCTATTTAATTAAGTGTCATGTAAAAGAAATATTTAAGTATCATGATGAAAATCAACTTAGATATTCAATTTTCAAATTAATTAAATGTATTAAATTCAAGAAATAAATAATTAAGTGTAGAGAAGGCTTAATTATTAATCTCTAGTTTAATACTAGGAAAAAATAAATTGTACCAAAATTAATTATTTAAAATAATTAATTTCACAATGTATAATATTTTCCTATTTAATATTAGAAATAATAAGTAGTCTAGAAATAACTATCTAGAAAATATCTTATTTAACTAAGTATCTTTTCCACAAAATTTGAAAAAAAAAAATATCTAATTTAAGTTGTATTAGAAAAAATTTAAAACTTAAATATTTTTCAAATTTAAATTTAAATAAATATCAAAAATTAAGTTATAACCACTTAATTTGAAAATATTCCATTTTAAGTTAATATTCGGAAAGATATTAACTCAAAAAAAATATCTAAAATATTCCATTTTAAGTTAATATTCGAAAAGATGTTAACTTAAAAAATATCTAAAGAATCTTAATAACCAATGCCTAAAATTCCTCAACTTAATTTTGAAATTTTAAATCCAAAAGATATTCAGATTTAAGTTGGTTAGTTGTAGATAACTAAATATCAACTTAAATAGAAATATTTAATGAAAAATTTAAATTAAGCTTCAGAAAGAATCTAGATGGTTATAATTCTATATTTAATTAAATACAAAAAAAATACATATAGTTTAGCTTAGAATATAAAATTCTTTAAACTATGATTTTCTAAATTAATTTCAAAATAAATGAAATTAATTATGTTGCTAATTAATTTTTATTAGGTTAAACTAGTGTAATTAACCTAGTACAGTTCATTCAAATAAGGCAAATGGGCCTTCACAATGGGGTGGTTCATGTGAGGGGGTGCTGGGTTCAGTATGTCGTACCCACTACTATGGCTCCCAACTCTCACACAAGGCCCAAAAGAGAGGAATTTAAGGGCTGAGATGCAAAATGACCCTAAATTTAGTAACTAAGTTAGTAAATGTCCACTTTTTAAAAAAATTAGGAAAATGGCCAAATCTAATAAATTAGCTAATAAAAATTATGAAAATAGATTTATCACATATTTTTTTAAAAAAAAATATATATAATAACAAAATTAAGTTACATAATTTTTTTAAGTACTGCATATTATTATATTGTAACAAAAATAAATAAATATATTAGATCATTTAAATATATACAGCAGTATTAGATATATCGTAGTACAGAAAATTAATATACCGTAGTAATAAAATTATATACCACAGAGAAAGTAACAATACTAAATTAATACTTAAAAAATATATATATCATGCTAACAAAATTATATATATCACCATTAAAATATGAATACATACCAAAAAATTTATATACAATAAAATAGAAACTAAATATCATATTAAATATAAATAATATATTATAGACAACAAAAAATCATATATCATACAATAAAACGTATATACCTACAATAAAAAATAAAACAAAATAATATAATATTATTAAAAAAAAATTATATATATCATATTAACAAAATTATATATCACCTTTATGTATACTAAAATAAAAGCTAAACATGCATTATCTAAAATAAAATGATATCCTATACAATAAAACTTATATACCATATAACATAAAATATATACCTTACAATAAAAATATATATAATAATAACAACAAATAAAAATAAAAATATATAGGATGCTAATAAAATTATATATCATGTCAACAAAAGTACAATAGAAAAAAAAACTTAAATATTATTTAAAAAAATTATATACCGTGTAACAAAAAATACATATACCATACACCAAAACATATATACAAAAAATAATAATAATAAAAATATAGATTACTAATACATATATATATGTATGTATACTATGCTAACCAAATTATATACCACAATTAAAATATATATACCATGACCATTGTATATAATAAAATAAAAACTAATAAAATATTATTTAAAATAGATAATCATACAATCAAAAAATATAAAAATAATAATTAAATATATGTAGCATGACAATAAAATTATATACATACATTAAAATATTTTTATTATGCTAATAAAATTATATACCACTATTATACATATCATAATAAAAAATAAATATCATCTAAGAATAATAATATACCATACAACAAAATAAAAATATACCGTACAACAAAATTTATATACCAACAACCCAAAACAACTCATAAAAAATTAAAAAAATTGACATAACTTTAAAATAAAAAAGATTTTAACAAAACTAATATAGATATACCATAATGTTTAAATAATTTGCTTTTAATTCTAAAAAAAATAAAAAAAATAAATTGAAATAAGGACATTTACTAACATAGTCTTATGATTTAGGGCCATTTGCTATATTTTTTTGAAAAGAGGACATAAACTAACATACTCCTATGATTTGGGGCCATTTACTATAATTTCCCAGAATTTAACCTTAATAAGAACAACTGTTATTAATTGAATAGGCCCAAAAACTAAATGGGCCTAAATAAATTCTATCAAGAACTATGATAATTTATTTTAGCAACAACAACCTATATGCATCTATAATAAAATTAAACACATAGGCTCACACAGGCACACTTTCGATGGGTCCTATCATGTTGCTAGGTCATACACAGATGAAAGAAGATTGTAAATATACCTGTTACAAATTATTATCTTGACCAAGGGAGCCATCAGATCAATAGATCTGGCAAAAGGTAACCATGGCTATTTGCAATCAAATAATAATAGGTTTTGAAAACTTACACACAAGCTAAAACACATACTCCTGCAACAAGGTTAGCTGGATAGTTGGATGTAGGATTTATTTAATTTTAAATTAAATTATTAATTTCGAAATACTTAATTAAATAAAAAAATAATTTTCCAAAATTAAAAAAAAAATGAAAAATTCGAAATTTTAAAAAAAAATTAAATTTAAAATTAAACCTACAATTTTGAAAAATTAGGTTTCAACCAACCTAAATATCATTTCAAAATTTGCTAACTACTTTTAAAATTTAAATGTTATTTTATAAATAAAAATTAAATAAAAAATTAAAAAAGATAAATGAATATCTTTTTCAGATTTTAAATGTAATCAAATTTAAAAATAAGATAAGATATAATCAAATTTAAAAATAAGATAGATTATTAAGCAAATAAGATAGATACTAACTATTTTTAAATTCAAATTACACAAATATCTTGAATTAAATTTAAAAAATATTAAATTAATTCATAATGATAATTAGAATTGAATTAGGAATAGTAATAGTATAAATATAGAACTACACAAAAAATCGGAAGTTAATTCAATGAAAAAGCATGAAAAATCGAAGAAAAAGGAAAAAATTGCGAGTTGTACGGACAGTTTTCGCGATCGCAGGAAAATTTCGGCACAACTCCGATTTTTTCGAATCTTCAAAAAATCATAACTAATTCAAATTAAATCGAAATTGAGTTCTGTAAAAAAGTAACTTGCTTAATTTTTTCCATACTATCCAATAAAAATAATTCCAGAAACAGATATTCAATTATTTTTAATGAAAATTCATAAACACCAATCAATCATCAAATAACACTCAATACAACATGATACCATCCAAAAACAAACAAACAATCGTTTTAAAGTCCAAATTTCTTGCAAGTAAATCAATTACCATGGCTCTGATACCAGTTGTTGGAAATTATTTTACCAGGATCTTAGATCTACTCACAAGTATGTTGATGAACACCCTAAATATGAACTTTCTAAAACAATGAAATAAACACATATAAAGTTTAGGAAACCTCACATTGGGTGCAGCGGAACATAATGACTCCTTCCGTTTAGATATCTAGCCCTTGATTCCTTTCTGTAGCAGAGCATTATCAATATCTGAACCTAGATCTCTTTCTCTGAATCTTTGGTACTGAAACTCCTTCTTGCTGAAAGTCTTTCTTCACAATCTTCCTCACTATGATTGAGGTATCACTTGCTGTGTGTGGGCACTACTCATACACTAAGAATTTCAAAATCTCAATGAGGAAGAGAATGAGAGTGGATTCGGCCAAAGATAGGGAGAGAGAAGGCTCAGGTTTTTCTCTGAAGGAAAAATAGAAAATTTAAGTGTAATTTTCCTGAAGCCTTCACTATCTATTTATAGCATTCCACTAGGGTTAGGTTTGAATTATTTGGCATTAAAATAATGAAAATATCAGTTTAAAAATTGAAACCAAGTGGCCGGCCATGTACAGTAATGGGCCTTACTTGGATTTCGCAGTTTTCACAATTTTGCATCTGATTTTCTCAAAAACGCCAATTTTCTAATTCAACCATTTAAATGCCAATTCTAACTATTTAATAGCTATAAATAATTATTAAATAATATTGTCATTTATCATATTTATTAATTGAACCATATAAAGTATCATAATTAACAAATATGCCCCTATTAACTCTTTCTTTACAATTTCACCCTTACTTAGTGAAAATTTCACAAATAGACATAGTCTAAATTGAGAATTATAATTGATTAATCAAAACCAATCATATGAGTCTTACAAGCAATATTCTCTCAACTAGTGCGGGGACCATGGGTCTCTATAACCGAGCTTCCAATAAGTAGATCAAGAATTTAGCACTAAAATTCACTAACTTATTAATTCTTCGTTGAATCCACGCATAGAACTTAGAATTGCACTCTCAGTATATAGAATGCTCTATATGTTCCACCATATAGACGCATCGTTAGTTATCCATTGTTATAATCCTAATGTGATCAATGATCCTCTATATGAATGATCTACACTGTAAAGAGATTAGATTACCGTTACACCCTACAATGTATTTATTCCTTAAAACACTTGACCCCGTATAAATGATATTTCAACTTATGTGAAATGAGTACTCCACCATTTATGTTCGTTTGGTCAAGCTCGAAGGAGATCATCCTTTGCTTACTATTCGCCAGATAGAAGCTATAGATTCCAAGTTTATGCTAGCGCTCCCACTCAATTGCACTACCGTGTTCCCAAAAACGTACGTATCACCCTAACCTAAAAGTAGGCTTAACTAAAAAATCAAAGAACACGAATAGCCTTTCAAGATCGAGCCTAATCATAACAGGATTAAGATCATTTGATCTAGGATCAACTAGGCGATATTGACTTGAATAGATATTACGGTAAGTTTAATAAATCTAAGTCAAAGTTCAATATCGGTCCCTTCCGATGCATACTCCATGCATCCAACCTGAGCTTTACTTTAACCAATGCTCTGGAAAGAACATAGTACTTCTCCAAATGCAAGTAAACTCTGTTGTAGATTATCATATCAGTAAAACCCTATGTCTGATAAATCTAGGAAACTTTATTCTCATAGTCATGTTTACTTTACAATGTGTTGACAGCACAATAAACAGGATCAAGTATGTGAAAAGGGTTTCAGATGAATTTATACATTATGTACATATAATCATGAAATAAATCATGTGAACCATGCAACATTAAATGTTATTTCAGATCTATATTAATAAGTAAATCTGATTATATTGAAATGAGTTTTATTTAGAGCATAAAACCCAACAATTATCATATCAGTATAACCCTGTGTCTGATAAATCTAGGAAACTTTATTCACATAGTCATGTTTACTTTCCAATGTGAGGACAGCACAATAAACATGATCAAGTATGTGAAACGGGTTTAAGATGAATTTATAAATCAAATAGACAAGGAATTGATAATTTGAACCAAAACATACACAAATGAATGAAAAATACTTCTGTTTCTTTATTGATGTCGAATAAAATAGATTACATTGAAATGGAGTTTTATTTAGGGCATAAAACCTAACAGTTTTCAATATAACCTCGAGGACGCTAGACTTCGTCCCCCTTATGGATGGTCATTCGTTGAAGCATTTAACACCATAACGATCTCTTATGATAAGTGTTTTGTAAGTTTTCTTCTCTATTAGACTCTCCCTACGGTGACTACATAGAGATAAATTTACGAAGTATGAAACAATAGTAGTAGCTCATAAAATAAGAATAACCTTGACTCTCGCCCACCAGGACAATGTTGGATTCTTATTTTGATCAAATAAAAGGTTGCTAGAATGGTGTCCATTTTAGATGAACTGACGACTCTATTCAATGAATGATATCTTTGACTCTCGCCTACCGAGACACTGTATCAGTTTGTTGGAAACCATAGAAATTATTTAAGATATGATAGTTTTGTATTTTCACATGTCTTTGTTACTTGCTAAATGCTTAATAATTTCTGAATTGTGTGTAAATTTATATTGAACCATGTTGTTTTTTGTTATTAATTGTAGTTGTAAATTTCGTGTAAAATAAGAATAACTTTGACTCTCGCAAACGGGACATCGTTGGATTCTTATTTTAATCGAAATTATCCTTTAATTTTTCCTCTTAGCTTTTTGCTTAAATTATATATCAATGGATGCATGGTTTATAAATCATTTTCTTATGATGTCAATTTCCCTTATCAAAATGAATGGCGTAAATGACTATATTCCCGACATTCTATCCCGAAAGGATATAAATCCTCGATCTTAGAATCTCATACTTATATGTGCTTACTTTAGGTAAATTAGACTTAGAGTTAGATTAGTAGTGGTGGTCCAAGAGAGAATAATAACTCAAGAAATATTTGGTATAAATTTAAGTCTTTGACTTTAAATTTTAGATTCCAAATAGAAATTTTATTTTTAGTTTCCTAGAATAAATTTAACAACCACAACCACATTCTTATATATCTATGGCATTTGCATCTTGTTCATAGTGGTTTTGACAAGATCATTCTCTGCAAAGAGTCAATATGCCTATATTCACTTGAAAGTAGGATCATCTGTATTCGAATATGGATGTACAATCAGGGGTGGATATGAGTTATCGTTAAATTCTTAAGACGATCACTCTACATCTTACCTTATTTAAAGAAATTTGAAATGTTTAAGCAATTTCATGAATTTCTAGCAATGTTGGACAAACATAGGTAAGTGGTTAAAGATCTTACCAACTGATAGGGGTGGAGAAATGTTTGGTGGATATGCAGTTCAGAGATTATTAAGTTGAATTTTTGAATTGTATCCAAACTTACCTCCCTAGGAACTCAGTTTGCATATTGATGATAGTGAAAGGTTTATGTTTAGTTACTAGCTGTTGCCTAAGTCCTTCTAAGAAAATACCCTAGTGATAGGAAAATTTCAGTATGATGGAATGGTTGTGTACTTAGTGTAAACCATTACTAGATTCATGGATGTCCTGATCGTGACTTAAAGAAAAGCTAGAACTGTTGACTAAGGTTTACATGTTTGATAGTTATTCTAAGAGATTAGGGGTGGACCATCCATGGTCATTAAGATAAAAAAGTGTTTGTTTCAACAAATACTACTTTTCTAAGAATATGACTAAGTCTGAAAATAAAGTGGTAAAGTATAGGAGATAATTTTTTTTCTTGATTCCAAAAGTGTTCTATCATCTTATTCTATATAAGACGATCCACTGCCTCTATTGTCTTGATACAACCGATGAGGCCAATACCACTTATACTCTTAGACAGATAGTCACGGTACCTCGTCGTACTGGGAGGATTTTAAGGAATTCACCCTGTTATGACTTGGAAGATACTTATGATTAAAATCCATTGTTAATAATTAATGGATAGTCAGAATAAGGAACTAAGAAGTAAAGCCAAGAGAACTATGATTAAAACCATTCATGTGGTGTAACCAAAAGTTTTCTATTACAAAGACAAGAAAGGAAATTTTGAAAATAAGTCTACTCAATGGACTTAACAAAACTTCCTGTTCATAGTAGTAAAGGTTTGAGTTTATCTAAACTTATGGCTTGTGGTATGCCTGGTAATTTAATTACTCTAGTGCAAGCGGCTTAGTTTAGTAAGATGGTTGTGCATTTTTTTCTAATGGCAATCTATAGAAGCTTCTCGACTTCTAGACATAGATTTTATTTATCTAAGGAAAAGTTTCAACTATTTCAGAAAAGATAAAGGCCAATGAATGAATTCCTTAGAATCAACAGTGAGAGGTCTCATATATGCTTTAGTATGCATTAGACCAGACACCAGCTGTTGAGTGGGAGTAATGAGTAGGTATTATATTAATCCAGGAAAAGAACATCGAAAGACAATCAAGTGAATCTTGATATCAAGAAGAGGAACTATATGTTAGTCGATAAGGGTGGTATTTAATACTCTTAGACTACACCAAATCAGATTTCTAAACTTGCCTTGATGCTAGAAAGTCTACTGATAAGATGGTGATTACTCTGGGGGTGGAGCAGTTGTTTTGCAGAAGTGTAAAAACTGATCCGGAGTCTCTAACTCTACCAGAGAGACTGAATGTTAAAGTTGCAGGAAGAATACTTATTCCGTCTAAGGAAAGTTCTGTACTGTTTTTGGCATTGTATAAATAATTCATTAACTACTAGTGTTACATCTTGACAAACACAAAAGTAGTTGCCAAAAAGTAAAGAATCCATTATCCCTAGAGGAGTAGACATATAGAGAGGAAATTCACAATATTAAGGATTTTGTGATTAAGGAAATGTAATGGTTGAGGAAAGGTTGTCTTGGTAACAATTTGTCAGATCCTATTACAGAGAGAATACTACATAATACACTTGATCTGGATATCAAGGTGTTGAGATTATTTGAAATGCATTTTTTGTTTTATATTAGTGCAAGTGGGAGTTTGTTGGGTTTTGTATCCTAAATAAAACCCATTTTAATATAATCAGATTTACTAATTAATAAAGATCAGAAATCGCATTTTATGTTGCATGGTTCACATGATTTATTTCATGATTATGTTTAATTTATAAATTCTATTAAGTCCAGAACATATATAAATATGTATTTATTTGTTCATGATTATAGTGTCGTCAGCATAGTGGAATATAATCATGATTATATATTCAAAACTTTAATTCCCATGATTTGTTAGTTCACTGGATTTAGACTGGCATGATAATCAACGATAAGGTATACTTACACCTTGGATAAGTGTTATGTCCTTTCGAGGGCATTGGCAAAGTTTACCATTATCGGATGTATGGAGTCTGTTGGGTTTTATGCCCTAAATAAAACTCTTTACAATCTAATTAGTTATCAATATAAGAAATTTGAAGTGATTGATGTTTGCATGAATTTTACATGCTAATAGTTTAATATGTTTATTACATTCACACACACAGAATCGGTTAAATCCAGATCATATGTTTATTCACAATTACAGTATCGTCAACATAGTGGAATGTGATTGTGATCATATGAATCAAAAGAATTGGTGCCTGTTTCATCAGTGTTATTGGATTTACACTAATGTGATAATCAGCGATGATGTGTACTTACACTTGGAGTAAGTGTTATGTTCTTTCCAGGACATTAGTAAAGTATACTAGTTTCGAATGTATGGAGTATACATTGGACTGGACCGATATTGCAACTAAGTTAAGATATTACAAACTTACTGTTATACATATCTTTCCAAGTCAATATCAGTAGTTGATCTTAAGATTAAAAGAATCTAAATCCTGATATGCTTAGGCTCAACTCAGGAGTGCTATTCATGTTCTTTGATTTATTAGTTAAGCCTACTTTTAGGTCAGGGTGATACGTATATTTTGGGAACATGATAGTATGATAGAGTGAGAGTGCTGAACATAAATATGGAATCTATAGCTTCTACTGGTGTATAGAAGTCAAGTGATGATTCCCTTCGAGCGTAGCAAATAGAAGTAAATGGATGAGCTCTTGTTTAACTGACTAATCATTAGATCACGAAACACCACTTACAGGTAGCTAAGTGTTTTAAGGGGCAAAATACATTGAGGGGTGAGAACGGTAAGGAAATCCCATCTCGATGTAAATCATCTATATAGAGGATCTTTAAATCACAATAACATTATAACAATGGTTAAATGAGATAGTGTATTGATATCGTGGAACATACAATATGCTTTATATAAGTCTGAGAGTGCAATTCTAAGTTCTAAGAGTGGATTCAACGAAGAATTAATAAGTAGGAATTTACTTGGTAAATTTGGTTCACTTATTGGAAGCTCAGCATATAGATCCATGGTCCCCATTCTAGTTGAGAACATTTTGCTTGTAAGACTCATTAATTGATTCGTGATTAATCAATTATAATTCTAAAGTTAGACTATGTCTAATTTTATGAATTTTCACTAAGCAGGGGTGAAATTGTAAAGAAAAGAGTTTCTAGGTTTATTTATTTATTAATGGACTTTATATGTCTAATTAATAATTAAATTAAATGACAATATTATTTAATAATCTATTTTAGTTATTAAATAATTAGTTTTGACATTTAAAAGGTTAGAATTGGAAAATTGGCGTTTTTGAGAAAATAGAGATAAAATTTGATAAACTGCAAAATCAAGTGGGGCCCACTATAACACCATGGCCGGCCACTTATTGAGGGTTTTTCAAATGAATATTTTTATTATTTAATGTCAAATAAATCCTAACCTAAACCTAGTAGTTGCCTATAAATAGAAAGTGATGGCTCAGTCAAATTACAAGCTTTCATTAGCTTTCTGACAGATATTTCTCTCTTCAGAAAAACTGAGCCTTCTCCACTTTCTATACCTGGCCGAAACCCTCTCTTCTCTTTTCCCTTCATCAATTTCGAACCCTAGTGAAAGAGTAAGTGCCCACACACAGCAAGCAGTAACTCAATCATAGATTGGAAGACAGTGAAAGATCAAACTTGAAGAAGAAGGACATTCGGGCTCAGATCTTGATTATACTCTGCTACAGAGAGGATACAAGGGTTAGAGATCTGAGCGGAAGGAGACATTAATTCCGCTGCATCAATGTAAGGTTTTCTTAACTTTATATGTGTTTAATTTATCGTTTTAGAAAGTTCATATTTAGGGTATTTAAACAACATACTTGTGAGTAGATCTAAGATCCTGGTAAAATAAATTCCAACAACTTGCCTAAGAGCCATGGTAATTGATTTACTTGCAAGAAATTTGGACTTTAAAACGATTGTTTGTTTGTTTTTGGATGGTTGCATGGTGTATTGCGTGTTATTTGATGATTGATTGGTGTTTGTGAATTTTTGTTAAAAATAATTGAATATCTGTTTCTGGAATTATTTTTATTGGATAGTATGGAAAAAATTAAGCAAGTTACCTTTTTACAGAACTAAATTTCGATTTAATTTGAATTAGTTATGAATTTTTGAATATTCGAAAAAAATTGGAGTTGTGCTGAAATTTTCATGCGCGCGCGAAAACTGTCCGTACAGCTCCCAAAATTTTTATTTTTCTTCGTTTTTTCATGCTTTTTCATGGAATTAACTTCCGATTTTTTGTTTAGTTTTGTATTTATATATTTTCTATTACTAATTCAACTCTAATTATCATAATGAATTAATTTAATATTTTTTAAATTTAATTCATGATATTAGTGTAATTCGAATTTGAAATTAGTAAATATCTATCTTTTTGCTTAATTATTTATGTTATTTTTAAATTTGATTATATCTTATCTTATTTTTAAATTTAAGGTCAGATATTAAACTTTTTAAATTAAATTTTTATAAATATTTTGACCTTATTTAAATTTACACTAAGATAACTATAATCATGTAATTTTAAATAGATGTAAGATATTTTGCTAACTTTTAAATTTTGATATTTTATTTATTTAAATTAAATTTAAAATCTGAAAAAAGATATTTATTTTGTCTTTTCTAATTTTTTATTTAATTTTTATTTATAAAATAACATTTAATTTTTAAAAGTAGTTAGAAAATTTTGAAATGATATTTAGGTTAGTTGAAACCTAATTTTTCAAAATTATAGGTTTAATTATAAATATTTTTTTTTATAATTTCAAAATTTAAATAAATATTTCTTTTTATTTCGAAAATTAAATTTTAATTTTTTATTTTTTTTAATTTTTCGAAAAAAATAAATTAATATTATTATTTATTTTATTTTTCAAAATAAAATATTTATTTATTTATTTCAAAAAATTAAATATTTATTTATTTAATTATTTTAATTTTCAAAATTTATTTATTTAAAATGAAATAAATCCTACTTCCAACTATCCAGCTAACCTTGTTGCAGGAGTATGTGGTTTTAGCTTGTATGTAAATTTTCAAAACCTATTATTACTTGATTGAAAATAGCCATGGTTACTTTTTGCCAGATCTAATGATCTGATGGCTCCCTTGGTCAAGTTAATAATTTGTAACAGGTAAATTTTACAATCTTCTTTTATCTGTGTATAACCTAGCAACATGATAGGATCCATCCAAGTGTGTACCTGTGTGAGCCTATGTGTTTATTTTATTATATAGATGCATATAGGTTGTTGCTAAATAAAATGTCACACCGTGATAAATTTTATTTAGGTCCATTTAGTTCTTGGACCTATTCAATTAATAACAGTCATTCATTTTAAGGTTAAATTCCTCTCTTTTGGGCCTTGTGTGAGAGTTTGGAGCCATAGAAGTGGGTACGACATACTGAACCCAGCACCCCCTCACATGAACTACCCCAATTGTGAAGGCCCATTTGCCTAATTTGAATAACTGTACTAGGTTAATTATATTAGTTTGACCTAATAAAATTGAATTAGCAACATAATTAACTTTTAAAATATATGAAAATTTATTTTCATTTTAATATTTTAAAGTTAATTTTAAGAAAAACACTTTTAGTTTTAGATATTATTTCTAGACAAACTACTTGTATTTTTCTTGTATTTAATTAAATATAGAATTTTAACTAACTAGATTCTTTCTCGAGCTTATTTAATTAAATATTCCTATTTAAGTTATAAATTAGTTGTATCAACTGATTTTTCTTATCTAACTTAAATTTGAATATTTTATTTAAATTTTTAAATCAAGTTGAGGAATCCTAGGCATTAGTTATTAAAGATTCTTAAGATATTTTTTAAGTTAATATCTTTTCGAATATTAACTTAAAATGGAATATTTTAGATATTTTTAGGTTAATATCTTTTCGAATATTAACTTAAAAAGATATCTTCAAATTAAGTGGTTATAACTTAATTTTGATATTTACTTAAATCTAAATTTGAAATTATTTAAGTTTTAGATTTTTTCTATATAACTTAAAATTAGATATTTTTCAAATTTTTGTTGAAAAGATACTTAGTCAAATAAGATATTTTCTAGATAGTAATTTCTAGACTACTTATTATTTCTAATATTTAAATAGGAAAATATTATACTTTGTGAAATTAATTATTTAAATAATTAATTAGGTACAATTTTATTAAGTATATTTTTCCTAGTATTAAACTAGAAATTAAATAATTAAGCTTTCTCTACACTTAATTATTATTTCTTGAATTTAATACATTTAATTAACTTGAAAAATTTAAATATCTAAGTTGATTTTCATCATGATACTTAAATATTTATTTATTTTTCATGACACTTAATTAAATAAAAAATTATTTTTAGGTTGAAATTTACTTTTTCAACTTAAATTTAAATAATTTTCAATATATATATATTTTTTCTTTATTTTCTTAATCAATTTCGAAAAATTACATTTTATTTAAGCAATATTTTTCGAATTTATTTTGAAAAATAGATTGAGTTGTAAATTAATTATTTATTTTAATTAATTCTTGGGCCAACTTAAATCAATGATTCTTTCATTTAATTGATTAATTTAAAATAAATGAATTTAAAAAATATATATATATATATTATTTGAAATTGAATTAACTAGTCAAAAGAAAATCTAGATAAGTGATATTTTTGCTTGAAGTATTTCTTTTCTATTTTTTATTACTTTTCGAAAATTGTATAGTTATTATACTTTAATTTTTCGAATACAATAAATATATTCTCAAAGGAAATTTTTAAGTTGCTAATTAATTTAATTTTAACTTAAATTAATTTCCTTAATATTTATATTTAAGATTATTACTAAGATGGAAATAATTAATTTTATTTCAATCACTATCTAAGTATAATTTTATAAATATTATATTAAATTCATATTTTTGAATTTCAATTCTAAATTTCGAATTTAATGATAATTTATTTATTAGAATAATAAAGAAAATACATTTTAAAGAATGAGCTTTATTATTATTAAGATATTCGATCTCCATTGTGGGTTTTACATCGCGTTTGTTTTAGTGAGTAATCCTCCCTGATGGAGGAACGTTCATTAGCAATTTCGCACCGTTTAATCTCGAAAGATAAGTAGTTTGTAAGTGTTTTATATGGTATAGATCACCCTAATGGTGGCGACCATATTTGACTTGCAAATTGCGAAACAATGGTAGTAGCTCATAAGATAGAATAGCCTTGACTCTCGCCTAAACGGGACAACGCTGGATTCCAATCTTGATCGAATAGAAGGTTGCTAGAATGTTTAACATTTTAGATGAGCTGACAACTCTATTCAATGGATGGTAGCTTTGACTCTCGCCTAAACGGGACACTGATATCAGTTTGTTGAAAAACCTTGGAAATTATTTAGGATTGAATTTTTTAAGTATTTTCTCATATCATTCCTACTTGCTATGTGCTTATAATTTCTGAATTGATTTTGTGTTAAACCATTATTAATTTCGATTTGTTGATTTCTATTATTTTGTAGTATCCTGTATTATCAAAATGAATACCATGTTATCACTGTTGACTGAAAACAAGCTGAATGGATCTAACTTTAATAAGTGGAATGAGAACATTAATATTGCTCTCATAGGAGAAAGTGCCTTGTTTGTTTTAACTGAGTCGTCACCTAAAGTGCCTGGGGACAATGCATCCAAAGCTGTGAAAGAAAAGTATGAGCGTTGGCAGAAAGCAAATGACAAAGCTCTATACTTTATGCTTTCTAGCATGGTTGACACCCTCAAAACTCAGTTTTCTAAAACCGAAAAGGCTGATGAAGTTATGACGAAGTTAAATGAGCTATTCGGTAAGGCATCACTTCAGTCACGCTTTGACGCGACTAAGAAGTACATTAATGCACGGATGGAACCTCATCAAAACGTGCGTGACCATGTTCTCCTTACGTCAAGTTATTTCGAAGAAGCCCAGGATCATGGTGCTGAAATGGACAGTGCTACTCAAGTAAGTCTTATCTTGAATAGCCTGACTCCAGCATTTCTACCATACACATCAAATTATGTCATGAATAAGAAAGAAATTGACTTTCATGAATTAGTCAATGACCTTCAAACTTATGAAAATTTGATTGGAGGACCCAAGAAGAAAGGGAATAAATCTCACAATCCTGGGAATGGTAATGGGACGATGAAACCTGAAGCAAATGCTGCCTCTGCTTCAAAACCCAAATCGAAGAAGAAGTGGAAGAACACCAAGAAGCGAACAAAAGCCATGAAAAATAAAAAGGCTGCTCCTTCTGGTGATGCTACACTTAAAGGAAAGTGTTTCTACTGCAATGAGAAAGGTCATTGGAAACCTCAATGTCCTAAACTTCTTGCAAAGAAACAAGGTATTTCTATTTATAAACTTTAAGAGTTTTAGGGCCCGTTTGGTACGCAGGATTGGACTGGATTGGATTGAAAAGGATTGGACTGGACTGGACAAGATTGGATTATGCTGAAAGTAATCCTGTGTTTGGTTTAAGAATGGATTGGACTATTTTATTTATTTGCTTTTAGAAAAAAAAACTTAAATTCAATAAAAATATATAATAATAAATTAAAATTAAAATATATAATTATAAATAAATATAAATAAATAATTCGTCGCAAAAAAAAAAAAAAGATATCATATATAATTAAGAATATATCATAAATATATAATAAAATATTTTGTCATATTTTTTATTTAATAAATAATAAAAATAGTAAAATAAAAAATACTTGAGTAATATAAAATTGCTTATTTTAAACACTAATTTAATCACTAATTTAATATAAATATTAATTTTTTAAAATATTTATATAAATTTTTTAGTAATTTAAAAATAATATATAATTTTATTGTCATATTTTTTTCTTAGAATCAATTTAAGTAACTATTATTTAATTAATAATATTCTAAATTTTAAAAACTTATGTATAATAATTTAAAATTATACATTTTTCACTAATTTTAATGAATAAGTTTTTGATAAAAAAAATGTATAAATAAATGTGTGATAATTATTTCCTTTAAATTTTTATTAAATTTAAAATATATTAATAAAATTTAAATTAAAAAAACGATAGAAAAAAATCTCACCTGCATGGGATTAGTTATCCCACCCTGCTGGATGGGATAAATAATCCCAGACAGATGAGGTTAACTGGATTAGTTATCCAGACTTCTAACATGCCCAAACACTGGATTGGACAAATTAGCCTGTCTAATCTAATCCAGTCCTGCGTACCAAACGGGCCCTTAGTGAATTGTTATCCAATTGGATTTATGATTCTGGACTAACTTTATTTATTTGTTTTCTTCTTCTTATAGGCCAAGCTACTTAAACTCAGATGAGTTGGATCAGAAAGCTGGACCAAAGGGTGAAATCGTCCAGATGAAGATGAAGCTCTTCAATTTATTTTTTGAATTAATTGTTTTAGTTTAAAGACAATTTGGATTTCAAATTTTAGTTAGGGATATTTATCCCTGTTTTTCTCATATTGTTGCAATACATTTTTTTATTATTAATAAAGTTTATTTTCAAAATTAACAATTGCAATTTATGAGATTGAGCTTCATTTATTTTATCTTCATCAATTATTACCACATTATATTTGTATGTTTGTATGTGTAAGTATTTTTATTATTGAACAAATTCTATAATATTTACAACTCTTCATCGAGTTATATTAAATAAACACTAGAAACTATTTCTATGTTTATTAATAATTGTTAATTCTAATACAATTATTAAGAATTTGTTTAATAAAAGGATCTTTTGATCTGATAGGGGTGGAGAAAGTTAAGAAAACTATGCAGTTCAACAATCTTTTATATCTAATGAACTCTGGATAGTATTCAACTCCACATAAACTCTATCACACTTAGAGAATCATGATCTTTAGAACCTTTAGGGGTGGATCATAATCTCTATATACTTAGGGTGGAGGTTATCCACAAGTACCCTATATGTATATTCTTAGGGGTGGAGCATATTCCACAATTCCCTATGTAACACATATCTTCTTTAAACATGGAAGTAATATAATGAGTCAACTATTATCAATATAAATTCTTGATCTTGATTGTAGGTTCCATTTCGATTTTACTGTTGTAAGTAAAAGATTGATACCTATAAAAGTTCTTTGGAAAAGTTTCACACTACCTTAATTGAGTGGGAGAATTTTAAAGTTCTATACCCATCTTCATCAGGTTGATACTTGTGATAGATACTTAAGAACACTACTGAAAAGCAAATCTAACGATTCACATGGATAGGAATAGCTTATAAGAATTATGAGAATAAGATAAAGAACTCTAGTTCAGTCCATTCGAATGACTTGAACCTAGAATTCTTAATCCTCATAAAATTTGATGGTATCTTAATTTTGATTACTTTATCTCTGGCATGTATTTTTCAGTTCAAGTACTAGTCTGCTATGTTGATGACTTAGCCTTAACTTAAAGTTTTAAGACTAATACAAAAGTCACAACTAGATAACTCTCTAAACAATCAGAGGTTAAAAGTATTATTTAACCAGACATCTGCTATTGAGTGGGAGCTATCTGAGATGTAATCAAATAGGGAACATTAGAAGATATTCAAGAAAGATTTATGAAAGTGATCTATATGATAGATATTAAGGAACTGTGTATCAGTTGTCCTTGTATCTCACCATCTAATTTCAAGATTCTTGAGATGGTGCTTACTTTGGGGCTCGAAGAATTATTGTATAATAATTCAAGCTCTACCAAAGAAGAACTATAACTTTGTAAATTCGAAAATACCAGAAAGTTATATTGCTGAAGAAAAGTCTACACTGTATTATCTCAATTACATATTTTAAAATATGAGAGATATGTCTTCTGCTAATTCAGATGTACTTTTAAAATAGTAAAGATTTCAGTATCCCTTGATAAGTAAAGCATATAGTAAAGGATGTTTCATAAGTGCTTCTTTTTTATGAACTAGTTTCCAGAAGTTTGGGTGGATTCAAATATACTACACTTGATCTGAAGATCAAGACATCAGATTAACCTATTTGCACAGTTTGTTTTATATTTAGTGGAAGTGGGAGTTTGTTGGGTTTTATGCCCTAAATAAAACTCTTTACAATCTGATTAGTTATCAATATAAGAAATTTGAAGTGATTGATGTTTGCATGAATTTTACATGCTAATGGTTTAATATATTTATTACATTCATACAGACAGAATCGGTTAAATCCAGATCATATGTTTATTCACAATTACAGTATCGTCAACACAGTGGAATGTGATTGTGATCATATGAATCAAAAGAATTGGTCCCTGTTTCATCAGTGTTATTGGATTTACACTAATGTGATAATCAGCGATGATGTGTACTTACACTTGGAGTAAGTGTTATGTTCTTTCCAGGACATTAGTAAAGTATGCTAGTTTCGAATGTATGGAGTATACATTGACTGGACCGATATTGCAACTAAGTTAAGATGTTACAAACTTACCGTTATACATATCTTTCCAAGTCAATATCAGTAGTTGATCTTAAGATTAAAAGAATCTAAATCCTGATATACTTAGGCTCAACTTAGGAGTGCTATTCATGTTCTTTGATTTATTAGTTAAGCCTACTTTTAGGTCAGGGTGATACGTATATTTTGGGAGCATGATAGTATGATAGAGTGGGAGTGCTGAACATAAATATGGAATCTATAACTTCTACTGGTGTATAGAAGTCAAGTGATGATTCCCTTCGAGCTTAGCAAATAGAAGTAAATGGATGAGCTCTTGTTTAACTGACTAATCATTAGATCACTAAACACCGATTCTGTGTAGCTAAGTGTTTTAAGGGGCAAAATACATTGAGGGGTGAGAACGGTAAAGAAATCCCATCTCGATGTAGATCATCTATATAGAGGATCTTTAAATCATAATAAGATTATAACAACGGTTAAATGAGATAGCGTATTGATATCGTGGAACATACAATATGCTCTATATAAGTCTGAGAGTGCAATTCTAAGTTCTAAGAGTGGATTCAACGAAGAATTAATAAGTAGGAATTTACTTGGTGAATTTGGTTCACTTATTGGAAGCTCAGCATATAGATCCACGGCCCCCATTCTAGTTGAGAACATTCTGCTTGTAAGATTCATTAATTGATTCGTGATTAATCAATTATAATTCTAAAGTTAGACTATGTCTAATTTTATGAATTTTCACTAAGCAGGGGTGAAATTGTAAAGAAAAGAGTTTCTAGGTTTATTTATTTATTAATGGACTTTATATGTCTAATTAATAATTAAATTAAATGACAAAATTATTTAATAATCTATTTTAGTTATTAAATAATTAGTTTTGGCATTTAAAAGGTTAGAATTGGAAAATTGGCGTTTTTGAGAAAATAGAGATAAAATTTGATAAAACTGCAAAATCAAGAGGGGCCCACTATAACACCATGGCCGGCCACTTATTAAGGGTTTTTCAAATTAATATTTTCAGTATTTTAATGCCAAATAAATCCTAACCTAAACCTAGTAGTTGCCTATAAATAGAAAGTGATGGCTCAGTCAAATTACAAGCTTTCATTAGCTTTCTGACAGAAATTTCTCTCTTCAGAAAAACTGAGCCTTCCCCACTTTCTATACTTGGCCGAAACCCTCTCTTCTCTTTTCCCTTCATCAATTTCGAACCTAGTGAAAGAGTAAGTGCCCACACACAACAAGCAGTAACTCAATCATAGATTGGAAGACTGTGAAGGATCAAACTTGAAGAAGAAGGACATTCGGGCTCAGATCTTGATTATACTCTACTACAGAAAGGATACAAGGGTTAGAGATCTGAGCGGAAGGAGACATTAATTCCGCTGCATCAATGTAAGGTTTTCTTAACTTTATATGTGTTTAATTTATCGTTTTAGAAAGTTCATATTCAGGGTGTTTAAACAATATACTTGTGAGTATATCTAAGATCCCTATAAAATAAATTCCAACAGAGTATACATTGGAAGGGACCGATATTGATCTTGGATAAGATATCATAAACTTACTGTTATATCTTTCTAAGTCAATATCAATGGTTGATCTTAGGTCTATGGATCTTAATTCTGAAATGGTTAAGTTCAGCTTAGTTGTATTATTTATGTTCTTTGAGTTGTTCGTGGAATCTAACTTTTGGTTCTGGTGGATACTTACATCCTGGGAACATGGTAGTTCAATTGAGTGGGAACGCTGAACATAGATATGGAATCTATAACTACTATATGTATTTAGAAGTGAAACGATGATTTCCTTCGAGCTTGGCTGAATAGAGATAAATGATTAAGATCTCATTTCAGTAATTATATTAGTTTACTGAAATATCATTTATAGGTAGCTAAGTGTTTTAAGGATAAAATACAATGAAGGGTAGAACGGTAAATTTATTCATATTCAGTGTAGATCATCTATGGAGGATCTTTGGCTATTAGGATTGTAACAATGGATAATCATAATGTATCTATATCGCGGTACATAGAGAGTGTTCTATATAACTGAGAGTGTTATTCAATTCCAAATCTATAGTGGTGCAAGGCCGAATTAATAAGTTAGGGAATTTACTTGGTGAATTATAGATCTACTTATTCAAAGCTCGGTTATATAGGCCCATGGTTCCCTCACTAGTTGAGATAATACTGCTTGCAGACTTAGTTAATTGATTTCAATTAATCAATTATAATTCTAAAATTAGACTATGTCTTATTTATGAATTTTCACTAAGCAAGGGCTTAATTGTGAAGAAAAGAGGTTTTGGGGTCATTTTGTTAATTACGAGACTTTGCATGGTCTTATTAATAAATTACATAAATGACAATTTTATTTAGTAATTAATTATAATTATTAAATAAATAGGTTTGGCATTTATGTAAAGTCTTTTTTTTGACAAGTTAGTTGAAAAAATATTTTTTTCTTTTATGGTAAGATTCTTGTGCATTCATAACCGATTTCTTACCTTCTTTATTCGGTTTGTAGTTGCCCTTTTCCTTGTTAGGAAAGTTGCACTTTTCAGCTCACTTTCCTTTGTTTGGAAACTTCTTAAAAGAGAAGCAATTCTCTTTTAGAAAGTTGTCTTTTTTAGGGAAACTTTGGTTATTGCTTTTTCCTAATTGATTTTGATTCGATTGTATCTTGATACAATCAGAATATCTAATCTGTTTTTGGCAGGAATCAAACATTGATAGAGGATCGGACCCGATTATAGCAAGTTTCCCGTTTCTGGTCTGATCTGCTGCGTTAGCATCCGAATCTGATGCTGCAGATCGTGTTTCTTTCGGAAAGTTTTTGTACAGCTGTAGATTCGATCTTGTGACTATCTCTAAGGTTTCTATGTTCTATAAATAGAGCCTAGAGAGCAGTAGCATAATTAATTTTCTCCAAATATTTTACATTTTGCCTGTTCTGTTTTGCTGTAGCATAATTACTTTCTGCTTCTGCAGACGCATACTGTTTTATATTTTCTTATATATAATTGACATTTGCAAAAACACGGTTTTTCAATTGGTGTCAGAGCGGGACACTAAACTCTTAGTGTGGTCCTTTTAACGTTTTCTTGTGTTTTTGCAATATGTTTCCCTTTGCAGAAGGAACTTCTATTGTTCGCCCACCACAATCATTCCAACTATCCTTATTGGAAGGTTAGAATGAGAGCCTTTATCAAGTCTCAAAATAAGAAAGCATGGAGAATGGTTCTTTCAGGATGGTCTCCTCCTGTTGTGGTAGATTCTGAAGGTAATTCTAAATTAAAATCTGAACTTGAATGGTCTACTGAAGATGATAATTTGTCTGCTTATAATAGCAAAGCTTTACATGCCATATTTAATGGAGTGGGTGAAGGTTATATTAAGCTTATATTTTCTTGTGAATCTGCTAAGGATGCTTGGCAGATCCTTCAAACTCAGTTTGAAGGAACATCTGATGTTAAGCGTTCTAGATATATTATGCTTCAGACAAAATTTGATGATCTTAGGATGTCAGATAATTAAACCCTAACTGAATTCTATGAAAAACTATCTGATATTGCTAATGAATATTTTGCTCTTGGTGAAAAACTTGATGATTCTGTTCTTGTGAGAAAAATTGTTAGAGTTCTTCCAGAGAGGTTCGATACTAAACTTTTACCAATGGAGGAGGCTAAAGACTTTAGCACAATGAAGGTGGAAGAATTAATAGGTTCTTTGCGCACTTTTGAATTGAATCAGCAAATCAAGCAGAAGGACAAACCCAAGTCCATTGCTGATAGAGGTAAATGTATTGCTTTTAATGTTACTGAAAAAGAAACTTCAGATGATGAGATGGATGTTTTAACTAAAAACTTTCAAAAATACATGAAAAAGATAAGTGACAAAAGAATTTTCCAAAATTCTCCAAAGGTAATATTTTTTTCAAAACCTTCAATGATTAACAAAAAGGGAATTCAGTGCAGGGAATGTGATGGTTTTGGACATATTCAATCTGAATGTGCAAATACACTGAAAAAGAATAAGAAAAGTTTCAATGTCACATGGAGTGACGATGAAACTGATAGTGATGAAGATATTTCTAAAAATGTTGCACTAACCTCAGTTTCTTCTAAGTTTGTTTGTGATTCACAGGTGAAAGAAAGATTGGTATGTTTGAATAATACCATTGAAAAAGAAAATTCTTATTCTGATGAATCTGACATCTGTGAGAAGTCACTGGCTGAGTCTTACAAGGTTATGTATGAAAAGTGGATACAGGTTACTTCTGAAAATAGTGTTGGGTTTTATGCCCTAAATAAAACTCATTTCAATATAATCAGATTTACTTATTATTATAGATCAGAAATAACATTTAATGTTGCATGGTTCACATGATTTATTTCATGATTATATGTACATAATGTATGAATTTATCTAAAACCCTTTTCACATACTTGATCCTGTTTATTGTGCTGTCAACACATTGGAAAGTAAACATGATTATGTGAATAAAGATTCCTAGATTTATCAGACATAGGGTTTTACTGATATGATAATCTACAACAGAGTTTACTTGCATTTGGAGAAGTGCTATGTTCTTTCCAGAGCATTGGTTAAAGTAAAGCTCAGGTTGGATGCATGGAGTATGCATCGGAAGGGACCGATATTGAACTTTGACTTAGATTTATTAAACTTACCGTAATATCTATTCAAGTCAATATCGCCTAGTTGATCCTAGATCAAATGTTCTTAATCCTATTATGATTAGGCTCGATCTCAAGAGGCTATTCGTGTACTTTGATTTGTTAGTTAAGCCTACTTTTGGGTCAGGGTGATACGTACATTTTGGGAACACGGTAGTGAAATTGAGTGGGAGCGCTAACATAAACATGGAATCTATAACTTCTATCTGGGGAATAGTAAGTAAAGGATGATCTCCTTCGACCTTGACCAAACGAAAATAAATGGTGGAGATCTCATTTCACATAAGCTGAAATATCATTTATACGGGGTTAAGTGTTTTAAGGATTAAATACATTGTAGGGTGTAACGGTAATCTAATCCCTTTACAGTGTAGATCATTCATATAGAGGATCAGTGATCAAATTAGGATTATAACAATGGATAACTAATGATGTGTCTATATGGTGGAACATATAGAGCATTCTATATAATGAGAGTGCAATTCTAAGTTCTATGCGTGGATTCAACGAAGAATTAATAAGTTAGTGAATTTTAGTAATAAATTCTTGATCTACTTATTGGAAGCGCGGTTATATAGACCCATGGTCCCCGCACTAGTTGAGATAATATTACTTGTAAGACTCATATAATTGGTTTTGATTGATCAATTATAATTCTCAAATTAGACTATGTCTATTTGTGAATTTTTCACTAAGTAAGGGCGAAATTGTAAAGAAAGAGTTTATAGGGGCATATTTGTTAATTATGATACTTTGTATGGTTCAATTAATAAATATGATAAATGAAAATATTATTTAATAATTATTTATAGTTATTAAATAGTTAGAATTGGCATTTAAATGGTTGAATTAGAAAATTAGCGTTTTTGAGAAAATCAGATGCAGAAAAGATAAAACTGCAAAATTGCAAAAAGTGAGGCCCAAATCCACTTGGCATGGCCGGCCACTTTTGTAGGATTTTCCCTCTGATATTTTCATTATTTTAATGCCAAATAATTCAAACCTAACCCTAGTGGAATGCTATAAATAGATAGTGAAGGCTTCAGGAAAATTACACTTCTGATTCAGAAAAACCTAAGCCTTCTCTCTCCCTATCTGGCCGACCACTCCCTCTCTCTTTCTTCCCTCTTGAATTTCGAAATTCTTAGTGTATGAGTAGTGCCCACACACAGCAAGTGATACCTCAATCATAGTGAGGAAGATCGTGAAGAAAGACTTTCAGCAAGAAGGAGTTTCAGCACTAAAGAATCAGAGAAAGAGATCCAGGTTCAGATATTTATAATGCTCTCCTACAGAAAGGAATCAAGGGCTAGATATCTGAACGGAAGGAGTCATTATATTCCGCTGCACCCAATGTAAGGTTTCCTAAACTTTATATGTGTTTATTTCATCGTTTTAGAAAGTTCATATTTAGGGTGTTAATCAACATACTTGTGAGTAGATCTAAGATCCTGATAAAATAATTCCCAACAACTAGCCTCAGAGCCATGGTAATTGATTTGCTTGCAAGAAATTTGGACTTTAAAACGATTGTTTGATGTTTTGGATGATATCATGTTGTATTGAGTGTTATTTGATGATTGATTGATGTTTGTGAATTTTCGTGAAAGATAATTGAATATATGTTTCTAGAATTATTTTTATTGGATAGTATGGAAAAAATTAAGCAAGTTACTTTTTTATAGAACTCAATTTTGATTTAATTTGAATTAGTTATGATTTTTTGAAGTTTTGAAATTATCGGGGTTGAGCTGAATCCCACCTACGCGCGCGGAGAGGCTGCTAGCAGCCCCCTCCGCCTAGGTTTCACGCCCAAGCCAGCCCATGCGCGCGCATGGACAATATGCTTGGCATAGTGTCCGTACAGCTCGCAATTTTTTCGTTTTTTCATGCTTTTTCATGGAATTAACTTCCGACTTTTTGTGTAGTTCTGTATTTATACATTTACTATTCCTAATTCAATTCTAATTATCATAATTGATTTAATTAATATTTTTTAAATTTAATTCATGATATTAGTGTAATTTGAATTTGAAAATAGTAAATATCTATCTTTTTTGCTTAATTATCTATCTTATTTTTAAATTTGATTATAACTTATCTTATTTTTAAATTTAACGTCAGATTTTAAATTTTTAAATTAAATCTTTTTTTAAAATAATTTGACCTTATTTAAATTTAAAATAAGATAACTATAATCATGTAATTTTAAATAGATGTAAGATATTTTGCTAACTTTTAAATTTTGTTATTTTATTTATTTAAATTACATTTAAAATCTGAAAAAGATATTCATTTATCTTTTTTAATTTTTTATTTATAAAATAACATTAAATTTTTAAAAGTAGTTAGCAAATTTTGAAATGATATTTAGGTTGGTTGAAACCTAATTTTTTAAAATTGTAGGTTTAATTTTTAAATATTTCAATTTTTTTTTAAATTTTTTTTAAATTTTCGAAAATAATTTTTTATTTTATTTAATTAATTATTTTTCGAAATTATTTATTTAAAATTAAATAAATCCTACATCCAACTATCCAGCTAACCTTGTTGCAGGAGTATGTGTTTTAGCTTGTTTGTAAGTTTTTAAAACCTATTATTACTTGATTGCAAATAGCCATGGTTAACTTTTTGCCAGATCTAATGATTTGATAGCTCCCTTGGTCAAGTCAATAATTTGTAACAGGTATATTTACAATCTTCTTTCATCTGTGTATGACCTAGCAACATGATAGGACCCATCCAAAGTGTGCCTGTGTGAGCCTATGTGTTTAATTTCATTATAGATGCATATAGGTTGTTGTTGCTAAATAAAATGTCATACTTCTTGATAGATTTTATTTAGGCCCATTTAGTTTTTGGGCCTATTCAATTAATAATAGTTGTTCATTTTAAGGTTAAATTCCTCACTTTTGGGCCTTGTGTGAAAGTTGGGAGCCATAGTAGTGTGTACGACATACTGAACCCAGTACCCCCTCACATGAACCACCCCAATTGTGAAGGCCCATTTGCCTGATTTGAATAACTGTACTAGGTTAATTAAACTAGTTTAACCTAATAAAATTGATTAGCAACATAATTAATTTCATTTAATTTGAAATTAATTTAAGAAAATTATATTTTAAAGAATTTTTTATTCTAAGCTAAACTATATGTATTTTCTTATATTTAATTAAATATAGAATTATAACCATCTAGATTCTTTCTGAAGCTTAATTTAAATTTTTCATTAAATATTCCTATTTAAGTTGATATTTAGTTATCTATAACTAACCAGCTTAAATCTGAATATCTTTTGGATTTAAAATTTCAAAATTAAGTTGAGGAATTTTAGGCATTGGTTATTAAGATTCTTTAGATATTTTTTAAGTTAATATCTTTTCGAATATTAACTTAAAATGGAATATTTTAAATATTTTTTAAGTTAATATCTTTTCGAATATTAACTTAAAATGGAATATTTTTTAAATTAAGTGGTTACAACTTAATTTTGATATTTAATTAAATTTAAATTTGAAAATATTTAAGTTCTAGATTTTTTCTAATACAACTTATACTAGATATTTTTTCAAATTTTGTGAAAAAGATACTTGGTCAAATAAGATATTTTCTAGATAGTTATTTCCAGACTACTTATTATTTCTAATATTAAATAGGAAAATATTATACATTGTGAAATTAATTATTTATATAATTAATTTTGGTACAATTTATTTTAAGTATATTTTTCCTAGTATTAAACTAGAAATTAATAATTAAGCCTTATCTACACTTAATTTTTTATTTCTTGAATTTAATACATTTAATTAATTTGAAAATTAAATATCTAAGTTGATTTTCATCATGATACTTAAATATTTCTTTTTCATGACACTTAATTAAATAGAAAATTATTTTTAATTGAAATTTAATTTTTCAACTAAATTTAAATAATTTCAAAATATATTTTTTCTTTATTTTATTAATCAAATTTCAAAATTGCATTTCTTAAATGCTGGAATTTCAAATTTTATTTGAGAAATAGATTAAAGTTGTAAATTATTTATTTTAATTTTTGACCAACTTAAGTCAATGATTTTTTCATTAATTGATTAATTTAAAATAAATGAATTAAAATATATTATTAGAAATTAAACTAATTAGTCAAAGGAAAATCTAGATAGGTGATATTTTTGCTTGAAGTATTTTTCTAGTGTATTAAATTAAATAGAAAATTAATATTTAAGTTCATACTTAAATATTTAAAATTTTTCTTATATATATTTAATTAAATAGGAAAATTATATTTTTTTGTTGTAAATTAATTTTATTAATTAATTTTGGGCCAACATTAAATTAGAATAATTTTTCCAAGATTAATTTTTTATTTTAACATGCATTTTTGAAAATTGTATCCTTAAATACTTTAATTTTTTGAAATGCAATATATATATTTAGAAAATTAAATTTGAGTTGTAAATTAATTTAAATTAATTTTGTAACAACTTAAATTGAATATTTTTCTTTTATTGGAAATTATTACTAAGATGAAAATAATTCATGTTATTTTCATATCCATCTAAGTAAAATTTATAAATATTAAATTAAAATTAATATTTAGAATTTTTCATTCTAAATTAGAAATTTTAATTAAATAAATAGATTAAAATAAGTATCAATGAAAATACAACTCTTTTTAAATAATGAGCTTTATTATTATTAGGACATTCGATCTCCATTGTTGGTCTTACAATAGTTAAATATTTTCAATATAACCTCGAGACGCTAGACTTCGTCCCCCTATGGATGGTTATTCGTTGAACGCATTTAACACCGTAAGATCTCATTTGATAAGTGTTTTGTAAGTTTTTGTCTCTATTAGACTCTCCCCTACGGTGACTACTTAGAGATAAACTTATAAAACATGAAACAATGGTGGAAGCTCATAAAATGAGAATAACTTTGACTCTCGCCTACCGGGACAACGTTGGATTCTTATTTTGATCGAATAAAAGGTTGCGAGAATGGTTTACATTTAAGATGAGCTGACAACTCTATTCAATGAATGATACTTTGACTCTCGCCTACCCGAACACTGTATCAGTTTGTTGGAAACCTTGGAAATTATTTAGGATTGTATGTTTTAGTATTTTCACTTGTCATTCCTACTTGCTATATGTTTAATAATTTCTGAATTGTGTATGAATTTATATTGAACGATGTTATTTTCTGTTATTAAATTGTAGTTTAATTTCGAATCTTCATTGTTGGTCTAACATGTTTGTTTATCTAATGAGATAAATCCCTAATGGATTTTCACCATTAGACATACATAATAGTGTTAGATCTCGAAATGATAAATATTGTATATGCAACATCTAGTTGTTCATCAATTGATGACACCTTAGACTAGTATTTTTATAATATGAAACAAGAAGATTATATATATAAATAAGATTAATTTGACTCTCGCTAATCGAAGCATCGTTGGATTCTTATTTATAAACGAAATTATCCTAATTCCTCTTAGCTTATTCATTTCGAATTAGCTCAATAACATATCATTGGATGAATGGTCTATAAATCATTTCATGTCATTCTATATTTTCTCTTAAGAAATTAAAAGACACATATGATTATAATCCCGAAATTCTATTCCCAATTGATATATATCCTCAATCTTAGAAATCTCCTACTTGTATGGACAAATCAGACTTAGAGTTAAATTAGTACTGGTGGTCCAAGATAGAATTACTCATTATATTTGGTATAAATTTAAGTCTTTGACTTTAATTTTAGATTCCAAATAGAAATTTTCTTATAGTTCTAATTCCAGGATGCAATACAGTTACACCTTCACAAGGGTTTAATATCCATCTTCCATTAATGGATTCAAACTGTATGGAATATGAGTTAGGTATTCTGTGACAAGGATCCACTTGCACTATTCTTGTAACTAAACCTAAGTCATCAAAAGACACTACCACATTTTTTTGTTAATCTGTGGCATTTGTATCTTGTTCAAAGTGGATTTGACAAGATCAATCTCTGCAAAGAGTTAATATGCCTATATCCACTGAAAGTAGTTCATCTCATTCGCAGATGGATGTACATTCAGGGGTGGATATGAGTTTTTCGTTGTACTCTTAAAACGATAACTGTAGATTATACCTTTTAGCAAAGAAATTTGAAATGTTTGAAAAATTTCTTAAATTTCTAGCAATGGTTAAAACCATTAAGGTAAGTGGTTAAAGATCTTGCGAACTGATAGGGGTGGAGAAATAGTTAGTTGATATGCAGTTGAAAGATCATTAAATTGATTTTTGAATTATATCCAAACTTACCTCCCCCGAAATTTCGAGTTGCATATTGATGATTAGTTACTAGTCGTTGCCTAAATCCTTCTATGGTAATACAATTTCAGAATGATGTAATGGTTAGGTACTTAATGTAAATCATTACTAGATTCATGGATGACCTAATCAAAATCTTAAGAAAAGCTAGAACTATTAACCATGGTTTGTTAGCTATTCTAAGTGATTAGGGGTGGACCATCCCATAGTCAATAGATAGGAAAGTGTTTGTTCAAACAAATACTACTTTTCTAAGATAATGACTAAGTCTGAAAATAAAGTAGCAAATAAAGGAGATATTTAATTCTTGATTCCAAAAGTGTTCTATCATCTTATTTGACATATGATGATCCCACTGCCTCTGTTGTCTTGTCACAACCAAAGAGGTTAATACCATTTAGTTTTCTTAGACATAATTCACGGTACCTTGTCGTAGTGGGAGAGTTTCTAGGAACTCACCTTCTTATGACTTGGGAGACACTAGTGATTAAAATCCATTGTGAGTTTAAACAAGTAATGGATTGTCAAGATAACAAAACTAAGAAGAAAGCCAAAAGAACTATCGTTTAATCCATTCACATGGAATAACCTAAAGTTTTCTATTACAAGGACATAAAAGGAAATTTTTGTTTATAAGTCCATTCAATGGACTTAACAAAACATCCTGTTCCTAGTATTATAGGTTTGAGTTTATCTAAATCTATGGCTTGTGGTATACCTGGTAATTACTTACTCTAATGCAAGCAACTTACTTTAGTGAGATGCTGAAGCATTTTCTTTCTAATGGCAATCTATAGAAGCTTCACAACTTCTTAAACATAGATTTTATTTATCTAAGGAAAAGTTTCAACTATTCCAGAAAAGATAAAGCCATGAAAGAATTTCTTAAATCAACAGTGAGTGGTCTTAGATATGCTTTTGTATGCCTTACACCAGACACCTGCTGTTGAGTGGGAGTAATGAGTAGGTATCAGATTAATCCAGGAGAAGAACATTGGAAGACAATCAAGTAAATCTTAAGATAAAGAAGAGGAACTATATGTTAGTCTATAAGGGTGTGTTTAAAACTCTTAGACTACACCACATCAGATTTTGAAATTTGCCTTTGTGCTAGAAAATCTTTCTGATAAGATGGTGATTACTCTGGGGGTGGAATAGTGATTTTGGAGAAGTGTAAAAACCTATCTGAAGTCTGTAGGTCTACCAGAAATGTAACACCCTAACTGACATAGGCGTATTACGTGATTTTTAAACATGCTATGCAGCTCGTTGCTAATCAACGAGGTTTATGGAAAACGTGATTAATTAAAATTTTTGCTTTTTAATTAAACTTATAAAATAATATTACAAAAGACTCGTGATCCCGATTACAATATCATTTACAAAAAGATTTAACTGTTTATACAAAATAAATGTCGCCTAGCGACCAGTTACAAAATCAGCCTCGCTGTCCCGATGATCGCACGCTCCAGGCCTAACCGCCCCGACATGTACTATCTTCACAAGCTCGCTCACGGTCCATCAGCTCTAGTCTTGCCTTTACCTACACATAAACGTAGAACTGTGAGTCGACAGACTCAGTAAGAAAAGCATAATAATACTCATACATAAATCCCGGTCATGATCAGACGCCCATACCCCTGATCACAACCTTAACTGCCGTGTCCAACACGATACTGAGTCCCGCTACTGCCGTGTCCAACACGACACTGAGCCACTACTGCCATGTCCAACATGGTACTGAGTTCTGAACGTTCATAGGGACGGTACTATTGACACGTAACAGCCTGATCGGTCGAACCGGTCATACTTCGGCTGCTGGTCATACTCTAGCCTGTACTGACGTGTTACTATATCCACCTGATCGGTCGAACCGGTCATACTCCGGCTGCTGGTCATACTCCAGCCTGTACCGACGGGATACGTCAATAGTACGGAACCACCAACCAAGTGTCAGCCTGATCGGTCGAACCGGTCATACTCCGGCTGCTGGTCATACTCCAGCCTGTACCGACGTGACAGTGTTGGATGGTTCGAAGCCAACATACATAACTAATGTAATCTATCAGGCTTCCTACATGCTCGCTAAACATGTAATCTACATATGCATACTGTTATACTAATCTTACCTGGATTCTGAATTCAGGTGTGTCGGTCAACCTGACTGGAACTTTAACTGCGCGGCGGATTACAGGCTCCTAAACCATAAAAATCACAACACTATAAGTGACACGCTAAATAACTTCCCGGGGACTTAAACTAGGAACTAAAAGTTTCCCTATCGATAAAAAGCATGGCAATACCCCCTAAAACATAAAAACGAGGAAAACTAGGGTCCCTGAATTTTCCCAAACCGGTAGACCGGTTGCCCAACCGGAATTCCGGTTCTGGGAAATTCAGAACCCTCATCTGGAATTCCGGTGCACAACCGGAATTCTGATTCCTCGCAGGCAGCAACAATCAAAAATTCATATCTTGCTCAAATCAACCCCAAATCAACTCAAACCTTCCAGACCTATTCCATATAACCCCTAGAACATTTCTAAGGCATCAAATCTACCCAGAATGCACAGAAATGAAAAACACGATTGAAGCTCAAGCTTTGAGTTCTAAACTCAAACTTGAGCAAATCTAAACAATATGCAATCAAACTAGCTTAGATCCACTTAATCAAGCATAAATAACCCTATGAAAATGAAATCTACCAACTACAGCAAACAAGTTACAGATTCACATATTTCTTCAAAAATCATAGTTTTATACAAAATTTCACAAACTTAAACCAAGCAACTAGCATGCATGAAACCTACTTAAATTCCTTCAATTCAGGCATAGAAAATCATAGAAAATAACCTAAAACTACAGCACCAACAAACTCAAAATCATCATGCATTTACTCATCTTTTCCACCATTTTTATTCAAGAAAATAAAGGGAGAAAGTTAGAAATCACATACCACCATCAAGAGTTCACAAATTTAGGTTGAATCTAGCTTTGAAAATTGATGAAAACCAGCCCTAGAATTCCATGCAATCCAGCCGAAAAAGAGAGAAGAAAAAGAGAGTGTTTCCTTGAAAATTTTCTTTATTTTTTTCTAAGTGTTGAATTTTGGGAAAATGAATTAAAGCCACTTAACATATAACAATTCATTTCAGCCAAATAAAGCATAAATAAACATTTATTTTCAAATAATAAAATCACTAAAAGACAAAATATCATTGGGGCAAAAAGACCAATTTGCCCCTCCACACTAAAACCACATAATAATCACTAAAGGGGTATTTTGGGAAATTCTAAATTCCCGGCCATTCCCGACATTCCCAATGTCTAATAAACCGCCCCAAACTACTAACATACTAAGTTGTGATTTCTACTGAGCCAAACACCGAGTTCCAAAATACCGGGCACCGGAAATGCAAAATATGAAAACTACTGAATGACATAAAAATGCATTTCTGAATTCCATAAATAACAGTATAATAAATTATTTAAATAGCTATAAATAATTTTCATAATTAATCATAATTAACTGCTAATTTCCAAATTAAACTAAGCGGGCTTTACAAGAAAGGGATTGAATGTAAAATTTGCAGGAAAGGTACTTATTCAGTCTAAGGAAAGTTCTATACATCTTTGGCACCATTCCAAATTGCCTTAACTACTAGTGTTAATTTCCTGATTAACCAAAAGTAGTTGCAAAAGGTATAGAATCCAGTATCCCAAGAGAGTAGACATATAGAGAGGAATTTCACATTATTAATAATTTTTTGATTAAGGAAGAGTAATGGTGGAGAAAAGGTTGTGGTTAATTCAACCTTTCAGATCCTATTACGAGGAGTTTACTACAACTACACTTGATTTGTATATCGAGGTGTTGAGATTATTTGAAACGCACTTTTTGTTTTATATTAGTGCAAGTGGGAGTTTGTTGGGTTTTATGCCCTAAATAAAACTCATTTCAATATAACCAGATTTACTTATGAATATAGATCAGAAATAACATTTAATGTTGCATGGTTCACATGATTTATTTCATGATTATATGTACAAAATGTATGAATTCATCTGAAACCCTTTTCACATACTGGATCCTGTTTATTGTGCTGTCAACACATTGGAAAGTAAACATGACTATGTGAATAAAGATTCCTAGATTTATAGGGTTTTACTGATATGATAATCTACAACAGAGTTGACTTGCATTTGGAGAAGTGCTATGTTCTTTCCAGAGCATTGGTTAAAGTAAAGCTCAGGTTGGATGCATGGAGTATGCATCGGAAGGGACCGATATTGAACTTTGACTTAGATTTATTAAATTTACCGTAATATCTATTCAATTCAATATCACCTGTTGATCCTAGATCAAATGATCTTAATCCTGATATGTTTAGGTTTGATCTCAAGAGTATTATACATGTTCTTTGATTTGTTAGTTAAGCCTACTTTTGGGTCAGGGTGATAGGTACATTTTGGGAACACGGTAGTGCAATTGAGTGCGAGCGCTAACATAAATATGGAATCTATAGCTTCTATCTGACAAATAGAAAGTAAAGGATAATTTCCTTCGAGCTTGACCAAACGAAAATAAATGGTGGAGTACTCATTTCACTTAGCTGAAATATCATTTTATACGGGGTTAACTGTTTTAAGGATAAAATACATTGTAGGGTGTTTCGGTAATCTAATCCCTTTACAGTGTAGATCATCTGTATAGAGGATCATTGATCAAATTAGGATTTTAACAATGGATAACTAATTATGTATCTATATGGTGGAACATATAGAGCATTCTATATACTGAGAGTGCAATTCTAAGTTCTATGCGTGGATTCAACGAAGAATTAATAAGTTAGTGAATTTTAGTAATAAATTCTTCATCTACTTATTGGAAGCTCGGTTATATAGACCCATGGTCCCCGCACTAGTTGAGATAATATTGCTTGTAAGACTCATATAATTGGTTTTGATTGATCAATTATAATTCTCAAATTAGACTATGTCTATTTGTGAATTTTTCACTAAGTAAGGGCGAAATTGTAAAGAAAGAGTTTATAGGGGCATATTTGTTAATTATGATACTTTGTATGGTTCAATTAATAAATATGATAAATGACAATATTATTTAATAATTATTTATAGTTATTAAGTAGTTATAATTGGCATTTAAATGGTTGAATTAGAAAATTGGCGTTTTTGAGAAAATCAGATGCAGAAAAGATAAAACTGCAAAATTGCAAAAAGTGAGGCCTAAATCCACTTAGCATGGCCGGCCACTTTTGTAGGGTTTTCCCTCTGATATTTTCATTATTTTAATGCCAAATAATTCAAACCTTACCCTAGTGGAATGCTATAAATAGATAGTGAAGGCTTCAAGAAAATTACACTTCTGATTCAGAAAAACCTGAGCCTTCTCTCTCCCTATCTGGTCGACCACTCCCTCTCTCTTTCTTCCCTCTTGAATTTCGAAATTCTTAGTGTATGAGTAGTGCCCACACACAGCAAGTGATACCTCAATCATAATGAGGAAGATCGTGAAGAAAGACTTTCAGCAAGAAGGAGTTTCAGCACTAAAGAATCAGAGAAAGTGATCCAGGTTCAGATATTGATAATGCTCTGCTATAGAAAGGGATCAAGGGCTAGATATCTGAACGGAAGGAGTCATTATATTCCGCTGCACCCAATGTAAGGTTTTCTAAACTTTATATGTGTTTATTTCATTGTTTTAGAAAGTTCATATTTAGGGTGTTAATCAACATACTTGTGAGTAGATCTAACATCCTGGTAAAATAATTTCCAACAAATAGATCATTGTCAAAAATAAATAAACAATTGTCTAATCAAACTGAATCTCTTGAATTGAAAATTAAAGAATTGGAGACTGATTTTTGTTTAAAAGATGAAGAAATTATTCTATTAAAGAAGGAACTTGAAAATTTCAAGAAAAATATTCAAATGCTTAACCCTGGATCTTCTATTTTTGAGTAAGTTCAGAATGCAGGTCAAAGAGGCTTTGTTGGTCTTGGATCAAATGGTACTGAAAGTTCTGGAAAAACAAAATTTGTAAAATCTAGTGTTCCAGCGAATTTACCTGATGCTGCAAATTTAAGATCTGCTGCAACAAAAATGTCGTCTACAGAAGCAAAGTCTCGAGTAAATTCAAAAAGGATAAGATCTCAGGTAAGAAGGTTTGTTCCAATCTGTCATTTTTGTGGTATTAAAGGACATATCAAGCCTAAATGTTTCACGTTGCAAAATATGTTTAAAACAAATTATTTTGGTAATTTGAAATTTTTTCAAAAGAAACATAGTGCTTTGAAACAAAAATGGATTGAAAAAGAAAAATGTCTAGCTGGTTTTTCTGATAAAAGTGCTGCTTCTCAAATGTGGTATTTTCACAGTGGTTGTTCTAGACATATGACAGGTGACAAGGATTTTTTCGTGAATATAAGACCAATACAATGTGGTGAGGTCACGTTTGGTAATGGTTTAACAGGAAATGTCATTGGTATGGGAACTCTCAATTGTGAAGGGTTACCAAGGTTGAAAAATGTTATGCTTGTTGAGGGACTAAAAGCTAATTTACTTAGCATTGGTCAGATTTGTAATCAAGGGTATACCGTCAATTTTGACAATGATCATTGTTTTTTTCTTAACAGTGATAAACAATGCATTTTACAACGGTTTAGATCCGTTGATAATTGCTATACTCTCACATCTATTCTTACTTGTCATTCTGAATGTGAAAATACCAGTGCCACAAATATTTCTAAAAATCTTGTTCAACATTCTAGAACAAAGCACATTGATATAAGGCATCACTTTATCAGGGAACTTGTTGAAAATAAATCTTTGCAATTAGAATATGTTGATACTGAAAAACAATTAGCTGATATTTTCACCAAGACCCTAGATTCAAGTCGCTTCGACTCCCTCAGAAAGTCTTTGGGAGTTTGCATTGTCTAATCTCTCTTGTTCATATTTTTTTTTTGTACAATATTGTTAAGTTTTTTCTTTCTAGCATTTAGTCTTCTTTCATTTTAATTTGACAAATTATGTTTATGCTTTTGGAATATAATTAGTTAGGATCTCATTTTTATCATACTTTTTGAAATTGAGTTAAAAGGTTCATGTTACTTTTTATTTGTGTCTGGGATTAAATAATGTTCTTATACATAGTTGAGCGATTTTTGTTTCAGTTGCTTGTCAGGCCCCTTGCTGGAATAGAGCTACCCATACTGAGGTGTGAAAGCCATCTTCTGAGTAAGCTAGAACATTTTAATTAACAACTATGATGAGGAAGCACTACCATAGAAAAGGGCTACCTTCAGTATGGTGTGATAGCATCCAGTTGCGGGATCAAATTGAAAAAGGCGAAAATGAAAAATCTCGCCAAGGACAATGATCCTATTTTCCCTGCACACACTTATGTCTGACAAGTGTGTTCAATTCTGTAAGTCTCCTCTACTAAAATAAATTAAAAATCCTGGTTCACAATTGTTAGTAACATGCATATCTTTTTCCTCAACATCAATTAAGTATGATTTGTTCTTGAGATACTAACTATTTATACTCTTTCGAAAGCATAACATGTATTTTTGTCATTTGTAATGATTTTTGATTAATTTGCTTGGTTTAGAATTTCTTATATTTATTGTACATCTTTTATTTTATTTTCGGTTCTTTAAAATTAAAAAATAAAAAAAAAAATATAAAGAGAGGGGTTGGTGACTTGATTCATGGGCTAAAGGAAATTTGTGCTTAATTGGTAAGTATCAATATTTATTCTTTCTTGATTTATTTTGATATGTTTCAATTTAAAGATTGATCTTGATTCATGGGCTAAAGGAAATTTATGCTTAATTGGTAAGTATCAATATTTATTCTTTCTTGATTTATTTTGATATGTTTCCATTTAAATATTGATCTCTTATATGGTAATGTGTTTTAATCTTGAAAGATTGTCTTAAATAGGATATTTTTGGAAATAATGTTGGTATTTCTAGTTTCCCTTTATTTATTTTTTTAAAAAAAAAAAGGAAAGGAGAATTTTTTTTTTTTGCAAGATAGTGGGGCGGTTTCTTTTTGTGTTCTTGGGCTGGTAGTTTCTCTTTTTAAGTTGGTTTCCTCTTTTGATCCTCTCTCTCATGATTATATAAACCAACTTCCTTTGTCTTTTATTTTCATAACCTAGCTACCCGATTCCTATTTCTTTGTGTTCTTGTTCTTTGTTTCTCATTCTTACTTTCAGAAATTCATGGCTAAAACTAAGAACCTAGGGCATCCAAGGAAAATGGTGGAATACGATCAAGCCCCCTCAAATGCTCCTCTTGTTGCTCCAATCGTCTTGCTGCCATGGAGGAGGTTCAGCAAAAGATGTCCAAGCAGCTGTCCTCATTGATCAAGCTTTATGGGGCATAAGTTTTCTTTCTTTTTGTTTTTGTTGGACATATTTTCATTTCTTTTTGTCTTTGGCCCTTATAGATAAACAAAAAGGGGGAGTAATTGGGTTTTTAATTGTATACTCAACTGTCTAGCGGGAGTCGAGGTTTGTGTTTGTGTTTGTGTTCGTCTTTGGTCAAAGTTAGCTTTTTATTTTGGTTTAATGTTGTGCTTCTTAGGGGGAGTTTTTTATGTTTGTTTCGCTAACTTTGTTTTGAAGGTGTTTGTTAATTAATAATATTTTGATTATCTAAAGTGCCAAAGGGGGAGATTGTTAGGTCCTTTTTTGGCAATTTAGTTGTCAAAATATAATTTAATTAATGTGCATTTTATTGAGCATTCAATTTTTTTTTATCAACTCTGGACCCTTTTTCCAAGGGGAGTTGTGTTTGGTACTTGTGAACTTATTTGGATTAAAAGTTAGTATGTTGTTTTGTTGTTTTACAATTTCGAGTGTGTTACTCAGGGGGAGTTGTTATTTGTTCTTGCTAACTTTAATTTGCAGATACTTTGTGTTAAAAAATATTTTTTTCATCTAAAGTGCCAAAGGGGGAGATTGTAAAGTCTTTTTTTGCCAAGTTAGTTGACAAAATATTTTTTCTTTTATGGTAAGATTCTTGTGCATTCATAACCGATTTCTTACCTTGTTTATTCGGTTTGTAGTTGCCCTTTTCCTTGTTAGGAAAGTTGCACTTTTCAGCTGAACTTTCCTTTGTTTGGAAACTTCTTAAAAGAGAAGCAATTCTCTTTTGGAAAGTTGTCTTTTTTAGGGAAACTAGGGTTATTGCTTTTTCCTTATTGATTTCAATTGTATCTTGATATAATCAGAATATCTAATCTGTTTTTGGCACGAATCAAGCATTGATAGAGGATCGGACCCGATGATAGCAAGTTTCCCGTTTCTGGTCTGATCTGCTGCGTCAGCATCCGAATCTGATGTTGCAGATCGTGTTTCTTTAGGAAAGTTTTTGTATAGCTGTAGATTCGATCTTGTGACTGTCTCTAAGGTTTCTATGTTCTATAAATAGAGCCTAGAGAGCAGTCATTCGAATCAGCTCTTCCATTAATCATTTTTTGCATTTATCTTTTTGAGAGAAGAGTGTTTCTTTGTTTTGTGAGAGCCTAGTTGTTCATCTAGGTTCTAGTTGTTTATTTCTGTTCTTACTCTGTTCTAGAGGTTGTGAAGAACTACTTGACTGAACAAGAGATTGGTCTTCGGGAGAAGACTTGATAAAGCCTTACTTCGGGAGGAAGTAAGCACTTGGTCTTTGGGAGAAGACTTATTGAAGCCTTACTTCGGGAGGAAGTAAGCACTCACACTTCAAAGACGAAGGGAGTTCGGGCTTGAAGGTGTTTCGAGAAGTCAAATTCATAAAGTGGATTACATAGGATTGCGGCAGTACTTTAGAGGGAGTCTAAACTTGTTTAAGTCAATTGTCTTTGTAATTTTGATACTTTAATAATTGATTTCATTCTCTGGGCGTGGCCTCGTGGACTAGGAGTGTTTGTGAGAACACGGATACCACGTATAAATCTCTTGTGTCAAGTTATTTATTTTTCTGCAAATATTTTATATTACTACATTACATTTCTTTGTAGCAATTACTTTCTGCTTCTACAGACGCATACTGTTTTATATTTTCTTATATATAATTGACATTTGCAAAAATACGGTTTTTCAATTTATAAGATTGAATTGGAAAATATCGTATTATTGAAAAGACGAATAAGTGGTTGAAATAAAGTGGCAAAAATCTAACTAGAAATTGGTTTTAAAGTGTACGACCATGATGTGGATCTTTGCCCAATATTTTATTCTTTTTTAATCCATATAATTCAACCCTAAGCCGTAGTTGAAACACTATAAAAGGAATATGATACTCTCACTCATCCAGCTAATGTCATCTTGGCTATTCTTCAACCTTGATGAGAGAGTTCCTTCCTTAGTGATTTCTCACCTCCTTCATTGTTCTTCCTATTTCGGCCCATAGTGAGTGAGTGACATACCCACACATAGCAAGTTAAGTACTCAATCATAGTGAGTAAGACGGTGGTAACCAAACCCGAAGGAGAGAAAGAGATCCAGGTTCAGATCTTGATAATGCTCTGCTACAAAAAGAAATAAAAGGCTAGAGATCTTGAACGGAATGAGTCATTATATTCCGCTGCAATCAATGTAAGGTTTTCTTAAACCCTTATGTGTTTATTTCATTATTTTAGAGAATTCATATTTAGGATGTTAATCAACATACTTGTTAGTAAATCTAGATCCTGGTAGAATATTCCCAACAAAAGGGAAGTGATGGGGCCAAGCAGTCTGCTCAAGAATATTCAGAGCAATAGCAGTATGCTCAAGAATATTCAGAGCAGGAGAAGTTGAGCAAGAAGAAGAAGAAAGCTCCCTTGACCAAGCAAGCACCAGTGGAACATGGTATCAGGATCAGGGAACCTGGTATGCCTGCTCGGCCATCTACCCCTGTAGAGGGAAAAGGAAAAGTCCGCCTGGTGGAGCAAGAAGACGACTCTTTAGATGATGATGTCCCATTTGTAATTGTTTGCGAAAATGCCCCTGTCTGCGTGTAGGGTATTTTAGCTTGCATTGACTTCTCTTATATTATTCTTTTCACATACATTATATCTTCTTCTAACTGCAATATTTTATCTGTGCAGATATGTCTCAGAAGATGCCCCAGGCCTTAAAGAATAGAGTGGGAGACAGCCCGGGCCTGTCTCCTCTAGCCAAGAAGTCTAAAGGCGGTGAGACTCCATCCAAGGAGAAGGTGCCAGTTGATGAGGTCATTGACCTTTCTAAGGAGCGACCCGTTGTGGACCTTCTAGTTTAGAAGGTCTCGAAATCCAAGAGTTTTAGAGGAGGGAGCTCGGACGGGTCTGAACAAGCTAGGACCCCTTCAACAACCGTAGCACTGAGCATGGAGGCAAAGAGGGGTAAAGACATGTTCAAGTACTATCTGAACCAATCACTTCCTAAGGTGAGTGACCAACTTTCCGGGTGAACAATGAGTTATCCTTGGAGCTGGTCCTAGAAGGGGTCTTGAAGGAAGCTACTCGGGTAATTATCTCCTCTTTTTTATCTCATTCTCTTTTATGTAGCTTGGACTTTAACACGCTTTCCATGTAGGTCAATGTGAAGATGGCTTATGCCTATTCCCGAACCAAATCAACTGTTCCCAAGAACCTCGCCACAACCAACACATTGCAGAGGGAGGTGGATGTGGCCAGAAAGAAAATTGAGAACATGAGGAGCCAACTCAGAGAAGTGAGGAATGAGCTTGAGGAGGTGAACAAGAAGCTTCTTGCTGCTAACACCAAGATTGAGGAGCTGACCAAACAGTTGCAAGATATGCCTTCGACCGAGCAGTTGGAGGCTGATAATGTTTCTTTGTCCAAGGAGGTCAATAATCTTAAAGATGGAGGGAGAGTCTCGGAACTCTTCTTTCCAAACTTGAGGAGGATGTTAAGAATAAACAGACTAGGGAGGAGGAGCTCGAGAAGGAGGTCAGGAATAAGCAGACCAGGGAGGAGGATCTCAAGAAGGAGGTGGAGACCCTGGAGACAGCTGCTCTTGAATTCTATTTAATCAGATTTACTTATTAATAAAGATCAGAAATAACATTTAATGTTGCATGGTTCACATGATTTATTTCATGATTATATGTACATAATGTATGAATTCTATTTAAGTCCAGAACATATCAATTTGTTAATGATTATAGTGTTGTCAGCACAGTGGAATATAATCTTAATTATATGTTCGAAAGTTTGTTCCCTGATTTTTCAGTTCACTCAATTTAGACTGACATGATAATCAGCGATAGGTATTCTTACACCTTGGATAAGTGTTATGTCCTTTCCAGGGCATTGGCAAAGTTTACCAGCATCGGATGTATGGAGTATACATCGGAAGGGGCTGATATTGAACTTTGATTAGATATATTAAATTTACCGTAATATCTATTCAATTCAATATCACCTGTTGATCCTAGATCAAATGATCTTAATCCTGATATGTTTAGGTTTGATCTCAAGAGTATTATACATGTTCTTTGATTTGTTAGTTAAGCCTACTTTTGGGTCAGGGTGATACGTACATTTTGGGAACATGATAGTGCAATTGAGTGCGAGCGCTAACATAAATATGGAATCTATAGCTTCTATCTGACAAATAGAAAGTAAAGGATAATTTCCTTAGAGCTTGACCAAACGAAAATAAATGGTGGAGTACTCATTTCACTTAGCTGAAATATCATTTTATACGGGGTTAACTGTTTTAAGGATAAAATACATTGTAGGGTGTTTCGGTAATCTAATCCCTTTACAGTGTAGATCATCTGTATAGAGGATCATTGATCAAATTAGGATTTTAACAATGGATAACTAATGACGTGTCTATATGGTGGAACATATAGAGCGTTCTATATACTGAGAGTGTAATTCTAAGTTCTATGCGTGGATTCAACGAAGAATTAATAAGTCAGTGAATTTAAGAAATAAATTCTTGATCTGCTTATTGGAAGCTCGGATATATAGACCCATGGTCCCCATACTAGTTGAGACCATACTGCTTGTAAGACTCAGTTAATTGATTTTGATTAATCAATTATAATTCTAAAGTTAGACTATGTCTAGTTTATGAATTTTCACTAAGCAAGGGCGAAATTGTAAAGAAAAGAGATTCTAGGTTTATTTATTAATTAAGAGACTTTATATGTCTAATTAATAAATATATTAAATGACAATATTATTTAATAATTAATTTTTAGTTATTAAATAATTAGAGTTGGCATTTAAATGGTTAAATTGGAAAATTTGCATTTTTGAGAAAATGGGATGGAAAAATGACAAAATGGCAAAATTACAAAGTGCGCTCAATCCACAATCCATGGCCGGCCACACTTAGTGTATTTTACCATTTATTTTTTCATTATTTTAATGTCAAATAATTCTAACCTAAACCTAGGTGGTTACCTATAAATAGATAGTGATGGCTCACATTCACACTTAACTTTGTGAACTTTGTCAGATGAAAACTGAGCCTCTTTCTATTTACCCTAGCCGCCACTTCTTCTTCTCTTTTCCTCTTCAATTTTTCGAACCTTGAGTGAATGAGTGAGTGCCCACACACATCAAGTGGTATCTCAATCGTAGTGTGTAAGACTGTAGGAGATTCCAAACAACAAGAAGGAGAATCAGCATCAAAGGAAGGAGAGAAAGAGATCCAGGTTCAGATCTTGGTGATGCTCTGCTACAGAAAGGAATCAAGGGCTAGAGATCTGAACGGAAGGAGTCATTATATTCTTCTGCAACCAATGTAAGGTTTCCTTAAACCCTTATGTGTTTATTTTCATTGTTTTAGAATTCATATTAGGATGTTAATGAAACATACATGGTAGTAAATCTAGATCCTGGTAAAATATTTCCAACAGGTGGAGACCCTGGAAACTGCTGCTCTTGAAGTTTTATATGAATTCTGGAAGGCTAATCCTGAAGGAAAATTTGATTACCTTGGTCAATCCAAGAGCATGTATCTTGATTTCTACACGGCTCAGGTGGCCAAAGAAAATCTCGAGGCAAATACTTCCACAGCTCCTGCCAACCAAATCACCAAAGTCCCTACCGCTCAGAATGTTGATCTTCCAGCCCCTCAGGCCAAAGCGATACATACCAAGGAGCTTAGGACTCCTGCCGTTTGAATATTTTTCTCTTTTTTTATATGTCTGTTCTGCCCATAGGCCTTCTTTTGAGACAAAATGATCGGTCAAGCAGTTTTTAAAATTGGAATATGTTTTTCATTTTTAAGACAACTTGACCGGGCAACCTTTAATCTCGAATTTACCGTGGTTTTTTATCTTTTTCTAATGAATACTGTTCCTTGTTATGATAATTGTTTGTGCAACTGTGTTTGTTTTGTTTTTTTTTTCTTGAGATTGTTATTTACTTTTACCAATGCTTTGTACGGGTATAGTTGCCCCTCAAGTGACCGAGCAGACTTTTGACTCTTGGTCACTTACATTTCACAAGTATGGGTTTTGTCTATTCAGTTCTTTGGGTTCGAGCAGACCTTTGTACGCATTTAATGGTATATTCATATCTTGATAATAGAGTTGAGATAATCTGAATTTAAATAGACATCTTTATTCATTCATTGGTTGGAATATTTTTGTTACCGTAGTAACTTACATAAAAGCTATTATATTGATCTAAACCGATCTTTAGCTGAATTTAAAAAAAAAAAACAAATTGCATTAAAAAGAAATTGTACTTTTAGAGGTGGCATCCGACCTGAGTACTTTATCATTTCACCCAAACCTTTGGGCATGGTCTGCCCCGAAGGCCATTCACTTAAGAGTAAATATTCTTAGATTTTGTACTTAGAATGGTCATCCGACCTGGTACTTTTACTGGTAGTATTTTCTTAAATGTTCACCATTCCAATACCTTGGTACTAGAACGAGTTTCATGTTTTCGTCATACCGTCCCAGTTTGTATGCTCCTGAGTCTCGATCGTCAACCACCTGATATGGTCCTTCCCAGTTTGGTCTGAGCACACCTATCGTGCTGTCTTTGGTGTTCAGAAATACTCTTCTTAGGACCATATCTCCCACAAAAAACTAATGTGCCTTTACTTGCTTATTGAAGTACCGAGCCACATTTTGTTGATGGGCCACCAACTTTAGGTTTGTTACAGCTCGTTTTTCTTCGATTTTGTCAAGTGATTCTACTAGGAGTGCATGGTTAGATTCTTGATTATATGTCAATCTTCTGTGGGACGAAGGTTCTAATTGTACGGGCAGCATAGCTTCATAACCATAGGCCATAGCGAATGGAGTTTGTCCGGTTGCAATTTTTTCAGTTGTGCGATATGACAATAGTACTTCTACTAGTTCCTCCGGCCAGTTCCCCTTAGCATCGTCAAATCATTTTTTCAAAGTATCTTTAAGTGTCTTATTGACTGCTTTTTGACTTGACCTTTTGCTTAGGGGTGTGCCACTGCAGGAAAACATTTTACGATTCCATGGTTCGCACAAAAATTGGTGAACAATTGGTTGTCAAACTATGTGCCATTGTTTGAGACTATCTTGTACGCCAGTCCAAATCATCATATTATGTTTTTCACCACGAAGTCTAGCACTTCCTTAGATGTAATTGTTGCAAATGGCTCAGCTTCTGTCCATTTAGTAAAATAATCTACTGTAAACACAACATACTGTACTCCCCCTTTACGTTTAGGCAATTGTCCGATTGATCAATTTCCGAAATAGCAAAAGGCCAAGGACTTTGCATCTAAGTTAGTTCATGTTGGGTTTTATGCCCTAAATAAAACTCATTTCAATACAATAAGATTTACTTATTAATATAGATCAGAAATAACATTTAATGTTGCATGGTTCACATGATTTATTTCATGATTATATGTACATAATGTTTGAATTCTATTTAAGTCCAGAACATATCAATTTGTTAATGGTTATAGTGTTGTCAACACAATGGAATATAATCTTAATTATATGTTCGAAAGTTTATTCCCTGATTCGTCAGAACACTGGATTTAGACTGACATGGTATAATCAGCGATAGGTATTCTTACACCTTGGATAAGTGTTATGTCCTTTCCATGACATTGGCAAAGTTTACCAGCATCGGATGTATGGAGTATACATCTGAAGGGACCGATATTGAACTTTGATTAGATATATTAGAATTGACCGTAATATCTATTCAATTCAATATCACATGTTGATCCTAGATCAAATGATCTTAATCCTGATATGATTAGGTTCAATCTCAAGAGCATTATTCGTGTTCTTTGATTTGTTAGTTAAGCCTACTTTTGGGTCAGGGTGATACGTACATTTTGGGAACATGGTAGTGCAATTGAGTGGGAGCGCTAACATAAATATGGAATCTATAGCTTCTATCTAGCGAATAGAAAGTAAAGTATGATTTCCTTCGAGCTTAACCAAACGAAAATAAATGGTGGAGATCTCATTTCACTTAGCTGAAATATCATTTATACAGGGTTAAGTGTTTTAAGGATAAAATACATTGTAGGGTGTTACGGTAATTTAATCCCTTTACAGTATAAATCATCTATATAGAGGATCATTGATCACATTAGGGTTATAACAATGGATAACTAATGACGTGTCTATATCGTGGAACATATAGAGCGTTCTATATACGGAGAGTGCAATTCTAAGTTCTATGCGTGGATTCAACGAAGAATTAATAAGTCAGTGAATTTAAGATATAAATTCTTGATCTACTTATTGGAAGGTCGGATATGCAGACCCATGGTCCCCATACTAGTTGAGACCATACTGCTTGTAAGACTCAGATAATTGATTTTGATTAATCAGTTATAATTCTAAAGTTAGACTATGTCTACTTTGTGAATTTTCACTAAGCAAGCGCGAAATTGTAAAGAAAAGAGATTCTAGGTTTATTTATTAATTAAGAGACTTTATAGGTCTAATTAATAATTAAATTAAATGACAATATTATTTAATAATTTATTTTAGTTATTAAATAATTAGAATTGGCATTTAAATGGTCGAATTTGAAAATTGGCGTTTTTGAGAAAATAAGATTCAGAAATGATAAAACAGCAAAATTGCAAAAGTGAGGCCCATTATCCAAGGCCCACGGCCGGCCAACTTATAGGCTTTTATCATTTAGTTTTTCATTATTTTAATGCCAAATAATTGTTGGAAATTATTTTACCAAGATCTTATATCTACTCACAAGTATGTTTATTAACATCCTAAATATGAACTTTCTAAAACGATGAAATAAACACGTATAAAGTTTAAGAAACCTTACATTGGGTGCTGCGGAATTAAATGACTCCTTCCGTTCAGATCTCTAACCCTTGTATCCTTTCTGTAGCAGAGTATTATCAAGATCTGAACCTGGATTTCTTTCTCTGAATCCTTGATGCTGAAACTGCTTTGCTGATGATCTTTCTTCACGATCTTCCTCACTATGATTGAGGTATTGCTTGCTGTGTGTGGGCACTACTCTAATCACTAAGGTAATTTCAAAATATGAAGGAAGAAGAGAGAGAGAGAGGGTGGCGGCCAAGGTAGAGAGAGAAAGGCTAAGTTTTTCTGATTCAGAAGTGTAATTTTCCTGAAGCCTTCACTATCTATTTATAGCATTCCACTAGGGTTAGGTTTGAATTATTTGGCATTAAAATAATGAAAATATCAGTTTAAAATGCCTACAAAAGTGGCCAGCCATGGCTTGATGGATTTGGGCCTTGCTTTTTGCAATTTTGCAATTTTAACACTTTTGTATCTGATTTTCTCAAAAATACTAATTTTCTAATTCAACCATTTAAATGCCAATTCTAACTATTTCATAACTATAAATAATTATTAAATAATATTGTCATTTATCATATTTATTAATTGAACCATACAAAGTATCATAATTAACAAATATGCCCCTATTAACTCTTTCTATACAATTTCGCCCTTACTTAGTGAAAATTTCACAAATAGACATAGTCTAATTTGTGAATTATAATTGATTAATCAAAACAAATTACATGAGTCTTACAAACAATATTATCTCAACTAGTGTGGGGACCATGGGTCTATATAACCGAGCTTCCAATAAGTAGATCAAGAATTTAGCACTAAAATTCACTAACTTTTTAATTCTTCGTTGAATCCACGCATAGAACTTAGAATTGCACTCTTAGTATATAGAATTCTCTATATGTTCCACCATATAGACGCATCATTAGTAATCCATTGTTATAATTCTAATTTGATCAATGATCCTCTATATGAATGATCTACACTGTAAAGGGATTAGATTACCGTAACACCCTACTATGTATTTTATCCTTAAAATACTTGAACCCGTATAAATGATATTTCAGCTTATGTGAAATGAGTACTCCACCATTTATGTTCGTTTGGTCAAGCTCGAAGGAGATCATCCTTTGCTTACTATTCGCCAGATAGAAACTATAGATTCCATGTTTATGCTAGCGCTCCCACTCAATTGCACTACCGTGTTCCCAAAATGTACGTATCACCCTGACCTAAAAGTAGGCTTAACTAACAAATCAAAGAACACGAATAGCCTTTCAAGATTGAGCCTGCTCATAACAGGATTAAGAACATTTGATCTAGGATCAACTTGGCGATATCGACTTGAATAGATTTTACGGTAAGTTTAATTAAATCTAAGTCAAAGTTCAATATCGGTCCCTTCCGATGCATACTCCATGCATCCAACTTGAGCTTTACTTTAACTAATGTTCTGGAAAGAACATTAGCATTTCTCCAAATGCAAGTAAACTCTTGTTGTAGATTATCATATCAGTAAAACGCTGTGTCTGATAAATCTAGGAAACTTTATTCACATAGTCATGTTTACTTTCCAATGTGATGACAGCACAATAAACATGATCAAGTATGTGAAAAGGGTTTAAGATGAATTTATAAATCAAATAGACAAGCAATTGATAAAGTGAACCAAAACATACACAGATGAATGAAAAATACTTCTGTTTCTTTATTGATTTTGAATAAAATAGATTACATTGAAATGGAGTTTTATTTAGGGCATAAAACCTAACAATAATTCTAACCTAAACCTAGGTGGTTACCTATAAATAGATAGTGATGGCTCTCATTCACACTTGAACTTCTGTCAGATGAAAACTGAGCCTCAATCTTTTCTCTATAGCTGAACCTCTTCCCTCTTCTTTTCTTCTCAAAATTTTGAATTCCTTGAGCGAATGAGTGAGTGCCCACACACATCAAGTGGTATCTCAATCATAGTGTGTAAGACTATGGAAAATCAACCAACAAGAAGGAGAATCAGCATCAAAGGAAGGAGAGAAAGAGATCCAGGTTCAGATATTAATAATGCTCTGCTACAGAAAGGAATCAAGGGCTAGATATCTGAACGGAAGGAGTCATTATATTCCGCTGCACCCAATGTAAGGTTTCTTAAACTGTTATATGTTTATTTCATTGTTTTAGAATTCATATTAGGATGTTAATGAAACATACTTGTTAGTAAATCTAGATCCTGATAAAATATATCCAACAACTGGCCTCAGAGCCATGGTAATGATTTACTTTCATGAAATATGAATTAAAACGATGTTATATGTTGATTTGGATGGTTTCATGTGGTTTATGTGCTTATTTGATGATAGTTTAGAAATTACAATATATGTTACTGAAATATTTTTTATTTTCATCTGGGATTCTTTTTTCTGGAAAGTAGACGAAAAATTAATAAATTTAGGCTTTTACAGGACCTACTTTAGATTTTTTATGAATTAGTTATGATTTTTTGAAGTTGAACGAAAATATCAGAATTCGAATGCACACACGCGCGCGCACCCTCGGACAGCGCCGATTCAGACAAGGCGCTGACCGAGGTTTTTCGGACAAAACCCTATCTGAAGGGCTGCAGCGCCGAGGTCCCTCGGCCAAGTTTCCCTTCTGCGCGCTCAGGGGTATGCAATGCATACCCCTGTGCACCAATTTTGTTTTCGTCATAACTTTTGATTCAAAAATCGTTTTTCATTGAAACAAAAGCCAAATTTTGGTAGAATTTTGTGTAGAATTTTTTAATTAATTAAAATTAGTTTCTGATATTAGTAGGCTTCTAATTTTGAAACTTTGATTTCTCACAAAGGAGCCTTATGTTTTTTTGTTTTTTTTTGAAATTTTAGATTATTTTAATTATAAGATCAAATATTATTTTTTTTTTAAAATGATCTTATTTTGATATTAAAAAAATATTATCTTTTAAAAATAATCTTGTACTAATTTCAAAATTTGCTAACCATATCATATCTTTTTCAAATTTGTTATTTTCAAAATATATTTTATTAATTAAAATTATAAGATTAGGAATATGTTAGGTTTAACATTTTATCTTATTAGATATTTTTTTAATAAAATTATATTTTGGCAAAAATAACATGAAGATTTGAAAAATTGGTTAGTTTAGTTTGAATAGATATTTTAGAGTTTCAAACCATAAATTTTTCAAACTTATTATTATTATTATTATTATTATTATTATTATTATTATCATTATTATTATTATTATTATTATTATTATTATTATTATTATTATTATTATTATTATTATTATTATTATTATTATTATTAAAATATTCTAACCATATAAAATATCTTATTTTTCAATTAGTTTATTTATGTAATATTTAAATTTATTAAATTATAAGACTCAGAATATAATAAAATATCTAAATTTTAAAATTCAAGATATTATATTATATTATCTTATTAGAAATTTTAAATAAATTTAAATTTTGAATAAACTTGATATTTGAAAAATTTGTTAGATATTTTTGATTTTTTGTCAGAATTTAAGAAATTTAGGAGTTTATTGAATTTTGAATTTTTTCAAATATTCTCTAACAACCTAAATTTGAATTATAGTTAAGATATTTATTTTAAAATTTAATTTTATTTTTAATTTTAAAATTGAGATATTTTAGCTTACTTTCCAGATATTCCAGATCAGTTATTTGTTTGTATTGTTTGATTATATTATTGTGTATTCAAAATTTTTTACAAACCTATTATTTATTTGATCTAAATTGCTATGATTAACTTGTTGACAGATCCAATGATCTGATTTTAATCATAGTCCAATTGTCAAAAGATCTTATAAATAATTTGTAACAGGTAAATTTTGCAATTTCTTTCATCTGTGTAAACCTAGTAACATGATAGGGCTCATCCAAATCTTTTGACCTGTGTGAGTCTATATGTTTGCTATTGGGCTTAGATGCATATAGGAAGCCCATTTAAGTTTTACTAAGTAAATGGACTAGGTTGCTAAAATAAATTTTGACATAAGTAAATTTATTTAGGCCCAATTAGATTTGGGCTTATTCAATGAATAACAATTATTTATTTAAAGGTTAAATTCCTCTCTTTTGGGCCTTGTGTGAGAGTTGGGGGCCAATAGAAGTGGGTACGACATACTGAACCCAGCTCCCCCTCACATGAACTACCCCAATTGTGAAGGCCCATTTGCCTTATTTAAATAATTGTATTAGGTTAATTATATTAGTCTAACCTAATTAAAATTGAATTAGCAACATAATTAACTTTTAAAATATATGAAATTTAATTTTTCATTTAATATTTTAAAGTTAATATTAGAAAAACACTTAGTAAATGAAATTATTCTAGATAGTTATTTCTAGAACTAGTTATTTTTTCTAATATTTAATTACGAAAATATCATAGATTGTGAAATTAATTGTTTAATAATTAATTTTGGTACAATCTAAGATAAGTATATTTTTCCTAGTATTAAATTAGAATTAATAATTAAGTCTTCTCTATACTTAATTATTTATTTCTTGAATTTAATACATTTAATTAAATTGAAAATTTAAATATTTAAGTTGATTTTCATCATGATACTTAAATATTATTATTTTCATGTTATTTAATTAAAATTGAAAATTATTTTAAGTTCGAAATCTTATTTCATATAACTTAAATTTGAATAATTTTCAAAATATATTTTATTTTATTTTATTAATCTTTTTCCACAATTTCGAAATTGCATTTCTTAAATGCAAAAATTTCGAATTTTATTTGAAAAATAGATTAAAGTTGTAAATTATTTATTTTAATTTTGGACCAACTTAAATCAATGATTTTTTCATTTAATGATTAATTAAAATAAATGAAGTAATATATATTTAATTAGAAAATGAATTAATTAGTCCATGAAAATCTAGATAGATATTATCTGTTTTTGCTTAAAGTATTTTTCTAGTGTATTTAATTAAATAGATAATTAATATTTAAGTTAATTTTCATCATCATACTTAAATATTTGAAATTTTTCTTATATATTTAATTAAATAGGAAAATTATATTTTTTGTTGTAAATTAATTTTGGGCCAACATTAAATTAGAATAATTTTTCCAGGATTTATTTTTATTTTATTTTAACAAGGAATTTCGAAAATTGTATTATTAAATACTTCAATTTTTCGAAATGCAATATATATTTATAGAAAATTAAATTTGAGTTGTAAATTAATTTAAATTAATTTTGTAAAACTTAAATTGAATATTTTTCTAAATATTTATTGGAAATTATTACTAAGATGGAAATAATTCATGTTATTTTCATATCCATCTAAGTAAATATATATTTAAAGTAAATAGATTAAAATAAATAAAAGAAGAAAATACACTTTAAATAATGAGCTTTATTATTAGGACATTCGATCTCCATTGTTGGTTTTACATAGCTTTTGTTTTAGTGAGTAATCCTCCCTAATGGAGGAACGTTCATTAACAAGTTAGCACAGTTTAATCTCGATAGATAAGTAGCTTTGTAAGTGTTTTATATGGTATGGATCACCCTAATGGTGGCGACTGTATTTGACTTACAAAATATGAAACAATGGTGGAAGCTCAAAAGATAGAATAGCCTTCACTCTCGCCTAAACGGGACAACGTTGGATTCCAATCTTGATCGAATAAAAGGTTGCAAGAATGTTTAACATTTTAGATGAGCTGACAACTCTATTCAATGGATGGTAGCTTTGACTCTCGCCTAAACGGGACACTGATATCAGTTTGTTGAAGACCTTCGAAATTATTTAGGATTGTATGTTTTAGTATTTTCACTTGTCATTCCTACTTGCTATATGTTTTATAATTTCTGAATTGTGTATGAATTTATATTGAACCATGTTATTTTCTGTTATTAAATTGTAGTTTAATTTCGAATCTTCATTGTTGGTCTAACTTGGTTTTTTTTTTCTAATGAGATAAATCCCTAATGGATTTTCACCATTAGACATACATAATAGTGTTAGATCTCGAAAGATAAATATTGTATATGCAACATCTAGCTGTTCATCAATTGATGACACCTTAGACTAGTATTTTTACAATATGAAACAAGAAGATTGTATAAATAAGATTGCTTTGACTCTCGCTAATCGAAGCATCGTTGGATTCTTATTTATAAACGAAATTATCCTAATTCCTCTTAGCTTATTCATTTCGAATTAGCTCAATAACATATCATTGGATGAATGGTCTATAAATCATTTAATGTCATTCTATTTTTTTCTCTACAGAAATTAAATGACGCATATGATTATAATCCCGAAATTCTATTCCACAATGATATAAGTCCTCAATCTTAGAAATCTCCTACTTGTTAGGCAAATATGACATAGAGTTTAACTTAGTAGTGGTGGTCCAAGAAAGAATTACTCATTATATTTGGTATAAATTTAAGTCTTTGACTTTAATTTTAGATTCCAAATAGAAATTTTCTTATATTTCTAATTCCATAATACAATACAGTTACACTTTCACAAGTGTTTAATGACCATTTTCTATCAATGGATTCAAACTGTATGGAATATGAGTTTAGTATTTTGTGACCAGGATCCACTTGCAATATTCTAAGAACTCTTTGATGTAACTAAACCTAAGTCATCAAAAGACACAACCACATTTTTTATTAATCCATGGCATTTGTATCTTGTTCATAGTGGTTTTGACAAGATCAATCTCTGCAAATAGTTAATATGCCTATATCCACTAAAAGTAATTCATCTCATTCGCAGATGGATGTACATTCAGGCGTGGATATGAGTTTTTTGTTGTATTCTTAAAACGATCACTTTAGATTATACCTTATGCAAAGAAATTTGAAATGTTTGAAAATTTTCATGAATTTCTAGCAATGGTGAAAACCATTAAGGTAAGTGGTTAAAGATCTTGCGAACTGATAGGGTGGAGAAATAGTTAGTAGATATGCAGTTCAAAGATCATTAAATTGATTTTTGAATTATATCCAAACTTACCTCCCCAGAAATTTGATTCGCATGTTGATGATTAGTTACTAGTCGTTGCCTAAATCCTTCTATGGTAATACAATTTCAGAATGATGCAATGGTTGTATACTTAAAGTAAATCATTACTAGATTCATGGATGACCTAATCAAAATCTTAAGAAAAGCTAGAAGTGTTAACCATGGTTTGCGTGTTTGTTAGCTATTCTAAGTGATTAGGGGTGGACCATCCCATAGTCAATAGATAAGAAACTGTTTGTTTAAACAAATACTACTTTTCTAAGGAAATATTTTTCTTGATTCTAAAAGTGTTATATCATCTTATTTGACATATGATGATCTCACTGCCTCTGTTGTCTTGTCACAACCGAAGAGATCAATATCATTTAGTTTTCTTAGACATAATTCACGGTACCTTGTCGTAGTGGGAGAGTTTCAAGGAACTTCACTTCTTATGAATTGGAAGACACTTGTGATTAAAATCCATTGTCAGTTTAAACAAGTAATGGATGGTCAAGATAAGAAACTAAGAAGAAAAGCCAGTAGAACTATGGTTTAATCCATTCAGATGGAGTGACCTAAAGTTTTCTAGTACAAGGACATAAAAGGAAATTTTCGTTTATAAGTCTATTCAATGGACTTAACAAAACTTCATGTTCCTAGTATTATAGGTTTGAGTTTATCTAAACCTATGGCTTGTGGTATACCTGGTAATTACTTACTCTAATGCAAGCAACTTACTTTAGTAAGATGCTGAAGCATTTTCTTTCTAATGGCAATCTATAGAAGCTTCTCGACTTCTAGGCATAGATTTTATTTATCTAAGGAAAAGTCTCAACTATTCCAGAAAAGATAAAGCCATGAAAGAATTTCTTATATCAACAGTGAGATGTCTCAGATATGCTTTTGTATGCCTTAGACCAGACACCTGCTGTTGTGTGGAAGTGTGTTTAAAACTCTTAGACTACACCACATCAGATTTCAAGACTTGCCTTTGTGTTAGAAAGTCTGCTGATAAGATGGTGATTACTCTGGGGGTGGAATAGTGATTTTAAAGAAGTGTAAAAACCTATCTGACGTCTCTAGGTCTACCAGAAAGGGACTGAATGTTAAAGTTGCACGAAAGGTACTTATTCAGTCTAAGGAAAGTTCTATACAATTGTGGCACCGTTCCAACCTGCCTTAACTACTAGGGTTACTTCCTGAATAACCAAGAAGTAGTTGCCAAAGGTATAGCATCCAGTATCTCAAAAGAGTAGACATATAGAGAGATTCACATTATCAATGATTTTGTGATTAAGGAAGTGTAATGGTGGAGAAAAGGTTTTGTTTAATTCAACCTTTCAAATCCTATTACAAAGAGTTTACTACTACTACACTTGATCAGTATATCAAGGTGTTGAGATTATTTGAAATGCGCATTTTGTTTTATATTAGTGCAAGTGGGAGTTTTTTGGGTTTTATGCCCTAAATAAAACTCATTTCAATACAATCAGATTTACTTATTAATATAGATCAGAAATAAAATTTAATGTTTCATGGTTCACATGATTTATTTCATGATTATATGTACATAATATATGAATTCTATTTAAGTACAGAACATATCAATTTGTTAATGGTTATAGTGTTGTCAACACAGTGGAATATAATCTTAATTATATGTTTGAAAGTTTATTCCCTGATTTGTTAGAACACTGGATTTAGACTGACATGGTATAATCAGCGATAGGTATTCTTACACCTTGGATAATTGTTATGACCTTTCTAGGACATTGGCAAAGTTTACCAGCTTCGGATGTATGGAGTATACATCGGAAGGGAACGATATTGAAATTTGATTAGATATATTAGAATTTACCGTAATATATATTCAATTCAATATCACCAGTTGATCTTAGATCAAATGATCTTAATCCTGATATGATTAGGTTCAATCTCAAGAGTGTTATTCGTGTTCCTTGATTGGTTAGTTAAGCCTACTTTTGGGTCAGGGTGATACGTACATTTTGGGAACACGGTAGTGCAATTGAGTGGGAGCACTAACATAAATATGGAATCTATAGCTTCTATCTGGCGAATAGAAAGTAAAGGATGATTTCCTTTGAGCTTAACCAAACAAAAATAAATGGTGGAGATCTTATTTCACTTAGGTGAAATATCATTTATACAGGGTTAAGTGTTTTAAGGATAAAATACATGTTGGGTTTTATGCCCTAAATAAAACTCATTTCAATATAATCAGATTTACTTATTAATATAGATCACAAATAACATTTAATGTTGCATGGTTCACATGATTTATTTCATGATTATATGTATATAATGTATAAATTCATCTGAAACCCTTTTCACATACTTGATCCTGTTTATTGTGCCGTCAACACATTGGAAAGTAAACATGACTATGTGAATAAAGTTTCCTAGATTTATCAGACATAGGGTTTTACTGATATGATAATCTACAACAGAGTTTACTTGCATTTGGAGAAGTGCTATGTTCTTTCCAGAGCATTGGTTAAAGTAAAGCTCAGGTTGGATGCATGGAGTATGCATCGGAAAGGACCGATATTGAACTTTGACTTAGATTTATTAAACTTACCGTAATATCTATTCAAGTCAATATCGCCTAGTTGATCCTAGATCAAATGTTCTTAATCCTGATATGATTAGGCTCAATCTCGAGAGGCTATTCGTGTTCTTTGATTTGTTAGTTAAGCCTACTTTTAGGTCAGGGTGATACGTACATTTTGGGAACACGGTAGTGCAATTGAGTGGGAGCACTATCATAAACATGGAATCTATAGCTTCTATCTGGCGAATAGTAAGCAAAGGATGATCTCCTTCGAGCTTGACCAAACGAACATAAATGGTTGAGTACTCATTTCACATAAGCTGAAATATCATTTATAGGGGTCAAGTGTTTTAAGGAATAAATACATTGTAGGGTGTAACGGTAATTTAATCCCTTTACAGTGTAGATCATTCATATAGAGGATCATTGATCACAATAGGATTATAACAATGGATAACTAATGATGTGTCTATATGGTGGAACATATAGAGCATTCTATATACTGAGAGTGCAATTCTAAGTTCTATGCGTGGATTCAACGAAGAATTAATAAGTTAGTGAATTTTAGTGCTATATTCTTGATCTACTTATTGGAAGCTCGGTTATATAGACCCATGGTCCCCGCACTAGTTGAGATAATATTACTTGTAAGACTCATGTAATTCGTTTTCATTAATCAATTATAATTCTCAAATTAGACTATGTGTATTTGTGAATTTTTCACTAAGTAAGGGCGAAATTGTAAAGAAAGAGTTTTAGGGGCATATTTGTTAATTATGATACTTTGTATGGTTCAATTAATAAATATGATAAATGACAATATTATTTAATAATTATTTATAGTTATTAAATAGTTAGAATTGGCATTTAAATGGTTGAATTAGAAAATTGGCGTTTTTGAGAAAATAAGATGCAGAATTGAGAAAACTGCAAAATTGCAAAAAGTGAGGCCCAAATCCACTAGTATAGGGTCGGCCACTTTTATAGGAATTTACCTCTGATATTTTCATTATTTTAATGCCAAATAATTCAAACCTAACCCTAGTGGAATGCTATAAATAGATAGTGAAGGCTTCAGGAAAATTACACTTAAATTTTCTATTTTTCCTTCAGAGAAAACCTGAGCCTTCTCTCTCCCTATCTTTGGCTGACCCTTCTCTTTCTCCTTCCCTCTTCAATTTTGAAAATCTTCGTGTGAGAGTAGTGCCCACACACAGCAAGTGATACCTCAATCATAGTGAGGAAGATCGTGAAGAAAGACATTCAGCAAAAGGAGTTTCAGCATCAAATATTCAGAGAAAGAGATCCAGGTTCAGATATTGATAATGCTTTGCTACAGAAAGGAATCAAGGGCTAGATATCTGAACGGAAGGAGTCATATTATTCCGCTGCACCCAATGTAAGGTTTCCTAAACTTTATATGTGTTTATTTCATCGTTTTAGAAAGTTCATATTTAGGGTGTTAATAAACATACTTGTGAGTAGATCTAAGATCTTGGTAAAATAATTTCCAACAATACATTGTAGGGTGTTACGGTAATTTAATCCCTTTACAGTGTAAATCATCTATGTAGAGGATCATTGATCACATTAGGGTTATAACAATGGATAACTAATGACGTGTCTATATCGTGGAACATATAGAGCGTTCTATATACTGAGATTGCAATTCTAAGTTCTATGCGTGGATTCAACGAAGAATTAATAAGTCAGTGAATTTAAGATATAAATTCTTGATCTACTTATTGGAAGCTCGGATATATAGACCCATGGTCCCCATACTAGTTGAGACCATACTGCTTGTAAGACTCAGTTAATTGATTTTGATTAATCAATTATAATTCTAAAGTTAGACTATGTCTACTTTGTGAATTTTCACTAAGCAAGGGCAAAATTGTAAAGAAAAGAGATTCTAGGTTTATTTATTAATTAAGAGACTTTATATGTCTAATTAATAATTAAATTAAATGACAATATTATTTAATAATTTATTTTAGTTATTAAATAATTAGAATTGTCATTTAAATTGTTGAATTTAAAAATTGGCGTTTTTGAGAAAATGAGATGCAGAAATGATAAAACAGCAAAATTGCAAAAGTGAGGCCCATTATCCAAGGCCCATGGCCGGCCACACTTATAGGCTTTTATCATTTATTTTTTCATTATTTTAATGTCAAATAATTCTAACCTAAACCTAGGTGGTTACCTATAAATAGATAGTGATGGCTCTCATTCACACTTGAACTTCTGTCAGATGAAAACTTGGCCTCTATCTTTTCTCTATAGGCTGGACCACTTCCCTCTTCTTTATTTCTCAAAACTTCGAATTCCTTGAGTGAATGAGTGAGTGCCCACACACATCAAGTGGTATCTCAATCATAGTGTGTAAGACTATGGAAAATCAACCAACAAGAAGGAGAATCAGCATCAAAGGAAGGAGAGAAAGAGATCCAGGTTCAGATATTGATAATGCTCTTCTACAGAAAGGAATCAAGGGCTAGATATCTGAATGGAAGGAGTCATTATATTCTGCTGCACCCAATGTAAGGTTTCTTAAACTCTTATGTGTTTATTTCATTGTTTTAGAATTCATATTACGATGTTAATGAAACATACTTGTTAGTAAATCTAGATCCTGGTAAAATATATCCAACAGTTCATTGGGCGGTGCACAGGGTACCTCCTAAAATCTTTGGCATTTATCACATTTCTTAACATAGGCTTTTGAATCTTCAATCATAGTCGGCTAGAAATATCCTTGCCTTAGTATTTTCTTTGATAGGCTTTGCCCGGCTGCGTGATTGCCACAGAATCTATCGTGTACCTCAAACAAGAGTCGTGTAGCTTCTTCTTGTGTAACACATCTAAGTAGTGGCATGGAGAATCCCCTTCTATACATAACTCCTTCTAGGATGATATACCGTGCAGCCTTTCTCCTCATTCTCCGAGCTTCATTTCTGTTATTTGGAAGTTCCCCAGTATTGAGGTTGGCTGCTATTGGTGTCATCCAGTTTGGAGATGCGTCAATCATTTCAATTTATTCTGCACACGTGATGTTGGGTTCTTCAAGAAATTGAATTGGGATTAGATTAGCCTTATCAGCTATGTTGCTACTTACAAGTCGGGCTAGGGCATCAACGGTTGTATTTTCTTCTCTTAGGATTTGCTTGAGAACGTAGCTCTTGAATTGTGCAAGTAGATCATGTATTTTGCTTAAATGGGCTATCATTTTTCCCCCTGGGCCTCGTATTCTTCAGACACATGATTTACTACCAATTACAAGTCACTACAGATCTCGATGTGTTCAGCATGTAGCTCCCGTGCAAGTTTTAGATCGACAATGAGGGCTTCGTACTGTACTTCATTGTTGGAGGCTCTGAACCCAAATTTGAATGCCCCATGCAGGTGTTGCCCCCAAGGTGTGACAAGGGCAATCCCTGCACAAGACAGTTGATCTGTAGCCAACCTATCCACGTGTAATTTCCAGGTAGGTTTATCTTCATTGTTGCTCGGCTAAAGTTCTTGTACTAGCTCTGGGTTGCCTTTTAAAATGCTTTCTTCTTTGCCCGTACACTCAACTACAAAGTCCGCTAAAGCCTGTCCTTTGATTGTTGTTCGCGGTTGAAAGATTATCTCATATTGACCCAATTCCACTGCCCATTGTAGTAACCGTCTAGAAGCGTAGGATTAGGCAGTAAGGCCTTAACTTCCTTGTTGCTAAGATTAGGCAGTAAGTAAGCTTTTCTATCAGGGAATATCGTCCTTCAACCTCAACAAGTCTTTTGTTGATGTAATAGACCGGATGCTGGACATTGTTTTCTTTCCTAATCAGCACAACACTCATAGCATGTTCTGTAATAGCTAGGTTGTTGGAAATATTTTACCAGGATCTAGATTTACTACCAAATATGTTTTATTAACATCCTAATATGAATTCTTAAACAATGAAATAAACACATAAGAGTTTAAGAGAACCTTAGATTGGGTGCAGCGGAATATAATGACTCCTTCCATTAAGATCTCTAGCCCTTGATTCCTTTCTGTAGCAGAGCATTATCAAGATCTGAATCTAGATCTCTTTCTCTCCTTCTTTGATGCTGATTTTCCATAGTCTTACATACTATGATTGAGGTACCACTTGATGTGTGTGGGCACTACTCTATCACTCAAGGTATTTCAAAATTAGAAGAGAAGAAAAGAGAGAGAAGGGGCGGCTTGGCTTTTCTCTAAAGGAAACAATGTTCAAAGTTATGAGTTTCCTGAAGCCAACACTTTCTATTTATATAATGCCCTCTAGGTTCAGGTTAGAATTGTGTGGCATTGAAATAATGGAAAAAATAAAATGGTAAACCTCTTGCATAGTGGGCGGCCCATATAAGGAAATTGGGCCTCACTTTGCAACTTTTCCATTTTGTTATTTTTCATTCCCATTTTCTCAAAAATGCCAATTTTCCAATTTAACCATTCAAATGCCAATTCTAATTATTTAATAACTTAAAAATATTTATTAAATAATATTGACATTTAATATATTTATTAATTTAGACATATAAACTATCTTAATTAATAAATAAACCTAGAATCTCTTTTCTTTACAATTACGCCCTTGCTTAGTGAAAATTCATAAAGTAGACATAGTCTAACTTTAGAATTATAATTGATTAATTAAAATCAATTAACTGAGTCTTACAAGAAGTATGGTCTCAACTAGTATGGGGACCATGGGTCTATATAACCGAGCTTCTAATAAGTCGAACCGAATTTACCATGTAAATTCCCTAACTTATTAATTCCTTATTGAATCCATTCTTAGAACTTGGAATTGCACTCTCACTCATATAGAACGCTCTATATGTTCCATGATATAGATACGTCATTAGTTATCCATTGTTATAATCCTAATTTGATCAATAATCCTCTATATAGATGATATACACTGTAAAGGGATTAAATTACCGTAACACCCTACAACGTATTTTATCCTTAAAACACTTAACCCTGTCTAAATGATATTTCAGCTAAGTGAAATGAGTACTCCACCATTTATTTTCGTTTGGTTAAGCTCGAATGAAATCATCCTTTACTTTCTATTCGCCAGATAGAAGCTATAGATTCCATATTTATGTTAGCGCTCCCACTCAATTGCACTACTGTGTTCCCAAAATATACGTATCACCCTGACCCAAAAGTAGGCTTAACTAACAAATCAAAGAACACGAATAACACTCTTGAGATTGAACCTAATCATATCAGGATTAAGATCATTTGATCTCAGATCAACAGGTGATATTGAATTGAATAGATATTACGGTAAATTCTAATATATCTAATCAAAGTTCAATATCGGCCCCTTCCGATGTATACTCCATACATCCGATACTGGTAAACTTTGCCAATGTCCTAGAAAGAACATAACACTTTTCCAAGGTGTAAGAATACCTATCGCTAATTATACCATGTCAGTCTAAATCCAGTGTTCTGACAAATCAGGGATTAAACTTTTGAACATATTATTAAGATTATATTCCACTGTGCTGACAATACTATAATCATTAACAAATTCATATGTTCTGGACTTAAATAGAATTCATACATTATATATATAATCATGAAATAAATCATGTGAACCATGCAACATAAAATGTTATTTCTGATCTTTATTAATAAGTAAATATGATTATATTGAAATGGGTTTTATTTAGGGCCCAAAACCCAACAAACTCCCACTTGCACTAATACAAAACAAAATTTGCATTTCAAATAATCATTAACACCTTGATATACAAATCAAGTGTAGTAGTAGTAAACTCCTCGTAATAGGATCTGACAGGTTGAATTAAACACAACCTCTTCTCCACTATTACTCTTCCTTAATCACAAAATCCTTGATAATGTTAAATTCCTCTCTATATGTCTACTCTCTTGGGATACTGGATTCTATACTTTTGGCAACTACTTTTGGTTAATCAGGAAATAACACTAGTAGTTAAGACAGGTTGGAACGGTGCCACAAATGTATAGAACTTTCCTTAGATTGAATAAGTACCTTTCCTGCAACTTTAACATTCAATCTCTTTCTTGTAGACTAAGAGACTTCAGATAGGTTTTTACACTTCTCCAAAATCATTATTCCACCCCCAGAGTAATCACCATTTTATCAGCAGACTTTCTAGCACTAAGGCAAGTCTTTAAATATGATGTGGTGTAGTCTAAAAGTATTAAACACACCCTTATTGACTAACATATAGTTCCTCTTCTTAATCTTAAGATTTACTTGATTGTTTTCCAATGATCCTCTCCTGGATTAATCTGATACCTACTCATTACTCCCACTCAACAGCAGGTGTCTGGTCTAAGGCATACAAAAGCATATCTGAGACCTCTCACTGTTGATTTAAGAAATTCTTTCATGGTTATATCTTTTCTGGAATAGTTGAGACTTTTCCTTAGATAAATAAAATCTATGCTTAGAAGTTGTGAAGCTTCTATAGATTGCCATTGGAAAGAAAATGCTTCAGCAACTTATTAAAGTAAGTTGCTTGCATTAGAGTAAGTAATTACCAGGTATACCACAAGCCATAGGTTTAGATAAACTCAAACTTATAATACTAGGAACAGGAAGTTTTGTTAAGTCCATTGAATAGACTTATTAACGAAAATTTCCTTTTATGTCCTTGTAATAGAAAACTTTAGGTTACTCCATGTGAATGGATCAAACTATAGTTCTCTTGGCTTTTTTTCTTAGTTTCTTATCTTGACAATCCATTACTTGTTTAAACTCACAATGGATTTTAACCACTAGTGTCTTCCGAGTCATAAGAAGAGTGAGTTCCGAGAAACTCTCCCACTAAGACAAGGTACCGTGAATTATGTCTAAGAAAACTACATGGTATTGACCTCTTCGGTTGTGTTAAGACAACAGAGGCAGAGGGATCATCTTGTAACGAATAAGATGATAAAACACTTATGGAATCAAGAAAAAATATCTCCTTTATTTGCTACTTTATTTTCAAACTTAGTCATTTTCTTAAAAAAGTAGTATTTGTTTAAACAAACACTTTCTTATAAGGGATGGTCCACCCCTAATCACTTAGAATAGCTAACACACATGCAAACCAAGGTTAGCAGTTCTAGCTTTTCTTAAGATTTCGATTAGGCCATCCATGAATCTAGTAATGATTTACAATAAGTATACAACCATTGCATCATTCTGAAATTATATTACCATAGAAGGATTTAGGCAACGACTAGTAACTAATTATCGATATGCAAATTGAATTTCTGGGGACGTAAGTTTGGATATAATTCAAAAATCAAATTAATGATCTTTGAACTGCATATCTACTAAATTTTTCTCCACCCCTATTAGTTCGCAAGATCTTTAACCACTTACGTTAATGGTTTTCCACCATTGCTAGAAATTCATGAAACATTTCAAATTTCTTTTGCATAAGGTAAAATCTAGAGTGATCATTTTAAGAATACAACGAAAACTAATATCCACCCCTGAATGTACATCCATTTGCGAATGAGATGATTATACTTTCATTGGATATAGGCATATTAACTCTTTGCAGAGAATGATCTTGTCAAAACCACTATGAACAAGATACAAAAGCCATAGATTTATTTGGTTGTGTCTCTTGATGCCTTGATTTAGTTATATCAAAGAGTTCTTAGAATAGTGCAAGTGGATTCTGGTCACAGAATACTCAACTCATACAGTTTGAATCCATTGATAGAAAATGGTTAATAAACACTTGTGAAAGTGTAACTGTATGATGAGTAATTCTTTCTTGGATCACCACTACTAATTTAACTCTAAGTTGATTTGCCCATACAAGGAGGAGATTTCTAAGATTGAGGATTTATATCATTTTGGGATAGAATTTCGGGAATATAATCATATTCGTCATTTAATTTCTTAAGAGAAAATATAGAATGACTTTATATGATTTATAGACCATTCATCCAATAATATGTCATTGAGCTAATTCGAAATGAATAAGCTAAGAGGAATTAGGATAATTTCGTTTTAAATAAGAATCCAACGATGCTCCGATTAGCGAGAGTCAAAGTTATCTTATTTATGCAATCTTCTTGTTTCATATTGTAAAATACTAGTCTAAGGTGTCATCAATTGATGAACAGCTAGATGTTGCATATACAATATTTATCTTTCGAGATCTAACACTATTATGTGAGTCTAATGGTGAAAATCCATTAGGGATTTATCTCATTAGAAAAACAAACCAAGTTAGACCAACAATGAAGATTCGAAATTAAACTACAATTTAATAACAGAAAATAACATGGTTCAATAGAAATTAATACACAATTCAGAAATTATCAAACATAGCAACTAGGAATGACAAGTGAAAATACTAAAACATACAATCCTAAATAATTTCCAAGGTATTCAACAAACTGATATACCTGTCCCGTTTAGGCGAGAGTCAGTGATACCATCCATTGAATAGAGTTGTCAGCTCATCTAAAATGATAAACATTCTAGCAACCTTTTATTCAATCAAGATTGGAATCCGCGTTGTCCCGTTTAGGCGAGAGTGAAGGCTATTCTATCTTATGAGCTTCCACCATTGTTTCATATTCTTGCAAGTCTTATACAGTCGCCACCATTAGGGTGATCAATACTATATAAAAAACTTACAAGATTACTTATCTTTCGAGATTAAACGGTGCTAACTTGCTAATGAACGTTCCTCCATTAGGGAGGATTACTCGCTAAAACAATAGCTATGTAAAATAAACAATGGAGATCGAATATCCTAATAATAAAGCTCATTATTTAATGAAAGTTGTATTTTTCTTCTGAAACATATTTTAAATTATTTATTTTAAATATATATATTTATTTAATTAAAATTTCCAATTTAGAATGAAAAATTCTAAATATAAATTTTAATGTAATATTTATTAATTATACTTAGATGGATATGAAAATAACGTGAATTATTTCCATCTTAGTAATAATTTCCATAAATATTTAGAAAAATATGCAATTTAAGTTGTTTCAAAATTAATTTAAATTAATTTACAACTCAAATTTAATTTTTTATAAATATATATTGCATTTCAAAAAATGAAGTGTATAAGAATACTACTTTCGAAAATACTTTAAAATAAAATAAAATAAATCCTGGAAAAATTATCTTAATTTTATGTTGGCCCAAAATTAATTTACAACAAAAATATAATTTTCTTATTTAATTAAATATTTAAGACAAATTTCAAATATTTAAGTATCATGATTAAGAATCAACTTAAATATTAATTTTTTATTTAATTAATACACTAGAAAAATACTTCAAGCAAAACAGATAATATCTATCTAGACTTTCATTGACTAATTAATTCAATTTCTAATTATAATATATTTTAGTTCATTTACTTTAATTAATCATTAAATGAAAAAATCATTGATTTAAGTTGGTCCAAAATTAAAATAAATAATTTTCAACTTTAATCTATTTTTCAAATAAAATTCGAAATTTCTGCATTAAAGAATTTCAATTTCGAAATTTTGGAAAAAGGATTAATAAAATAAAATAAAAAAATATATTTTGAAAATTATTCAAATTTAAGTTATTCTGAAATAAGATTCCGAACTTAAGATAATTTTCAACTTTAACTAGATAACAAGAAAATAACAATATTTAAGTATCATGATGAAAATCAACTTAGATATTGCAATTTTCAATTTAATTAAATGTATTAAATTCAAGAAATAAATAATTAAGTATAGATGAAACTTAATTATTAATTCTAGTTTAATACTAGGAAAATATACTAAACCTAGATTGTACCAAAATTAATTATTAAACAATTAATTTCACAATCAATGATATTTTTCTATTTTAATATTAGAAATAATAATTAGTACTAGAAATAACTATCTAGAATATATATCATTAACTAAGTGTTTTCTAAAATTAACTTTAAAATATTAAATGAAAAAATAAATGTCATATATTTTAAAAGTTAATTATGTTGCTAATTCAATTTTAATTAGGTTATACTAATATAATTAACCTAATACAATTATTTAAATAAGGCAAATGGGCCATCACAATTAGGGTAGTTCATGTGAGGGGGAGCTGGGTTCAGTATGTCGTACCCACTTTTATTGGCCCCCAACTCTCACATAAGGCCCAAAAGAGAGGAATTTAATCTTTAAATAAACAATTGTTATTCATTGAATAAGCCCAAATCTAATTGGACCTAAATAAAATTACTTATGTCAAATTTTATTTTAGCAACCTAGTCCATTTACTTAGTAAAACTTAAATGGGCTTCCTATATGCATCTAAGCCCAATAGCAAACATATAGGCTCACACAGGTCAAATGATTTGGATGGGCCCTATCATGTTACTAGGTTTACACAGATGAAAGAAGTACAAAAATTACGTGTTACAAATTATTTATAAGTTCTATTGACAATTAGACAATGATGAAAATCAGATCATTGGATCTGTCAACAAGTTAATCATAGCAATTTAGATCAAATAAATAATAGGCTTGTTAAAAAAAATTTGAATAAATAATATAAAAATAAACAAACATTGTCCATGTAACAGATGTGAAATAAGATATTAATATAATTAAATTATTATTCTTAAACTAACCAATTAAATTTTGAAAATTTAGGGTTGTTAAAACAAACCTTAAAATCTCAAAATAAAGGAAACTAATTTTAAAATATCTAGGTTTATTTGAATCAAATTAAATTAAATATCAAATAAGATCAATGATTTGAAAGAAAGAATCTTCAATATCACTTTCAAATCTTATAATTTAATAAAATGAACCAATTTTAAAATAGATTTGGTTAGATAATTATTATTTTAGGAATAAAATAATAAATAAATAATAATTACCATAATTATATGTCAAATTTTTAAATCTGACCATAATAGGAAATATTTAAAATTGGAAATATTCCAAAATAGAAATATTTAAAATTGGAAAAATTCCAAATTGAAAATATTTTAAAATTGGAAATATTTCAAATTAGAAATATTTAAAATTGGAAAAATGAATTTTGGGAAACAATCCCATAAAAGTTGGATTTTTGGGAAAAAATCCCAAAAAATCGCAATTTTGGGGAACACCATTGAACCCCGATTTTCCGAAAATCATAACTCTTTCAATTTTTTCGAGTTCCGTAAAAATGAAAATAACTTAATTTTTCACAAGGAATACAAATAAAATATTTTCAAAATTAGAAAAATTATTTTTCATGGAAAAAATTTGTGCAACATATACATTCATCACATAAGCACATAAACTAACATGAAACAATCCAAATCAACACAAAACATATCAAACATCGTTTTAATTCATATTACATGAAAGTATATCATTACCATGTCTTTGATACCAGTTGTTGAAAATATTTTACCAGGATCTAGATTTACTACCAAGTATGTTTTATTAACATCCTAATATGAATTCTAAAACAATAAAATAAACACATAAGAGTTTAAGAAAACCTTACATTGGGTGCAGCGGAATATAATGACTCCTTCCATTCAGATCTCTAGCCCTTGATTCCTTTCTGTAGCAGAGCATTATCAAGATCTGAATCTGGATCTCTTTCTCTCCTTCTTTAATGCTGATTTTCCATAGTCTTGCATACTATGATTGAGGTACCACTTGATGTGTGTGGGCACTACTCTATCACTCAAGGTATTTCGAAATTAGAAGAGAAGAAAAGAGAGAGAAGGGTCGACTTGGCTTTTCTCTGAAGGAAACAATGTTCAAAGTTATGAGTTTCCTGAAGGCAACACTTTCTATTTATATAATGCCGTCTAGGTTTAGGCTAGAATTGTGTGGCATTAAAATAATGGAAAAAATAAAATGGTAAACCTCTTGCATAGTGGGCTGCCCATATAAGGAAATTGGGCCTCACTTTGCAACTTTCCCATTTTGTTATTTTTCATTCCCATTTTCTCAAAAATGCCAATTTTTCAAATTAACCATTCAAATGTCAATTCTAATTATTTAATAACTTAAAAATAATTATTAAATAATATTGCCATTTAATTTATTTATTAATTTAGACATATAAAGTATCTTAATTAATAAATAAACCTAGAATCTCTTTTCTTTACAATTTCGCCCTTGCTTAGTGAAAATTCATAAAGTAGACATACTCTAACTTTAGAATTATAATTGATTAATTAAAATCAATTAACTGAGTCTTACAAGCAGTATGGTCTCAACTAATATGGGGACCATGGGTCTATATAACCGAGCTTCCAATAAGTCGAACCAAATTTACCAAGTAAATTCCCTAACTTATTAATTCCTTATTGAATCCACTCTTAGAACTTGGAATAGCACTCTCAGTCATATAGAACGCTCTATATGTTCCACGATATAGATATGTCATTAGTTATCCATTGTTATAATCCTAATTTGATCAATGATCCTCTATATAGATGATTTACACTGTAAAGGGATTAAATTACCGTAACACCCTACAATGTATTTTATCCTGAAAATACTTAACCCTGTATAAATGATATTTCAGCTAAGTGAAATGAGTACTCCACCATTTATTTTCGTTTGGTTAAGCTCGAAGGAAATCATCCTTTACTTTCTATTCGCCAGATAGAAGCTATAGATTCCATATTTATGTTAGCGCTCCCACTCAATTGCACTAAGTGCAGCTATCAGACTAATTAAGCTTTGGACTTCTTTAGTTTTTGTTGGGAATTTCATATCCAGGAGGGCTTGAATCTTCTCTGGATTGGCTTCAATACCTCGGGCATTGAAAATAAAACAAGAAACTTACCCAAGCCGACTCCAAAGGAGCACTTTAAGGGATTGAGTTTCATGTTGTATTTTCTGAGGACTTTGAAGCATTCGTCCAGGTCATCTATATGCCCCGCAGCCTTCCTGGATTTGACGAGCATGTCATATTTCGTCCGATCTGATCTTTGAACATTTTGTTTACCAATCTTTGGTAGGTAGCTCCATCGTTCTTTAAACCAAATGGCATGACCTTATAATAGTATAGACCCATATCTGTTCGGAAACTTGTATGTTCTTGGTTTGGTGAATGCATTTTGATTTGATTATACCTCGAATAGGCATCCATAAAGCTTAGGATCTCGTGCCTGACTGTTGCATCCACGAGCTGATCTATTCTACAAAGTGGAAAAGAGTCTTTTGGGCACACATTGTTGAGGTCGGTGAAATCAATACATACTCGTCATTTCTTGTTGGGCTTGGGTACCAGTACGTGATTGGCTACCCAGACCAGATAGAAAGCTTTAATGATGAAGTTGTTATTGCGCAGCTTTTCTACTTCTTCCTTTACTACTTGTGCCCGTTCTTTGTCCAACAATCTTCTTTTTTGGTGAGCGAGATGGAAGTTTGGGTCAATATTTAGGGCGTGTAAAATTATAGAAGGATCGATACCGACCATGCGACCAGGAAAAAACGTCTAGGTTTGCTCTTAGAAATTTTATCAATGCTAATTTTACTTCTAGCAGCAAACCTTTGCCGATTTTGAGTTTCCTGGTTGGGATACTTGGGTCGATTTCTATCTCTTCCAATTCTTCTACTGGCCCAACATTTGTATTTGGTTCCTCAAGTTGGGGATCCACATCTTCGTCCCCGCCTTGGGCGGCTCCCTATTTGGCAATGCTTTTCCCCTGTCCGAACTCTGGCCAGAGGATTCTTCCTTTTTAGCCTTGGTCATGGCAAGGTTATAACATTCTCGTGCAACTTGTTGATTTCCTTTAGGCACCCTACCCCATTCTTTGTTGGGAACTTGATGCACGAATGGAAAATTGATGTGACAGTCTTTAGGTCATAAAGGCTGGTCGGCCTAACATAACAATAAAAGTCGACGAAACATAAATTATCAGAAACAATGCCATCACAATTATGCTCCTCGGAGCTTTCCAACAGTGAGAGGTAGACGAATTTGCCCCAAAGGTGTGACACTCTGGCCGGAGAAACCATACACCGGTTGGGTAGAGGGGATCAGATCTTTGAGTTGGAGTCCCATCTTTTCATATGGTGTTTTGAACAGAATATTTGCAGAAGCTCCATTGTTCATCATAGTCCGGGCCATTGTTTTATTTGCTATCTGTACTTCCACGACTAAGGGATTGTTGTGCAGGTTCTGAACGTGGATAGTATCTTCTTCAGTGAAGGTTATAGTGGGTTCCCCTACCCGTGGCATTTTTGGCTTCCTTTCTTTTACGGCCAAAACTACTTCATTTTGTTCGTGTTGTAAAGTTCGGACATACCTCTCCCGAGCTTTGCCTGAATCTCCAGCGATGTGTGGGCCCCCAATGATGACTTGTAAATGCCCATCCACTGGTGGTGGCATTAGTAGGTCTTGGTTGTTGTCTGCTTGGGCGTCCAGCTGATTCTGATCGGCTTTGACGTACGTTTTCACATTCGGGTTATCAGGAATTCAATTTCCCGCTTCAAGTCGTTGCACTCATTTGTGTCGTGGCCATAGTCACCATGAAAACGGAAAAATTTGGGCATATCCCACTTGTTTATGTCCTTTTTAATTAGAGCAGGTTTTTTGTACGAGACCACAAATTGGGTTGCCATGTAGATTATCTCTAGGTCGTCAGTTAGGACAGAGAAGGTAGTGAATTTGGAGGCATTTTCTCTTAGTGTTTGTTCGGCTTTGCCTGCGAACTTTCCCTTCTACCTGTTGCCTTGTCTGCCATTGTTATTGGACCTTTTGCCACTCAAAATTAAGCTAATTGGATATTGTTGGTTCTGAGCAGATACTCCTACTGAGGGGACCTGTGGCTTGCCTGACCTAAGTTTGACATCTGCTCGATGAATGGCCTCTTCGAGCTTGATAAACCCATCTGCTCGGTCTAAAAACTCTGCCATAGATCCTACAGGGCCACTTTTTTTGATGTCCTTCCATAGTTCTCCAAGTACTTCCATGCCCCCCAGTATTGCGGTCAGCCTCCCTTCTTCAGTTAACCTTGCTACTTTCGTAGCTTCTGTCATGAATCTACTTATATAGGCTCTGAGAGGCTCTCCTGATCTTTGTTTTACTTCGACCAGGTCTTCCAAATGTAACGAGAGTTGACGAGAAGAAGAGAACTGTGCATGGAACTCCGAGGAGAAGGCTTTCCATGAATTAAACCTTCTTGGTGGTAACTTAAAATACCACTGATGTGCGGCTTTTGAAAGTGTAGCAGGGAATACTCTACACCGCACATCACCTCGTACCCCTTGTAAATCCATTTGAATTTCAAAATATTTAAAATGTGACAAGGGATCCTCCTTCCCTGTGTACATCTTCCAGGTCAGCGTTTTGAACTTGAGGGGTATCTCCAGGACATTGATCTCGAGAGTGAAGGGTGATCAGTGTGCTCAGTCCAGCTCGAGATCAGTGAGTTTTTGGTCGGCCAGGCTTTGGAACATATTTTTTAATTCATCTAACTGTGCTTGCACAGATGGGTGAACTAGTTCAGCCTCTTGGCCGACCTGTGTCACATCAGGATCTCTTAAAGTTGGGTCTTAGATGTGGATACCGGGCTGAGCGACTGGTTGAACATCTTGTTCGTTCAGACCTTGCATCCTATTCACATTATTCCTAAGATCATGGGTTGTGCCCAATCTATTAAATACTGAAACACCAGGTTTCCTCAGTGTTTGATTGGTTTGACCAGTTTGTTGGCAAGAACTATCAGCTTAGATGGAATTATTAGGTATAACTCCAACTAAGGAATTGTCGAATATGGTTTGGACACCTACCACTTGGCCCATAGGTGGAACCTGTGATCGGGGATTGGACGGTTGACCGTTATGAGTTTGGGCGGTATGCCCAGTAGGAATTTCTTCTATTTCACTCAGCGGGATACTGGACGTAGCAGCTGGTTGCTGATTAGCAACTTGATAGGCTTTCCGTATCAGTACAGTGGCCTGTCTTGTTTGGTCATTGATGGCTGCCTACTGAGCCTTCAATGTTTCCATCTCCCTATCCCTCCATTCAATGAACTAACGCCTCTGCTCTTTGAACACAAGGTTCGTTGTAGCACGGAGCTCTTCCTGATCATGATGCAAGGTATTAGTGTGACCTTGCATGAGTCCAAGAGCATTGCAGAGGTTCTGAATCTCGGTATCATCTCCTATTATTGTTTGATCATTGGTTGTGGACGGGATTCCAGTGGTGGGAGTGCTCTGATAGGCTGCCGAATTGGTATTCCCAATCTCTTGCACACCTGGTGTGATCCCAGCCATAGGGGATGTCACATCTTGGCCCACCATAGGTGGCTGCGTGTTTGGTTGTTCAAGATTGGTTCCTGGTGGGACCCTTGTATTTCCAGGGGTTTGCAAGGCAAGATCTGTCAGTAGTGAGTTACCCTGGTCAACCACGGCTCTACGAGTCTGTACCACCATTCTGTGTGTCTGCTAAAACTTAAGGCAAAGAGTGTTAGCCCAAGATATGTTTCCAAGAGGGGGGGTGAATTGGAAATTTAAACTAATTTCGGAAAATTAAAACTTTTAACACAAAATTATGCAATTAGTCAATTAATCAAGTAAAAGCAAGTAGTATGGCAAGCAATATATTAAGACAAATAATTAAACTTGTAAAGTAAAGAGTTTAAGGATTAGAAAATGCAAACTCTCGATTTTTACAAGGTTCGGTAGAACTATGCCACCTACGTCCTTGGTCTTCAAAGCTATGGACCTAGCTTTGAGTTCCAATATCGAGCCAAGTTAACGGGCTTGACTAACCCTTACAACCGGGAAATTTTCACCAAGGTATTTCCAAACCTCTTACAATAGTTTCGCACCCCCGAGGACTATTAACCTCTTTCTCGGATTGTTAAAGTGCCAATCTCACTATTTCCGGGTTGTTTTCAAAACCGGTGCCAACCTCACCTCAATCACAATATGGAAATGTGTTTGATATACAAGCTAAAATCACTCTAGAAATATGATGATACAATGGAAACCTAGAGTGAAAAGCAAGCACACTTAAGATGAATAAAATCAAATTTTGGCTCAAAGTGTGTGAAAAGTGTTTGTTTGGATTTCAAACTTAGAAGCTCCTTAATCTCACTTAGATAGGTTAGATATATGTAATAAATGCTCAACCAACTTATTTTTTGAAAGAAAAATCGAGTTTATATAGTGTTTGATAAAAAACTAGCCGTTTATAGCCGTTAGCACGTTTCCCGAGGTGAGGTCAGCCATGAACCGGAAGTCCGGATGGGAACCGGAATTCCGGATTGATTACAACCGGAATTCCGGTTGCCAACCGAATCGGATGGTGACTCCGATGGCAAAAGTGCCATTTTTCGGGACTTAAACGCGCATAACTTCTTACTCGATTATCCGATTTCAGAAATTCCAACTTTGTTCTCTTAGTTAAACAAAATGTGATTTAGAAATTCAATCAAAAAAATTTTTGAACTATCGTGTGAGAAAACTTGTTGCACAAGTTAGTGAATGGGCCAAAATTCAAATTTATAAAAATTAGTGTGCTATGCAAATCACTTCAACAAGACTAAAGTAGATTTATACCATTTAATTTTGAGTAGTCTTGATGTAGATGAGCCTCCTAGCTTGATTTGCATGTTTTTGATCCCAAGTTGATTTTTCCCGAGAGTTGACCTTGACTTTGACTTTGACTTTGACTTTCGGGTTGACTTTTTGACTTTGGGATTTTGAAGACCTCTTTCGAATAGGGTCTTGAGTTGTTGATCCCTTGATGAATCTTTTGCTCTTGATATGCTTGTTGAGTCCATTTAGTGTTGCTTTTAAAAGTTTGGTAAAAATACCAAAATATTTATTTTCTCTTTTAAATTTGCTACAAAATCAATAAATCATTAGTAACAAATAATAATCAAATATTTGCTAATCATCAAAACAAGGAGATCGAAAAGTTTGAGTTAACAATCTCCCCCTTTTTGATGATATCAAATATTTGATTATTTTTTAAAGGGAAAGAAAAAAAAAATTAAGCAAAGTAAGTTGGATTAGCTCCCCCTTAATGTGTGCAAGAAAAAAAATTTACCTTTTAATTTTACCTTGCATGAAATTGTAAACTCCCCCTCAATTTTTACTTATGATAAAAGGATTAGATACCAAAAAAAATTTGAGGTGATGCCAAAAAATTAATCAATAGTTGTTCTCCCCCTTTTGATTCATTAAAAAGGGTGGCAAGGAATTCACAAAATATAAAAGAAAAGAGAAAAAAAATAATAAAAATGAAAACAAAGCAACAAGCCAATGCATTAAAAAAAAACACAACATCCAAAATAACATTCAAACAACAAAAAAAAAAAAAATAAAACAAAGAAAAAGTACCAACTAACACAAAGTCAAAAGGCATGAAGCCTTTGCACACAACCAAAAAACATAAATAAAAAGAAAAAGAAACTAAATAAGCCAAAAAAAAATAATGCAAGAACTAGTTTGGTGGGGGGCCAAAGCGATCCATGTATGCCCTCCATTGTGCCATCTCCTCTTGCACATTAGCAAACCCATGAACCATGTCACTCCTCATGGTGTTAATGTCATTGTTGAGGTTGGTGAGTTGTGAGTTGAGATCATTTCGCAAGGTTTGAAATTGGTTGTCAACCGAAGTGTGAAGACGAGTAAACGCTTCCTCAAGGTTGAATTGGGGAAAAGTAGGCATGGGAGGAGCTTGAGGAGGCATCTCTTCTTCTTCTTCTTCTTCTTCACTTTCACTTTCACTTGCGGGCAAATTAATTTCTTCATCATCACTCTCCAAATCAATTTGCATTCTTTGCCCTCTTTTGGGTGTGAACACCCACTCATTGTTAAGGAATTTGTAACCCATAGCCTTGAAAGTTTTGGATCCTAGAATGTCACTAGAGGTAGGATCATTTTTCTTTTCATGTAGGGTAGGAATTCCTAAGAGAGGAAAAAGGTAGCTAAGAAGAAAACCAAAGGGAAGTGCCTTAATCATATTAGGCTTGTCCACATCAAGTATGAATTTTAAAATAAGATAGCCTAGGTTGATGGGTGTGGTTTTGGCTATAATGAGATGCATGAGTAATTGATCAATGGAATTGATCTCATCTTGGTGGCCACTTCTAGGAGCAAGATTTGCAACAATAAATTTGTGGAGGATTTTAGCCTCTAAAGTGAGTTGGTGTCTTTTTGGTCTCATAATAAAAGGGCCATCACCACAAATATTCCTAGAACACTCATCAAAGTTAAAAATGGCATCATTTTTGAGAGAAAGTTTGGGTTCAAGTAATATGCCACCATTTGGTGCTCCTAACATGTCATTAAGAGATGCTACATTGAGTTCAAAAGCTACTCCTCTAAGGGTTCCTCTAACACCTAAAGGTTCTAATGTAGGTTTAATACAAGCATAAAAACCTTGAACTAGCCTAGGATACAATGGAGTATTAATTTGAATAAAAGATGTCCATCCTAGGGTATCAAAATGATGACTAAAATCAACACAATCAAGGCTAGGGAGATCACAAATTTTACCTTTGAGAATTTTCCTAGAGGAGAAATCATTGACAAACTTGTTGTGATCTTCATCATTGAAGAAGAGAGTGGGCTCTTGCCTTGCTTTTGCCCTTATTTCCCTTTGTTGAATTGCACTAGCCATTCTCTTGGGAGCTCTTGATGAGGAAGCCATTGAAGAACACACTTCTCTCTTTTTTTTTTTTAAATTATTTGGAAGATGAGAATGAGGCTTTGAAAGAGAGAATTTTAGAGAGAAAAAGATGATGGCTGCTGTATTAGGGTTGAAAAAACTGAATGGGGGAAGAAAAATTCGGTGGTAGGGTTTAAAAAGGGAAAAAAATCGCATGAAAATGACAAAAATGCCCCTTTTTGCTGATCCTGTGCCATCCGGAATTCCGGATGGTACAACCGGAATTCCGGTTGGTACAGGATCAGAAAAAAAAATTCTAAAAGTGTGCTAAAAAATCCAATTTTGACCCAAATGACCCCAAACAAATTCTAATACCTTTAATATGATAAAACAAAATTGCTCAAACAAGAAAATCTGAAAAATAATGAAAAATGACGATTTACGGTAAGTTTTTTGAAAATTGCCAAGAAAACTAGAACCGTACCAAAAATGAGTTTTATGCAACGAAATTGAAAAATTCTTTTTCCAGCAATTTTATAAAATAAAATGTGAGGTGTACAAACTTACGGAATCGAAAAATGTTGAAAAATGAGAGAGTTTGGCGAAAAACACTCTTTTAGGCCTAAAAATCTAAAAATTCAACAAGTGAGGTACCAAAAATTTGTTTCATGCAAATTTCAATCAAGGCAAACCTATAGGCATACTAAATACACTATATTTCACATATTCAAGCATATAGACACATAAGAAAATCAAATATGCAAAAATTCACATGTTCACTTGTTTAAAAACAAGTCCAAAGTTCACCAAAAATCCACATTTTGACCTATAATTTTAAGTTTTTCAACAAGGATAGTTCATATAGGTCAAGTATCAATAAATTTTCTCATCTATGCATATAAATCTCATTAATATCATATTTGGAACAATTATGCATAAATAAGTAAGTAAAGAGATATGAAATTTTTCATAGCTAGCAAACCTTATATTTCATTTAAGTTGGTCATGCCTAGCTCTCTTCTAATGAAACTAAATCTCTCATCACTAAGAGGCTTGGTGAATATATCCGCTAATTGGAATTCGGTGCTTACAAAGTCTAGCATAATATCACCTCTTTGGATATGATCTCTAAGGAAGTGGTGCCTTATGTCAATATGCTTGGCTCTAGAATGCAATATTGGATTCTTAGAGAGGTTAATGGCACTAGTGTTATCACACTTTATGGGTGTACATTCAAAATTAATATCAAAATCCTTAAGAGTTTGTTTCATCCAAAGTATTTGTGCACAACAACTACCCGCGGCTATATATTCGGCTTCGGTTGTGGATAGAGCTACCGAGTTTTGTTTCTTGCTAAACCATGACACTAAGGAATTTCCTAAAAAGTGACAAGTTCCACTAGTACTTTTTCTATCCGTCTTACAACCGGCAAAGTCGGCATCCGAGTAGCTAACTATTTCAAAGTTTGAGTTCTTGGGGTACCAAAGTCCTAGATTCATTGTGCCTATCAAGTATCTAAATATTCTTTTAACGGCACTTAAGTGGGATTCTTTAGGACAAGATTGGTACCTAGCACAAAGACCAACACTAAACAAAATATCCGGTCTACTAGCGGTTAAATATAATAAAGAGCCAATCATACCTCGATACTTGGTGATGTCCACATTCTTACCGCTTTCATCTTTGTCCATCTTTATGGATGTGCTCATGGGTGTATTCATGGACTTTGCATTTGCCAAGTCAAACTTTTGAAGGAGATCCTTGATGTACTTAGTTTGACCTATGAATATGCCATCCTTTTGTTGCTTGATTTGAAGTCCAAGAAAAAAGTTGAGTTCTCCCATCATGCTCATCTCAAACTCACTATGCATACACTTAGAAAATTCTTCACAAAGAGCATCATTAGTAGCACCAAAGATAATATCATCAACATAAATTTGTACTATAATAATGTCTTTGGATTTTCTTTTTATAAAAAGTGTATTATCCGCTTTTCCCATTGAAAAACCATTTGAAATAAGAAAAGTGCTTAATCTTTCATACCAAGCTCTAGGAGCTTGCTTTAAACCATATAAAGCCTTTTTCAATTTGTAAACATGGTTAGGGTATTTATGATTTTAAAAACCGGGTGGTTGAGAGACATAAACCTCTTCCATAATGTACCCATTTAAGAATGCGCTTTTTACATCCATTTGATACAAGATAAAATTCTTGTGGCATGCAAAAGCTAACAACATTCTAATGGACTCAAGTCTTGCTACCGGGGCAAAGGTTTCCTCATAATCAATTCCTTCTTCTTGATTGTAACCTTGGGCCACTAATCTAGCCTTGTTACGCACAATGACCCCATGCTCATCTACCTTATTTCTATAGACCCATTTTGTTCCAATCACCGATTGATGTGACGGTCTTGGAACTAACTCCCAAACATTATTTCTTATAAATTGATTTATTTCTTCTTGCATAGCTAGAAGCCAAAATTCATCAACTTCGGCCTCTTTAAAATTCTTTGGTTCAATTTGAGAAATAAAAGCAATGAAATTACACAAGTTTCTAAGGGAGTTTCTAGTAGTGACACCTTGAGAAGGATCGCCTAGAATTTGGTCTATAGGATGAGCACTTTTGAATTTCCACTCATGTGGAAGGTTAGAGTTCATACCTTGGCTTTCATTTACCTTTTCCATGGGTGGTTCCTCTTTGGGAGTTTGTGAAGGAGCATTAGAAGTCTCTCCAATTTCGAGATTTTTAACCTCATCTCCCAAACCTACAACATCATCATCTAAATTTTTGCTTGTAGGCGGGTTAGTCTCATCAAAAGCAACATGAATAGATTCTTCAACAACATTAGTTCTTTTGTTATAAATTCTATAAGCTTTACTATGTGTTGAATACCCTATAAAAATTCCAACATCGGATTTAGCATCAAATTTTCCAAGGTTGTCCTTGGTGTTTAAAATGTAACATTTGCATCCAAAAACTTTAAAATAGCCAATGTTGGGTTTTCTTCCTTTCCAAAGCTCATAAGGGGTTTTATTCATGTTGGGCCTAATGAAAACACGATTCAAAATATAACAAGAAGTATTGACGGCCTCGGCCCAAAAGTATTTTGGTAATGAAATTTCATTTAGCATTGACCTAGCCATTTCTTGAATTGTTCTATTCTTCCTTTCGACAACTCCATTTTGTTGTGGAGTTCTTGGTGCCGAAAAGTTATGGTTAAAACCATGATCATCACAGAACAATTCTAAGGCATCATTGTCAAACTCACCACCATGGTCACTCCTAACGGAGGTAATAGAATATCCTTTTTCATTTTGCACATTTTTACAAAATTTGACAAAGTTTTCCAAAACATCACTTTTAAGAGTCAAGAAAATAACCCAAGTAAATCTTGAAAAATCATCAACAATTACAAATGCATAGTATTTACCACCAAGACTAGCAATTCTAGAAGGACCAAATAAATCAATATGAAGCAATTGCAAAGGTCTAGTAGTTGAAATTTCTTTCTTGGAATGAAAAGATGTTTTAATTTGTTTTCCAAATTGGCATGCATCACAAAGTTTATCTTTAACAAATGGAATAGATGGCAAACCAATAACAAGATCTTTTCTAACTAATTTTGAAATAGAATCCATACTAGCATGTCCTAATCTTCTATGCCACAACCAAGAATTATCATTCATAACGGTTAAACATTTATTTTTACTATCAAAAGAATCAACATCAATAACATACACATTATCCTTCCTTACTCCAAGGAAAATAACTTCAATGGTTGAAACATTTTCAATGGAGCATTTTGAGGATTCAAACACAACACGAAAACCTATATCACATAATTGACTAATACTAAGCAAGTTATGTTTAAGATTATCAACAAGAAGCACATTTTTAATACATGGAGAGTATATGTTACCGATATCACCAATGCCCAAGATTTTTCCTTTTGAATTGTCTCCAAAAGTGACAAAGCCACTTTCCTTGCTTTTAAAGCTTGAAAATCTTGATGGATCACCGGTCATATGCTTTGAACATCCACTATCCAAGAACCATAAGCTTTGGCTCTTTCTTGTTGAATCCCCATCATCAAGTGCCATCATCCACATGTTTGCCACTTCATTCTTTCCTTCTTCTTCGGAGTCCTCTTCGTCACTATTGAGCCAATCCGCCAACATTGCCCTTCCTTTGTATTTGTTCTTCTTTCTCATTGGACAATCCATCTTCATATGTCCGGGCTTCTTGCACTCAAAGCAAATTGGTGGATCATCTTTGCTTTTTCTTTCTTTTGAGTCACTCCCTCTTTGTGGCTTCTTCCCAAAGTTCTTTTTGAATTTCATGAACTTTTTGTATTTCTTAGAGAAGAGTGCCAAGTCCTCCATGTCACTACATAAGCTTTCCTCATCTTCTTCACTAATGGCATGGGAGGATGAAGACTTGAATGCAATAGTCTTCTTTTTCTTCTCAACTTCCTCTTCTTCTTGAGCACTCATGAAAATTTCATGGTTCATGAGTGAGCCAATTAGTTCTTCCAAGGGAAGTGTTGAGAGATCCTTGGCTTCTTGAATAGCAACCACCTTTCCTTGATAAGCCTTGGTGAGACTTCTCAAAATCTTGGTCACCATATCCTTTTGAGTAAGTACCTTGCCAAGAGAGTTCAAACCATTAGTAATTGTAGTGAAGCGAGTATACATATTAGCAATGGTTTCATCCGATTTCATCTTAAAGTTCTCATATTGAGTGGAATAGATTTGAATTTTAGTTTCCTTCATAGCACTAGTTCCTTGATGAGTAACTTCAAGCATTTTCCACATATCATAAGCGGTAGAGGCTTGTTCAATATTTTTAAAAATGTCTCTATCCAAACCACATATAAGAGCATATTTAGCTTTAGCATTTTTAGAAAGCATTTTCTTATCATTTTCATCATATGCTTCATAAGTCTTAATTACTTCAACACCATTTATGACATGTTTAGCAACATAAGGACCACTAGACACAATATGCCACAAATCATAGTCAATAGATTGAAGGTAAGTTTCCATTCTAATTTTCCAATAAGGAAAATCTACTCCATTGAAGTATGGTGCTCTATTTGTGCTAAAACCTTCTAACATGTTATTTTGTGAATTACTTGGAAACGCCATGCTCTAGATTGTGAAATCTAATCAAATAATTTGAGCCCTTGCTCTGATACCAATTGTTAGCCCAAGATATGTTTCCAAGAGGGGGGATAAATTGGAAATTTAAACTAATTTCGGAAAATTAAAACTTTTAACACAAAATTATGCAATTAGTCAATTAATCAAGTAAAAGCAAGTAGTATGGCAAGCAATATATTAAGACAAATAATTAAACTTGTAAAGTAAAGAGTTTAAGGATTAGAAAATGCAAACTCTCGATTTTTACAAGGTTCGGTAGAACTATGCCACCTACGTCCTTGGTCTTCAAAGCTATGGACCTAGCTTTGAGTTCCAATATCGAGCCAAGTTAACGGGCTTGACTAACCCTTACAACCGGGAAATTTTCACCAAGGTATTTCCAAACCTCTTACAATAGTTTCGCACCCCCGAGGACTATTAACCTCTTTCTCGGATTGTTAAAGTGCCAATCTCACTATTTCCGGGTTGTTTTCAAAACCGGTGCCAACCTCACCTCAATCACAATATGGAAATGTGCTTGATATACAAGCTAAAATCACTCTAGAAATATGATGATACAATGGAAACCTAGAGTGAAAAGCAAGCACACTTAAGATGAATAAAATCAAATTTTGGCTCAAAGTGTGTGAAAAGTGTTGGTTTGGATTTCAAACTTAGAAGCTCCTTAATCTCACTTAGATAGGTTAGATATATGTAATAAATGCTCAACCAACTTATTTTTTGAAAGAAAAATCGAGTTTATATAGTGTTTGATAAAAAAACTAGCCGTTTATAGCCGTTAGCACGTTTCCCGAGGTGAGGTCAGCCATGAACCGGAAGTCCGGATGGGAACCGGAATTCCGGATGGCTGACCAGTGGCAAAAGTGCCATTTTTCGGGACTTAAACGCGCATAACTTCTTACTCGATTATCCGATTTCAGAAATTCCAACTTTGTTCTCTTAGTTAAACAAAATGTGATTTAGAAATTCAATCAAAAAAATTTTTGAACTATCGTGTGAGAAAACTTGTTGCACAAGTTAGTGAATGGGCCAAAATTCAAATTTATAAAAATTAGTGTGCTATGCAAATCACTTTAACAAGACTAAAGTAGATTTATACCATTTAATTTTGAGTAGTCTTGATGTAGATGAGCCTCCTGGCTTGATTTGCATGTTTTTGATCCCAAGTTGATTTTTCCCGAGAGTTGACCTTGACTTTGACTTTGACTTTGACTTTCGGGTTGACTTTTTGACTTTGGGATTTTGAAGACCTCTTTTGAATAGGGTCTTGAGTTGTTGATCCCTTGATGAATCTTTTGCTCTTGATATGCTTGTTGAGTCCATTTAGTGTTGCTTTTAAAAGTTTGGTAAAAATACCAAAATATTTATTTTCTCTTTTAAATTTGCTACAAAATCAATAAATCATTAGTAACAAATAATAATCAAATATTTGCTAATCATCAAAACAAGGAGATCGAAAAGTTTGAGTTAACAAAGAGCAAACTTGGATTTTTGCTCTTAATGAAAACACCAAAATGTTGACCTCGCTTTTAGCCAATGACAGTGAGCCAATTAATAAGCGATAAGAAATGTAATTAAGACAGAGCAAAAATGCAGTAAGTAATAAAGAACACAAGATTTTAAAGAGGTTCGACCCCTTTTAGTTCGGTAATAGCATACTCCCCTTAGATTGTGTTGACTTGAGAATAAAGAATACAGTGTTTCCTTTCTCAAATCTCTCACAATGAAATCTCTAAGTATTTTCTCTTAGATCTCTCTAAAGCAATTCTTTCGATCCCTTTTACAGTGAGGATGGATCATTATTTATAGGGTTAAATGCATGAGGGAAGGTTTTCCTTTTGCTTACAATATCTATAATTGGTAAGAACATACATTACATATTTAGAATACATAAAATGGGGGATTCAGATAGCTTGCCATATCCCTTTGATATGATCCCATAATTGTAGGGATTGTTCTTGAGCTTCACAATATCAATCCTTAAGTAGTTAAGTCTTGATGCATAGCTCGGAGGAATGACTTCATTTATTGTACGGATCATCTGCCCTTGCTTTGCTCGATCAGGAAGACTTTGTCCGTGCAGATGTATTACTCGAAGTCTGTTCGGAACATTTCTCTTGTCAAGCATAAAGAATAACAGACACGTGTCACTAGTATGCATTGCCACGTCATGGTGCAAAATATGGGATAACACATACCACATTTCTTCAATGGTTCTTTGAATCCCATCATCCATTTAAAGTGTCACAAAATCCATTCCCTGGATGGTACAAGCCTTATTGTCTCTTAGAAAAATAGTTCCTCCTATTTTCTCCTAAAGATTGTTGAACAAATCTTTAGTAGGAGACATGTGGAAAGAGCACCCTAAGTCAAGTATCCATTCTTTACCCGAATCTACATTTGACCCAACAGCACAATACCTGATTCATAACCATCTGTTGCAACATCAACTTCACCTTTGTCTTTCCCCTTTTCCCTTTTGAGTTGTTCTTTAAGGCAATACATTCATCTCTAAAGTGCCTTTCCTTTTTACAAAGTAGAATTTCTTGTCGGTTGTACTTCTTGATTTTGATCTTGGCTTCTGAATCCCTCGATCACTACTTGGTTTTTGTTGGGTTTTATGCCCTAAATAAAACTCATTTAAATATAATCAGATTTACTTATTAATATAGATCAGAAATAACATTTAATGTTGCATGGTTCACATGATTTATTTCATGATTATATGTACATAATGTATAAATTCATCTGAAACCCTTTCCATATACTTGATCCTGTTTATTGTGTCGTCAACATATTGGAAGGTAAACATGACTATGTGAATAAAGTTTCCTAGATTTATCAAACACAGGGTTTTACTGATATGATAATCTACAACAGAGTTTACTTGCATTTGGAGAAATGCTATGTTCTTTCCAGACCATTGGTTAAAGTAAAGCTCAGGTTGGATGCATGGAGTATGCATCGGAAGGGACCGATATTGAACTTTGACTTAGATTTATTAAACTTACCGTAATATCTATTCAAATCAATATCGCCTAGTTGATCCTAGATCAAATGATCTTAATCCTATTATGATTAGGCTCGATCTTGAGAGGCAATTGAGTGGGAACACGGTAGTGCAATTGAGTGGGAGCACTAACATAAACATGGAATCTATAGCTTCTATCTGGCGAATAGTAAGTAAAGGATGATCTCCTTCGAGCTTGACCAAACGAAAATAAATGGTGGAGATCTCAGTTCACATAAGCTGAAATATCATTTATACGGGGTTAAGTATTTTAAGGATTAAATACATTGTAGGGTGTAACGGTAATCTAATCCCTTTACAGTGTAGATCATTCATATAGAGGATCATTGATCAAATTAGGATTATAACAATGGATAACTAATGTTGTGTCTATATGGTGGAACATATAGAGCATTCTATATACTGAGAGTGCAATTCTAAGTTCTATGCGTGGATTCAACGAAGAATTAATAAGTCAGTGAATTTAGGTTATAAATTCTTGATCTGCTTATTAGAAGCTCGGTTATATAGACCCATGGTCCCCCCACTAATTGAGATAATATTGCTTGTAAGACTCATATAATTGGTTTTGATTAATCAATTATAATTCTCAAATTAGACTATGTCTATTTGTGAATTTTTCACTAAGTAAGGGCGAAATTGTAAAGAAAGAGTTCTAGGGGCATATTTGTTAATTATGATACTTTGTTTGGTTCAATTAATAAATATGATAAATGACAATATTATTTAATAATTATTTATAGTTATTAAATAGTTAGAATTGGCATTTAAATGGTTGAATTAGAAAATTGGCGTTTTTGAGAAAATTAGATGTAGAAAAGATAAAACTGCAAAATTGCAAAAATTGAGGCCCTAATCCACATGTATAGGGCCGACCACTTTTGTAGGGTTTTACCTCTGATATTTTCATTATTTTAGTGCCAAATAATTCAAACCTAACCCTAGTGGAATGCTATAAATATATAGTGAAGGCTTCAGGAAATTTACACTAAAATTTCTACTTTTTCCTTCAGAGAAAAACCTGAGCCTTCTCTCTCTATACCTAGCCGCCACCTTCTTCTCTTTCTTCCCTCTTCAATTTCGAAATTACTTAGTGTTAGAGTAGTGCCCACACACAGCAAGTGATACCTCAATCATAATGAGGAAGATCGTGAAGAAAGACTTTCAGCAAGAAGGAGTTTCAGCACTAAAGAATCAGAGAAAGAGATCCAGGTTCAGATATTGATAATGCTCTGCTACAGAAAGGAATCAAGGGCTAGATATCTGAACGGAAGTTGTTATTATATTCCGCTGCACCCAATGTAAGGTTTACTAAATTTTATATGTGTTTATTTCATCGTTTTAGAAAGTTCATATTTAGGGTGTTAATCAACATACTTGTGAGTAGATCTAAGATCCTGGTAAAATAATATCCAACAACTGGCCTCAGAGCCATGGTAATTGATTTGCCTGCAAGAAATTTGGACTTTAAAACGATTGTTTCATGTTTTGGATGGTATCATGTTGTATTGAGTGTTATTTGATGATTTATTGATGTTTGTGAATTTTCGTGAACAATAATTGAATATCTGTTTCTGAAATTATTTTTATTGGATAGTATGGAAAAAATTAAGCAAGTTACTTTTTTACAGAATCAATTTCGATTTAATTTGAATTAGTTATGATTTTTTGAAGTTTTGAAAAAATCGGGGTGGTATCGCTGCACCACGCGCGCGCGCAGAAATCATGCAGCCTCCCCCTGCGCCCAGGTTTCACGCCCAAGCACACCCCATGCGCACGCGGACGGGTATGCACAGGATACCGTCCGTACAGCTCACATTTTTTTCGTTTTTCTTCGATTTTCATGCTATTTCATGGATTTAACTTCCGATTTTTTGCGTAGTTCTGTATTTATACATTTACTATTCCTAATTCAATTCTATTTATCATAATTAATTTAATTAATATTTTTTAAATTTAATTCATGATATTAGTGTAATTTGAATTTGAAAAATAGTAAATATCTATCTTTTTTGCTTAATTATCTATTTTATTTTTAAATTTGATTATATCTTATTTTATTTTTAAATTTAAGGTCAGATATTAAATTTTTTAAATTAAATTTTTGAAAAAAATAATTTGACCTTATTTAAATTTAAAATAAGATAACTATAATCATGTAATTTTAAATAGATGTAAGATATTTTGCTAACTTTTAAATTTTGTTATTTTATTCATTTAAATTACATTTAAAATCTGAAAAAGATATTTATTTATCTTTTTTAATTTTTTATTTAATTTTTATTTATAAAATAACATTAAATTTTTAAAAGTAGTTAGCAAATTTTGAAATGATATTTAGGTTGGTTGAAACCTAATTTTTCAAAATTGTAGGTTTAATTTTAAATATTTTTTTTATTAATTTTGAAATTTTTAAATTTAATTTTATTTTATTATTTTCGAAAATAAATTTTTTTTATTTAATTAATTTTTCGAAATTATTTATTTAAAATTAAATAAATCCTACATCCAACTATCCAGCTAACCTTGTTGCAGGAGTATGTGTTTTAGCTTGTTTGTAAGTTTTTAAAACATATTATTGCTTGATTGCAAATAGCCATGGTTAACTTGTTGACAGATCCAATGATCTGATTTTAACTCATGGCTCCCTTGGTCAAGTAAATAATCTGTACCAGGTATATTTACAATCTTCTTTCATCTGTGTATGACCTAGCAACATGATAGGATCCATCCAAATTGTGTGCCTGTGTGAGCCTATGTGTTTAATTTTATTATAGATGCATATAGGTTGCTGTTAAATAAAATATCATAGTTCTTGATAGATTTTATTTAGGCCCATTTAGTTTTGAGCCTATTCAATTAATAACAGTTGTTCATTTTAAGGTTAAATTCCTCTCTTTTAGACCTTGTGTGAGAGTTGGGAGCCATAGAAGTGGGTACGACATACTGAACCCAGCACCCCCTCACATGAACCACCCCAATTATGAAGGCCTATTTGCCTGATTTAAATAACTGTGCTAGGTTAATTAAATTAGTTTAACCTAATAAAATTGATTAGCAACATAATTAATTTCATTTATTTTGAAATTAATTTAAGAAAACCATAGTTTAAAGAATTTTTTATTCTAAGCTAAACTATATGTATTTTCTTGTATTTAATTAAATATAGAATTATAACCATCAAGATTCTTTCTGAAGCTTAATTCAAATTTTTCATTAAATATTTCTATTTAAGTTGATATTTAGTTATCTATAACTAATCAGCTTAAATCTGAATATCTTTTGGATTTAAAATTTCAAAATTAAGTTGAGGAATTTTAGGAATTGGTTATTAAGATTCTTTAGATATTTTTTAAGTTGATATCTTTTCGAATATTAACTTAAAATGGAATATTTACAAATTAAGTGGTTACAACTTAATTTTTGATATTTAATTAAATTTAAATTTGAAAATATTTAAGTTCTAGATTTTTTCTAATACAACTTAAATTAGATATTTTTTTCAAATTTTGTGGAAAAGATACTTAGTCAAATAAGATATTTTCTAGATAGTTATTTCTAGACTACTTATTATTTCTAATATTAAATAGGAAAATATTATACATTGTTAAATTAATTATTTAAATAATTAATTTTGGTACAATTTATTTTAAGTATATTTTTCCTAGTATTAAACTAGAGATTAATAATTAAGCCTTCTCTACACTTAATTATTTATTTCTTGAATTTAATACATTTAATTAATTTGAAAATTAAATATCTAAGTTGATTTTCATCATGATACTTAAATATTTCTTTTTCATGACACTTAATTAAATAGAAAATTAATTTTAGTTGAAATTTATTTTTTCAACTAAATTAAAAAAATTTAAAATATATTTTTTCTTTATTTTATTAATCAAATTTCGAAATTGCATTTCTTAAATGCTGGAATTTCGAATTTTATTTGAAAAATAGATTAAAGTTGTAAATTATTTATTTTAATTTTGGACAAACTTAAATCAATGATTTTTTTCATTTAATGATTAATTAAAATAAATGAAGTAAAATATATTTAATTAGAAAATGAATTAATTAGTCCATGAAAATCTAGATAGATATTATATGTTTTTGCTTGAAGTATTTTTCTAGTGTATTTAATTAAATAGAAAATTAATATTTAAGTTGATTTTCATCATCATACTTAAATATTTGAAATTTTTCTTATATATTTAATTAAATAGGAAAATTATATTTTTTGTTGTAAATTAATTTTATTAATTAATTTTGGACCAACATTAAATTAGAATAATTTTTCCAGGATTTATTTTTATTTTAACATGCATTTTCGAAAATTTTATTCTTAAATACTTTAATTTTTCGAAATGCAATATATATTTATAGAAAATTAAATTTGAGTTGTAAATTAATTAAAATTAATTTTGTAACAACTTAAATTGAATATTTTTCTAAATATTTATTGGAAATTATTACTAAGATGGAAATAATTCATATTATTTTCATATCCATCTAAATAAAATTTATAAATATTAAAGTAAAATTTATATTTAGAATTTTTCATTCTAAATTGGAAATTTTAACTAAATAAATATATATTTAAAAATAAATAGATTAAAATGAGAATCAAAGAAAATACAACTCTCTTTAAATAATGAGCTTTATTATTAAGATATTCGATCTCCATTGTTGGTTTTACATCGCGTTTGTTTTAGTGAGTAATCCTCCCTAATGGAGGAACGTTCATTAGCAATTTCGCACCGTTTAATCTCGAAAGATAAGTAGTTTGTAAGTGTTTTATATGGTATGGATCACCCTAATGGTGGCGACCATATTTGACTTGCAAATTATGAAACAATGGTGGAAGCTCATAAGACAGAATTGCCTTGACTCTCGCCTAAACGGGACAACGCTGAATTCCAATCTTGATCGAATAAAAGGTTGCTAGAATGTTTAACATTTTAGATGAGCTGACAACTCTATTCAATTGATGGTAGCTTTGACTCTCGCCTAAACGAGACACTGATATTAGTTTGTTGAAAACCTTAGAAATTATTTAGGATTGTATGTTTTAGTATTTTCACTTGTCATTCCTACTTGCTATATGTTTAATAATTTCTGAATTGTGTATGAATTTATATTGAACCATGTTATTTTCTGTTATTAAGATGTAGTTTAATTTCGAATCTTCATTGTTGGTCTAACTTGGTTTGTTTATCTAATGAGATAAATCCCTAATGGATTTTCACCATTAGACATACATAATAGTGTTAGATCTTGAAAGATAAATATTGTATATGCAACATCTAGCTGTTCATCAATTGATGACACCTTAGACTAGTATTTTTAAGATATGAAACAAGAAGATTATATATATAAATAAGATTACTTTGACTCTCGCTAATTGAAGCATCGTTGGATTCTTATTTATAAACGAAATTATCCTAATTCCTCTTAGCTTATTCATTTCGAATTAGCTCAATAACATATCATTGGATGAATGGTCTATATATCATATCATGTTATTCTATATTTTCTCTTAAGAAATTAAATGACGCATATGATTATAATCCCGAAATTCTGTTCCCAATTGATATAAATTCTCAATCTTAAAAATCTCCTACTTGTATGGGCAAATCAGACTTAGAGTTAAATCAGTAGTGGTGGTCCAAGATAGAATTACTCATTATATTTGGTATAAATTTAAGTCTTTACTTTAATTTTAGATTCCAAACAGAAATTTTCTTATATTTCTAATTCCAAGATGCAATACAGTTACACCTTCACAAGGGTTTAATATCCATCTTCTATTAATGGATTCAAACTGTATGGAATATGAGTTTAGTATTATGTGACCAAGATCCACTTGCACTATTCTAATAACTCTTTGATGTAACTAAACCTAAGTCATCAAAAGACACTACCACACTTTATTAATCTTTGGCATTTGTATCTTGTTCATAGTGGTTTTGACAAGATCAATCTCTGCAAAGAGTTAATATGCCTATATCCACTGAAAGTAGTTCATCTCATTCGCAGATGGATGTACATTCAGGGGTGGATATGAGTTTTTCGTTGTATTCTTTAAACGATCATTCTAGATTTTACCTTATGCAAAAGAAATTTGAAATGTTTGAAATTTCATAAATTTCTAGCAATGGTAGAACACCATTAAGATAAGTGGTTAAGATCTTGTGAACTGATAGGGGTGGAGAAATAGTTAGTAGATATACAGTTCAAAGATCATTAAATTGATTTTTGAATTATATCCAAACTTACCTCCCCAGAAATTTCGATTTGCATATTGATGATTAGTTACTAATCGTTGCCTAAATCCTTCTATGGTAATACAATTTCAGAATGATGTAATGGTTGTATAGATGACCTAATCAAAATCTTAAGAAAAGCTAGAAATATTAACCATGGTTTGTTAGCTATTCTAAGTGATTAGGGGTGGACCATCCCATAGTCAATATATAAGAAAATGTTTGTTTAAACAAATACTACTTTTCTAAGATAATGACTAAGTCTGAAAATAAAGGAGATATTTAATTCTTGATTCCAAAAGTATTCTATCATCTTATTTGACATATGATGATCCCAGTGCCTCTGTTGTCTTGTCACAACCGAAGAGATCAATACCATTTAGTTTTCTTAGACATAATTCACCGTACCTTGTCGTAGTTGGAGAGTTTCTAGGAACTCACCTTCTTATGACTTGGAAGACACTAGTGATTAAAATCCATTGTGAGTTTAAACAAGTAATGGATTGTCAAGATAAGAAACTAAGAAGAAAAGCCAACAGAACTATGGTTTAATCCATTCACATGGAATAACCTAAAGTTTTCTATTACAAGGACATAAAAGGAAATTTTCGTTAATAAGTCTATTCAATGGACTTAACAAAACTTCCTGTTCCTAGTATTATAGGTTTGAGTTTATCTAAACCTGTGGCTTGTGGTATACCTGGTAATTACTTACTCTATTGCAAGCAACTTACTTCAGTAAGATGCTGAAGCATTTTCTTTCTAATGACAATCTATAGAAGCTTCACAACTTCTTAGGCATAGATTTTATTTATCTAAGGAAAAGTCTCAACTATTCCAGAAAAGATAAAGCCATGAAAGAATTTCTTATATCAACAGTGAGAGGTCTTAGATATGCTTTTGTATGCCTTAGACCAGACACCTGTTGTTGAGTGGGAGTAATGAGTAAGTATCAGATTAATGCAGGAGAAGAACATTGAAAGACAATCAAGTAAATCTTAAGATTAAGAAGAGGAACTATATGTTAGTCTATAAGGGTGTGTTTAAAACTCTTAGACTACACCACATCAGATTTCGAAATTTGCCTTTGTGCTAGAAAATCTTTCTGATAAGATGGTGATTACTCTGGGGTTGGAATAGTGATTTTTGGAGAAGTGTAAAAACCTATCTGAAGTCTCTAGGTCTACCAGAAAGGGACTGAATGTTAAAGTTGCAGGAAAGGTACTTATTCAATCTAAGGAAAGTTCTATACATCTTTGGCACCATTCTAAATTGCCTTAACTACAAGTGTTACTTCCTGAATAACCAAGAAGTAGTTGCCAAAGGTATAGAATCCAGTATCCCAAGAGAGTAGACATATAGAGAGGAATTTCACATTATCAATGATTTTGTGATTAAGGAAGAGTAATGGTGGAGAAAAGGTTGTGTTTTAATTCAACCTTTCGGATCCTATTACGAGGAGTTTACTACTACTACACTTGATTTGTATATCAAGGTGTTGAGATTATTTGAAACGCACTTTTTGTTTTATATTAGTGCAAGTGGGAGTTTGTTGGGTTTTATGCCCTAAATAAAACTCATTTCAATATAATCAGATTTACTTATTAATATAGATCAGAAATAACATTTAATGTTGCATGGTTCACATCATTTATTTCATGATTATATGTACATAATGTATAAATTCATCTGAAACCCTTTTCACATACTTGATCCTGTTTATTGTGTCGTCAACATATTGGAAAGTAAACATGACTATGTGAATAAAGTTTCCTAGATTTATCAGACACAGGGTTTTACTGATATGATAATCTACAACAGAGTTTACTTGCATTTGGAGAAATGCTATGTTCTTTCCAGAGCATTGGTTAAAGTAAAGCTCAGGTTGGATGCATGGAGTATGCATCAGAAGGGACCAATATTGAACTTTGACTTAGATTTATTAAACTTACCGTAATATCTATTCAAGTCAATATCGCCTAGTTGATCCTAGATCAAATGATCTTAATCCTATTATGATTAGGCTCGATCTTGAGAGGCTATTCGTGTTCTTTTATTTGTTAGTTAAGTCTACTTTTAGGTCAGGGTGATACGTAAATTTTGGGAACACGGTAGTGCAATTGAGTGGGAGCGCTAACATAAACATGGAATCTATAGCTTCTATCTGGCGAATAGTAAGTAAAGAATGATCTCCTTCGAGCTTGACCAAACGAAAATAAATGGTGAAGATCTCAGTTCACATAAGCTGAAATATCATTTATACGGGGTTAAGTGTTTTAAGGATTAAATACATTGTAGGGTGTAACGGTAATCTAATCCCTTTACAGTGTAGATCATTCATATAGAGGATCATTGATCAAATTAGGATTATAACAATGGATAACTAATGATGTGTCTATATGGTGGAACATATAGAGCATTCTATATACTGAGAGTGCAATTCTAAGTTCTATGCGTGGATTCAACGAAGAATTAATAAGTCAGTGAATTTAGGTTATAAATTCTTGATCTGCTTATTGGAAGCTCGGTTATATAGACCCATGGTCCCCCCACTAGTTGAGATAATATTGCTTGTAAGACTCATATAATTGGTTTTGATTAATCAATTATAATTCTCAAATTAGACTATGTCTATTTGTGAATTTTTCACTAAGTAAGGGCAAAATTGTAAAGAAAGAGTTTTAGGGGCATATTTGTTAATTATGATACTTTGTTTGGTTCAATTAATAAATATGATAAATGACAATATTATTTAATAATTATTTATAGTTATTAAATAGTTAGAATTGGCATTTAAATGGTTGAATTAGAAAATTGGCGTTTTTGAGAAAATTAGATGCTGAAAAGATAAAACTGCAAAATTGCAAAAGTGAGGCCCAAATCCACATGTATAGGGCCGGCCACTTTTGTAGGGTTTTACCTCTGATATTTTCATTATTTTAATGCCAAATAATTCAAACCTAACCCTAGTGGAATGTTATAAATATATAGTGAAGGCTTCAAGAAATTTACACTAAAATTTCTACTTTTTCTTTCAGAGAAAAACCTGAGCCTTCTCTCTCTATACCTAGCCGCCACCTTCTTCTCTTTCTTCCCTCTTCAATTTCGAAATTACTTAGTGTTAGAGTAGTGCCCACACACAGCAAGTGATACCTCAATCATAGTAAGGAAGATCGTGAAGAAAGACTTTCAACAAGAAGGAGTTTTAGCACTAAAAAATCAGAGAAAGGGATCCAGGTTCAGATATTGATAATGCTCTGCTACAGAAAGGAATCAAGGGCTAGATATATGAACGGAAGGAATCATTATATTTCGCTGCACCCAATGTAAGGTTTACTAAACTTTATATGTGTTTATTTCATCGTTTTAGAAAGTTCATATTTAGGGTGTTAATCAACATACTTGTGAGTAGATCTAAGATCCTGGTAAAATAATATCCAACAGTTTTGACCTTTTATAGCCTCTCTTTTTAGGTCTTTTTCTAATATACAACCCTTCACCACTGAATTCTGGTTTGTCATCAAACTTCTTTTGAATTTCTGTAGCGTTCAATGCAGCCTTCTCTTCTGACATTGTCAATGTGTCCTTACCATAGAGAATTGTATAAACAAAATGTTTATACAATTTTTGTAAGGAACTTATTAGGATAATAACGTGGTCTTCTTCATCTACCTTTACACCTATATTGTTCAGATCAAGAATAATCTTGCTAAAGTCATTAAGGTGTCTTTTAAGTTCTTTGCCATCTTCTCTCCACTTCAAGTTCAACTTATTGGAAAAGGACTTCTTCATGTAGATTGCAGCTATTTTATCCCACAAACCGAGTGTATTTTGTTCATCTGGAAGAACTTCATCTCCAAGATTGAGGAGAATTGCAATGTGTGCCTTTGATTCAATTTCTACCTTCTGCTTCTATTCTTCAATAGCTTGGAGAAATTCTTAATTAATTGCCTTTGAAATCCTTTGATGTACAAACAGTGCTTTCATTATAATTCTCTAGAGACTGAAGTTATTGGTCCCTTTAAACTTGTTGACCTTGTACTTTGTTGTAGCTATTTTTTGAAGTGTTCTTGATTCTTTGAACTTTAATTAAATAGTTCTTGATCACCCTAACTCTACCTCGACTTTGATACCATTTGTTGTGATTAAACAATCACCCTCATTGTGATAAAAAAAAATGGAATTCAAGAACATAAATTTCAGCAAGACAAGAAATAGAAAAATAGAGAAATAATGAGACAAGTTAGAAAGAAGTAGCTCAATTAATTGTGTTGGATCTAGACTAGCAAAAAATCAGCCATCATGGAATTCATCATCTTCATTAATCACTCAAGAATCCAATTACAAATTTAGGTGGCTATATCATTCACCGATGGAGATTAACCTCCTTACAAATTAACCTCCCAATAAGAAGATCATGATCAAACACACATACGTTCAATTTACAACCCTTCGAGAGGAAAGATTCTCAATAGCTACCAATCTCAAAGGAAACTTAAGCTAAAGAACTCTGCAAGAAAATAAACTCTAAAATCTGATCTATCATAGAATACTCGGGTAGTTTATATAGTTTAGGTTATGCTTAACTGATTTAAGCTAAACTAATGAGTGAACAAATGAGAGAATGCCATCTGTCATGAGACTAAGTGACAAGACCATATTTGAATGGATATAGTCCAAATTTATCATTTTAGGCCCGTACGCAGAATTGGATTAGATTAGACAGGCTAATTTGTTAATCTAATGTTTGGGCATGTTAGAAGTTTAGATAACAATCAAGCTAATCTCATCTATATGGGATTATTTATCCCATCCAGCAGGGTGGGATAAATAATCTCATGCATGTGAGATTTTTTTTTTTATCGTTTTTTAATTTTGATTTTATTTATTATTTTAAATTTAATAAGAATTTAAATGAAAGAATTATCACACATTTATTTATAATTTTTTTTATCAAAAACTTATTTATTAAAATTAGTGAAAATATATAATTTTAAAATATTATACATAAATTTTTAAAATTTAAAATATTACTAATAAAACAATAGTTACTTAAATTTATTCTAAGATAAACAATATGACAATAAAATTATATATTATTTTTAAATTATTAGAAAATTTACATAAATATTTTAAAAAATTAATAGTTATATTAAATTAGTGTTTAACATAAATAATTTTATATTATTCAAGTATTTTTATTTTACTATTTTTAATTATTTATTAAATAAAAAATATGATAAACTATAGGATATATTATTTTATTTCATTTTATACTTTAATTATTTTTTATTTTTTGTTGCTGCGAATCATTCATTTTTATTTATTTATTATTATATATTTTAATTTTAATTTAATATTATGTATTTTTATTTTAATTTAAGTTTTTTTTTTTTCTAAAAGGAAAAAAATAAAATAGTCCAGTCTATTTTTAAACCAAACACATAATTATTTTTAGCATAATCTAATGTTGTCCAGTCCAGTCCAATCCAATCCTTTTGAGTCTAATCCTGCGTACCAAACGGACCCTTAGTACTTGTAGGGAAACTTTCATGGGTATGTTACTTTGTCTAAAATTTATTGATGGATGTTGATTTTTACATATTTAATGGTCTTTTTGAATGGATTTATGAGTGTTTGTGTGTTTTGTTGAATTTGTTTAAAAAAAAAATGGATCTAAGCGTTCTTGTAGTAAAAATTCGACAAGTTCAATAGTCACCTGATAAATACTTGATATGAGCATGTTTTAGAGATTAAGAATGAATATTCGATGATGCTAGATAGCACTAGATAGGTGCACGATGGTTTAGTTAATTTTTTGTTGGAATTATTTCACAAATACTTGCAAATTACTAAAAAAATACAAAACTACGGTTTTACGGAATTTTAAATATTTTTACGATTTTTTTATTTTATTTACAGAAAATACGATCTTTTTATGTTGTATTCTTGTTAATTTGTTGTTAATTTTTTGTTATTTGAATGTTATTTAGAAGTTACTTTCATGTAATTTTATTGTTGTTTTCGCGTTGTCTTGTGTAATTATCTCTTTTTTGTTTATAAAGAGTGATACTGTTAACCTCTTATTACAATCTCTTAATCAACCCTCTACCTTAAAACACAAGCAAAAATATTTTTTTTCAAAAAAAAAAAATCAAAAATATTTTTTTTCAAAAAAAAAAAAGAAAAATCAAATGTTCATTATACTTACAATATTATCTGCTTTAAAAAAATTCAAATAGTTTACATTGTTAAAATTATGTTTGAAGTTTTTAAAGTAAATTGAAATGTTAAGAACTTTATAAACTATTCAAAAAATTCCAATATAGTGTAATTTCAAAAGTGAAGGTTGACCAAGATGTCCTAATTATCACTCATTATTTTTTATTGCTTTAAAACAAACTAAGTACTTGATAGTTTACGAAATTGTCCTCATTTGCTGCTTCCCTCGATGATAGTTCAATGTGTGCTGGATAAAAATAAAATAAAAATCAGCACTCAAAATCTAGTATCACACCTCTTGAATTTATCCGGCCTTTAAGGCCCATTAGTGGCCCAAGTCGACACACTAAAGAGCCACATTTTCGTGTAAAGTTTCCTAGGGCTACTACTATACGATACCAGTCACACCCTCGAACTCAAAATAAAAAAAAAAGGAACATCTATAGAGGGCTTAGACTGAGTCTCACCGTATTGGAACACAAAAGCAAATAGAGCATTCAGCCGGTTTGTTGACAGTTCTTTTCATTTGGTCAACATTCAAAAGGGGCAACAAAGCATGGAAAAATGGGTTATAATTGACATCACCAATCACTATTTCCTTCCACTACTATAGAAAGATAATCAAACAAAAACATGTTCTAAATTCTAATTCTTGAATCCAAGCATATGATTATCTCCAAATCCGCCACAAACGATGTTACATGTATTACATGCACTAAACAACATGGGAATGGGATTAGAATTTAGAACCATACAGCTTAAGTATCAAAATCTTAAAAGGGTTGTTCCGTTACACAGAAATTAGTGCAAAACACATGAGAGAAACTCTCAAACTCCTCATTCACTTGCTTTAATACTACCTTAGCAACAGCAGCAACTTACCAAAGTTCCCTCACGCAACATAATACACATATTCCAGCTCAAATAGAAGTGTTTGAAAATGAGACTTAAGTAGATTGACTATGTTTCTTCAGTGCCTTTGAAGCCCGTTAGCCATTAAAAAACCTATGAAACCCATTGAGCCACAAACTTAAGAGCATCAAATGAATTAGGTTGTCTTATCAAACTTCCAGCTGTGTTTTGTTTTACATCAATCAACCATGGAATATGGATCAAGTTCTTCATGCTTGTTAGGTTTCCAAGAATTATAACAAGGAAAATAAAATCCGAAAACAAATCTATATCAGAATCTAACAAAATTAATCATTCTCTACTCCCATTCAATCACACCATATAATGCACTTTCAAAATCCCAATCAAACAAATATAGAAAATAGAAACAAAAGTAAAAATAAACATTAAGACCAAATAATGTGTAGAGCTCAATTTTTTAAAAAGATTTTAGTTTTACAAGTAGAATGGGTTCAGTAATAAGTTGATGAAGAAGCCCAGATATCATAATTTCACAACAAGGATCTTCATAATATTTTTTTTTTCTCTTCTAAATAAAAAAAGAAAAAAAGAAAAAAAATAAAAGTAATTTCTCTTCAAACAACATTCCATAAGTTCATTTTAATCATAATCTTATCTGATTTTTTTGTCATTTTTTTCCGCATAATAATATTAGAAGAAAAAAAGATTGAATCATTGATCATAATCACGATGATCATCATCAAAGGCATAGAGCCGTACAGTGTAGATCGGGACCGTCTGTGGCGAGCTCAACCTCATCCAACGGTGGAAAATTGAGATCAAAGGGAAAGGGCTTTCGAAACGATGAAGAAGCTATATCACCATTAACGTCGTCGATAACCGAAGACGAAGAGTCACAATCGCTATGGCAATCTTCCGGAACAACCGGCGGCGTCCGTGGATACCGCCGCCGGGACGACACTGCCGGATCCACCGTTCCGGTAGACAACGGCGGAGGCCTGGGCCCGCTAAACGATTCCAAGGTCGAGCTCAAGCTGCTTGACGTAGGTCTCTGAAGGTCCACCTGATGATGATGAGGATGATTCTGATGATGATGGTCGTCGAATCCACCGTTGGATCCATACATACGATGATCGGCTAACGGATCGGCGCCTACGCCGGTGGGATGATTCTGGTAACAAAAAGGGGGAGCAAGCGAGTAAGCCGCCGACGGAAAATTTGTCTTGGCTTTAGGTCCACGGAGGGTACGAGCTGCCGCGTCGTATGCACGCGCCGCGTCTTCCGCTGAATCGAAAGTACCAAGCCAGACTCGGGTCTTCTTCCACGGGTCTCTGATCTCGGCTGCGAATCTTCCCCAAGGTCTCTTCCTCACGCCCCTGTACCTAACCTCTTTCAAACCCGATCCGTTGTTGGGATCTACTGCCGGCGTCTCCACCGCTGCTTGAGTCGGCGGAGCAACCCCTCTCCCGGTGGTGGCTCCTCTGCCTCGCCTCATATCTCAAATCCCACCACCCCCACCCCCAAAACAAAACTCCTCCTAAAGAAAAACCTCGGTTTAGACACCGATTTACTCGATCAGAGCCTGATTTTCATGGAAAATTTAGGAAATAGAAAACCCCCAAAAAAGAAAACAAACAAAAAAGTTGAAATTGTTAGCTTTGTGTGGATAAGGAAGACGATGAGGAAGAAGAGAAGAAGTTAGAGAGAGAAAGAAGAGAGATGGGTGGGAGGAGAACTGGATGGCACCCAACACCACCTTCTCCTCTTACACAATAAAAATATTAAGAATTATTATTATTATTTAAAAAAATAATAATAATAATAATAATTTCTGGGTTTCTTTACTTTTTTTTATTAATTTATTTTTTATTTTTGTAATTTTGAGTTTCTCGATATCTCTACCTCTCTTCACTTCTAATCTCTCTCGCCCCCACAAACCGACTCCAAACTCTCGATTGTTGCTCCTTTATCATTCTTTCTTCTTTCTCTCCCTCTCTTTATTTATTTATTTTATTAATTTATTTTGGAAAATGATATGAGGGTGGAAATGACACTGTGGTCCTTACTTTTTTTTATTTTTATTTATTTTTTAAATGGTCAGCTCATAATTATGTGTTTTAGTAAAATTGTTCATATTGATTTCTTTTTTTATTTCTCTTTTCTTTCTTTTTAGGTGTGGTTAGATCTCTTTCACTGCTTTGTGTATGCGTTTCGGTTTGGGTCATCAGCTGAAAGGTACAATTCCATGGCCCCTAATTATGTCTAATACACCAATTATTTTGAGTGCATTAGAATGTATAATGTTTTTTTTTTCTTTCAGAACATCATTATATACGCAATTTTATTTTAATTCTTCTTTCTAGATCAAATCTTTGTTGCATTATCATTTTATAGTATACACAACTGTATTGTTATCTCATACTACTGTATTGTAATTTCCATAAACCGAAATTGTAATCAAATCAGCTACACTATTTATGCTCACCTAGATTAATGTGACATTTTGATTCATTGTCATATAAACATAATTAATTAATTTCTATGCCTATATATGAAGGTGCAAATTACTTTATTTTATTTTTTAAAAATGAAAATTCATTCATCTAAACCAACTTGATCTAAACAATGATAACAACATTAGAAAGAGGATTAGTCTCTGAAAAAATACGACTAGCATATAAACGAAACGCTTTAGTTACAAAGTAAGCAATCCGATTAGCAGATTGTTTGACAAAAAATAAAGAAACATTACTAAAAGAAAATAAAAGGTTTTTACAATCCTCCATGAAACCACCAAAAATGGATTGCAATACATTCAAAATTCGAACAGCTTGCACCAACACCATGTTCGGGTTGTATACCCTAAATAAAACTCATTTCAATATTAATCTTATTTACTGACTAATAAAAATCACAAGTGATTTTATGTTGCTTGGTTGGCATGATTACCTTTATGATTATAAGTTTAATATATATATTCTATCAAATCCTGAACATCTAGTTATTCATGATTATAGTGTTGTCTACATAGTGAAAAATAATCATGATTATGTGCTTCAAACTATTTAGTCTCATTGTACTATACGAGTTCTTAGATTTGTTCATTATCAGCGTACTCGTACGACTAGCCTATACTTACATGTTGGGAATTTGGTAGTGCAATTGAGTGGGAGCGTTAATCATAGATATGAAATCTATAGCTTCTATAACTATTTAGAAGTGAAATGATAGTTTCCTTAGAGCTTGGCTAAACAATATAAATGGAAGAGCTCTTATTTTAGTAATTATAATAGTAAACTGCAATATCATTTATAAGAAACTAAGTATTTTAAGGATAAAATACATCGAAGGGTAAAACAGTAAATTTGTCCCTACTCGACGTAAACTGTCTATGATCATTAATTATTTAGAGTGAAATAATGGTTAATTCATAGTGTATCTATATTTGATATATAGAGTGTTTTGAGAGTAATCTATAGTAGAGTGATAAGGAATTAACAAGCTACAAAATTACTTGGTAAATTTTAGGTCTATTTATTTGGAGCTTGATTACATAAACACATGGTCCCTGTATTATCTGAAATAATACTGCCTTGTAGATTCAATTAATTGATTTAATAAGTCAATTAAAATTATGAAATATGAATATGTCTTATTTGAGAATTTTTACTAAGTTTGGGCAATTTTGGGAAGAAAATAGACAAAAAGATTTGTTTGTTATTTAAGACACTTTGTGGGTTTAATTAATAAAGATATTTAAATAATAATTTTTTTGATAATTATTAAATAAATAAAGTTAATATTTGAATAAAAAGATTAGATAAATGGTATTTTCAGAAAGAAGATAAGATTGCTTTATTTAATGAAATAAAATGGCAAAAGTTAAACCCATTGGGCCCATTAGTGTATTTCGGCCGAGGGTATGGTTTGAGGTCCATTATCATTTTTAAGCCCATTCAATTTAATTCTAGTCCAATAAAGAGCCTATAGGTAGAATATGGTAGATATTTGATTTACAAGTTTATGTATGTGTATGTTGAAAACACTAAAATCCTAGGGGTCCGTTTGGTACGCAGGATTGTATTGGATTGGATTAGAAATGATTGGATTGGATTGGATTGGATTGGACTCGATAGGATTATGTTGAATCCAATAAGGGTTGAGATGCAAAATGGCTCTAAATTTGGAAACTAAGTTAGTAAATGTCCACTTTTTTAAAAAATTAAGAAAATTGCCAAATCTAATAAATTAGTTAATAAAAATTATAAAATATATTTATCACATATTCTTTTTAAAAAATATATATAATAATAAAATTAAGTTACATAATTTTTTTAGTATTGCATATTATTATATTGTAACAAAAATAAATAAATATATTAGATCATTTAAATATATACAACAGTATTACATATATGGTAGTACTGAAAATTAATATACTGTAGTAATAAAATTATATACCACAAAGAAATTATAACAATACTAAATTAATACTCGAAATATATATATCATGCTAACAAAATTATATATACCACCATTAAAATATGAATACATACTAAAAAATTTATTCATAATAAAATAGAAACTAAATATCATATTAAATAAATGATATATTATAGACAACAAAAATCATATACCATACAATAAAACGTATATACCTACAATCAAAAATAAAACAAATAATATAATATTATTTAAAAAAATTATATATATATCATATTAACAAAATTATATATCACCTTTATGTATACTAAAATAAAAATTAAACATGCATTATCTAAATTAAATGATATACTATACAATAAAACTTATATACCATATAACATAAAATATATACCTTACAATAGAAATATATATAATAATAACAACAAATAAAAATTAAAATATATAGGATGCTAATAAAATTATATATCATGTCAACAAAAGTACAATAGAAAATAAAACTTAAATATTATTTTAAAAAATTATATACCGTATAACAAAAAATACATATACCATACAAATATATATACAAAAAATAATAATAATAATAAAAATATAACTTACTAATATATATATATATGTATGTATACTATAATACTAACCAAATTATATACCACAATTAAAATATATATACCATGACCATTGTATATAATAAAATAAAAAGTAATTAAATATTATTTAAAATAAATAATCATACAATCAAAAAATATAAAAATAATAATTAAATATATGTAGCATGGCAATAAAATTATATACATACATTAAAATATTTTTGTTATGCTAATAAAATTATATACCACTATTATACATATCATAATAAAAAATAAATATCATCTAACAATAATAATATACCATACAACAAAATAGAAATATACCGTACAACAAAATCTATATACCAATAACCCAAAACAACTCATAAAAAATTAAAAAAAAATTGACATAACTTTAAAATAAAAAAGATTTTAACAAAATTAATATAGATATACCATAATGTTTAAATAATTTGCTTCTAATTCTAACAAAATAAAAAAAAAAATTAATTTTGAAATGAGGACATTTACTAACATAGTCTTATGATTTAGGGTCATTTGTTATATTTTTTTTAAATGAAGACATAAACTAACATAGTCCTATGATTTGGGGTCATTTACTATAATTTCCCATCCAATAATGTGTTTGGTTATGAGTAGGATTAATTTTTTTTTTTTGCTTTAAAAAAAAAAAAAGAATTTCAAAAACTTAATTAAATAAAATTTATATTTTATTGGTAAAAATATAAAATTAAAAATATATATTTTTTTTTAAGAAAATAACAAATTAAAAAAAAAATTGAAATATAATTTTTCTTTAACTAATTGAATTTTACAATTAATATTATAAAATATACATATATATTTTTTTAAAATGGGTTTATCATTTTATTAATTTTTTTTTATAATCTATACATTAAAATTAAAATATTTATTTTGAAAGGAAAATAATATTAAAATATTTTTATATGCAAGAAAAATGATTATTATCATTTAATAAATTTATTTAAATAATTTAAGAAACCATCCCTTACATGAAAAAAATATAAAAAGCAAGAACCCATCCAAATATGGCATTGATGTTGTTGGGTTTTGGGAGAAGAGGAGTGGCCAATGAGGTTATCCCACTTAATCCCATATATTTTGTTGGGATTATTTATCCCATAAGAGTTGGATTATTTTTTAGTCAAAAGATTATTTTTCCAGTCAACTATTACCACCAAACATTGTATTGAGATAATTTATCTGAATCCTAGTCCCTATCCTACTGGCCAAACAGGCCCTAGGTGAATTAGAAAAAGCTCTCTCTCTCTCTCTCTCTCTCTCTCTCTCTCTCTCTCTCTCTCTCTCTCTCTCTCTCTCTCTCTCTCTCTCTCTCTCTCTCTCTCTCTCTCTCTCTCTCTCTCTCTCTCTCTCTCTCTCTCTCTCTCTCTCTCTCTCTGTTGATGCTAAAAAATAGCCAGCACTAGCTTGCTAGATTGGCAAGATGAATATTGAGTTAAGTAATATAAAGAGACACACAAAATTTATAGTAGTTCACTCCCCATGTCACGATGGTAATGGAGCTATTGTTGGAATTTTATGCCCTAAATAAAATCTATTTTAATATAATCATATTTGTTATCAATAGAAGATTAGAAGTCATTTATGTTTACATGTATTTTTCATGTTTAAGGTTTAATACACAATTTCTATTAAATCCAAAACATATAGTTACAGTGATGTCAACAATTTGGAAGGTAATTGTGATTATATGCTTCAGAAGTTCATGTCCCACGATGTTGGAAATTATTTTACCAGGATCTTAGATCTACTCACAAGTATGTTGATTAACACCCTAAATATGAACTTTCTAAAACGATGAAATAAACACATATAAAGTTTAGTAAACCTTACATTGGGTGCAGCGGAATATAATGACTCCTTCCGTTCAGATATCTAGCCCTTGATTCCTTTACGTAGCGAGCATTATCAATATCTGAACCTGGATCTCTTTCTCTGATTCTTTAGTGCTGAAACTCCTTCTTGCTGAAAGTCTTTCTTCATGATCTTCCTCACTATGATTGAGGTATCACTTGCTGTGTGTGGGCACTACTCTAACACTAAGAATTTCGAAATCTTTAGGAAGAAGAGAAAGAGGGAGTGGTCGGCCAAAGATAGGGAGAGAGAGAGGCTCAGTTTTTTTCTGAATGAAAAAAGTAGAAAATTTAAGTGTAAATTTCCTGAAGCATTCACCATCTATTTATAGCATTCCACTAGGGTTAGGTTTGAATTATTTGGCATTAAAATAATAAAAATATCAGAGGTAAAACCCTACAAAAGTGGCCGGCCCTATACCTGTGGATTTGGGCCTCACTTTTTACAATTTTGCAGTTTTATCTTTTCTGCATCTGATTTTCTCAAAAACGCCAATTTTCTAATTCAACCATTTAAATGCCAGTTCTAACTATTTAATAACTATAAATAATTATTAAATAATATTGTCATTTATCATATTTATCAATTGAACCATACAAAGTATCATAATTAACAAATATGCCCCTAAAACTCTTTCTTTACAATTTCGCCCTTAGTGAAAAATTCACAAATAGACATAGTCTAATTTGAGAATTATAATTGATTAATAAAAACCAATTACACGAGTCTTGCAAGCAATATTATCTCAACTAGTGGGGGGACCATGGGTCTATATAACCGAGCTTCCAATAAGTAGATCAAGAATTTATTACTAAAATTCACTAACTTATTAATTCTATGTTGAATCCACGCATAGAACTTAGAATTGCACTCTCAGTATATAGAATGCTCTATATGTTCCACCATATAGATACATCATTAGTTATCCATTGTTATAATCCTAATTCGATCAATGATCCTCTATATGAATGATCTACACTATAAAGGGATTAAATTACTGTTACACCCTACAATGTATTTAATCCTTAAAACACTTAACCCCGTATAAATGATATTTCAGCTTATGTGAAATGAGATCTCCACCATTTATTTTCGTTTGGTCAAGCTCGAAGGAGATCATCCTTTACTTACTATTCGCCAGATAGAAGCTATAGATTTCATGTTTATGTTAGCGCTCCCACTCAATTGCACTACCGTGTTCCCAAAATGTACGTATCACCCTGACCTAAAAGTAGGCTTAACTGAAAAATCAAAGAACACGAATAGCCTCTTGAGATTGAACCCAATCATAACAGGATTAAGATCATTTGATCTAGGATCAACTAGGCGATATTGACTTGAATAGATATTACGGTAAGTTTAATAAATCTAAGTCAAAGTTCAATATCGGTCCCTTCCGATGCATACTTTATGCATCCAACCTGAGCTTTACTTTAACCAATGCTCTGGAAAGAACATAGCATTTCTCCAAATGCAAGTAAACTCTTGTTGTAGATTATCATATCAGTAAAACCCTATGTCTGATAAATCTAGGAAACTTTATTCACATAGTCATGTTTACTTTCCAATGTGTTGACAGCACAATAAACAGGATCAAGTATGTGAAAAGGATTTCAGATGAATTCATACATTATGTACATATAATCATGAAACAAATCACGTGAACCATGCAACATTAAATGTTATTTCTGATCTATATTAATAAGTAAATCTGATTATATTGAAATGAGTTTTATTTAGGGCATAAAACCCAACACATGACTCATCAGTGCACTGGATTTACACTGACGTGATAGTCAGCAATAAAGCTTACTTACACCTTGGATAACTGTTATGTTCTTTCCAGGACATTGGCAAAGTATGCTAGTATCGGATGTATGGAGTATACATTGGACTGGGACCGATATCGATCTTGGTAAAGATATTATAATCTTACCATTGTATCTTTCTAAGTCAATATCACTGGTTGATCTTAGATCAAAAGATCTTAATCCTGATATGGTTAGGTTCGATCTCAAGAGTGTTATTTATGTTCCTTGATCTGTTCGTTGAAGCTCATACGGGTGAACACATACATCTTGGGGCATGATAGTACAATTGAGTGGAAGGGATAATCATAGATATAGAATCTATAGCTTCTATTTGGACATAGAAGTGAAATAATGATTTCCTTCAAGCAGGGCCGGCCTTGAAACAAAGTGGGCTACAGGGGAAAAAAAAATTGGGCCCTTATGTTAAAAAATGTGGTATTTTTCAAAATAAGTAAAAAAAAAATGTATAATTTTAAAGGAGGAAAAAAAAAATTTGGGCCCCTGGGCTGGGTGGGCCCTAGGCATAGGCCTAGCCCGCCTATGCCCAGGGCCGGGCCTGCCTTCAAGCTTGGCTTAATAGAGATAAATGAAAGAGCTCTTGTTTCAATAATTATATTAGTTTACTGAAATATCATTTATAGGATGCTAAGTGTGTTGAAAATATTTTACCAGGATCTAGATTTACTACCATGTATGTTTCATTAACATCCTAATATGAATTCTAAAACAATGAAATAAACACATATAAAGTTTAGGAAACCTTACATTGGGTGTAGCAGAATATAATGACTCATTCCGTTCAGATCTCTAGCCCTTGATTTCTTTTGGTAGCAGAGCATCACCAAGGTCTGAACCTAGATCTCTTTCTCTCCTTCCTTTGATGCTGAATCTCCTTCTTGTTGTTTGGAATCTCCTACAGTCTTACACACTATGAGTGAGATACCACTTGATGTGTGTGGGCACTACTCTATCACTAATGGCTGAAAAATATTTGTGAAGATAGGCTATAGTGTTTTCGAAATTGAAGAAGAAAGAAGAAGGAAGAGGTCTCATCAAAAGCTAGGTTATTAGCTTTGGAGGCATTAGTTGGATGAAGAGACCATAGCCTTCCTTTTATACTATTCTTCAATAGGGTTAGGGTTGAATTATATGGATTAAAAAAGAATAAAATATTAGGCAAAAATACCTCTTGATCGTACACAATAAGTGGACCAATCTCTAGTTACAATTTTGCCACTTTATTTTAACCACTTATTCTTCTTTTCAATAATACCATATTTTCCAATTCAAACCTATAAATGCCAAAACTATTTATTTAATAATTAAAATAATTATCAAATAATATTGTCATTTATGACATTTATTAATTAGACTCCATAAAGTCTCTTAATTAACAAATAAACCCCAAAAATACTATTTATTCACAATCAAACCATAACATAGTGAAAAATTCATAAACTAGACACAGTCTAATTTTAGAATTATAATTGATTAATTAAAATCAATTAACTGAGTCTTACAAGTAGTATGGTCTCAACTAGTATGGGGACCATGGGCCTATATAAACCGAGCTTCTAATAAGTCGAACTGAATTTACCAAGTAAATTCCCTAACTTATTAATTCCTTATTGAATCCACACTTAGAACTTGGAATTGCACTCTCAGTCATATAGAACGCTCTATATGTTCCATGATATAGATACGTCATTAGTTATCCATTATAATAATACTAATTTGATCAATGACCCTCTAATAGATGATCTACATTGAATAGGCACTAAATTACCGTTACACCTTCAATGTATTTTATCCTTAAAACACTTAGCTCCGTATAAATGATATTTCAGCGAAGTGAAATGAGATCTCCACCATTTATCTCTATTTAGCCAGGCTCGAAGGATATCATCGTTTTGTTGGAAATATTTTACCAGGATCTAGATTTATTACCAAGTATGTTTGATTAACATCCTAATATGAATTCTAAAACAATGAAATAAACACATAAGAGTTTGAGAAAACCTTACACTGGGTGCAGCGGAATATTATGACTCCTTCCATTCAGATATCTAGCCCTTGATTCTTTTCTGTAGCAGAGCATTATCAAGATCTGAATATGGATCTCTTTCTCTCCTTCTTTGATTCTGATTTTCCACAGTCTTACATACTATGATTGAGGTACCACTTGATGTGTGTAGGCACTAGTCTATCACTCAAGGAATTTTCGAAATAGAGAAGAAAAGAGAGAGAAAGTGGCGTGTAGAAAGTTTGCTCTGAAGGAATGAGATGCAAGTGCATAGTTTCCTGAAGCCAACACTTTCTATTTATAGAATGCCCTCTAGGTTTAGGTTAGAATTGTGTGGCGTTAAAATAATGGAAAAATAAAATGGTAAAAGCCTATGCATAGTGGGCGGCCCATATAAGGAAATTGGGCCTCACTTTGCAACTTTCCCATTTTGTTATTTCTCATTTCCATTTTCTCAAAAATGCCAATTTTCCAATTTAACCATTTAAATGCCAATTCTAATTATTTAATAACTTAAGAATAATTATTAAATAATATTGTCATTTAATATATTTATTAATTTAGACATATAAAGTATCTTAATTAATAAATAAACCTAGAATCTCTTTTCTTTACAATTTTGCCCTTGCTTAGTGAAAATTCATAAAGTAGACATAGTCTAACTTTTAGAATTATAAATGATTAATTAAAATCAATTAACTGAGTCTTACAAGCAGTATGGTCTCAACTAGTATGGGGACCATGGGTCTATAAATACCCCCCAAACTCATTAAGGCGGGGGTCGAGAATTCTGGGTTCCATAAGAACTAGAGAGAAAAGACCATCAAGAACATTCTCTGTAATAAATACTCTCATAAATATACAGACTCGTGGACTAAGGCTCATTAATACCCCAACCACGTAAAACTCTCGTGCATTAACTCCTTACAGCTTTCTTAAATATTATTATTATATTGGTTGCCGAAAACCTCGGTCAACAAGATCACTGCCCTCTCTTTTGCAGCAATCTAACTCTGCCTGGCAAGATCGAAGGATGTACTCTTAGTCATCGATCTATCTCAAGAATTCACATCTCTGTAAAACGAATACATCGCAATCAGCAATGCGTGGTTCTTCAAGGAATTAGCGTCTCTACTGAGCAAACACATCACAATCAGTAACGCGTGGCTCTTCAATTAGGCTAGCTTTCCAGACAGCCTCTCTAAGTCTGGCTAACTCAAGATCTTCTCCCAAGTCCACGTGGGGCACGCCAATAATAGGCTCACAAATTCCTAGTCTTTTCTCTCTTGCATAGTACTGGGGACGAAACCCGGTTGTTATTCCTTGGTGGCACCCCCAAGGATTCTTCCTTCAGTTGGAGGCGCCTGTGGAGGGTCCTCCCTTGGAGGTAGGGGCCGATTGCTCAGATCCACTGGGATGTTTATGCCATCCTGGCCAACAGTTGTGGCTAGATTCATGGTGCCTGCTATTATGGTGGAATTGACCAAATCTGTTGTGTTCATGGGAATTCTAGTTATGGCTGGAACATGAACATTAGGATTTGCAATCTCTGGGTCTTGAGGGGAACCGAAAGATGCAGATGCTGTGACTGGGATTCTTCTTGTGTTAACCATCGCTTTTATCGGATATGATATCTGTTGGATATATTTTACCAGGATCTAGATTTACTAACAAGTATGTTTCATTAAGGTTGCGTTTGGTTGGAGGTAATGAAATGGAATGGAATGGAATGGAAACAATTTTCATTCCATTCCTTTGTTTGGTTGCATTTTAAAGTATTGGAATGGCATTCCAATGGAATGCTCTTTCCACCATTATGGTGGAATGGCTATTCCATTTTAAAAAGAAAGGAATGGCCATTCCAATGTAACAAGAAAAAAAATTTAATTATTTTTTTATCAATTTTTTTTATGCATTTTAAATTTTATTCCATTCCATTCCTATTCCTATTCCCATTCCCATTCCTATTCCTATATTTTCATTCCCCCCAACCAAACGCCTCCTAACATCCTAATATGAATTCTAAAACAATGAAATAAACACATATAAAGTTTAGGAAACCTTACATTGGGTGCAGCGAAATATAATGACTCCTTCCGTTCAGATATCTAGCCCTTGATTCCTTTCTGTAGCAGAGCATTATCAATATCTGAACCTGGATCTCTTTCTCTCCTTCTTTTGATGCTGAATCTCCATCTTGTTGGTTGATTTTCCACAGTCTTACACACTATGATTGAGATACCACTTGATGTGTGTGGGCACTACTCTATCACTCAAGGATTTCGAAATTATTGAAGAAGAAAAGAGAAGAAGAGGTTTTGGCTATGGAGAATAGAAAGAGGCTCAAATTTCATCTGACAAAGTTAAGTGTGAATGAGAGCCATCACTATCTATTTATAGGTAACCACCTAGGTTTAAGTTAGAATTATTTGTCATTAAAATAATGAAAAAATAAATGATAAAACCCTATAAGTGTGGCCGGCCATGGGCCTTGGATAATGGGCCTCACTTATGCAATTTTGCTGTTTTATCATTCCTGCATCTTATTTTCTCAAAAGCTCTAATTTTCAAATTCAACCATTTAAATGCCAATTCTAATTATTTAATAACTAAAACTTAATTATTAAATAATATTGTCATTTAATATATTTATTAATCAGACATATAAAGTCTCTTAATTAATAAATAAACCTAGAATCTCTTTTCTTTACAATTTCGCCCTTGCTTAGTGAAAATTCACAAAGTAGACATAGTCTAACTTTAGAATTATAATTGATTAATCAAAATCAATTAACTGAGTCTTACAAGCAGTATGGTCTCAACTAGTATGGGGACCATGGGTCTATATATCCGAGCTTCCAATAAGCAGATCAAGAATTTATATCTTAAATTCACTGACTTATTAATTCTTCGTTGAATCCACGCATAGAACTTAGAATTGCACTCTCAGTATATAGAACGCTCTATATGTTCCACGATATAGACACGTCATTAGTTATCCATTGTTATAATCCTAATGTGATCAATGATCCTCTAATAGATGATCTACATTGAATAGGCACTAAATTACCGTTACACCTTCAATGTATTTTATCCTTAAAACACTTAGCTCCGTATAAATGATATTTCAGCGAAGTGAAATGAGATCTCCACCATTTATCTCTGTTTAACCAAGCTCGAAGGATATCATCGTTTCGCTTCTAAATCCCTATAGAAGTTATAGATTCCATATTTATGTTAGCGCTCCCACTCAATTATACTATCATGTTCCCAAAATGTACGTATCACCCTGACCCAAAAGTAGGCTTAACTTAGAAATCAAAGAACATGTATAAGACTCTTGAGATCGAACCTAAACATATCAGGATTAAGATCATTTGATCTAGGATCAACAGGTGATACTGAATTGAATAGATATTACGGTAAATTTTAATATATCTAATCAAAGTTCAATATCGGTCCCTTCCGATGTATACTCCATACATCCGATGCTAGTAAACTTTGCCAATGTCCTGAAAAGGACATAACACTTATCCAAGGTGTAAGAATACCTATCAATGATTATCATGTCAGTCTAAATCCAGTGAACTGACAAATCAGGGAATAAACTTTCGAACATATAATTAAGATTATATTCCACTGTGTTGACAACACTATAATCATTAACAAATTGATATGTTCTCGACTTAAATAGAATTCATACATTATGTAAATAATCATGAAATAAATCAGGTGAACCATGCAACATTAAATGTTATTTCTGATCCATATTAATAAGTAAATCTGATTATATTGAAATGAGTTTTATTTAGGGCATAAAACCCAACAAACTCCCACTTGCACTAATATAAAACAAAATGTGCATTTCAAATAATCTCAACACATTGATTTACAAATCAAGTGTAGTAGTAGTAAACTCCTCGTAATAGGATCTGAAAGATTGAATTAACCACAACCTCTCCTCCACTATTACTCTTCCTTAATCACAAAATCCTTGATAATGTAAAATTTCTCTCTATATGTCTACTCTCTTGGGATATTGGATTCTATACCTTTGGCAACTACTTTTGGTTATTCAGGAAATAACACTAGTAGTTAAGACAGGTTGGAACGGTGCCACAATTGTATAGAACTTTCCTTAGACTGAATAAGTACCTTTCCTGCAACTTTAACATTCAGTCCCTCTCTGGTAGACCTAGAGATTTCAGATAGGTTTTTACACTTCTCAAAAATCACTACTCCACCCCCAGAGTAATCACCATCTTATCAGCAGACTTTCTAGCACAAAGGCAACTCTCGAAATCTGATGTTGTGTAGTCTAAGAGTTTTAAACACACCCTTATAGACTAACATATAGTTCCTCTTCTTAATCTTAAGATTTACTTGATTGTCTTCCATTGTTCCTCTCCTGGATTAATCTGATACCTACTCATTACTCCCACTCAACAGTAGGTGTCTAGTCTAAGGCATACTAAAGAAAATCTGAGACCTCTCACTGTTGATTTAAGAAATTCTTTCATGGCTTTATCTTTTCTGGAACAGTTGAGACTTTTTCTTAGATAAATAAAATCTATGCCCAGAAGTCGAGAAGCTTCTATAGATTGCCATTAGAAAGAAAATGCTTCAGCATTTTACTAAAGTAGGTTTAGATAAACTCAAACCTATAATACTAGGAAGAGGAAGTTTTTTTAAGTCCATTGAATAGACTTATTAACGAAAATTTCCTTTTATGTCCTTGTAGTAGAAAAATTTAGGTTACTCCATGTGAATGGATTAAACCATAGTTCTATTTGCTTTTCTTCTTAGTTTCTTATCTTGACAATCCATTACTTGTTTAAACTTTCAATGGATTTTAATCACTAGTGTCTTCCAAGTCATAAGAAGGTGAGTTCCTAGAAACTATCCCACTACGACAAGGTACCGTGAATTATGTCTAAGAAAACTAAATGGTATTGACCTCTTCGGTTGTGTCAAAACAACAGAGACAGTGGGATCATCATATGGAATAAGATGATAGAACACTTTTAGAATCAAGAAAAAATATCTCCTTTATTTGCTACTTTATTTTCAGACTTAGTCATTTTTCTTAGAAAAGTTGTATTTGTTTAAACAAACACTTTCTTATCTAATGACTATGGGATGGTCCACCCCTAATCACTTAGAATAGCTAACAAACCATGGTTAACCGTTCTAGCTTTTCTTAAGATTTTGATTAGGTCATCCATGAATCTAGTAATGATTTACATTGAGTACCCAACCATTGCATCATTCTGAAATTGTATTACCATAGAAGGATTTAGGTAACGACTAGTAACTAATCAACAATATGCAAATCGAAATTTCTGGGGAGGTAAGTTTGGATATAATTCAAAAATCAAATTAATGATCTTTGAACTTCATATCTACTAACTATTTCTCCACCCCTATCAGTTCGCAAGATCTTTAACCACTTACCTTAATGGTTTTTACCATTGCTAGAAATTCATGAAATTTTTCAAACATTTCAAATTTCTTTGCATAAGGTATAATCTAGAGTGATCGTTTTAAGAATACAACGAAAAACTCATATCCACCCCGGAATGTACATCCATCTGCGAATGAGATGAACAACTTTCAGTGGATATAGGCATATTAACTCTTTGCAGAGATTGATCTTGTCAAAACCACTATGAACAAGATACAAATGCCATAGATTAAAAAAATTGGTGTGGTTGTGTGTTTTTGATGACTTAGGTTTAGTTACATCAAAGAGTTCTTAGAATAGTGCAAGTGGATCCTGGTCACAGAATACTAAACTCATATTCCATACAGTTTGAAACCATTGATAGAAAATGGTTATTAAACACTTGTGAAAGTGTAACTGTATTGTATCTTGGAATTAGAAATATAAGAAAATTTCTGTTTGGAATCTAAAATTAAAGTCAAAGACTTAAATTAATACCAAATATAATGAGTAATTCTTTCTTGGACAACCACTACTAATACAAACTCTAAGTCAGATTTGCCCATACAAGTTGGAGATTTCTAAGATTGAGGACTTATATCTTTTTAGAATAGAATTTCAGGATTATAATCATATGCGTCATTTAATTTCTGAAGAGAAAAAATTGAATGACATGAAATGATATATAGACCATTCATCCAATGATATGTTATTGAGCTAATTCAAAATGAATAAGCTAAGAGGAATTAGGATAATTTCGTTTATAAATAAGAATCCAACGATGCTTCGATTAGCGAGATTCAAAGTAATCTTATTTATACAATCTTCTTGTTTCATATTGTAAAAATACTAGTCTAAGGTGTCATCAATTGATGAACAGCTAGATGTTGCATATACAATATTTATCTTTCGAGATCTAACACTATTATGTATGTCTAATGGTGAAAATCCATTAGGGATTTATCTCATTAGAGAAACAAACCAAGTTAGACCAACAATGAAGATTCAAAATTAAACTACAATTTAATAACAGAAAATAACATGGTTCAATATAAATTCATACACAATTCAGAAATTATTAAACATATAGCAAGTAGGAATGACAAGTGAAAATACTAAAACGTACAATCCTAAATAATTTCCAAGGTCTTCAACAAACTGATATCAGTGTCCCGTTTAGGCGAGAGTCAAAGCTACCATCCATTGAATAGAGTTGTCAGCTCATCTAAAATGTTAAACATTCTAGCAACCTTTTATTCGATCAAGATTGGAATCCAGCGTTGTCCCGTTTAGGCGAGAGTCAAGGCTATTCTATCTTATGAGCTTCCACCATTGTTTCATATTTTGTAAGTCAAATACAGTCGCCACTATTAGGGTGATCCATACCATATAAAACACTTACAAAGCTACTTATCTTTCGAGATTAAACGGTGCTAACTTGCTAATGAACGTTCCTCCATTAGGGAGGATTACTCACTAAAAAAAAAGCTATGTAAAACCAACAATGGAGATCGAATGTCCTAATAATAAAGCTCATAATTTAAAGTGTATTTCCTTCTAATATTTATTTTAATCTATTTATTTTAAATATATATTTATTTAATTAAAATTTCCAATTTAGAATGAAAAATTCTAAATATAAATTTTAATTTAATATTTATAAATTTTACTTAGATGGATATGAAAATAACATGAATTATTTCCATCTTAGTAAATAATTTCCAATAAATATTTAGAAAAATATTCAATTTAAGTTGTTACAAAATTAATTTAAATTAATTTACAACTCAAATTTAATTTTCTATAAATATACATTGCATTTCGAAAAATTGAAGTATTTAAGAATACTATTTTCGAAAAAATGCTCTAAAATAAAATAAAAATAAATTCTGGAAAAATTATTCTAATTTAATGTTGGCCCAAAATTAATTAATAAAATTAATTTACAACAAAAAATATAATTTTCCTATTTAATTAAATATATAAGAAAAATTTAAAATATTTAAGTATCATGATGAAAATCAACTTAAATATTAATTTTCTATTTAATTAAATACACTAGAAAAATACTTCAAGCAAAAACAGATAATATCTATCTAGATTTTTATTGACTAATTAATTCATTTTCTAATTAAATATATTTTACTTCATTTATTTTAATTAATCATTAAATGAAAAATCATTGATTTAAGTTGGTTCAAAATTAAAATAAATAATTTACAACTTTAATCTATTTTTCAAATAAAATTCGAAATTTCTGCATTTAAGAAATGCAATTTCAAAATTGTAGAAAAAGATTAATAAAATAAAATAAAATATATTTTGAAAATTATTCAAGTTTAAGTTATATGAAATAAGATTTCAAACTTAAAATAATTTTTAATTTTAATTAAATAACATGAAAATAATAATGTTGCCCCTGATTTTGCCCAATATACGTGGACCAACCGGACAGGGACACGTGGATCAAAACATCTTAATGCTTGAATTATTTGCTAAGTCTTTGTGAAATAAGGCAGCATCCAGGATATGCCTCCTGGAGAAGGCATGCGTAGCCCCATATGCTCCGGGAAGCCCAAGTAATATTAAAGCATCTCCGCGAGGTGTCAAGCTTCCCCTGAGCAGTCAATTCGCATTTAATCCTGCATGGGAGGAAACGTGTTGGGACTGCTACACGCAATAAAGTCTGACGGCACAACCCCCAATCTGCAGCTGCGAAGTAATGATCATTTAAGTCTATTGACCCTACACTGTGACGAGTCACATCAGTCAAAAGACAATAAGGACATTCCACATAAAAGCCCTACAACAACTAGGGATTTGACCATGCATTACTTATGGTGTATTCATTGGGAATACCCATCTTTATGGATTTTACAGATACACATGTACAATAATCCTGGGAATTACCCCACCAAAAATTCTATAAATACCTCCTCAAAGCTCATTAAATGGGGTTGGAAAATCTTGGGTTGCATAAGTGCAAGAAGAGTAAATACTCACCAAGAACATTCTCTGTATTTAATACATTCATAAATACACAGACTCGTGGACTAAGGCTCATTAACACCCCAACCACGTAAAAATTCTTCTCTTAATTTCTTACAGTTCTCTAATCTTATAATATTTTATTGGTTACTGAAAACCTCGGTCAACATTTTGGTGCTTTCATTGAGAGCTGAAGAAAGCTTCTGCAAATACACTTTACATTACAAAAATGGTGGAGACTAGAAGCACTCGTCAACCTCGCCCTCTAGAGGATGCTCAAGATCCAAATGAGGAAGACGTATCCTCAAGAGCAGCTGAGGGCTCCAAGGAAGAAGAAGGAATTCCTGATGATGACTATGAGGGAAACCTCGATAAGTATGCCTGCGATTAAGGTAGCTACTCAGAACTGGTGCTTCTAAGGCAAAAAGCTATCGATCACGAAGCTGAGATCGAAGCCTAAAAAGCACAAAACCAAAAAATGCAAGAGGTAATGCTAGCCATGCAGAAAGCCATGGAGGCAACTGGCATCCACGTGCATCCCAAGGCAATGGCTGCTGGACTAGGCAAGGAACCAGAGGAATCCTCGCCTAGCACCCAACAGCAAAAGTCTAGGGAACCTAGCCCCATAAGGTATCCCGCTGTAGGGAACCAAAAGAAAAACCCTACCTCTACCCCTGGGAGAAAGAAAAAGGCGCAGGATCCGCGAAAGGTCCGCTCAGATTTCCCGAAAGGGAAAGGTCCGCTGAGGGGCAAGCTCCAAAAAGGGAGTCTTGGCCCTCAGGATCGAGAGGACCGAAAAAGCGTTTTCATGCACCAGGAGCCTAGAGGTAGAGGAAGAAGAGGACAGAGATGTCCTCCCGTTGATTTGAGAAATCAAATTAATGGGAATCAAGGTGACCTCTGGGATCACCTTGACCAAAAGAAATACGGGCCCGCGGTCTCCACGGGAACGTTAAATTGAAGGAATCATGGCGGAACTCGCCATACTCCGAAAAGATATCGCCCGAGTCTCCCGGAGACAAAAAGGGGACGACTCCGACTCAGACTGTGAGGATCGGGAGCCATGTGCTAAGCACATCCTAGAAGCAGAGCTCCCCAAGAACTTTAAGATGCCCGAAATGGCAGCTTATACCGGGAACTCCGATCCAAGCGACCACTTGTCGCGGTTTAACCGTGTCATGACGGTCATGAGAGTCAGCAATGACGCAAAATGTCTGTGCTTCCCGCTTACTCTAAGCGGGTCCGCGGAGGAATGGTTCAAGAAGCTGGAACCAGGATCCGTGGGCTGTTGGAACAAGCTACAGACCAACTTACGGAGACAGTTTGTCGCCGCAAGAAAGGTCAACCTGGAGGTCAGCGCCTTGACTAACATCAAGCAACTGCCCACAGAGACCTTGAAAAACTACATAAAGAGGTTCCGCGAGGAAGCCTCAAAGACCAAGAAGGTTGATGACGGACAACAACTTGCCCTTTTCCAGGCAGGCATCCGTACAGGGACTCCCTTCTGGAACGAACTACAACAGGAAGGAGCTGCAAGCCTTCAGGACTTTAAGAAGAGAGTCCAAAAGTATATCAACCTTGAAGAGGCCCAAATAGTGGCCTATGGAGGATACTATCCCACCGGGATAGCAGGGTACATGCCCGGAGCATCGCCCTCGGGTACTGTCCCGACCGCGGCTCCACCAATGAGCGGCATACAGTTCTCTGCTACTCCCGTGACAGTCAGGGCCAGGTCTTGGCCCCCGCATCATCCCATTTTGGAAATCCCTCAGGGATAAATGGACCAGCTCCCTCGCACTCCGCTCCAATCGCTAGTTTGGCAGGTCCTTCCCAGGGTTCGAGGAGTAAACGATCCTCCAAAGGCAACACCCGGACGGAGGAGAAACGCCAAAAGAGGGGGTACACTCAGGGACGGAGGGACTTTAGCCTATGTGTAGGCTAAAGCCCTCACTCAAATGTATACATTAAACTTTTCACATATTGATATATACATATATTAATTCACTTTACTCAACTTATTAAAGCCCAATTCACAAAAGCCCTCACTCAATATTTCAATCATAATTCATGGGTCTACTCTTATTCTAATCAAGCCCATTTTAAAAATAGCCCAATACAAATAATAATAAAAATAACACTTTATCTACAAATAAAATAATATTATTTTACATTAACCTACATAAACATAATACATTTACCTTCTCATCTTCTTCTCAATCCCTTCACGCCACAGACAGCGACAAGACAAGAGAGAGAGAGAGAGAGAGAGAGAGAGAGAGAGAGAGAGAGAGAGAGAGAGAGAGAGAGAGAGAGAGAGAGTGAGGTCAAGGCTGAGAGAGAGAGATTGATTGATTTTTAGTGTTTATATATTCTTTTCTTTCTTTGAAAAGGATTATTTTAAACACAATTTTAAAAGATCATTGCAAAACCAAATGGCTAATTACAATAGTAAGTTCTTTTTATCTTTCTTTCAATTTTTTAATTAAATAAATTAAGAGATATTTTTCTTTTCTATGATATTAGTATAAGACAAAGTAACAAGAAGAAGGCAAACCATTTTTTAAATACTTTTTGAGTTTAAGTGGTTAATTTTTTTATGTTATTTGAATGAGTCATTGCCATTTTTTATGTCTATGAAGATTATTATTTCTTGAATCTAGATTTATATGGATATAATATATTATTTTTTTTTTGGGTGTTTAAAAGATTATATAATTTTTCATTGAAAATATAAAAATAAGAAATAACAACTTTTAATAATATTTATTGTCTATTGAGTATATCTTGTGTGTTTTATATTTAGTTGATTCTTTTTTATTTGTTTGCTATCATTATTTTATATTTCATAATTCAAGTAGGATTTTTTAATTCATAATTATAATTATAAATCATAATATTAATCTTTCACATATTTGTTACAAATAGATATGAAGAGGTATTTTAAAAGTATACAAGAGTCTTCAACTTCTATGGGAAAGAGTGATGGAACTGTAAAATCAAGTCGTGTGGATGTTAACACATATCTTGAAGAACTTGAAAGTGACCCCGGGTTGAGAATACCAATTTTAGACCATCCTTCAAAAGTTCGTGATCAAGTTCGACGAGCATATATGCAAAAAGGCCCTTGTCAACCTCATCTCAAGCCATTTCCATCAGAAAAGGTTGGACCTCAATCAAGGGCCTTCAATGTTGCTTGGTATGCAGACTATCAGGATTGGCTTGAATATAGTGTATCAAAGGATGCAGCTTTTTGTTTATATTGCTATCTGTTTAAAGAAGATGTTGGAGGGCAATCAGGTGGTGATGCATTTGTTAGTAAAGGATTCAGAAATTTCAAACTTGCAAAATCAAGGCTTCATACTCATGTTGGAAAACCTTTTAGTGCTCACAATACAGCTAGAAAAATGTGTGAAGCATTAATGAACGAAAAACAACATATTCAAACATTTTTTGTAAAGCAATCGGAGCAAGCTCGTAGTGAGTATCGAACTCGTTTGGAAGCAGTGGTTGATTGCATTCGTTTGCTATTACGACAAGGACTTGCTTTTCGTGGTGATGATGAATCTGAAGACTCGAGTAATCAAGGTAACTTTCTTGCAATTCTAAAATTTCTTTCCGATCATGATGATGACATTAAAGCAGTTTCATTGAGCAATGCTCCTGAGAATTTAAAATTAACATCACCTGATATTCAGAAAGATATTGTACGGGCTGCAGCTTTTGAAACACTAGATGTCATCATTAAAGGAATTGGGGATTCAATGTTTTCTATTTTAGTTGATGAATCTCGTGATGTTTCTATTAAAGAGCAAATGGCTGTTGTATTACGGTATGTAGATAAAGATGGACATGTTATTGAACGTTTTGTGGGGATTGAACATGTGGCCAATACCACAGCTGTGTCACTTAAAGGTGCTATTGATAAATTATTTTCTAGATATGGATTGAGCATATCTAAATTGCGGGGACAAGGTTATGATGGGGCAAGTAATATGCAAGGAGAGTTCAAAGGTCTTAAAACTCTTATTTTGAAAGAGAATCCATCAGCCTTTTATGTTCATTGTTTTGCTCACCAACTTCAACTTGCTCTAGTAGCCGTGGCAAAGAAACATATTCTAGTCGGCTATCTTTTTAGTGTGGTAACTAGGGTGATAAATGTTGTTGGATCTTCTTCCAAGCGTTGTGATATTCTTAGAGAAAAGCAAGATGTTGTTATTTCTGAAGCACTCAAGCGTGGTGAAATTGCAAGTGGAAGAGGGCTAAATCAAGAAACCAATCTTAAGCGTCCAAGTGATACTCGTTGGGATTCACATTATGCTACATTGGTAAGCTTTATTAACTTATTCTCTCCCATAACTGATGTTCTTGGAACAGTAGTAGACGATGCTCGAGAATCTGAACAAAAGTTTGAAGCAAGTAATCTGATGGGTTTGATGTCGACATTTGATTTTATATTTAGTCTACATTTTATGAAAGCATTGTTGGGCATAACAAATGAATTGTCAAAAGCACTACAGAGAAAAGATCAAGATATTGCAAATGCCATGAAATTAGTGGAAATTTGCAAGAAACGATTGCAAGCAATGAGAGACAATGGTTGGGATTCCTTTCTTATTCAAGTCTCAACATTTTGTGCTAAATATAATGTATATGTTCCTACTATGGATGATATATATGTTGTACAAGGTCGATCACGACGTAATGCTCAAGAAATGACAAATTTACATCACTTTCGTGTGGAATTCTTTTATGCTGTTATTGATATGCAACTTCAAGAGCTAAATGAACGTTTCAACGAGGTAAACACTGAATTACTTCTCTCTTTAGCTTCCTTGTGCCCTAGTGATTCATTTGAAGCTTTTGATAAAGAAAGGTTGATCCGATTTGCTGAGTATTACCCTAGAGATTTTTCTACTTTTGAGCTTACCATGCTCGATAATCAACTTGAAACTTACATTCTTGATGTAAGTTCCACTGAGAATTTCTTGGGTTTGAAAAGTATTGGCGATCTCGCTGAAAAAATGGTTGAGACAAAGAAGCATATTATTTATCCTCTAGTGTATCGACTAATTACATTAGCATTGATTCTACCTGTTGTTACTGCTACAGTGGAGAGAGTATTTTCTTCTATGAATATTTTGAAAAGTAGATTGCGTAATCGAATGGGAGATCAATTTATGAATGATTGTTTACTTGTGTACATTGAGAAAGACATCTTCAATAGTCTTGACAATGAAGTCATCATGCAGCGATTTCAAAACATGAAAAGTCGTCGAGGCAGATTGTAATTTTTATTTTATTTTTTTATGACAATGTTTTATTTTATTTTGTTGAAGATGAAAATTTGAAAAGATACATTTATCAGTTATTTTTATTAGTTTTGACTCAATATTTATTCAAGCCCTCACTGAGCCAAATTTCTGGCTTCGTCACTGGGTACACTCCCCAGTACACCCAATACACGGAGTTGACGGACTCCCAAGAGCGTGTGTACTTTGCTACTAGGAAATATACGCACTACCGGAGACCACCTCCCTTGTACAAGGATAGCTCCTGGAGGGACCCCAACAAAAGATGCGAGTACCACAACGACATTGGGCACAGCACCAATGAATGCAAAAATCTCAAGGATGAGATTGAAAACTTGATCCGATTGGGCCACCTCTATGAGTTGATCAAGAATCGGCTGCCTCACCTCAATCCGGGTCAAGCAACAGGGGTTGTACCGCAGGGAGCACCAGGGGGTGCAGCAGGAGTATTGGCTCCAGTTGCTCCTGCAGGGGATGCCCAGAACATCCCCGGTCTGCCACCCAGACCCAATGGGAGAGTGGCCATGATCTCGGGAGGACCCCATATTGGAGGAACCACCCGCAAAGAACTGAAGCGGTACGCGGGGGCCGTAAAACACAATGAGGTCAGGGAGGTTACTCAACTCCCAGCTCAAAGGCCCCGGCTGATGGATCAACCCATCACGTTCACGGAAGAAGACGCCAAGACGGTGCGCTTCCCTCACCATGATTCGTTGGTGATCGAGACCCCCATCGCCAATAAAGTGGTGGCTAGAGTCTTGATTGACAACGGAAGTTCTGTGAATCTACTCTTCAAGGAGGCCTTCACTGCAATAGGCCTGACGGACCGAGACCTCTCACCCAGCGGTTCCCAACTCACAGGGTTTAACGGAACGACGCTTATCCCAATGGGAAAAGTGAGGCTTCCCGTCACTTTGTGCCCGGACACCCCACAAAGCACGTTCAAATACTGCACTTTTGTGGTGGTGGACTGCCCGACCGCCTATAACGCGATCCTCGGCCGACCGGCCCTGGTAGATTTTGGCGCGGTCACATCCATTCGGCACCTGTGCTTAAAGTTCCCTACCCAGGAAGCTGGAATAGGGACGGTGAGAGGAAATCAGAGGGAGGCAAGGCAATGTTACAATGTTGCAACCCACCTGCCCGTACTGATGGTCCAGGAAACCATCGAGCTAAAAATGGCTAAAGAAGATGAGTTGGATCCCCGAGGGGGGTTCGAAAAAATTGTGGAACCCATGGAGGATGCCGAACGAAATATCAGTGTGCGACCTCGACTCCACCAAAGTACTCTGGCTGGGAAAAAGCCTAGATCCAGAGGAAAAAGAAAAAAATAATAAAAAACACTGAAGGGTGCCATTGACATTTTTGCATGGCGCCAAGAGGACATGACCGGCATAAGTCCCCATGTCATCACCCACATCCTCAACGTCAACCCGGACATGCCACCAGTCCAACAAAAGCGACGCCCCCTCGATTCAGTAAAGGCCGAGGCCCTAGAGAAAGAGGTGGACAAGCTTTTGACGAACAACATGATCCGCGACGTATACTATCCGGTATGGCTAGCCCATCCGGTCCTGGTGCCCAAGCCGAACAGGACTTGGCGAGTTTGTATAGATTTCACCGATCTAAACAAAGCTTGTCCGAAGGACTGCTTCCCGCTGCCCAGGATCGACCAGATGGTAGATGCCACTTTCGGATTCAAATTACTATCCTTCATGGACGCCTACGCCGGGTATAACCAAATAAAGATGCACACGGCGGACCAAGAATGCACTAGCTTCAGGACCGATAAGGGGGTATGCTGCTACCTGGTCATGCCTTTCGGACTGAAGAACGTCGGAGCGACCTACCAAAGAATGGTCAACCGGATGTTCAAAGGCCTCCTGGGGGGAAACATGGAGGTATACGTGGACGATATGCTCGTCAAGTCTAAAGCATGAAATAGCCATGCGGACGACTTAGAAGAGTGTTTTGAGGTAGTCCGGAGATACGACATGAAGCTCAACCCAAAGAAATGCACCTTTGGGGTCAAATCAGGAAAGTTCCTAGGCTTCCTCGTCAGCCAGAGGGGGATTGAGGCAAACCCAGAAAAAATCCAAGCTCTCCTGAGCATGCCACCTCCCAAGAAGCATCAAGACGTGCAGAGCCTAACCGGGAAGGTTGCTGCCCTGAGCCGTTTCATCTCCCGGTCTGCAGACAAGTGCATCCCCTTCTTCAACATATTGAAGAAGTGTCAAAAGTTTGAATGGTCGGACAAGTGCGAGGAGGCATTCAAAAAGTTGAAAGAGCATATGGTCAAGCCTCCTATCCTATCAAAACCCGTTCTCGGAGAGGACCTATTCTTATATTTGGCCATCTCCGAGCATGCGGTCAGCGCTGCCCTAGTCCGGGAAGAAGAGAAAACTCAACATCCTGTGTACTATGTTAGCAAGCGCATGATAGGAGCGGAGACGCGGTAGCCCATCATCGAAAAACTGGTTTTCTGCCTCCTGATGGCCTCAAGAAAATTAAGGCCGTATTTCCAAGCGCACCCAATCAAGGTACTAACCAACCACCCACTCCGGCAAGTCCTCCAAAAACTAGAAGCATCCGGAAGGCTCCTCAAATGGGCAATGGAGTTAAGTCAGTTCGACTTACACTACGTTCCACGCATCTCCATAAAAGGCCAAGCCTTGGCAGACTTCATCACCGAATGCAATGAAGCCGAGGCAACCGCGAATGCGCCAACACCATCGATCCCCACATGGAGAGTGTTTGTGGACGAAGTCTCTAATGAAAATGGATCCGGAGCGGGGGTGGCAATGATATCCCCGACCAGACTTCGACTCCAGGCAGCCCTACGGTTTGACTTCTCAGCTTCAAACAATGAGGCCGAATACGAGGCCTTGATAGCAGGGCTGAGACTAGCAAAGGCCGTAGGGGCCAAAAGAGTAGAAGTCTACAGCGACTCCCAGCTGGTCGTAAATCAAATATCGAGAGAGTACCAAACACGTGGCGAGCGAATGGCCGCGTATGTAACAATAGTCCGGGAGCTGCTCCACGAGTTCACGGACTACAAAGTTGAAAGAATCCCCCGAGAAAAGAACGCTCACGCGGATTGTCTGGCTAAGTTAGCTTCAGATAGTGAAATCGAAGGGCTGGGGGTAGTACCAGTGGAACGCTAATAAGATCTATTCCCCAAACCGCGAAGGGCCAGGGACTAGCCAAGCATCAAAGTAAAAGAGGCCATAATAACGGTTGGGCAAGAACCCAGCTGGATGGTCCCCATCATAGAATACATAACGAAAGGTGAGTTGCCCTAAGAAAGGGCACTGTCTCGAAAGATTCAGTATCAGGCTCATCGTTATGTAATGATGGATCTACCGAAGAGGACTCAACATGCCTTATTTAAGGTGTGTATCGGACCCTGAAGCTAGAAAAATCATGCTAGAGGTCCACGAAGGGTTCTGTCGAGATCATACAGGAGGACCCAGTCTCTCAAAGAAAATATTGACACAGGGATACTTCTGGCCAACAATGAAAAAATTTTTTATAGACTACGTCCAAAAGTGTGATTCGTGCCAAAGGTTCGCGGACATACCGAGAGCTCCTCCTAATGAAATAGTAGCAGTAGACTACTTCACCAAATGGACGAAGGCTGAGCCTATGAAGACTATAACTGCTAAAAAAGCACTAGACTTTGTTATTAAAAACATAGTGTGTCGATATGGCTTGCCTCACAAAATAGTCTCTGACAATGGAAAGCAATTTGATTGCGAAGAATTTACTGACTTCTGCAACCAACACGGAGTAGTGAAAAGCTTCTCTGCGGTGGCAAGGCCGCAAACAAACGGACAAGCAGAAGCAGTCAATAAAATCCTAAAGGTTACCCTAAAGAAAAAGCTGCTGGCCTGCAAAAACAACTGGCCTGAAGAGTTGCCAAGAGTGTTATGGGCCTACCGGACGACCCCCAGAACCACGACCGGCCACTCGCCCTTTTCAATGGCGTACGGTTGTGAAGCGATGGTCCCGGTAGAAACGTTATTCCCGTCCCACAGGAGAACGACTTACGATCCAGCTACAAACCAAGCTTTACTTCAAGAAGCTCTGGATCAAGTTGAAGAGCTCCGGGACGAGTCACAAATATGGATGGCAGCTTATCAAAAGAAGGTGACCAAATATTTTAACTCCAAAGTTAAAAACAGAAAATTTCCTATTGGGGATATGGTCTTAAGAAGAGTCTTCCCAGCCACCCAAGAGCCCGGAGTGGGGGCACTTGGGCCAAATTGGGAAGGACCATATGAAATCGAGGACGAAATCGGTTCAGGCACTTATAAGCTAAAAAGGATGGACGGAACCATTGTGCTAAAGGCCTGGAATGCCGATCACCTTAGAAAATATTACCAATAGTCTAAAAATGTAACTTAGGCTTTGTTTAAAGAGTTTGTACCGTCTAAGTGTATACAGCCTCCGCATGTTAAATAAAACTGAGTGCCTTAAAAACAAAGTTTCTATGCCACTCAGGGGGGTACTAAGGTATACCACACGGACAGACAAAAAACAAGCCAAGTAAAACATCCTGACCCAAAGGGCAGGTCAAAAAAAAAGTATGCACAAAAAAGAAAAAAGCATATATATAAACATCCTGGCCCAAAGGGCAGGTCCAAAAGAAAGATATTTGCATCAAATAAGATCATATATATATATATATAAAATCCTAGCCCTAAGGGCAGGTCAAAAAATAATTGTAAATATATACAAAGGGCCCAGGGACAGGCCTTAACTATTGTTTCCCCTTAAATAAAAACAGCTATATAAATAAAATTGTCTTAAATGTAAGAGAGTTGGCTGTAAAAAAAAAAGTGAGATAAGAAAAATCTTGGTTGTAATGGGTCAAATTCACAACGGCCTAGTCAATTCATGGAGGAAGGCGAGGACCAATGTGCGCCTCCAGCATGGCGTCAAGCTTCTTCTTCTTCTCCCGGAATTTAGCAATCATCTCCGCGGGTTTGGGGTAGAAGTCGAGCTTGATGTTCTGGCCATTTGTAGACCAGGCAATGTAAACGCCATCGTCAAAGCGCTTGACGCACCAGCTACAAGAGACAGGAGAAAGGAGCTCATCTTTCTTAGCCTTCCTCAAGGCTTGGTCTTTGAAGTCCTTGAGCTCCTCCAGCTCCACGGCCAAGTTGGCCCTAGACTCCAAGTCCGCCTAGTGAACTTCCTCTAGGGACTTCACCTTGGCAGCCATTTCATCTAAGGCTTCCCTAGCCTCCCGAAGCTCACGTTTGGCCTTGGCAGCAGCCTCGCCCTCCGCCCTCAGCTCCTCCTGGTGCTTGGCCTCCAGCTTGTCCCTCCGAAGGGCCTCATCCCGGATCATTGCCTCCGCTTGTGCCTCCCTCCGCCTGGCCTCTTCCTCGAACTTGGACTTGGCAAGGGCCTCCCGTCGCTCAGCATCCTCCTGGTACGTCCGCCTTTCAGCAGTCAGATCCTGAAGAATCTTCATGACTTCGTCCATGCCCCTAAATTTGGACAAGACGAAGCCATGGTTGATTATGTTCTTGGAAAGGCGGCCGGCCTCGGCAGCAAGCTGGAAAAGGATGCAAGAGTGAGTAAATTCCTTAAGAAAAATAATGAGAAAAAAAGTAAACTACAAAATACTTACCACAGTCAAGGAGTGGCTGAGATCCTGGACTTGAAAGATGGAGTTCAAGGATGCACAAGCAGCGAACCGCTTGGGCGCACACCGGGTTAGATGGGACACAAACTCGCCGGTCATGTCCGCGGCAAAGGGAGCCAAGGTGGGCCCGAGGAAACGATTGAACCAATCCGACAGGGGGTCCAAGTTTAGATCCCACGGATTTTGATAGTTCTGATCGTTAAGGGTATTTTGCATTTCAACTCGCAAAACCCTCCTCAAAGCCTCCACGTCAGCATGCCCCGGGAGTACTCGTCCATGGCGTAGTTATGTTTGGCTATCCGGAGCTCCTGCCTCGCCTCATCTCCAGGAATTGGAGTCAACACTATGTTGGGAGGCACTGTGTATTCCTCCGCCTCGGAAGGGATCCCGGAATCAGGGCCAGGGGTCGGAGTATCAGCTCTCCGCTGCCATTTGGGCACCTCTCGGCAACCATCTTGCCCTTGCGCTTGCGAATCAGAGCAACTTCTTGCTCTTCTTCACTTTCTTCAACTTCCTCAGGAAGAGCCCATTGCTCTTCTTGACCTTCTTTAGCTTCCTCAGGAAGCGCCTCCTCCTCATCCACTAAGTCAATAGTGTCTGGAGGGGCACTGGAAGAAGCTTTCAAGGGAGTGGCCACTTGGGAAGAAGTTAAAGGAAGTGGAGCGTCAGGAGTGTGAGCTCCGGCAAGGGCGGCCAAAATGGCATCCATGGAATTACCTGCTACAACAAAAGAAAAGAGGCAAGTGTCAGAATCTGTGAAAGCAGTAAACACTCAAATAAAGCAATCAAGCTAGTCCTACCCTGACTCTCTAATTCGGCCCTAGCAAAGTTCTGAATCTTAATGCTGGCTGCATCATCCCCGAGATCGCTGTCCGAGGGCCGGAACCAGCTGGAAGAAATATAGGCCGAAGGGTCCAAGGGAACGGGCTCCGGAGGTCCAGAACCCATCCGGGACCGACCTAGGAAATCTCCTAAGTTGGAAAAATAATAATCCTTCATATGGTCTCCCCACCGGGTCGAGGGCATCCTAAACCTACAGAGATGCTCATCGAACCCTACAGGCCTAAGGCTGGCATATTCGCTAACAGAAGGAACGTAATGTACTGCTAAAGGAGACTTACCGGAGCCGGAAGTACTGGCATCGGGAGCCCCTATGTTCGGCACCTGAACCGAAGGCTTTGGCCTGGGATCCCTACTCTCAGCCAAGCTCCCAATGCGAAGGGACCTCCCAGCAATCGCCTGGCTTCTCCTCTCGACCGAGCTCCCAATGCGAAGGGGCCTCCCGGAAGCCGCCTGGGCCTTGGAATAAGCCTTCTCCTGGGCCTTCCGGTAAAGATACTCCTGGTACTTCTTCTCCGCGGGGGCAATAAGCTCATCCCGTAAGGTATTCTCCGTGGCAGGCACCCTCACATTCGGAGAGATAACCTTAGAAAGGTTAGAGTCCTCCACTGATTGGTGCGGCAGGATCAGCTTGGCCTTCCGGCAGTTCTCTGTCGTGACTAAGCCCCCGACGTCGAGATACGCTCGGTCGTAAGTCGCAAAGACCTGGGCCCGCCGAAGAAAGATCTCAGTAGGCGCGATTCGCTCGTAGGGAGGAATCCTGACCCACTCTATGAGAAGCTCCGGGTGCTCCACAGCTCGGAACCCGGAGTAGAAGAAAAAGCGATGGCGATACTCCTTGACATGAGTTTGCCGATTGTAAGGGACCACCCCATCATTTGAAGGGTGGGCCCAGAAACCATAAAAACTGTCTTTAAGTTTGTCCCCCTTTTTGGGGACGGAAACAAGTTCATAAAAATACAAAATCTCCGCCGGACTAGGAGAGCCCCATCCCCGGGCGGAGTAAAAAGTAAACAAGCCTGAAAGCAGGCGGTAAGCTTGGGGAATCAGTTGGTATGGCGCAAGGCCGACAAATACAAGAAAGTTAATAAAATAATCTTGAAGGGGGAGCATGACTCCGGACATCAGGTGCGTCTGGCTCCAAGCCCCAAAGCCGCCGTAGTAATGGTTGGGCGTCTCCGCATCTCGGGGCGGCCGGTGATACGTCCCGGATGTCGAGGGCTTAACTCCAGCCACCTCCACGATGTTCTCCAGCTGGTGGGGGTAAGTTAGAGTGGAGTGAAGCTCGGCCGCCTCCCATCCCGTAGCCCGAGGTTTGTACCCCTCCTGGGCAACGGGACCCATCATGACGTCCTCTAGGGTAGCTAGACGCTTACCCCCCTTCTTGGAAGATTTTGAGCCAGATGCAGACATTTTTGATTCTGAAAAAGAGTTAAAATTCCAGCAATTAGGCCCCATACCAAACCCTAAATCAAAAAAGGGAATGGGGGTCCCCTAACCGTTGGAAAGAGGCCCCCTCCGGACATTTGTCAACAAGAAAGCCTTAGAAGGATTTCCTGGACAAAAGTCGAGTGCAAAGATCTCACAGATGGTGACATCGCGCATGAAAGAAAAAGAAAGAAGGACAGAAAATCGAGAAAAACGAAGTCTTCTCTGTGCCCTTGAAGGCCATCACACGAAGAGTGTATGGTCCTTTACAAAATGTAACAACAGTGCGTGACAAGAGTAACCCTAACCCAGAGAAGGTAAATCTAGACCTATTACGTGAAAAACTCAAAAGAATACATTCCAGAAACTTCAAATACCAAACCCAGAAAAACAAACAGATAGTAAAGCATGCCATAAACACAAACAATAAAGTGAGGGATGCGAGATACTTACAATGAAGTGTTAGAACTGGGGGTTTTATGTTGGTCGAACAAAGAAATATAGACTGACAGTGGTGAATGAAGGTTAGCAGGGAAATTTGTAAAGTGTTCGAAGCTTTTTTCTTGGTCTGAGGATTTTTTCTCTCTGGAAAACTCAAACAAAGTTGGCAAGAAATGGAAAGTAACCAAATGAAGGGAAGGTGGTGGCTTTTATAGGCCAAAGTGCATGAGGAACAGGCGCTATCACCTACTAATCGAATGGCTGGGGAGGCGCACGATTCGAATTCCCAAGAATCAACGGTTGGATTGGTTCGTAATTAAGGCGGTGGAAACGTTTGAGTATCTGTCTGACACCATTAATGCGCCGTATCAATCAATGGGCATGAAACGAATCGACGTCTGCAAAAAGTGAATCGCTGCATTAATGGCGATCATTAAATGCACCTTCACGCGCTCAAAGCTCGTGCCAGGAAACCGAGGAGTCAACCGGAGGCACTTGAACAAGCCTTGTTTTCTTTTTCAAATAAACAAGGCTTGGGGGGTAAATGTGCCCCTGATTTTGCCCAATATACGTGGACCAACCGGACATTGACACGTCGATCAAAACATCTTAATGCTTGAATTATTTGCTAAGTCTTTGTGAAATAAGACAACATCCAGGACATGCCTCCCGGAGAAGGCATGCGGAGCCCCATATGCTTCGGGAAGCCCAAGTAATATTAAAGCATCTCCGCGAGGTGTCAGGCTTCCCCTGAGCAGTCAATTCGCATTTAATGCCGCATGGGAGGAAACGTGTTGGGACTGCTACACGCAATAAAGTCTGATGGCACAACCCCCAATCTGCAGCTGCGAAGTAATGATCATTTAAGTCTATTGACGGCTACACTGTGAAGAGTCACATCAGTCAAAAGACAATAAGGACATTCCACATAAAAGCCCTACATCACCTAGGGATTTGACCATGCATTACTCATGGTATATTCATTGGGAATACCCATCTTTATGGATTTTACAGATACACATGTACAATAATCCTGGGAATTACCCCACCAAAAACACTATAAATACCCCCTCAAAGCTCATTAAATGGGGTCGGAAAATCTTGGGTTGCATAAGTGCAAGAAGAGTAAATACTCACCAAGAACATTCTCTGTATTTAATACATTCATAAATACACAGACTCGTGGACTAAGGCTCATTAATGCCCCAACCACGTAAAAATCCTTCTCTTAATTTCTTACAGTTCTCTAATCTTATAATATTTTATTGGTTGCCGAAAACCTCGGTCAACAAATAATATTTAAGTATCATGATGAAAATCACCTTAAATATTTAAATTTTCAATTTAATTAAATGTATTAAATTCAAGAAATAAATAATTAAGTATAGAGAAGACTTAATTATTAATTCTAATTTAATACTAGGAAAAATATACTTAACTTAGATTGTACCAAAATTAATTATTAAACAATTAATTTCACAATCTATGATATTTTCCTAATTAAATATTAGAAAAAATAACTAGTTCTAGAAATAACTATCTAGAATAATTTCATTTACTAAGTGTTTTTCTAAAATTAACTTTAAAATATTAAATGAAAAATTAAATTTCATATATTTTGGAAGTTAATTATGTTGCTAATTCAATTTTAATTAGGTTAGACTAATATAATTATCCTAAAACAATTATTTAAATAAGGAAAATGGGCCTTCACAATTGGGGTAGTTCATGTGAGGGGGAGCTGGGTTCAGTATGTCGTACCCACTTCTATTGGCCCCCGACTCTCACACAAGGCCCAAAAGAGAGGAATTTAACCTTTAAATAAACAATTGTTATTCATTGAATAAGCCCAAATCTAATTGGGCCTAAATAAATTTACTTATGTCAAAATTTATTTTAGCAACCTAGTCCATTTACTTAGTAAAACTTAAATGGGCTTCCTATATGCATTTAAGCCCAATAGCAAACATATAGGCCCACACAGGTCAAAAGATTTGGATGGGCCCTATCATGTTACTAGGTTTACACAGATGAAAGAAATAGCAAAATTTACATGTTACAAATTATTTATAAGATCTATTGACAATTGGACTATGATTAAAATCAGATCATTGGATATGTCAACAAGTTAATCATAGAAATTTAGATCAAATAAATAATAGGTTTGTAAAAAAAATTTGAATACATAGTAATATAATCAAACAATACTAATAACTGATATGGAATATCTGGAAAGTAAGCTAAATTATCTCAATTTTAAAATTTAAAATAAAATTGAATTTTAAAATAAATATCTTAACTAGAATTCAAATTTAGGTTGTTAGAGAATATTTGAAAAAATTTAAAATTCAACAAACTCCTAAATTTCTTAAATTCTAACAAAAAATCAAAAATATCTAACCAATTTTTCAAATATCAAGTTTATTCAAAATTTAAATTTATTTAAAATTTCTAATAAGATAATATAATATAATATCTTGAATTTTAAATTTAGATATTTCATTATTATATTCTGAGTCTTATAATTTAATAAATTTAAATATTACATAAATAAACTAATTGAAAATAAGATATTTTATATGGTTAGAATATTTAAAAAAAATAAAAATAATAAGTTTGAAAAATTTATGGTTTGAAACCCTAAAATATCTATTCTAATTAAACTAACCAATTTTTCAAATCTTCATGTTATTTTTGCCAAAATATAATTTTATTAAAAAAAAATGTCTAATAAGATAAAATGTTAAACCTAACATATTCCTAATCTTATAATTTTAATTAATAAAATATATTTTGAAAATAAAAAATTTGAAAAAGATATGATATGGTTAGCAAATTTTGAAATTAGTACAAGATTCAGCATCAAAGGAAGGAGAGAAAGAGATCCAGGTTCAGATATTGATAATGCTCTAATACCAATTGTTGGATATATTTTACCAGGATCTAGATCTACTAACAAGTATGTTTCATTAGCATCCTAATATGAATTCTAAAACAATGAAATAAACACATATAAAGTTTAGGAAACCTTACATTGGGTGCAGCGGAATATAATGACTCCTTCCGTTCAAATATCTAGCCCTTGATTCCTTTCTGTAGCAGAGCATCACCAAGATCTGAACCTAGATCTCTTTCTCTCCTTCCTTTGATGCTGAATCTCTTTCTTGTTGTTTAGAATCTCCTACAGTCTTACACACTATGAGTGAGATACCACTTGATGTGTGTGGGCACTACTCTATCACTCAAGGATTTTGAAATTATTGAAGAAGAAAAGAGAAGAAGAGGTTTCGGCTATAGAGAATAGAAAGAGGCTCAAATTTCATTTGACAAAGTTAAGTGTGAATGAGAGCCATCACTATCTATTTATAGGTAACCACCTAGGTTTAAGTTAGAATTATTTGGCATTAAAATAATGAAAAAATAAATGATAAAACCCTATAAGTGTGGCCGGCCATAGGCCTTGGATAATGGGCCTCACTTATGCAATTTTGCTGTTTTATCATTCTTGCATCTTACTTTCTCAAAAACGCCAATTTTCTAATTCAACCATTTAAATGCCAATTCTAATTATTTAATAACTAAAAATTAATTATTAAATAATATTGTCCTTCAATATATTTATTAATTAGACATATAAAGTCACTTAATTAATAAATAAACCTAGAATCTCTTTTCTTTACAATTTCGCCCTTGCTTAGTGAAAATTCACAAAGTAGACATAGTCTAACTTTAGAATTGAAAAACCGTGTTTTTGCAAATGTCAGTTGTATATAAGAAATATAAAAGCTGTAAGCGTTTGTAGCAGCAGAAAGTAATTCTGCTACAGCAAAACAGAACAGGCAGAATATAAAATATTTGCAGAAAAATAAATAACTTGACACAAGAGATTTATATGTGGTATTAGTGTTCTCACGAACACTCCTAGTCCACGGGGCCACGCCCAGAGAATGAAATCAATTAATAAAGTATCAAAATTACAAAGACAATTGACTTAAACAAGTTTAGACTCCCTCTAAAGTATTGCCGCAATCCTTTGTAATCCACTTTATGAATATGACTTCTTGAAACACCTTCAAGCCCGAACTCCCTTCGTCTTTGAAGTGTGAGTGCTTACTTCCTCCCGAAGTAAGGCTTCAATAAGTCTTCTCCCGAAGACCAAGTGCTTACTTCCTCCCGAAGTAAGGCTTTATCAAGTCTTCTCCCGAAGACCAATCTCTTGTTCAGTCAAGTAGTTCTTCACAACCTCTAGGACAGAGTAAGTGTTGGGTTTTGTGCCCTAAATAAAATTCATTTCAATATAATCAGATTTACTTATTAATATAGATCAGAAATAACATTTAATGTTGCATGGTTCACATGATTTATTTCATGATTATATGTACATAATGTATAAATTCATCTGAAACCCTTTTCACATACTTGATCATGTTTATTGTGCCGTCAACACATTGGAAAGTAAACATGACTATGTGAATAAAGATTCCTAGATTTATCAGACATAGGGTTTTACTGATATGATAATCTACAACAGAGTTTACTTGCATTTGGAGAAGTGCTATGTTCTTTCCAGAACATTGGTTAAAGTAGAGCTTAGGTTGGATGCATGGAGTATGCATCGGAAGGGACCGATATTGAACTTTGACTTAGATTTATTAAACTTACCGTAATATCTATTCAAGTCAATATCGCCTAGTTGATCCTAGATCAAATGATCTTAATCCTGTTATGATTAGGCTCAATCTTGAAAGGCTATTCGTGTTCTTTGATTTGTTAGTTAAGCCTACTTTTAGGTCAGGGTGATACGTACATTTTGGGAACACGGTAGTGCAATTGAGTGGGAGCGCTAGCATAAACATGGTCTATCTAGCGAATAGTAAGCAAAGGATGATCTCCTTCGAGCTTGACCAAACAAACATAAATTGTGGAGTACTCATTTCACATAAGCTGAAATATCATTTATACGGGGTCAAGTGTTTTAAGGAATAAATACATTGTAGGGTGTAACGGTAATCTAATCCCTTTACAGTGTAGATCATTCATATAGAGGATCATTGATCAAATTAGGATTATAACAATGGATAACTAATGACGCATCTATATGGTGGAACATATAGAGCATTCTATATACTGAGAGTGCAATTCCAAGTTCTATGCGTGGATTCAACGAAGAATTAATAAGTTAGTGAATTTTAGTGCTAAATTCTTGATCTACTTATTGGAAGCTCGGTTATATAGACCCATGGTCCCCCCACTAGTTGAGATAATATTGCTTGTAAGACTCATGTAATTGGTTTTGATTAATCAATTATAATTCTCAAATTAGACTATGTCTATTTGTGAATTTTTCACTAAGTAAGGGCGAAATTGTAAAGAAAGAGTTTATAGGGGCATATTTGTTAATTATGATACTTTGTATGGTTCAATTAATAAATATGATAAATGACAATATTATTTAATAATTATTTATAGTTATTAAATAGTTAGAATTGGCATTTAAATGGTTGAATTAGAAAATTGGCGTTTTTGAGAAAATCAGATGCAGAAAAGATAAAACTGCAAAATTGTAAAAAGTGAGGCCCAAATCCACTAGTATAGGGCTGACCACTTTTATCGGAAATTTAAATTGATATTTTCATTATTTTCATGCCAAATAATTCAAACCTGACCCTAGTGGAATGCTATAAATAGATACTGAAGGCTTCAGGAAAAACACACTTAAATTTTCTATTTTTTCTTCGGAGAAAAACCTGAGCCTTTCTCTCTCCCTATCTTTAGCTGCCACTTCTTCTTTCTCTTCCCTCTTGAATTTCAAAATACTTAGTGTATGAGTAGTGCCCACACACAGCAAGTGATACCTCAATCATAGTGAGGAAGATCGTGAAGAAAGACTTTCAGCAAAAAGGAGTTTCAGCATCAAAGATTCAGAGAAAGAGATCCAGGTTCAGATATTGATAATGCTCTGCTACAGAAAGGAGTCAAGGGCTAGATATCTGAACGGAAGGAGTCATTATATTCCGCTGCAACCAATGTAAGGTTTCCTAAACTTTATATGTGTTTAATTTATCGTTTTAGAAAGTTCTTATTTAGAATGTTAATAAACATACTTGTGAGTAGATCTAAGATCTTGGTAAAATAATTTCCAACAGTAAGAACAGAAATATACAACTAGAACCTAGATGAACAACTAGGCTCTCACAAAACAAAGAAACACTCTTCTCTCAAAAAGATATATGCAAAAAATGAATAATGGAAGAGTTAATTCGAATGGTTGCTCTCTAGGCTCTATTTATAGAACATAGAAACCTTAGAGACAACCACAAGTTCGAATCTACAGCTGTACAAAAACTTTCCTAAGAAAACAAGGTCTGCTACATCAGATTAGGATGCTGACGCAGCAGATCACACCAGAAACGGGAAACTTGCTATAATCGGGTCCGATCCTCTATCAATGCTTGATTCCTGCCAAAAACAGATTAGATATTCTGATTGTATCAAGATACAATCGAAATCAATAAGGAAAAGGCAATAATTAAAGTTTCTCTAAAAAAGACAACTTTTCAAAAGAGAATTCCCTTCTCTTTTAAGAAGTTTTCAACAAAGGAAAGTTCAGCTAAAAGTGCAACTTTCCAAACAAGGAAAAGAGCAACTACAATCTGAATTTATAAGGCAAGAAATCGAATATGAATGCACAACAATCTTACCATAAAAGGAAAAATTATTTTGACAACTAACTTGCCAAAAAAGGACTTTACAATCTCCCCCTTTGGCACTTTAGATTAACAAAATAATTTTTAACAAAAAGTACCTGCAAGTCAAAGTTAGCAAGAGAAAAATACTACTCCCCCTGAGTAACACAATCGAATAACAAAATACAAGCTAACTTTAAACAATATGTTCACAAGTACTAACCAACCACAACTCCCCCTGGAAAAACGGTCCAGAGTTGGGCAAACAAACTAATTAAAAAATAAATATTTCTCCCCCTTTTTGTTTATCGGAGCGCCAAAGTAAACAAAGAAAGAAAAATAGAAATAAGTTCAATCAAAAGCAAAGAAAAAAACAACAACTTAGTCTCGGTAGAGTTTAACCAAAGAAGTCAATTGCTTGGACATCTCATGCTGAAGTTCTTCCATTTCTGCAAGACGATTCTTCCAGGAGTTCTGCTGCAGCAAAACTTGAACTTGCAGCAGCAGCAGCAGCAGCAGTAGCTCCAGCCTTTGGCCATTTTTGTAACACACCATCAAAGTATTCTGAGGGTTGGAATGTAGGTCCAATGATAGGAGGCTCAAGTGTTTCATGTGATTGGGCCACATTCTTCTGAGAAGATAAAAACTTATAGAATAGATTTGGAAATACAAGTTTAAAGGTTGGCTTTTTACCTCTTCGGAAGGAGACAATCTGGTTCAGAATGTGTGAGGCCAAATCAATTGAAGTTCTAGAGGTGATGCGGTATAAGAATGATGCCACATCTTGAGACACTACGGTCTTGTTGGAGTTAGGAACCCAATTTCTTAGAGCAAACCGCATAAGAGATGCATGAGCAAAAGTGAGATGAGTGATTTGAAGACTCTCTCCTGGTTTCAATTCTGATCGAACACCCGTGAGTTCAGAGAGCATCAACTCACGATCCATGGACATCACTGCATTGGAGACATTCTCGGGCAATCGCAAAGCTTGAGCAATGTCCTTTTCAGAAAAAGAGAACCAATGACCCCTAACATAAACTCTTCGATATAGTCTAGAATTCTCATCAAGAAAATCATCAGTGAGATTAGCATAGAAATCCTAACAATGTTTGCAATGAAACCAATGAAACCATTGAGAGTGTTTTCCCATTGATGAAATTGAATAAACTTTACAATACCATAAACCCGATGAGCATGCAAATCATAGTTCCTCTCACTTTCAAACTTACGGTTTGCATATAAATTCCAGTCACGTTCATTATCACGATAATAAAATCGAGGGCAGTGAGAAAGAGATGAAGGAACATTACCAGAAGAAGGCTCTTCTATAGGCTGCTTGCCTTTGGCAGCAGCAGAAGCCTTTGCTGCAGAAGCAGACTTTGACAGAGGAGGCTTTGGCTCGAGTTCTGTGTCCTCACTGTCTTTCTCTGAATGAAGAGAAATGGATTTATCTGAAGAGACTTCCATTGGATCTTCTTCTTCTGAACTTGAACTTGAAGAAGCCAAGGGAGGATTGGTCTTGAGTTTCTTCTTGGCTGGAGGGACTGCCTTATCACGACTTTGAGAAGCTCGCAGTTCCTTCTCTGCAGAGGCTTGCTGGGCTCGAGTTCGAGTAGAAGGGCCTGTTGGAGTGGAGGCAGGGACTGATGGAGCAGGAGGAGGAACTGCCAATGGTGGAGGCGATTCCTTCGAAGATTCAGACGATGAAGTCCAGGTTTGAAGAGGTCTTACCGATTTGCGAGCCACTTGCTTGGGAGGACATTTTGGCTTCTCGGTTTGAGATTCACACTGGGGAAGCGATGAATCTCCAGGCTTTGCAACAGCAGGAGGATGAACTGAAGCAGCAGGGGGTGCATTGGAAGGAGTTGCAACGGTTTCTTCTAATTTTTTAGTGTGCCCTAGATTCTTGGTTCTCACCATTTTGGATCTGAAAAAGTAGATGAACAGAAACACAAGGAACAAGAAAATAGGTTCGGGTAGGTGGTGAGTTAAATGACAAAGATTGGTTTATATAAACTTGGAAGAAAGACAAGAAAAAGGAAACCAATTTTGAAACTTTAAATGGAAACCGCCAGCCCATGAACAAATAAAAGGAAACCGCCCACTCCTCAACTCCTTTCCCTTTTTTTTTTTCTAAAAAAAAAATAAAAGGAAACTAGAATTACCAACAATATTTCCAAAAATAAATCAATCTTTCAAGAATAAAGATACATTACCATATAAAGATTAATCTTTAATTGGAAACATATCAAAATAAATCAAGAAAGAATAAATGTTGATACTTACCATTTAAGCACAAAATTTCCTTAGCCCATGAAACAAGTCAAACGCCTCCCTCTTTTTTTTATTATTATTTTTTTATTTTAAAATAAAACCGAAAATAAAATACAATGTGTACAATAAATATATGAGATTCGAAACAAGCAATGTAATCAAATATCATTGAAAATTGACAAAATAAAATACATGTTATGCTTTTAAGGAAAATAACTAATTAGTATCTCAGGAACAAATCATACTTAATTGATGTTGAGGAAAAAGATATGCATGTTACTAAAAATTGTGAACCAGGATTATCAATTTAATTTAAAAGAGGAGACTTACAAATTTGAACACACTTGTCAGACATAAGTGTGTGCAGTGAAAATAGGATCATTGTCCTTGGCAAGATTTTTCATTTTCGCCTTTTTCAATTTGATCCCGCAACTGGATGCTATCACACCATACTGAAGGTTGCCCTTTTCTATGGTAGTGCATCCTCATCATAGTTGCTGATTACAATGTTCCAGCTTACTCAAAAGATGGCTTTCACACCTCAGTATGGGTAGCTCTATTCCAGCAAGGGGCCTGACAAAACTGAAACAAAAATTGCTCAACTCTGTATAAGAATATTATTTAATCCTAGACACAAATAAAGAGTAACATGAATCTTTTAACACAACATCACAAAGTATGATAAGAATGAGATCCTAACTAATTATAATCCAAAAGCATAAACATGATTTGTCAAAATACAATGAAAGAATATTAAAAGCTAGAAAAGAATCACATAACAATATTGTACAAAAATATGAACAAGAGAGATTTAAACAATGCAAACTCCCAAAGACTTTCTGAGGGAGTCAAAACGGCTTGCATCTAAGGCCTTTGTGAAAATATCAGCTAATTGTTTTTCAGTATTAACATATTCTAATTGCAACGATTTCTTTTCAACAAGTTCCCTGATAAAGTGATGCCTTATGTCAATGTGCTTTGTTCTAGAATGTTGAACAGGATTTTTGGAAATATTTATGGCACTAGTGTTATCACAAAAAATAGTCAAAACACCCAATTCAAATCCATAATCAATCAACATTTGTTTCAACCATATTAGTTGAGTACAACAACTGCCAGCAGCTATGTACTCAGCTTCGGCAGTGGACAAGGAAATGGAATTTTGTTTCTTGCTATGCCAAGATACTAGATTATTCCCAAGAAAGAAACACCCTCCACTTGTGCTCTTTCGATCATCACCATTGCCTGCCCAATCTGCATCACTAAAACAAGCAAGATTAGAATTAGTATCTTTCGAGTACCAAATTCCATAATCAAGAGTGCTATTAACATATCGAATAATCCTTTTTACAGCTGATACATGAGATTCCATAGGATTACTTTGATATCTAGCAAAAACTGTTAGAAATTATTTTACCAGGATCTTAGATCTACTCACAAGTATGTTTATTAACACCCTAAATATGAACTTTCTAAAACGATGAAATAAACACATATAAAGTTTAGGAAACCTTACATTGGGTGCAGCGGAATAATATGACTCCTTCCGTTGAGATATCAAGCCCTTGATTCCTTTCTGTAGCAGAGCATTATCAATATCTGAACCTGGATCTCTTTCTCTGAATCTTTGATGCTGAAACCTCCTTCTTGCTGAAAGTCTTTCTTCACGATCTTCCTCACTATGATTGAGGTATCACTTGCTGTGTGTGGGCAATATTCATACACTAAGAATTTCGAAATCTCAATGAGGAAGAGAGAGAGAGTGGATTCGGCCAAAGATAGGGAGAGAGAAGGCTCAGTTTTTTCTGAATGAAAAAGTAGAAAATTTAAGTGTAATTTTTCTGAAGCCTTCACTATCTATTTATAGCATTCCACTAGGGTTAGGTTTGAATTATTTGGCATTAAAATAATAAAAATATCAGTTTAAATTTCCTATAAAAGTGGTCAGCCCTATACTAGTGGATTTGGGCCTCACTTTTTGCAATTTTGCAGTTTTATCTTTTCTGCATCTGATTTTCTCAAAAACGCCAATTTTCTAATTCAACCATTTAAATGCCAATTCTAACTATTTAATAACTATAAATAATTATTAAATAATATTGTCATTTATCATATTTATTAATTGAACCATACAAAGTATCATAATTAACAAATATGCCCCTAAAACTCTTTCTTTACAATTTCGCCCTTACTTATTGAAAAATTCACAAATAGACATAGTCTAATTCGAGAATTATAATTGATTAATCAAAACCAATTACATGAGTCTTACAAGCAATATTATCTCAACTAGTGCGGGGACCATGGGTCTATATAACCGAGCTTCCAATAAGTAGATCAAGAATTTAGCACTAAAATTCACTAACTTATTAATTCTTCGTTGAATCCACGCATAGAACTTGGAATTGCACTCTCAGTATATAGAATGCTCTATATGTTCCACCATATAGATGCGTCATTAGTTATCCATTGTTATAATCCTAATTTGATCAATGATCCTCTATATGAATGATCTACACTGTAAAGGGATTAGATTACCGTTACACCCTACAATGTATTTATTCCTTAAAACACTTGACCCCGTATAAATGATATTTCAGCTTATGTGAAATGAGTACTCCACCATTTATGTTCGTTTGGTCAAGCTCGAAGGAGATCATCCTTTGCTTAGTATTCGCCAGATAGAAGCTATAGATTCCATGTTTATGCTAGCGCTCCCACTCAATTGCACTACCGTGTTCCCAAAATGTACGTATCACCCTGACCTAAAAGTAGGCTTAACTAACAAATCAAAGAACACGAATAGCCTTTCAAGATTGAGCCTAATCATAACAGAATTAAGAACATTTGATCTAGGATCAACTAGGCGATATTGACTTGAATAGATATTACGGTAAGTTTAATAAATCTAAGTCAAAGTTCAATATCGGCCCCTTCCAATGCATACTCCATGCATCCAACCTGAGCTTTACTTTAACCAATGCTCTAGAAAGAACATAACACTTCTCCAAATGCAAGTAAACTCTGTTGTAGATTATCATATCAGTAAAACCCTATGTCTGATAAATCTAGGAAACTTTATTCACATAGTCATGTTTACTTTCCAATGTGTTGACGACACAATAAACAGGATCAAGTATGTGAAAAGGGTTTCAGATGAATTTATACATTATGTACATATAATCATGAAATAAATCATGTGAACCATGCAACATTAAATGTTACTTCTCATCTATATTAATAAGTAAATCTGATTATATTGAAATGAGTTTTATTTAGGGCATAAAACCCAACAAACTCCCACTTGCACTAATATAAAACAAAAAAGTGCGTTTCAAATAATCTCAACACCTTGATATACAAATCAAGTGTAGTAGTAGTAAACTCCTCGTAATAGGATCTGAAAGGTTGAATTAACCACAACCTTTTCTCCACCATTACTCTTCCTTTAATCACAAAATCATTGATAATGTGAAATTCCTCTCTATATGTCTACTCTCTTGGGATACTGGATTCTATACCTTTCGCAACTACTTTTGGTTAATCAGGAAATTAACACTAGTAGTTTAGGCAATTTGGAATGGTGCCAAAAATGTATAGAACTTTCCTTAGACTGAATAAGTACCTTTCCTGTAACTTTAACATTCAATCCCTTCCTGGTAGACCTAGAGACTTCAGATAGGTTTTTACACTTCTCCAAAATCACTATTCCACCCCCAGAGTAACCACCATCTTATCAGAAAGATTTTCTAGCACAAAGGCAAATTTTGAAATCTGATGTGGTGTAGTCTAAGAGTTTTAAACACACCCTTATAGACTAACATATAGTTCCTCTTCTTAATCTTAGGATTTACTTGATTGTCTTCCAATGTTCTTTTCCTAGATTAATTTGATACCTACTCATTACTCCCACTCAACAGCAGGTGTCTAGTCTAAGGCATACAAAAGCATATCTGAGACCTCTCACTATTGATATAAGAAATTCTTTCATGGCTTTATCTTTTCTGGAATAGTTGAGACTTTTCCTTAGATAAAAAAAATCTATGCCTAAGAAGTTGTGAAGCTTCTACAGATTGCCATTAGAAAGAAAATGCTTCAGCATCTTACTAAAGTAAGTTGCTTGCATTAGAGTAAGTAATTACCAGGTATACCACAAGCCATAGGTTTAGATAAACTCAAACCTATAATACTAGGAACAGGAAGTTTTGTTAAGTCCATTGAATGGACTTATAAACAAAAATTCCTTTTATGTCCTTGTAATAGAAAACTTTAGGTTATTCCATGTGACTGGATTAAACCATAGTTCTTTTGGCTTTCTTCTTAGTTTCTTATCTTGACAATCCATTACTTGTTTAAACCCACAATATATTTTAATCACTAGTGTCTCCCAAGTCATAAGATGGTGAATTCCTAGAAACTGTCCCACTACGACAAGGTACCGTGAATTATGTCGAAGAAAACTAAATGGTATTAACCTCTTTGGTTGTGACAAGACAACAGAGGCAATGGGATCATCATATGTCAAATAAGATGATAGAACACTTTTGGAATCAAGAATTAAATATCTCCTTTATTTGCTACTTTATTTTCAGACTTAGTCATTATCTTAGAAAAGTAGTATTTATTTGAACAAACACTTTCTTATCTATTGACTATGGGATGGTCCACCCCTAATCACTTAGAATAGCTAACAAACCATGGTTAATAGTTCTAGCTTTTCTTAAGATTTTGATTAGGTCATCCATGAATCTAGTAATGATTTATATTAAGTATACAACCATTACATCATTCTGAAATTGTATTACCATAGAAGGAATTAGGCAACGACTAGTAACTAATCATCAACATGCAACTCGAAATTTCTGGGGAGGTAAGTTTGGATATAATTCAAAAATCAATTTAATGATCTTTGAACTGCATGTCTACTAACTATTTCTCCACCCCTATCAGTTCGCAAGATCTTTAACCACTTACCTTAATGGTTTTAACCATTGCTAGAAATTAATGAAATTTTTTACACATTTCAAATTTCTTGCTAAAAGGTATAATCTAGAGTTATCGTTTTGAGAATACAACGAAAAACTTATATCCACCCTGAAATGTACATCCATCTGCGAATGAGATGAACTACTTTCAGTGGATATAGGCATATTAACTCTTTGCAGAGATTGATCTTGTCAAATCCACTATGAACAAGATACAAATGCCATAGATTAATAAAAAAAAAATGTGGTTCAGTCTTTTGATGACTTAGGTGTAGTTACATCAATGAGTTCATAGAATACGGCAAGTGGATCCTGGTCACAGAATACCTAACTCATATTCCATACAGTTTGAATCCATTAATAGAAGATGGATATTAAACACTTGAGAAAGTGTAACTGTATTGTATTCTGGAATTAGAAATATAAGAAAATTTCTGTTTGGAATCTAAAATTAAAGTCAAAGACTTAAATTTATACCAAATATAATGAGTAATTCTATCTTGGACCAGCACTACTAATACAAACTCTAAGTCAGATTTGTCCACACAAGTAGGAGATTTCTAAGATTGAGGATTTATAACAATTGGGAATAGAATTTCGGGATTATAATCATATGCGTCATTTAATTTCTTAAGAGAAAATATAGAATGACATGAAATGATTTATAGACCATTCATCCAATGATATGTTATTGAGCTAATTTGAAATGAATAAGCTAAGAGGAATTAGGGTAATTTCGTTTAAAATAAGAATACAACGATGCTTCGATTAGCGAAAGTCAAAGTAATCTTATTTATGTAATCTTCTTGTTTCATATCGTAAAAATACTAGTCTAAGGTGTCATCAATTGATGAACAGCTAGATGTCGCATATACAATATTTATCTTTCGAGATCTAACACTATTATGTATGTCTAATAGTGAAAATCCACTAGGGATTTATCTCATTAGATAAACAAGCCAAGTTAGACCAACAATGAAGATTCGAAATTAAACTACAACTTAATAACAGAAAATAACATGTTTCAATATAAATTCATACACAATTCAAAAATTATAAACATATAGCAAGTAGGAATGACAAGTGAAAATACTAAAACTTATAATCCTAAATAATTTCCAAGGTTTTCAACAAACTGATATCAGTGTCCCGTTTAGGCGAGAGTCAAAGCTACCATTCATTAAATAGAGTTGTCAGCTCGTCTAAAATGTTAAACATTCTAGCAACCTTTTATTCGATCAAGATTGGAATTCAATGTTGTCCCGTTTAGGCGAGAGTCAAGGCAATTCTATCTTATGAGCTTCCACCATTGTTTCGCAGTTTGCAAGTCAAGTATGGTCGCCACCATTAGGGTGATCCATACCATACAAAACACTTACAAACTACTTATCATTCGAGATTAAACGGTGCGAAATTGCTAATGAACGTTCCTCCATTAGGGAGGATTACTCACTAAAACAAACGCGGTGTAAAACCCACAATGGAGATCGAATGTCTTTTAATTAAAAGCTCATTATTTAAAAAGAGTTGTATTTTCTTTGATTCTCTTTATTTATTCTATTTATTTTAAATATATATTTATTTAATTAAAATTTCCAATTTAGAATGAAAAATTCTAAATATAAATTTTAATTTAATATTTACAAATTTTACTTAGATGGATATGAAATAATATGAATTATTTCCATCTTAGTAATAATTTCCAATAAATATTTAGAAAAATATTCAATTTAAGTTGTTACAAAATTAATTTAAATTAATTTACAACTCAAATTTAATTTTCTATAAATATATATTGCATTTCAAAAAATTAAAGTATTCAAGGATACAATTTTTAAAAATGCATGTTAAAATAAAAAATTAATCCTGGAAAAATTATTCTAATTTAATGTTGGCCAAAAATTAATTAATAAAATTAATTTACAACAAAAAATATAATTTTTCTATTTAATTAAATATATAAGAAAATTTTCAAATATTTAAGTATGATGATGAAAATCAACTTAAACGTTAATTTTCTATTTAATTAAATACACTAGAAAAATACTTCAAGCAAAAATATCATCTATCTAGATTTTCCTTTGACTAATTAACTCAATTTCTAATAATATACTTTAATTCAATTTATTTTAAATTAATCAATAAATGAAAAAATCATTGATTTCAGTTGATCCAAGAATTAATTAAAATAATTAATTTACAACTTAATCTATTTTTCAAGATAAATTCAAAAACATCTTGCATTATGAAATGCAATTTCAAAAATTGATTAATAAAATAAGGAAAAATATATTTTACTTCATTTATTTTAATTAATCATTAAATGAAAAAATCATTGATTTAAGTTGGTCCAAAATTAAAATAATTAATTTACAACTTTAATCTATTTTTCAAATAAAATTCGAAATTCCAGCATTTAAGAAATGCAATTTCGAAATTTGATTAATAAAATAAAGAAAAATATATTTTGAAAATTATTTAAATTTATTTGAAAAAATAAATTTCAACTAAAAATAATTTTCTATTTAATTAAGTGTCACGAAAAAAAAATATTTAAGTATCATGATGAAAATCAACTTAGATATTTAATTTTCAAATTAATTAAATGTATTAAATTCAAGAAATAAATAATTAAGTGTAGAGAAGGCTTAATTATTAATCTCTAGTTTAATACTAGGAAAAAATAAATTGTACCAAAATTAATTATTTAAAATAATTAATTTCACAATGTATAATATTTTCCTATTTAATATTAGAAATAATAAGTAGTCTAGAAATAACTATCTAGAAAATATCTTATTTAACTAAGTATCTTTTCCACAAAATTTGAAAAAATAATATCTAATTTAAGTTGTATTAGAAAAAATCTAGAACTTAAACATTTTTCAAATTTAAATTTAATTAAATATCAAAAATTAAGTTGTAACCACTTAATTTAAAAATATTCCATTTTAAGTTAATATTCGAAAAGATATTAACTTAAAAAATATATAAAATATTCCATTTTAAGTTAATATTCGAAAATATTTAAAGAATCTTAATAACCAATGCCTAAAATTCCTCAACTTAATTTTGAAATTTTAAATCCAAAAGATATTCAGATTTAAGTTAGTTAGTTGTAGATAACTAAATATCAACTTAAATAGGAATATTTAATAAAAAATTTAAATTAAGCTTCAGAAAGAATCTAGATGGTTATAATTCTATATTTAATTAAATACAAGAAAATACATATAGTTTAGCTTAGAATAAAGAATTCTTTAAACTATAATTTTCTTAAATTAATTTCAAAATAAATGAAATTAATTATGTTGCTAATCAATTTTATTAGGTTAAACTAGTTTAATTAACCTAGTACAATTATTCAAATCAGGCAAATGGGCCTTCACAATTGGGGTGGTTCATGTGAGGGGGTGCTGGGTTCAGTATGTCGTACCCACTACTATGGCTCCCAACTCTCACACAAGGCCCAAAAGAGATGAATTTAACCTTAAAATGAACAACTGTTATTAATTGAATAGGCCCAAAACTAAATGGGCCTAAATAAAATCTATCAAGAACTATGATAATTTATTTAGCAACATCAACCTATATGCATCTATAATGAAATTAAACACATAGGCTCACACAGGCACAATTTGGATGGGTCCTATCATGTTGCTAGGTCATACACAGATGAAAGAAGATTGTAAAATACCTGTTACAAATTATTAACTTGACCAAGGGAGCCATCAGATCATTAGATCTGGCAAAAAGTAACCATGGCTATTTGCAATCAAGTAATAATAGGTTTTGAAAACTTACACACAAGCTAAAACACATACTCCTGCAACAAGGTTATCTGGATAGTTGGATGTAGGATTTATTTAATTTTAAATTAAATAATTAATTTCGAAATTGAATAATTAATTAAAAAAAATTCAAAATTAAATTAAAAAATTTGAATTTAAAATTAAACCTACAATTTTGAAAAATTAGGTTTCACCCAACCTAAATATCATTTCAAAACTTTGCTGACTACTTTTAAAATTTAAATGTTATTTTATAAATAAAAATTAAATAAAAAATTAAAAAAAGATAAATGAATATCTTTTTCAGATTTGAAATGTAATTTAAATAAATAAAATAACAAAATTTAAAAGTTAGCAAAATATCTTATATCTTTTTAAAATTACATGATTATAGTTATCTTATTTTAAATTTAAATAAGGTCAAATTATTTAAAAAAAAGATTTAATTTAAAAATTTAAAATCTGACCTTAAATTTTAAGATAAGATATAATCAAATTTAAAATAAGATAGATTATTAAGCAAATAAGATAGATACTAACTATTTTCAAATTCAAATTACACTAATATCTTGAATTAAATTTAAAAAAATATTAAATTAATTCATAATGATAATTAGAATTGAATTAGGAATAGTAATAGTATAAATCCAGAACTACATAAAAAATCGGAAGTTAATTCCATGAAAAAGCATGAAAAAACGAAGAAAAACGAAAAAATTGCGAGCTGTACGGACAGTTTTCGTGATCGGAGCAAAATTTCAGCACAACTCCGATTTTTTCGAATCTTTAAAAAATCATAACTAATTCAAATTAAATCGAAATTGAGTTCTGTAAAAGATTAACTTGCTTAATTTTTTCCATACTATCCATTTAAAAATAATTCTAGAAACAGATATTCAATTATTTTACGAAAACTCACAAACATCAATCAATCATCAAATAACACTCAATACAACAAGATACCATCCAAAAACAAACAAACAATCCTTTTAAAGTCTAAATTTCTTGCAAGTAAATCAATTACCATGGCTCTGAGGCCATGCTTAGAAATTATTTTACCAGGATCTTAGATCTACTCACAAGTATGTTTATTAACACCCTAAATATGAACTTTCTAAAACGATGAAATAAACACATAAAATTTAGGAAACCTTACATTGGGTGCAGCGGAATAATATGACTCCTTCTGTTCAGATATCTAGCCCTTGATTCCTCTCTTTCTCTGAATCTTTGATGCTGAAACCTCCTTATTGCTGAAAGTCTTTCTTCACGATCTTCCTCACTATGATTGAGGTATCACTTGTTGTGTGTGGGCACTACTCATACACTAAGAATTTTGAAATCTCAATGAGGAAGAGAGAGAGAGTGGATTCGGCCAAAGATAGGAGGAGAGAAGGCTCAGTTTTTTCTGAATGAAAAAGTAGAAAATTTAAGTGTAATTTTTCTGAAGCCTTCACTATCTATTTATAGCATTCCACTAGTGTTAGGTTTGAATTATTTGGCATTAAAATAATGAAAATATCAGTTTAAATTTCCTACAAAAGTGGCCAGCCCTATACTAGTGGATTTGGGCCTCACTTTTTGCAATTTTGCAGTTTTATCTTTTTTGCATCTGATTTTCTCAAAAACGCCAATGTTCTAATTCAACCATTTAAATGCCAATTCTAACTATTTAATAACTATAAATAATTATTAAATAATATTTTCATTTATCATATTTATTAATTGAACCATACAAAGTATCATAATTAACAAATATGCCCCTAAAACTCTTTCTTTACAATTTTGCCCTTACTTAGTGAAAAATTCACAAATAGACATAGTCTAATTTGAGAATTATAATTGATTAATCAAAACCAATTATATGAGTCTTACAAGCAATATTATCTCAACTAGTGCGGGGACCATGGGTCTATATAACCGAGCTTCCAATAAGTAGATCAAGAATTTATTACTAAAATTCACTAACTTATTAATTCTTCGTTGAATCCACGCATAGAACTTAGAATTGCACTCTCAGTATATAGAATGCTCTATATGTTCCACCATATAGACACATCATTAGTTATTCATTGTTATAATCCTAATTTGATCAACGATCCTCTATATGAATGATCTACACTGTAAAGGGATTAGATTACCGTTACACCCTACAATGTATTTAATCCTTAAAACACTTAACCCCGTATAAATGATATTTCAGCTTATGTGAAATGAGATCTCCACCATTTACTTTTCGTTTGGTCAAGCTCGAAGGAGATCATCCTTTACTTACTATTCGTCAGATAGAAGCTATAGATTCCATGTTTATGTTAGCGCTCCCACTCAATGTTGGAAATTACTTTACCAGGATCTTAGATCTACTAACAAGTATGTTTATTAACACCCTAAATATGAACTTTCTAAAACGATGAAATAAACACATATAAAGTTAAAGAAACCTTAGATTGGGTGCAGCGGAATATAATGACTCCTTTCGTTCAGATATCTAGCCCTTGATTCCTTTCTGTAGCAGAGCATTATCAATATCTGAACCTGGATCTCTTTCTCTGAATCCTTGATGCTGAAACTCCTTTGCTGATGATCTTTCTTCACGATCTTCCTCGCTATGATTGAGGTATCACTTGCTGTGTGTGGGCACTACTCATACACAAAGGATTTTGAAATTCAAGAGGGAAGAGAAAGAAGAAGTGGCAGCTAAAGATAGGGAGAGAGAAAGGCTCAGGTTTTTCTCTGAAGGAAAAATAGAAAATTTAAGTGTGTTTTTCCTGAAGCCTTCACTATCTATTTATAGCATTCCACTAGGGTCAGGTTTGAATTATTTGGCATTAAAATAATGAAAATATCAGAGGGAAAAACCCTATAAAAGTGGCCGGCCATGCAAGGTGGATTTGGGCCTCACTTTTTGCAATTTTGCAGTTTTATCTTTTCTGCATCTGATTTTCTCAAAAACGCCAATTTTCTAATTCAACCATTTAAATGCCAATTCTAACTATTTAATAACTATAAATAATTATTAAATAATATTGTCATTTATCATATTTATTAATTGAACCATACAAAGTATCATAATTAACAAATATGCCCCTAAAACTCTTTCTTTACAATTTCGCCCTTACTTAGTGAAAAATTCACAAATAGACATAGTCTAATTCGAGAATTATAATTGATTAATCAAAACCAATTACATGAGTCTTACAAGCAATATTATCTCAACTAGTGCGGGGACCATGGGTCTATATAACCGAGCTTCCAATAAGTAGATCAAGAATTTAGCACTAAAATTCACTAACTTATTAATTCTTCGTTGAATCCACGCATAGAACTTGGAATTGCACTCTCAGTATATAGAATGCTCTATATGTTCCACCATATAGATGCGTCATTATTTATCCATTGTTATAATCCTAATGTGATCAATGATCCTCTATATGAATGATCTACACTGTAAAGGGATTAGATTACCGTTACACCCTACAATGTATTTATTCCTTAAAACACTTGACCCCGTATAAATGATATTTCAGCTTATGTGAAATGAGTACTCCACCATTTATGTTCGTTTGGTCAAGCTCGAAGGAGATCATCCTTTGCTTAGTATTCGCCAGATAGAAGCTATAGATTCCATGTTTATGCTAGCGCTCCCACTCAATTGCACTACCGTGTTCCCAAAATGTACGTATCACCCTGACCTAAAAGTAGGCTTAACTAACAAATCAAAGAACACGAATAGCCTTTCAAGATTGAGCCTAATCATAACAGAATTAAGAACATTTGATCTAGGATCAACTAGGCGATATTGACTTGAATAGATATTACGGTAAGTTTAATAAATCTAACTCAAAGTTCAATATCGGCCCCTTCCAATGCATACTCCATGCATCCAACCTGAGCTTTACTTTAACCAATGCTCTGGAAAGAACATAGCACTTCTCCAAATGCAAGTAAACTTTGTTGTAGATTATCATATCAGTAAAACCCTATGTCTGATAAATCTAGGAAACTTTATTCACATAGTCATGTTTACTTTCCAATGTGTTGACGGCACAATAAACAGGATCAAGTATGTGAAAAGGGTTTCAGATGAATTTATACATTATGTACATATAATCATGAAGTAAATCATGTGAACCATGCAACATTAAATGTTATTTCTGATCTATATTAATAAGTAAATCTGATTATATTGAAATGAGTTTTATTTAGGGCATAAAACCCAACAAACTCCCACTTGCACTAACATAAAACAAAAAGTGCGTTTCAAATAATCTCAACACCTTGATATACAAATCAAGTGTAGTAGTAGTAAACTCCTCGTAATAGGATCTGAAAGGTTGAATTAATCACAACCTTTTCTCCACCATTACTCTTCCTTAATCACAAAATCATTGATAATGTGAAATTCCTCTCTATATGTCTTACTCTCTTGGGATACTGGATTCTATACCTTTGGCAACTACTTTTGGTTAATCAGGAAATTAACACTAGTAGTTTAGGCAATTTGGAATGGTGCCAAAAATGTATAGAACTTTCCTTAGACTGAATAAGTACCTTTCCTGTAACTTTAACATTCAGTCCCTTCCTGGTAGACCTAGAGACTTCAGATAGGTTTTTACACTTCTCCAAAATTACTATTCCACCCCCAGAGTAACCGCCATCTTATCAGAAAGATTTACTAGCACAAAGGCAAATTTCGAAATCTTATATGGTGTAGTCTAAGAGTTTTAAACACACCCTTATAGACTTGTTGGGTTTTATGCCCTAAATAAAACTCATTTCAATATAATCAGATTTACTTATTAATATAGATCAGAAATAACATTTAATGTTGCATGGTTCACATGATTTATTTCATGATTATATGTACATAATGTATAAATTCATCTGAAACCCTTTTCACATACTTGATCCTGTTTATTGTGCCGTCAACACATTGGAAAGTAAACATGACTATGTGAATAAAATTTCCTAGATTTATCAGACACAGGGTTTTACTGATATGATAATCTACAACAAGAGTTTACTTGTATTTGGAGAAATACTATGTTCTTTCCAGAACATTGGTTAAAGTAAAGCTCAGGTTGAATGCATGGAGTATGCATCGGAAGGGACCGATATTGAACTTTGACTTAGATTTAATTAAACTTACCGTAAAATCTATTCAAGTCAATATCGCCAAGTTGATCCTAGATCAAATGTTCTTAATCCTGTTATGATTAGGCTCAATCTTGAAAGGCTATTCGTGTTCTTTGATTTGTTAGTTAAGCCTACTTTTAGGTCAGGGTGATACGTACATTTTGGGAACACGGTAGTGCAATTGAGTGGGAGCGCTAGCATAAACATGGAATCTGTAGCTTCTATCTGGCGAATAGTAAGCAAAGGATGATCTCCTTCGAGCTTGACCAAACGAAAATAAATGGTGGAGATCTCATTTCACATAAGCTGAAATATCATTTATACGGGGTCAAGTGTTTTAAGGATAAAATACATAGTAGGGTGTTACGGTAATTTAATCCCTTTACTATGTAGATCATTCATATAGAGGATAATTGATCACATTAGGATTATAACAATGGATAACTAATGATGTGTCTATATGGTGGAACATATAGAGCATTCTATATACTGAGAGTGCAATTCTAAGTTCTATGCGTGGATTCAACGAAGAATTAATAAGTTAGTGAATTTTAGTGCTAAATTCTTGATCTACTTATTGGAAGCTCGGTTATATAGACCCATGGTCCCCCCACTAGTTGAGATAATATTGCTTGTAAGACTCATGTAATTGGTTTTGATTAATCAATTATAATTCTCAAATTAGACTATGTCTATTTGTGAAATTTTCACTAAGTAAGGGCGAAATTGTAAAGAAAGAGTTTATAGGGGCATATTTGTTAATTATGATACTTTGTATGGTTCAATTAATAAATATGATAAATGACAATATTATTTAATAATTATTTATAGTTATTAAATAGTTAGAATTGGCATTTAAATGGTTGAATTAGGAAATTGGCATTTTTGAGAAAATCAGATACAAAAGGTGTTAAAATTTCAAAATTGCAAAAAGCAAGGCCCAATCCACTAAGTGTATGGCCGGCCACCTATGTAGGTATTTTTAGTTGATTTTTTCATTATTTTAATGCCATATAATTCAAATCTAACCCTAGTGGAATGCTATAAATAGATAGTGAAGGCTTCAGGAAAAACACTTCTTCTGATTTAGAAAAACTGAGCCTCTCTCTCTCCATATCTTTAGCTGCCACTTCTTCTTTCTTCTTCCTTTGAATTTCGAACTACCTTAGTGTATGAGTAGTGCCCACACACATCAAGTGATACCTCAATCATAGTGAGGAAGATCGTGAAGAAAGATCATCAGCAAAGGAGTTTCAGCATCAAAGATTCAGAGAAAGAGATCCAGGTTCAGATATTGATAATGCTCCGCTACAGAAAGGAATCAAGGGCTAGATATCTGAACGGAAGGAGTCATATTATTCCGCTGCAACCAATGTAAGGTTTCTTAAACTTTATATGTGTTTATTTCATCGTTTTAGAAAGTTCATATTTAGGGTGTTAATAAACATACTTGTGAGTCGATCTAAGATCCTGGTAAAATAATTCCAACAAGACTAACATATAGTTCCTCTTCTTAATCTTAAGATTTACTTGATTGTCTTCCAATGTTCTTCTCCTGGATTAATCTGATACCTACTCATTACTCCCACTCAACAGCAGGTGTCTGGTCTAAGGCATACAAAAGCATATCTAAGACCTCTCACTGTTGATATAAGAAATTCTTTCATGGCTTTATCTTTTCTGGAATAGTTAAGACTTTTCCTTAGATAAATAAAATCTATACCTAAGAAGTTGTGAAGCTTCTATAGATTGCCATTAGAAAGAAAATGCTTCAGCATCTTACTAAAGTAAGTTGTCTGCATTAGAGTAAGTAATTACCAGGTATACTTCAAGCCATAGGTTTAGATAAACTCAAACCTATAATACTAGGAACAGGAAGTTTTGTTAAGTCTATTGAATGGACTTATAAACGAAAATTTCCTTTTATGTCCTTGTAATAGAAAACTTTAGGTTACTCCATGTGAATGGATTAAACCATAGTTCTATTGGCTTTCTTCTTAGTTTCTTATCTTGACAATCCATTACTTGTTTAAACTCACAATGGATTTTAATCACTAGTGTCTCCCAAGTCATAAGAAGGTGAGTTCCCAAGAACTCTCCCACTACGACAAGGTACCGTGAATTATGTCGAAGAAAACTAAATGGTATTGATCTCTTCGGTTGTGACAAGACAATAGAGGCAGTGGGATCATCATATGTTATATAAGATGATAGAACACTTTTGGAATCAAGAAAAATATCTCCTTTATTTGCTACTTGTTTTCAGACTTAGTCATTATCTTAGAAAAGTAGTATTTGTTTGAACAAATACTTTCTTATCTATTGACAATGGGATGGTCCACCCCTAATCACTTAGAATAGCTAACAAACCATGGTTAACGGTTCTAGCTTTTCTTAAGATTTTGATTAGGTCATCCATGAATCTAGTAATGATTTACATTAAGTACCCAACCATTACATCATTCTTAAATTGTATTACCATAGAAGGATTTAGGCAACGACTTGTAACTAATCATCAATATGCAACTCAAAATTTCTAGGGAGGTAAGTTTGGATATAATTCAAAAATCAATTTAATGATCTTTGAACTGCATATCTACTAACTATTTCTCCACCCCTATCAGTTCGCAAGATCTTTAACCACTTACCTTAATGGTTTTAACCATTGCTAGAAATTAATGAAATTTTTCAAACATTTCAAATTTCTTGCTAAAAGGTATAATCTAGAGTTATCGTTTTAAGAATACAACAAAAAACTCATATCCACCCCTGAATGTACATCCATCTGCGAATGAGATGAACTACTTTCAGTGGATATAGGCATGTTAACTCTTTGCAGAGATTGATCTTGTCAAAACCACCATGAACAAGATACAAATGCCATAGATTAAAAAAAATGTGGTTGTGTCTTTTGATGACATAGGTTTAGTTACATCAAAGAGTTCTTTGAATACTGCAAGTGGATCCTGGTTAAGAATACCTAACTCATATTCCATACAGTTTTAATCCATTAATAGAAGATGGATATTAAACACTTGAGAAAGTGTAACTGTATTGTATTCTGGAATTAGAAATATAAGAAAATTTCTATTTGGAATCTAAAATTAAAGTCAAAGACTTAAATTTATACCAAATATAATGAGTAATTCTATCTTGGACCAGCACTACTAATACAAACTTTAAGTCAGATTTGCCCATACAAGTAGGAGATTTCTAAGATTGAGGATTTATATCAATTGGGAATAAAATTTTGGGATTATAATCATATGCGTCATTTAATTATTGAGCTAATTCGAAATGAATAAGCTTAGAGGAATTAGGATAATTTCGTTTATAAATAAGAATCCAACGATGCTTCGATTAGCGAAAGACAAAGTAATCTTATTTATGTAATCTTCTTGTTTCATATTGTAAAAATACTAGTCTAAGGTGTCATCAATTGATGAACAGCTAGATGTTTCATATACAATATTTATCTTTCGAGATCTTACACTATTATGTATGTCTAATGGTGAAAATCCATTAGGGATTTATCTCATTAGAAAAACAAACATGTTAGACCAACAATGAAGATTCGAAATTAAACTACAACTTAATAACAGAAAATAACATGGTTCAATATAAATTCATACACAATTCAGAAATTATAAACATATAGCAAGTAGGAATGACCACTGAAAATACTAAAACATACAATCCTAAATAATTTCCAAGGTTTTCAACAAATTGATACAGTGTCCCGGTAGGCGAGAGTCAAAGTATCATTCATTGAATAGAGTTGTCAGCTCATCTAAAATAGAAACCATTCTAGCAACCTTTTATTCGATCAAAATAAGAATCCAACATTGTCCCGGTAGGCGAGAGTCAAGGTTATTCTCATTTTATGAGCTTCCACCATTGTTTCATGTTTCATAAGTTTATCTCTAAGTAGTCACCGTAGGGGAGAGTCTAATAGAGACGAAAACTTACAAAACACTTATCAAATGAGATTTTACGGTGTTAAATGCGTTCAACGAATAACCATCCATAGGGGGAAGAAGTCTGGCGTCTCGAGGTTATATTAAAAACATTTAACTTTTGTAAGACCAACAATGGAGATCGAATATCTTAATAATAATCAAGCTCAATATTTAAAGTGAGTTGTATTTTCTTTGATTCTCTTTATTTAATCTATTTATTTTAAATATATATTTATTTAAAATTTCCAATTTAGAATGAAAAATTCTAAATATAAATTTTAATTTAATATTTATAAATTTTACTTAGATGGATATAAAAATAACATGTATTTCTTCCATCTTAGTAATATGATAACTCTAGAAATTAGAGTTATTTTTCACATTTTTTTTACTAAAAATTTGCTTAGTTCTTAAGTTTTTAATTAATTTAGGAAGTTTTTAATTATTTTTTGAATTTATTAGCTTTTTTGTAATTTTATATGTTTTTATGTGTTTTTATAATTATTTTATTATAATATGTTATGTGGTATTTATTTTTAATTTTATTTTAATTTTCTAATTAATTTTATATATTTTTAGGTGTATTTGGAAGAAAAAGATTGGGATTAAATTGAAGAAATATTGGAGAAATAGAGCCAAAAGTGTAATTTTCAAAAGAAAATCTGATGAGGCCTTTGCAAAGCTCACTTTCGGTCATACTTTTGACCCGATCTGAGCCGTCCGTGCTCTGATCCGACGGCCCAGATGGGCGAGTGCAACTCACCCCCAGGCAGGCGCAAGTGACGCCTGGAATCCTTCTCCCCAGCCTGCACGCGTGGGTCCCGCACGTCAGCCTTCTCAGCCTTCCCAGCCAACCAGCCAGCGCCACGCATGCAGCCGTCAGCTCCAGTCCTCCAACCCGAGCACGCCAAGTGTCCGCCTGCATAAGAAAAAGGAGAAGAAAAAAAATTGAATTGTTATTTTGCTTTTCTCTCAGCCCAAAAAAATTAGAAAATGTCAAAATGCCAATATTTTCTCCCACACATTACACATAAATACCTATTTACTCTTCCCAATTTATTTCACCTAAATAAACATTCCTAATTTATTTTTACCCTATCTTTTCACTATTTTTCCATCCAAACAAATATTTATTTTTTCCAATACTCTTACACATACTCTATTTATCCATTCTCTTCCCAACACTAATTAAATTAATCATTTTATTTATTTTATTTTGATTAATTTAATTCTCTAATTTTGCCTATAAATATGGTGTTGGAAGACCGTTTCAAGACACATCTCTTCACCCTCCTAAACACCTCTTCAACCCAAAACACTTCTCCATTCCACACTCTTCATTTTTACCATTTTCTTTCTACCATTTTTACACTTTGAAGAGCATGTCAAGTATGTTTATCTTTTGTAATTTTTATCTAGTTATGAGCTTCTAATCTTTTTTTCAAGATTATTAAGATGATGATGAAGCAAAATGTAACTAGATAGTGTTTATGTTTGTATGTTGATTTCCCATTTGTGCTATAAAGTTCATGGATTTTTCTATCAAAAATATATCTTTTTCATCTTCAATATCATGTATTTTTGATTGTTAAAGCATATTTCTACTTAGTTCTTCATTATGCAAAAATATAATACTCTTTGATTAAATGTCTTTCATTAAATTGTTTACATCTAATTCTTAGAATATAAGTGTTATATTTTGCCTAAACATAGTTTCTTTGATTTTGTGTAGTTTCATTAAATTGTAACACATTTAATGCTTAGAAAGTATACATTTTATAAGTGAAGAAAAATCCTACCTTTTTGAAAATAACTTGTACTTAAATGAAAAATATATTTTGGAAAATATGGTGAGACTTATTTCAACTATATCTAAAACTTGGGAATCAATATACTTATAAATATTATTGAACTTGCATTTTGTGGATTCTAATATCTTAATAATCTTATTTTACACATCTTATTTGAAAATCATTTTCATACTCACTCATCTTTAATCTTAAGTATTTTAGTTACTTGTCTTTTATTTTATTTTGCAAAACTAAAATCCCATCAAATATTTGGAGCTAGGTTAGAATATTCTTATTTTGTTTGAAATAGTTTCTTTTGATGTTAGTCAACTCCCATGGGTTCGACCTTGCACTTACATGAACACTATATTCCGAAACGATTCGTGCACTTGCGAGTATAAATATTAAAACACTAACTTTTGAGGACAACAAGTTTTTGGCGCCGTTGCCGGGGAGTTGCAAGAAAGAAACGATCTTTCTACAAGGTAAGTAATATTCTTCTACTAGTTATTTTTTTTCTTTTCTCATTTTCATCAAAAAAAAAAGTTGAAAAAAAAATCGAAAAAAAAGAGAAAGTTATATATAATTATACATATATATATTGTTATATATTATATATTATATACTATATATATACATATTTATTGGTAGTTGATGGCATTTTGTGCCTCCTACCTATTTGTTAGTTGAGTGCATTTTTGCCTCCTAACCTTTTTTTTCTTTTAGTAGTTGAGTGCATTTTGTGCCTCCTACATACTTGATAGTTGAATGCATTTTTGCCTCCTATTATATCCCCTCTAGTGATGACATTAGTGCCTCCTAGCTTTTATTTTTGTTTATCATTTTAGTTGATGGCATCTTGTGCCTCCTAAAATCTTATTATTGCTACTAATACTACTACTACTACTACTACTACTACTATTATTATTATAGTTAGTTGATGGCATTTTGTGCCTCCTAACTTTAATATAACTATCTATCATTATTATTGTCATTTTTTTATTGTATTTATTTAGTTGTAATCTTGTTTACTTTGCTTAAAAAAAAAATATTTAAAAACAAAGCTTGTTCTTTCAACATAAGCAATTTTTGCTTAAAGGAAATTTGGCAAAGTTCCCATCCACACTTAATAATTAACCCCGGGGAGTTGTTATTAAGTCGTGAGTAAGTGGAATCAAATAGGCCTGGGAACAAGTCAAACCAAAAAAATTGAAAAATTAAAAATTTACAAAAAAAAAATCATAATCTCTTTGTGTTATAAGTATGCTCTGTGGTTGCGGTTTATAACTGATCTTCCACATCAGAAATTTGTCTTCTTGAGATTATTGTGTGTTATTTGTGTTTCTTTGTGAAATTTGTGACATTGCATGCATCATTGGCAACGTGATTCTAAAAATCGTTTGGTAAAAAGAGTAGTAACTTTAGGTGAAATTGAAAGTGTTTTTGAAAAATTAAGCATAATGGAACAAGAACCTAATATTGCGCAAGAAAAAATACTACTTGAATATTTTTCACCTATTTCATCTAATGCTCCATCATGCATTGTTTTGCCTACTACTAATGCCACTCATTTTGAACTTAAACCTTCAATCATTCAATTGTTGCCTTCTTTTTATGGTTTAGAAAGAGAAGACCCTTACATGCATGTAAAAGATTTCTTGGATATTTGCTCAACTTTTCGTTTTCAAAATTTTTCGGATGAATCGGTTAAGCTTAGGTTGTTTCCTTTTTCTTTAAAAGATAGAGCCAAAGCTTGGTTAAACTCACTTCCAACCGGAACCATAACCACTTGGGAACAACTTTTTAATAAATTTCTTGCCAAATTTTTCCCCATGTCCAAAACTGATAATTTAAGAAGAGAAATCTCCGAATTTTATCAAAAAGATAATGAAGAATTTTATGAATGTTGGGAAAGATTTAAAGATTTATTATTAAAATGTCCCCACCATGGTTTTGAAAAATGGAGACTTGTAAAATATTTTTATGATGGTTTAACCCCTTCAAACCGACAAATGATTCAATCAATGCATACCGGAAAATTTTTTAAATTACAAGGGCAAGAGGCTTTGGAAGCTCTTGAAGAATTGTCTGTTAATTCACAACAATGGAATTATTCTGAGCCTAGGTCTAGAGCAAATAATTCACCTAAAAGAGGAGGGAAATATGAAATTAAAGAAGAAACTGATTTGAGAACATCTTTTGAAAAATTAGCAAGAAAAGTAGAAGCCTTAGTCATAAGTCAAACTATGAATTCTCATGTTCAACCTAAAAAAGATGTTTGTGCTAGTACTTGTCATAATGATCAATCATGTCCTTCTTTTCTTGAAACATTTTCTGAAGAGGCTAATGCATTACATTCATATGGTAAACCAAATGATAGCCCATTTTCAAACACATACAGTCCTAATTGGAGAAACCATCCCAATTTTTCATGGAGACAAAACCAACCACAAATGAACCAAGGAAACCAATTCAACATGCCAAATCCGAATCATGCCCAACCAAGTCAACCTTACCCTCCACAAAGAAAGCCTTCCTTATAAGACACTTTACAACAATTCATGCAATCCACCCAACAAATCATGCAAAATCAGTCTCAATCCATTGCCAAACTTGAGACACAATTGGGTCAACTTGCCAACGCCGTAACTGAGAGAGAAAAAGGGAGATTTCCTAGCCAACCCGTCCCAAATCCTAAAGGCCAATATGAAGTAGGAGTCCCAAGTCATAAAGAAGAAGCCAAGTCTATTTCAACACTTAGGTCCGGAAAACAAATTGCCAAACCCGATTACACACCTCAAGTTGAAAAAGACCAAAGCCAAAGTTCCAACACAAATGACTTGTCAAAAGATAATGATCAAATTCTTCCTTCCATTCCAAAAGCTCCTTTTCCACAAAGATTACTTCCACTTAAAAAAGGCTACCAATATAGTGACATCTTAGAAGTGTTCAAACAAGTAAGTATCAACATCCCATTCTTAGATGCCATTAAACAAATTCCTGCCTACTCCAAATTCTTGAAAGACCTTTGCACTGTTAAAAGAAACACTAATGTTCCAAAAAAGGCGTTTTTAACTGAACAAGTTAGCTCCGTAATTCAATATAAACGCCTTGTGAAATATAAAGATCCTGGTTGTCCAACAATTTCATGCATCATTGGTGATCATTTTATTAACAAAGCTTTACTTGATTTAGGAGCTAGTGTGAATTTATTGCCTTATTCTGTTTATAAGCAACTTGGTCTAGGAGAATTAAAACCAACTTCTATAACACTTCAATTAGCTGATCGTTCTGTGAAAATTCCTAGAGGTATTATAGAAGATGTTTTAATTAAAGTGGATAAGTTCTATTTTCCTGTTGATTTCACTGTTCTCGATACTCAACCTGTTGAAAATGCTCATGCTCAAATACCTATCATTTTAGGTAGACCATTTTTAGCTACATCTAATGCAATTATCAACTGTCGTAATGGTGTATTGAAATTATCTTTTGGAAACATGACTCTTGAATTGAATGTTTTTAATGTTGCTAAATCTGTTGAGTGTGAGGAAATACATGAAGTAAACATGATTAACACGGAAAATATGTTTGAAATGAACATGAATGAATCTTTTGAAACTTATGCAAAAATGTTTGGAATGTGCTTAAATGTTGATGATTTTATTCATGATGTCAATTCTTTGCTTGAGTCTACCCCACTAATGGATACTGAAAAATGGAAAACCAAAATTGAACCATGTATTCCATTAGAGCATGTTGAGTCAACTCCTGAACCACCAAAGTTAGATCTTAAACCTTTGCCCGACACTTTGAAATATGCATTTCTAGGAGAGTCTAACACTTATCCCGTTATCATTGCATCTGATTTAGATGAAAAACAAGAAACAAAGTTGTTAGATATCCTTAGAAAACATAAAAAGGCCATAGGTTGGACCATGGGAGACATTAAGGGAATTAGCCCAGCTGTGTGCATGCATAAAATTCATTTAGAAGAAAATGCTAAGCCCTCCCGAGAAAGTCAAAGAAGATTAAATCCAAACATGAAAGAGGTAGTAAGAGATGATGTAATTAAAATGTTAGATGTAGGGATCATTTACCCTATTTCTGACAGTCCATGGGTTAGTCCTGTTCAAGTTGTTCCAAAAAAGTCTGGGATCACTGTTGTTAAAAATGAACAAAATGAGTTAATCCCTACTAGAGTCCAAACTGGGTGGAGAGTGTGTATAGACTATAGAAAGTTGAACAGTGTCACTAGGAAAGACCACTTCCCATTACCCTTCATTGACCAAATGCTTGAAAGGTTAGCTGGCCATGCTTATTATTGCTTTCTTGATGGGTACTCGGGATATAACCAAATCCCCATTGCCCCTGAAGATCAAGAAAAGACTACCTTTACTTGCCCTTTTGGAACCTTTGCATATCGTCGCATGCCTTTTGGTCTTTGTAATGCTCCTGCAACATTTCAAAGATGTATGATTGCAATATTTTCTGATATGGTTGAAAGAAATCTTGAAGTGTTTATGGATGATTTTTCTGTGTTTGGAAATTCTTTTGATGATTGTTTGCACCATCTTTCTCTTGTTTTAATTCGTCGCAAAGAAATGAATTTAGTTCTTAATTGGGAAAAATGTCATTTCATGGTTAAAAAGGGAATTGTCTTAGGTCATGTGATTTCATCTCAAGGAATAGAAGTTGATAAAGCAAAAGTAGATCTTATTTCAAAACTTCCTCCACCTAAGACAGTAAAAGAAATTAGATCATTCTTAGGCCATGCCGGTTTTTATAGAAGATTCATAAAAGACTTTACCAAAATTTCACGCCCTTTATGTCATTTACTTGGAAAAGAAAATGCTTTTGTCTTTAATAATGATTGCCATGTTGCCTTTGAAAAATTGAAATCCCTTTTAACTAGTGCACCTATTATTCGCCCTCCCGATTGGAATGTTCCTTTTGAAATAATGTGTGATGCTTCTGATTATGCAATTGGTGTTGTTTTAGGACAAAGAATTAACAAGTTACCTCATGTAATATACTATGCTAGCAAAACTTTAAATGAAGCTCAATTGAATTACTCTACAACTGAAAAAGAATTGCTTGTTGTTGTGTTTGCATTAGAGAAGTTTAGGTCTTATTTGTTAGGATCTAAAATAATTGTCTATTCTGATCATGCTGCATTGAAATATCTCTTGTCGAAAAAAGATGCTAAATCTCGTTTAATTCGTTGGATCTTGCTTTTACAAGAATTTGATTTAGAGATACGTGATAAAAAAGGTTCTGAAAATGTTGTAGCTGATCATTTGTCCAGAATTGTTGTTGAAACTAATCATGATTCCACCACTATCATTGAAACTTTTCCTGATGAACAACTCATGCATGTATCTTCTTTTCCTTGGTATGCTGATATTGTCAATTATTTGGTCACTAGTGAAATTCCTTCTCATTGGTCTAAACAAGATAAATCTAAATTTTATGCTGAAGTGAAAAATTTCATGTGGGATGATCCTTATTTGTTTAAATATTGCCCTGATCAAATAATAAGAAGATGCATTCCAAACTGTGATCAATCTAAAATCATATCTTTTTGTCATGATCATGCATGTGGTGGACATTTTAGTGGTAAGAAAACTGCTTTGAAAATTTTACAATGTGGATTTTATTGGCCTACTATTTTTCATGACACTTATATATATTGCAAATCTTGTGAACGTTGTCAAAAATTAGGAAGTGTAACTAGAAGAAACATGATGCCTTTAAATCCTATTCTTATTGTTGAAATATTTGATGTTTGGGGCATTGATTTTATGGGTCCATTTCCTAATTCTTTTGGTAATTTGTACATTCTTGTTGGTGTTGATTATGTGTCTAAATGGGTAGAAGCTATTGCATGTCACACTAATGACCACAAAGTTGTGCTTAAGTTTTTGAAAGAAAACATTTTCTCACGATTTGGTTCACCACGTGCCATCATTAGTGATAATGGTACACACGTTTGTAATAGGCCTTTTGAACATTTAATGAAACAATATGGCATTACACATAAAGTCACTACACCTTATCACCCACAAACTAGTGGTCAAGTTGAAATATCAAATAGGGAGATTAAGCACATCTTAGAGAAAACTGTCAACCCCACTAGGAAAGATTGGTCCCTAAGACTCATTGATGCATTATGGGCATATCGTACTGCATACAAAACGCCCATTGGAATGTCTCCCTATAGACTTGTTTATGGGAAGGCATGCCACTTACCCGTTGAGTTAGAACATAGAGCCTATTGGGCTATTAAGCAACTAAATTTTTCCTTAGACAAAGCGAGTGAGAAAAGAAAGCTTCAATTGAATGAGTTAGAAGAGCTTAGGCATGATGCATATGACTATTCGAAAAAGTATAAGGACCGAATGAAATTTTACCATGACAAAAATATTTTGAGAAAAGATTTTTCTCCCGGTCAAAAAGTCCTTTTATACAATTCTCGTTTGTATCTCTTTCCGGGAAAGTTACGCTCTAGATGGGTAGGTCCATACATTATTCGCACTGTTTTTCCACATGGAGCCATTGAAGTTGAAAATCCTAATAATGGTAATGTATTCAAAGTTAATGGACAAAAATTGAAACCATTTTTAGAATTGAAAAATGTGGAAGTGGATGAAATCCTCCTTGAGGATCCAATTTACCATGATCCTTAATTGCTCTCATCAATTCTTGGTAATATGTATTTTTCTTTATGTTTTAGATTAACTTTTTGTTTTGATTTTTGTTATCTTTTTGTTGCTCTTGACATGCTCCAAGATGAGGTATGACCATTCTAAACTCTCAACTCTTTCACTTTCAATTTATATTTGTATTTTGATACATTGAGGACAATGCATAAATTAAGTTTGGGGTGGTGAGTTCCTATGGTTATTTCTTTCATGTGCTTAAAAATGGTAGAGTATTATTTTTCACTTTTAAAAATTGTTGTTTGGATGCTAAAGTAGTTATATTATATAATTTAAAAAAAATATATATTTATTATTATTTTTCTAGTAAAAAAAAAAAAAAAACCAACCAAAAAAAATATATTTATTTTCTATATATATATTTATGCCTTTATCAAAAAAAAAAAAAAAAAAAAAAAAAAAAACACCCTTTGGTGATATCTTCTTTTTCCTATGATAATACCCTTGATGGAGTTTGATTTTAGTTTATACAAATATGAATCTCTTTTAAGCTTTATTTTTAATTCTTGGGTCAATTTTGCTAAAAAAAAATCAAATTTTGAAAAAGAAATTATTTATCTTGTTATGTGAAATAAATATTTTGTTACAATAATTTTTCCAAAATTCACATAATAATTTGATGAATAGATTTTAGATTTATAACTTAAATTATATTTTCAAAGCAAGATTGACTATTGAATTAATTACATGAGTTTAATTTTTATTCATATTTTATATAAGCTATTTTCAATGTGCAATTTTTGAGGACATTTTTGATATCACCAAAATAAAAAAAAAATGTGTGTTTTTAATTTTTCTTTTGCTTGAGGACTAGCAAAATTTTAAGTTTGGGGTTGTGATAACTCTAGAAATTAGAGTTATTTTTCACATCTTTTTTACTAAAAATTTGCTTAGTTCTTAAGTTTTTAATTAATTTAGGAAGTTTTTAATTATTTTTTGAATTTATTAGCTTTTTTGTAATTTTATATGTTTTTATGTGTTTTTATAATTATTTTATTATAATATGTTATGTGGTATTTATTTTTAATTTTATTTTAATTTTCTAATTAATTTTATATATTTTTAGGTGTATTTGGAAGAAAAAGATTGGGATTAAATTGAAGAAATATTGGAGAAATAGAGCCAAAAGTGTAATTTTCAAAAGAAAATCTGATGAGGCCTTTGCAAAGCTCACTTTCGGTCATAATTTTGACCCGATCTGAGCCGTCCGTGCTCTGATCCGACGGCCCAGATGGGCGAGTGCAACTCACCCCCAGGCAGGCGCAAGTGACGCCTGGAATCCTTCTCCCCAGCCTGCACGCGTGGGTCCCGCACGTCAGCCTTCTCAGCCTTCCCAGCCAACCAGCCAACGCCACGCATGCAGCCGTCAGCTCCAGTCCTCCAACCCGAGCACGCCAAGTGTCCGCCTGCATAAGAAAAAGGAGAAGAAAAAAAATTAAATTGTTATTTTGCTTTTCTCTCAGCCCAAAAAAATTAGAAAATGCCAAAATGCCAATATTTTCTCCCACACATTACACATAAATACCTATTTACTCTTCCCAATTTATTTCACCTAAATAAACATTCCTAATTTATTTTTACCCTATCTTTTCACTATTTTTCCATCCAAACAAATATTTATTTTTTCCAATACTCTTACACATACTATATTTATCCATTCTCTTCCCAACACTAATTAAATTAATCATTTTATTTATTTTATTTTGATTAATTTAATTCTCTAATTTTGCCTATAAATATGGTGTTGGAAGACCGTTTCAAGACACATCTCTTCACCCTCCTAAACACCTCTTCAACCCAAAACACTTCTCCATTCCACACTCTTCATTTTTACCATTTTCTTTCTACCATTTTTACACTTTGAAGAGCATGTCAAGTATGTTTATCTTTTGTAATTTTTATCTAGTTATGAGCTTCTAATCTTTTTTTCAAGATTATTAAGATGATGATGAAGCAAAATGTAACTAGATAGTGTTTATGTTTGTATGTTGATTTCCCATTTGTGCTATAAAGTTCATGGATTTTTCTATAAAAAATATGTCTTTTTCATCTTCAATATCATGTATTTTTGATTGTTAAAGCATATTTCTACTTAGTTCTTCATTATGCAAAAATATAATACTCTTTGATTAAATGTCTTTCATTAAATTGTTTACATCTAATTCTTAGAATATAAGTGTTATATTTTGCCTAAACATAGTTTCTTTGATTTTGTGTAGTTTCATTAAATTGTAACACATTTAATGCTTAGAAAGTATACATTTTATAAGTGAAGAAAAATCCTACCTTTTTGAAAATAACTTGTACTTAAATGAAAAATATATTTTGGAAAATATGGTGAGACTTATTTCAACTATATCTAAAACTTGGGAATCAATATACTTATAAATATTATTGAACTTGCATTTTGTGGATTCTAATATCTTAATAATCTTATTTTACACATCTTATTTGAAAATCATTTTCATACTCACTCATCTTTAATCTTAAGTATTTTAGTTACTTGTCTTTTATTTTATTTTGCAAAACTAAAATCCCATCAAATATTTGGAGCTAGGTTAGAATATTCTTATTTTGTTTGAAATAGTTTCTTTTGATGTTAGTCAACTCCCATGGGTTCGACCTTGCACTTACATGAACACTATATTCCGAAACGATTCGTGCACTTGCGAGTATAAATATTAAAACACTCACTTTTCAGGACAACATAATAATTTCCAATAAATATTTAGAAAAATATTCAATTTAAGTTGTTACAAAATTAATATAAATTAATTTACAACTCAAATTTAATTTTCTATAAATATATATTGCATTTCGAAAAATTAAAGTATTTAAGAATACAATTTTCGAAAATGCATGTTAAAATTAAAAATTAATCCTCAAAAAATTATTCTAATTTAATGTTGGCCCAAAATTAATTAATAAAATTAAGTTACAACAAAAAATATAATTTTCCTATTTAATTAAATATATAAGAAAAATTTCAAATATTTAAGTATGATGATGAAAATCAACTTAAATATTAATTTTCTATTTAATTAAATACACTAGAAAAATACTTCAAGCAAAAATATCATCTATCTAGATTTTCCTTTGACTAATTAATTCAATTTCTAATAATATACTTTAATTCAATTTATTTTAAATTAATCAATAAATGAAAAAGTCATTGATTTAAGTTGATTCAAGAATTAATTAAAATAAATAATTAATTTACAACTTAATCTATTTTTCAAATAAAATTCAAAATTCCAGCATTTAAGAAATGCAATTTCGAAATTTGATTAATAAAATAAAGAAAAAATATATTTTGAAAATTATTTAAATTTAGTTGAAAAAATAAATTTCAACTAAAAATAATTTTCTATTTAATTAAGTGTCATGAAAAAGAAATATTTAAGTATCATGATGAAAATCAACTTAGATATTTAATTTTCAAATTAATTAAATGTATTAAATTCAAGAAATAAATAATTAAGTGTAGAGAAGGCTTAATTATTAATCTCTAGTTTAATACTAGGAAAAAATAAATTGTACCAAAATTAATTATTTAAAATAATTAATTTCACAATGTATAATATTTTAATATTAGAAATAATAAGTAGTCTAGAAATAACTATCTAGAAAATATCTTATTTGACTAAGTATCTTTTCCACAAAATTTGAAAAAATATCTAATTTAAGTTGTATTAGAAAAAATCTAGAACTTAAATATTTTTCAAATTTAAATTTAATTAAATATCAAAAATTAAGTTGTAACCACTTAATTTGAAAATATTCCATTTTAAGTTAATATTCGAAAAGATATTAACTTAAAAAATATCTAAAGAATCTTAATAACCAATGCCTAAAATTCCTCAACTTAATTTTGAAATTTTAAATCCAAAAGATATTCAGATTTAAGTTGGTTAGTTGAAGATAACTAAGTATCAACTTAAATAGGAATATTTAATGAAAAATTTAAATTAAGCTCTAGAAAGAATCTAGATGATTATAATTCTATATTTAATTAAATACAAGAAAATACATATAGTTTAGCTTAGAATAAAAAATTCTTTAAACTATAATTTTCTTAAATTAATTTCAAAATAAATGAAATTAATTATGTTGCTAATCAATTTTATTAGGTTAAACTAGTTTAATTAACCTAGTACAGTTATTCAAATCAAGCAAATGGGCCTTCACAATTGGGGTGGTTCATGTGAGGGGGTGCTGGGTTCAGTATGTCGTACCCACTTCTATGGCTCCCAACTCTCACACAAGGCCCAAAAGAGAGGAATTTAACCTTAATAAGAACAACTGTTATTAATTGAATAGGCCCAAAAACTAAATGGGCCTAAATAAATTCTGTCAAAAACTATGATAATTTATTTTAGCAACAACCTATATGCATCTATAATAAAATTAAACACATAGGCTCACACAGGCACACTTTGGATGGGTCCTATCATGTTGCTAGGTCATACACAGATGAAAGAAGATTGTAAATATACATGTTACAAATTATTAACTTGACCAAGGGAGCCATCAGATCATTAGATCTGGCAAAAAGTAACCATGGCTATTTGCAATCAAGTAATAATAGGTTTCGAAAACTTACAAACAAGCTAAAACACATACTCCTGCAACAAGGTTAGCTGGATAGTTGGATGTAGGACTTATTTAATTTTAAATTAAATAATTAATTTCGAAATAATTAATTAAATAAAAAATAATTTTTCGAAATTTTTTTAAAAAAAATTTGAATCATTCGAAATTTTAAAAAAAATTAAATTTAAAATTAAACCTACAATTTTGAAAAATTAGGTTTCAACCAACCTAAATATCATTTCAAAATTTGCTAACTACTTTTAAAATTTAAATGTTATTTTATAAATAAAAATTAGAAAAGATAAGTTAAATATCTTTTTCAGATTTTAAATTTAATTTAAATAAATAAAATAACAAAATTTAAAAGTTAGCAAAATATCTTACATCTATTTAAAATTACATGATTATAATTATCTTATTTTAAATTTAAATAAGGTCAAAATATCTAAAAAAGATTTAATTTAAAAATATATATAAAATCTGACCTTAAATTTAAAAATAAGATAAGATATAATCAAATTTAAAAACAAGATAGATTTTTAAGCAAGAAGATAGATACTAATTCTATTCAAATTCAAATTAGACTAATATCTTGAATTAAATTTAAAAAATATTAAATTAATTCAAAATGATAATTAGAATTGAATTAGGAATAGTAATAGTATATATATACAAAACTATACAAAAAATCGGAAGTTAATTCCATGAAAAAGCATGAAAAATCGAAGAAAAACGAAAAAATTGTGAGTTGTACGGACAGTTTTCGCGATCGCAGGAAAATTTCAGCACAGCTCCGATTTTTTTTCGAATCTTCAAAAAATCATAACTAATTCAAATAAAATCGAAATTGAGTTCTGTAAAAGGCTAACTTGCTTAATGTTTTCCATACTATCCAATAAAAATAATTCCAGAAACAGAATCGCAATTATTTTTTACGAAAATTTACAAACATCAATCAATCATCAAATAACACTCAACATAACATGATACCATCCAAAAACAAACAAACAATCGTTTTAAAGTCCAAATTTCTTGCAAGTAAATCAATTACCATGGCTCTGAGGCCAGTTGTTGGAAATTATTTTACCAGGATCTTAGATCTACTCACAAGTATGTTTATTAACACCCTAAATATGAACTTTCTAAAACGATGAAATAAACACATATAAAGTTAAAGAAACCTTACATTGGGTGCAGCGGAATATAATGACTCCTTCCGTTCAGATATCTAGCCCTTGATTCCTTTCTGTAGCAGAGCATTATCAATATCCGAACTCCGGATCTCTTTCTCTGAATCCTTGATGCTGAAACTCCTTTGCTGATGATCTTTCTTCACGATCTTCCTCACTATGATTGAGGTATCACTTGCTGTGTGTGGGCACTACTCATACACTAAGGATTTCGAAATTCAAGAGGGAAGAGAAAGAAGAAGTGGCAGCTAAAGATAGGGAGAGAGAAAGGCTCAGGTTTTTCTCTGAAGGAAAAATAGAAAATTTAAGTGTGTTTTTCCTGAAGCCTTCACTATCTATTTATAGCATTCCACTAGGGTCAGGTTTGAATTATTTGGCATTAAAATAATGAAAATATCAGAGGAAAAAACCCTATAAAAGTGGCCGGCCATGCAAGGTGGATTTGGGCCTCACTTTTTGCAATTTTGCAGTTTTATCTTTTCTGCATCTGATTTTCTCAAAAACGCCAATTTTCTAATTCAACCATTTAAATGCCAATTCTAACTATTTAATAACTATAAATACTTATTAAATAATATTGTCATTTATCATATTTATTAATTGAACCATACAAAGTATCATAATTAACAAATATGCCCCTATAAACTCTTTCTTTACAATTTCGCCCTTACTTAGTGAAAAATTCACAAATAGACATAGTCTAATTTGAGAATTATAATTGATTAATCAAAACCAATTACATGAATCTTACAAGCAATATTATCTCAACTAGTGGGGGACCATGGGTCTATATAACCGAGCTTCCAATAAGTAGATCAGGAATTTATTACTAAAATTCACTAACTTATTAATTCTTCGTTGAATCCACGCATAGAACTTAGAATTGCACTCTCAGTATATAGAATGCTCTATATGTTCCACCATATAGACACATCATTAGTTATCCATTGTTATAATCCTAATGTGATCAATGATCCTCTATATGAATGATCTACACTGTAAAGGGATTAAATTACCGTTACACCCTATAATGTATTTATTCCTTAAAACACTTGACCCCGTATAAATGATATTTCAGCTTATGTGAAATGAGTACTCCACCATTTATGTTCATTTGGTCAAGCTCGAAGGAGATCATCCTTTGCTTACTATTCGCCAGATAGAAGCTATAGATTCCATGTTTATGATAGCGCTCCCACTCAATTGCACTACCGTGTTCCCAAAATGTACGTATCACCCTGACCTAAAAGTAGGCTTAACTAACAAATCAAAGAACACGAATAGCCTCTTGAGATTGAGCCTAATCATATCAGGATTAAGATCATTTGATCTAGGATCAACTAGGCGATATTGACTTGAATAAATATTACGGTAAGTTTAATAAATCTAAGTCAAAGTTCAATATCGGTCCCTTCCGATGCATACTCCATGCATCCAACCTGAGCTTTACTTTAACCAATGCTCTGGAAAGAACATAGCACTTCTCCAAATGCAAGTAAACTTTGTTGTAGATTATCATATCAGTAAAACCCTATGTCTGATAAATCTAGGAAACTTTATTCACATAGTCATGTTTACTTTCCAATGTGTTGACGTCACAATAAACAGGATCAAGTATGTGAAAAGGGTTTCAGATGAATTTATACATTATGTACATATAATCATGAAATAAATCATGTGAACCATGCAACATTAAATGTTATTTATGATCTATATTAATAAGTAAATCTGATTATATTGAAATGAGTTTTATTTAGGGCATAAAACCCAACACTCAATTGCACTACCGTGTTCCCAAAATGTACGTATCACCCTGACCTAAAAGTAGGCTTAACTTACAAATCAAAGAACACGAATAGCCTCTTAAGATTGAGCCTAATCATAACAGGATTAAGATCATGTGATCTAGGATCAACTAGGCGATATTGACTTGAATAGATATTACGGTAAGTTTAATAAATCTAAGTCAAAGTTCAATATCGGTCCCTTCTGATGCATACTCCATGCATCCAACCTGAGCTTTACTTTAACCAATACTCTGGAAAGAGCATAGCACTTCTCCAAATACAAGTAAACTCTGTTGTAGATTATCATATCAGTAAAACCCTATGTCTGATAAATCTAGGAATCTTTATTCACATAGTCATGTTTACTTTCCAATGCGTTGACAGCACAATAAACAGGATCAGGTATGTGAACAAGGTTTCAGATGAATTTATACATTATGTACATATAATCATGAAATAAATCATGTGAACCATGCAACATTAAATGTTATTTCTGATCTATATTAATAAGTAAATCTGATTACATTGAAATGAGTTTTATTTAGGGCATAAAACCCAACAAACTCCCACTTGCACTAATATAAAACAAAAAGTGTGTTTCAAATAATCTCAACACCTTGATATACAAATCAAGTGTAGTAGTAGTAAACTCCTCGTAATAGGATCTGATATGTTGAATTAAACACAACCTTTTCTCCACTATTACTCTTCCTTAATCACAAAATTATTAATAATGTAAAATTCCTCTCTATATGTCTACTCTCTTGGGATACTAGATTCTATACATACCTTTGGCAACTACTTTTGGTTAATCAAGAAATTAACACTAGTAGTTTAGGCAATTTATCGTCTTCAATAGACTATTCCAGTTCAGATTTTATAGTAGTATTACCTGAAGAATCTGTCTCTACTGGAAGAGACCAACCTGATAGAACCATTCTCCAAGCTTTCTCATCTTGAGATTTGATGAAGGCCATCATTCTAACTTTCCAATAAGGATAGTTAGAGTCATTAAGCAACGGTGGTCTAGAAATAGAACTTCCTTTTACAAAAAATGACATTTTAACACAAAAACGTTATAAGACCACACTAAGAGTTTAGTGTCTCGCTCTAATACCAATTGAAAAACCGTGTTTTTGCAAATGTCAGTTGTACATAAGAAATATAATAACTGTAAGTGTTTGCAGCAGCAGAAAGTAATTCTGCTACAGCAAAACAGAACAGGCAGAATATAAAATATTTGCAGAAAAACAAATAACTTGACACAAGAGATTTATACGTGGTATCAGTGTTCTCACGAACACTCCTAGTCCACTTGGCCATGCCCAGAGAATGAAATCAATTAATAAAGTATCAAAATTACAAAGACAATTGACTTAAACAAGTTTAGACTCCCTCTAAAGTATTGTCGCAATCCTTTGTAATCCACTTTATGAATCTGACTTCTTGAAACACCTTCAAGCCCGAACTCCCTTCGTCTTTGAAGTGTGAGTGCTTACTTCCTCCCGAAGTAAGCCTTCAATAAGTCTTCTCCCGAAGACCAAGTGCTTACTTCCTTCCGAAGTAAGGCTTTATCAAGTCTTCTCTTGAAGACCAATCTCTTGTTCAATCAAGTAGTTCTTCACAACCTCTAGGACAGAGTAAGAACAGAAATAAACAACTAGATACTAGATGAACAACTAGGCTCTCACAAAACAAAGAAACACTCTTCTCTCAAAAAGATAAATGCAAAAAATGAATAATGGAAGAGTTAATTCGAATGGTTGCTCTCTAGGCTCTATTTATAGAACATAGAAACCTTAGAGACAACCACAAGTTCGAATCTACAGCTGTACAAAACTTTCCTAAGAAAACACGATCTGCTACATCAGATTCGGATGCTGACGCAGCAGATCACACCAGAAACGGGAAACTTGCTATAATCGGGTCCGATTATCTATCAATGCTTGATTCCTGCCAAAAACAGATTAGATATTCTGATTGTATCAAGATACAATTGAAAGCAATAAGGAAAAGGCAATAATTAAAGTTTCCCTAAAAAAGACAACTTTCCAAAAGAGAATTCCTTCTCTTTTAAGAAGTTTTCAACAAAGGAAAGTTCAGCTGAAAGTGCAACTTTCCAAACAAGGAAAAGAGCAACTGCAATCCGAATTTATAAGGCAAGAAATCGAATATGAATGCACAACAATCTTACCATAAAAGGAACAATTATTTTGACAACTAACTTGCCAAAAAAGGACTTTACAAGAATTATAATTGATTAATCAAAATCAATTAACTGAGTCTTACAAGCAGTATGGTCTCAACTAGTATGGGGACCATGGGTCTATATATCTGAGCTTCCAATAAGCAGATCAAGAATTTATATCTTAAATTCACTGACTTATTAATTCTTCGTTGAATCCACGCATAGAACTTAGAATTGCACTCTCAGTATATAGAACGCTCTATATGTTCCACGATATAGACACGTCATTAGTTATCCATTGTTATAATCCTAATGTGATCAATGATCCTCTAATAGATGATCTACATTGAATAGGCTCTAAATTACCGTTACACCTTCAATGTATTTTATCCTTAAAACACTTAGCTTCGTATAAATGATATTTCAGCGAAGTGAAATGAGATCTCCACCATTTATCTCTATTTAGCCAAGCTCGAAGGATATCATCGTTTCGCTTCTAAATCCCTATAGAAGTTATAGATTCCATATTTATGTTAGTGCCCCACTCAATTATACTATCATGTTCCCAAAATGTACGTATCACCCTGACCCAAAAGTAGGCTTAACTAACAAATCAAAGAACATGTATAATACTCTTGAGATCGAACCTAAACATATCAGGATTAAGATCATTTGATCGAGGATCAACATGTGATACTGAATTGAATAGATATTACGGTAAATTTTAATATATCTAATCAAAGTTCAATATCTGTCCCTTCCGATGTATACTCCATACATCCGATGCTGGTAAACTTTGCCAATGTCCTGGAAAGGACATAACACTTATCCAAGGTGTAAGAATACCTATCGCTGATTATCATGTCAGTCTAAATCCAGTGAACTGACAAATCAGGGAATAAACTTTCGAACATATAATTAAATTTATATTCCACTGTGTTGACAACACTATAATCATTAACAAATTGATATTTTCTGGACTTAAATAGAATTCATACATTATGTAAATAATCATGAAATAAATCATGTGAACCATGCAACATTAAATGTTATTTCTGATCCTTATTAATAAGTAAATCTGATTATATTGAAATGAGTTTTATTTAGGCCATAAAACCCAATAATATCTTCGCCCTCAATGGAAGCACCAAACTGTTGACCTCAAAAAGTGATCAACCGATAATGGGGTCGTATGAATCTAATGTTTGAAAAGTGTTACACAACAAGAACATTAAAGTAAATAAGACAAGGATTTTTATAGAGGTTGGCCCCCTTAGTTAGCGTGTAATGACCTACTCTCATTTTTGTTGTAATGATACCTAAAAATAATACTATTTATATCACTATAGGTGGGATCAGATATAGCTCTCTATAAGGTTACAAGACATGGATCAAGTCGAAGATCACTAATGAGAGAGAGGTATAGCCTTAGAGGCGTGTGAGAGAGAAGAGGAGAGAGAGCCCCTTAGGCGTATACAAGAGAGAGAGAGAGAGAGAGAGAGAGAGAGAGAGAGAGAGAGAGAGAGAGAGAGAGAGAGAGAGAGAGAGAGAGAGAGAGAGAGAGAGAGAGAGAGAGAGAGAGAGAGAGAGAGAGAGAGAGAGAGAGAGAGAGAGAGAGAGAGAGAGAGAGAGAGAGAGAGAGAGATTAGGGTTTCAGAGTTAGAGTGATTTGGAGGCTAGAATTAGACTTAACTTTTTTAGGTTAGAGTTAAGGCCTTTATATAGGAAAATCTAAATCCTAAGTTACAACTAAAATCATTAGATATTTACATATTAAATTGAGTAAATATAAAATACTAAATTGCCCCTTAAAAGTAATTATTTTCCATCAGTTTGTTAGGCTGTTTAGAGTCCAATTCCCAAGTAGCTTGCAGTCCATGTATCAGGTTGTACAGAGAATCCTATTTGGTCAATCCTAGCCAGCCATACATTGTAGGATATGGTCTAGCCGACCATGCAGGTTTTGCAGGTGGAGATTTGGCAAGCCATGGTCCTACCAGAACTTGGCAAGTCATATGCCTGCTAGGATCTTATAGGTCATGTTCCTGTCAGCTTTACCAAGAGGAGGCCAGCCTTTGGCAAGTGAATGTTAGCTTCGTACACCTTTCCCTTGTAGAAATCAGGTTCCCTTGGTTGAACATAAGCTCTCTTCGTCTGAAAGTCACCTTTTGGCCGGCCAGCTTGTGCCTAAATCCTGCTTGGCCATACAAGCTCACTCTACCCAGCCTATAGGCTTCTCTTAGTCGGCTAGACATGTTGGTATAGCTTCTTGATGGCTCGCTTCACTCCTTTCGGTTGTTGCTTGACGATCTTTTCACACCTTTTATGGAGACCCTGTCTTGCTATTGGGAACGCTGTATTCCACATGTATTTTATCTTTGGCTTGGCTTACGTTGACATCATATAATAAATATAATCAATACTAAATAATACTAAATAATAAAATCATATAATCAAAGAAAATTATATATAAATATATATAGGCGAAATTATATGTATGTACACACACGAAGAAAATGAATATAAGATATATATATATATATATATATGAAAATATTGATTTTAATGCATAGATAATATCGAATTGATTGAATAAAAATATTCTTAATATTACCAAATTAATAGACTAAATAGATAAATATATAAATATATATATATAAATGAATGAACAAAAAATACAAAATATATATTCACCAAAAATTTTAAAGGATCAAGATAGAGATATAAAATTTGCTTTGATACCAATTGTTTGACATTTATATGTATGAGATGAAGCATATATGATTATTGTATGAAGTGTGAAATTAATGAAATATATATGCACTATAACTAAGGATCGAAATACCTCTAACTATTGATTCTTTGAGCTTCAGTCCCACACAAGCTTTGATTTTCAAAAGAAAAAGAAACTGATTAGTCTGGGTAATCGGGCTTCCAAGCTCTCTCTACTCTTTTTAGATGAACTTACCGTGTTTTACAGAATGAGTAGTGAGCTCGGGGATCAAGACCGTATATTTAAATAGGTGAGACCTTATATCAAAATCTCAGCCATAATTAATTATCAGAATATTTTAATAATTAAATCTAGAATTTAAAATGTGTAACTGTAATATTAAGTAGTAGAATATGACCTTAGAATATTTTAAATATTTGATTTATTACCCTACAAAGATATTCTAACAGGTTCAACAAGAGAAAAGAATGTGAGAAATGATAGCATGAAATGTGAGGTTTTGATTCTTATGGTTCTTGGTTGGAAAATGGGATTTTGAGTTTTATTTTTTTATTTTTTTATGCGTTAATGTGGAGTCTTCACAATACCAAAGAACATGCAAAATGGGGTTCTGATTTTGAAAAAATGGGAAAATTGATTCTTATTTGCTTTGATCACTATAGAGATACTAGCAATATATAAAATTGAAATAGTTATACACTACAAAATTTCAGCGTAATTAATTTATGTTCTGAAACTTGATGTATGTTCTTAGTAGCATTTAAGAATTAATTTCTGTAGCAGTCTTTTTGGAATTATTGAATGAGCGTGGCCATGAAATGTTGTTCACAACTATATATGTCATATGTGTAGAATTTAAAGAAATTTATATATATACATACAATTCTTTCAAGAAACAGGGCAAAATTTCAGCTTAATTCATTTTTTTCTGAAACAATTGATCTATGTTTTTAGTACAATTGAAGACTTAATTTCTTGACATAATTGTTTATTGTAGGCAATCTTTAAGCCCCAAAACCTGTTAGAGGAGGAATCCCAATTTGCTTTCAACAGATTATGTTAGAAGTGAGTTTAACCATAATTTATAAAATAATGTGGGTTGCATATTATTATGGATCTATCTATCTTGTTAGACTTGATTACCTAGGGTTAGTCTTGAGCTTTGCTTGTTACAGTAATTGTCCTTTTAGGGTTAGTCTTGAGCTTTGCTTCTATTAACAAGAAGACATTTAGCAATCTTTACATTTCATAACATTCCAAGTCAACAACAGGTTTGTACCAATAATCTCCTCTGCATTTTCATTTTGTTTATTGTGCTGAAATTACTTTTTAAAATTTAATGTTGGGAACATTTGTAATAGAGATGTGTCAGTGGACATGGAAATTGATTATGTTCAAAGTGTTGATGTAGATAGTAATTTCATAGATCCCCAATTGTGTGCTACCATTGCTTGTGATATTTATAAAAATTTGCGTGCATCTGAGGTTTGAATTGAACTATTTTTCATGATGTTACCATTGTGCATTGAGCTTTATTTCTTTTTTCTTAGCTTTGCTCAATTCATTGGAATTATTTCAAGTTAATAAACGGCCTTCAACAGATTTCATGGAGACAGTTCAAAATGATGTAACTCCAAGCATGAGGGCAATTCTAATAGATTGGCTAGTTGAGGTACCTAGATTCAACAAAGCCATATTATTATGCTATTGTTAATTGTCTTATGAAGATTGCTGAATTTTCCATTTGTGATTGATTTCAGGTGTCCGAGGAGTACAGGCTTGTACTCGACAGTTAACTACATAAACATACATCTTTCTGGGAATGTAATGAATAGACAAAGGTTACAATTGCTTGGTATGGCTTGTATGATAATTTCCTCCTGAGAAATATTAATGGTAACGTGGAGGATTCAGAATTGAAAACTCTTTTTGAGGTATTCTGCATTTTTCTTACTGAAATAATCATAGTTCTTTTGTAATCATATTCATTACATTTAATTTATTGCTTAATGATTATGAAATTCATGCCATTCTTATAGCAATATGGAGATATCGGCGTCCAAGCATAGAGTTTTTGTGATGATATCCTACTATGTTATCCCAGCTGCTCGTACAACCATGCGTACGTTGCAGAACAAACCCTTGAGGAATAGAAAACTTGACATTCATTTTTCAATTCCCAAGGTTTGTTTTTAACCCATCCCATATGATTTGTTTATGAGCAATATTAGCAATCATATAATACTTTTTTCTCCTAACATTCCAGGACAACCCATCTGAAAAGAATATTAACCGAGGAACTCTTGTAGTATTTAATTTGGATGCATCAGTATCAAATGATGAAATTCGTCAAATATTTGGGAATTTTTATCCTAAATTTGTGAATTTCTAAACTTTAACTTATTGTATTTGTATAAACTATTCATAAATGGTTATTCAATTCCTCTTGTAATTTATTTTGGTGTTTTCCTTAATAATGTTGCTTTTCATTTTGTTCATTATTATGTTGTCAATATGGTTGTTTTAGGCATATCTCGTGTTTAAAAATCATAAGCAAGTCTTTTGGTGTCATTTTATAACTGAAACTAAAGAACCTTTAAGTGTGACATTGTTATCCCTATTCTTGAATGCCTCATATATAGCAATCACGGAAATGTGCTTTAGACTATCTGCAATCAGTACATATCTTTTGCCTAATAATATCACGGAGGGCATTATATTCCAGGAGTTAGTCAAAGGTCCTCATAGTTAGCAAGGATAGGAAGGTTTCCAGGACTCTCACTATTCATCCGCTACTAGAGAGGATTAGAGTCCCCTAAAATAGTGAGTATCCCAAGAAGGTAGCAAGTTAGCGCGATCTTGGAAGTATGTGGCCTAATGATCCTAGAACCTACCTAACAGTATCCCATCCGGAGCTCAAAGCGACAGTTACATATCATCTAACACCAAATCAAATCTTGTCCCCTGCGTCAAGCCATGGTAGTACGCGTACGTGCCTCTGAAGCCCCCTTTTTATCCAATGGACTATCTAGACAACAACTTTTCAAGGTGAAACCTTTGAGTGACATGTGTCCTCATTCACACAAAATTCCTTACAACAGACGTACACCACACGATGGGAAGGTTTCCTACCAACTTACAGTCTAATGGTCATGTTGTGGTATCTGCCCTTGTGGCGTGTTGAGTATGAAATGCTAAGTCGGTGAAGGATATGCCCTTACCCACATGTATGCCTCTAAATACCCTTATTTTTAATGTGCAAAAGGTGAACAATGTCATACTTACCGAACCTCTACTAAAATTCCTACTAGCTTTCTTACTCTTCAAGAGAAACAAAAGGAATATAAAGCTAAGGTTTATATTGTAAACACTTAGAATATTAAAACACTCGCCTATAAAGCTAATACAACAGACTCGTGAACTAGGAATGATCAACACTCAAACCACGTAAAAATTACCTATTTATCATTTACTATTTTATATCTTTCTTAAGCTTTATTTTATTGGTTTCCAAAAATCTCAAGGTGATTATTTTGGTGCTTTCATTCAAAGCCAAAAAAAAATATCTAGTCGCCCCACCATCTCAACCATGGTGAACACTCAAAATAATGTATGTAAGAAAACTCTTTTGGATACAATTATGGAAGAGGCAGACTTCCTTGCCTCCGGTCTCCAGCCAAGCGTGTAAGAGAAGAAAGCACAACCAATGCTAAGAACTAAATAATTTTTTTACTATTATTTTTTTAATTACTTTTAGTTTATTTTTGTAATATTTTATATATATATATATTTAAGTTATTTTTCATAAGTTAAAACTAATTTGTAACAAATTTTTAATGGTGGTGAGTAGTAAAATATAGTTTCGATGCTAACAAATATAGTTTCTTTGGTGCGTCTAATATTTCCAAGCTACTTTGCAACCAAAATTAATAATAGGTAACTACGTGTTGAAACTTTACAATAAATATAAAATTCCTTCACAACTCCGAGTTTAATAACAAAAAAAAAATAAATAAGAATAATAGATAACACATATGAAGCCGTATAGAATCAGAAATCTATTGGAACATAATTACATAACGAACGTCAAACAAAAACAACCACACCTAATCTTACCATATTATAAACAAATAATAATAACTCCACCAATTTTCTAAAGAAAGCAATGACAAAAAAAGAATAACCTAATCCCCCAACAAATCTGTATCTGAATTTTCACCCAACGGCTCAATTTTCATGGTTTTAGTTACCAGTGGGAAACTCGCAGCGACCGAATTCTGCAAAAGATATAAAATAAATGACCATCAGTTAAAGGAGATAACCTTTTCAGCTAGAAGTCAAAAATCGAATTAATAAAAGTGTTGACATAAAATAGTTGAAAGTATTAGAAACTTTTTTAGTGATTGTGAGCCGTGACTATATTATGACATCCTAATACGTCTTATTCCCAACCTATATAATATGAATTATATGTAGTTTTAGTCAGATTTTTCAGCCACATGATCGATCCTTCACTTATTGTTTTGAATTTCTTTTTAATTGTTTCTACTATAAAATTCTCACTTGTCCACTTGGATATAGAATATTGTTTAATTACCCTGTTATTTTATTATTGTATAGCCCTTCTAAGTTTTAAGTTGTCACGTATAGATAAAGGAGCACAACTTTATGTATTATTACTCTATTTCTTATAATTAACTTTCACTTTCAAGCATCATGGTACATATATTAATCCAATTGCGTCGTCCACTTGGATGATTTTATATGCAATTTAAGATATCAATTAAAATTTTATACAATAAATCAACAATAAAAATGACACTCACACACACATATATAACTTAAAATTATCACACTTGTAATCTGTTTTTCAATTTTTTTTTAAACATTGGTAAAAACCTCTAACTTATAAAGCTATGCTTAAAAAAAATAAAGAAAAATACTTATTAAGTAACCTATTCCAAATGAAAATTATTAGAGACATAATGTGTAAATATTTGAATTTCATTACCTATTATCCTATGTTTTAATTATTAATTATCGTCATTATTGATAAAATATTGAAAAGATTTGACACAACGTCAATGCATATAATATTAGCTAAGACCAATGTAATCCGAAATTAATTGATGAAAAAACATAATTAAAAATAAAAATAAAAGATGAGAGAGAGAGAGAGTACGTACTAGGGGGTTGAGTGACAACATAAGCGGAACCACCAAAATCACAAGTGCCAGTACCACGTGCTTTCTTCTGATAATAGCTATTGAAAGCATAAGAGGCGTGGGCCACAAGCGAGTCAGGATTGTAACACGTGGATCCTTCCTGGATCGGACGGCAATCAGCACCTCCCTCACCACAGGCGTAATCCAGTGCGGCCTGGAGTTTCTCATTCCCAGCTTTTTCATTCGCCACGCACCACGTCGCACCAGAGGCCGCCGTTGACACGTCACCGGTGGCCGGAACCTGCTCTTTGCTGCCGTTAACGGGCGCTGTCTCTTTGCCGTTAAGTGCAGCGGCAGTTAACGGAATGTCGTATACTTTCTGCTGGTTAGGGTAAAACAATCCATAATTTCTCTCCGATGTGGGACCGGGCTTCTGGTTCTCGTTAAACAAAGCGAATAAGTAAACGTTAAGTGGGTCCTTGGGCCTCAATGGGGTCCCATTTCCGGTAAGGACACGTCGGACTAAGTTTCCGTTATACGCCGCTGCATTTGACTGGCTAGCTCCAACCTCGTTTTCGTCCCCTTTCGAAGGCCAACCTGTTTCAGTAACGACAACCTTTACATCGTCGTATCCCAAAGCCGACATGGCTGCGAACACGGCATCGAGTTGAGCCTCGAACAGACTGTAGTAACGCAACCCGTTCCCCGAATCAACATTGCCTGAATTTGTCCGGAACAGCGCGTAGTCTAGGGAGATTTTATCTGCGTTTGCTGCGTAAGCGAAAAAAGGGTACGCGTTGACCATGAGGTAGGACCCTGTTTGACGCAAAAAATCCAGCATGGGTTTGATCACGGGCTGGACCAATTCGGATTTGAAGGATCCAGATGAAGACGGGTATGATGATTGGAGAGCGCTGAGTGCTATGGGGGAGGAGAGCTTTATGGAGGAGTCGAGGTTAAGCTTTTTTAGAGAAGCTTGAAGGTTTTTCATGGCGGGCACGAGGAATTTGGTTGTGTTGTTAGGGTCGACGAAGACTTCGTTTCCGACTGCAATGGCTTCGATCTTCGTCGCAGGGTGGTATTGAGAGATGTTGGCTTGTACCCATTTGTCGGTGAAGGATTGATCAGCCGCGGCAGAGGAGAGAAGCTCATTTGGGAGAGCAACGACGACGTTTATGCCTGAGTTGGCCAACGCTGTTAGAACAGTTGAGTCAGTGTCGTAGAGCTTGATCCGGTTAATTCCCTGAGATTTCAATAGCTCCACTACCTTCGATGGTTGTGGTAAGTCATTCGCAATCCGACCGTAATTAATACTGATGGAACCTCCCTCTGTACACCGAAACAAACAAATAATTATGGTCAAACATAATTGTAAATGCACAATAATGGAAAATTATGCAATAGATAAGAAAATAATTATACCTGCTAAAATAAGAAATGCTAATGAGAAGAGTAAGATAAAAGGGTAAAATGTGAGTTTTCGAGCCATGCTCTTTTTCAGAAAGTTAGAAAACAGAGCCTAAGATAAAGAGAGGAATAGAGGAGGAGGAGCGAGTTTTTCTTAGATATCTGTTTCTTCGTGGGGTTTTATATAGAGTGAGGAGCGAAGAAGAATTATTATTTATAATTAATTATATAAAATAATAAGAAAATGGTTATACTTTTTTCTTTCTCTCTCTTTTATAATATAATATATAATAATTAAAAATTTGTTTAGTTGGTAAAGTGGGGGCCAAACGTGGATAAAAAAATGGGAAAAAGATCGAGGCCATTTTCTTCTTATATTTCGCAACAGATAAAGAGCACTTTGTGACCGTTTTTCCTTTTAATAGTTCGTGTTTAACATTTTTTTGTGGTTTTTTATTTTGTCTGTCGTCGTTCTCCTAACTCATCTGTTATATCTTCTCCTTTTATTGATGACCCTACACGTGTCCTACACAGTAAAATCAAACGTACTGTTTATGCTTAATAGTTTGGTAGCCTAATGTTTAGAGGGAGAAAATGACCATGTTGGGGAAAATTTCAAGTACTTTTTTATTTTTTTGCCAATTTAAGTACTTAGAGCATCTTCAGGTATTATTTAGTTTTTTCTTTTATTTTTTCTAAAAAAAATACTTTATAAGTTTATAATCAATTAATTTTTTGAGAAAATATATATAATTATAAAGTTTAATTAAAAAATAATATGTGAAACCATAGACGGTTTTTAAATTAGTTGCTTACTATTAGAGTAATTTTTATAAGAAAAAGTATCAAATTTTTCTAAATAAAAAAATAATAATATTTTAAGATATAATATACATTTTATAATTACTCCACTAAATATATTTTAGTTACTTGTTCATTTAATTCTGGAAATCATGAATCTTGGGTGGATCCAATTTTTGCTCCTTATTTTACCTCTCAATGATGAGGTTTTAAGGCAATTCTGTCTTCACCAAGAAAAAGAAAAGCTAAATCCGAACGTTGGGTTTTGCCAGCTAGGCTTTTTGTTTGGTAGTTACATAATTCTTCTAAATAAAATGTACCAATTGTCAAAACACATTGATAAGAGCACCACTTGTACATATGACTCAAAAATTTCAGTTTTGATGTTTATTATTGTATTAATGATACAAGATTAAGTTAGGAAACCGCCTCTAATTTGCAGGGAATACATAGTCAGGAATCTTATATAGTACTTTATATATGTATGTTACATACAATTTATCCGATGATTATGTCAACATCATAAACACGATTTTTGTATGAATATAATAATAGATTAATTGGAGTTATAAGGGTCATGGAGTTCATACTTGAAACTCTTAATGAACAAGTTTTATAGTTTTGATTGACTAAATTGTGAAATCGACACAGTTGATTGATTTTGATGTATTTGGATCGTTAACGGATATTATTGAATTCGTTTTCCCATCTGAACATAATATTGTTGGATTTTTTGGATTTATAATTTTCAAACTTGTTAGTTAAGGAAAATAAAATCAAGTTTAAAGTTTACATTATGTAATTTTATACATGTAGAGCATTTTTACTAATAACTAATGAGAATTAATAATAAATAAAGTAACCTTTCTCTTATATTTGTTTACATACATTCTTAAAATTAAAAAAAAAAAAAAGAGAACTCAATTAAATAAAGGAGAAAAAAAACTCCCACCAATTTTGTAAAGAATGTCATTAAAGGTAATAGATTTTAATTATTTTTTTTTTAATAAACTTAGCAACTTTATTAACTACCAATTGTTAATAACAATAAAACGCACTTCGTTGGAACAATCTTCCAACTGAAGCACACGACTTGCAGAGAAACAAGAATCACTGGCTAAAATATGAGCCGACTTGTTTTCGGATCGTTTGACAAAACACAACTCAACATTATTTAAAGATAAGAGAAGAGTACGAACATCATGAACTAAAAGACCAAAAGAGGATGACAAAGTAATTTGGCTGTGTACAACTTGAACACAAACTAAGCTATCCGTTTCCAAAATCACTTGTCCCCACGAATGACGGTCAATCCAGCTTAAAGCTTTTTTGATGCCAACAATTTCAGCTATTTCAGGTTGCTCCCGCCCCACCTTTCCCATCGTGTAAGCTTCCACCAAATTACCGCTGGAATCTCGAGCCACACAACCAAAACCAAACCGGCCTTCTCGCTCAAACAAAGCCCCATCAACAATAACTTTGATCTTATTTATAGCAGGTGTAGTCAACGCTCAAGCACACGGTCCCCATCAATCAACGGAGAAAAAGAAAGACCCTTTCCTTTTTGAGCGGATTTGTATGATCAAGCAGAGTTCTTGCTGAAGCAACCACATTTGCAGCAGTACGACTCCTTTGTTGCCAAACAAAGTCGTTACGGGCACACCAAATTGACCATCTAACAACCGCGACTTCCTCCATCTCTTCCTGCCTACCACGACTGAACAAAACCAGCAGCCAATTGCAGAAAGTGACATTCAAAGTTCTGCCCACGTCCACCATAGTTCTATGCCAGCATGCACGAGCAAAATCATACCCCACCAAAGCATGGTAGATCGTTTCATCTGAAGCGTTACAGAAAGGACATATAGAATTGTTCTTCAACTAAAAACAAGTAGGAAGCGAACCCGAAGCTGCCCTCTGCAGAAAATTGCTGACTTTTGGTGGAACCTTCAGATGCCACATCTCCCTCCGAAAATTCGAACCACCATCATTAGGCTAGCCCCCTTTTCATTTCTTGTAAATATTTATCGAGGCTTTCATATTTCCAACTCCATCAGTCATTTGTAGCAATTGCACTTAGTTGAATAGATAGAATCAGCTCCTGATCTCGAACGTTAAAGAGATCTCTAATAATCTCCTCGTCCCAAGCACGGTTGTCCGTCTTAAAAAGACTGCTAACATACTGGTTTTGATGAGCATGATGAGTTGAAGAGACAAAACTATTGGTGCGGTGAGGAAGCCAAGGGTCCCTTAATACTGAGATTTGATCACTCGTACCAATGGTTTGACTGACACCTGCTTGTAACAGTCCCTTAGCCTCAAAAATACTCCTCCATATGAAGCTTGGGTTATCTCCCAACTCAACCGAAAAAAAGAACCATGAGCATAATATCTTGCTTTGAAAACTTTACTCACCAAGGACCGATCATTGACTAGCAACCGCCAACATTGCTTTCCAAGAAGAGCCAAGTTAAAATCTCGCAAGCTTCGGAAGCCAAGGCCTCCAGCATGTTTATGACGGCTCAACCGGTCCCAACTCATCTAACTAACACCTGCTTTCCGAATAGAATCTGTTTGCCACCAAAATTTTTCCATAAGACGCTCCAATTCCTTTCAAGTCTCCAAAGGTAACGAAAAAACACTCATAGCATAGCTGGGAATTGATTGCGCAACCGCTTTCAGCAGCACTTTCTTTCTTGCTCGAGATAAAATTCGTCCTTCCCAGCCCTAAATTCTCTTTCTTATTTTGTCCTTCAAAAAATCAAGAATAGCGTTCTTGTTCCTACCAACCGAATAAGGGAGCCCCAAATAAGTGCCATTCTCACCCACCTCATATATATCAAGCATGTGGCAGATTGTATCTCGATGATAAGTGCTGGTATTGTGACTGTAGAAAAAAAAACGACTTGTTAAAATTAATCTTTTGCCCCGAAGCCATCTCATAAGTGTACAATAATTCTTTCACATTATGTGCTTCTTCCTCTGTAGCTTTACGGTAGATGTAACTATCATCTGCAAAAAGCATATGTGAAATAGGTGGTGTTTTTCTAGAAATTTTGAAGCATGTTATTAAACCACTTTGTTCATAGCTACGCAATAGACTTGAGAACCCCTCAGCACAGAGGATAAAAAGATACAGTGAAAGGGGATCACCTTGACGAAGGACTCTTTGTGCAGTAATAGGACCTAACTCCTTACCCCCATGGGAAATCATGTAAGAAACGGTACCCACACAAGACATAACTAAATTGATCCATCTTCCATCAAAGCCCATCCTCTCGAGCATGGCCCGAAGATATCCCCATTCAAGAGGGTCGTAAGCCTTACTTATGTCTAGCTTGAGCGCAATAATACCATCACGGCCCCTTCTTTTCCTTTTGAAATGATGCATTATCTCATAGGAGATCATAATATTATCGGATATTATACGACCTTGAAGAAACGCACTTTTGAGTATCCGATATAATGGAAGGCATAACCACTTTAAGCTTATTAGCAATGACTTTTGAAACAATCTTATAAAGAGTATTACAAAGCGCAATAGGTCTTAAGTCACCCATATCCATAGATTGTTTCTTCTTAAGTATTAAAACCAAATTAGTTTTATTTAAACCCACAGGAAGATTTCCAGAGCTAAAAAAATTACGTACCATGTGTATGACATCTCGATTAACCAGCGACCAATATTTTTGGAAAAATACTAGTATCATTCTGTCAGGCCCCGGAGCCTTGTCGGGATGCATTTGGAACAATGCTTTTCAAACTTCATCATGGGAGAACGGCTGAATGAAGCAACTCCATATTCTACTCTGCAGTAACACGAGCTTGCACACTACTTGTAACTTCTCTCCAGTTCGCATTAGATGAAGCAAAAAGAGCACAAAAATAATCTACCATTATTTGTGGCAAGCCCGAAGACCAATCCACCCAATTGCCATTCGAATCTTTGAGCTTTGAAATGAAGTTATTACGTCTCCTATTAGTTGCAAAAGCATGAAAAAAATTACTGTTGTTATCACCTTCTTGCAACCATAATTGCTTCGATCGTGGATGCCAAAAAACCTCACGTTGGGTATAAGCTTCATTCAAATTGTTCCTTGCCAATTTATAATTTGCCACCGAGGTATCATCTCTCCCCAACTTCCACTTTTGCACTTCATTTTTGCATTGTTGAATTCTCTCTTTAAAATTACCCGTAAACTCCTTCCCCCAAACCACCAATCGCTGCCCACACCTTTGAATCTTCTGCTGCACTTCAACATCACCACTGTCATCCCAACAATCTTCGATCAATTGGTAACAAAATGGTTCCCGTAGCCATGCATTTTCAAAGTGAAAACGAGTGACCTGTTGCTGAACAGCAGTAGTAAAAAGTTCAAGCAAAATGGGCGAATAATCGGATGTTGATATCTCAAGATTGTAAAGTTTAGCCGAATTAAACATTTGCAACCAAGCAAGATCCGCTAAGCCTTTACCCAGACGAACTTCAATCCAAATCGAAGTACCCCTACCCCTTTCCCAAGTAAAAGGATAACCACAAAGCTCCATCTCTTGTAACCCACTGTCATTCAAAGCTTGCTGAAACCCATTATTAAGAACTCAGGATAGTGATTCCCTCCCCTTTTATCCTCATGAGCACACACATTATTCATATCGCCCATTACGCACCAAAGTAAGCTTGAGCTAGCTACCAAGGAGCGTAAAAGATTCCAAGTTGTCATACGAATCACTCGATTTGGTTCCCCATACAGCCCCGTAAACCTCCAGTCCGCCATACCATCAATTGAAACTTTTACATCAATATAATTAAGAGAGAATCCTAGGACCGAGACCTCCTCTTCAACCTTCCAAAGTAACGCAATACCTCCACTTCTTCCTTGCGCATCCACCACCATCATTCCTTCAAAACCCAAGGAAACCGGAACCCTCTCAAGCTGAGCCTGATTACTGAGAGTTTCACATAGCAAAATTAAAGTGGGTCGCTTTTGGATCACAAGATCCTTAAGGAATTGAACAGCCCGTGGGTTCCCAAGTCCATGGCAATTCCATGATAAGATTTTCATAATGGGCGGTGGGCCTGGATACCAGCACCCACCGAGCATGTGTTTGTTGAACCCTCCTAAACTTGGTTCATATCCACCTCATCCCCCACTTCCTTCGGCCCATCTATTAAGCCCAACTCCCTTCTCCTTCCCTTTCAATCAACCACCAATAAACAATCCTCCTCATTTTGAGGATTTATTTCATGATTTAACTCAGTCAACATATCCCTCTCCACGTTTATAGGGATATGTCTAGTAAGCATTGATCTATCTACCTATCCACATTTATCTCCTTGTTGACCCACGTTCTCCTCCACAATCATAAGGATTGTTATGCCACCATGTGTAGTCGATTCTTCCCTCGCCTTTGAACGATGAACCAATCCAACAGCGATGGCATCATCATTACCAGTATCATCTTCCATAGCCACCATGAATTGTTTCAGCCACTTAGCCCCAATTGTATGATCCTTACACACTGGCTTCACCCTCATCCATTCCCCATATCGTTTAACAATCCTTCCATATGGGACATCAAAGCGTCTAGGGAAAAATTTATCCAAATGGCCCATTACCCCACATATGAAATAGAATGTAGGAAGATGTTCATACTTGAAGTTTACCCAAAATTGGATACCCTTTGTGTTTTGCAACTTCATACGCCTCTTAAGTGGCCTCATAACATTGATGGTAACATGAACACGTAAATAATCTCTCCATAACCCGAAGAAGTTCTTCTCATCCGATTCAACAAACTTACCAATGTAATTTGCAATATCCGTGACTATCGTTGCCGTTTTAAATCCCGATCAAAGATCATGTAATTATACCCACATATCGACCTCATTCAGCTCTAACATTCTCGGATCTTCCCCCTTCCTCAGCCTTCTGAAAATCAGCAAGAACTTGTTGAACGTCCACGGGCTACGATCAATCATGCTTTGGATATCTAACTCATGGTAGAATTGAAACAAGTATCGATTAGTATCCAATTCTTTAACGAACATTCCTTTACCCGGTTGCCAAAGAGATGCCATCAAATGTTGCATAGCATCAAAATCAATGGATTTTTCTATCAAGAACCTTCCAATAATGCACCATCGGTCATCATAATCATTCCCCGTAGTATTACTAGCATCATAGGACAATATTGCCTCTTCTTCATCGTCAATAGAGACAATCGTCATATTCTCCGCTGCCTTCATTTGCTGATAACTACTCGACGCCATGGACAGTCGAACAAACTCAAAACCAAGCACTAACGCCAAAACAAATAAAACAAACCAATTAAAGAAAACTATAAAACCATGTCAACAGACAAGACATTTATACTAGTAAAATACTAATACTAACACTAGTATAATACCAATACTAATACTAGTATAATACCAGTACTAATACTAGTATAATACTAATACTAGAATAATGCTATACTAAATTACATAGACAGAAAGAAATCCTAATTCTTTTAAAATACTTAGTTAAAAGTCAAACATTATAATTCTAATACTAGTCTAACGCAAATACTAGTAAAACCTTATACTAATAGAAGCCCTAATCAAAACCAAACACTTTCAAACTTAACACTCTAAGTCCCTAATACAAAGATTTTCTTTTCCAGAAACCAATCCGATTGCAAGGGTGCATAGACCAAGGGTCTCTGTCGGTCGTCAACAGCGCGTAGAGGAGATGCCTGTCCGTCCATTGTCAACCACGAGCAATGCCCGCCATCACCATGAGCCATAGAGAGATGTGGTGAAACCCAGCCTTCTTATACGCAAGAGAGAAACCCTGCCTTCATATACGCAAGAGAGAAACCCAGCCCGTCGCACCTTCATCGTCGACGCACCATTGCTGCCCTCACCGTTGTTGCACCACTGTCGTCACAGTCACCGTCGTCACGAGGGAAGGAGACGATAGACCCTTCTGGAATCGTCGAGAAAGGGAGACGATAGCCCTTCGGTATCACGTTGGAGATATTCCTTTTCTGTTTCGTTATCGTGTGCTGACGTGGCCTATCAATTCAATCGCGTGAAAACTCAATAACGTCAACTCTACCTGTTTTTTTTTGGTTGAGATATTAAAATTGTACTTTTTATTTTATTTTTTAATATTAAATATATAATGACAATTTTGTCTTTTAAAATATGTCTTACAAAATAACTACCATATAATATAGTTTAACTCAAATGGGTAATTTAGTCAATTTAAGCATTATGATTACGTTTCTTAATAAACTAAACAAGGTAAATCACTACTATTCCATTTCCAAAAAATGTAGTGAACAACATATTACAAATATTGATTCTGATTATTTTTCATTTATTCCGTTACATTTCTCCATTAATTTATTCCGATTCTGAATACTGTATAGTAAACGTGCCACTAGTTGATATTATTATTTTCAAATCTGAACTGTAGTTTAAGAAAAAAAAAGTTTTTTTTTTTTCACCGACAGTTGGTTTTAGTATTTAGTTGCATGTAGTTATGTAAATTTTAATTGTTAGCTTTCTTAACTGATAGATTTTTATTTAGAAAATTTAGCTGAGTTTAATATTTTTAATAAATAAATATCAAAAATTTAATAAGAATGCTCTTTTCTTTTAAATATATTATTTTGAATTGTTTTCATAATTTTTTATTTATGAAAAAAATGAGAGTTTTATTTGCACCCTATAAAATGATAAATATACCTCATTATTAAAAAAAATATAAACTTAAATAATTTTTTAAAATTACTTTTAATATTTTTTTTTAAAAAAATTTCCTCACATTATTTTATGTTAATTTCAAACTTATTTTGATTTCATTTTCATAATTTTTTATCACTCTTAAATATATTTTTTTTAAGTATATTTTTTAAGAATATGAATTGGAAAAAAAAGTTCAAAAAACTTAGTACAATTAAAGATATCAATTTTATATAAAATAAAAATTATTAAAATGGGGTGTCTTTAGAAATTTTTAGGGTGTAAATAAAATTTCCCAAAAAAAAAACATACTCGCTGACCGTAATTTTACCGGAATTAAATTTTATGACGTATTAAATGGTTTTTTATTTTGAAAAAAAAAATGCTTTTTTGGTTTTTTAATGAAATGCTTCAATAAGTTTGATTAGTTTTTTTTTCTTAAAGCTAAATTTTGAACCATTTTGTTTAAAATGATTTCATTTTTGTGGATAATGAGATTTTTTATGTTAGGTTATTGATGTTTTTTCTTTCTTAAGAACAAAAGCTTTGGTACAATGTTAATTTAACTAATTTTAACTTTTGTATGTTTCAGGGCCATCTTCAGGCGATTCAGAGGCCTAGGGCGAGACTTGAAAAAAGATATATTTTTTTTTATAAAAATTAGAAATAAATATTAATTAAATTTAAAAGTTTTATATGAAAAAATATAAATTAGTATTTTATTTACAAAAATACCTCCATAAAGTGTGGACAACAATTTTATCTATAATGTACTTTAATTACCAAAATACCTCTTACACTTTCACTTACACACACTATATGCATGTCACCTCAAAATGCATGATCTTTTCCTTCTTTTTTTCTTCTTATCATTTTTAATTTTACTTTCAGTTTTAAGTTAGTGTTAAGTTTCTCTTTCCATTTCTTTTTCAGTTTTTCATTAAAAAATCTCATTCTTTCCCCACGATTAAAACCCACGATCAAAACCCACTCTGAGTAATATCTATCTCCATATTCTTCATCCAATTTCCACCATTCTCATTCAGTTTTTTATATGTATCTTTTATTTTGTGTATATGATGGCCATTACCTGTTCCTCTACTTCTCCATCTCCATTGCCTAAAAAAGCTTGCAAAATGGGTCTTCAATCAGTTGCTAACAAGTGAAAAGGGAAACGCCCAGTGATCGACGATGATGACTATAATTTTGCTCCCCCCCTTGTTAAAGGTGATCGTCGACCAGTGAAGAAGAAGTCGAATGTTTCTTTTCCTGAAAAAAAATTCTAACTCTGATGGTCAGAAGGGAAAGAAGGTACCAGATGAACTTCCTAAGGTTTGTTTGTAGTTTCGTTTTAGTTTTATCCCTAATTTTGAAATTTCATTTATTTTTGTTTTTGGTTCGTTTTTTTGTTCTTATTTCATTTTAGGGTTTAGTTGTTGTTGCTGTTGTTATTTTCATGTTTTTTTTATATTTATTTTATGGGTTTTCAAATATGTAAACAATTCAATTCATGTTATTAGTTTGTGTTCTAGGTACTTTGTTCTATTTTTGGGGTTTATTGTTTTATATATATTTGTTCATATTTCTTATTTTTTATTGTTATTTATTTTTGTTTTTATATTTTTTTGTTGATCGTTGGTGTTAGGCCTTATTTTTAACAAATTTTTATGGTTGGATCTGAGTGGTTTGTTTGTAGTTTCATAATAGTTGTATTTGCATTGTTGTTTGGATATATTTTCCATATTTTACTGTTCTCATTACTTTTTTTTTATTCTCAGGAATGGGAATGCAAATTCCCTATTTCTAATCATTACAAGCCAAAAGTTTTGTGTACTTGTAATTATGAATTGAATAAGAAGCTCAATGAGATTCTTTCTCCGAATGTGAAGGCCTTATTTCGGTCTATACAAGTTGGTAAATTTTTAGACATTCTGTCTTTTAAATTTTACCCTTAAATTGTACATGAAATTTTATTGAGAGAGGTCCAGCAGTCGAATGCCAAGGAATTTCAGGCAAATATTTGCGGTCATTGTGTGCGACTTAGTGTTAAGGAGTTCGTACTCATTACGGGTTTGGATTGTATGGGTGATTGTAATAAATCTGAGTTTGTTCAAAAATCAATCCACATTATTGACTCATGCTTCTGTGGCGTTAAACTGATTACTCAAAAATCTGTTGAAGATGTTGTTTTGGGTTGTATGTTGAGAGATGATGATGCTTTAGCTTTAAAGGTTGCTGTCTTATATTTTGTACCCTGTTTTCTTCTTAGTAACACAAAGGATATAAAGAGATTAGTCAGGCTGATGCAAACAACTTCGTTCTCGTATTGCAAGAATTTTGAATTAGAGGAGTGGTGATTATCTTGGCCAGGATACTCTAGCTTTGCAAGATCTGACATTGAAGATTTTTTATTTACCCCTTAATATTGTAAGTGTTCAGTTTGCTTGCAGTTGGTTTATAGTTGCTCTGATTTTTTTTTTGTTGTTATATTTATTTTTTTCATTTTTTTGTTTTTGATGTTATTGTGTATAGGTCCAAGTGAAGAACCCGAGGCCCAATTCTGAAGTGTTTAAGTAGTTATCGCTGGATGGTTTTTATGAGGATGTTTTTATTGATGATCGTGTGCTGGTTAAGTCTTCAACTGATGTTGGTTCTTCACCGGGGAAGAACGTTTCTCCTGATATTGAGTTTTTGATAGAAAAAGTCAATGAAATTATTTATTCGCAAAATAAATTGTCTAATGACTTTTCTCATTTGAAAGATTTTGTTGAACTTAATTTCAAGGGTGTGTCGGATGTAATTGGTGAATTGAAGACAAAGGTCATTGATTTTTGTGACAAGTCTCATGTTCAGGTATGTTTAATATGTCATTTTAAGTTTGTTTCATTTTGATTTTATCATGTCATATTTTGTTTATGTTATGTAGTTTTAGTTTCGTGATTTTTCTACAGATTAATTTAGCTAAAAAAGGGGAAGAGTCATAATCTCACGATGATGAAGAAGAAAATATAGGTCCAAATTCAGAGAAGAATGATGATGATTCTGATGGTGATGGTTCTTGTGAGCAGCATAGTAGTGTTGATGGTGAAGATGCTAACGATGATGATGATGTGGTTGGTGATGAGGAGGGTGCTGATGTTGCGGATGTTGGTGAGCAAAAAGGTGATGGTACTGCAGCAAGTGAAGGTGAAGACTCCAAGGACATTGGCAATGTCAAAGAAAAAGATGTTGATTTAAAGGGTGATGATTTTTTAAGGGCTTAAGCCAGCTTGAGATTAATGAAGATGAACTTGTTTTGGCTAGTTTAAAGGCTTTTGAAAAAAATAAAGGTATGGCTCTTATTGATTTTTTATTTTTATTTTTTGAGATTGTGTTTCAAAGTAGTTGTTTTATAGTTGCAGTCGAGTTTTATTCAGTTTTTAAACTGTCAATTTTTACTTGTTATTTTTTTTTTCAACAGGTTCCAGATTCCTTTCCTTATGAAGTAGTTGAAAAAATAGATGACAATATTTCTAAAGAAGAAGAGGATGGCATTGTTTCTTGTACTCCTCTTGTGGACAACAGAAAGTGTTCCTCGAAATTGAAATCTTCTTTTGTTGATTTTGGGTCGTCTGATTTGAAAACCTCTCCAATGGAGTTTTTGTCTTCAGGTTCTCTATATGCAAGAGATGAGCAAGATTTCAAGATTGTTACATATGTCAAGGGCCTTCATGCTCTCGATGATTCTTTTTTTGATCCCGTTTTTTCTGAACTTGAGGCAAAGTTTGACGAATAGATTAGCAAAGGATTGCTTAAATATCTTAGGTGATGTTTTATTTATTCTATTTTCTTCGTTTTTTTATTTGATTTTTTTGACAATTATTTGAATTAAGTTTTGTTCATATTCATTTGTCTTGTATATAGGGCCTTTAATGTCTATGAGGATGGTGCCAAGAAGTTTTCTCCGGGTTTTGGGTATGGACTATGTTGAAGATAAAACTTGGTTTTATGAGTAATCTTACTGAGACATGCTTATTAACGACTCGGTAATATCTTTAATCTATTTTTTTCAGTTTTGATGATCTTGGAATGTGTGTTCATGCTCTTACTTTTTTTTTTATTTCATGTTGTTTAAGCACATGAATACTATTTTATATTATCTTAGCAAAAAAAGGAAAGCATTCTTCTACTGTAACTGAGAATTTCGCTACAACAAACTGTCTTTATGATGATTTTATCCAGTCTCTACACCATAAATTCTGCAAGGTAAAGTCATTAAAAAGCAAGATGTCTCACATTCATATTGCTCACCCAATAGGCCAATATATCAAAGGCTTGCAAATTCCTTATTCTAAGCCATGGTATGAAGCCAACCATATTTTATTCATTATAAATCTTAAGAAAGAGAGCCATTGGGTGTTTTGTCGTCTGAATTTGAACGAGAGAATCATATTTCTTTATAATTCCTTGAGGACTGCCAAAATAAATGATGCAGCAAGGAACGCAATGAAGGCATATTCTATTTTGCTCCCATTATTTTTTGATCTTCTTAGGTTTTGGAAGAATAGGTCCAATGTTCCTGATTTGGATTGTGATTTGAAAGCTCCACTAAGAGTGGTGGAGATCACTAGCCTTCCAGTTCATAAAAGAAGTGAGTTGTTGTTATTGTGTTATTTTTGTGTTGCATAATAGTTGTTTAACTGATGTGTTTTTCTATTTATTTTTGAATAGTGATTGTAGCACATTTTTTGCTACTTTTCTGGAGTTCTTCATCATGGCAAAGATGTCACTAATGACTTTGACATTGAAGTTTATCGAACTCGTCTTGCTGCCCTCTTATTTTCCTATGGATAAAGAGAAAATGACAAAAATATTGACAGTGAGGATGAGAAGCAAACCAAGTCTTTGAAGGCTGGTAAAGGGAAGAAGTATGGTCATCTAATAGGGAACTGATTTATGCTCTTTGTTTGATTTTATATATTAAATGATAAGACTTTTTTGGTGGATGCTATTATATTTTTTTTTTCTGGCAACTCCATCCATTTACCTTTCGCCAATTGCTTTTACTACTCCTACGATATATGGACCAAGTACTTCCATACAACCAGTTGTACAACCAGCCAGCCGCTACTGGACAAACAAACTAAAAACTGGAAATTCTAGAGTCCAATATAACCTATTAAGGAGTAAAAGGAGTACGAAGGGTCCCAATCAAAGTGAGTCTGCGAAGAAGGGCAAAACCCAAGAATCAAGGTACACCAAGTACACAAGTCTCATAGATACTCGGAATAATGTATACATGGAAACTTGTAACATGGTACACTACAGGAAGCTCCGCTAATATACAAGGGTAGAAAACCCAAAGAGATCCGAACAAAAAGTTCGAATATAACGTTGATATTGGTCACACCACCAATGAGTGTGATTACTTGAAAGATGAATAGAAGGGTTGGTATGAAATGGACCGTTAACCAATTGGGTGAGAATCCCAGTTATCTATCTAGGACAGCGCAGTTGCACATGGACAACTTTTCATGCCCAAACAGTAAGGAGCCATAAATCCTCCTCAGGGATAGGCCACCCACAACTTCCTAGAATACAAGCTCCAAATGCACAAGCCCTTCAGGGGGCACAAAATGCTCCAGCAGGGACAGTAGCTGTAGCTCCCAATCCTGGAAATCGATACCCTCCTAGAGCTGTATTAACAACTTTAGATGGTCATGTAGCGACTATTTTAGGTGGACCCCATATTTCTGGAAGCACTCAGAATGTACAGAAGTGGTAAAATGGTCAATCGAACTAGGGCAGTTTGACATAACATATCACCCTCGAACATCCATCAAGGGCCAAGCATTGGCAAACTTCTTAATAGAAGCAATAACTCTAGAAGAGAATCCGCTTGTTCACTTAGATGCGGACACTTGGAAGTTATATGTGGATGGAACATCCAACGAGCAGGGCTCAGGTGCAAGAGTAATATTAATTTCACCATAAGACTTTATGTTTCATTATGCTTTGAGATTTCAATTTGACGCATCAAACAATGAGGCTGAGTATGAAACCTTGATCACTGGCTTGAAGATAGCCGAGGCGTTGAAAGTAAAGAATCTCATCTGCCATGGTGACCCACAACTGATTGTAAATCAGGTTCTCGGGGAATACCAGGCCAAAGGCTTGAAAATGGCTAAGTATCTAGACAAGGTTCGGAAACTTGGAATGATTCGATTACTTTAAAATCGAGCAAATTCCAAGAGAACAAAACTCTAACGCTAATGCCTTGGCAAAACTGGCCTCACAGAATGATCTTGATGAATTGAACTTGGTTCTAGTGGAGATGCTAAACGAACCAAGTATATTTGAAAAGGAAGACATAGAGATGATAGACAACTCACCTACATGGATGACTCCTATAGTCAACTATCTACTCGATGGACAACTTCCAACTAAAAAAAATGAGGCACGAAAACTCTTGTATTCAGTGCCTCGATACAGAATAATTGAAGGCAAACTATATTAAAGAGGTTATTCAATGCCTCTACTTCGGTGTGTTGTTCCTACAGAAGTAAACAAGATCATTAGAGAAATTCATGAAGGCTTTTGTGGGGATCATGCAGGTTGGCATAGCCTATCTAAAAAGATCATTAGACAAGGATATTACTAGCCTACGATCAATAAGGACACCCATGAGTTTGTCAAAAAGTGTGATAAGTCTCAGAGGAGTATCAAGCCTCAGGCGAATGGACAAGTGGAGGCTGTTAAAAAACCTTGTAGGCTACTATCAAGAAGAAGTTAGATGCTGCCAAAGGCAGGTGGGTCGACGAGCTACAAGTACTTTGGGCTCACAAAACTACCGAGAAGACAACAACGGGACACATTCCCTTCTCGCTAGCATTCGGCTCGAAAGCAATGCTACTTGTTGAAGTGAACATATCGACTCATAAATGAGAGTTTTATAATCAAAAAGAAAACCAAGAACTCCTAAAGTTATCTTTGAATCTGCTTGATGAAAAACAAACAAAGACGCAAGTCTCTAATGCAGCGTATCAACACCGAGTTATAAGATACTTCAACAAAAGAGTCAAGAAAAGGCTATTCAATGTTAGAAACTTGGTGCTAAGGCAAGTTTTTGCAAACACGAGAGATGCATTTGCGTCTGCAGTAGTAGGAATCGGAGTTTACAAATTGGCTCGGCTAAATGGCTCGTTAATAAAGAACTACTGTAACGTGGAGCATTTGCGACCCTACTACCAGTAAATTAATGATGTAACTCACATTGCTGATGTAATATTTTGAACTTCAGTTATCAATAAAGAGAATTATTACTTTTATTCAAGTAATTACAAAGTGTTACTCTTTAAAATTACTAAAGGGGCATTTGTGTATGATTAACCGGAATTCATCTAGAAATACATGATATAATGCAAACCCACAACTTAATTTTTTTTTAAAGTTTTTGGTCAAACCTTTCTGACAAGAAGGGGATCAAACCATCATAACTTTTTGATTTAAACTTGTCTGACGAGAAAGGAAAATCAAAAGTTATAAATGAGATATAACTCATAACTTGTGTACGCAGCTGAATATTAACGGTTCGCGCAAGATAGGAAAGTATTAAAGGAGACATCAAGGTGTCTCGATAAAAGTACTTAAACCTAATGAATGAATAGACAATCTAACTATTCATATCAGGAATCAAAAATGTACAAAGTGATAAAATCATTAAAAGTATATTCATGTTTGCTTAAGCTAGATTATAACTGTCATTGCGAGGCAAAATTGATAACTGCTCGTAAATCAAAAGTCTGGTAGATAATAAGCTGCCCGCACACATAATAGATTACTAACTACTTGATTAGGAAAATTAGGAGCAATGGAAAGACCAAATGTACTCTATATTTGATAAAAATATTTGTGTTTACATTGTGAATAAAAATGCAAGCCAACACAAATATATTAAGTTCAAATGTAAAAGTACAAGGCATTTAAGATAAGAAAGAAAACCAAGTTGGTTTACAAACTTGTCATTACAAAAATGCCACTAGGGGCAAACCATTCAGCCAGTTTCCTAAATAAAGAGTACAAGGTTATTTATAGGAGACAGGAGAGCTCGAGAAATATCGGCTCCAAGCAAAAGGACTCAAACTAATGTACTAACTCAGTAGGATGTCCCTTTACAATTCTTGTTGCATAAACCTTATTCTCTGCAGCAGAGACCTTTAGAAGATCCCATTTCCTGTAGCAGAGTTCTCATTCCCTGCGGCCGAGATCTCATTCCCAGACTCGAGAAGTTTAACAACAGAAGTGGTTGGCTGGCTCGAAGATTTCCTCGTGTAAGCTTTGGTCTTCAGCCATTTGGGTTCTTTAATACAATCCACAACCTCGCCAATTGGGGTTACCTTCTTTCGGGATTTCTTGTCGGCTCGGGGAGAACCTCTAAACATGCTCTCAAAATCTACGTCCATTCCTATAGAGACAAAGATAAAAGATCAATGACGCAACAGTGGCAAAAAGAAAAAAAACATGTAATAATAAACGAATTCAGATCAGACCACTATTTACAAAGAATGATGCTAATTTTTATAAATCACTTGTAAGAATCGCCCATAACGATCGACAGTATCTCCTTGGTTTGGATTAATCGGATGATCTTCAGTCTTGGAATCTTTCATTTCAAATTTAAACTGAGGTTTGAAGTTTTTAAGACATATGGAGGGGGAAAGCGGTTGGTATATTCCGGTGTTACAAGTTTTGAGGGATAAGTTTCTGAGCCTGGATGGGGCATCTCCGCAGGAGAGTGACAATCTAATTTCTGGATGAAATTCACCAAAAACTAGGAGTTTATGGAATGTAGCTAGCCTGAGCAATCATTTTATACTTAGAAGCCAGTAACAGTAAGGCCAAAGGTTGGGAAATTTAACGGTTGGGAATGAGGTAGAAGATGAAAGGGAAATTCATTAATGCTAATAATGACCCTCAAAACTGTCGAGCCGTTAAAATTAAGGGCATGCGTGGTCTTGAAGAAAGGGATTATGATGATTGTACCCTCAATGGTCAATTAAAAAGTACCTTTTATTTAAAAATAACTTTTTAAGGGGAAATTGTTATACGTGAAATTCGACTACCATTTCAACGAAAAACACATGTCAAGATTGGGAAGAATAGGAATCAATGCATGAAACGGTAATCACATATGAAAATGGAATAACTCATTAAATGCAAAAATGACAGAATATATTCATAACTTGCTGACTATAATGTCTTACGCAAGATAAAGATATGCAAACTGTTGCCTCGTACATCAACGAGAAACCATATGGAAGTGGATGCGCAAATCGAGGCATCAACCTCGAGTAGACATAGGCAAGATATAATGACTGTTAAGACACTTAGCGTATAAAACACATAGCATACAAACTAAGTGTAATAGTTGGGTGAACCCAAGCAACTAAGAGCAAGGCATCCATCTCGCCATATGAAGATATGCTCGTGGAACCTTCTCTAATCAGCTCCAAACATCTTTCAATAAGATTCACAGCTCTGTCGAATCAGTTCTCTCTAATAGATGCTGACATTTAAATGATGTAGACTCTTGAAGTTCACCTTGTCACCGAGAACTGTGATTGCCAGAGGGAGCGTTATGTCTTTAGCGCAGGAGCGACGAGATTTACATTATCAACCTTGAAAATATATCGGAAAAACTACAGCTCGCTATCAAGGTCACTGGTGTTGATTTCCTATCGAGACCTCCCAGAACGTTATGATTTATAACATGTTTAATACACGATTACCTTGACCCAGTAAAAGCGGACGAATCACAGTTGTGTGATATTCAAATATTAACCACATTTATTTTACGTCATATGTAATCAAACCCCACGATTTTAGGAGATAATTGTTGTAAAGATATCAGTCAACTCTGCAATTAACTGCTTGACTATGTAATTATAAATAGAGGCAAGTTAGACTGAAAAAAGGGACGAAAAAATTCATAAGAAAAAGGCCCTAGAACAGTATCAGAAATCTAATAAGATTGACTCGTGGACTATGCAGAATTTTAACTACAAAACCAAGTAAAAAACCTTCGTGTTCGTTCTTTTCCTTTTTTATTTCTTTACTATTTTTGTTTTTCTGTGCAAGTTTATCACTATTTAGGCTCAAATTTGGTTAACATAAATCTGCGTTATCAAAACCATTACTAGATTCAAGGATGTCTTGATCGTGAACTTAAGAAAAGGTAAAATTGTTAACTTAGGTTTTCATGTTTGATAGCTATTCTAAGTGATTAGAGGTGGACCATCCTTTGGTCATTAAAATAAGAAAGTGTTTATTTTAACAAATACTACTTTTTAAAGAAAATGACTAAATCTGAAAGTAGCAAAGTAGAGAAGATATTTTTTTCTTGATTCCATAGTGTTCAATCATCTTATTCTACATAAGATGGTCATACCGCCTCTGTTGTATTGACACAACCGATGAGGACAATACCATTTAATGTTCTTAGATAAAAAGTCACGGTAAGTGGGAGGGTTTTAAGGAACTCACCCTGTTATGACATGGAGGACACTTGTGATAAAATCCATTATTAGTTTAAACAGGTAATAGATAGTCATAATAAGGAACTAAGAAGCAAATGCAAGAGAACTATGGTTAAAACCATTCATATGGAGTAACCAAAAGTTTTCTATTACAAGGACAAGAAAGGAAAATAAGTCCATTCAATGGACTTAACAAAACTTCTTGATCCTAGTATTATTATAGGTTTAAGATTATCTAAACCTATGGCTTGTGGTATGCATAGTAATTTACTTACTCTAGTGCAAGCAACTTACTTTAGTAAGATGCTGGAGCATTTTTCTAATGGAAATCTATAGAAGCTTCTCGACATCTAGATATAGATTTTATTTATCTAAGGAAAAGTTTCAACTATTCCAAAAAAAGATAAGGGCCAAGGAAAGAATTCTTTAGGATCAACAGTGAGAGGTCTCAGATATGCTTTGCTATGCATTAGACCAGACACGTGCTGTTGAGTGGGAGTAATGAGTAGGTATCAGATTAATCCAGGAAAGGAACATTGAAAGATAATCAAGTAAATCTTAAGATCAAAAAGAGGAACTATATGTTAGTCGATAAGGGTGGCATTTTAATACTCTTAGACTACACCAAATAAACTTTCTAGACTTGCCTTAGTGCTAGAAAGTCTACTGATGAGATGGTGATTACTCTGAGGGTGGAGCACTGATTTTGGAGAAGTGTAAAAACTGATCTGGAGTCTCTAACTCTACCACTGAGACTGAACGTTAAAGTTATAGGAAAGATACTAACATAAATGTAGTTTCCAAAAAGTAAAGAATCCAGTATCCCTAGAGGAGTAGTCATATAGAGAAGAATTTCACAATATCAAGGATTTTGTAATTAAGGATATGTAATGGTGGAGAAAGTTTGTATTGAATACAACCTATCAGATCCTATTACGGAGAGAATACTACATACTACACTTGATCTAGATATCAAGGCATTGAGATTAATTGAAATGCACTTTTAGTTTTATATTAGTGCAAGTAGGAGTTTGTTGGGTTTTGTGCCCTAAATAAAATCTATTTCAATATAATCATATTTACTAATTAATAAAATATCATAAATCGCTTTTATGTTGCATGGTTCACATGATTTATTTCATGATTATATTTAATGCATAAATTCTATTAAGTCCAGAACATATATATTTATTCATGATTATAGTGTCGTTATCATAGTGGAATATAATCACGATTATATGTTCAAAAGTTTAATTCCCATGATTTGTCAGTTCACTGGTTTAGATCGGCGATAAGGTATACTTACACCTTGGATAAGTGTTATGTCCTTTCCACGGCATTGGCAAAGTTTACCAGTATCGGATGTATGGAATATACATTGGAAGGGACCGATATTGATCTTGCATAATATATCATAAACTTACCGTTATATCTTTCTAAGTCAATATCAATGGTTGATCTTATGTCTATGGATCTTAATCCTGATATGGTTAGGTTCAGCTTAGTTGTATTATTTATTGTTAACGGAGATTTTTATTAACGATAATAAGCCTATTTTTGTGATAGGATTAGCACAGAAATTATCATAAATCTAAGTAAGAATAGCAAAGCAAAAATAACACCAAGTTTTTTACATGGTTTTGCAGTTAACTTTGCATAGTCCAAGAGTCAATCTTATTAAGACTTTTCTGATACAGAACTAGGGTTCTTTTTTCTTTGAAGCATTTTTTCTCCTTTTTTTGGTACATTCTGCCCCTATTTATAATGGCATAGGGTGGCAGTTAATTACATTCTGATACAAACCCGATAGCAATATTTCCCCAAAATTGTGGGCCTTACTTACGCTCCACGTAAATAAATGCAGTTTATTGTTTTAAAATCACAAAGTTGTCATTTAAATTGATTTTAATGAGTCAACACTGAGGTGGATTAAGACACGCTGCAAAGTGTATCTCGCCAGGCCAACTCGCTAGGTGCTTGAACACTCAATAGCAACAATAACCCTGGCAGCGAGCTGGAGCTCTTCTCATGTCTTTGTAAGGTTAAAAACGTAATGCTCCATCTAAAAATCGCAGTTCCTTGTGCCAAGATGAATTTCAGCAGCCAACATCATTTGAATGTCAGCTTCTTTATGAGAGAGCTGATGTGACAGAGTAGTGGAGCCCACTGAAAGTTGTTTGGAGCTGATTAGTGAAGGTACCAAGATTATGCCTTCCTATATCGAGATGGATGTCTTGCTAATCGCCATTCATGTCCTTCAGGATGTTACACTTAGTTAGTATAATGTATATTATATGCTAAGTGTTCTATTAACCAACACGTCTCGTCATTACTTCTCTACGTATTGCGAGGTAGATGCCTCACTACGTATTATCGATCTCCTCCTTACAACTGTGTTCTTTGACGCAAAATGGTTTCTCATCAATATGCAAATCAATAGTTCGTACATCCTTGTCTTGCTAAAGACCGTACAGTCTACGAGTCATAAACTTACCCTATTGACTTTGCATTTAATGAGTTATTCCATTTAATATTCTTTAATATAATTCTCATTATATTTGTTGTTTTGTATTCTCCAAGGTTAACACGTGTCATCCTTTGAAGTACCAGCAAAATTTTGGGTATAACAATTGCTCTACAATATTAGCCTTTAGAGGCAGTTTTTTCAATCCCATTTATAAAAAGGGAAGCTAAAGGGTGTGAAAATACTCGCTATGTTCGAAATTGACATTTAGAGGCAGTTTTTTGATAAAAACCGTAGGTATAAAATTGCATTATACCATTTAGAGGCGGTTGGAAATTAATTATTATTTTTTTTTTCTGAACTACCATATGGCGTCGTTTCCTGCATAGGAACCGACGGCATAGGGTACACGGTCTGCTGACACGTGTACCCTATGCCGTCGGTTCCTATGAAGGAACCGACGCCATAGGGTCGTTCAGAGTATATGTTCTTCGACCTTTCTTCTTCCTTCCCACTTCACTCAGCAACCCAGAAACCAGAGAGCAATTACCCAGCAAAAGCCTCGCCGCAGCCCCCTCCTCACCACCATATCTCCCCCATTTCTTAACCTTTTTAGCCCATTTTTTTTAAAATCCTCCATTTTCGATACTTAATAACATACACCTAAAAAGTTTTGATTTTTTACCCTCTTTAAGTGTCATCCGAACCCAAATAGTAAACTTTGGGTTTGAAATCCGGCCACCCATTTTTCTTGAGAAATTGTTCAATCTCAACCTCGTTTAAGGTATAAATATTGCTTCTATTCTTTTTGTATTATGTATATTGTTTTATTTTTTATTTTTGTAAATTATTATTTGAGCTTTTTTATATTAGTAGTAATATTATTGTGTTTTATGTGTATAGTGCCGGGATTTTTTACGGTGGTCGTCAGATTGCGGTTATTAGGCAATAATTTATACCTCAATGTATAGTATATATATGTATTTGTATATTTTATTGAATATTTGTATATAATGTGTGTATATATTGTGTGTATATAGTGTGTGTATATTTTTTTATGGAAATAAATTTTGTAATTGTATTTTATATATTTTTTGTAATATATATTTATTGTGAATTAAATGACATTGGAGGGATTTCATTAGTTTAGAAATAAAAATTTTAAAATTGAATTAGTGTGTGATATAATTTTATTTTTTTGAGATAATAGTGTGAGATATAATTGATTATATATATGTATGTATAATTTAGTAACTAAGTAACTTGTTACAATTTTTTATAACTAGTTATAAGTAATGAAATAATTAATTTTGTAATTTCGTTGTATTTCTTTATATTGTAGGGGTTCGGCATAATTTTGTGTGTAGCGTATTTGGGCTTGCAATTATAGGTATATACTTTAACTAACTTTTTCTTATTATATAATTAATTATCAATGCATGTTAGTTGAGTTTGAATATCTTAAATATTCATCCGTAGTGAAGTAGGTTCTGCGAATACATGTACTACGGTCGGATGGGTGGATTAATTTTGTATTGTTTATCTGTTTTGTTTGTTATTTTAGGCACTTGTAAAAATTTTGGGAACGTCCAATTACAGCCGTTATGCTGCCGAAATTTCGGTAGAATTAGGATAAATCTTACTAAAACCATTCATAATATTTATATAATACAAATAACTAGTTAATTATAACATAGTGATAAGAAGTTAGGTCACATAAAAAATAATAATATTCACATTTATGTAAACTTTTTAATTTTACCAACATTCTAATCAACTAAACAACCTAATAACATGAACTCTATAACGAAAATTTGAGTAATTTATAAATTAATATGAATAAATTGTGTGAGAAACTTAGTTAGTTACATTGTGTAATTAGTAACTAGCTATAATTAGTTACTAAATATATTAACAAAATAAACATATAAAATCCTTATTTTTTTATTTTTTTTTCTTTCATTTGAGAGGTTCAATGTGGATTTTTATTTTTCAATAAAGAGCAAAAGTTAATTAAAAGGGGAAAATATTAGTTAATACCCTTATTGCTTTACCAAAAACTTTTCCCCTCAACTTTTTTTATTAAAAATATTTAACATTTTACCAACATTCTAGTCAACAAAACAACCTAATAATATGAACTAATCTAAAACGAGAATTTGAGTAATTTATAAATTAATATGAATAAATTATGAGAAACTTAGTTAGTTACATTGTGTAATTAGTAACTAGCTATAATTAGTTACTAAATACTGAATTTTTTTGGATAGGATTTTTGTTATGGATAAATCATGGATGCGTGAGGAGAGAGACACACTGCGATTTCAAGTAGGGTTCGATGCATTTTTAGAGTTTGCCTTAAAGAATTCTAAAAAATCACGATCGTATTCATTGTCCATGTGTAGATTGTTGTAATGTATCTAAAGGGAATATTACAATGATTAAGGACTATGTGTATTTACGAGGTTTCAATAGAAGTTATACTAATTGGTATTACCATGGCGAACATTTACCTAATGATCCATATCCATTAGGAAAGCGGGGGGTCGATGATATCGAGGGTAATGATTTCGATGATTATTCATTGGACTTGCTTAACCAAGCACAGGAGGAATTTCTTAATGATCCTGAGAAATTCGATAATTTTCTTAGTGATGCTGATAAACCTCTGTTCGATGGTTGTAAAAAACTAAGATTACCAACAATGGTAAAGTTTTACAACATAAAAGCAGAAAACGGAGTGAGCGATAAATGTTTTACTCAATTTGTAGCTGCTTTTAAAGATATCTTACCATTTGCCAGCTGCTTCCCGGAATCTACTTATGAAGTGAAAAAAATGTTAAATTCTATAGGATTGAAGTATGAAAAAATTCATGCATGTCCGAACGATTGCATTTTATATCGTAAGGAATATGCAGACATGAATTATTGCCTGACTTGCGGTTTATCCCGCCATAAAGTAAACAAGAGTAAGGAGAATAGGAAACTTATCCCCCAAAAAGTGATGTGGTACATGCCTTTGATTCCGCGACTGAAACGATTATATCGTAGTGCAGAACATTCTGAAAATTTGATTTGGCATGAGACCAAGAGAGTGAAAGATGGAAAACTCAAACATCCTGCAGATTCCCAAGCTTGGAAAAAAGTAAACTACATAAATCCTGAATTCAAATCTGAACCAAGACACATTCGTCTCGGTACGTACGCGGATGGAGTAAATCCACATAGATCTCTAAGTAGTCGTCATAGTTCATGGCCTGTCTTCCTAGTTATGTACAATCTTCCTCCCTGGTTAGTGATGAAGAGGAAATTTAACATGCTTTCTTTAATGATATCAGGCCCGTAACAACCTGGACATAATATCGATGTATATTTGGAACCATTGATTGACGATTTAATAGAATTGTATGAGAACGGGGTTCAGGTCTATGATGGTTTTAAAAAAGAATTTTTTAATCTGAAAGCTGTGTTGTTGTGGACTGTCAGTGATTTCCACACTTATAGTAATTTATCGGGCTTAAGCACAAAAGGTTACGAAGGTTGTCTGATTTGTTGCACTAACACATCGGCTCGTCGCTTGGCAAATGGACACAAGATGTGTTATATGGGTCACGTAGACGGTACTTGCCTCGCAAATCATCCCGATAGACGGAAGAAGAAAGCATTCGATGGTACCGAAGAGGGTGATATGGCTCCTGTGCCACTGTCTGGGGAACAAATTCTCCAACAAGTTCAACTTGTAGATTTTAAGTATGGAAAGACGCAAAAAAATAAAAAAACTAATGGTTGTTTTCAAAGAAAGTCAATCTTCTTTCGTCTTCCATATTGGAAAAGTCTACTAGTTCGACATTGTTTGGATGTCATGCATATTGAAAAAAATGTGTGTGAGAGTATTATTGGTACCTTACTTGATATTCCCGGCAAAACTAAGGACGGTCTAAATAGTCGTTTAGATCTCGTTGAACTGGGTATACGACAATCTCTGGCACCCGAGAAGAAAGGTGAACGTTTATATTTGCCTCCCCGCTTGTTTCACTTTGTCCAAAAAAGAGAAACAAACAGGTTGCAAATCACTTGCAAATATGAAAGTACCCGATGGTTACTCGTCTAACATCAAAAACTTGGTGAATGAGACTGAATTGAAACTAATGGGTCTGAAAACACATGATTGTCATGCGTTAATGCAACATCTACTTCCAATTGCCATTAGATCAGTCTTGCCAAAAAATGTTTGAGAGTGTTTGACACATGTTTGCATTTTCTTTAATAGGCTGTGCGGGAAGGAATTAGAATTGGATAAGTTAGATGTATTACATGAACATGTAGTCAAAACATTGTGCAACCTGGAAAAGTTTTTTCCGCCATCTTTTTTCGACATCATGATCCATTTAATGGTTCATCTAGTGAGAGAAGCAAGGCTGTGTGGGCCGGTGTGGGCGAGATAGATGTATCCATTTGAAAGAAATATGAAGGTACTTAAAAGTTATGTGCGTAACCACTATCGGCCAGAAGCATGTATGGTTGACTGCTACATATCTGAAGAGGCTGTGGAATTTTGTTCAGAGTACATGGCTGGAGTTGAGGCAATAGGAATTAGCAAACCAAGAACTGACCCAGATGATGTTGATAGAGGATTAAGGGGGAAAGGGACAATGGTGACAGTGTCCAAGCTTGAACTAGATCAAGCTCAATTAGTCGTGATGAACAATAACGCAGAGGTTCAACCATATATAACGTAAGTACCTTTTGTTTGATTAACATTACTTAAGTCACGATGAACAATAACTTGATTTACCTTACTTGTTTTACAGTGACCATATGGAGCTGTTACAATCAATGGTTCCAAGAAATTAAAAAAATGAACAAAAATGGGTTGCAGACCAACATCGTCAAACTTTCATTGGGTGGTTAAGGAATACCATTATATCAAAGTTGAACAAACCGAATCATGGAGTATCTGATGTGTTGAGTCGTATTGCCCTTGGACCAACTTTTGCGGTTGTAAAGCATGAAGCGTACATTGTAAGGGGCAAACGTTTTCATACAAAGTCAAGAGATGATGCTCGAGAGGTTCAAAATAGTGGTATAGGTATCGTCGCAGAAACTATGCACTTTGCAAGTGCAAAAGATAGAAACCCTGTTTTAGGTACTATGACGTATTACGGGGTCATTGAAGAAATATGGGAGCTCAATTATTTTGCGTTCCGAATTCCACTTTTTAAATGTTCTTGGGTTGACAACAACGTTGGAGTTAAAACTGACGAGCTTGGTTTTACTTTGGTTGATTTAAGTAAGAGAGGAAGCAATAATGATCCATTCATCATGGCTAGCCAAGCAGCTCAAGTTTTTTACATTTCTGATCCGGCTAATGATAAATGGTCTATTGTTTTATCAACACCAGAGAGGAGGTTCTTAGAGACTGAAGAGGATGAGGAGAATGCTGACTTATGTTACGATGACTTCATTGTTGGACAACCAATTCATGAGCAACTTATGGGAATTGATCGTAACATTGAGGAAGACGACGCTGAATACATTAGAAACGATATCAATGAGGGAATGTGGGTCAATTGTGATTCAGGCAAACATAAACAAAAAAAGAAAAGAAAACGTGTCTAATTGGTAACTTGATATATAGCTTACTTTATATTGTGGTTGTGAATGGTCCTGAATACTTAACAATTTGTTTATGCTTTTAATATTTCATATACACTACTTGTTATATATATAGCTAACATTAAAGTTTGTTTGTTAATGGTGTAGACATGGCGAACTCGGAATCAGGATCTGATTCGGGAGCAGAAAATGAGTGTCCAACCACAATACCTACACGAGGGCCGACGCAAATGAATGAAATATCTAAACTAATGGATCAGGGCAAAAGAGTGGCCCTCGAAGTTAATGATAAAGGTCAATACTGTGGAAAAAGCTATGCGAAGCTCGTCTCCACTCTAGGAGTCAGATGTCGGCAGACAATAGGGTTGGCCTATAAAAACTGGAAAGAAGTCAACCCGACTCTGAAAAATAAAGTTTGGAGAGACATACAGGTAAGCTGTTATTTGTTAGAATTTTGATTTGTTTTTCTATTACTTCAAATGTTGACTCTAACCGTGTTTGTTTTCCTTCAAAATAGACGGGGTTCATTGTGCCAGACTCCTTCAAACATGATTGTCTCATCCTAGCTGGGAAGTTAATGAAAGACTTCAAGAATAGGATGACAAAAGACATCATAATGCCCGCGTTGAAAGAGAATGATCTGGGACGACTGGCACAAGTCCCTGAAAAGCACCCCGAGATTGACGCTGCTGATTGGTGCAAATTTGTTGAAAGTCGACTAACTCCTGAATTTCTGGTACGCTAATTATATTAACACTAAGACAAACTCTTAAATACAAGTACATGTATCTAATGTATTTTTTTGGCATTGTAGGAATAGAGTAAGGTGCAACGTGAACGTTCCTCAAAAATTCAATCCAGACATCGAAGTGGTCGGAGTGGAATGGTGAACGTACGGGAAGCTGTGGTAAGTAATACTTAAAATTTAATGTGTTATAATGTGCTATACAATTTAATTGGTACTCATTTCATTGTTATAACGTTATGTAGAAAAAGGACCTCGAAGTTGCAGATCCCCCCCGCCACCGTGTTTGGATTAAATCTCGCACCAAGAGTAGAAAACTTGTCACTGATTACGACAAGGAAGTTGCAGAGAAGATAGTAAGTATATATTAATCCTTAATTGAGTTCTACTCATGAGTTAGTGTATATAATTCATATAATAATTGCTTGAATATATGCGTGCATTAGGCTCAATTAGAGGAGAAGCTTAGTCAGGGACAAATTAAGGTCCAAGGCCAAAACGATATCTTGACGCAGGCGCTCGGGACACAAGAGCATCCTGGACGTGTCAGGGCTGCTGGGTATGCTATTACTTCAAATGTTATTTATTTAGTTACACAAATAAAATCGTTGCTAATTTGCATTTTATGATTTGTAGGTTCTTGACCAGGGCATCTCAACTGTTCGACACGAAGAAAAGGGAAGTGTCTGATGTTGTGGCTCGGCAAGCGAAGGAGATTGAAAAATTAAAAGTCGAAGTCCAATCCCTTAAGCAGCAGAGAAACGCTGCCGAACAAGTAGAAGAAGGAGAGGTGGCTGGTGAGGCGTATGTTCCACAACCATACGCTCCTCAGGATTAGGTACAACCACAAATTTATGCTGAGGAGTTTATTTCCCTCAACGACCAAGGTATCCTATACAATTTTGATGACCATGCGGCCCTTAATCAGCAAGTACATCTCTGCTCTGACAACATCGACAATATTGTGGTCCGAGCGTATTTGTACGATCATGTGGGTATGATCAAAGTTCACTGCCAGGAGTACGATGATTCACAAGCCCGGATTATGGTTTCAGAAATCCTGCAAGAGGACGCTGAAATCCCAGTCCCAATTGAAGAGTGCAGATATGTTAGGGACGTATACCAGATGTTCCTTCCTTGGCCTAAACACTTAATTTTAACAACCGAGGTAACTTCTCAACTCAAATTAATTATTAATGATTAGTGGAGTTTGAATATCTTCAATATTCATCCGTAGTGAAGTAGGTTCTGCGAATATATGTGCTGCGGTGGGATGGATGAACAAACTACTGTTATATATGTGTTATTTGTCGTTATACAGCCATGTTCAAAATTTTTAGGGTCATTCAATTACAACCGTTATGCTGCCGAAATTTCGGTAGAATTTGGATAAAATTTGATATATATATATATATTATGTTCTGTTTTGTTTAGGGTCCACTCGCTCAACCGCCCTCAAGACGTGATGTGTCAAAGGGGAAAGCTCCGATGCTTTCTCCACAAGGCCGTGGTGCACGGGAAGATGACTTGTTCACGGAAGAAAAGATGGCGTTGATCCCTAATTCGCTAAAATGGATGATTCATGAATTCCTGAGGCTCAAAGATAAACGTGATATAATCACAATTCCTATCCCCCGAGGATTCATTGCACCGCGTACCCAGATCACGTTATCTGGAGAGGATTTGCAGCAGGTTGCTACGTGTGACTACATCGGCAACCAGTGAATGCTGTTTGGAATGATGTATACTCTTCTTTAATCTAATTAACCTTATATCAAATTATAGTTAAATTATTATAAGACACTAATAATTTTTTTGGCAGGCACATATGGGAGAGCATCAACGGTCTGAGAAAAATTTTCAAGTTTTACGACCCAGAGCTTCTCATAGTGCATGGGATCAACGATGAAGAAAAGAGTCAGTCTTTTGACGATGCGGCAAGACGATTGGCTAATTGGTTATCATTAATGAACAACAACCACCAAATGTTCTTTATTCCTTGGAATATCGGGTAAACTTTATTAAATTCTTTAGTGCTAATTGTTCATTTCTATATTATGTCTTCAAATTATTTTTATACTATCTTACTTATATTCCAATATAATTTTCTAGGATGCATTGGACGCTAGTGGTGGTTACGCCAAGGAAAATTATCCATTTAAACCCTATAAGTGGCCGCCCAATTCCCGAAGTAATAGAACAAATGATCGGAAGGTAATAATTTAATGACTTCTTATGTAACGAATTTAAATTAACTAACAAATTGAAATGCTAATATAATTTTCCCAAACAGGGCATTCATGTATATAGGGAACGCACATGACTATCTTGGCCTGTGGCAAGGAATTAACCAAGCAAACTGTCCAAGACAACCTAAAAGCCAAGAATGCGGTTTTTATGTTTTGAAATATATCATTGACATCGTCGCACGTGCCAACCCCAGCCGTTACATACAAGATCAAAAAGCTGTAAGTTTTAATTATTGATTATAGTATATAAATTCTATAATAACAAATATATAATATACATATACATAAACTAATATAAATTTTTAATTTTTTTAACAGTTTGGGGGTAAGAAGCAATACGATCCAAAAACAGAAATATTACCACTACAGCGAAAGTGGATCGAACAATTGATGGCGGTGATTCACGGTGACGATTGAGGTTGAAAGGTCGAAGAATTTTTCTTCATTATGTAATTTTTATAGATTAACTTGGAGTTAGATTTATTAACTTATTAATATTTTTAACTAATTTTACATTAGTGTTTGTGTAATATTTAATTACTTTTATGAAATCAAATTATGTTTTTACCCAAATTTAAATAATATTTAATTTAAAATGTAATTAATATATAATTAAATTAAATAAATATGTAATATAAAATTTAAATAAATATGTAATTTAAATTAAATAAAATAATATATAAATTAATAAATATATAATTAAAATGTAATTAAAATTATATAATTAAATTAAAAAAAATGAAAAAACTGAAAAAACTGTACCTATGGCGTCGGTTGCTACGCCACATATGGCGTCGGTTATTGGCTAGGAACAGACGCCATATGTACCCCTATGGCGTCGGTTCCCAGCTAATAACCGACGCCATAGGGGTACATATGGCGTCGGTTCATATAAACCCTTTAGCCTCGCCCTGATCAGCGTCGGTAGCGAATTTCGCAAAAACCGACGCTGAAAGGGCTTAAAAACCGCCTCTAAAGGGGGTTTTTGTAGTAGTTAAGAAGTCCTTTTCAGTGAAAAGTGCCTTTTTAAATGATTACCCAGGGTATTTTTGTCATAATCCATTTTAAAAAAATACATGCCTTTAATTTTGGCAGTTTTGTGGTTTCAAGGCACATCATGAGCATTAAATAACCATCTTTTCCACTTTTTTTTTTTTAATTTACACCCGTTGGATCATTTACTCCTTAATCTAACAGAGATCAACCCAATGGTATAAGATGAAAAAAGGAACCACCATTTCATCATGTTTGCCATTTCAAAAAATTTCTTGAGGTTCTCTGCAAAAAACCCCACCCAGATTTTTTGAAGCTTTGCATGCCATCTTTGTCTTTGACGTACTTCTTGCAAGTTTCGTCAGATTTTCTTTTCAACCTCAAGCATTCAAAGAGATCAACAAGTCGTTCCCTGCATCGTCGATTTCAGAACTACTCATCGCGCCAAAACATGACTTTAAACAGTAAGTGATTCATCTTTCTCTGTTTTCTTATATGCTTTTTATTTCACATTTCTGGGTTTGATCACTACTTTCTTAGTGCACCTTTGTGACCTTATTTGGTTTTAGCAAGTTTAGGTTGAACTTTTTCTGGGTAAATTTTAGGGTTTAGGCAGAGTGTAGACTTTTGGGGTTTTCAAATTTACCAGCTTCTGGTTTGATAAATTTCATCTAGGAATTGGGATTGCTTTCTTCTTGTAACAATGTCAAAATCTAGTTCAGAAGTTTATCATCCAGAAATCTTAGAAACAGAGTGCCCCGGTGAACTTACCATCCCATTTAAACCCAGAATTTCAAAACCCCAGCCCAAATTAGAGATAAATGATGCAAAAATTAGGGACCACTTAGTAAAAACCCACTAAGATGATATTTCTAGTAGGCACAGGCGCTTCTTGCGAAAAATAACAGAAGGCAAACGTCATTTCTTATGAGATGCTTCTTGGCCCGAACCTCCCAGTTTATCAGCTATTCCTTTGGTTAGGCCTTTATTTTTACCCAAAGTCACGATTGCTTTTGAACCAGGTGACCTTGACTTTGAAGTCATGTCTTCCAAGCCACATAAATCAAAGACTCCTTAAGATCGTAATGTTACCTTCGAGGATGAACTAATTGAGTCGAGGGTATGAGCCATCGAAGATTACGTAGGTAGCATCCTAAGGACTTGTGGCATTGACCAAAAGCAAAAATGACGAGTTAGATCAGTAGCCCTTGGCGAGATTAGTTGTTACCTACCAGAACGACTCACTCGCGAAGCATCCTAGGGGACCAATGGTGAGGCATGTATGAGTGGCTCAACAGGGATAGGCGCTTGGAGCCTCGAACACATCACGACTGGAGCAATTATCCCCCTGCAAGATTACTATAAGGACTTCCTAGACCATCTCGGAATTTCCCCATTACAGGTTGTTCTTATTTCATACAAAATCCTTGCAAGTTTAATGGTTCTGTACAAAATCTTAGGATGGGAGTGCCCCACTCCCCTTGAAATAGTATATATACTTTGTCAAGGCCGTTCCTGCGAGGAAGAATGCTACAGGAGGTTTTTTATTATCTTGGGACTCACACAAGCGATCGTATGATCATTGTTGGGTTGCCATACAAAACCCATTTAAAAGAGGACTTCTTCTGGACGACTGGCCTCTCCCCAATCAATACAACTACCTTCTGCATAATACGTAAGTGACTATTTGCCTTAAACTTGGTTTTAAATTAGTCCATGTTTTCAGTTTTAGCCTTGTTGACTTGTAATCTTATTATTTTGACAGCTGTCTTGAAAAGACCAACTCCTACCCCCGAGATGGCTGAGCGACGCAGGCTCTTGCTGGGTCTTCCATATGGTCTCCTATCAGCTGAGTTCCTTTTGAACGAGGTCAACTTGAGTCCGTGGGCCTCCTCACTGAGAACAAGTATAATAGTGATTCTAAATATCCCAAGTATGCATTGTGGTAGCAAGTTCTGGTCCCAACTGACGAGGTAACTCAGGATTACATGGCTCGAGTGCACTACCTTCAGAACGCAGTTCCTTAGGAAGCCGAAGAAGGAGCATCTCAAGGTAATCAATGTAGTTGGTCACCCACAGTGCTTAGGGTCGAGCGTACCACATTAGTGTCTTTTTGAGATAGCCAGTATAATTTCTATACCTGGAATCCCTTCCTCATAGATTGCATTGCACATAGGTTTGGTAGTTGGTACCCAGAATTCCACGTTCAAATTAGCACTACATATTATTATGGGATAGTCGATCAGTACGGGATCATGCTGGATAGGTCAGGTCATATAGATTTGAGCTGGGATTTAGAACTAATTAATTCCTACTACATATTTAGGATCACAGGATGTAAAGACTTTAGTGAATATTATAGTCCTCCCTCTTCGTCTTCTTATAATTATGGTAAATCCCTTAGGTGGGAAATAATCTCCCCAATTTCCCTTTTTTCTTGTTTTTAAACGAATGTTAACACATTGTTTTGTCTCGCAGAAATGGATCACGAAGACCTTCTTCATTCCTCGAGCAAGAAGGGGAAGAAGAGGTTAACTGCCTTGGAGACTTCCTCTAATGTCAACGTGGAGCCCCTCAAAAGGCCTAGGAAGACAACTGCCAATAAGAAGCGAGCCTCCCAAGCCATAGACCTTGATGCCCCTGAGAACCAGGCTCAGGCTCACCCTCTGGCCCTCGCGCATATTGAAGAGCCCATTCCCAAGGCAAATCAAGCTGTGGCCTCTTTGAGCCAAGCACTTGAGACCCTACCATCAAGGCTGGGAATGCTGGCTCAGAGCATTCTGTGCAGTACCCTACGGCTTGTTGCCGTCACCTCTGATCCTTCCTTCCCAACAATTAGGATCTCATAAACAATGATAGCCTAAACGAGATGCTCGATAGAAGTGTCACCTTTGGCCTCTTGGTAAACTTCTGTACTCTTCTCGTTTTACTTCTCTTTTTAACAACCTTAAAAAATACTTATGCATTTTTCTTTATTTTCAGCAAACTTTCAGCTTCTTTGTCGCCCCACGTCGGGGTCTAGACAGGAGGAACAATTAGAGACTGAGATCTAGAAGGTGATTGGTCAATGAGAGGCCATGTCCAGGAAATGGAACGAAGCTTAGACGAAGATCTACTGCTTAAACAAGGAAGTCGAGGAGGTGAAGAGGGCCAACAAGGCTGAACTTGAAGCTGCTTAGAAGGAGGCGAAGCACAAGTCCGAGGTACGCCAGAAACTCCAAGAGGAACTCAATGCAGCCAATGCAGCGCTCGAGGAGAAAGAGGCTAACACCAAGGAGCGATGCAATGCCATTGCCATGCGCTCCATCTATCGAGCTTTGATGGCGAATCCAAAAATGGATTTGAGTTTCCTGGGAAAGGCCCTGGAGGAAGCCCTTGAACACTGCGAGCAAGCTAAAAGGCAGAAGAGGAAGCTGAGGTAGCAAGAGAAGCTATAAAAGAAGAACCATCCAAATCCCCTACTATGTAGGCTTGGTTTTTAATTAATAACTCTATTTTTTTATTTTAGGAAAATGGCCATAAGGCCCAGACATTGGTTTGCCCTTTGTGGCTTTTCTGTAAAGACAAGTTTGCAAAGTTGGATGGCCAACTTTGCTTTTATTTTATCTTTTATTTAATGCCTTGTACTTTTACATTCAAACTTAATACATTTGTTTACTTGTGTTTTTCATTCACAACTTAAACAATTATGTTTTGATCAAATTTAAATACTTTAGGCCTTTCCATTGCTCTTATTTTCCTTTGATATTGTTTGAGTAGTTATTAATCTACAATATGCGCAAGCAGGTGTTGTCTGCTATGCTTTTGATTTGCGAGCAGTTTATTAATTCTACTTCGCATAAACAATTGTAATCTGTTTTAAGCAAACTTAAATATACTTTTACATAATTCATTTTGCGAATTATCTTGTACATTATTAATTGCTTATATGAATAGTTAGGCCTTCTATTCATACTTTAGGTTTAGGTATTTTTTTCAAGGCATCTTAGTGTCTCATTTAATACTTTCCTACAAAATGCGAGCTGTTGATATTCAGCTTCGCACGTAGCTTAATGTTGTTTTATGAGTTGAATCTCATTTACAACTGCTACCTTTGACTTTCATTTCTTGCGAAAAAGGTTCTTTATCAATCATCTAAAGAAACTTTAAAAATTTCCAAAGTAGAGTGGGTTCGCAATATATCATGTATTTCTAGATGAATTTCGGTTAATGATAAACACATATATATATGTACTCCTCATGTAATTTTAAAGAATGAAACTTTGTAATTACTTGAAAAATGATTTGACTTTTTTGATAATCGAAGTTCAAAATATTACATCAGCAATAGAGATTACAACATCATTTTACTGGTAGTAGGGTCGTAAATGTTCCATGTTCTAGTAGTTCTTTATTAGTGAGCCATTAAGACGAGCTAATTTATAAAACCCGATTCTTACTATTGCCTCAATCACATAAGGACCCTCCTAGCTTGGGTTAAATACTGCTGCAGATGCATCCCCCGTTCCTTAGCACCAAGTCACCAAAACTGAAAAGCCTCTTCTTCACTTACTTGTTGAAGTATCTTGTCACTCGGTGTTGGTATGTTGCATTGGTGATTTGCGACTTAGTACGCTTTTCGTTAAGTAGATCCAAAGACAATTTCAATAGTTCTTGGTTTTCTTCTTGATTATAGAAATCTCGTTTGTGGATCGCAATATTGACTTTTACTGGCAGCATTGCCTTCAAGAAAAATGCCAGCGAGAATAGAGTATGCCTTGTTGCTATTTTCTCTATTGTTATGTGAGCCCAAAGTACTTGTGGTAGTTCATCGACCCATCTACCTTTGGCAGCGTCTAACTTGTTTTTGATAGTATCCTTCAAGGTTTTATTAACAACTTTTACTTGCCCATTTGCCTGAGGCCTTGACACCGACGAGAAGCTCTTAATAATCTTGTTCCTCTCGCAGAACTCAGTGAATAATTCACCATCAAACTGAGTTCCATTATCAGATACTATCTTAATGGGTATTCCAAACCTACAAACTACGTTCTTGACGAAAAATTCGAGAACTTTTTTGTAGGTTATGGAAACCAGAGGTTCAGCCGCTGTCCTTTTATAAGGAAGTCAACCGCCACCACTGCGTACTTTGCTCCTCCTCGCCCTGTGGGGCATGCCCCAATCTGATCAATCACCCATATTGCAAATGGGTAAGGCGAGGTCACCCTCCTTAGTTCCGTTGGTGGTATGCGAGGTATATGTGAAAACCTTTGACACTTATCACATTTCTTGACAAATTCGTGTGTGTCTTTATTTATAGTTGGCCAATAATATCATTGTCGAATTATCTTCTTTGACAAGCTTTGCCAACCTGCATGGTCTCTACAAAAGCCTTCATGGATTTCTTTGATAATCTCATTTGCTTTTGTGGTGAGGACACACCGTAGGAGAAGGATTGATTAACCCCTTGTTGGGCTTTATGCCCTAAATAAAACTCATTTCATATAATCAGATTTACTTATTAATAAAGATCAGAAATAACATTTTATGTTGCATGGTTCACATGATTTATTTCATGATTATATGTATATAATGTATGAATTCTTTTTAAGTCCAGAACATATGAGTTTGTTAAAGATTATAGTGTTGTCAGCACAGTGGAATATAATCTTAATTATATGTTCAAAAGTTTATTCCCTGATTTGTCAGAACACTGGATTTAAACTGACATGGTATAATCAGCGATATGTATTCTTACACCTTGAAAAAGTGTTATGTCCTTTCCAGGACATTGGCAAAGTTTACCAGTATCGGATGTATGGAGTATACATCGGAAGGGACCGATATTGAACTTTGATTAGATATATTAAAATTTTCCGTAATATCTATTCAATTCAATATCACCTGTTGATCCTAGAACAAATGATCTTAATCCTGATATCACTACTAGAAAAACGGGTTTTAGTGACACACATTGAGTAACTCTAAAAATATTTAGTGACACTTCAACGCGTGTCACTAATGAGGGTGACTGGAAAGACAATTTTCAGTGACACTTCAAACGTGTCACTAAACCTTTTTACATTCACATTTTGCGCGTCACTATAGGCGTATAGTATCAGACTGAAAAAGTAACAGCCACACACATAAAGTGTCACTATATCTTCTTTTTTTATTATTATTAATATTAATATGTTTTTTATATGTAAAAAAATTAATATTATTTTTTTAAAATTCAGATTTTATATTATAAATTTATAAAAATAATTTAATTAACTATATTTTTTTTTTGAGAAAATTAATCAACTATATATTTATCAATTATACATTAATATATTTTAATTTTAGATATAAAATTATTAATAAATCAATATAACAAAATATCACAATTATACAAAATCAAAAATCAATTCATCAAAAATCTGTACATAATTAATAATAACAAATCTATACACACAAACTCTATTTTCTTCCTTACAAAATAAAAAATCTAGAATCAACAAACAAAATGAGTAAACATTAGTAAAAAGTTTATACATCATTTGAAACTAAATGATATATCTATAAACAATAAAAAAAAAATGACACAAACAGCATACAATTTAAATCAAAACTAAAATCTCTAAATCTATATAAAAAAAACTACAAAGAACTGCCCAATATCAAACCCCAAAAAGATGAAACCCGAGGTGCGAAAGGGATGGCCGTCGTTCATCGAGGCTTGCGAACGACCACCAGTGACTACTCTGGCCGTACGTCGAGATTTCTGCTCTTCCCGTTGCTCGGAATTTCAGGCGTTGCGAACACTGTGATGTGGTCCATTTGGACCATCGTCGTTCACCTAGCACGCCGCCGATCGAATGAAGAGGGAACGAGGGATGGGAAAGAGATTAAGGGCTTCGTAGTTTACTGGGGTAAAGCTTGAGGATTTGATCGCCATGGCTGGAAGAAGGAAAAAAAAAAGGTTGGAGATTGAGGAGTATAGCCGCACCAAATAGAGGAGAGAGAGATAGAGATCGGTAGAGAAATAGGGATTTTAGGGTTTCTATTCTAACATATCCCTTTTATATCTCTTTTTAGTTTTTTTTTTATTTTTTTTAATAAATAAATTTAGAGAGAGAAATAGGATAACTTAGGGTTTTTTTAAATAGGCTGATTATATTCAGCTTTTTTTTTTTCCTTTTTTATTTTATTATATTTATTTTATATTTTATTATTTAATTTTTTATATTGGGTGATAATGTTTTAATGAATTGAGAATTGTATTTGATTAAGAAAAAGAGGGTGGCGTGAATAACTATGATTTACCATTATTAATATATTTTTTATTTTTTTTATTTATTTATTAATTACAACTGTACTTTTTTATATAAAAAATTAAGTTATGATATAGTGACATGCCAGATGTGTGGGGATATGTTTATCCATTCACGCCTGGCGCGTCACTATATGCCAATATTTTTTATATTAATAAAATTAAAATAAAATTTGTTTTACTCTTTAGTGACACTCTATATTTTTAGTGACACACATTACAAGAGACTAACACTGAATGTTTAGAGTCTAATTATGTATGTCACTAAAAATCACTCTTAACTCTTTAGTGACACGCACTTTTCTGCGCGTCACTATATAGTGTCACTAAAAGGGTAAATTGTAGTAGTGTATGGTTAGGTTCAATCTCAAGAGTGTTATCCGTGTTCTTTGATTTGTTAGTTAAGCCTACTTTTGGGTCAGAGTGATATGTACATTTTGGGAACACGGTAGTGCAATTCAGTGGGAGCGCTAACATAAATATGGAATCTATAGCTTTTATTTGGCAAATAGAAAGTAAAGGATGACTTCCTTCAAGCTTAACCAAATGAAGATAAATGGTGGAGATCTCATTTCACTTAGCTGAAATATCATTTATACAGGGTTAAGTGTTTTAAGGATAAAATACATTGAAGGTGTAGCGGTAACAGTAGTGCCTTTTCAGTGTAAATCATCTATATAGAGGATCATTGATCACATTAGGGTTATAACAATGGATAACTAATGACGTGTCTATATCATGGAACATATAGAGCGTTCTATATGACTGAGAGTGCAATTCCAAGTTCTAAGTGTGGATTCAATGAGGAATTAATAAGTTAGGGAATTTACTTGGTAAATTCGGTTCAACTTATTGGAAGCTCGGTTCTATAGACCCATGGTCCCCATACTAGTTGAGACCATACTGCTTGTAAGACTCAGTTAATTGATTTTAATTATTCAATTATAATTCTAAAAGTTAGACTATGTCTAATTTGTGAATTCTCACAATTTAAGGATGAAATCGTAATAAAAGGGTTTCTAGGTTTAATTATTAATTAAGAGACTTTGTATGTCTAATTAATAATTATTTTAAATGACAATATTATTTAATGATCTATTTTAGTTATTAAATAATTAGTTTTGGCATTTAAATGATTAGAATTGGAAAAATGGCATTTTTGGAGAAATAGAAATAAAATTGAGGAAACTGCAAAATTCAAGTGAGGCCCATTTCACCCTATGGCCGGCTACCTCTTTGTGTGTTTCCCAATTATTATTTTCAATTTTAATTGCCATGTAATTGCTAATCAAAGCCTAGCAATAATAGGAAAGTGGTGGATCACACTAAATAAGACAGTTAATCAATTACACAGTAAAAGAGGAAACTGCTTATTTGGAAAGTTGTGCTCTCCCTTTTCCCTATATATAGCAGCCCTTGTTCTCTTCTCTTAAAGCTTCAGATCACACAAAATTATGAGAGAAAAGGAGAAAAAATTTTCGAAATCCTTGTGGGAGAGTAGTGCCCACACACATCAAGTGGTATCTCAATCATAGTATGTAAGACTATGGAAATTCTGCATCAAAGAAGGAGAAAAGAAGATCCAGATTCAGATCTTGATTATGCTCTGCTACAGAAAGGAATCAAGGGCTAGAGATCTGAATGGAAGGAGTCATATTATTCCGCTGCACCCACTGTAAGGTTTTCTAAACTTTATATGTGTTTATTTTCATTGTTTTAGAATTCATATTAGGGTGTTAATCAAACAGACGTGTTAGTAAATCTAGATCCTGGTAAAATAATTTCCAACACCCCTTTGATACAATTTGCCTTCTACTATCGTGCAGTGAGGCACTGAATACAAGAGTGTTTGTGCCTCGTTTTTGTCAGTTGGAAGTTGCCCGTTGAGGAGATTGTTGACTATGGGTGTCATCCAGGTAGGCAAGCTATTTATCATCTCAATTTCTTCCTTCTCACATTTACTTGGCTCGTTTAACACTTCCACTGGTACCAAGTTCAATTCATCAAGTTCATCCTGCGAGGCCAATTTTGCTAAGGCATCAGCATTAGAGTTTTGTTCTTTTGGAATTTTCTCAATTTTGAAATAATCAAACTTTTCCAAGTTCTTCCGAACCTTCTCTGGGTACTTTGCCATTTTTAAGCCCTCAGCATGGTATTCCCCTAAGACTTGATTTACAATTAATTGCGAATCACTATGGTATGTAAGATTTTTGACCTTTAACACTTTAGTTATCTTCAAACCAGCGATCAAGGCTTCATACTCAGCCTCATTATTTGAAGTGTTGAATTGAAATCTCAAGGCACAGTGAAACTTAAAGCCTTCTGGCAAAATTAATATCACCCTTGCACTCGAGCCATGTTCATTGGATGCTCCATCCACGTACAAATTCCACGTGTTTGCCTCTCGCTGAACAAGTGGGTTCTCATCTGGAGTTACCCCCTCTATCAAGAAATCTTCCAAGGCTTGGCCCTTGATGGATGTTCTTGGGTGATAATTATTAGTATTTTTACAATTATTTATTTTAATAATTTGTGGGTCCCATTATTAGAAATGGGCATTAGATTTATAATTTCTTAATTCTAGAGATTTTATTAAACTTTAGGTGTATTATATGAATTATATTTGGATTATGTTATTTTTATAATTTTTGCTCGGCGACAACGGAAAATGCGATGGATGGCTAGTTTGATCACATGGGTAAGTCTAGAATCTTATTTCTTAGTGGGATGTATATTTGAGAAAATAGAGTAGCGGGATTGAGCGGGTTTATGGAATTTGACCATTTTACCCCTAGCCTTGAAAATACCTAAGTTATAAGTTTAGGGGCATTTTATTAAATTGCCAAAAGAAGAGACTTGGTGGCTGTCCTAGATGATGACACCTAGCAAGTATGATTTCAGCAAAAGATTAATTTGATTAATCTTTATTCACTTTAGGATAAATAAAGGAAAATAGGAAAATTAAGGAAAAACACAAAATCAAGAGAACCCTTTTCTCTCTCTCTCTTCTTGTTTGTGCACCACAAAACAAAGAAGGAACTCAGCAACTTTTCATCTAGTTTTCTGGGGATTCAACCATTGAATCAAGAGTAATTGGAGTAGGTAAGCTCTAGAACTTCTAACCTTGAGTTTTTAAAGCTTTGTATTGGTTTTAACTTGTGATTTTTGAAATGAAGAGCTATTAGGATTTAGGGGTTGTGTAGTCTGATTTCTAAGTTGATTTTATGTTGATTTTAAACTTTGGATACTAGTTTTGGTTTATGGGGATAGAATTGAGCAATCTTGAGCTTAGAAATCCAAATTTTGATCTTCAATGGCATGTTTGGTTTTTGTGTATTTTTCTGGGATTTTCTGGTTGAAATATATAGTGTATACCCTATTTAGGTACTCTGGAAAGTTTGGAGGCAATTGGACATGTTTTAAAGAAATTGGATGTTTTTTGGAGAAGAATGGTATAAACCGGTTAATCGGTTTACCATAAAACCAGGTTTCTCAGTTCTCGTCCATTTCAGTGCATTAGTTGGGTGTTTTCCTGTTTCCTAAATTAATGTAATCCCTTGAGAGTATAATAGACCGTTGACTTGTAGACTCAGGTTTCCCGGATTAGGGTTTCAGACATGTGATTTATCCAGTTTTAATATGTGATTAGGGCATCCATCCAGCATAAGACTTTCTGTTCAGGTCGGTCAACTCACTTGAATCTAGAAAGGAGGTAAGAACTGTGTATAATGTGTAATATGAATATGCATGCTTATAGGTTTGTTACACTACCAACACTTGTACGGTTATGGTACAAAGTGCATTGGTATAGTGTATATTGTTAAGGAGTACATTATAGTGATACCAGCACAAGTACGGGAAAGTACAGGGTGTGTGTGGTATATCATTTGGTAGTACTCAGAGTATGAATCAAACCCTACCAACACTCGTGTAATGAGGTACAAAGTGTACGTGGTATAGTGGCTGTACCCTAGTATGGAACGTTCTTACTGATTTGTTAAGCCTGTAAATAGGTGTATGGTCGCCTAGATACAAGTCGATATTATATGATATGTTATATGCGTTTTTACTGAGTTTGTCGACTCACATTTTTGCTTCCATGTGTAGGTAAAGGAAAGGTGAAAGCTGAAAAGGAGTGAGCCTGAGCTGGGATGAGGTTGTACATGTCATGGCATTGCAACCTGGATTGTTCGGTCTCGGGAGATCTGGGGTTATTATTTTGTAGTTGTTGTGCGACTTTGTTATGTATTTTGCATATTTATAATAAAAGTTGTAAATGATTTTATAAAGTTATAAAGTTTAATATTTAATATAAAAGTTTTAATTTGGCATGATTTTCGAGTAAGTTCTTTGATTAGCAAAGATAGTACTTGTAACGCCCTAATCTATAGGGACGCCACGTGTGTGATTTTATAAACTAGTTTAATACTAATAGAATAATTAATTATTAAAAACCGTGATAATATTAAAAACTTGACTAAAATAAAACACTAAAAACGGACATTATAACGGCATAAAAAAGTATTTTCTGGGAATCCCTGTTATAAAAAGTTTTACTAAAGAAATATATACGACAACCATTTAAACATAAAATCAAAATACACAGTAGATACAGCTAGTCCAAAACAACTCCTGGCAACTCGGCACGCAGGCCGGTGAGGTCAATATGTACATTGCTGGAGAAGACTGCCACCTCATGGTTGATCTAGCTTTTCTTTGCCTTTACCTTCACCACATAGCACCAGTGAGTCACAAGGACTCAGCAAGAAAAGTAATAATAACAATCATATAGTTTATTATTCGAATATTGTCAATTATACACAATAAGGATCAAACCATCACACTTTGTTCATAAGATGAAATCCAAATCACTACTGGCATCTGCCACGAATAAACATTAGTATACAGATATTTGGTAATACAAAACTATTATACCAATAATGGAATTCATATTCATTTAGTCATATAAATAATATTTATGTAACCTCATAAAGCAACCATCTTCATGACATGCATAATCTGATGATCTTGTGTTGTATCGCCTAATCAGGCAAGCCCGTGCTATAGCCTGGCACCCATATGTCGCATAACTACATCACCTAATCAGGTGAGCCTATGCCAAAAACCTGCACCCATATATCATATAATTGCATCACCTAATCAGGTGGGCCCGTGCCACAATCTGGCACCAATATATCGCATCGTCCAATTAGACGAGCTCGTACCTACGCCTGGTACTTATCATGTCACAGACGCCCGTACTTACGCCCAGTATGTCGCCAGGAAAATTACATCACCTAATCAGGTGAGCCCATATATCACATGCATAATATTATCACATTATCAATACTCAACCAATTAATCTTTTCAATATATAACTATGTCTCAATATTAATCAATTCATAACAATACTAATTGTATTACATACAACGTACTATGCAGTACAATATACTTTTCAATATATAACAATATTAACTATATCTCAATATTGATCAATTCATAACAATTACTATGCAGTACAATATACTTTTCAATATATAATAATATTAACTATATCTCAATATAAATCAATTCATAACAATACTAATTGTATTACATACAACGTGCTATGCAGTACAATATACTTTTCAATATATAACAATATTAACTATATCTCAATATTGATCAATTCATAACAATACAAATTGTATTACATACAATGTGCTATGCAGTACAATATACTTTTCAATATATAACAATATTAACAATATCTCAATATTAATCAATTCATAACAATACTAATTGTATTAGATACAACGTACTATGCAGTACAATATACTTTTCTTACCTTTAATCCAGGTTCATACATTTTGGCCAACCCAATTGGAGAACTATCCCCGATGATCTCGGCCCTATGTCACAACAACGGTAAACCAATAAGTGTTTATCCCAAAACACTGCTTAATATTCACATAAGACAATCTAGGGTTTTCTACCAAACCCCGCGGTATAAATACATTAAAATAAAACTTATATTTTGGCTCTAAAACATACACGATATTGCAAAGCTCGTCGCAAGCTTCAAAATGGTATATAGAATGTCCAAAACGGATACTTGAGTCAAAAATTATGACAAAAATACGATTTCTGATCTCTTAGAAATTTCTAAAAACTATAAAACTCGAAAATCTCAATTTTTGCACTCACCAAAACACTACCAAAACTTATCCAAATCACTCCAAACTTCACAGGGCGCATATATACCATAAATACTACCAACCTTACGTAATAGAAATAAAAATCGACCCTTTAAATGAAAAATGCCATTAACGTTCAGACTAAGCCTTAAAAAGTTCCAAACTTGATTTCTAACTCAAAATCAATTCAAATTCAACAATAAAATATCGGAACTAGTCCCATCACTACCCAAGAATAATTCTGTAAGGTAACTATTCTGATTCACAAAACCGCTATACGAAACCAATTGTTTTTAAATTAAAACGAAATTAAACCGTACCTTAAGCTTTCCCTCTTTAAGGATTTGCTATCTTGCTACTACTGGAGCTTAGATCGCTAAGTTTCGGATTGAAAATTAAAGAAAATGGATATAAGGGGAGAAAGTTTTATCAAAGGAGGGAGAACGAGGGTTTCGTTCGTCGTTCGTTCTGTTCTGTTTCACTGATAACTTAATATATATATATATATAAAAGTTAACTTACGTTAACTTATATATATAAATAATATTATAATAATATATTAATAATATAATAATATTAATAAAAACTTTATTATTAATAGTTATCTTATTATTTCTTAGCCACTAAGAAATTTCTATTTCTAGGGCATTTGACCAATTTCGAGTACCCTAAAATACCCCGATATTTCTAAAATAAACTTATCCCAATAATCTCATCAATATTTCTAACTAAAACTGTTGTGATATTTTTTGCCTCCAATCGGGTCTCTAGGGTCGCCAAACTTGAAAATATTATTATTTCACAAATAACTCATATTATATCCACGTATTTTAAATAAATCCCCGTAATTAACAAATTACGCTTACATATCCACTTATTGAGTCTCCAGGGTCGCCGAACCTGAAAATATTTTTATTCCACATATAGCTCATATTACATTCACACATGCTATATAAATCTCCGTAATTAACAAATTACGATTATTTACTCACTTATAGCAAAATTTAAATTTTATACTGAAATAGATTAGTAAGGTCATAATCCCACTAATTACCTGATTAACCCATAGTATAAATATAAACTCTAATTATTTACCATTAGGCTTATCGGGATATTACAGTACTGTAATTGAAAGAAATCATTGTAGCGTGCCTTAGCAGTATGGCATTACAGCCCCAGTTTAATTGACTATTTTATCAATCTTCCAAAAGCATCTGGTTTTGATAAAACTTGTCTTAGCGGTTGATTGATTAACACCTTAATCAGATGTGTCTGGAAGTAAGGCCTTCATATGTGAGATGCAAGGATTAGGCATAAGGCATGTTCTTCAAAAGGGGGATACCTCTATTCTGCCCCCAGTAACCTTTTACTAACATAGTAAATAGGTTGCTGGTGCTTTCCATCTCTTACACTATTGCTGGACTAATCCCATTTTCTAAGACAACCAAGTAGAGGAGTAATGTTTCTCCAGTTATTGGTTTCACCAAAACTAGAGGTGTCGACAAATGCCTTTTTAAGCTTTTAAAGGCCTCGCACTCTTCTGTCCACTCAAACTTTTTGTTGCCTCGGAATACATTGAAAAACGGTAAGCACTTATCAGTTGATTTCAAAATGAATCTGTTAAGAGCTGCCATTCTCCCTGTTAAGGCCTGGACTTACTTCAGTTTAGTTGGTGATGGCATCTCTATCAAAGCCTTGATTTTCTCAGGATTTGCTTCAATGCCCCTCGCGTTGACTATGAATCCCAAAAATTTTCATGAGGAAATTTTTTGGGTTAAGTTTCATATTGTACTTTTTCAATATTTCAAAGCACTTCGCGAGGTCTTTCGTGTGGTCTCCACTTTTTATCGATTTTACCAACATATCATTGACGTAGACCTCCATGTTTCTTCCTATTGTCTTGCAAACATTTCATTCACTATTCACTGATATGTCACCCCAGCATTTTTCAAACCAAATGGCATGACTTTATAACAATAATGTCCCATGTTGGTTACGAAGCTTGTTTGCTCTTTCTCAGGGACATGCATTTTTATCTGGTTATATCTAGAATATGCATCCATGAACAACATAAGCGCGTGTCCAGCAGTTGCATCAACTAACTTTTTGATCCTTGGTAATGGTAAGCAATGCTTTGGACACGCCTTATTTAAATTTGAGAAATTGATACAAGTTCTCCAGGTTCCATTTGGTCTTGGGATGAGCACAGGGTTGGATATCCACGAGGGATAAAATGCCTCGCGTATAAAGTCATTAACTAACAACTTATCCACTTCCTGCTTGAGTGCCCTTTGTCTCTTACCATCCAAGGGTCGTCTCTTTTATCTCTTGGATGGGTAATTTGGGTCGACATTCAGGTTGTGACAGATAATTTTAGGGTCAATCCCTCTCAAATCTGAGTGGATCTAGGCAAACTGATCCTGGTTTGCCCTCAAAAAAATTATTAATTTCTATTTTAGTTTTTCACCCAAGTTTTTCCCAATGAATGCACACTTTGTGGGATTTTTTTGATATAAAATAAATCTTCTAATTTCTCAACTGATTTCAATTGATTCCATTCATCTTGAATCCAAGGATCAAGATCCTCATCCTGCCTCTCACTTTCTTCAGTCTTGACGACCATTAGTTGATGACCAACTTTTCTATTATGTAGCTCTATATGGTAGCATTCATGAGCCAGTAGTTGGTCACCTCGCACCACTCCTACACCTGTCAGTGTCTGAAAACTTCAGGGATAGGTGCTTAATTGAACTAATTGCCCGTAGTCCAATTAACCCTGGTCGACTCAGTAGTATATTGTAGGCTGATGGTAGGTCAACAATTAGAAAGTCTTGCATTATTGTAGTGGATAAAAGTGCTTCGCTCACAGTTAATGGGAGCTTGATTATTCCTTGACTGGCGACATTGTCGCCTGTTAATCCACATAGATTTACCATGCAAGGTTGCTTTTTGGAGCCCCATTTTCTTCAGTGTATCCTTATAAAAGATATTCACTGAACTTACATTGTCCACCAACACCCTTTTTATCCTTTTGTTGGTGAGATGGATGGTAATCGCCAGTGGTCGACGTGAGGATACCTCACGTGCTTTGCATCTTCCTCTGAGAGCACAATTGGAGATTCCTTAGTCTTAGCTTTCTTAGAAGATTCTAGAGCAAAAACAGACTGCTCGTTCTTAACTTCCTTTACATATCTCTTTTGGGCATTGTTACTTTCTCCAATGAGATGTGGCCATGCCGAGATAACCAGAATGTCCTCTCCTTCAAGAGGAGGAGGTTGTAATCTCTGGTTGCCTGGATTATTGGGCGAATTTAGCTGGTTTTGTCCATCGCCTCGTATTTTCACATATTGTCGGAAGTAACCTCGCGAGATAAGACTTTTTATCTCGTCTTTCAGCTGACGACATTCTTCTGTCGTATGCCCAATGTCCTTGTCATACTTAAAAAATACTTACAAAATTTTGTTGCATCTCTTTTATGTCTCGTATGCCTCATGGGCTCAGGTTTGCGGAATGCGACCTTGTGTTCATGTGCGAGATAGATATTTCCCCAAGTTTCATTAAGCTCAGTATAAATAGTGTAGATTGGCACGTACTTGTCATGCTTCCTCTATTTTTTCAAGTCCTTAGCTGATTCATTAGAGTCATCTTTCCTCTTAGAGCCTCTTGGATTGTGAGCTTTCATCCAGATGATACTTGTCGAGATAGTGTTGGGTTTACTTCCAAAGCCAGTCTTTAACAACTTCATCTTTTTTCTTGATTCCTCTTTTTGAACAAACACCTAAACTCTCTCATTGAACTCACTGATATTTTTCACTGGGCGACCCTGCAAGTCATCCCACAGCTCCCCTCCAGCACTTGAGAGATCAGTCGTGATCCCTACTTGGAGAGCAGTAAGCTGGATACAGTCGTTCAAATTTCTAACCCTTACAGCAGCTATACTAAAAAGACCAAAGTAGGCCTTAAGTGTCTCGCGCGACTATTGCTTTATGTTAGTAAGAGAAGACGCTACAGTCACTTGTCTCTTGCTGCCTAGAACTATTTCTTGAAGTCCTTAGAGCACTGTTCCCAATAGGTGATTGAATGATGGGTAAATTTGTTAAACCATTTGCTTGCTGCCCCAACTAGCAAGGTAGAGAATATAATGCACCGTAAGTTATTCATTAGATTGCTGGGTCGCATGATAGTATTAAAATTATTAAGATGGGGGACCGGATCCGTAGTCCCGTCGTATGATGAGACAAGGGGGTTTAGATATCCTTGGGGTAATTTAGCACTCATAATATCTGGGTGGAAAGGCTCAGGCTCCTCGTTTGAGTCGTAAAGTTTCCCGAATTGCCCATCTTGGTATCTCCTGAACTAGTCCTCTAACTCAATGATTTGTAATTGGACAGGATCCTCTTGCGTTTGATCGAGTTGTTGGCGTAAGTCAGGTTTCTTTTGATTTAGCAAATTAGGAAGATTCGGCTTTTGTGGATCATAGTTACTTACAGGCCTCGTCCTTGAGTAACTTTTAGTTCTAGTTGTGCCCATACTCTCTCCATCGGTACTGCGATGAGTTCTATCCCCTCCTCGCGTAGATTGACTATGAGTTCTTGTTGTTGGTTTTATGCCCTAAATAAAACTCATTTCAATATAATCAGATTTACTTATTAATATAGATCAGAAATAACATTTAATGTTGCATGGTTCACATGATTTATTTCATGATAATATGTACATAATGTATAAATTCATCTGAAACCCTTTTCACATACTTGATCCTGTTTATTGTGCCGTCAACACATTGGAAAGTAAACATGACTATGTGAATAAAGTTTCCTAGATTTATCAGACATAGGGTTTTGCTGATATGATAATCTACAACAGAGTTTACTTGCATTTAGAGAACTGATATGTTCTTTCCAGAGCATTGGTTAAAGTAAAGCTCAGGTTGGATGCATGGAGTATGCATCGGAAGGGGCCGATATTGAACTTTGACTTAGATTTATTAAACTTACCGTAATATCTATTCAAGTCAATATCGCCTAGTTGATCCTAGATCAAATGTTCTTACTCCTGTTATGATTAGGCTCAATCTTGAAAGGTTATTCGTGTTCTTTGATTTGTTAGTTAAGCCTACTTTTAGGTCAGGGTGATACGTACATTTTGGGAACACGGTAGTGCAATTGAGTGGGAGCGCTAGCATTAACATGGAATCTATAGCTTCTATCTGGCGAATAGTAAGCAAAGGATGATCTCCTTCGAGCTTGACCAAACGAACATAAATGGTGGAGTACTCATTTCACATAAGCTAAAATATCATTTATACGGGGTCAAGTGTTTTAAGGAATAAATACATTGTAGGGTGTAACGGTAATTTAATCCCTTTACAGTGTAGATCATTCATATAGAGGATCATTGATCAAATTAGGATTATAACAATGGATAACTAATGATGTGTCTATATGGTGGAACATATAGAGCATTCTATATAACTGAGAGTGCAATTCTAAGTTCTATGCGTGGATTCAACGAAGAATTAAGAAGTTAGTGAATTTTAGTAATAAATTCTTGATCTACTTATTGGAAGCTCGGTTATATAGACCCATGGTCCCCGCACTAGTTGAGATAATATTGCTTGTAAGACTCATGTAATTGGTTTTGATTAATCAATTATAATTCTCAAATTAGACTATGTCTATTTGTGAATTTTTCACTAAGTAAGGGCAAAATTGTAAAGAAAGAGTTTTAGGGGCATAGTTGTTAATTATGATACTTTGTATGGTTCAATTAATAAATATGATAAATGACAATATTATTTAATAATTTTTTATAATTATTAAATAGTTAGAATTGGCATTTAAATGGTTGAATTAGAAAATTGGCATTTTTGAGAAAATCAGATGCAGAAAAGATAAAACTGCAAAATTGCAAAAAGTGAGGCCCAAATCTACTAGTATAGGGCCTGCCACTTTTGTAGGAAATTTAAACTGATATTTTCATTATTTTAATGCCAAATAATTCAAACCTAACCCTAGTGGAATGCTATAAATAGATAGTGAAGGCTTCAGGAAAATTACACTTCTGATTCAGAAAAAACTGAGCCTTCTCTCTCCCTATCTTTGGCTGAATCCACTCTCTTTCTCTTCCTCATTGAGATTTCGAAATTCTTAGTGTATGAGTAGTGCCCACACACAGCAAGTGATACCTCAATCATAGTGAGGAAGATCGTGAAGAAAGACTTTCAGCAAGAAGGAGTTTCAGCATCAAAGATTCAGAGAAAGAGATCCAGGTTCAGATATTGATAATGCTCTGCTACAGAAAGGAATCAAGGGCTAGATATCTGAACGGAAGGAGTCATATTATTCCGCTGCACCAAATATAAGGTTTCCTAAACTTTATATGTGTTTATTTCATCGTTTTAGAAAGTTCATATTTAGGGTGTTAATCAACATACTTGTGAGTAGATCTAAGATCCTGGTAAAATAAATTCCAACACTTGTACAACCCGAGCTAGAACTTGCCTCGTCAGGTACCGGCCTTCTCCTTTGGGAACGGGTTGATACCTACCCTCTGCTAAGATTTGTATGTGCCCCTTCCCTATCAGTGCGAGAAAGACGTTAACGGTGTCTTGTTGGAAACCCACCTGTCCTGATTCAGTCCCAGGATCTTTCTCGTTACCATGAGGGATCTCCTGTTCCCTAGTCCGGGGTTGCCTCTTGTGAGAGGATTCTGGTAAATCACGGTTTCCATTGCCCTGGGTTGTAAATCCTTGGGGCCTCCGATGCACTTCTTGATGATGTGTTTGGTCATTTGGTTGCTCATCTTCATGGGCATCCTCAGTTTCCCTAGCCTGTTCTTCCTGAGTGTTCTAAGGGTCCCCCTGAGTTGTCTCCTGCCTACTGGTTCGTGAGCCACGAGGTCTGCCTCGTGGCCTCCTTACCCTAGGATCAGGTTGGTTTTGAGCATTATTTTCCTAAGCCACCCTGGCAGCGGCTTCCTCTCATTCCAACTCAGTAATTTTTTGGTTTGCTTCCTCTAAATGTTGCTTGAGTTGGCGGTTTTCCAACTCCACCAACGGTACATACTTGGTGGGGTCATAGGCACCCCTAGTCCCAAGAGAGCCACTAGCCTCTGTGTTGGGCACTTCATTCCCAGTTTCTGGGTTTCGGTGACCTTCATGTTGGCTTTATCTTGAACGTGTTGACCGTATAAATCGTGTTATTTGTGAATTGGGAGGCCTCTGTGAGCCTGCTGGCTCTTTTCCAGCGCAGTGAGTAGTCTCTTCAGGTTGATTATTATAATTTTCCCAATTGTCAGTCATGGAGAAAAATTTTTCTTTTGGTTAGGAGGGATTTTTTCTGAGCTTTTTTCACGTAGGCTCTGAATGAAAGCACCAAACTATTAACGCAGATTTAACAATAATAAGCCTATTTTCATGATAGGATCAACACATAAATTATCAGAAATTTAAGAATGAATAGCAAAGCAAAAATAACACCAAGTTTTTTACGTGGTTTTGCAGTTAACTCTGCATAGCCCACGAGTCAATCTTATTAAGACTTTTCTAATACAGAACTAGGGTTCTTTTTTCTTTCAAGGATTTTTCTCCTTTTTTCTGTACATTCTACCCCTATTTATAATGGCATCGGGTGGTAGTTAATTACATTCAGATACGAATCCCACAAAAATATTTCCCCAAAATTGTGGGCCTTAATTACGCTCCATGTAAATAAATGCAGTTTATTATTTGAAAATCACAAAGCTCCGATTTAAACCGCTTTTAATGAGTAGACATTGACGTGGTTTAAGACACGTTGCAAAGTGTATCTCGTCGGGGCATCTCGCTAGGTGCTTGAACACTCAATAGCAACAATAACCCTGGCAGCGAGCTAAAGCTCTTCTCATGTCTTTTTGAGGTTGAAAACATAACGCTCCATCTGAAAATCATAGTTCTTGGTGCCAAGATGGACTTTAGTAGCCAACATCATTTGAATGTCAGCTTTCTTATGAGAGAGCTGATGTGACGGAGCAGTGGAGCCCAATGAAAGATGTCTGGAGTTGATTGGTGAACGTACCAGGAGTATCCCTTCCCATAGCAAGATGGATGTCTCGCTAATCTCTATTCATGTCTTCAGGTTGTTACACTTAGTTAGTATAATGTATATTATACGCTAAGTGTTCTAACAGCCAACACATCTCGCCATCACTTCTCTACGTATCGCGAGGTAGATGTCTCGCTACGTATTATGGATGTCCTCCTTACAACTGTGTCCTTTGACGCAAAATGGTTTTTCCTCAATACGTGAATCAATAGTTCATATATTCTTGTCTCGCTAAAGACTGTGCAATCTACGAGTTATAAACATACCGTATTGACTTTGCATTTAATGAGTTATTCCATTTAGTATTCTTTAATATAATTGCCAATATATTTGTTGATTTGCATTCTCCAAGGTTGACACATGTCATCCTTTGAAGTACCAGCTAAATTTTTGGCATGATATTTATGTTCTTCAAGTTGTTCGTGGAAACTAACATATGGTTCTGGCGTATATTTACATCTTGAGAACATGGTAGTTCAATTGAGTGGGAGCGTTGATCATAGATATAGAATCTATAGCTTTTATAAGTATTTAGAAGTGAAACGATGATTTCTTTTGAGCTTGGCTGAATAGAGATAAATGATTGAGGCCTCATTTCAATAATTATATTAGTTTACTAAAGTATCATTTATAGGTAGCTAAAAGTTTTAAGGATAAAATACATTGAAGGGTAGAATAATATAAATTTGTCCCTATTTAGTGTAGATCATCTATAGAGGATCTTTGACTATTAGGATTGTAATAATGGATAATCATAACATATCTATATCGTGGTACATATAGAGCGTTCTATATAATTGAGAGAGCTATTCAATTCCAAATCTATAGTGGCGCAAGGCAAAATTAATAAGTTCAAGAATTTTCTTGGTAAATTCTAGATCTACTTATTGAAAGCTTGGTTATATAGGCCCATGGTCCCCTCACTAGTTGAGATAATACTGCTTGCAGACTCAGTCAATTGATTTTAATTAATCATTTTCAATTCTAAAATTAGAGTATGTCTTATTAATGAATTTTCACTAAGCAAGGGCTTAATTGTGAAGAGAAAACATTTTGGGGTCAATTTATTAATGAAGAGACTTTGTATGGTCTAATTAATGAGTAATATAAATGACAAATTTACTTGATAAGTAATTATAATTATTAAATAAATATATTTTTGCATTTATAGGATTGAATTAGAAAATATGGTAGTATTTACAGAAGAATAAGTGATTAAAAAAGTGGCAAAATTGTAACTAGAGATTGGTCCTTTATGGCCGGCCCTAGTGTTGAATTTTTACCCAATATTTTATTCTTTTTTAATCCATATAATTCAGCCCTAAGCCCTAGTTGAAACACTATAAAAGGAACATGACGCTCTCATCTCATCCTCTTGTCAACTTGACTATTCAACCTTCCCAATCTATTTTTAATTATCTAACAACTAGTATATGAGAGATACCTTCAATAGTGATTTCAAACCTCCTTCATTGTTCTAGCAATTCGAAACCTTGAGTTATAGAGTGCCATGCCGACACATAGCAAGTCAAGTACTCAATCATAATGAGTAAGATGGTGGTAACCAAACCCGAAGGAGAGAAAGAGATCCAGGTTTAGAACTTGGTAATGCTCTGCGACAGAAAGGAATCAAGAGCTAGAGATCTGAACGGAAGGAGTCATTATATTCTGCTGCAATCAATGTAAGGTTTTCTAAACTCTTATGTGTTTAATTTCATTATTTTAAAGATATTCAAATTTAGGATGTTAATCAACATACTTGTTAGTAAATCTTGATCCTGATAAAATATTTCCAACAGAAGTGCACTACAGGCTTTCCTGGACACTTCTACACGTGGACAACAAGTTATGGGTTGCGAATTGGGCCCCAAAAGCTCAATAAGATGGTTGAATAATATCTATAATCAAGAGAAATTTGATCTTTTGTAAATATCTAACAAACTAAGTAAGTATTAAGGGATTTTAATTGTAAACCAAGGGTTTGAGGACTCCTATATAAAGTCCTTAGCCTTAGGCTAGGAACCTAAGTTGCCTCTAACCTAGAAACCTGCTTCTATACTCTAAGTGTTTGATAAACTCTCTCTCTTCCTCACTCCCTCTCTCTCACACGCCTACCTTAGTAACATCTTAACACTCGAGTTTTGCAAGTATTGATTCATACCTTGTAATCCTAAGGGTGCTATAGCAGATTCCACATATAATGACCTGGATGGTATTTCCCTCGATATAAATACAACTAAAAAGGGAGTAGGTCATTACCCGCTATCACAAGGGGGTCAAACCTCTATAACAAATCTTGTTGTTTATTGCTTTTCATTCTTATTTGTGCAAAAACGTGGAAAGCATCAGATCTGTACGGCCCCATTATCGGTTGATCACTTTTGAAGGTGAACGGGTCTAATTAATAAATATATTTAAATAGTAATTTTATTTGATAATTATTAAATAGATAGAATTAGTATTTAAATAACTAGAGCAAAAAAATAACATTATTGAAGAAAGATAATTTTGTTTCATTAAGGAAACAAAAGAATGGAAAAATTCTAACTCGTGGGCCTTAAATGGGTTCGACCATGAGGAGGATTCTAAGCTATTAGATCTTTCTAATTAGCCCATTTAACTCTAACCATAAACTTAATGAATCCATATAAATAGAATATTAACGATTTTTGATTCTACAGATGAATCTAGACTCTCTCTCTTGTCTGACAAACTGAATCAAAGCAAACCTCTCAATAAAAATCCTTTCATTGACGACACCTTACCCCGTCCACCACTCAATGATCCTTCTCTATTTGCTTGGGATCGATGCAATTACACCATAATCATGGATCCTTCAATCCGTGTCTCAAGAAATTGGTGCAAGCATCATGTTCAAAACCACTGCTCGCGAAATGTGGACAAACCTCTATGATCGCTTCAATCAGAGTAATGTCCCGTGCATGCTCCAACTTAAGACCTCTGTTAACAATGTCAAACAAGGCGATAACTCGGTCACCTCATACTTCACTGAGTTACAAGCCCTATGGGATGAACTCAACGAGTATCAACCAAATACTCCTTGCACTTGTGGTGTCATGCAAAAAGTTCAAGACTACTACACTAGACAACATATCCTTCAGATCTTGATCGGTCTTAATGAATCTTATTGGGGAATGCGGGCTTAGATCATCCTCTTGGATCCTCTTCCCCCACTATCCAAGGTTTTCTCCATGGTTGTTTAACAAGAACACCAACATTGTCTTGGCAACACATGCATTATTGCTGCTACCCCTGCCAAACCGAAACTAAATCAGCCTTCTCGAAACAAGAAGCCTCGCCCTACATGTTCCAATTGTCTTAAACCAGGTCACTTGGTTGAGAAGTGCTATTTCCTCCATGGTTTCCCACTTGAATATGGTGGCAGAAAGAAAAATACACCTACTGTTCGAGCAAACCAAGTTTTGGCTAGTCTTGAGGCCCCTATTACTGGCTCTTATCAACAACAACTCAGCTAGTAATTGATTTCATTACTCAGTCAGCAAATCCAAAGCGCTCCATCCACTAGTGCAAATCTTCCTATAGTCTCTAACGTCTTTGGTAATGATAAACTTTTTCCTCTCTTTTTATGGATTGTAGATAGTGGAGCCAGTCATCATATATGTCATTATCTTCATTGTTTTACATCTCTAAACACTAATCTTGTTGCTAATATTGTTACTTTACCTAATGGCCATCAGATTCACATAAACAAATCTGGCACTGTAAAAATATCTAATAATCTAATGCTGACCGATGTATTATATATTCTAGAATTTAAGTTCAATTTATTTTCTGTTAATGCTTATCTTGAATATTGTCATAATAAACTCACATTTACTTTTACTCAATGTTTGATTCAGGATCCCTCCTTAACTTCTACGGTTGGGATAGCTAAGAATCTTGGACAACTCGATCATAAGCGGCTATATTTGGGCTCACTATCCCTAATCACAAGTGACTCTTTTGTTCGACTTTTTGGATCGGTATTTTTGAATTTTTGGTGGCTCTTTTTTTTTATTTTTGCTTACTATCCCCGAATCACAAGTGGCATTTTTTGACTTTTGGCTCTTGGATCAGTTTTGTTTTAGATTTTTCATGGCTCTTTTTTTTTTTCTTTACATCGATCAGTTTATTTTTTGTTGGGGTTGGATAGTCATTAGAGGATTTTTTTTGTTTGTTTTTCGACACTAATACCATGTTAGAATTTGGGAATAAGATGAAGGGGGTTCCATCTCAAAACTAATTGGTTTGGGGAGGAGTAATCTATTCCTCTTATATATTCTATTATCTTTCCACACATTAACAATGTGTGACTCTCTAACATATATCATTGTATTTCGAATTGCTCTTGAGTTTTCTTCATGATAATTCGTGGTCCAGGGTGATTGAGAGTATGCCTACTCATGTCAAAACAGTACCTAGCATAGTGTGAAAATTGTGCCTAAAGAAATTGAAGGAGAGAAGATCCAGGTTCAGATCTTATAATGCTCTGCGACAGAAAGAAATAAAGAGTTAGAGATCTAAATGGAATGAGTCATTATTATTTCGCTGCCATCAATGTAAGAATTTCATAATCTCTTATGTGTTTATTTCACTGTTTTAAAAAATTTATATTTAAAGTGTTAGATTATAGAATTATAATTAAATATACATATTATTTAATTTAAATCCTAATAAAATAACTTCTAACAACTGATTCTTTAAAAATACTAATTTTACACATATACACACTATAATTAATAAAAAAATATATTTTTTAAGGGGGCAGCCATCCACTATTGGCTCTATGTATGTAAGTCCACCTCTTATTTATTACATAATAATATAAGTCAATTACAAATATAATATTATATCAAAGTAATTCGTAATACATACAACATAACAAATGTCTCTTTAGTATAGTTCACTATAATTATGAACAATCAACGATGACAAAAAACATAAGTGAAAAATAATAGGTGTAGCTAAGTAATTTTCAAGCTAAGAGGAGTTGGAACAGAGTCCCAACTGCTCCTTTCAAATAAAGAAAATTTTAAAATATGAAGAGTTGGTGCCAAAATTCTACTCAAAGAGATGGTTTATACTGTGACTATACATCTGTTCTATTCCTTAAATGATTTTATATATTATTATCTGTTTAATCTCTCTCCTCATTTGAATGCTTGTTTATTTTATTTTATTCGTTATTACTTTTTTTCCAAATATTTAATAATTAAATTATTTAAATGTTATTCCTAAATAAAATAAATAATAAAATAGAAAAAATAATGTATAATGTATTATAAAATTCTAAGGTAAAAAAATTATTATTTTGGTAATATATTTTGAAGAATATAGTTGAGACACTACCAAGAGAATTCTACATACGGTCTTGTAGAAAAATAAATAAAATAAAAAATAAATAGAAGAAAAGATTTACATCTTAATAGTTATAAAAGAATATTTAGGTCGGTAGGGAAACATTTCTTTGTTAGTTGATTTAAAATGTATTAAGTACAGCATGTGCCTTAATTAATTTCATTTTGTAAACCATAAATATTTTCAAGAGACGTAATCATAATAATAAATAAGATCAACAAATTTATTATACACATTTATTTATTTTAATTATATAATATTAATACAGAATTTTAAATGTCTTTGATGAATACACATTTATTATAATTATACTACCAACTAATATTAATTTAATGGATATATTAAAGTATTGTAAGAGAAATTTATGTTTGAGCATAACTCTGGCTCTATGGTACATAAGGCAATTTTTAATGAAAAATGTAAAAGTTGAGTTATACTTTGTAAAAAAAAAGTAGTTTTGTAATATTTTTACATTAACTTTTATTATTATACTCCAATACATAATTATAAATCTTAATGTAAAATTTAATATGTTATTTAATACTTACTTAATAATTTATTAAAACAATATAAAATAACAATAATAATAATACAAAGTTTAATGTAAAATATAACATTTAATAATAAAATAATAATAATAATGCAAGTCATTTAATATGTTAGCTAAAATTTAATAAAAAATATTAAAGATGACATAATGATAAATATAAAAACATATAATTTATTGTGATACAAATTTTGCATCATGTTATATTGTGATGCAAATTCAGATCAATTTTGATTATTTGAGATTTTTACATCATAATTTAGCATACTATTGGAATAGACTCTTAACAAAATGAGCAATATTTTATATTTGCATCTCGCTCTAAGTTCCTAGTACCATTATGGCGCGATGTCTAATAATTATTTAGTAATTTTTGTAATTTTTATTAAAATAAAGAAAAATACTAAAAGGTACTTTTAATGCCTAGAATCTTTATTGGTACAATTTAATATTGGGTTTAACTTATTTTAATTTAATAAATGTTATAAGGAACCACTAACAAATAATTAAACGCCATGTCATAGAGGTACTAAGAACCTTGGTATTTTATAAAAATACTGTAACGTAAAATAAGTGAGACCTAATATTAAATTATACCAACAAAAATACTATACCTCACAACAATAAAGAGCACTCATGAGTCATGCTTAGTCTGGGCATAATTAAAAGATACCCTAATATTCTCAACTCTTCTCAAATTAGCTCTTAGACAATATTCAATGCGATGTATAATTTGAATTAAATTTTGCTGAGAAAATGAGTCAATATATATTTGACTCAAATTTTACAACCATGCTCTAATCTATTAGGGATAAAAATTTACCTTTAATTAATAGAAATGTATAAAAAATCAAGAAAAATATTAAATTTTTATTGAAAGTACATAAAAATTCTACTAAATATATAAATAAAATACAAATAGTGATTAATTATAGGGTTGGCATTAATTATATTTGATAAAAGAATAAATAAAAAAAAGATACTTATTCGATATGAAATTTGGCCAATGTTATATACAGGGCCAGCTCTAGACATAGGCGAGCTAGGCCCATGCCTAGGGCCCACACTTTCCGGGGGTCCAAAATAAAAAAATTTATTAGGCTTTTATTTAAGTAAAATTTAAGTGTATTATAAGCAACAAATATTCATAATTTAGTTGGTTAAGGTGGAGGACATAATGTCTAAGGTCATGGGATTTTTTTAATATATTTTTAAGGGTCCCAAAATTTAATTCTTCTTGGGCCCATATATTTTCAGGGCCGGCCCTGGTTATATAAATATATATATTTTGAAAGAGTGCTCCGAATCACACTATGATAGTCGTCGACGCAGAGAAACTTCTAGTCAACAAGCTAATTGTCTAGCCAAAGATATACAAAGTCAGAATATGAGACTACAAAGCGACTTATATAAGACCAAGTTATCTCAGAAATTTAGACAAAATAACTCGAGGCCACCTTTAAGAAGCATCTGAAAAAATAACTAATTGGACGAAAACTACCTACAAACTAAATAGATATAGAAAGTGGATTAACACACTATACAACGATAATATTGTGAATTTTTAAATTAAGGAAAAAACTCAATTATTATTTTAATAAGAAAAAACTTATCTTTTAAGCTTTTTTCACTCAGCTTGTCACCATTGTAGAGCTGAGTCTTCCAAAGCAGATATATACTAGTCAATTAACCTGCACCATACATAAAATTTGAGAGATTAATCAAATTTAGCAAATTAAAACCCAACTAAAATTAAATATTTTTGCCAAAAAAAGTAACAAACATCAATTAACTAACAACAAAAGATAAAAAACAATGATATAAAATAATAGAAATTTTTTTTTCAAAATTGTTAAAATATAAATAAAAGCAAGATTTAAAACTTATTTGTGAAAATTGCAAGTAGCACTCTTTGAGGTTGTATCCATGAGCAAAACGAGTCAACAACATACTACAAACTAGCCAAAAATATGGTCAAAAAACCAAACAAAATGGCACAAACTAACCAAAAAAATATGGCACCAACTAGCCAAAAAGTGAAACACTATATCAAAAAATAGTAGAGATCTTATCTTAAAAAATTTGGTCAATATTATATTTTGTGTCAAATCTAGCACAATTTTTAACATGTGCTAAATTTAAACCATTTTATACACTATCAAAATTTACTTTATAAAGATGAGTGAAAATATGTGTATACATCATACTTTTTTTTTTTTTTTTGAAGAAAAGCATGTTATTAAATCAAATCAAATCAGTTGTTACAGGAGCACTAATAACTCTAGGACAAGCATCAGTCCACAAATGAACCCCTATAGAACTAGTAAATGACTTTGCTAGTGCGTGGGTCACACCATTTGCATCACGCGTCACAACAAGAACCACCACCAACAGCAGCTAAAAGAGAAATAATCTCTTCAACAATTGGTTTAAACATAATAATAGTATCAAGACAATTAATCCAAGAGCTAACTACAGAAGAGTCTGTATCCACTCTCACCCACTTGAACCCCAACCTGGCTGCCCACAAAAGACCCGTACGTATAGCAAGGAGCTCCGCCACCACCACTTGAAACTACCCAACTCCACCAACAGCCCATGCTGCCCAAACCACACTCTCGACTCCTCGATTAACCCCACCAAACCCCATAAATCCCCGGTCGGAGTGACTGCCGCATCAATCAACGATACAAACTCACCCAACACAGGCGGGACCACCGTCCTCAGCAAGCCTCTCGTCCCCCCTCCTCGTCTGCCCCTGCCCCAACCCAGCAGAACCGACTCCCACACCAGAAAAACCAGCAGCACATTCCCCCAAAACCCGACTTCCAGCACTCATGCCCACCCTCTGAAACTCCTCCAAAACTTCCTTAGCTAACTCAATAATCACTTCAAATCTAGACTGCTTTTTTCCAAACAGAACAGAGTTCCTATCATACCACACCCACACCAAATCACTGACAACAACGCAAAATTAGTCTGACCAAGCTCATCAAAAAGATAAACAAGCAACTCTGCCAAAGGCCCATTCCTACCTCGGTATAGAAGACTCCAAACCTGAAGCTTAGACCATATTGGAAACAATGAAGAGCAAAAAACTAAAGCATGCTCCGAAGTCTCAGTATCCTCACCACATCTGTGACACATCAGCTGAACAGGAATCTTACGTTTGATAAGTTAGGAATTAGTTGGGAGAGCCCGATGATATATCCTCCAAAGAAATATTTTGACTTTCTATGGTACCTGTAAATTCCACATCCCATTCCACCATTAAGATTGATTCACAGAAGAGCATCCATTCCTGTCACTCACCATATCAAGAGCAACCGCATACCCACTTTTTACCGTATAGCAACCATTAGAAGTATAATGCCAACACCACTGATCTTCACATACACCACTCCCCAACGGGATACCGAGTATGACATTTATATCCAACCTCAAAAAATATTGGGACAATGTATGGATATCCCAAGACTCGTCCACACTAATTAAATCGCTAACCATCACACTACCTGTAAGAACAACCGTTATAGGATGAAACGTTCTAGGCCGGGGAATTCAAGGATCCCGAAATGCATCAATACTCTGGCCGGCCCCCACTACCTTCCTTATCCCCGCCCGCAACAACTCCAAACCCCATATCAGACTTGACCACAAATGAGACGATCATTGGCGATCTTTAGCCTCCAAAATTGATGTGTGCGAAAAATACTTGTACTTCAAGACACATCCGGGCAACTAATTCGGCGATTGGAGTAACCGCCGAACTTGCTTAGCAACCATAGCTTGATTAAAGAGCATCAGATCCTTAAATCCTAAACTCCCCTTGGACTTCGGTTGACAAACATTCTCCCATTTCACCCAAGCAATTTTTCTCTTATCACTCTTTGTACCCCACCAAAATTGTAGAATGATTGAACAAAGTTTATTACACGTCGCCACAGGTAGCTGAAACATACTCATTAGATAATTAGGAACCGCTTGCAGAATGGCCTTAATAAGAATCTCTTGGCCACCTGCCAAAAAGAAACTTCGCTTCCACCCCCGAACCCGTTTCTAAACTTTGTCACAAACACTAGCAAAAGTCCACTTCTTATTCCTCACAATAACTGTTGGCAAGCCCAAGACCTTATCATGAGTCGCCACTAACCTTAAGCCTAATATACCCAATACACTTGTACGATCCTCATGTTGAACATTCAGGCTAAATGTGATAGCAGATTTATCAAAATTGACTTGCTGGCCTGATGCACGCTCATAATACTAAAGAATTCGATGAATAGTTTCTGCCTCCCTACCATTGGCTCTACCAAATATCAAGTTGTCATTAGTAAAGAAAAGATGTAACACTCGAGGCCCAGACCCAGAACACAAAAATCCCATCAAATCACCATTCAACTTAGCTTGTCGAAGAAGGGTTGAAAGTGCCTCAGCACAGAAAAGAAATAAATATGGTGAAAGTGGACACCCTTGCCTCAAACCTCTTGTAGGAGCCACACAACCCCTAGGCTTACCATTGACCAAAAAAGCATACTCAACCGTAGTAACACAATCCATAATCAAATCCACCCACTTCTATGGAAAACCAAACTTGCTCATAATTTCACGTAAGAAACATCACTCAACTCTATCATACGCCTTAATCATATCCAACTTCAAGGCCATAAACCCCCTAACGCCATTATTCTTCTTAAAAAGTGAATGCAGCAATTTAAAGCCCACCATAACCATGAATAGCTCGACCAGGCACAAAAGCACTATGAAACGAAGATATCAGCGGAGACAAAGTACCTTTCAATCTTTAAGTCGCAGCTTTAGCCACAATCTTACACATCACACTACAAAGACTAATAGGCCGATACTCCTTAACAAGCGAAGTCTTTGTGACTTTTGGAATCACCAAAACATTCGATTTATTGAAATTCTTTACTGATTGTTCCCCATTCAAAATTGCAAGGCAAACAGCAGTAACACGATGACCAATAATATCCCAATACTTATGGAAGAAAATAGCATGAAATCCATAAGGCCCCGGGGCCTTTGTCGCTCCAAATGCTCTAACCGCACATAGAACATCTTAAGCAGTAAACAGAGCTTCAAGCCTGTCACATTCCGTAGGAGTAATCCTGGCCTCAATGTTACTTATACCACTTTCCACCTATTGCAATGTAGGAGAAGCAGACAAAAAAATTGTGCCAAAATATCGCTCAATCTCAACGACAATATCCTCTTCCGTACTCATCTTGCGGCCATGCTCTGTCATAATTTTCACAATTTCATTCTTCTTCTTCCTACCGGTAGCTTTGTTGTGAAAATATTTAGTATTTCTATCTCCTAGCGCTAGCCAATCTGCACATGACCTTAACTTCCAATAGCACTCCTCACGGGAGAAAAGATCTTTCAGTTTAACCTCAAGTCGTTTCACCTCATCCATTCGAACCAATGGTGCAGACACACTGAGGAGGTCATCCAACTGTTTCTGCGTTTCTCTAACCAACCTAGGAATCGAACCAAACTTGCTTTTATTCCACGCCCCCAACTGATCGACACACATTCAAAAAATATCCAGAAGACTATCTTGACTAGCTAAAGGAAAATCCAGAGACAACCACGTCTTATTAACAATTTCGTGACATGTAGCATCTTTCAACCAATGAGTTTTGAATCGGAAGCTTCTCTTCTTATCATTCGATCGAAGCCTAATGATATTCTCCAGAGTAGCCACAATAGGCCTATGATCCGAGTGAAACAAATCCACATTAATGACCTTAACTGATGGAAACAAATCGTGCCGGCCCTGGTTACAAAAATAGCGATCAAGCCGCTCTTGCACATGCGCACCACCGTGTCTTTTATTAAGCCATGTAATCCACCAAAAAACACTTATCCAGAGCTTGTTGGAACTCATTCATAGCCGACATGCGACAATCAGCACCACCCTTCTTCGTATTTATGGAAAGAATTTCATTAAAGTCACCACCACAAACCCATGGAAGGTCAAATATATCATTAAGCCGACACAATAATCTCCAAGATTCGGATCGGCACCTAGCCTTCGGGTTCCCATAAAAGCCACTGAACCGTCATAATTCCCTACCTGGACACTTCACCAAAGCATCAATTGTTGGGTTTTATGCCCTAAATAAAACTTATTTCAATATAATCAGATTTACTTATTAATATAGATCAGAAATAACATTAAATGTTGCATGGTTCACATGATTTATTTCATGATTATATGTACAAAATGTATGAATTCATCTGAAACCCTTTTCACATACTTGATCCTATTTATTATGTTGTCAACACATTGGAAAGTAAACATGACTATGTGAATAAAGTTTCCTAGATTTATCACACATAGGGTTTTACTGATATGATAATCTACAACAGAGTTTACTTGCATTTGGAGAAGTGGTATGTTCTTTCCAGAGCATTGATTAAAGTAAAGCTCAGGTTGGATGCATGGAGTATGCATCGGAAGGGACCGATATTGAACTCTGACTTAGATTTATTAAACTTACCGTAATATCTATTCAAGTCAATATCGCCTAGTTGATCCTAGATCAAATGATCTTAATCCTGTTAGGATTAGGCTCAATCGCAAGAGGCTATTCGTGTTCTTTGATTTGTTAGTTAAGCCTATTTTTAGGTCAGGGTGATACGTACATTTTGGGAACACGGTAGTGCAATTGAGTGGGAGCGCTAACATAAACATGGAATCTATAGCTTCTATCTGGCGAATAGTAAGTAAAGGATGATCTCCTTCGAGCTTGACCAAACAAAAAATAAATGGTGGAGATCTAATTTCACATAAGCTGAAATATCATTTATACGGAGTTAAGTGTTTTAAGGATTAAATATTGTAGGGTGTAACGGTAATCTAATCCCTTTACAGTGTTGATCATTCATATAGAGGATCATTGATCAAATTAGGATTATAACAATGGATAAATAATGATGTGTCTATATGGTGGAACATATAGAGCATTCTATATACTGAGAGTGCTAGTCTAAGTTCTATGCGTGGATTCAACGAAGAATTAATAAGTTAGTGAATTTTAGTAATAAATTCTTGATCTACTTATTGGAAGCTCGGTTATATAGACCCATGGTCCCCGAACTAGTTGAGATAATATTGCTTGTAAGACTCATATAATTGGTTTTGATTAATCAATTATAATTCTCAAATTAGACTATGTCTATTTGTGAATTTTTCACTAAGTAAGGGCGAAATTGTAAAGAAAGAGTTTTTAGGGGCATATTTGTTAATTATGATACTTTGTATGGTTCAATTAATAAATATGATAAATGACAATATTATTTAATAATTATTTATAGTTATTAAAAAGTTAGAATTGGCATTTAAATGGTTGAATTAGAAAATTGGCGTTTTTGAGAAAATCAGATGCAGAAAAGATAAAACTGCAAAATTACAAAAAGTGAGGCCCAAATCCACTATGTACGGACGACCACTTTTGTAGGGAATTTAAACTGATATTTTCATTATTTTAATGCCAAATAATTCAAGCCTAACCCTAGTGGAATGCTATAAATAGATAGTGAAGGCTTTAGGAAAATTACACTTAAATTTTCTATTTTTCGTTCAGAGAAAAACCTCAGCCTTCTCTCTCCCTATCTGGCCGACCACTCCCTCTCTCTTTCTTCCCTCTTGAATTTCGAAATTCTTAGTGTAAGAGTAGTGCCCACACACAGCAAGTGATACCTCAATCATAGTGAGGAAGATCGTGAAGAAAGACTTTCAGCAAGAAGGAGTTTCAGCACTAAAGAATCAGAGAAAGAGAACCAGGTTCAGATATTGATAATGCTCTTCTACCAAAAGGAATCAAGGGCTAGATATCTGAACGGAAGGAGTCATATTATTCCGCTGCACCCAATGTAAGGTTTCCTAAACTTTATATGTGTTTATTTCATCGTTTTAGAAAGTTCATATTTAGGGTGTTAATCAACATACTTGTGAGTAGATCGAAGATCCTGGTAAAATAATTTCCAACAACTGGCCTCAGAGCCATGGTAATTGATTTGCTTGCAAGAAATTTGGACTTTAAAACGATTGTTTTATGTTTTGGATGGTATCATGTTGTATTGAGTGTTATATGATGATTGATTGATGTTTGTGAATTTTTGTGAAAAATAATTGAATATCTATTTCTGGAATTATTTTTATTGGATAGTATGGAAAAAATTAAGCAAGTTACTTTTTTACAGAACTCAATTTCGATTTAATTTGAATTAGTTATGATTTTTTGAAGTTTCGAAAAAATCGGGTTGTGTCGCTGCACCACGTGCGCGCGCGGAGAGGCTGCTAGCAGCCCCTGCGCCGAGAAACCACGCCCATGCAGCCCCTTGCGCGCCCATGGACAGTATAGCATACTGTCCATACAGCTCGCAATTTTTTCGTTTTTCTTCGTTTTTTCATGCTTTTTCATGGATTTAACTTCCGATTTTTTGTGTAGTTCTGTATTTATACATTTACTATTCCTAATTCAATTCTAATTATCATAATTAATTTAATTAATATTTTTTAAATTTAATTCATGATATTAGTGTAATTTGAATTTGAAAAATAGTAAATATTTATCGTTTTGCTTAATTATCTATCTTATTTTTAAATTTGATTATATCTTATCTTATTTTCTAATTTAAGGCCAGATATTAAATTTTTTTAAATTAATTTTTTTTTAAAATAATTTGACCTTATTTAAATTTAAAATAAGATAACTATAATCATGTAATTTTAAATAGATGTAAGATATTTTGCTAACTTTTAAATTTTGTTATTTTATTTATTTAAATTAGATTTAAAATCTGAAAAAGATATTCATTTATCTTTTTTAATTTTTTATTTAATTTTTATTTATAAAATAACATTTAATTTTTAAAAATAGTTAGTAAATTTTGAAATGATATTTAGGTTAGTTGAAACCTAATTTTTTCAAAATTGTAGGTTTAATTTTAATTTTTTTTTTTTAAATTTCGAAATTTTTTAATTTTTTTAAAACTTTTTACTTTTTTTTATTTAATTATTTATTTTTCGAAATTAATTATTTAAAATTAAATAAATCCTACATCCAACTATCCAGCTAACCTTGTTGCAGGAGTATGTGTTTTAGCTTGTTTGTAAGTTTTAAAAACCTATTATTACTTGATTGCAAATAGCCATGGTTACTTTTTGCCAGATCTAATGATCTGATGGCTCCCTTGGTCAAGTAAATAATTTGTAACTGGTATATTTACAATCTTCTTTCATCTGTGTATGACCTAGCAACATGATAGGACCCATCGAAAGTGTGCCTGTGTGAACCTATGTGTTTAATTTCATTATAGATGCATATAGGTTGTTGTTGCTCAATAAAATGTCATAGTTCTTGATAGATTTTATTTAGGCCCATTTAGTTTTTGGGCATATTCAATTAATAATAGTTGTTCATTTTAAGGTTAAATTCCTCTCTTTTGGGCCTTGTGTGAGAGTTGGGAGCCATAGTAGTGGGTACGACATACTGAACCCAGCACCCCCTCACATGAACCACCCCAATGGTGAAGGCCCATTTGCCTAATTTGAATAACTGTACTAGGTTAATTAAACTAGTTTAACCTAATAAAATTGATTAGCAACATAATTAATTTCATTTATTTTGAAATTAATTTAAGAAAATTATAGTTTAAAGAATTTTTTATTCTAAGCTAAACTATATGTATTTTCTTGTATTTAATTAAATATATAATTATAAGCATCTAGATTCTTTCTGAAGCTTAATTTAAATTTTTCATTAAATATTCCTATTTAAGTTGACATTTAGTTATCTATAACTAACCAACTTAAATCTGAATATCTTTTGGATTTAAAATTTCAAAATTAAGTTGAGAAATTTTAGGCATTGGTTATTAAGATTCTGTATATATTTTTTAAGTTAATATCTTTTCGAATATTAACTTAAAATGAAATATTTTAGATATTTTTTAAGTTAATATCTTTTCGAATATTAACTTAAAATGGAATATTTTCAAATTAAGTGGTTACAACTTAATTTTTGATATTTAATTAAATTTAAATTTGAAAATATTTAAGTTCTTTTTTAATACAACTTAAATTAGATATTTTTTCAAATTTTGTGGAACGGATACTTAGTCAAATAAGATATTTTCTAGATAGTTATTTCTAGACTACTTATTATTTCTAATATTAAATAGGAAAATATTATACATTGTGAAATTAATTATTTAAATAATTAATTTTGGTACAATTTATTTTAAGTATATTATTTCCTAGTATTAAACTAAAAATTAATAATTAAGCCTTCTCTACACTTAATTATTTATTTCTTGAATTTAATACATTTAATTAATTAAATAGAAAATTATTTTTAGTTGAAATTTATTTTTCAACTAAATTTAAATAACTTTCAAAATATATATTTTTTCTTTATTTTATTAATCAAATTTCGAAATTGCATTTCTTAAATGCTGGAATTTCAAATTTTATTTGAAAAATAGATTAAAGTTGTAAATTATTTATTTTAATTTTGGACCAACTTAAATCAATGATTTTTTCATTTATTGATTAATTTAAAATAAATGAATTAAAGTATATTATTAGAAATTGAATTAATTAGTCAAATGAAAATCTAGATAGATATTATCTGTTTTTGCTTGAAGTATTTTTCTAGTGTATTTAATTAAATAGAAAATTAATATTTAAGTTGATTTTCATCATCATACTTAAATATTTGAATTTTTTTTTATATATTTAATTAAATAGGAAAATTATATTTTTTGTTGTAAATTAATTTTATTAATTAATTTTGGGCCAACATTAAATTAGAATAATTTTTCCAGGATTAATTTTTTATTTTAACATGCATTTTCGAAAATTGTATCCTTGAATACTTTAATTTTTCGAAATGCAATATATATTTATAGAAAATTAAATTTGAGTTGTAAATTAATTTAATTTTGTAACAACTTAAATTGAATATTTTTCTAAATATTTATTGGAAATTATTACTAAGATGGAAATAATTCATGTTATTTTCATATCCATCTAAGTAAAATTTATAAATATTAAATTAAAATTTATATTTAGAATTTTTCATTCTAAATTGGAAATTTTAATTAAATAAATATATATTTAAAATAAATAGATTAAATAAAGAGAATCAAAGAAAATACAACTCTCTTTAAATAATGAGCTTTATTATTAAGATATTCGATCTCCATTGTTGGTTTTACATCGCGTTTATTTTAGTGAGTAATCCTCCTTAATGGAGGAACGTTCATTAGCAATTTCGCACCGTTTAATCTCGAAAGATAAGTAGTTTGTAAGTGTTTTATATGGTATGGATCACCCTAATGGTGAGAAATGATTATGGAAGACACAAGCTTTGTACATGCAATTATATTTTCCTAATAAAATTGATTCTTTAACCTCAACTATAATTCTACACCATTAATTATAGTTGGAAAATGTGTATGATTAAGCTCACTAGAAAAATATGTTCTCTAATTAAATTAAAACTACTTCTAAAAATACTATCATATTATATAATTTAAATCGACAAAATACCACTGGCAGAATGCAGTAAAAATCATATATATAACACAACAATTAAATAAATTAAATATTTCTAACTAAAATAAATTTATTATTAAAACTATGAAATATTCTATTTGTATTAATTATATGTGCATAATTACGGGCTTAAAATGTACCAATTTGAGCTTTAATCACAACCCCCAACTAGCTTATTGCTAGTCTCTAGCAATTCAAGCGAAAATAAATAATGTCAATAGAATATTTTCTAGGTCAAAAATTTTAAAAATGACACAAATATTCAAGCAAAATATTCGTAACAAGCCAATAAGAACTATACAAAATTACCTTGAATAAATCTAGAGTTGTGAGTGTGTGCACCAAACTTGAACCTTCTTACCACAAGCCATAGCACATAAAAGCTTTCGGAAAATGTACCAAGTGGAACTCTCAACTCCATTAGCCTCACAGGTCATTGAAAATATTTATATATGGCTAAGGTATTCACTCATGGAGTTGGAAATTGAAAAGTGAGCACTCGAAATGAATAAATGAATTTATAACAAACATTTGAATAAACATTGAAACAAAGATAGGTTATGAATTATTTAGACAAACCACCATCAGAGTACCACAAACGAGCTTTTGGGATTTTTTTGAATGAAAATATACAATCTCTATTTATTCTAGGAGCCATAACAAATGAAAAATTAAATACAAACTTTTTTTTTCTTCTTTCTTGTTTTTTTTTCTTTTTTTCTTTCTTTCTTTCTATTTTTTTTTTTTTTTTGAACAAGAGGCAACATATAGATATAATGATGGAAATGTCGCTTTTGTTTTGTTTTTTTTTTTTTTGACTAAGAGGCAACATATAATAATGGAAATGTTGCTCTTGTATTTTTTTCTTTTTATTTTTTTTTAACAAGAAAATAATTACAAAAGGCTCCCTAATAAGATTTGCCTATAAAAATTATCCCTTAAAGCAACATCCAATTAAACCCTAGTACCATGTCCAAAATAATAATAACCATTTCTAAGAATTAATAAAAATTCAAAAGTTGTTTTCTCAAATCTCGCCACTCACAAAAATATGAACACTTAAACATGGTAAATTTTCTAAGCAAATATGTGCTAACAACCATCTTACCACAAAGTTTGGCATGTGCATTTTATAACTCTAGAAAAATTTCAAGTAACAAAGATAGCAAAAATTGGCTTGAAAATAACATTTTACAAGAATAAATGAGTAATTTCTTAAAAATTTGACCATGAAAATATTAATATAATAAAAAATTGAGAAAAACGCTTGAATATGCTCACCACCCCCAACTAAAATCAACAATGTCCTCATTGTTTAAAAATATATATATGAAATGCAAGAAATAAGAACCCTTAGAGAGTGAGCTAATGCAAAGTGACATGACATTGATTCTTAGAAAAATAAAAACATAAAAAACAAAAGAAGAAATAAACTAACAAATGTTAAAACATACCAAAAATGAAAGAAAGCAAGGAAAGAAAGAACCTGATTAGTCTTGGCAAGCTAGAGACAAGTCCCCTCAGGTGGGATTACCAACTCAATATTCTTGATTATCCAGTATCAAAAATGAATTTTCTTTTATCCTGTGTCTCAAAAATAGAAGCATTATTTACATTTTCAGGAAAAAGAAAATGGTCATTGTCTAAGTCATAGAGGAAATAGTGTAAATGACTAGGTAAAAATAATTTTCTAATTTCCTCAACGACTTTGTCTTTCACATCAATATGATAGTATTTCTTTTCATCCAAAATTAGGGGAAGAATGGTAGAATGAGAAAGAGCTTTATTCCGGATAGTGGTGATATCATCCTCCTCTATGAATAATGTGGGTACCACATCAGTATGGTAACCCTCATATGTACTCAGTAGAGTGGATTCTTCAATATTCACCACTAGAGATGGAGGTGACACTTACCTCGTCAAAATTGTGAAAGGTAGTATTGGAGATTAGTGCTTCATTCACCTGTTGTAGAGGAAAACTGTTAGCATGTGAACTTACCAGGTGACCAGATAACTTACTCAATTCCTGCTTAATTTGTTTCAGCTCAGCAAGTAAGTCTTTTATCATCTCACAATTTGTCACAATTTGTATAGATGCTGAGAGTTATAAGAAAACCAAGAATCTTCCTCTTCACAATACCACTCATATAATGGATTATAGTCGTACTCAAGCTTCCAACTATAGAGCCAAAATTACTCCCAAACTGATATTTTCGTGTGTAAATTAAATAGGGAAAGTGGCATAAAATTAAACAAGTAATTAAAATGAGAAGTGATCAGAAAATGATTATGGAAGACACAAGCTTTGTACATGCAATTATATTTTCCTAATAAAATTGATTCTTTAATTTCAACTATAATTCTACACCATTAATTATAGTTGGAAAATGTGTATGATTAAGCTCACTAGAAAAATATGTTCTCTAATTAAATTAAAACTACTTCTAAAAATACTATCATATTATGTAATTTACATCGACAAAATACCACTGGCAGAATGCAGTAAAAATCATATAATATAATAAACACTCTAATAATTAATAGCCTAACTTACATAAGAAAAACATGACTGAACTTATATAAAAGCTACTATTAAATTTAAAGTGCAATTTAGAAGATGAAGAACAATTTAATAAAAATGAGATATGGAGATGAAGCACAAAAGAATCAATACCAATAATAGAATTAAAAATTACAAAAGCTACACTCTAACCTCACCAATATTTCTAAAATAGTTCACTCATTTTTTGTCACTAAAATAAGTAAAATAAAATAGTAATAAGAGAGAACAAAATGAGAAGTGTATTTCTCTACTCTAAAATCTGATGCTCTTTTCATTTATAGTGCAAATTTGCTCTTCAAATTATAGTTACGAGTACCACTTTAGTGGAGAAATGGCACAAATTGTTGAGAATAGTGGTACCATAAGTTACATTTAGTGGAGAGTGGTGGAGATGGTGGGATCCTTTCGTCAACTGCATCAGGCGGAGTGGGGGCTAGCTGTTAGAGCTTAAGGGAACATGGCAACCACGTGGTGCTTTGGTGTGATTCTCAGCTGATTGGTGTGGTCCCAAATGTGTGAAAGGAAACCCATTATATCAATGGTTTTGGTTTGGAGACTTGGGCACAAGAAGCCCAACAAATAATATAATAATATGGGCCTTAATTTATAATGTGTTGGTTATATTAAGGGAAAATTACAAAAATACTGGAATTTGGGTTAACTTTTACAAAAATACTGTCACACGGAAATTTTTTCAAAAATACTGTGTTTTTATAAAACACCAGTAAAACATAAAGCAGAACAACTCAAAACAACAGTAGAACACTAGTAAAACACCAGTAGAATACCAGTGAAAACTTAACACAGTACTGCAGTATGAAACTTATAAAAAAACACAGTAAAAAAGTAAAAAATACCGCCTGATAGTATTTTTGTAACAAAATTACAAAAGTTAGTATACCATGTAAATTTCCCTATATTAATGGCCATGTGAATTATAATTCATTTAGGAAGTGACTTAAGCTTGGAACTTTGCTTCCTTTTTGCAAAAATGCCAACCATTGAATTAGGATTCCAAGCTCCAAACATGCTAATATTTCACTAGCTCAAATCTGAAAAATAACACAAAATTAAAATAAATTAAATATTTCCAAGTAAAATAAATTTACCATTAATAATATGATATATTTAATTTATATTAATTTAATATGCATAAATAAAGACTTAAAATGTACAAATTTGAGCCTTAATCACAACCCCCAACGAGCTTATTGCTAGTCTCTAGCAATTCAAGCGAAAGAGTAAGAATGTCAACATAATATTTTCAGATCAAAAATTTTAAAAATAGCACAAATATTTAAGCAAAATGGTAGTAACAAGCCAATAAAAACTATACAGAATTACCTTGAATAAATCTAGAGTTGTGAGTGTGTGTACCAAACCCGAACCTTCTTACCGCACACCATAACACATAAATGCTTTCGAAAAATATACCAAGTGGAAGTCTCAACTCCATTAGCCTCATAAGTCATTAAAAATATTTATATATGGCTAAGGTATTCACTCATGGAGTTGGAAATTGAAAAGTGAGCACTCGAAATGGATAAATCAATTTATGACAAATATTTGAATAAACATTGAAACGAAGATAGATTATGAATTTTTTGGACCAACCAGCATAAGAGTACCACAAACCAGCTTTTCAGGATTTTTGAACGAAAATAGACAATCATTTACATTTATTCTAGGAGCCAAAACAAATGAAATACAACAAACTTTCTTTTTTTTTTCTTGTTTTTTTGTTTGTTTTTGAACGAGAGGCAACATGTTGGATATAATGATGGAAATGTTGCTCTTGTATCTTTTTTTTCTTTTTTTTTTCTTTCAACAAGAAAATAATTACAAAAAGGCTCCCTAATAAGATTTGTCTATAGAAAACTCATTCCTTAAAGCAACATCCAATCAAACCCTAGTACCATGTCCAAAATAATTATAACCATTTTTAAGAATCAATGAAAATTCAAAAGTTGTTTTCTCAAATCTGGCCACTCACAAAAATATAAACACTTAAACTTGGCAAAATTTCTAAGCAAATATGTGCTAACAACCATCTTACCACAAAGTTTGGCATGTGCTTTGTATAACTCTAGAAAAATTCTAAGCAATAAAGATAGTAAAAATTGGCTTGAAAATAATATTTTACAAGAATAAATGAATAATTTTTGAAAAAATTGACCATGAAAATATTAATATGACAAAAAATTAAGAAAAACGCTTGAATATGCTCACCACCCCCAACTAAAATTAGACAATGTCCTCATTGTTTAAAAATATATACATGAAATGCATGAAATGAGAACACTTAGAGAGTGAGCCAATGCAAAATGACATGATATTGATTCTTAGAAAAATAAAACTAAATGAAAAAAAAAATAAAAAAATAAACGAACAAAACAAAAGTTAAATCATACCGAAAATAAAAGAAAGCAAGGAAAGATAGAACCTGATTAGTCTTGGAAAACTGGAGACAAGTCTCCTCAGGTAGGCTTACCAACTCAATATTCTTGACTATCCAGTATCAAAAATGAATTTTCTTTTATCCTGTGTCTCAAAAATAGAAGTATCAGTTACGTTTTCAGGAAAAAGAAAATGATCTTTGTCTAAGTCGTAGAGGAAATATGGTAAATGATTAAAGAAAAATAATTTTTTAATTTCCTCAACGACTTTGTCTATCACATCAGTATGATAGCATTTATTTTCATCCAGAATTAGGGAAAGAATTGTAGAATGAGAAAGAGCTTCATTTCGGATAGTGGTGATATCATCCTCCTTTACGAATAATGTGGGTACCACATCAGTATGGTAACCCTCATATGTACTCAGTAGAGTGGATTCTTCAAAATTTTCACCACTAGAGGTAGATGTGACACTTACCTCGTCAAAATTGTGAAAGGTGGCACTTGAGATTAGTGCTTTACTCACTTGTTGTGGAGGAAAACCATTAACATGCGAACTTACCAGGTGATCAGAAAATTTGCTCAATTCCTGCTTTATTTGTTTCAGCTCAGCAAGTAAGTCTTTCATCATCTCGCAATTTATCGCCATAGATGCTTGTAACTCAACAATAGTGTCACTGAGGGAACTATTGTATGGATGTTGGGAGTTATAAGAATACGAAGGATCTTCCTTTTCACAATTCCACTCATATAATGGATTATAGTCGTACTCAGGCTTCCAATTATAATCATCAGAACTTTTGTGATTAAACCAAGGATCTTCCTCTTCACAACTCCACTCATATAAGGGATTACAGTTGTACTTAGGCTTCCAACTCTAATCATCAAGACTATGATAGAAAGAGTTGTAGGATTGTTCTTCCATGTCATCATAAAGATGTGCAAAAGATGGCGTATGTTCACAAGGACGTGGTCGATGAGACTCGTACCAAGCCTTCCATTTTTTGGAACTATCACTCTTATAAAAAGAATAGTTTTGGAAAGCTTCCTCCCTGTCACTAAATTCTGGTTCGATAAAATTACTAGTACCTTCAGTATCACTAGAATTTTCATTTAATGAAGCAAGATATAATGGATACAAATATTCAAATCTGCGATGATCTTCTTCATTCATATTTTTTTTAATTAGTATAAAGTTCAAATATGTAATAATTTAACGGTATATACATGAGATATTCCCAGGCCAATTGGGAAGGTTGCCAAGGTACCGCTTCGTCCCACACTTTACTAGAACTCCCCGAGGTTGCTAGAAAGTGTAGAGGGTACTCTACCACAAACCTTTAAAGTCAATCTTTTTTAGGCAGAATAATCTCAATTTTTACCACTTTCACCATTACACAACTGTTCTTGACACTAATTTTTTTTTTTTTAAAAAGTATTTTATAAACTAAAATTTAGGTAATGTATTTTTTTAAAAACTAAAAGATAAAGTCTATAACTAACCTAAAAATAAAATAAAATAAGGGTCTAATGCTAGAAGCAAAAGTGTACCAAAAAAAAAAGCAAATAAAAATTGACAAACTTATAGCTAAAAGAGAACTATGATAAATCAAAAAACTAATGAAGCGAATTTAATTGATCTCTCTTTTTTTTTTTTTTTCAAAAACAAAATTCTAAATATTTATATATATATACTCTAGCAAAAAGATAAAAAAAAATTACACTAACGAAAGGAGGAAAAAAAAAGAAGGTTGATTACAATTCTTTTTTTTTTTTTTAAAAAAAACCTATATATATTTATAACTATACCAATATAAAATTATTAAGAAAAAGAATAATAAAAAAAATAAGCTATACATACATTATATTAACTCCTTTTTTTTTTTTTTTTTATGAAATAAACAAACAAAGAGAAACAAATAATAAAAAGAGAAAAAAAATAAACTACTATACTAACCTCTTGTAGCGTAGAAACCTCCCCGGCAACGACGCCAAAAATTGATGTCGCCCAATTAGTTACACTGCGGTCGCGGTAATAAACGGGCTATGTCGTATCCACAGGGAGGTAAATTACCACTAAAGATTAGTATAAATAGAAAAAGATAGAAATTGGAATGAATTAAAAATAATGAAATGATGAGGTGAGAAAGTTGATCAGATAAAGAGTTTGGTAAGGTAGAAATGTAGTTATACAAATCCTATTCTAATACCGATATTAATTCGAACGCAGTTGCAATTCTACACCATTAATTACAACTGGAAGATATATATGTTAAAAGCACAAATTAATTAATCTTGCATAAATTGAATTTCACCTCTAATTTGACAGCATATCATATTATATATCATAAATCGACAAAATACCACTATTGGCAGAATGCAGTAAACGACATAAAATATAATAAATATACCAAAATATTAATAGCCTAACTTACATAAGAAAAGCATGACTGAACTTATATAAAAGATACTATTAACTTTGGAAGAAAAATGAGAAGATGAAGAACAATTTAATAAAAATGAGATATGGAGATGAAGCACAAAAGAATCAATACCAATAATAGAAATAAAAATTACAAAAGCTACACTCTAACCTCACCAATATTTCTAAAATAGTTCACTCATTTTTGTCACTAAAATAAGTAAAATAAAATAGTAATAAGAGAGAACAAAATGAGAAGTGTATTTCTCTACTCTAAAATCTGATGCTCTTTTCATTTATTTTGCTCCTATTTATAGTGCAAATTTGCTCTTCAAATTATAGTTACGAGTACCACTTTAGTGGAGAAATGGCACAAATTGTTGAGAATAGTGGTACGATAAGTTATATTTAGTGGAGAGTGGTGGAGATGGTGGGATCCTTTCGTCAACTGCATCAGGCGGAGCGGGGGCTAGCTGTTAGAGCTTAAGGGAACATGGCAACCACGTGGTGCTTTGGTGTGATTCTCAGCTGATTGGTGTGGTCCCAAATGTGTGAAAGGAAACCCATTATATCAATGGTTTTGGTTTGGAGACTTGGGCACAAGAAGCCCAACAAATAATATAATAATATGGGCCTTAATTTATAATGTGTTGGTTATATTAATGGCCATGTGCATTATAATTCATTTAGGAAGTGACTTAAGCTTGGAACTTTGCTTCCTTTTTGCAAAAATGCCAACCATTGAGTTAGGATTCCAAGCTCCAAACATGCTAATATTTCACTAGCTCAAATCTGAAAAATAACACAAAATGAAAATAAATTAAATATTTCAAAGTAAAATAAATTTACCATTAATAATATGATATATTTAATTTATATTAATTTAATATGCATAAATAAAGACTTAAAATGTACAAATTTGAGCCTTAATCAGGTGGCGACTGTAACGCCCTAATGCTAAGGCACGCTACAGTGCTTTTTCAATTATTGTGCAATCTTTGCTAATCAAAGAAATTTCTCGAAAAACGTGTCAAGTTAAAACTTTTGCTTTAGATATTAAACTTTGTAATATAATATAATATTTACAAACCCCGGGATCCCGATTTCAAACTTCGTAAAATTTACTTTTTAAACTTTACATTTCAAAATACATAATTCACAGGTCGCACAGCGACTTTCAAAATATAACACCCAGCTGTCCCGAGACCGAACACTCCAGGTCGCCCCGCTTGACATGTACAATCTCACCCGAGCTCTGGTTCATTCCTGTTCAGCCTTCGCCTTTCCTTTACCTACACATGGAAGCAGAAACTGTGAGTCAACAGACTCAGTAAGAAATGCATATAACATACCATATAATTTCCGACCTGTAAATAGGCGCCCATACACCTATTTACAGAGCTTAACAGATGAGTATGAACGTTCATTACCAGGGTACAACCACTATACCACATACACATCGTACCTCATTGTACGAGTGTTGGTAGGGTTTATCCCGATCTCTGAGTAACACTGAGTGATGTACCACACACCTTAGCATTTTTCCATGCTTTTGTTGGTATCACTGTATCGTACTCATAATCACAACAATCACTGTACCAATGCACTCTATAACTTATTCATACAAGTGTTGGTAGTGTTTAACATAATTCAAGCATGCATATATAAACACATATACACACATTCAGATAATCACATCATACATTATACACCAGTTCTTACCTGTTTTCCGAATTCAAGTGTGCTGGCCGACCTGAACGGAATTCTCGTGCTAGATGGATGCCCTAATCACAATAATAGTAATACAGATGAGTGACTCGCTAAATCACTTTCCGGGACTTTAAACTTGAAACTAAAAGTTTCCCTATCGATAAACCTCATGGCAATACCCTAAATATCTCAAAATTGGCCAAAACTAGGGTTCTGGAAAATCCCCCAACAGGCAGACCGGTTCCCAACCGGCATCTCGGTTCTGGGTCACCAACCGGTCGACCGGTTGGTACAGACCACTCAGAACCGGAATTCCAGTTCTACTGCTGGGAACCAAAAATCATCCCCCTTAATTCAAATCAATCCCAAACTTTACCAAACTCTCCAGTATACCTATACAATGCATAAACATCCATTTCCAACCAACAAATCACAGAACAAACCAATAATTCAAATTATGCCATTAAAGCTCAAAGCTTGAGTTTCAAAACTCAAGCTTGCTTAAAACCATTCTCAAGCATCAAAAACAGTAACTAGGGACTCAAATCAACTCAACCTAACCCCAGAATTCAAACCCTAAGCAATTCAAAACCTAACAGCTCCCAACACCAAAAATCATATATTCAACCTAACTAAAAAGCTTAAAAACAAATAATCAATGGTCTAGGGTTTTACCTCACTTGTACTAGCTTTGAATCCTTGCTTAATCCCAAAGAAAGGAGGAGGAAAATCTGGTTTTGGTCCTTGGTTTGTTCCAGCCGAAGCAAGAGAGAGTTCAAGAGGGTTTGACTTTTCCTTTTTAATTTCCCTTTTTCTTTTCTATTTTGATTTTCCCAAATTGGAAAAGGATTAGATTAACCTTTGCTGCCAAAAATAGCTAGGTGTCACTAACTAAAGAAGCCACCTATCTCCCACTAAGGAAATGACTAAAATGCCCTTTACATCAAACTTAGGTATTTTCAAAAGCTAGGGGTAAAATGGTCAATTCCATAACCCCGCTCAATCCCGATAATTTATTTTCTCTAAAATATTTCCCACTATGAAATAAGGTTCTAAACTTACCCATGTGATCAATCTAGCCATCCATTGCACTTTCCGTTGTCGCCGAGCAAAAATTACAAAATTAACATATTTCACATATAAACTAAATAATACCCCTAGAGTTTAATAAAATTTCCGAAATTGAGAAATTATAACTCTAATATTTATTTCTAAATATTGGGGTCCACATTTAAAATTAACTCACAAATAATAATAAAATAATAAAATAATAAAAATTAGTGCTAATTGCCTTTTCTAATCCATATTACTAGAGCGGTCATTACAATTATCCCCCCGTTAATAGGATTTCGTCCCCGAAATCTAACCTGAATAGCTCTGGATGTTGAGTCCTCATATCTGACTCCAATTCCCAGGTGGCTTCTTCCACCTTACTGTTCCTCCAGAGCACCTTAACCAGTGCAATAGTTTTGTTACGAAGAACTTTTTCTTTCCTATCCAAAATCTGAACAGGTTGCTCTTCATAGGATAAGTCTGGTTGTAGTTCAAGGGCTTCATAACTCAAGACATGAGTCGGGTCTGACACGTATTTCCTTAACATAGAGATGTGAAATACGTCATGAACAGCTGATAATGCTGGTGGTAAGGCTAGCCGATACGCTACCTGCCCGATCTTCTCGAGTATCTGAAATGGCCCAATGAACCTAGGGCTTAACTTACCCTTCTTCCCGAAGCGCCTAATACCCTTCATTGGTGAAACCCGCAGGAAAACATGTTCCCCTGCCTGAAATGTAGCATCTCTGCGCTTCGGATCAGCATAACTTTTCTGCCTGCTTTGAGAAGCAAGCATCCGAGCTTTGATCTTATCAATAGCTTCATTGGTCTTTTGCACCAACTCTGGACCTAGGTACTTCCTTTCTCCTGTCTCGTCTCAATGAATAGGAGAACGACATTTCCTACCATATAACATCTCATAGGGGGCCATCCCTATTGTACTTTGGTAGCTGTTGTTGTAGGAGGATTCAATTAAAGGCAAGTACTTACTCCATGAACCCTCAAAGTCCATGACACAGGCTTGCAGTAGGTCTTCCAAAATCTGGATAGTTCTTTCTGACTGACCATCAGTCTGAGGGTGAAAAGCTGTACTAAACTTTAACTTGGTACCCATAGCTTTCTGAAGACTCACCCAAAACTTCGATGTGAACTTTGGATCCCTATCCGATACAATAGATTTAGGGGCTCCATGGAGACGAACTATCTCCTTCACATACAATTCAGCATACTGATCCACTGAATAGGTAAGTTTCACTGGTAGAAAGTGAGCCGACTTTGTAAATCTATCCACAATGACCCATACAGAATCATACATCCCTGTAGTTCTAGGTAAACCAGTTACAAAGTCCATTGCGATGTCCTCCCACTTCCATTCTGGAAGGACTAAAGGTTGCAATAACCCTGCCGCTCTCTGATGTTCAGCCTTAATCTGCTGGCAGGTTAAACACTTAGACACATAGTCCACCACGTCTCTTTTCATCCCATACCACCAGAAGTCGGGTTTCAAATCCTGATACATCTTGGTGGTTCCCGGATGCAACGAATATGGAGTGGTGTGAGCTTCATCAAGTATCTCTTTCTTAAGCCCATCAACATTAGGAACACAAACTCGAGCTTTATATAACAACATTCCACTGCTCGAGACTGAAAAACCTCTAGGCCGACCAGCCACTACTTCATCTCGAACTTTAACTATCTCGGGATCTTCTAGTTGTGCCTTTCTGATTCTCTCCAACAGATCAGATTGGAGGGTTAAATTATGTAATTTCCCGACCACGAACTCAATTCCTGCACTAACCATTTCTGAGGCTAGTTGAGGAGCTATCATAACCGTAGTATACACTTGACCGGGACCTTTTCTGCTCAGAGCATCGGCCACAACATTGGCCTTCCCGGGGTGATACAGTATTTCACAATCGTAGTCTTTAACTAACTCCAGCCACCTTGTCTGCCTCATATTCAAATCTTTTTGGGTGAAAAAGTATTTAAGACTTTTATTATCAGTATAAATCTCACACTTTTCACCGTAAAGATAATGTCGCCAAATCTTTTAAAGCAAAAACCACAGCAGCGAGTTCCAAATCATGAGTTGGGTAACGCTGCTCATAATCCTTCAGTTGACGAGAGGCATAAGCTATGACTCTGTAAGCTTGCATCAGAACACATCCCAGACCCTGTCTGGATGCATCACAATAAACAACAAATTTCTCTTGATCTGATGGCAAAGCTAACACCGGAGCTGTTATCAAACGCTGCTTCAACTCCTGAAAGCTTGACTCACACTTATCTGACCACACAAATCTCTGATTTTTCTTGGTCAATTCGGTTAGGGGCATAGAAAGTTTAGAAAATCCTTCGACGAAACGTCGATAATACCCGGCTAACCCGAGAAAACTTCGAACTTCTGTCACAGACTTGGGCCTCGGCCAATTCTTCACTGATTCTATCTTGTTTGGATCGACCATAATTCCATTTTTCCCAACAATATGACCCAGAAAGGACACCTCGGACAACCAGAATTCGCACTTTTTGAACTTGGCATAGAGCTTGTGATCCCTAAGTCGCTGTAACACCATTCGAAGATGATGCTCGTGCTCCTCTTCTGACTGAGAGTATACAAGAATATCATCGATAAACACTATAACGCAGTTATCGAGGAAATCCTTGAACACCCTATTCATAAGATCCATAAAGGCCGCAGGAGCATTGGTCAATCCGAATGACATTACCAGAAACTCATAGTGCCCATATCTGGTTCTAAAAGCAGTCTTCGGTATGTCCTCCTTCCGAATTCTGAGTTGATGATAACCCGACCGTAAATCAATCTTTGAAAACACAGTCTTTCCCTGAAGCTGATCGAACAGATCATCGATCCTGGGCAACGGGTACTTGTTCTTAATCGTCAGCTTGTTTAGTTCCCGATAATCAATACACATTATGAGGGAACCATCTTTCTTTTTCACAAAAAGAACCGGAGCTCCCCAGGGCGACACACTGGGTCGAATAAACCCAATATCAAGCATCCCCTGAAGTTGTAACTTAAGCTCCTTGAGTTCTGCTGGAGCCATCCTATATGGAGCTTTAGAAACATGTTCGACTCCAGGTGCCAAATCAATCACAAAGTCAATCTCTCGCTGAGGCGGCAATCCCGGCAATTCCTCGGGAAACACATCAAGAAAATCTTTCACCACCCGGACTACCTCAGGCCCAAATGTTTCAGGTCTGCTGGAGTCAAAAACTACCGCTAGAAATCCTACACAACCATTGCATAGTAAATCCCTAGCTCTCAACACAGAAATAACCAGGATCCGAGACCCCTGAACCAATCCAAGATAAACAAATGGATCTTCTCCTTCCGGCTGAAAAGTCACCATTTTACGCCTACAATCTATACTGGCCGAATACTTGGATAAAAAATCCATTCCCAGTATAATATCAAACTCAGTTAATTTAAATTCTATAAGGTCAGTACTCAATTCCCTATCTTCGATCCTAATCGGCATAGACCTAATGCGCCTATTAGAGATAACCAATTCCCCGCTAGGCATTAGGGTTCCAAACCCTCTTTCTAAAATATCACAAGGCCTACCCAAAAGATCAATCACTCTTGTAGCCACATATGAACGTGTAGCTCCCGAGTCAAATAATACTGTAAATAACAAGTTGTTGACGGGAAGCTGACCTGCCACAACAGAAGGACTGGCTGCAGCATCAGCTTGGGTAATGGCAAACACACGAGCAGGAACCGGTTTCACCTCAGCTTTCAGCTCCTCTTTCTTTGCCTGGGGGCAATCTTTCTTGAAATGCCCCACCATGCCACACAGGAAGCATGTCTTCCGGTTACACTCTCCCGGATGATGTTTCTTGCACCTTGGACACTCAGGATAAGAGTAACCCTGGCGTCCTCCTCTGCCTTGGTTCCCACGGAACCTCTTGCTTTGCCCCGAGCCACCAGAAGCTGGAACAACTTTTCTTTTCTGCTCAGTGGTGGAGTCACCACCATCCCTACCATAAACAAGAGTAGGAACAGTGGGGGTTCCACCAACACTCGGAGTCACCCGGGGCTCCTGAAGAAATTTTACTGCACCCTCGGCTCTCAAAGCCTTCTCAACCATATCTGCATACGTGGTTGCTTCAGCAGTGGTGATAACCAGATCATGTCGGATCTTTGCACTCAAACCCGCTAAATATTTTCTTTCTTACTGAAGTCTGTGGGCACAATTCCTGCCGCCAACTTAGCCAACCGATCAAACTTCGTTGTGTACTCAGTGACTGACATTCCCTCGGTCTGAACTAGATCAGTGAACTCTTTCCGCTTTGCACTGCGGACCGCTTCGTTGTAATACTTGGAGTTAAATAACTCCCTAAATTCTTCCCAGGTCATCAGCGTGACGTCCCGAGTGAGGGTTATCAATTCCCACCACACGAGAGCATCTTCCTGAAACTGGAAAGTGGCGCAGGTCACCCGATCATTTCCAACCACTCCCATGAAATTAAGGATGCGTTCAATCATTGAAAGCCACTGCTCGGCCTTCATCACATCAGGGCCTCCCAGAAACACTGGAGGTGCCTGTTTTCGAAATCTTTCATACAACGGTTCCATACGGTTGCCAGCAACAGGTTGTTCTGCTGGCACCGCAGGAACTGCAACGGCCTGAACTTCTTTAGGAGGCACGGCAGGAGGACCCTGCTGCCTCAATCTTTGGATCTCTTCGTCTTGCTGACGGATTCTATCTTGCATTTCAGCAAATCTTTGCTCCCAGTTAGGAGGAGCTTGAGGTGGATTTACAGGGCGACCACCCTGAGCTCTGCCACGGCCACGGCCGCGACCACGAGGATTTTGAGGATTCCCCTGACCGCCTCCGGTCTCAACCATGCCACCTTGACTTCTTGTATTTCGCGGCGCGTCCATTTAATAGGACTTAGCCTGTGAATCCATAAGCCAGGCAGGTTAGACAGTGATCAAAATTAACACTGCTCTTAATAACTTAAAGGCAACACACTTTCTTTTCTTTTTAAGGAAATATATTTAATTTAAATCTAATATGCTTCCTAACATGCTTTCACATCACACTTATTTAAAATACTAAACAAGTACGGGCTTACTGAACCGTGAACCGAGCTTTCTCTGATGAAGATTGTACATGTCATAGCAAGCTTCGGTAGACAAACCTGGCAGCTCTGATACACAAAATTGTAACGCCCTAATGCTAAGGCACGCTACAGTGCTTTTTCAATTATTGTGCAATCTTTGCTAATCAAAGAAATTTCTCGAAAAACGTGTCAAGTTAAAACTTTTGCTTTAGATATTAAACTTTGTAATATAATATAATATTTACAAACCCCGGGATCCCGATTTCAAACTTCGTAAAATTTACTTTTTAAAATTTACATTTAAAAATACATAATTCACAGGTCGCACAGCGACTTTCAAAATATAACACCCAGCTGTCCCGAGACCGAACACTCCAGGTCGCGCCGCTTGACATGTACAATCTCACCCGAGCTCTGGTTCATTCCTGTTCAGCCTTCGCCTTTCCTTTACCTACACATGGAAGCAGAAACTGTGAGTCAACAGACTCAGTAAGTAATGCATATAACATACCATATAATTTCCGACCTGTAAATAGGCGCCCATACACCTATTTACAGAGCTTAACAGATGAGTATGAACGTTCATTACCAGGGTACAACCACTATACCACATACACATCGTACCTCATTGTACGAGTGTTTGTAGGGTTTATCCCGATCTCTGAGTAACACTGAGTGATGTACCACACACCTTAGCATTTTTCCATGCTTGTGTTGGTATCACTGTATCGTACTCATAATCACAACAATCACTGTACCAATGCACTCTATAACTTATTCATACAAGTGTTGGTAGTGTTTAACATAATTCAAGCATGCATATATAAACACATATACACACATTCAGATAATCACATCATACATTATACACAGTTCTTACCTATTTTCCGAATTCAAGTGTGCTGGCCGACCTGAACGGAATTCTCGTGCTAGATGGATGCCCTAATCACAATAATAGTAATACAGATGAGTGACTCGCTAAATCACTTTCTGGGACTTTAAACTTGAAACTAAAAGTTTCCCTATCGATAAACCTCATGGCAATACCCTAAATATCTCAAAATTGGCCAAAACTAGGGTTCTGGAAAATCCCCCAACAGGCAGACCGGTTCCCAACCGGCATCCCGGTTCTGGGTCACCAACCGGTCGACCGGTTGGTACAGACCACTCAGAACCGAATTCGGTTCTCTTCTTGGGAACCAAAAATCATCCCCCTTAATTCAAATCAATCCCAAACTTTACCAAACTCTCCAGTATACCTATACAATGCATAAACATCCATTTCCAACCAACAAATCACAGAACATACCAATAATTCAAATTATTCCATTAAAGCTCAAAGCTTGAGTTTCAAAACTCAAGCTTGCTTAAAACCATTCTCAAGCATCAAAAACAGTAACTAGGGACTCAAATCAACTCAACCTAACCCCAGAATTCAAACCCTAAGCAATTCAAAACCTAACAGCTCCCAACACCAAAAATCATATATTCAACCTAAGTAAAAAGCTTAAAAACAAATAATCAATGGTCTAGGGTTTTACCTCACTTGCAATAGCTTGAATCCTTGCTTAATCCCAAAGAAAGGAGGAGGAAAATCTGGTTTTGGTCCTTGGTTTGTTCCAGCCGAAGCAAGAGAGAGTTCAAGAGGGTTTGACTTTTCCTTTTTAATTTCCCTTTTTCTTTTCTATTTTGATTTTCCCAAATTGGAAAAGGATTAGATTAACCTTTGCTGCCAAAAATAGCTAGGTGTCACTAACTAAAGAAGCCACCTATCTCCCACCAAGGAAATGACTAAAATGCCCTTTACATCAAACTTAGGTATTTTCAAAAGCTAGGGGTAAAATGGTCAATTCCATAACCCCGCTCAATCCCGATAATTTATTTTCTCTAAAATATTTCCCACTATGAAATAAGGTTCTAAACTTACCCATGTGATCAATCTAGCCATCCATTGCACTTTCCGTTGTCGCCGAGCAAAAATTACAAAATTAACATATTTCACATATAAACTAAATAATACCCCTAGAGTTTAATAAAATCTTCGGAATTGAGAAATTATAACTCTAATATTTATTTCTAAATATTGGGGTCCACATTTAAAATTAACTCACAAATAATAATAAATTAATAAAATAATAAAAATTAGTGCTAATTGCCTTTTGTAATCCACATTACTAGAGCGGTCATTACAACGACCATATTTGACTAGCAAATTGCGAAACAATGGTGGAAGCTCATAAGATAGAATTGCCTTGACTCTCACCTAAACAGGACAACACTGAATTCCAATCATAGATGAGCTGACAACTCTATTCAATGGATGGTAGCTTTGACTCTCGCCTAAACGGGACACTGATATCAGTTTGTTGAAAACCTTGGAAATTATTTAGGAATGTATGTTTTAGTATTTTCACTTGTCATTCCTACTTGCTATATGTTTATAATTTCTGAATTGTGTATGAATTTATATTGAACCATGTTATTTTCTGTTATTAAATTGTATAATTTCGAATCTTCATTGTTGGTCTAACTTGGTTTGTTTATCTAATGAGATAAATCCCTAATGGATTTTCACCATTAGACATACATAATAGTGTTAGATCTCGAAGGATAAATATTGTATATGCGACATCTAGCTGTTCATCAATAGATGACACCTTAGACTAGTATTTTAACAATATGAAACAAGAAGATTATATAAATAAGATTACTTTGTCTTTCGCTAATCGAAGCATCGTTGGATTCTTATTTAAACAACGAAATTATCCTAATTCCTCTTAGCTTATTCATTTCGAATTAGCTCAATAACATATCATTGGATGAATGGTCTATAAATCATTTCATGCCATTCTATATTTTCTCTTAAGAAATTAAATGACGCATATGATTATAATCCCAAAATTCTATTCCCAATTGATATAAATCCTCAATCTTAGAAATCTCCTACTTGTATGGGCAAATCAGACTTAGAGTTAAATTAGTAGTGGTGGTCCAAGATAGAATTACTCATAATATTTGGTATAAATTTAAGTCTTTGACTTTAATTTTAGAATCCAAACAGAAATTTTCTTATATTTCTATTTCCAGGAAGCAATACAGTTACACTTTCCAAGTGTTCAATATCCATCTTCTATTAATGGATTCAAACTGTATGGAATATGAGTTAGGTATTCTGTGACCAGGATCCACTTGCACTATTCTAAGAATTGTTTGATGTAACTAAACCTAAGTCATCAAAAGACACTACCACATTTTTTTAATCTATGGCATTTGTATCTTGTTCATAGTGGATTTGACAAGATCAATCTCTGCAAAGAGTTAATATGCCTATATCCACTGAAAGTAGTTCATCTCATTCGCAGATGAATGTACATTCAGGGGTGGATATGAGTTTTTCGTTGTATTCTTAAAACGATAACTCTAGATTATAACTTTTAGCAAAGAAATTTAAAATGTTTGAAAAATTTCATTAATTTCTAGCAATGGTTAAATCTATTAAGGTAAGTGGTTAAAGATCTTGCGAACTGATAGGGGTGGAGAAATAGTTAGTAGATATGCAGTTCAAAGATCATTAAATTGATTTTTGAATTATATCCAAACTTACCTCCCTAGAAATTTCGATTTGCATATTGATGATTAGTTACTAGTCGTTGCCTAAATCCTTCTATGGTAATACAATTTCAGAATGATGTAATGGTTGTATACTTAATGTAAATCATTACTATATTCATGGATGTCCTAATCAAAATCTTAAGAAAAGCTAGAACTGTTAACCATGGTTTGTTAGCTATTCTAAGTGATTAGGGGTGGACCATCCCATAGTCAATAGATAAGAAAGTGTTTGTTCAAACAAATACTACTTTTCTAAGATAATGACTAAGTCTGAAAAAATAAAATAGCAAATAAAGGAGATATTTATTTCTTGATTCCAAAAGTGTTCTATCATCTTGTTTGACATATGATGATCCCACTACCTCTGTTGTCCTGTCACAACCGAAGAGATCAATACCATTTAGTTTTCTTAGACATAATTCACAGTGCCTTGTCGTAGTGGGAGAGTTTCTAGGAATTCACCTTCTTATGACTTGGGAGACACTAGTGATTAAAATCCATTGTGAGTTTAAACAAGTAATGGATTGTCAAGATGATAAACTAAGAAGAAAAGCCAAGAGAACTATGGTTTAATCCATTCACATGGAGTAACCTAAAGTTTTCTATTACAAGGCCAAAAAAAAAAGGAAATTTTCGTTTATAAGTCTATTCAATGGACTTAACAAAACTTCCTGTTCCTAGTATTATAGGTTTGAGTTTATCTAAACCTATGGCTTGTGGTATACCTGGTAATTACTTACTCTAATGCAAGCAACTTACTTTAGTAAGATGCTGAAGCATTTTTTTTCTAATGGTAATCTATAGAAGCTTCACAACTTCTTAGGCATAGATTTTATTTATCTAAGCAAAAGTCTCAACTATTCCAGAAAAGATAAAGCCATGAAAGAATTTCTTAAATCAACAGTGAGAGGTCTTAGATATTCTTTTGTATGTCTTAGACCAGACACCTGCTGTTGAGTGGGAGTAATGAGTAGGTATCAGATTAATCTAGGAGAAGAACATTGGAAGACAATCAAGTAAATCCTAAGATTAAGACGAGGAACTATATGTTAGTATATAAGGGTGTGTTTAAAACTCTTAGACTACGCCAAATCAGTTTTCGAAATTTGCCTTTGTGCTAGAAAATCTTTCTGGTAAGATGGTGAGTACTCTGGGGGTGGAATAGGGATTTTGGAGAAGTGTAAAAACCTATCTGAAGTCTCTAGGTCTACCACTGAGGGGCTGAATGTTAAAGTTGCTAGAAAGGTACTTATTCAGTCTAAGGAAGGTTCTATACATTTTTGGTACCATTCCAAATTGCCTTAACTACTAGTGTTAATTTCCTGATTAACCAAGAAGTAGTTGCCAAAGCTATAGAATCAGTATCCCAAGAGAGTAGACATATAGAGAGGAATTTCACATTATCAATGATTTTGTGATTAAGGAAGAGTAATAGTGGAGAAAAGGTTGTGTTTAATTTAACCTTTCAGATCCTATTACGAGGAGTTTACTACTACTACACTTTATTTGTATATCAAGGTGTTGAGATTATTTGAAATGCACATTTTGTTTTATATTAGTGCAAGTGGGAGTTTGTTGGGTTTTATGCCCTAAATAAAACTCATTTCAATATAATCAGATTTACTTATTAATATAGATCAGAAATAACATTAAATGTTGCACGGTTCACATGATTTATTTCATGATTATATGTACATAATGTATGAATTCATCTGAAACCCTTTTCACATACTTGATCCTGTGTATTGTGCTGTCAACACATTGGAAAGTAAACATGACTATGTGAATAAAGTTTCCTAGATTTATCACACATAGGGTTTTACTGATATGATAATCTACAACAGAGTTTACTTGCATTTGGAGAAGTGCTATGTTCTTTCCAGAGCATTGGTTAAAGTAAAGCTCAGGTTGGATGCATGGAGTATGCATCGGAAGGGACCGATATTGAACTCTGACTTAGATTTATTAAACTTACCGTAATATCTATTCAAGTCAATATCGCCTAGTTGATCCTAGATCAAATGATCTTAATCCTGTTATGATTAGGCTCAATCTCAAGAGGCTATTCGTGTTCTTTGAATTGTTAGTTAAGCCTACTTTTTGGTCAGGGTGATACGTACATTTTGGGAACACGGTAGTGCAATTGAGTGGGAGCGCTAACATAAACATTGAATCTATAGCTTCTATCTGGCGAATAGTAAGCAAAGGATGATCTCCTTCGAGCTTGACCAAACGAAAATAAATGGTGGAGATCTCATTTCACATAAGCTGAAATATCATTTATACGGGGTTAAGTGTTTTAAGGATTAAATACATTGTAGGGTGTAACGGTAATCTAATATCTTTACAGTGTAGATAATTGATATAGAGGATCATTGATCAAATTAGGATTATAACAATGGATAACTAATGATGTGTCTATATGGTTGAACATATAGAGCATTCTATATACTGAGAGTGCAATTCTAAGTTCTATGTGTGGATTCAACGAAGAATTAATAAGTTAGTGAATTTTAGTAATAAATTCTTAATCTACTTATTGGAAGCTCGGTTATATAGGCCGATGGTCCCCGCACTAGTTGAGATAATATTGCTTGTAAAACTCATATAATTGGTTTTGATTAATCAATTATAATTCACAAATTAGACTATGTCTATTTGTGAATTTTTCACTAAGTAAGGGCGAAATTGTAAAGAAAGAGTTTTTAGGGGCATATTTGTTAATTATGATACTTTGTATGGTTCAATTAATAAATATGATAAATGACAATATTAGTTAATAATTATTTATAGTTATTAAATAGTTAGAATTGGCATTTAAATGGTTGAATTAGAAAATTGGCGTTTTTGAGAAAATCAGATGCAGAAAAGATAAAACTGTAAAATTGCAAAAAGTGAGGCCCAAATCCACTATGTATGGCCCACCACTTTTGTAGGGAATTTAAACTGATATTTTCATTATTTTAATGTCAAATAATTCAAACCTAACCCTAGTAGAATGCTATAAATAGATAGTGAAGGCTTCAGGAAAATTACACTTAAATTTTCTATTTTTCCTTCAGAGAAAAACCTGAGCCTTCTCTCTCCCTATCTGGCCGACCACTCCCTCTCTCTTTCTTCCCTCTTGAATTTCGAAATTCTTAGTGTAAGAGTAGTGCCCACACACAGCAAGTGATACCTCAATCATAGTGAGGAAGATCGTGAATAAAGACTTTCAGCAAGAAGGAGTTTCAGCACTAAAGAATCAGAGAAAGAGAACCAGGTTCAGATATTGATAATGCTCTGCTACATAAAGGAATCAAGGGCTAGATATCTGAACGGAATGAGTCATATTATTCCGCTGCACCCAATGTAAGGTTTCCTAAACTTTATATGTGTTTATTTCATCGTTTTAGAAAGTTCATATTTAGGGTGTTAATCAACATACTTGTGAGTAGATCTAAGATCCTGGTAAAATAATTTCCAACATCAATGTGTCCAGCCGTATAAGACTTCACAGAAACCTCCCAATCATCGTTCCAAAACAATAACAGACCACCACTTCTCCCAACACAATCAACATGAAAACTATTTGCAAATTTAATCTGTTGCCGTACACCTTCCGTCCAACCACCATAAAGTTTAGTTTCAAACAAAAAAACTAAACTTGGGGAAAACTTACGAACAATCGCTCGTAAGGCAGTCAACGCACCAGGGTTCCCCAAGCCCCGGGCATTCCAACATAAAAGACTCATGGCTCCTAGCGAGCCTGCTCCACAGGCTTCGCCAATATTGTATTCACAGCACCGGGGGCCACTTCAAAAATCTCATCCTTCCTTCCCTTCTTCACACTTTCATTAGTAACTTCTATATCCATTTTTCGTTTACCACCTCCACCCGCTTTAGGACTTAACTTATTCTTAGCATTAGCCACTATAACATGGGGATAATTTTGGGCTAATAAGAAAAGAGCCCGGCTCAGACATACCTTTAGAGCCACGACCATTAGAAGAGTTGAGCCGTTTCCATGTCTTAGATTTTTGCGCTTTAATTAGTGGTTCAAATGTTTGTTGGAGTGCTTGGCGAAAAGAAAGTTCATCCCGAGATGAATGAACCATAATTCCCTTGCCCTTGTTTGCTTTATTCAGCCGTTGCTTACTGTGGTCATTAAGTTCAGCCTCATCATACATGTTTATATTCAAACTAGTGGAGACTTTTTCCACACCCGTAGAAGACATATCTACCACCACTACCTTACCTTTCTTAGCATCGGGTAACACACTCACCTCAGCAACCATACTCCCCGGAGATGGATATAGCTCGGACTTCACCTTGTCCCCCTCATTACTGCCAGCACTCTTCACAACCGGAGCTGATACAACAATCGAATGTCGTGCACCAGTAGCCTCGGCATTACTCTATTCTGCATTAGCTTTGGATTGCACCTCTTCATCACGTTCACGAGCCTCCAGAATAGAGGTAGGGGCCAACTCTTCTAGTGGTGGACTTGAGTAACGAATACGGTTTCTCTCAACAGCAGAAACAATCCTCGAGGCCTCTCCCATAGTCATAATGGGCCTATTATTAGGATAATCATCACGTTTTTTATTAGAACGAAAACGATCCCGGGGTGGCAAACTCGGAGCACACATCCACGAACAAAATCTCCCACGATCAAAATTGGGATTATCCCCAGCAAAGTCCCTCAATGGACAATCCAACGCCTTATGCCCAATGATGCCACAATCAAAACAAAAATCAGGTAAGTGCTCATATTGAAAAATGAGTGAAACCTCAGTACCTTGCTCATCAACTACCACTCGTAGTCCCCGTTTAAGGGGTTCAGTAATGTTAATTTGCACCCTCACCTTCATTGTGCCATTGACAATCTTGATATCTCCTAGCTTACCAATATGTTCCCCCCATTCTCTTGCAAATAGCTCTGTCATACAAGCTAATGGGACATTGTTGATGGAGATCCAAAATGATGTAAAATCAAAATTCATTTTTGAAATTTCACCTAAACCCATTGGTTTCACAAAGCAAATTAACTATTTATCAATTGTCCAAGGGCCACCACCATAAACCCTCTGCCTATCCTCACGACTGCCAAAGAAAAATGGGAAAATATTTTTCGAACTCAATTCTTCCACCTAAAACCGATGGTTAATTTTCCATATCCCTTTCATAGCTTTCTCAATACCATCCTTATTGGCTGGTCTAAGGCCAATGACCTTGCCAACAAGACACAAATCCATTCTCTTCTTCCCTTCCTCAATACCAGCTTTATTGAGTGGAAGAACAGGACCGTCACCTTCGTCTAGAATCAACACTTCAGCAAGACGACTAACCAATTACAAAACCATTGAATAAACACGAATAATCCACACAGAAACCAGAAAAATCACAATCGGAATGATAAACTCAACCCTTCCCATGAAGGGATTGCTTCTTTCCAAGTAGTTTTAGAGCTCCGAAACTAACGGGAGACTTTCACCGGTTTATACATCATACTTTTAACATTCCATTACATATGCTCTAAACATAATCTTTCCATTTTCTATTCATCTTAGTCTTCTCTTCATTTTCATCTTCATCTCTTCTCTCTTTTATAGTTTATTATCTCAACGTTAACTAGCACCAACATCAACACGGCCTCTATAAACATCTCCTATCACATTTCTGTCAAAAAAAATATATTAAATTGTTTACATGTATCAATGGAATATAAATAAAAAAGTTACAATTCTATTAAAATAAAAAAATATCAAAGACATCACATTAAATAAATATATGTTACAATATTTTTATACTAAATATATATTTATATGCATGTAGTGTTAATGAGTATAGCCCATAAGTTATTATTAGAAAAATTTGAATTTTTATATTTAATTTTGCTATTTAATTAAAATAAATCCTTCATTTTTATATTAAATGATTAGTGCTGTTTTATCTGGCCAAGGGAAAGATATGAGATTTTTATAGAAATATTAGATTTTGGGTCAAAGTTTATAATTTTGCTGCCACACAGAATTTTTTATAAAATACTGTCTTTTTATAAAACAACCGTAAAACAACAAAACAGGACAATTACAAACAATAGTAGAATAAATAAAAAAACACATTTCAAAAAAAAAAAAAAACAACCGTAAAACAACAGTGAAAACTTAACATAGTACACAATATGAAACTTACACAATATTTTTTTAAAAAATTTCTGCCCCACAGTATAACAGTAAAAAAGTTAGAAATTTCAGTTAGTATTTTAATTAAAAAATTAAGTTTGTGTTAGAAAGAGAGGGATATAAGTAAGGAATTTTTACAAAAATAGTGAATTTTGGGTAAAAGTTTATAATTTTACTTTCACATGAAATTTTAAACAAAATTACTGTCTTTTTATAAAATAACCGTAAAACAACAAAACAAAATAATTAAACAACAATGGAATAACTAAAAAATAAGCCTAGAAAAACAGTGAAAACCTAACGTAGTACATAGTATAAAACTTACATAGTATTTTTTAAAAAAATTCCGCTCCACATTAAAAAATTAAAAGAGTTGAAAATTTTAGTATGTGGGTTAAAAATACTAAATATAATCATACATCTTTTTGATGTAAAATATAATCATACTCTTGATATAATGTAAAAAGAGAATGATTTTTTTTAATTAAATAGTAAAATTAAGCACAAAAAATCTAATTTTTCTTTCCTTATCGACCATTGTATTAAAATATCAATTTTAAAATATTAATTTTTAAAATGCACATTAATTTATAATTATTTTTGTTAAAAGTTCTCATCAATAGGTAATACCCATTAAAAAATAATTCATATATATATAAAACGCAGGTGGAGTCTAGATGATATCTTATATTTATTTCTTTTTATTTTTTTTTAATTTTTATGACACATTTTCTTATTTTGTTTGAAAAATAAACTACAAATACAAATTAAGAGTCCCACATCGTTTATAAATATTTTATATTATTCGTGTATATTAATAATACTTCAAATTACTTTTCTTTATCTAAGAAATATTTTTTTTTTATGAGTGAATGATTAATGTCTGATCAATAAATTTTTATTTTTCATCTACTAAAAAAATTAATACTTATATAAAATACTTCTCAATGGGTATTATTCATGAATGGTTACTAAATAAATTTAACTATAAATATTAATTTTAAAAATATTAAATAATCAAATATTAATCTAATGATGAAAAATAAAAGAGAATTTGAATGTCTATACTTAGTTTAACTACTTAATTAAAACAATATCAAAAAATATCTCTTTTTATAGTATTTTAAAAATATGTTCATAGAGAAATATTTAAGTCAAACTCAACTTTTACACATATATTTTTTTTTTGCTAAAAACTTTTTTTATTTTTTTTTTCAACTGATGAAACAAATCTCAGTTCATATGATGTAAATGCGAGAAATTTTTCTAATTAGATAGTAAAATTAATCATAAAAACTCAAATTTTATTAGATTCAGCCCCTTTCATCAAATAATGACCTACTCCCCTTTTGTTGCATTCCCTCTTGAGATAATACCATGCAGATTACATGCTGAAATCTTATAATTTCTAGCTATGGCTTTCTTCAGTTTTACAATAATGAGAACAAGTATGAGAAGACTTCTCAAGTGATGAGAAGAAAAGAGAGAGTTTAATGCCTTAGTGCTTCTCAACTCTTAAGTGCATGTGTGTGAATGGATGAATTCAGGTTAGTTTTGTTGGGAATATTTTACCAGGATCTATATTTAATAACAAGTATGTTAAATTAACATCCTACATTTGAATTCTCTAAAATAATGAAATAAACACATAAAGGTTCAAGAAAACCTTACATTAGTTGCAGCAGAGTATAATGACTCCTTCCGTTCAAGATCTCTAGCCCTTGATTTCTTTCTGTTGCAGAGCATGATCAAGATTTGAACCTGGATCTCTTTCACTACTTTGGGTTTGGTTACCACCGTCATACTCACTATGATTGAGTACTTGACTTGCTATGTGTGGGCATGGCACTCTATCACTCAAGGTTCGAATATGTGAAGAACGATAAAGGAGCCTGAAATCAGTAAGGAAGGAACTCTCTCATCAACTAGTTGTTTGACATAGTAAACTAGGTTTGATTTGGTTGAAGGCATCAAGTAGATGAGTTAGAGAATCATGTTCCTTTTATAGTGTTGCAACTAGGGCTTAAGGCTGAATTATATGTATTAAAAAAGAATAAAATATTGGGCAAAATTAATTAATTAATTAATTTTCAACTTTAATTTAATTTTCAATATTTAATTTTGAAAATTATATATAAATATATAAAATTCAAAAATTAAAATATAATAAAATAAATATTTGACAATTATCTAATTTAAGTTGTTCTAAAATAACAAAACTTCCCACTTAAATAATTTTCAAAAATTTAATTAAATAACAAATTAATTATCTTGAACTAACCACTTAATTTAAAAAATATTTCATTTTTAAGTTGATCTAAAATTAATAAACTTTCAACTTAAAACAATATTTTAAGAATCTTTCAATAACTAATTTCCTAGAATCTCTTAACTTAATTATCAATTTTAAAAATATTCAAATTCAAGTTGATCCAAAAATTAGTTATAAATAACTAATTTTCAACTTAAAAAATATTAAATAATGAAGCATCTAGAAGAATCTAATTAGTTATAATTCTTTATTTAATTAAATACAAGAAAAAAATATATAGTTTATCTTAAAAAAGTTTCATTAAACTAAGTATGTTTTTCTTAAATTAATTTCAAAATATTCAAATGAATAATTAATTTCATATATTTCGAAATTAATTATGTTGCTAATCAATTTTATTAGGTTAAACTAGTTTAATTAACCCAGTACAGTCATTCAAATGAGGCAAATGGACCTTCAGAATTGGGGTTATTCATGTGAGGGAGGACTAGGTTCAGTATGTCGTACCTACTTCTATGGCGCCTTATCTCTCACACAAGGCCTAAAGCAGAGGAATTTAACCTTAGATGAGCAACTCTTATTAATTGAATAGGCCCAAATACTAATTGGGCCTAAATAAAATCTATCAAAAGTGATCATTTTATTTAGCAACCTAGTCTATTTTAATTACAAAAATTAAATGGGCTATCTATATGCATCTAAGCCCGAAGCAAACATATAGGCTTACACAAGCACACTGATTTGGATGGATCTGATCATGTTACTAGGTTTATACACAGATGAAAGAGGATTGTAAAATTTACCTGTTACAAATTATTTATTTGACCTATTGATAATTGAACTATTGGTTAAAATGAGATCATTGAAAATTTTGATCAAACAATAATAGGTTTTATAAAAAAAAAAAGTTTAATAATTAAACAATATATAAAACACACAAACATGTAACTAGTTGGATACTTGGTTATAGGATTTATTTAATTTTAATTTAATTAATTAATTTATTAATTTCAAAAAAAAATATATTTTTTTTTGGAATAAAAGGAATAAATTAAATTATTATTTTTTTTAAAAAAAAATGAAACCAATAATTTTTCAAAAAAAATGCTAACAACTTTTTCAAATTTCATGTTATTAAAATAAAATTAAATATTTAATAAAATAAAATGACAAATAAATATTATTTTTCTAATTTTATAATTTAATTTAAATAAAATAACAAAATTTAAATAATTAGCAAAATATCTTATTTCAATTTAAAATTTCATGATTAAAATAATCTTATTTTAAATTTCAAATAAGGTCATTTTATTAAAAAAAATTAAATAATTTAAAATACTAAATATCTGACTTTAAATTTAAAAAATAAGATAAAATAATTCAATTTTAAAAATAAGATAACTAACTAAGCAAAAAGATAAATTTTTACCTATTTTCAAGCTTCAAATTTCACTAATATCTTAAATTAATTTAAAAAATATTAGTTAATTTAATTCTGATAATTAGATTTGAAATATGAAAAATAAAAATCTAAATACAAAATTACACAAAAAATTTGAAATTAATTCCATGAAAAAGCATGAAAAAATGAAGAAAAGCGAAAAAATGTGTTTGATGCGGATGGTATGCACGGCATACCATCCGCGCGCGCAAGGGAAGGTGTACGGGTGAGAAACCTCGGCTAAGGAGGCTGCATGCAGCCTGTCCCGCACGCGCATGGCCCCGGTTTCAGAGAAAATGGCCCTTGAGACCGAGAAAACTCAGACAGAACCTTGTCCGAGGCGAGTGTGACCGAGTGAACACTCGGATCCGCGCGCACATGGGTGACACTACCCCTATCTTTTTTTGTCAAACTTCAAAAAATCATAACTAATTCAAATTAAATCGAAATGGAGTTCTGTAAAAAAGTGTATTGCTTAATTTTTCCATACTATCCAACAAAAATAATTCCAGAAAAAAATTCCAATTATTTTTCGTAAAAAAAATTGCAAACATCAAATAATCATCAAAAACACATAGATAAACATGAATCACATCCAAATCACACATATATCGTTTTAAGTCCAAATTTCTTGAAAGTAAATCAATTACCATGGCTCTGAGGCCAGTTGTTGGAATATATTTTACCAGGATCTAGATTTACTAACTAGTATGTTTTTAAGATCCTAAACATGAACTTCTTAAACGATATAAAATAAACACATAAAAGGTATGAGAAACCTTACAGTGGTTGCAGCGAAATTAAATGGCTCCTTTCGCTCAGATCTGTAACCCTTGTATCCTTTCTGTAGCAGAGTATCACTAAGATCTGAGCCCGATTCTCCTTCTATTTAATCAAGATTCTTCAGAGACTTACACACTATGATTGAGTACCACTTGATATGTGTGGGCACTTACTCTAATCACTCTAGGGTTCAGATTTGAAGAGAGAAAGAGAGAGAGAGGGTTTCGAAATAGGTATAGAGAAGATGGCTCAAATTTGACTAAAGGAAAGTGTTTGCATCATCTTTTCCTTTGTGGCCATCACTACCTATTTATAGGAATCCACCTAGGGTTAGGTTAGAATTATTTGGCATCAAAATAATAATAAAAAATTATAAATTGCCCATAAAGTGGCTCGCCATGGATATGGCCCAACTTTACAATTTTGCCGTTTTTCTAATTATTTATCTTATTTTCTCAAAAATACCATTTTTTCAATTTAACCACTTAATTGCCAAAACTAATTATTTAATAATTAAAATTAATTATTAAATAAAATTGCCATTTAATATATTTATTAATTAGACTTAATAAAGTCTCTTAATTAACAAATCAACCCTAGAATCTCTTTTCTTCACAATTAAGCCCTAGCTTAGTGAAAATTCATAAACTAGACATAGTCTAATTTTAGAATTATAATCGATTAATTAAAATCAATTAACTAATTCTTACAAGTAGTGTTGTCTCAACTAGTATGCGAACCATGGGCCTATATATCGGAGCTTCCAATAAGCAGATCTAGAATTTACCAAGTAAATCCACTAACTTATTAATTCCTCATTGCAACCACCATAGAACTTTGAATTGCACTCTGAGTTATACAGAACGCTCTATATGTTCCACGATATAGATACGCTATTAATTATCCATTGTTGTAATCCCAATAATCAATGGTCCTCTATAGATGATTTACATTGCATAGGGATTAATTTACCATTACACCCTTCAATGTATTTTATCCTTAAACTACTTAGCCACCTATAAATGATATTTCAGTGAACTAGCATAATCACTGAAATGAGTACACAACCATTTATCTCTGTTTAGCCAAGCTCGAAGGAAATCATTGTTTCACTTCTATGTCGAGATAGAAGCTATAGATTCCATATCTATGATTAGCGCTCCCACTCAATTGTACTACCATGTTTCTAAAATGTGCGTATTACCCTGACAAAAAAGTAGGCTTAACTAACAAATCAAAGAACATAAAATAATACTCTTGAGATCAAACCTAACCATGTCAGGATTAAGATCATTTGATCTAGGATCAACTAGGTGATATTGAATTGAATAGATATTATGGTAAATTTATCATAATAATCCAAGTTCAATATCGGTCCCTTCTAATGCATACTCCATGCATCCAACCGAAGTTTTACTTTAGGCAATGCCCTGGAAAGGACATAGCACTTATCCAAGGTGCAAGTAAACTATGTTGTAGATTATCATACAGTTAAATCCTGTGTACTAATAAATCTTGGAATACATTTAATCACATAATCTTGATTACTTTCCACTGTGCTGACGACACAATAAACAAGAATATCAATGTGATAAGAATTTGGATGACTTTATAAATCAAATAAATATATAAATGATCACATGAACTAAATGACACACTAAATAAGTAATGAAAATACTTCTGTTTCTTTATTGATAATTGAATGGTAAAGATAACATTGAAATCGAGTTTTATTTAAGGCACAAAGCCTAACATAATCATGAACAAATATATACATATATATATATATATTCTGGACTTAATGGATTTTATACATTAACATAATCATGAAATAAATCATGTGAACCATGCAACATAAAATACGATTTCTGATGTTTTATTAATTAGTAAATCTGATTATATTGAAATAGGTTTTATTTAGGGTACAAAACCCAACAAACTCCTACTTGCACTAATATAAAACTAAAAGTGTATTCCAATTAATCTTAACACCTTGATATCCAGATCAAGTGTAGTATGTAGTATTCTCTCCATAATAGGATCTGACAGGTTGTATTCAATACAACCTTTCCTCCACCATTACATTTCCTGAATCACAAAATTCTTGATATTGTGAAATTCCTCTCTATATGTCTACTCCTCTAAGGATACTGGATTCTTTACTTTTTGGAAACTACATTTGTGTTAGTCAGGAAGTAACAGTAGTAGTTAATAAATTGTTGGTACAATGCCAAAAATTGTATAGAACTTTCCATAGGCTGAACAAGTATCTTTCCTGGAGCTTTAACATTCAGTCTCATTGGTAGAGTTAGGGACTTCAGATCAGCTTTTACACTTCTCCAACACCACTGCTCCACCCTAGAGTAATCACCATCTCATCAGTAGACTTTCTAGCATCAAGCAAGTTTAGAAGCGTGATTTGGTGTAGTCTAAGAATATTAAATACCACCCTTATCAACTAACATATAGTTCCTCCTTTTTGTTCTTAAGATTTACTTGATTGTCTTTCAATGTTCCTTTCCTGGATTAATCTGATACCTACTCATTACTCCCACTCAACAACAGGTGTCTGGTCTAATGCATTGCAAAGCATATATGAGACCTCTCACCGTTGATCCTAAAGAATTCTTTCCTTGGCCTTTAGCTTTTCTTGAATAATTGAAACTTTTCTTAGATAAATAAAATCTATGTCTAGAAGTCGAAAGGCTTCTATAGATTTCCATTAGAAAAATGCTCCAGCAAAGTAAGTTGCTTGCACTAGAGTAATTTAATCACCAGGCATGCCGTAAGCCATAGGTTTAGATAATATTAAACCTATAATAATACTAGGATAAGGAATTTTGTTAAGTCCATTGAATAGACTTACTAACAAGATTTCCTTACTTGTCCTTGTAATAGAAAACATTTGGTTACTCCATATGCAGTGTTTTAACCATAGTTCTCTTGCCTTTGCTTCTTAGTTCCTTATTCTGACTATCTATTACATGTTAAAACTAACAATGGATTTAATCACAGGCATCTCCCAAGTCATAACAAGGTGAGTTCTTTGAAACCCTCCCACAACGACAAGGTACCGCGACTATCTATCTAAGAACTTAAGTGGTATTTTCCACATCGGTTGTATCAAGGCAATAGAGGTAGTGGGACCATCGTATATAGAATAAGATGATAAAACACATTGGACTCAAAAAAAAATATCTCCTCTAGTTTGCTACTTTATTTTCAGATTTATTCCTATTCTTAAAAAAGTAGTATTTGTTGAAATAAACACTTTCTTATCTAAAGACCATGGGATGGTCCAACCCTAATCGCTTAGAATAACTATCAAACATGCAAACCTAAGTTAACAGTCTTAGCTTTTGTTAAGTTCACAATCAAGACATCTCTGAATCTTGTAATGGTGTACACTAAGTACACAACCATTCCATCATTCTGAAATTGTCCTATCACTAGGGTATTTCCAAGAAGACTTAGGCAACTACTAGTAACTAATCATAACCTTTCACTTTCATCAACATGCAAACTGAATTTCTAGGGAGGTAAGTTTGAATACAATTCGAAGTTCAACTTAATGATCTTTGAACTGCATAATCTAGATTTACTAAAAAGTATGTTGAATTAAGATGCTAAATATGAATTCTTATAATGAAATAAACGCATAAAGGTTCAAGAAAACCTTACATTGGTTGCAGCGGAATATAATGACTCCTTCCGTTCAAGATCTCTAGCCCTTGATTCCTTTCTGTCGCAGAGCATTATCAAGATCTGAACATGGATCTCTTTCTCTCCTTCGGGTTTGGTTACCACCGTCTTACTCACTATGATTGAGTACTTGACTTTTTATGTGCGGGCATGGCACTCTATCACTCAAGGTTCAAATATGTGAAGAACAATGAAGGAGGCTGAAATCACTAAGGAAGGAACTCTCTCATCAACTAGTTGTCTAACACAGAAAACTAGGCTTGATTTGGTTGAAGGCATCAAGTAGATGAGTGACAACACCCTTTTCCTTTAATAGTGTTTCAACTAGGGCTTAGGGTTGAATTATATGGATTAAAAAAGAATAAAATATTCGGCAAAATAATATCATGGTTGTACACAATAATGGGACCACTTTCTAGTTACAATTTTGCCACTTTATTTCAACCACTTATTCTTCTTTTCAGAAATATTATATTTTTCAATTCAATCCTATGAATGCCAAAACTATTTATTGAATAATTATAATTTATTATCAAATAAAATTGTCATTTATGTAATTTATTAATTAGACCATACAAAGTCTCTTAATTAACAAATTGACCCCAAAACCTCTTTTGTTAACAATTAATCCCTTGCTTAGTGAAAATTCATAAATAAGACATAGTCTAATCGTAGAATTATAATTGATTAATTAAAATCAATTAACTGAGTCTGCATGCAGTATTATCTCAACTAGTGAGGGGACCATGGGCTTATATAACCAAGATTTCAATAAGTAGATTTAGAATTCACCAAGTAGATTCTCTAACTTATTAATTTTGCCTTTCGCCACTATAGATTTAGAATTGAATTACACTCTCAATTATATAGAACACTTTATGTGTACCATGACTTATATACGTTGTGATTATCCATTGTTATTATCCTAATAGTCAAAGATCCTGCATAGATGATCTACACTGAATAGGGACAAATTTACCGTTCTACCCTTCAATGTATTTTATCCTTAAAACACTTAGCTACCTATAAATGATATTTCAGTAAACTAATATAATTTCTAAAATGAGATCTCAATCATTTATCTCTATCAAGCCAAACTCAAAGGAAATCATCGTTTCACTTCTAAATACTTATATAAGCTATAGATTCCATATCCATGTTTATCGCTCCTACTCAATTGAACTACCATGTTCCCAAGATGTAAATATCTGCCAGAACCATAAGTTAGCTTCCACAAACAACTTGAAGAACATAATAATACAACTAAGCTGAACCTAACCATATCAGGATTAAGATCCATAGACGTAAGATCAATCATTGATATTGACTTCGAAAGATATAACGATAAATTTATGATATCTTATCCAAGATCAATATCGGTCCCTTCCAATGTATACTCCATACATCTGATACTGGTAAACTTTGCCAATGCCCTAGAAAGGACATAATACTTATTTAAGGTGTAAGTATACCTTATCGCTAATTACATGCCAGTCTACATCTAGTGAACTGACAACTCATGGGAATTAAACTTTTGAACATATAATCATGATTATATTCCACTGTGCTGACGACACTATAATCATGAACAAATATATACATATTTATATATGTTTTGGACTTAATAGAATTTATACATTAACATAATCATGAAATAAATCACGTGAACCATGCAACATAAAATGCGATTTCTGATCTTTTATTAATTAGTAAATTTGATTATATTGAGATGGGTTTTATTTAAGTCACAAAGCCCATCAAGTTAGGATTTTACAAGTCATTATTCAATATACATAATAGATAGAAAATATTCCTAGAAAATAAGGCAGTTACACTCTGACGGAGCTTTCCTACTTTTGTAGGTAGTTCAAGTCGTCTTGAAGTTGTAGGTGTGTTGTGGACGATTTGGAATTTTCTGGAAGGCTTATGGGAAAAACACAACTTTTAGAGCGTAGTATGTGTGTTTGGCCGGCTAGCCATATTTAGAGGTTGCCCGGTACACGACTGTCTTCCTTGGCCAGCTAGCTAGAGGTCCGGCCAGGGTCTTGCCTATGCTTGTGTATCTCTATCTTTGCTGAAGATTCTGATATAAGGATGAACTTGCTTTAGAACCTTGAAGATGTGGATCCTGTAAGTCTCCATACTCTTCTTATTTATCTTGCAACCCTGAAATCTCAAGGGTTAGGGGGGCTGCATGGCACTAACCTGGATAGTTATTACTGACCTCTCTCATGTGTCTTTTGCTTTTAGCCACGTGGAGGTGCCACATAGGTGGGAAACATTGGGATAATATTTGGCCCTCAAGTCCTTGTTTGAAGTTCTATTCAAGTAGGGACTTTACACCCTGCCTGGTATTGTGACGCCCTTTGCCGTGCAGATATGCAGGGCAAGATATTGGTCTCTTCAGCTGATGTGATTTTACGACATTTATCTACTTTATGTCAATCAATGTGGGAAATCGTGTGACGGATGTTCACTTTCCCATGTTTAAACTCTTGACCTTCTCTTTCCCATGCATGGCTATTTTTGTGGCATTAACTCTCAATTAAGATTTTTGGGGGAAAAATAATTTTCCACAACATATATAAGTATGTCACTTCCTCTTATTTTGATTTTCTTAATCCTTAGAAAATATCTCAAAAGCTTTTTGAAACTCAAAGCTCACGAGACCTCAAGCTTGTTGGATTATATTTTACCAGGATTTAGATTTACTACCATGTATATTGTTTAACATCCGAAATATGAATTTCTATTACATGTAATTTAAAAACATATAAAGTTTGAGAAACCTTACATTGGTGCAGTGAAATTAAATGACTCCTTCAGCTCAGATCTCTAACCCTTGTATCCTTTCTGTAGCACAATATCACCAAGGTCGGAGCTCGATTCACCTTCTCTGGAATTTGATTCTTCACAGTCTTACACCCAATGATTGAGTACAACTTGATGTGTGTGGGCACTTACTCTATCACTATAGGGTTCAAAATATTGAAGAGAGAGAGAGAGAGGAAGGATTCAAATGAGAGAGAAAGAGATAGAAGGCTCAAAATTTTTAACTAAAAGGCTTGAATGCATCTTCTTTCAATTTGAGGCCATCACTATCCATTTATAGGAATCCCACTAGGTTTAGGTTTGAATTATTTGGCATTAAAAAAATGATAAATAAATGGTAAAATAGGGCATAAGTGGCCGACCATGGATGTGGGCCCCCACTTTGTATTTTCCCCATTTTTCAACTATTTATCTTATTTTCTCAAAAATGCCATATTTTCCAATTCAACCATTTAAATGCCAAAAAAATTTATTTAATAATTAAAATTAATTATCAAATAAAATGGCCATTTATCATGTTTATTAATTAGACTTAATAAAGTCTGTTAATTAACAAATAAACCCTAGAATCTCTTTTCTTCAAAATTAAGCCCTAGCTTACCGCTTCACCCTCAATGTATTTTATCCTTAAAACACTTAGCTCCATATAAATGATATTTTAGTAAACTAATATAATCACTAAAATAAAAGCTCTTCCATTTATCTCTATTAAACCAAGCTCGAAGGAAATTATCATTTCACTCATATGTCCAGATAGAAGCTATATATTCCATATCTATGTTTAGCGCTCCCACTCAATTGTACTATCATGTTCCCAAAATGTACGTATCACCCAGACCAAAAGGTAGGCTTAACTAACAAATCAAAGAACACATAACACTCTTGAGATCGAACCTAAGCATGTCAGGATTGAGATCTTTTGATCTAAGATCAACCATTGATATTGACTTAGAAGTATACAACGGTAAGATTATAATATCATTACCAAGTCCAATGTATACTCCATACATCCGAAACTAGCATACTTTGCCATTGTCGTGGAAAGAACATAACACTTATCCAAGGTGTAAGTATATTTTATCGCTGACTATCACATCAGTGTAAATCCAGTGCAGTGATGAATCAAGGGACATTATCTTTTGAAGCATATAATATCAATTACATTCCAATGTGTTGACATCACTGTAATTGTGATTAACTATATGTTCTGGACTTAACAGATTTTGTAAACATTAAACCATAAACATGAAAACTACATGTAAACATAAATAACTTCTAATCTTCTATTGATAACAAATCAGATTACATTGAAATGGGTTTTATTTAGGGCATAAAATCCCAACAAAGCTTTCCAAACATGAAGCCCCTGTGACCCATGAATTCTTTGAGAAATTTGATCCTTGTTTACGGAGAATCACCCTTGTCGAGCTGATTCATGCTACTTTTGTGAAGTCTTCATAGTGGGTGAGTCCAAAAACTTCTCTTTTCTTTTTTTAGGTTTTTAAGTTCTGCCATTGTTGAGTTTCAAGCTTTTGAAATTTTTGATTCTCATGCTTTAGAGTAGTCTTTATACATTATAATCCATGCAATATCTTTAGGATGTAGAATGCATGACTTTTTGATGAAAAAGATTGAATCATGCACTTTGTTTAAACATTTTGAACTTTAGGGTTCAAAGAACACAAATAATTGAGTTTCAAATGTTTAAATAGGGCTGTTAGATTCGATTAGGGACCCTGCCTGGTACTTTGGGTCTTTTAGAGACCCTGCCTGGTCGTTTAGATCCCTATAGAAACTCTATCCGATTCTCATAGAACCAATTTTAGGCTGGTCGGTTCTTGTGGAACCAATTTTAAGCTGGCCAATTCTTGGCCTCTCAAATTAAGGTTGCCCGGTTAATGATAGACTATTTTCAGGCTGTCTGGTTAATACCCTTAATTTTTGGGCTGTTAGCCTGTGTTTTTATCCATGTCTATTTTATGATCTCCGATTTTTCAGGCGACTATTAGGGAGGTGACAAGCGGATCGATGAGGATTTACATAGTCTTTTGTACAAAGAATATTGCCCAATTGGCTCCTCCTCTCAGAGCTCATCATGCAGCTCTTTGAGTGATTTCAACGTGAGTAATGGTTCACCGAAACATGAGATCCAACATCACCACTATTTTGAGCGAATAGGTGGTGAAATTTATAGAAGATTCATTTAGGAACTGAACCAAGGGTTGAGGTAGTGCCTTCCCAAGTGTTGGACTTACATCGTCTGGCAGGGCGTGCCCTACACATTGCCTGTTGGACAAGCATATTCTATGTTTAGAGATCTTCCTACAGCAGAGACTGCTATGAGTGTTGGTCAGTACTCTAAGCAACATTAAACCATTGCGAGGACTAAGCAGACATACCACCAGGCTCCCCCAACTGATCCTCAACTCATGGCAAGAGGGAGAGTCCGCTAGGTTGAGTAGGCTGAGCAGCCTAAGGTCGGCCAGGATGAGGAACCTATGACTAGTTGAGAAGAGGAGTTAGAAGTTGAATAGGTTGAGCCTAAAGTGGAGCCCAAGGCTGCCCAAAAGCATCCTAGGGATTGTGATGTTGTCTTGGGTATACTGTTGGCTCTTATAGCGAGGTTAGAGAGCCTCTAAATAGTAGGGGTCAACCCTTAGAGGTTGGGGTTGAGCATATTGTAGACGAGGTCACCGTGCCTTGGATTTTACAACATTGAGAGTGAGAGAGATGGATATCTCCTCAATCTACACTATTTGCTGCCAAGCTTGACAAAATTATCGATCGGGGACATGTCGGTCAGGGACGGCTCTAAGCCATCTGGCTCACCATCCCCTACCAAACTAGTTATCATGGTCTGGTCCCCATGTTAAGCAAGGGGCGGTTCCTCCTTTGCATCCATACTTTAGGGACATAGCTAACTTCTTCAAGCTGTGTCCAACTCAGATAACAATGAAAGGCATAAAGTACCTCTCAGCGCTCTTCATCATGTATGCCAAACTAGGTTGTTGTAGCCTTTTCCTCTCGAAGTGAACTACTTGTAACGCCCTAATCTACAGGAAAGTCATGTGTGTAGTTTTATAAACTAGTTTAGTAATAATATATTAATTAGTTATTAAAATCCGTGATAATATAAAGAAAAAAAACATCACCAAAATAAAATCCTAGTAATGAACAACATAACGACACTAAAATGTTTTTTTTTTCAGATCCCTATTACAACGCTTTTACGAAAGGACTATGCATAGTAGTAAGTCAAAATACACAGTAGATACAGCCTAAAACAGCTCTTGGCCACTCGACTACACAGGTCGGAAGGGTCAATATGTATAATCATTGGAGAATACTGTCGCCTCATGGCTGGTCTAAGTTTTCCTTGCCCTTACCTGCTCCACAGAGCATCCGTCAGTCACAAGGACTCAGTAAGAAAAGTAATAAAGGAAATACATATGATAATTAATCAACTATATTAATATCATAACATAATTAAACAATAATATTCTAATGATGATGTAATATAACCAACCATATTTATTAGACTGAGAAGTAATCATCTCTATTACATCACATTGCCTAATCAGGCAAGTCGATGCTTTTACTCGGTATCCATGTATCGCATTGCCTAATCAGGCAAGCCCATGCCATAACCTAGCATTCACATATATTACTTTGCCTAATCAGGCAAGCCTATGCCATAACCTGACATTCACATATATTGCATTGGCTAATCAGGCAAGCCCATGCCATAACCTGACATTTGCATATATCTCATTGCTTAATCAGGCAAGCCCATACCATAACCTGGCATTCACATATACCACATTGCCTAATTAGGCAAGCCCATGCCATAACTTGGCATCCATATATATCGAATTTCCTAATCAGGCAAGCCCATATATCTTGTCATGCTATGTGATACAAATATACTTTTCTCACATTAAGTCTCAATTCTGGCATGTTGGCCGACCTGTATGGAGAACAATCAACGATCCTGGGCCCTATGTCACAACAATAGTAAATCGATAAGTGTTTATTCCAAAACAAAGCCTAATATTCGCATAAAATAATCTAGGATTTTCTACTAAATCTCGTGGTGAAAATACCATAAAATAAAATACATATCGTGGCTCTAAAATATTGACCATATTATAGAGCTCATCTCAAGCTTTGAAGCGGTATATAAAATGTCTAAAATGAACACACTAGTGAAAAGTTATGGCCAAAATACAAAATTTGGCATTTCCCAAAACTGACCAAATAGAATTTCGGTTGGTACCATCTGAAATTTAGGTTCTAAACAGTCTGAAACATAATTTTCCTCAATTTTAATTCTTCCAAAATAACTCCAATCCTAACCAAACCATTCCAAACTTAATAGGACACATATATATCATCCATATAACAGTTCTAACGTAACAAAAATAAAAAAAGAGTCCTTAAAAGGATAACACCATTAAAGCTCGAGCTTTGAGCTTTAAATCTAAAAGTCGATTTCCACTTAAAAACCATCTCAATTTGTGCAATTAAACATCGAAACCAATCCCGTAGCCACCCAAAAACTAAACCATGAAGTCACAGATGTTGGAATAAGTATTACCATGATCTAGATTTACTACCATGTACGTTATCTAACATCCTAAATATGAATTTCTAAAACAATATAAATAAACACATATAAAGTTTAGGTTACCTTACATTGGGTGCAGCAGAATATTAATGGCTCCTTCCACTCAGATCTCTAACCCTTGTATCCTGTCTGTAGCAGAGTATCACCAAGATCTGTGCCAGAATGTCTTTCTCTTGATTTTAGATTCTTCACAGCCTTACACACTATGATTGAGATACCACTTGATGTGTGTGGACACTCACTCTATCACTCAAGGTATGAAAATATTATGAAGAAGGAAGAGAAGGGCTGGTTCGAAAATAGAAGGAAGGATGGAAAATTTTTCTGAAGGCCAGAAATTTCATCATCTTTTAAGTGTGAGCCATCACTATCTATTTATAGGCAACCACCTGGGTTTAGGTTAGGATTTATTAGGCATTAAAATAATAGAAAAATTAAGTGGAAAATCCCATATAAGTGGCCGGCCATGGTAATGGGCCCTACTTTGGAATTTTTCCACTTTTGATAAAATTTCCTTATTTTCTCAAAAATACAATTTTCTCAATTCTAAACATTTAAATGCCAAAACTATTTATTTAATAATTAAAATTAATTATCAAATAAAATTTTCATTTAATATATTTATTAATTAGAGTTAATAAAGTCTCTCAATTATTAAATAAGACCTAGAATCTCTTTTCTTCACAATTAAGCCCTTGCTTAGTGAAAAATTCATAAATTAGACATAGTCTAATTTTAGAATTAAAATTGATTAATTAAAATCAATTATCTGAGTCTTACAAGCAGTATGGTCTCAACTAGTATCTGGACCATGGGCCTATACAACCAAGCTTCCAATAAGAAGAACTAGAATTTACCAAGTCAATTCCATAACTTATTAATTCCTTATTGCATCTACCATAGAACTTGGAATTGCACTCTCAGTCATATAGAACGCTCTATATGTTCCACGATTTAGATACACTATAAACATTTAACCATCGTTTTAATCTTAATAATCAAAGATCCTCTATTGATGATTTACACCGAGTAGGAATAAAATTACCGTTTCACTCCTCAATGTATTTTATCCTTAAAACACTTAGCTTCCTGTAAATGATATTTCAGTGAACTAATGTATTATCACTGAAACAAGAGCTCTTCCATTTACCTCTATTAAGCCAAGCTCGAAGGAAATGATCGTTTCACTTCTATGTCCTGATAGAAGCTATAGATTCCATATCTATGTTTAGCGCTCCCACTCAATCACACTATCATGTTCCAAAAATGTACGTATCACCCTGACAAGAAAGTAGGCTTAACTAACAAATCAAAGAACATGAATAGCACTCCTGAGATTGAACCTAAGCATGTCAGGGTTAAGATCTTTTGATCTAAGATCAACTAGTGATATTGACACTACAAGAAAGGGGACCTTTTATCCCACTTTTTTAGTTCACAAAAATAAAAAATGGGATAAATGATATATTGAGACTTTTTATCCCACTTTTAGATTTGGCGCCTCAAATAAGCACCAAATATTTTTTTAGACAAGGGCCCTGTTTGGTAGAACGTTAAAAAAAAATATTAAGGCATAAAAATATGTTCAAGATTCGATTTTTATGGGTTTGCCAAACAGGAATTAATTTTTTTAGGGGCACCTTTTATCCCGGTTATTAGTTAAGAACCAAGATAAAAGGGTTTAATGTGAAACCCTTTTATCCCGATCTTAACTAAATAACTGGGATAAGAAGTCATCCCTAAAATCGCAAACAGCAGTACTCATACCAGTACGATCGACAACCTCCTAACCGAGTACGATCAACAACCTATATTATGGACCTATATTGGTCCACAATATAGGTCACCTTTATAGGCAAGAAGTGTGCTTACTTGGTGAATCTATATGGAATCATGTAGCCCAGTAGTTCTAGGTAACCCTACTACAAAGTCCATCGTTATGTCTTCCCATTTTCATTTAGGTATTCTCAAAGGCTGAAGTAAACCTGCTGGCCTTTAACGTTCAGCTTTCACTTGCTCATAGGTTAAACACTTCGAGACATATTCAACAATATCACTTTTCATCCCCGGCCACCAATATAGTGCCTTGACGTCATGATACATCTTCATTGTTCTTGGGTGTAGGGAATATGGAGTACTATGAAACTCATCAAGGATTTCCTTCTTTATCTAATCATCTCCTGGGACACAAACTCAATCCTCATACCTTAATAGTTTACTTGTAGTTATAGTAAAATCCTTTATAGTATCTGTCTAAACTTTATTTCTAAGTTCAATCAATGCCTGCCCTAGTCATATCAGTTTAGTTTGTGCCATAAATAAAACCCATTTTAATATAATCATATTTACTAATAAATAAAAGATTAGAAATTGCTTTTATGTTGTATGGTTCACATGATTTATTTCATGATTATTTTTAATGTATAAATTCTATTTAGTCGAGAATATATATAAATACATATTTGTGTTGGAATTATTTTATCTGGGTCTTAGATTTACAAACAAGTATGTTATTTAACATCCTAAATATAAACTTCTAAAACGATATGAAATAAACACATATAAAGTATAAGAAACCTTACAATGGTTGCAGCAGAAGATAATGTCTCCTTCCACTCAGATCTCTAACCCTTGTATCCTTTCTGTAGCAGAGTATCACCAAGATCTGAGTCCGAATCTCCTTCTCTTGAATCTGGATTCTTCACAGCCTTACACACTATGATTGAGTACTACTTGATGTGTGTGGGCACTCACTCTTTTCACTATGTGGCTTCGGTTTAGAAGAGAGGAAGAGAGAGAGAGAGAGAGAGAGAGAGAGAGAGAGAGAGAGAGAGAGAGAGAGAGAGAGAGAGAGAGAGAGAGAGAGAGAGAGAGAGAGAGAGGGTTCAGCTAGGGTTAGTGAAGGAGCCTCAAATTTTATCTGAAGGAATGAGATGCATCATCTTTTCCCTAAAGCCATCACTACCTATTTATAGGAAACCACCTAGGGTTAGGTTAGATTTAATTAGCATTAAAATAAAAGAAAAATAAATGGTAAAATCCATACATAGTGGCCGGTCATGGAATGGATAATGGGCCACACTTTGCAATTTTGCCATTTTGTCATTTTCTATCTTATTTTCTGAAAAATGCTAATTTTTCAATTTAACCACTTAAATGCCAATTCTAATTATTTAATAACTAAAAATTAATTATTAAATAATGTTGTCATTTAATATATTGATTAATTAGACTAATCGAAGTCTCGTAATTAACAAATGAACCCTAGAAACTCTTTCTTCACAATTAGGCCCTTACTTAGTGAAAATTCATAAACTAGAGTCTTACAAGTATTATTGTCTCAACTAGTACGGGGACCATGGGCCTATATATCTGAGCTTCCAATAAGCAGCTCTAGAATTTACTAAGTAACTTCAGTGACTTATTAATTCCTTGTTGCATCCACCATAGAACTTGGAATTGCACTCTCAGTTATATAGAATGCTCTATATGTTCCACGATATAGATACGCTATTAGTTATCCATTATTATAATCCAAATAATGAATGATCCTCTATAGATGATCTACATTGTATAATGATTATAATACCGTTACACCCTTCAATGTATTTTATCCTTAAAGCACTTAGCCACCTAAAAATAATATTTCAGTGAACTAAACATAATCACTAAAATGAGTATTCAACCATTTATCTCTATTTAGCCAAGCTCGAAGGAAATCATCATTTCACTTCTATGTGCTAGATAAAAGCTATAGATTCCATATCTATGTTTAGCGCTCCCACTCAATTGTACTGCCATGTCCCCAAAATGTACGTATCACCCTGACCAAAAAGTAGGTTTAACTAATAAATCAAAGAACATGTATAATACTCTTGAGATCGAACCTAACCATGTCAGGATTAAGATCATTTGATCTAGGATCAACTAGGTTATATTGAATTGAATGGATATTACAATAAGTTTAACATATCTGATTCAAAGTTCAATATCGGTCCCTTCTGATGCATACTCCATGCATCCAACCCAAGCTTTACTTTAACCAATCCCTTGGAAAGGACATAGCACTTATCCAAGGTGCAAGTAAACTATGTTGTAGATTATCATATCAGTTAAACCTTGTGTACTGATAAATCTAGGAATATATATATATTTAATCACATAATCTTGATTGCTTTCCAATGTGCTGAAAACACAATAAACAAGAATATAAATGTGATAAGGATTTGGATGAATTTATAAATCAAATAAACAAATAAATGATAACATGAACCAAATGACACAATAAGTGATGAAAATACTTCTATTTCTTTATTGATATTTAAAAGATAGAGATTACATTGAAATAGAGTTTTATTTAGGGCATAAAATCCAACAATTTGTTCATGATTATAGTGTCATCAACACAGTGGAATATAATCATGATTATATCTTCAAAAGTTTACAAGATTTAGGCTGGCATGATAATTGCCAATAAGGTATACTTATACCTTAAATAAGTGTTATGTGCTTTCCAGGTTATTGGCAAAGTTTACCAGTATCGGATGTATAGAGTATACATTAGAAGGGACCGATATTGATCTTAAACAAGATATCATAAACTTACCGTTATATCTTTCAAAGTCAATATCAATGGTTGATCTTAGGTCTATGGATCTTAATCCTAATATGGTTACGTTCAGCTTAGTTGTATTATTTATGTTCTTCAAGTTGTTCGTGGAAGCTAACTAATAGTGTTGGCAGACATTTACATCTTGGAAACATGGTAGTTCAATTGAGTGGGAGCGCTAAACATAGATATGGAATCTATAGCTTCTATAAGTATTTAGAAGTGAAACGATGATTTGCTTCAAGCTTGGCTGAATAGAGATCAAGGATTGAGGCCTCATTTCAGTAATTATATTAGTTTACTTAAGTATCATTAATAGGTAGCTAAGTATTTTAAAGATCAAATACATTGAAGGGTGGAACGGTAAATTTATCCCTATTTAGTGTAGATCTTCTATAGAGGATCTTTGACTATTAGGATTGTAATAATAGATAATCATAACGTAACTATATCATGGTACATATAGAGCGTTCTATATAATTGAGAGTGCTATTTAATTCCAAATCTATAGTGGTGCAAGGTGGAATTAAATTTACTTGGTAAATTTTAGATCTACTTATTGAAAGCTCGGTTATATAGGCACATGGTCCCCTCACTAGTTGAGATTATACTGCTTACAGACTTAGCAAATTAATTTAATTTATCAATTTTAATTCTTAAATTAGACTATGTCTTATTTATGAATTTTCACTAAGCAATGGCTTAATTATGAAGAAAAGAGATTTTGGGGTCAATTTATTAATTAAGAGACTTTGTATGGTCTAATTAATAAATAATATAAATGGAAATTTTACTTGATAATAAATTATAAATATTAAATAAATATTTTTGGCATTTATAGGATTGGATTTGAAAATATGGTATTATTGAAAGAAGAATAAGTTGTTGAAATAAAGTGGCAAAATTTGTACCTAGAAAGTGGTCCTTTAAGTGGACAACACTTAAGTGATTTTTTTCCCAATATTTTATTCTTTTTTAATCCATATAATTCAGCTCTAAGCTCTAGTTGAAACACTATAAAAGGAACATGATGCTCTGATCTCATCTTCTTGTCAACTTAACTATTCAACCTACCAAATCTAGTTTTCATTCTCTGACAACTAGTAGATGAGAGACACCTTAAATAGTGATTTCAAACCTCCTTTATTGTTGATCCAATTCGAAACCTTGAGTGACAGAGTGCCATGCCCGAACATAGCTAGTCAAGTACTGAATCATAGTGAGTAAGACGGTGGTGTTGGAATATTGTTTACTAGGATCTAGATTTACTAACAAGTATGTTTTTAACATCCTAAACATGAACTTCTAATACGATATAAAAAAACACATAAAAGGTATGAGAAATCTTACATTGGTTGCAGCGAAATTAAATGACTCCTTCCGCTCAGATTTCTAACCCTTGTATCCTTTCTGTAGCAGAGTATCACCAAGATCTGACCCTGAAACTCCTTCTTGTTGTTTGGATTCTTCAGAGTCTTACACACTATGATTGAGGGCTTACTTGATATGTGTGGGCATCCACTCAATCACTAAGGCTTGAATTTTGTTTGTGAAGAAGGCTATGGTATTTTTGAAATGAGAAGAAGAAGAAGGAAGAAGTCTCATAACCTAGATTGTTCAAAAAAAAAAAAAGTCTCATAACCTAGAGAGAAAACTAGGTTTTTAGCTTTAGAAGCATTAGTTGGATAATGAGACCATAGCTTTCCTTTTATAATAAATAAAATAATTATCAAATAAAATTTTCATTTATAATATTTATTAATTAGACTCCATAAAGTCTCTTAATTAATAAATTAACCCTAACATACTATTTCTTCACAATCAAGCCATATCTTAGTGAAAAATTCATAAACTAGACATAGTCTAATTTTAGAATTATAAGTGATTAACTAAAATCAATGAACTGAGTCTTATAAGCAGTTTGTCTCAACTAATATGGGGACCATGGGCCTATATAACGGAGCTCCCAATAAGCAGATCTAGAATTTACCAAGTAAATTCTCTAACTTATTAATTCCTCATTGAACCACTATTGAACTTTGAATTGTACTCTCAGTTACATAGAACGCTCTATATATTCCACGATATAGATATGCTATTAATTATCCTTTGTTATAATCCCAATAATCAATGATCCTCTATAGATGATCTACATTGCATAAGGATTAATTTACAATTACACCTTTCAATGTATTTTATCATTAAAATACTTACCTACCTGTAAATGATATTTCAGTTAACAAATATAATCACTGAAATGAGTACTCAGCCATTTATCTCTATTTAGCCAAGTGTTAGGCTATTTTTAGCCTAAGTTTTGGGTCACATTTTATAGTTGTTTTTCTTCTTTATTATTATTTTTGGAATAGAATTACGCTTATTTCTTTGGTTTCAGGTTTCTACACTTGGAATGTATAAATTGGACAAATTTCGGAAAATAGTGATCTATAAAATAGAGAAATTTTGAAAGAAAATAAAGTTGAAACTTTAAGCCTAAATTCGACTATGTTCTGATCATATTTTGGAAGAAGTCAAAATATAAAAGTTTTGGATCTCTTTCTTATCTTTCGAACGCATCTTGAATCAGCCCATTTGGAGTTTGTATGAGAAAGTTATGCCCATTTTACTGAAAGAGATCGAAGCAGAAAATTCCATCTCGCCACGACGAGATTTCCATGGCCGCGGCCAGAAAGTCTAGACAGAAACGTGGTTTTTTGATGCACTTTTGGCCGCGGCGAGACCACTTTCGGCCGCGGCGAGCGTCCATACGGTCAGGGGTATTTTTGTCCGACGAACCCTAAAAATTAGTTATAAATAGAAAACTGCGATTGGAAGTCAGGGGAAGCGATTTGGAACCCTAAAACACAGCAGAAAGCGGCAGGAAGAGCAGAGGAAATCAAAGTGAAGATCCAGAGTTATTCCACTAACAGTTTCTTTCTCTATTCCTCTTTAATTTATTTATGTTGAAATTGTTATAGGAATGGTTATGGATTTATTTCTGAACTAAATTTTCCTTTTAGGGAGGATGATGAATGTTGTTTAATGTTTTGCCTAGTTAATGTTTAATTGCCATTCCTCCATTCTTGTTTGTGAAATTATCTTAATCTGTGCTTAATTTCATGTTTAAGATTGATCACCTTGTGCATGCTTTATGATCTCAATTCGAAATATAAAAAGTGAGAATTGAGAATGCTAAAATTTGGATAATCGATGTTCTATGTGAAACGAGAGTATTCACATGACTTATGTGACAAGTAGATTATTACCTAATGCTGATTTCATGTTAGTTTAATTAAGGAATTAATTAGAGAACATGTGATTTAGAATCTAGAAGATCTGAAAAGAGCTAGGTAACTTTATAATCTGTCATTCACTTCAAGAAGAGGATAGCAATTAGGCATTAACGATCTGGGTAAACAACAACAGGATTCTCCTCCCTATTATCTCATCTTGTTCAACTTTCAATTGTGTTATTAAGTTTTCTGAATTACATTCAGTCTTTTGAATCATAAAAACTTTTGATTTGGCAAATAGAATTATAAGTATAATTTAGTATTAATTAATCCAATTCTTTGTGGTTCGACCTCACTTGCGTGAGTATACTACTTGATTGTGTGCACTTGCGTAGTAATTAATAATTTCCGCAACACCAAGCTCGAAGAAAATCATCGTTTCACTTCTATGTCCAGATAGAAGCAATAGATTCTGTATCTATGATTAGCGCTCCCACTCAATAGTACTATCATGTTCCCAAAATGTACGTATCACCCAGACCAAAAGATAGGCTTAACTAACAAATCAAAGAACAAAAATAACACCCTTGAGATCGAACCTAGCCACATCAGGATTAAGATCATTTAATCTAGGATCAACTAGGTGATATTGAATTGAATAGATATTACGGTAAATTTATCATATCTAATCCAAGTTCAATATTGGTCCCTTCTGATGCATACTCCATGCATCCAACCAAAGCTTTACTTTAACCAATGCCCTGGAAAGGACATAGCACTTGTCCAAGGTACAAGTAAACTACGTTGTAGATTATCATATCAGTTAAACCCTGTGTTCTGATAAATCTAGGAATATATTTAATCACATAATCTTGATTACTTTCCACTGTACTGACGACACAATAAACAAGAATATCAATGTGATAAGGATTTGGATGAATTTATAAATAAAAAAAATATAAATTATGACATGAGCCGAATTACATACTAAATAAGTAATGAGAATAAATCTGTTTCTTTATTGATAATTGAATAGAAAAGATTACATTGAAATAGAGTTTTATTTAGGGCACAAAGCCCAACAAACTCCCAAATGCACCTTTTCAAATATAGTTCCAGTCAAAACTTTGGTGAATGGTTCAGCTAAATTGTCTTTAGTGTCTACCTTCTCCATCAGTACATCCCCTCTTACCACATATTCTCTGATGATGTGATATTTCCTCTCCATGTGTTTGCTTCTCTTATGGCTTCAAGGCTCTTTACTATTGGCCATGGCTCCAGTGTTATGACAAAGTAAAACTAGTGATTTTTCCATTCCATGAACAACACCAAGTCCTGTGAAGAACATTCTAAGCCAGACAAGTTCCTTAGCAGCGTCTGCGCCAGCTATGTACTCGGCCTCCATGGTAGAGTCTGACATTGCAGTTTGTTTAGCACTTCTCCAAACAACTGCTCCAACCCGAAGAGTAAACACCATCCTAGATGTAGACTTTCTGTCATCAAGACAAGCCTGAAAATCTGAATCAATATAGCCTACGGGATTCAAAGCACCACCCTTGTAGACTAACATGTATTGCCTTATACTTTTCAAGTACTTTAGAATATGCTTAACTACAGTCCAATGTTCCTCTCCTGGATTTTTCTGATACCTGCTCACAATTCCTACTGCATAGCAAATGTCTTTTCTAGTGCATAACATTGCATACATTAGACTCCCAACTGTTGAAGCATAAGGAACTCTTCTCATGTCCTATATGTCTTGAGGATCAGTGGGACACTATTCCTTAGATAGACGGATACCAAATCTAGAAGGCATCTGTGCCCCTTTGGCATTTGTCATTTAGAATCTCTCTAAAACCTTATTAATGTAAGCTGTTTGAGAGAGAGCAAGGGATCTGTTCTTCGAGTTTTTGATAATCTGAATACCAAGAACATAAGCAACTTCACCCAAATCCTTCATTTCAAATTAAGTGTTAAGCCATTCCTTGATGTCAGTCATATTCTTGATATTGTTACACATGATCAAAATATCATCAACATAACGAACCATGAATACTACTTCTTGATTATCCTTGAGTTGGTAAACACAAGGTTCATCTTCATTTTGGTTAAAGCCGTAGGTCTTGATTATTTCATCAAACCTCTTACTCCAGGAGCGAGAAGCTTGCTTAAGTCCATAAATGGACCTACTGAGTTTGCAAACTTTCTTTTCCTGCCCTGGAAGAACATAGCCTACTGGTTGCTGCATATAGTGGTTTCTTCAAGAATTTTATTATGGAAAGCTGTCTTGACATCCATTTGCCAAATTTCATAATCGAAAGCGACTGCTATGGAGAGAAGAATTTGGAGGGATTTGAGCATGGCGACTGGACTAAAAGTTTCCTCATAGTCCACACCTTCTCTTTGGGTATAACCTTTAGCGACCAGTCTATCTTTAAAAGTTTTGACTTACATCCAATTGGACGATAATCATCAGGTGCGTCTACATATTCCCAGACTTTGTTATTTTTCATGGAATCCATTTCTGAATCCATGTCGGTTGACCATTGTTTCTATTGGGGACTTGCCATTACCTGTTTATAGGTTAATGGATTGTCATCAATACCGTCACCAACGACCCTATTGATTTCACCATCCAAGCCATAACGAGATGGTTTATTAGAAACCCTCCCACTACGATGAGGAGTCGTGACCTTCTGAACAAGGACATTTGTGGTAGACTTCTCAGATGTAACAACTTGTGTCGGTTCAACTGAGGGAGTGGGATTATCGTCTACTTGTGTAGAAGATGATGGAACATTAGAAAGAGTTATATCTGAAAGCATTTCTTCTAACACTACTTTAGTTTTCGACATGAAGTCTTTAATATAGTCATCTTCAAGGAAGGTAGCATTTGTAGAGACAAACACTTTGCTATCCTTCTGACTATAAAAATAGTCCACCCCTAGTCTCTTTAGAATTTCGAAAAACAAGCAAACTTCAGTTCTCGATTCTAGTTTGCCTTTTTTCTTTCTTAAGACATGAGCAGGGCACCCCCAAATCCTATAATGGCGTAAACTAGGTGTACGACCATTCCATAGTTCGAAAGTTGTCTTAGGAACTGCTTTAGATGGAACAACATTTAAAATTTCGTTAGCCGTCTATATTGCATATCCCGGAAGGACATAGACAGAGTTGAATAGCTCAACATACACCTAACAATTTCTAAAAGTGTGCGGTTTCTTCTTTCTGCAACTCCATTATACTGTGGAGTGCTAGGGGCAGTATACTGTGATTCAATTCCAAGATCAATCAAATGATCTTTGAATTGCATATCCATATACTCTCCACCCCTATCAGTTCCCAAGATCTTTAATGTTTGACCTAATTGGTTTTGAGCCAAAGCATGAAATTCCTAAAACTTTTTAAACGTTTCAGATTTTTTTTTTTTTTTTTGCATTAGGTAAATAAAACTATATCTAGAGAAATCGTCAATGAAAGTGACAAAATACTCATAACCTCCTCTGTCCTTCACATTTAGGAGTCCACAGACATTTGAATGCACTAACCCAAGAGGTTCTTTGGCACGCTCTCCCTTTGCCGAGAAAGAACGCTTAGTCATTTTTCCTTCTAGGCAAGATTCAAAAACTGGTAATTCACCCAAGACGACATTTTTTAATGGACCGTCTTTGGTTAACCTGTGAAGTCTATCATAACCTATTTGACCTAATCGTAAATGCCATAGATATGTTTCATCATTATTATCAATGTCTTTTCTTTTATGGTTTCTAGGTTTAGCGACATTGAAAAGTTCGTTGTTAAGCGCGATTTGTATTTTCGGTCTCTAAACATAAAGCCCTTGTTCCATGTAAGCAACACATAATTGAAATCCATTATGAGAAATAGTGCAAATAGAACTCGAAAAATTCCATTGATAAAACTGTGTCTGTAAACATGAAACACTAATCAAGTTTCTACTAAAATTTAAAATAAACAAAACATTGTCTAAAACTAAAAAAAATTCTGAAATTTGAGGCGGGCTTTTCCTTTAGCTTGGACCGATACTAATTCGCCATTTCCAACTTTGAGCTTTAACTCCCCTGGATTTAAATATTACCAAGTTTCAAGCAACTACAATGAAGAACAAACATGGCTAGTATATCTAGAACCAACAATCCAAAAGTATTTGTCCTTCTCAAAAACACTGGATTCAAAAACAAAAGCGTTACCTTTGTTCGAGTTGTCCAAAAGTCTGGGATATCGTTCTTCTTAATATCCCCTCTTATCACAATATGAACATTTGAGGGTACGACTATCCATTGTTTCAATATTTCCAGCAATGTCAGAAGCGTCATACTCAATTACTATCTTCCTTTTCTTGTCTACAATTCTTGAGGGAAGTCTCCTAGTAGGCAAAGTCTGTTCGTAAGCATGCAATTCTGCATCTAGCTTACTTATGTCAGATGAGTTAAAATTATTGATCATATAAGATACAACAAATTGATTACACTCAGGTGGTAGACTATTGAGTAAGAATTGAACAATCAGTGGTTTCGACAAGGAATTTCCCAGCATTTGTGCTTTCATGATTTTCATGTGAAACACCATTATATATGAACTGATTCTCTTTTTAGGAGACATCTTCACATGATGCAGTTCATTTGCAAAGGCATGTAAATGGTGAGAGGATGTGGGTAGTCCATTTTGACAATACAAATATCAATAAACAGAAATAAATCATTTGTTCTATAAATTCATACACAAGTTCAGAAAATAACAAGTATAGCAAATATGTTTGTAAAAATACCAAAGTAAAACATACTTAATTTTTTTCAAGGTTTTCAACAAACTGATATAGTGTCCCGTTTAGGAGAGAGTCAAAGATATCATTCATTGAATAGAGTAGTCAACTCATCTAAAATGACAAACATTCTAACAACCTTTTATTCGACCGAAAAGAGAATCCGACGTTGTCCCGTTTAGGCGAGAGTCAAGGTCATTCCTATTTCATGAGCCTCCACCATTGTTCCATACTTTTGTAAGTCTTACTCATAGTAGCCACCATTAGGGTGATCAATACTAAGAATAAAACAATAACAAATAATATTTATTTGTCGAGATTCTACGACGTTAAATTGCTAATGAACGTTTATCCATTAGGGATGATTACTCACTAAAACAAGAACTGTGTAGAACCAACAATGGAGATCGAATATCTCTTGATTAAAGCTCATTATTTAAAATGTATTTTTATTTAATCACTTATTTTAATCTATATATTTTAATAATGAAAATTACTTAATTTAAGTTGATCCAAAATTAATTAAATAATTAATTTTCAACTTTAATTTAATTTTCAAAAATCATTATATAAAAATATATGAAATTTCGAAAATAATTAAAATATAATAAAATAAATATTTAAAAATATCTAATTTAAGTTGTTCTAAAATAACAAAATTTTCAACTTAAATTATTTTCAAAAATTTAATTAAATAACAAATTAAGTATCTTGAACTAATCACCTTAATTAGAAAAATATTCCATTTTATGTTGATCCAAAATTAGCAAATTTTCAACTTAAAACAATATTTAAAGAATATCTGAATAACTAATTTTCTAGAAAAATTCAATTTAATTATTAATTTCAAAAATATTCAAGTTCAACTTGATTCAAAATTAGTTATAAATAACTGTTTTTCGACTTGAATATATTTTTATGAAATATTAAAAAATTAAGTATCTAAAAGAATCTAATTAGTTATAACTTATTTATTTAATTAAATATAAGAAAAATACATATAGTTTATCTAGAATAAGTTTCATTAAATTAATTGTGTTTTCCTTAAATTAATTTCAAAATATTCAAATGAAAAATTAATTTCATATATTTCGAAATTAATCATGTTGCTAATCAATTTTATTAGGTTAAACTAGTTTAATTAACCTAGTACAGTTATTCAAATCAAGCAAATGAGCCTTCATAGTTGGGGTTATTCATGTGAGGGAAGGCTGGGTTCAGTATGTCTTACCCACTACTAATGGCCCCCTAACTCTTACACAAGGCCCAAAAGAGAGGAATTTAACCTTAATTTAAACAATTGTTATTAACTGAATCAGCCCAAATACTAATTGGGCCTAAATAAAATCTATCAAGTGTGATAATTTTATTTAGAAACCTAGTCCATTTTAATTACAAAATTAAATGGGCTCCCTATATGCATCTAACCCCAAAGCAAACATATAGGCTCACACAGGCACACTGATTTGGATGGATCCAATTATGTTACTAGGTTTATACACAGATGAAAGAAGATTGCAAAATTTACCTGTCACAAATTATTTATTTGACCCATTGACAATTGAATTATTGGTTAAAATCAGATCATTGGATCTGTCAACAAGTTAACCATGGCAATTTAAATCAAACAATAATAGGTTTTATAAAAATTATTTAATAATTGAACAATATATAAAACACACATGAATGTAACAAGTTGGATAGTTGGATATAGGATTTATTTAATTTAAATTATTTAAATAATTATATAATTTTGAAAAAAATAAAATTAAAAAAATTATTTTCGAAAAAAAAATGAATTTAAATTAAATAATTAATTTTAAAATTAAACCTATAAATTTGAACAATTAAGTTTTCAACAAACCTAAATATCTATTTCAAGAAGATGCTAAGAACTTTTCAAATTTCATGTTATTAAAATAAAATTAAAAATTCAATAAAATAAAATGATAAATATATATAATTTATCTAATTTTATAATTTAATTTAAATAAAAAAATAACAAAATTTGAAAGTTAGCAAAATATCTTGTTACAATTTAAAATTTCTTGATTAGAATAATCTTATTTTAAATTGCAAATAAAGTCATTTTATAAAAAAATTAATTAAATAATTTATAATATAAAATATCTCACCTTAAATTTAAAAATAAGACACAATAATCAAATTTTAAAAATAAGATAACCAACTAAGCAAAAAGATAGATTTTTACCTATTTTCAAGGTTCAAAAATAACTAATATCTTAAATTAATTAAAAAAAATATATTAATTAATTTAATTCTGATAATTAGATATGAAATATGAAAAATAAAAATCTAAATACCAAATTACACAAAAAATTCGAAATTAATTCCATGAAAAAGCATGAAAAAATTAAAAAATTGCATTTGGTGCGGATGGTTTGCAACTGGGTTGCTGGGCGTGATTTCACGCATACGGATGCTGCTAGAAGTATTTCCGCACGTGTAGGTGGGGTTCAGACAACATCTGGGCATGCATCCTTTGGATAGCCCTTGTCTGAACACGGGTGACACCTGTGTGTCACGTGCATCCACGCACGCATGGGGTGTGTCACCACCCTTATGATTTTTCAAATTTTTAAAAATTCATAACTAATTCAAATTAAATCGACATTAAGTTCTGTAAAAAAAGTGAATTGGTTAATTTTTTTCCATAGTATCCAAAAAAAATAATTCCAGAATAAAATTCAAATTATTTTTTGTAAAAAATTTGCAAACATCAAAGAATCATAAAAAACTCATAGATCAACATGAATCAAATCCAAATCATACATACATCGTTTCAAGTCCAAATTTCTTGAAAGTAAATAAATTACCATGGCTCTGAGGCCAGTTGTTGGAATATATTTTACTAGGATTTAGATTTGCTAACAAGTATATTTTTAACATCCTAAACATGAACTTCTAAAACGATATAAAATAAACACATAAAAGGTATGAGAAACCTTACATTGGTTGCAGCGGAATTATATGACTCATTTGGCTCAGATCTGTAACCCTTGTATCCTTTCTGTAGCAGAGTATCACCAAGATTTGAGCTCAAAACTCCTTCTTGTTGTTTGGATTCTTCACAGTCTTACACACTATGATTGAGGACTTACTTGATATGTGTGGGCATGCACTCAATCACTAAGGCTTGAATATGGTTTGTGAAGAAGGCTATGGTATTTTCGAAATTAGAATAAGAAGAAGGAAGAAGTCTCATAACCTAGAGAGAAAACTAGGTTCTTAGCTTTAGAAACATTAGGTTGATAATAAGACCATAGCTTTCCTTTTATACTAATTTTCACTAGGGTTAGGGTTGAATTATTTGGAATAAAAAATTTATAAAAATATAGTAAAATAACCACCTAGTTGCCAGCCATATAGTGGGCCCTACACTAGTTTAGTTTTTACCATTTTTCTCAACTATTTTATCTATTTTTTTACAAATACCACTTTTTACACTTTCAACCCTATAAATGTCAAAACTATTTATCTAATAATTAAAATAATTATCAAATAAAATTATCATTTATAATATTTATTAATTAGACTCCATAAAGTCTCTTAATTAATAAATTTAACCCTAAAAAACTGTTTCTTCACAACCAAGCCATATCTTAGTAAAAAATTCATAAACTAGACATAGTCTAATTTTAGAATTATAATGGATTAACTAAAATCAATTAACTGAGTCTTACAAGTAGTTTGTCTCAACTAGTATGAGGAACCTGGACCTATATAACTGAGCTCCCAATAAGCAGATCTAGAATTTACCAAGTAAATTCTCTAACTTATTGATTCCTCGTTAAACCACTATAGAACTTGGAATTGCACTCTCAGTTACATAGAACGCTCTGTATGTTCCACGATATAGATACACTATTAATTATCCATTGTTATAATCCCAATTATCAATGATCCTCTATAGACGATCTGCATTGCATAGGAATTAATTTACCGTTACACCCTTCAATGTGTTTTATCCTTAAAACACTTAGCTACCTATATATGATATTTCAGTGAACTAATATAATCACTGAAATGAGTACTCAACCATTTATCTCTGTTTAGCCAAGCTCGAAGGACATCATCGTTTCACTTCTATGTCCAAATAGAAGCTATAGATTCTGTATCTATGATTAGCGCTCCCACTCAATTGTACTATCATGTTCCCAAAATGTACATATCACCCAGACCAAAAGGTAGGCTTAACTAACAAATCAAAGAACACAAATAACACCCTTGAGATCGAACCTAACCATGTCAGGATTAAGATCATTTGATCTAGGATCAACTTGGTGATAATGAATTGAATAGATAATACGGTAATTTATCATATCTAATCCAAGTTCAATATCGGCCCCTTCTGATGCATACTCCATGCATCCAACCCAAGCTTTACTTTAACCAATGCCCTAGAAAGGACATAGCACTTATCTAAGGTGCAAGTAAACTACGTTGCAGATTATCATATTAGTTAAACCCTGTGTTTTGATAAATCTAAGAATAAATTTAATTACATAATCTTAATTACTTTCCACTATGCTGTTGACATAATAAACAAGAATATCAATGTGATAAGAATTTGGATGAATTTTTAAATCAAATAAATATATAAATGATCACATGAAACAAATGACATACTAAATAAGTAATGAGAATAAATCTATTTCTTTATTGATAATTGAATAGAAAAGATTAATTGAAATAAAATTTTATTTAGTGCACAAAGCCCAACAGGTGGTAACCAAACCCGAAGGGGAGAGAGAAATCTAAGTTCAGATCTTGATCATGCTCTGTGATAGAAAGGAATTAAGGGCTACAGATTTGAATGGAAGGAGTCATTATATTCTGCTGCAACCAATGTAAGGTTTTCTTAAACTCTTATGTGTTGTATTTCATTGTTTTAGAGATATTCAAATATAGGATGTTAATTCAACATACTTGTTAGTAAATTGAGATCCTAGTAAAATATTCCCAACATTTGGCCTCGGAGCCACGGTAATGATTTGCTTTCATGTAATATTGATTCAAAACAATGAATATTGTTTATTATGTTGATTTGGATGTGTTCATGTTCATTTATGTGTTAATTGATGAATGTATGTGATTTACGAAGTTTTTTCATGAAAATAATTTATTTGGATTCCTTTATAAAAATTAAGCAATTTTGGTTTTTACGGAACTTGATCTCGATAAAAATTGAGAGAGATATGAAGGTTTGAAAATTCGTGTGCATATGGTCGAGGGATGCCCCAATCACACGCACAGCACTCGGACAAGGTGACCAAGTGCCCTATCTGAAGCGTGCCTTGGATGCTTGTCTAAAGGGCATCACTCTGTCTGAAGCCCGCGCATGCATCCTGCTGCACGCATACGAGGTATGCAGCACCATTCTTTGATTTTTTTGGATTTTTTTCCACTTTTTTTGGATTTTTCCAATTTTCGAACCCTAATTTCAATATAAAATATAATTTTAAAATATTTAAACTTAAATATCAATTTACAAATTAATTATATTAAATTTTTTAATAGATTATTATTTATTTTGATATTTTGAGGTTTAAATTTAAAAATTGATTATTTTATTTTTTATTTATAGTCAGATTTTAAAAATTTGTTAATTTCTTTAATATTTATATATTATTTCATTATAAGGTTATATATTTTAATATTGGGGATATTTTAAGTTAATTCAGAGCCTTATCTTTTAATTTGAAATATTCTATTAAAATTATCTTATAAGATAAATTAAATAATTAATAAATTTGAAATTAACCTTGATATTTTTATAGATATTCTAACCATAATATTTTGAAATTCAAAAATAGGTTATTTTGTGAAATATTTAATTGTTTGTAATTTATGAATTAGGAAAATGATATTTTATATCATTTTACTTATTAGAAGTTTATAAATAGTATTTTAAATATATTAAATAACCTAGATATTTTTGTAGAAATTTGAAAAAGTCTTTTTTTTTTTTAATAAACTTAGCAACATTATTAACTAGCAATAGTTAATAACAATAGAACGCACTTCGTTGGAACAATTCTCTAATTAAAGCACACAACCTGGAGAGAAACAAGAATCCCTGGCTAAAACATGAGCCAGCATGTTTGCAGATCGTTTCACAAAACACAACTCAACATTATTTAAAGATAAGAGAAGAGTACAAACATCATGAACTAATAGACCAAAAGAGGATGACAAAGTAATTTGGCTATCAGTTTCCAAAATCAATTGTCCCCACAAATGACGGTCAATCCAGCTTAAAGCTTCTTTTATGCCAACAAATTCATCTATTTCAGGCTGCACCTTCCATTTCGGCATAAAAATCCCTACCATGTTCTCCGCTGCCTCCATTCTCAGATAACTACTCGACGCCATGGTCACCTGAACGAACCCAGAACCAAGAACTAGTAACTAACGCCAGAAACCAATAAACCAATACCAATGAGAGAAATTATAAAACCATGTCAAAAGATAAGACTAATGGGAAAACCTAATTACTTTCAACAAATGAAACTAAAAATTCTAACCCCATAAAAACACTAATAGGAATTAACCTAATGACAGTAAAAAATAAAAGATCAACCAATCATTCAACCAATCGTTCACTGTAAAGCAACAAATTGTTGACTGTAACTCAAGAAAACAATAAACTAAATCGAATTGTTCAACAAAATAACAAAAGAACTAAATCCAACCAATAACACACGAAAACAGAAACTAAAACCAACCAATCGTTCACTCTAACTCATGGAAATAGCTTGAACCAATCTTTTACTCTCTTTAATCAATGACACAGAACAATGGCTCAAATCGCAGGAACCTTCACACTGCCGTCGTTGACGTTTGTAAGAGGGAAGAAACTCACCACTGTCGTCTGCGATTGGGAGATCGTGCACCGCCGGCGTCTGCAAATGCGGAAGAGCTTACACCACCGTTGTCTGCGAATGGAGAGGCACCGTCATCGTCAAATCGTCTAGGCGGCTGGGATGAAGCAAAGGACGAAACCCCACTGTAATATTACGATTGGAGGCCTTTGGACTCTGACGGAGTTGTCGCGGCTAGAAGCGAAGGAGAGAGAGAGATTTCAACCGTGGATGGCCAGAGGTGGTGATGCGGCCTTGGTCTGAACGAAGAAGAAGAAACGATAGGGAGGGAGAGAAACGAGCGGATAATTATTATTGTTGTTTATTATTCTATTCTTAAAATAATAATTGTCTATCAATATCTATTTTAAAATTGATTTATTTTATTATTTTAATTTTATTAAATCATTTATCTTATTACATATTTAATTTAATTTGATAAAATAATTCAAATAAACCTAGATATTTAAAAATTAGTTTAAATTTTAAATTTTGAAGAGATATTTAAGGTTGTTTTTAACAACCATAAATTTTTAAAATTTGGTTGGTTAGTTAAAATAATAATTTAATTATATAAACATCTTACTTCACAATTTGTTACAAGGATATTGTGTTTGTTATATTTATATTGTTTATTCAAAAAAACTTTTTTGTAAAAGACCTATTGTTTATTTGATCTAAATTGCAATGATTAACTTGTTGACAGATTCAATGATCTGATTTTAATCATAGTCCAATTGTCAATAGATCCTATAAATAATTTGTAACAGGTAAATTTTGTATTTCTTTCATCTGTGTAAACCTAGAAATATGATAAGGCCCATCCAAATCAATTTGACGCATGTGAGCCTATATGTTTGCTTTTTGGCTTAGATGCATATAGGAAGCCCCTTTATTTCTAGATAGATAAATGGACTGTGTTGCTAAAATAAAATGTCACATATGATAGTTTTATTGAGGCCCAATTAGTATCGGGCTTATTCAATGAATAACAATTATTTAATGAAATGTTAAATTCCTCTCCTCTGGGCCTTGTGTGAGAGTTAGGGGGCCATTAGTAGTGGGTACGACATACTGAACCCAGCCCTCCTTCACATGAACAACCCCAATTGTGAAGGCTCATATACCTTATTTAAATAATTATATTAGGCTAATTATACTAGTTTAACCTAATTACAATTAAATTTTCAACATAATTAATTTTGAAATAAATGGAATTAATTTTTCAATAGATTATTTTAAAATTAATTTAGAAAAACAAATTTAGTTTAATAAAATATTCTAGATACTGATTTCTAGTAACTAATTTATATTTTCTAATATTTAATTAAGTAGAAAAATATATTTAAGTTGAAAATTAATTTGTTAATTAATTTTAGACCAACTTAAATTAGGATATTTTTCTTAGAACTTAAATAGAATTAATAATTAAGTTTATTTTATTCAAGATACTTAATTATTTAATTAATTTAGAAAATATATTTAAGTTGAAAATTAATTTGTCAATTAATTTTGGACTAACTTAAATTAGATATTTTTCTTAGATATGAAATTAGAATTAATAATTAAGTCGATTTTATTCAAGATACTTAATTATTTATATTTTAATGAATTGAATTAAATACAAAACTATATTTAAGGTGGAAATTTTTCAATTTGAGATCAACTTAAATTAGAATATTTTCATAGATATTAAATTAGAATTAATAATTAAGTTGAAATTATTCTACATACTTAATTATTTCTATTTTAATGAATTTAATTAAATAGAAAATTCATTCAAGTTGGAATTTTTTTCAATTTCTGCTCAACTTAAATTAAAATAATTTTCAAAATAACTTTTATTTTATTTTAATAATCATATTTCCCACCTAATTTCGAATTGCATTTATTTATTTTAAATGTAGATATTTTGAAAAATTAGATTGAGTTGAAAATTAATTTAAATAAATTTTAGATCAACTGAAATCAAGTAATTTTCATTAATGATTTATTTAAAATAAATAGACTAAAATATATTATTTTAATTGGAAAATTAGTAATTAGTTTATGAATTATCTAGATAGATATTTTCTAAATAGACTTTTGTGTTGGAAATTATTTTACCAGGATCTTAGATCTACTCACAAGTATGTTGTTTAACAACCTAAATATGAACTTTCTAAAACGATGAAATAAACACGTATAAAGTTTAAGAAACCTTACATTGGGTGCAGCGGAATATAATGACTCCTTTCATTCAGATATCTAGCCCTTGATTCCTTTCTGTAGCAGAGCATTATCAATATCTGAACCTGGATCTCTTTCTCTGAATCTTTGATGCTAAAACTCCTTTTGATGAATGTCTTTCTTCACGATCTTCCTCACTATGATTGAGGTATCGCTTGATGCGTGTGGCCACTACTCTAATCACTAAGGTAAGTCGAAATTCAAGAGGGAAGAGAAAGAAGAAGTGGTAGCTAAAGATAGGGAGAGAGAAAGGCTCAGGTTTTTCTCTGAAGGAAAAATAGAAAATTTAAGTGTAATTTTCCTGAAGCCTGCACTATTTATTTATAGCATTCCACTAGGGTCAGGTTTGAATTATTTGGCATTAAAATAATGAAAATATCAGAGGGAAAAACCGTATAAAAGTGGCCGGCCATGCAAGGTGGATTTGGGCCTCACTTTTTGCAATTTTGCAGTTTTATCTTTTTTGCATCTGATTTTCTCAAAAATGCCAATTTTCTAATTCAACCATTTAAATGCCAATTCTAACTATTTAATAACTATAAATAATTATTAAATAATATTGTCATTTATCATATTTATTAATTGAACCATACAAAGTATCATAATTAACAAATATGCCCCTATTAACTCTTTCTTTACAATTTCGCCCTTACTTAGTGAAAAATTCACAAATAGACATAGTCTAATTTGAGAATTATAATTGATTAATCAAGACCAATTACTTGAGTCTTGCAAGCAATAGTATCTCAACTAGTGGGGGGACCATGGGTCTATATAACCGAGCTTCCAATAAGTAGATCAAGAATTTAGCACTAAAATTCACTAACTTATTAATTCTTCGTTGAATCCACGCATAGAACTTAGAATTGCACTCTCAGTATATAGAATGCTCTATATGTTCCACCATATAGACACATCATTAGTTATCCATTATTATAATCCTAATGTGATCAATGATCCTCTATATCAATGATCTACGCTGTAAAGGGATTAAATTACCGTTACACCCTACAATGTATTTATTCCTTAAAACACTTGACCCCGTATAAATGATATTTCAACTTATGTGAAATGAGTACTCCACCATTTATGTTCGTTTGGTCAAGCTCGAAGGAGATCATCCTTTGCTTACTATTCGCCAGATAGAAGCTATAGATTCCATGTTTATGCTAGCGCTCCCACTCAATTGCACTACCGTGTTCCCAAAATGTACGTATCACCCTGACCTAAAAGTAGGCTTAACTAACAAATCAAAGAACACGAATAACCTTTCAAGATTGACCCTAATCATAACAGGATTAAGAACATTTGATCTAGGATCAACTAGGCAATATTGACTTGAATAGATATTACGGTAAGTTTAATAAATCTAAGTCAAAGTTCAATATCGGTCCCTTCCGATGCATACTCCATGCATCCAACCTGAGCTTTACTTTAACCAATGCTCTCGAAAGAACATAGCACTTCTCCAAATGCAAGTAAACTCTGTTGTAGATTATCATATCAGTAAAACCCTATGTCTGATAAATCTAGGAAACTTTATTCACATAGTCATGTTTACTTTCCAATGTGTTGACAGCACAATAAACAGGATCAAGTATGTGAAAAGGGTTTCAGATGCATTTATACATTATGTTCATATAATCATGAAATAAATCATGTGAACCATGCAACATTAAATGTTATTTCTGATCTATATTAATAAGTAAATCTGATTATATTGAAATGAGTTTTATTTAGGGCATAAAACCCAACATTTTGTACTTTCTAGATATATTTAATTAAATAAGAAAATTAATATTTAAGTTGATTTTATTCAAGACACTTAAATATTTAATATTTTTGTTAATATATTTAATTTAATAGGAAAATTATATTTACGTTGAAAATTAATTTATTTAATTTTAGACCAACATGAATTAGAATAATTTTTCCTATTTTATTTTAATGTCATTTCGAATATGTATTTCTTAATACATTGGATTTCGAAAATCAGTTGTATATTTATAGAAAATTAAATTTGAGGTGAAAATTAATTTTAATTAATTTTGGACCAACTTAAATTAAGTAATTTTGATAATTTTTATTGGAAAATTAATGCTAAGGATGGAAATAATTTTTTATTTTTCAGATCTTCCTAGGGTATAATTTTATAAATATTAAATTAAAATTTATATTTAGAGTTATATAAATTAGTAATTTTAATTAAATAAATATATATTAAAATAAGTATCAAATGAAAATATAATTATTTAAAATAATGAGCTTTAGTTATAAGGATATTCGATCTTCATTGTTGGTCCTACATGGTTAAATGTTTTCAATATAACCTCAAGACGCTAGACTTCGTCCCCCTTATGGATGGTTATTCGTTGAAACATTTAACACCGTAGCGATCTCTTATGATAAGTATTTTGTAAGTTTTCGTCTTTATTAGACTCTCCCGTACGGTGACTACATAGAGATAAATTTACGATGTATGAAACAATGGTAGAAGCTCATAAAATAAGAATAAGCTTGACTCTTGCCTACGGGGACAACATTGGATTCTTATTTTGATCCAATAAAAGGTTGCTAGAATGGTGTCTATTTTAGATGAGCTGACAACTCTATTCAATGAATGATTACTTTGACTCTCGCCTACCGGGACACTGTATCAGTTTGTTGAAAACCTTATAAATTATTTAAGATATGTTTCTTTTGTATTTTCACATGTCTTTGTTATTTGCTAAATGCTTAATAATTTCTGAATTGTGTATGAATTTATATTGAACCACGTTGTTTTCTTTTATTAATTGTAGTTGTAAATTTCGTGTAAAATAAAAATAACTTTGACTCTCGCCTACCGGGACATTGTTGGATTATTATTTTATTGAAATTATCCTAATTTTTCCTCTTAGCTTATTCATATCAAATTTGCATACATAGTATATCATTGGATAAATGGTTTTTAAATCATCCGCTTATTATGTCATTCTATTTTCTTCTATGAAATTGAATGGCGCAGATGACTATATTCCCGACATTCTATCCTAAAATGATATAAATCCTCGATCTTAGAAATTTCCTACTTGTATATGCTTACTTTAGGCAAATTAGACTTAGAGTTAGATTAGTAGTGGTGGTCCCAGCTAGAATCATTATCCATTGTATATTTGGTATAAATTTAAGTCTTTGACTTTAATTTTTATATTCCAAATAGAAATTTTATATTTTAATGTATGGAATTTAAGTTTAGTATTCTGTGACCAGGATCCACTTGGACTATTCTAAGAACTCTTTATTGTAACTAGACCTAAGTCATCAAAAGACCACAACAACATTCTTATATATCTATGGCATTTGCATCTTGTTCATAGTGGTTTTGAAAAGATCATTCTCTGCAAAGAGTCAATATACCTATATCCACTTCAAAGTAATATCATCTATATTCGAAAATGGATGTACATTAAGGGGTGGATATGAGTTTTCGTTATATTCTTACGACGACCACTCTAGATTTTACCTTATGCAAAGAAATTTTAAAATGTTTGAGAAATTTCATGAATTTCTAGCGATGTTGAAAAACATTAAGGTAAGTGGTTAAAAATCTTATAAACTGATATGGGTGGAGAAATATTTGGTAGATATGTAGTTCAAAGATCATTAAGTTGATTTTTGGAATTGTATCCAAACTTACCTCCCCAGAAATTCGATTTGCATATTGATGATAGTATAAGGTCTATGATTAGTTACTAGCAGTTGCCTAAGTCCTTCTAGGGAAATATCCTAGTGATAGGAAAATTTTAGAATGATGAAATGGTTGTGTACTTAGTGTAAACCATTACTAGATTCATGGATGACCTAATCGTGATCTTAAGAAAACCTAAAACTGTTAACCAAGGTTTGCATGTTTGATAGCTATTCTAAGTGACTAGGGGTGGACCATCCTATTGTCATTAAGATAAGAAAGTGTTTGTGGATTCACCTGGGACATTATCGCTAGCCTTGGCATGATCGACCTCACATTCACTTTAGGCGAGGTGCCATTATCTGCTACTGTTATGCAAGACTTCTTAGTCATTGACCTGCCCTTGGCTTACAACATATTGTTGGGTCATCCAGCACTGATGGGACTAGGGGCAGTCAGTTCGATCAAGCACCTATCCTTGAAATTTCAAACGCCAGATGGCGTGGGAGTGGTGCATGGCGACCAAATGTTGGCTCGCGATTGCTATCGCATAGAGTTACAGCATAGAAAGGTCGATCATCAGTTGATGATGATCTGGCAGGAGATAACGAGAAGGAATACGAAGATCTTGATCCCCGAGTTTAAGATGAAAGAAACCTGCTAAAACAAATCAAAGAATTGGAAGAGGTTAATCTCGACCCAGGAAATCCCACAAAATGTGTATACATTGGGAAGAACCTGGACGAGCAGCTCAAATTACAGCTAATAAACTTTTGGAAGGCGAACCAGGATCAATTTGTCTAGAGCCATGGAGATATGATAGGGATCAACCCTAATATTATCTGCCATCACAAAAATTGTTATCCAAGCTACCCAGATTAGAGACAAAAAAAGAGGCCCTTGGATTCCGAGAGGCAAGTGGCACTAAAACAGGAGGTTGACAAGTGATTAGCCAACGACTTTATACGCGAGTTGTTTTATCCCTCATGGATAGCCAATCCTGTTCTCATCCCGAAGCCCAATGGAACTTGGAAAACTTGTATTGACTTCTCTAATCTGAATAAGGCATGCTCAAAAGACTTTTTTCCACTTCCCAAGATCGACCAATTAGTGGATGAAACTACTGGGCACGAGCTTATGTCATTTATGGACGCATATTCTGGATATAACTAGATAGAAATGTATGTCCCAGATCAAGAACATTCAAGCTTCGTAACCAACATGGGACTCTGTTGTTATAAAGTCATGCCGTTCCGGCAGAAGAATGCTGGGGCAACGTATCAGTGACTAGTAAACGAAATATTTTCAAACCAAATAGGGTGCAACATGGAGGTTTACGTCGACGATATGTTGGTGAAATCGATAATGAGTAAGGACCATACCTCAGACCTCGCAGAATGTTTTAAAATGTTAAAAAAGTACAGCATGAAGCTAAACCCAAAAAGATGTTCCTTAGGTGTCTCCTCGGGGAAGTTTTTGGGATTCATAGTTAATGCGGGGGGTATTGAGACAAATCCTAAAAAAATCAAGGCATTAATAGACATGCCATCATCGACAAATCCTAAGGAGCTACAGGCCCTGACAGGAAGAATGGCGGCACTTAATAGGTTCATTTCGAAGTCAACTGATAAGTGTGTGTGCCGTTCTTCAACATATTGCGAGGCAATAAAAAGTTTGAGTGGACAAAAGAGTGCGAAGAGGCCTTTCAAAACATAAAAAGGCTTCTCACAACGCCTCCCGTTTCGGTAAAACCAATAACAGGAGAGACGTTGTTTCTCTATTCATCCATCTCAAAAGATATGATTAGTGCAGCTATAGTGCGAGAAGAGGGCAAGCATCAGCAACCTATTTACTACGTAAGTAAAAGGTTACTAGGGGAAGAATCCAGATATCCCCCTTTATAAAAACTCGTATTGTGCCTAGTCCATGCGTCTCATAAGCTACGGCCATACTTCCAAGCTCACCCCATAAAAGTGTTAACCGATTAGCCTTTAGACAAGTTTTATCAAAACCAGATGCTTCTGAAAGATTGATAAAGTGGTCGATTGAACTGGGGCAGTTCGATATAACATACCATCCTCGAACATCTATCCAGGGCCAAGCTTTAGCCGACATCTTGATAGAAGGTGTAACTCCAGAAGAAATTCCACCTGATCAGCGAGATGTGGAAACCTGGAATTATATGTGGATGGCGCATCCAACGAACAGGGTTCGGGTGCCGGGGTAATATTAATATTTCCAAAAGGCTTTAAGTTTCACTATGCTCTGAGATTCACATTTGACGCATCTAATAACGAGGCTGTGTATGAGGTTTTGATCGTCGGTTTAAAGATAGCAGAGGCGTTGAAAATAAAAAAATCTCATTTGTTATAGTGATTCGCAACTGATCATGAACCAGATCCTCGAGGAATACCAGCCCAAAGGCTTAAAAATGGCAAAGTATTTAGAGAAAGTTCGGAAGAACTTGGAAAGATTCGATTACTTGAAAATCGAACAAATTCTGAGGGAACAAAACTCCATGGCATAGAGAACAAATTCTGGGGAATACAATATTATTGACATGGATTACGCTCAATGAAGGGGGAGAAATACTTATCCTTTGTGTAAAGTGGTGCATTTGTTGTTTGGTTGTTTAAAGTGTTTGCTTTTCTATTTGTTGAGACTCTGTTATATTTTGATTGTTGCTTTGTTTTTCACTGGGAGTCGTAGTGTTTTGTCTGGAGTTCGTATTGTTAGTGTTAGTCCACGTGAAGAAAGATATTTTAGGTTTTAATTGTTCAAATGGTAACAACTGTCTATTTCGGGTTTCTTGGTTTAGCTGGGTATAAATACAACTTCTCGGTATTATGTTGATGAACTTTTTAATCGGAGATTAGGGATTACGTTTCTTTCTTTTTGTTCTTCTTTATGTTCCATGGCAGGTGATCTTTGAGCTTGGAGGTATTACTTCAAAGTTGCAGATCAGAGCTCGAAATGTTGAGTTCAGACTGAAGGGATTTCAGTATTATCTTCATCACCAGATCTGAAGGGAGTTCAGATTCAAGAAGTGTTGAAGAGAGCTCATCATTCACACAAGGGGATCTTGTGTCTCCAATCAAGGGTCTTGGTTAGTATGAGTATAGATTCACTGTATTTTGTAAAAGAGTGTATTGTTTACAATATTGTTGGTTTTTTTAAGATACACCTTCGAATATAGTGAAAGTTATTACCCTAGTTTGGGGAACTCAAGCACTAGCCGCCTAGAATGAGTTTCTAGGGTAGGTGAAGCTTGTAAAATTCTGGTGCTGAATCTTTGATTTTGTTCTATTTATATTCAAGTTTAAATCAAGATTAAATCAATCTAAATATGAAAAATATAGGTTAGACAAGAACTTGGTGTTTACGTATTGTATTCAGTGCCTCGCTACACAATGATCGAAGGTAAACTATATAGAAGAGGGTATTTGATGCCGCTACTTCGGTGTGTTCTCCCCGCAGAAGCAAACGAAATCGTTAGAGAAATTCATGAAGGCTTCTGTGGGGATCATGTGGGTTGGCAAAGTTTGTCTTAAAAGATCATTAGACAAGGATATTACCAGCCAACGATCAATAAGGACACACATGAGTTTGTCAAGAAATGTGATAAGTGTCAGAGGTTTTCACATATACCTCGCATACCGCGAACAGAACTTAGAATGATGACCTTGCCCAACCCATTCACTACATGAGGGATTGACCTAATTTGGGCATTACCCACTGGGCAAGGAGGACCTAAATATGTAGTAGTAGCAGTCGACTTCTTCACTTAATGGACGGAGGTCGAGCCCCTTGTTTCCATAACCTGGAAGAAAGTCCTTGACTTTGTTGTCAAGAACATTATGTACAGGTTTGAAATCCCCACGATTATAGTATCTGATAATGGAACCCAATTTGATGGCGACTTGTTTACTGAATTCTGCGAGAGGAACAAAATTATCAAAAGCTTCTCGTCAGTATCCACGCCTCAGGCAAATGGACAAGTGGAAGTCGTTAATAAAACCCTAAAGGATACTATCAAGAAGAAGCTAGTTGCTGCCAAGGGCAGATGGGTAAACGAGCTACCTCAAGTGCTTTGGGCCCACAAAACTATTGAGAAAACAGCCATGGGACACACTCCTTTCTCGCTAGCATTTGGCTCGAAAGTAATGCTGCCTGTTGAAGTGAACATCTCGACTCACAGAAGAGAGTTTTATAATCATGAAGAAAACCAGGAACTTTTAAAATTATCCTTGGATTTACTTGAAGAAAAATGAACTGAGTCCCAAATCACCAACACAGCATACCAACACTGAGTTACAAGATACTTCAACAAATAAGTCAAGAAAAGACTATTCAATGTTGGAGACATGGTGCTAAGACGAGTCTTTGCAAATACGAGAGATGCATCAGCAGGAGTGTTCAATCCAAACTGGGACGGTCCATATGTCATCGAAGTAGTAGTTGGAGTCGGAGTCTATAAATTGGCTCGACTTGATGGCTCGCTAATAAATAACTACTGGAACGTAGAACATTTGCGACCCTAATATCAATAAATAAATGATGTAACTCGCATTATTAATGTAAAGTTTAAACTTTAGTTATGAATAAAGAGAATCAATTATAAGTAATTACAAAGTTTCGTTCTTTAAAAATTACTTAAGGGGATTTATGTATGATTAACCAAAATTTATCTGGAAATACATTGTATAATGCAAACCCATCATTTCAATTTTTTTTTTAATTTCAAAGGTCCTCGGCTAAACCTCTTTGACGAAAGTGGAGTCTAACCGTTATAACTCCTTGACCAAACCTTTTTGACGAGAGATGGGTTGAATTGTTAAAACACCTTGATCAAACTTTTTTTACAGAGAAGAGATCAAACAACTATAATTTTTGATTATAACCTATCCAACAAGAGAGAAAAATCAAAAGTTATAAGTCACGTATAAAACTGAATACTAACAGTTCTAGGGAGCTAGGAAAGTACAAAATGAGGCATCACGATGCCTTGATAAAATTACTTAACCTAGAAAATAAATAGATAACATAAATATTCATACGAGCAAATTAAAAATATACAAAGTGATAAAATCCTTAAAGTATATTTAAGATTGCTTAAGGCAGATTATAATTGCAATTGCGAGGCAGAATTGACAACTGCTCGGAAGTCAAAAAGTTTGGAAGTTTACTAACTACTTAAACAGGAAGATTACGAGCATTGGAGAAACCCAAAAGTACTGTATATTTGATCAAAATATAGTTGTTTACATTGTGAATAAAAACGCAAGCAAACACAATTGTATTAAGTTCAAATGAAAATAGTATAAGGCATTTAAGATAAGGAAAAACCTAAAACTGGTTACAACTTTGTCTTTACAAAAATGCCACTAGGGGCAAACAATTAAGTCATCTTCCTAAGCAAAGGGTGAAAGGGGAAGCCAATGAACTCAAGAAAGACCGTTTGCACCTAGCATGAAAAAGACCGTCTACACATAGCTCAGAAAAAGATTGACTACACATGTAGAGAGCGTTGATCTCTGCACAGACCTCATTCCCCTCATCATCAAAAGATCCCATTTCCTGAAGCCGAGATCTTTCTCCTACCCTTAGGAAATTCCTCGATACCAGAAAGAGGTTGATGCAAAGATCTTTTAGCACAGGTTAGGGCCTTGGGTTGGTTGGATTCTCTGATAGAAACCACGCCAACCTCCTTCCCAAATTCACCTGAAACCATGCCAAACTTCCTTTAGAATTCTTCATCAGCCTGAGGAGGACCTTTAAGATCGCTCACAAGATCTGTACCCTCAGGGATCACTTGTGAGGATCAGCCAAGGCAGGCTACGGGATTCCCCAGGTTTGGATCGGTCAAAAGCTCCTCAACCCTGGAATACATCATTTCCAGCTTCGGTTGAGGCTTGAAGTCTGTAAGAACAAGTGGAAAATGGTTGGTGCATATGAGTATTAACAGTTTGCAAGGATGAACTTCCGAACTCAGAAGGGATATTTTGGCAGGAAAGAGATGATCCATTTTGAAAATGGATCTCACTAAAGAGCGAGAAGGTTTGTGAAAAATGACAAGCTTGAGCTGCCCTTTTATACACGAAGTCTAGTGACAAGAAAGCCAAAGATTGACAAATCTAACAGTTGGAAGTTGTGCAAAATATGAAGAGACGATTCATAATGATCCTCGAAATCGTACAACCGCTAGAATTAAAGGATGCATTTTTTTAAGAAAAAGATATTGACAAAAATGCCCTCTATAATTATTAAAAAGCTCTTTTTACTAAAAAAGAACTTTTTAAGGGGCAACTGTTATACTCAAAATTCGGCTGGAGGACACGTGTCAAGATAAAGGGAATACGAATCAGTGTAATAGCTTTTTATGGAATAACTCATTAATTACATAAGAGCTAGAGTGTATTTGTAACTCGTTGACTGTAAGGTCTTAGGCGAGGAATCAATGTACAAACTGGCACTTAGTGTATTAGTGAGAAACCATACATCGCTAGATGCAAATAGCGAGGCACTGGAGAAAGTGACGCATACCAACTTTAAATGTCTGTACCTTGCAATATGCAAACTAAGTTTAAAAGTCAGAACGGCTCAAAAAATAAGTATGCAAGATGACCATCTCGCTATGGGAAGACTTCCTATGCTTCATTCAACTAACAAGAGCGAGGCTCACAACCCTGGCGAGTCAAAAGATTTCTTTATAAATAACCACGATCGACACAAAACATACATCGTCGACCCCAGAGGGAAGAATGGCCTTAGCTCGCTATTGGGATCACTATAATCAATTTTCTGTCGAGACATCTCCAGGTTCAAAAATTAAAGACATGTTTAATACACGAGAATTTAGACCCAGTAAAAGCAGGAAAATCACAACTATACGATTTTCAAATCATAAACTACATTTAAATTTCCAAATATGTAATCAAATCCCACGATTTTAGGGATAATTGATGTAAACATATTCGTGTCAACTTTGTACCACTATGTAATTATAAATAGTGCCAGATAAGCTCAAAAAAGGGACAAAAAAACTCATATGAAAGAGGCCCTGAAAAACACAATCAGAAATTTAAATAAGATTGACTCATGGACTATGCAGAATTTTAACTGCAAAACCACGTAAAAAACCCTGTGTTCATATATCATTTTTCTATAGCTTTTACTTTTTCTGTGTGAAGTTATTACCGTGAGGCTCAAATTTGGTTAACAAAGATCTGCATTAACAGGAAGTAAAACCTATATTTAAAGTTCTGAATTGGATGGTAATTGTAGAATTGAAAGTGGTGAAAATTCATGAAACACCCTAACTACCTTAGGCGTATTACGTGATTTTTAAACGTACTGTGCAGCTCGTTGCTAATCAACGAGGTTTATGGAAAAACGTGATTAACTAAAATTTTGCTTTTTGATTAAACTTGTAAAACATATTATAAAAGTCTCGGGATCCCGATTTATAAAATCATTTACAAAAGTTTTAACTGTTTAACTTTTACATCAAAAATAAAGTCGTCTAACGACCAGTTACAAAAACTCAGCCTTGCTGTCCCGAGGATCGTACGCTCCAGGCCTAACCGCCCCGACATGTACAATCTCATAAGCTCGCTCACGGTCCATCAGCTACAGCCTTGCCTTTACCTACACATGAACATAAACTGTGAGTCGACAGACTCAGTAAGAAAAGCATAAAAATATCATACATAACTAACTGCCGTGTCCAACACGATACTGAGTCCCGCTACTGCCATGTCCAACATGGTACTGAGCCACTACCGCCATGTCCAACATGGTACTGAGTTTTGAACGTTCATAGGGACGGTACTATTGACAAGTATCCTCCTGATCGGTCGAACCGGTCATACTCCGGCTGCTGGTCATACTCCGGCTGTACTCGACGGGATAGGTCAATAGCCTTGAACCACCAACCAAGTGTCGGCTGATCGGTCGAGCCGGTCATACTCCGCTCTTGGTCATACTCCGGCACTGTCTGCAGACGTGACAGGGTTGGATGGTTCGAAGCCTAAATACATAACTAATGTAATCTAGCAGGCTTCCTACATGCACGCTAAACATGTAATCTACATATGCATACTGTTATACTAATCGTACCTGGATTCCGATTTCAGGTGTGCCGGTCAACCTGACTGGAACTGAAGCTGAGCGGCGGATTACTGGCTCCTAAACCATAAAAATCACAACGCTATAAGTGACACGCTAAATCACTTCCCGGGGACTAAAACTTGGAACTAAAAGTTTCCCTATCGATAAAAAGCATGGCAATACCCCTAAAAACCTAAAAACGAGGAAAACTAGGGTTCGGAAAAATTCCCCAACCGGCAGACCGGTTGCCCAACCGGAATTCCGGTTCTGGGAATTATCAACCCTCATCCGAATTCCGGATGCACAACCGGAATTCGGTTCCTCGCGAGCGACCAACTAAAAAAATCTCATAACTCGACCAATTCAACCCCAATTGGTCCCAAACTTTCCAGACCTGTTCTAAACTATCCCTAGAACAAATCCAAGGCATCAAAACCACCCAGAAAACACATATACAAAAATCACCATTAAAGACCAAGCTTTGAGTTCCAAAACTCAAACTTGGTTAAATCCACTAACATGCATCCTAACCTAGTTAATTCTACTCAACTAAGCAAGAATAAGCTTCTGAAAACACACAAGAACATTCAGCAACTTCACAGAAACAAAATGAACCATTTCTTTCAAAAATTCATAACTTTTTCACATAAAAACTAAAAGCTTTGAACAACCTAACTAACATGCTTTAACACAGCCCAATTTAACTCCAATTAGCATGCTTTAATCCACATAAATCAACAACAAAATCACAGCAGCAACATATACCAAAATCATGCATGCATTTCATCCAATTTCATAAAAATCTCAAGAAAACTAATTAGAAAAAGCAAGACAAGATACCTTGATTAGAGACACACAACAAGCTGAAATTTACTTGAAATTGAAGAGGAAAAATCACCCTAGAAGCTGCCTCAAATGACCGAAAAGAGAGAGAGAGAGTTGAGAGAGTTTTCTTTGAGAAAATGTAATTTTTTTCTAAGTTTGGGAAAAAAGAAATAAAAGCTATAACATCTCATTTTATTCAGCCAACAATTAAACACTTAAGCATTTAAATTTTCAAATAAAAAGCTCACATAAGACAAAACACTAATGGGGCAAAAAGACCATTTTGCCCCTCCACCATAAAATCACAAAAATCATACTAAAGGGGTATTTTTGGGACATTCTAAATTCCCGGCCATTCCCAATGTCTAAAACCCGTCCCCAAATTACTAACATACTAAGTTGTGATTTCTACTGAGCCAAACGCCGAGTTCCAAAATACCGGACACCGGAAATGCAAAATATAAAAACTACTGATGACATAATCATGCATTTCTGAATTCCATAAATAACAGTAATAAATTATTTAAATAGCTATAAATAATTTCATAATTAAACATAAACAACTGCTGATTTCCAAATTAACTAAGCGGGCTTTACAACTATTCCCCCCTTAAAAGGATTTCGTCCCCGAAATCTAACCTGAATAACTCTGGATATTGAGCTCTCATATCTGACTCTAGCTCCCAGGTGGCTTCCTCCACCTTGCTGTTTCTCCAGAGAACCTTGACCAACGCTATGGTCTTATTCCGAAGGACTTTATCCTTTCTATCCAGGATCTGCACTGGCTGTTCCTCATATGACATGTCTGGCTGAAGCTGAAGACCCTCATAACTGAGTATATGAGAGGGGTCTGAAACGTATTTTCTCAACATTGAGACATGGAATACGTTGTGCACTGCTGATAAGGCCGGAGGCAATGCTAACCGATATGCCACTTGACCTATCTTCTCGAGAATCTCGAAAGGTCCTGTAAATCTAGGGCATAACTTGCCTCTTTTCCCGAAACGTTTAATCCCCTTCATCGGAGATACCCGTAAAAATACATGTTCCCCTACTTGGAACTCAACATCTCTGCGTTTTGGATCTGCGTAACTCTTCTGTCTGCTCTGTGAGGCAAGCATTCTAGCTTTTATCTTCTCTATCGCCTCATTGGTCCGCTGAACTGACTCTGGACCTAGGTATTTCCTCTCCCCTATCTCATCCCAGTGGATAGGGGATCTACATTTCCTACCGTACAACAGTTCATAGGGAGCCATCCCTATCGTACTCTGATAACTGTTGTTGTACGAAAATTCTATCAACGGTAGATACTTACTCCATGAGCCTTCAAAGTCCATAACACAGGCTCTCAACATATCCTCCAATATCTGAATTGTCCTTTCGGACTGACCATCTGTCTGAGGATGGAATGCTGTACTGAATTTTAGCTTTGTACCCATTGCCCGCTGCAAACTTTGCCAAAATTTGGAGGTGAATTTCGGATCCCTGTCCGAAACTATAGACTTCGGTACCCCGTGAAGTCTCACTATCTCCCTGACATATAACTCTGCTAACTAATCCACTGTAAATGTTGTTCTGACCGGCAGAAAATGAGCAGATTTCGTAAATCGGTCCACCACTACCCAGATGGAATCATACATACCCGTGGTCCTAGGTAACCCGACCACAAAATCCATCGTAATATCCTCCCATTTCCATTCTGGTAGGGTTAGAGGCTGCAACAACCCTGCTGGTCTCTGATGTTCAGCCTTGATCTGTTGACAAGTGAGGCATCTCGATACGAATTCTACCAAATTCTTCTTCATACCGCTCCACCAGAAGTACGGTTTCAAATCTTGGTACATCTTGGTGGTGCCGGGATGCAGAGAATACGGGGTAGAATGAGCCTCCTCAAAGGTCTCATTTCTAAGTTCCACACTGTTCGGAACACAAACCCTGGCTTTATACAAAAGCATCCCACTATCTGACACTGAAAAGTCTTTGGCTTGACCAGCCAATACCTCATCTCGGATCTTCACTAACTCCGGATCTGTCATCTGAGCGACCTTTATCCTTTCCAACAGATCAGATTGCAGCGTTAAGTTGTGAAGCTGACCTACCACAAACTCAATGCTGGATCTAACCATATCCTCAGCTATCTGGGGTGAGATCTGAACCATGCTAGCTACTTGCCCGGGACCCTTTCTGCTCAGGGCATCGGCCACTACATTGGCTTTTCCGGGATGATAGAGGATCTCACAATCATAATCCTTCACTAATTCCAACCAACGCCTTTGTCTCATGTTTAAATCTTTCTGAGTAAAGAAATACTTGAGACTTTTATGGTCGGTATAGATCTCGCACTTCTCCCCATAAAGGTAATGCCGCCAAATCTTTAGTGCAAAAACCACTGCGGCCAATTCTAAATCATGAGTCGGGTATCGCTGTTCATAATCCTTTAACTGACGGGAGGCATAAGCGATAACCCGATCGGCTTGCATCAATACGCACCCCAAACCCTGTTTGGATGCGTCACGATGAACTACGAACTTCTCCTTGTCCGAAGGCAAAGCTAGTACGGAGCGGTAATCAACCTCTCGTTTCGGCTCACGAAAACTAGCTTCGCATTTATCTGACCAGATAAATCGCTGATTCTTCTTTGTAAGCTCGGTTAGGGGCATTGAAATTTTGGAGAACCCCTCCACGAACCTACGGTAGTCCCCAGCTAATCCCAAGAAGCTTCTGATCTCCCTTGTCTTCGGTCTCGGCCAATCCCCGACGGATTCAATCTTCCCTGGATCCACCTTGATCCCATCTTTACTTACAATGTGCCCTAGGAAGGACACACGAGACAACCGTAACTCACATTTCTTGAACTTGGCGTAGAGCTTATGTTCTCGAAGTCGTTGCGGTACCATGCGAAGATGTAACTCATGCTCCTCTTCTGATTGAGAGTACACGAGGATGTCGTCGATAAACACAATCACACAGATATCGAGGAAATCCTTGAATACTCTATTCATCAGGTCCATGAATGCTGCAGGAGCATTGGTTAGTCCGAATGACATAACCAGAAACTCGTAATGTCCATACCTAGTGCGGAAAGCTGTCTTTGGAATGTCCTCCTCTCGGATTCTCAACTGATGATAACCCGAACGGAGATCAATCTTAGAAAAGACCGTCTTCCCCTGAAGCTGATCGAACAAGTCATCGATCCTAGGTAATGGATATTTATTCTTCACCGTCAACTTGTTCAACTCTCTGTAGTCAATGCACATCCTCATAGATCCATCCTTCTTCTTGACGAACAAAACCGGGGCTCCCCAGGGTGACACACTGGGCCGAATAAACCCTATGTCAAGCAACCCTTGGAGCTGAATCTTTAGTTCCTTAAGTTCAGCTGGAGCCATCCTATACGGGGCTTTGGAAACCGGATCCACCCCTGGTGCCAAGTCAATCACGAAATCAATCTCCCGCTGAGGTGGTAACCCTGGAAGTTCTTCGGGAAAAACGTCCAAAAATTCCCGAACCACTCTGATGTCCTCTGGCCGAACGGTGTCTAGCCGAGTGGTGTCCACCACCACGGCCAGAAACCCTAAGCACCCGCCGTGCAACAATTCTCTCGCTGACATAGCCGAGATCACCGGGATCCGAGATCCCTGAACTGAACCCACAAATACAAACGGTTCTTCACTTTCCGGTTGGAAGACCACCATCTTCCTCTTACAGTCAATGCTCGCCGAATATTTAGATAGGAAATCCATTCCTAAAATAATATGAAATTCGATTAAGCTCATCTCTATCAGATCAGCGCTTAACTCTCTACCATCTATCCTGATCGGCATAGACCTAATCCACCTATTGGAGATAACCAATTCTCCGCCAGGTAACAGGGTTCCAAACCCTGATTCATATCTATCAAAGGGTCTACCCAACTTACTAAAGACTCTGGCCGCCACATAAGAATGTGTAGCCCCAGAATCAAACGACGAATAAAGCGAGTTGTTAATAAAAAGGCCGACTGTGACTGCGATGGGCCGGCATCCGCATCGGCTGCGTGATAGCGAACACCCCGGGCGGAGTGGGTATCGGCCGGAGCTCTCGGTGCCTACGAGTCGGAGGCGGGGACATTCCCTCTTGAAGTGTCCGGGCATGCCACAATGAAAGCATCCCTGACCTTTGCACTCTCCCCGATGGTGCCTCTTGCAGCTAGGGCACTCGGGGTAGGAGAATCGGGTCTCATTACCACCAGGACGACTCCCTCGGTTCTGGTTCCCCCGGAACCTCTTGTTCTGACTCGAGCCGCCAGAAGCAGTGGGTGCTCTCTTCCTCTGATCAATGGCCGAACCACTACTCCCCCTGCTATAGCCTGATGCAGGAGGAGTAGGAGCCCCGCCACTAACCGGAGTACTCGCTGATTCTGACATGCACCCCACTGCGCCCTCAGCTCGCAGTGCCTTCTCCACCATCAGAGCATAGGTGGTGCTGTCGTCTGTGGTGATCATCAGGTCATGCCTGATCTTGGGATTCAACCCGTCCAGATACTTCTCCTTCTTGCTGAAGTCGGTCGGCACAATTCCCGAGGCTAACCTCGCCAACCGGTCAAACTGAGTAGTATACTCAGTGACGCTCATGTTCTCCCGCTGGGTCAGGTGAACGAACTCTTTCCTCTTGGCGCTTCTGACCGCCTCATTATAATATTTCGCGTTGAAGAGTTCTTGGAACCTTTCCCAGGTCATGGTGGTGACATCATGAATCTGAGACACCATGTCCCACCAGACCAGCGCGTTGACACCCATGAAGTTCAGAATTTTGGTGATCACCGTCAGCCACTGTTCGGCTTTCATTACATCCGGACCTCCCAGGAATACCGGAGGTGCTTGCTTCTGGAACCGCTCATACAGAGGTTCCAATCTATGGGCCGCCACCACTATCTCGGCACAGGCGGCGAGGGCGGTGCCACCGGAACTATAGGCACCGGAACCGCAGGAGCACCTGGCTGTCTCAACCTCTCGGATCTCGAGGTCTTGTTCTTCGATCCGGCTTGCATCTCCGCAAACCGTAACTCCCGATTCGGGGCTCCACGATCGGGCGGGGAGCACAGGGCAGCTTGTGGCGGGTTCTCATCACCCCGGCCACGACCCCCGCCTCGGGGACCTCTACCTCGGCCCACGGCGGTGGGGAAGCGAGCTCCCTGTCCCTGATTCGACCCTACGGAGTTGCCCTGACTCCTGGTAGTCCGCCTGGCGTCCATCTAGTTAGAACCGCCTGCGAAACCAAGAGTTGGCATATCAGGTCGTATTCAAGGCGAGCTTACTAATGCCGCTTAATTTGGAAATTAAAAACGAAACATGCGCCTATTCTACTATCAGGCTACTAACATGCTTCCTAACAGGCTTTTCTTTTTCATAACTGAATAAAATAAACTACTAAAGCTATAAAGGCTTACTGAACCGTGAACCGAGCTAACTGCTGATGATGATTGTACATGTCGTGACGATCTTCGGAAGACAACCTGGCGGCTCTGATACCAAATTGTAACACCCTAACTACCTTAGGCGTATTACGTGATTTTTAAACGTACTGTGCAGCTCGTTGCTAATCAACGAGGTTTATGGAAAAACGTGATTAATTAAAATTTTGCTTTTTGATTAAACTTCTAAAACATATTATAAAAGTCTCGGGATCCCGATTTATAAAATCATTTACAAAAGTTTTAACTGTTTAACTTTTACATCAAAAATAAAGTCGTCTAACGACCAGTTACAAAAACTCAGCCTTGCTGTCCCGAGGATCGTACGCTCCAGGCCTAACCGCCCCGACATGTACAATCTCATAAGCTCGCTCACGGTCCATCAGCTACAGCCTTGCCTTTACCTACACATGAACATAAACTGTGAGTCGACGGACTCGCAAGAAAAGCATAAAAATATCATACATAACTAATCGCCGTGTCCAACACGATGCGAGTCCCGCCATTGCCATGTCCAACATGGTGCGAGCCACTACCGCCATGTCCAACATGGTACCGAGTTTTGAACGTTCATAGGGACGGTACTATTGACAAGTATCCTCCGATCGGTCGAGCCGGTCATACTCCGCCTTGGTCATACTCCGGCTGTACCGACGGGATAGGTCAATAGACGAACCACCAACCAAGTGTCGGCTGATCGGTCGGGCGGGTCATACTCATTCTTGGTCATACTCCGGCTGTACTGACGTGACGGGGTTGGATGGTTCGAAGCCTAAATACATAACTAATGTAATCTAGCGGGCTTCCTACATGCACGCTAAACATGTAATCTACATATGCATACCGTTATACTAATCTTACCGGATTCCGATTTCGGGTGTGCTTAGGTCAACTTTGGAACTGAAGCTGAGCGGCGGATTACTGGCTCCTAAACCATAAAAATCACAACGCTATAAGTGACACGCTAAATCACTTCCCGGGGACTAAAACTTGGAACTAAAAGTTTCCCTATCGATAAAAAGCATGGCAATACCCCTAAAAACCTAAAAACGAGGAAAACTAGGGTTCGGAAAAATTCCCCAACCGGCGGCCAGGTTGCCCAACCGAATTCCGGTTAAGGGAATTGCTTGAACCCTCATCCGAATTCCGGATGCACAACCGAATTCGGTTCCTCGCGAGCAACCAACTAAAAAATCTCATAACTCGACCAATTCAACCCCAATTGGTCCCAAACTTTCCGGACACTTCTAAACTATCCCTAGAACAAATCCAAGGCATCAAAACCACCCAGAAAACACATATACAAAAATCACCATTAAAGACCAAGCTTTGAGTTCCAAAACTCAAACTTGGTTAAATCCACTAACATGCATCCTAACCTAGTTAATTCTACTCAACTAAGCAAGAATAAGCTTCTGAAAACACACAAGAACATTCAGCAACTTCACAGAAACAAAATGAACCATTTCTTTCAAAAATTCATAACTTTTTCACATAAAAACTAAAAGCTTTGAACAACCTAACTAACATGCTTTAACACAGCCCAATTTAACTTCAATTAGCATGCTTTAATCCACATAAATCAACAACAAAATCACAGCAGCAACATATACCAAAATCATGCATGCATTTCATCCAATTTCATAAAAATCTCAAGAAAAATAATTAGAAAAAGCAAGACAAGAATTACCTTGATTAGAGACACACAACAAGCTGAAATTTACTTGAAATTGAAGAGGAAAAATCACCCTAGAAGCTGCCTCAAATGGCCGAAAAGAGAGAGAGAGAGTTGAGAGAGTTTTCTTTGAGAAAATGTAATTTTTTTCTAAGTTTGGGAAAAAAGAAATAAAAGCTATAACATCTCATTTTATTCAGCCAACAATTAAACACTTAAGCATTTAAATTTTCAAATAAAAAGCTCACATAAGACAAAACACTAATGGGGCAAAAAGACCATTTTGCCCCTCCACCATAAACTCACAAAAATCATACTAAAGGGGTATTTTTGGGACATTCTAAATTCCCGGCCATTCCCGACATTCCCAATGTCTAAAACCCGTCCCCAAATTACTAACATACTAAGTTGTGATTTCTACTGAGCCAAACGCCGAGTTCCAAAATACCGGACACCGGAAATGCAAAATATAAAAACTACTGATGACATAATCATGCATTTCTGAATTCCATAAATAACAGTAATAAATTATTTAAATAGCTATAAATAATTTCATAATTAAACATAAACAACTGCTGATTTCCAAATTAACTAAGCGGGCTTTACAATTCAGTTGTAGGAAAGGTTGGGATTGAAATTGCTAGTTTGAGAATTTAATTCTGTTGTACACCAGTTTTATTTTTTATAAGTATCCTTTGTTATGGATAGATGTGATGTTGAAAATTTTTAAGGAAGGATCATCTTCTCTAGGATCGGTCTTCGATCTAGTTATTACCAATTGAAGACTCGAAAGGAGGATATTCCTAAAACAGTTTTTTGTACCGATGACTTAGTAGTTGTCTTCATTAATGGTATTTTGATTTCTTCGATTCAAAGAAGGCATATAAGAGACATCTTTGGATGGTGTTGTAACATCTCTAGAAGCATAGGTTTTATGCTAAATATAAGAAACACGAGTATTGTTGACCGTAAATTTGCAGTGAAGGTTAGAGGTTTTCTGAAACTAGCAGGATACTACAGAATATTTGTTGGAGGTTGTCTATACCCTTAGCGGAATTAAATCGAAAGAATTGAAATAGAGGTTAATCATTATCTTAATGTTTACATTGTTAGTCGGTGAGGAGAAAATGTGATTTGATGTGACACTTCTAAACAAGGATTAGATTGTGTTCTTACACAGTTTAGGACAGTTGTTGCCTATATACCTAGACCATTGAAGGAGTATGAGTAGTGGTATTTCAGTCATGATATTGAATTGGCAGTAATTGTTTTACATTGAAAGTTGGGCACGTTATTTGTATGGTGAAATGTGAAGTCTATACGGATCACAAAAGCCTCAAATATTGTTTCTTTTGGAAGAATTTAGATAGGAGGCAGTGGTGACAGTTAGAGTTGATTGAAATTTTAATGGTGTGATTTTCTACCACTTTGGGAAGTAAATTAGTGATGAATACTTTAAACCGAACAGGTCTAGGACAAGTTTGTAAAACGAAAAGATCTTACCAAAGGTTACTGGAAATGTAACCAGAACAAGGATTGAGTTCGTGATTGGAGAACTTGTTAATATTAAATTGTAGTAAAATTTATTGAAAAGAAATTAAATGGCCCAGTAGAGTGATTCCAAATTTTAGAAGTACGAAGAAAGGTTTGGAACTTGAGTGATGTAGGACTTTTGATTTTGTTTGAAGGAATTTTATGACAAAAACAAGATTGGTGTATCAGTCAGATAAGGATATTGAATAGAAGGTTCTAAATGAGTTTCATACTACACCATATTCTTTATACTCAAAAGTAACTAAGATATATAAGATTAGTACAATTTATTTATCAAAATGGAATATGTTTGTGACAGATTAATGTGCTAATCTATTTGTCAAGGGCATAGTTTAACCCTGTGATGCTCCGAAGGTAATTATCTCAGATTGAGATTTAAAGTTACATCCAAATGCTGAGTAAGCCTGTAACAAGCACGTGTAATAGATTTTGACAGTTCTTGAAATAAGCATAATCTGCTGAATGAGTTTTCATATAATAACAGTTATTAGAGTATTCTTAATGTGGTACTGATGCAGCTTAAAGATACAAGTTTGTATATTTTTTATATATAATGGATGGAAGAGTTATGTTGATCCAAAGTGTAGAGATATTAAATTCCAAGTTGGGAATTTTATCTTTCTTCAGGTGGTTCTAATGAAATGGAAATTCAAAAATTGGTAAGAAAGAGAAGTTAAGTCCCTGGTTAATCAGTCCGTAGGAGTTCCTAGTAAGGGTAGGTCGGGTAGCTTATTAGCTATCCGTAATCCCTACTTTATCTAGAGTTCCAATATGTACTTTAAAAGCATCTGAAGTGTGAGGTCAGAGTGATCCATATACGGAGTTACGTGAATATTGAATTTTAAACAAACTTGTTATATGAGGAACAATCAGTACAGATATTTGAACAAAAAAAGGACAGTGTTGCGGCACAAAGACTATATCACTAGTTAAAGTTATGTGGAGGAACAACGAGTTTGAAATGCGACTTAGGAGTTAAAGTTGCAGTTGAGGAAGTTGTATCACGAGTCATTTAGATAAATTTTGAGGATGAAATTTCTATAAGGAGGGGATAGTTGTAATATCCAAAAAAATAGAATGATATTAAATTGAATACATTTTATTAAATATGTGATTAAGTGGGTATCACAGTAGGATTTTAATCCTAGTTAAGCTAGTTATGAGTGAACTAGAGAAATATGAGTAATGAGCAAATAAAGCGTAATTTATTAATTACAGAGATTTACTGGATTAAGTGGGTATCGTAGTACCTACTTTTAAAATAAAATTGTTTTTGGGCTCGGTGATTGTGTAAATTTGGCAGTGTGGTCGGAAATATCACAATAATAAGTTATGGAACAGAATGGAAATTATATCAGACTTGTTTAGAATGTTAAGTTATTGATTTGAGTGGATTGGCTAAGATTACCAAACTACCCCTAGGCGTGCTTAAGGTATAGGGTTATTTAAGGGGGTAAAATAGTCTTTTTGAGGGAAATGATTTATTTTGTCTTTAAGTTTTATTGGTTGGATTAGTTTATTTATTTACTTAGTTAGAATAATTTATTTAGGGTGTTATTTAATTATGTAAGGTAAAGTTTGATTAAATAAAAGAAAAACAAAGGAAACTAGAAATTAGAACTCACCTTTTTTCTCTCTCTTTCCTCTCGCTCAAAGGAACCAACTGAACCCTAGGAAGATTTCAGCTCATTTCAAGCAAATCTTGTAAGGATTTCATAGCACTACCTACTAGCTAGTTTGAGGTAAGTTCTTCACTTATTTCCTTTGATCATAGTAAGAATTAAGTTTAGGTTTTGGTTAGGGTTTGTGTGATTTCAGGGCTAAAGTGTAAATTGAGTTTAGAATGTGTTATGAGGCTTGATTTAAAAATTTGTTTAAGCATGAATTGGTTAGAAATAGTGGTTGTTTGATTTGAATTGATTTAAGTGAAGATTATTGAGTTTGATTTCATCTGAGTATACAATTTTGAGTAAATGGATGAATTATTATAAATTGGTGCTTGGGATACATTGTATTTATGATTTCGAACTGTTCTGGGAAGTTTGAATAGGTTTGGAGGAGATTTGGTCAGTTTTTGGTGTGAAAAACCAGAGTACTCGATTTTTCCAGCAGAGAAACCGGACAACCTGTTTCACAGGTGCTATGAAACCGGTCAACCAGTTTTGACAGCAGGGAAAAAAACTCTGGTTTTAAGCCTCAAAACTAGTTTTGTTCGGGGTGTTTTTTAGAGACTAGATTTGGGTATTTTAGTGATGTTTATCTTATTTTGGACCAGCGGGAGTTTAGAGATGTCTGGTTATGGAATTAGGGTTTATTCCAGAGTTCGAATAAGCTGTTGACATGTTTCATTATCGTGACATAGGACCCAGGATTGTTGAGCATGGTTCCACCCTGGTCGGCCCGCACCCTTGATATTGATTTAAGGTAAGAAAATTATTAAGCTCTGTATATGGTTAATGTTATGATTGTTATAGTCTCGATTATGACAAGATCCTAGTATGTGTTTGTTGTGACTTAATCTTAATCGAGGTTAACGATATGTATTTGTTGTAACTCGATTATGATTGAGGGAAATAATAGGAAACGATTATCATCGTTATGACTCGATTATGATCGAGGGAAATGATATAAAATGATTATCATTGTTGTGACTCGATTATGATCGAGGGAAATGATATGAAATGATTAATATTGTTGTGACTCGATTATGACCAAGTAAAAGAAACGGTCATTACCGTAATGAGTGATTACTCCTAAAACTGTAGATAGGTTTTTTACTTATTCTTTGCTGTATCGGGCAACGATAGTGACATATGTCGCTCTTGGTTAATAAGTGGTAAGGGTACTTTATGAAGTACTGAGATTGTGTTGTTATGATATTGTGAAATAAATCAAGCATGCTATTATGTTATGAGTTGTAATTGAATACGCTTTGTTATAGTGTGACTGAATGAATATTATATTGCTTATGAAATTAGTCACTTTCCTTACAGAGCCTCATTAACTCGCGGGAAGTAAGAGTAAGTGTTTATAGGAACATAAGATTGGAGTGCTTTATGAAGCACTTAGAATATATGGTTATGTGTTGATTAAATATTCATTTAGTGTAATTATGAAGATGTTGACTAAGATGCTGAGGTTTTCTTATTGCGTAACATATATATAATTGTATAAATTTTAAAACCATATAGATGTATCTGATGGACTTGCGTGAATCACAAATATGTATGTTATATTGAGATGTGAATATCAGTGTTTACAATGCTTTTAATTTAATAACTTTTCTTGCTGAGTCTTTGTGGCTCACGGGTGTTTCGTGGTGCAGGTAGGAAAGTTATCTATGTTCAGCCATGAATCAGAGGTCTCCCGACAATGTACATATCAGTTGTTGTGTCTTGGAATCTAGGAAGCAGGATCGACTTCTTTTCTTTATGTGTAAAAGTCTAAATTTACTTTTGTAATATCAGTTTTTAAATTTGTTATAAGGAAATTTCACAAACAGTGGATCCCCATACTTTAGTGGTATTTTAAAAAGAAATTTTATATGTATGTTTTAAATTATCAAATTTTAATTAAACTGCACTTTTTCTAAACTAATATATTAGTAAGAAATAAGTTTGTAAGAGCCCACGCGTGCCCTAAGGCATGGTTTCCTTTCCTCTTCTATTGATGTTGTTTAGTAGCTTTAGACTTTTTAGGTTGTTTTGCATAAGGAGCCTACTTTAGTTCTTCCACAACAATTCTTTTGACTTTGTCTTTGTAAATGCCTGAAGTTCCAGGGTCCTTCAAATCTTCTTTCTCAAGTGCATCTGCTATTGGGGGAGCTAGCATGTCAAGAGAGAGTTTGGTTAGGGCGATCTTCATAGGCTTCATTCTAGTCATCTTACCGAGTAGCAAATCGTTAAATTGATCTTGCTGAGTGAACCTGCTTTCGGCCAATTGGAGTTGTCTTTCCATGATGACCATAGGGTTTGACTCATTAGGTTGGCTCTTATCCCTAGCCTTATCATTAGCGACTTTGTCCTGAGGATTGTCTTCATGCATATCCTCCGGTGTGTTGTTGCTATTAACTTCAACGTCCTTAGAACTACTTTCTCTAGATTTTGCATCCTCAAAGATGGGATCGTCTTGATGACTTTTCTGATGACTAATCACCTCTTAAGGCTCACTATAATCTCCATCTCTAGCACTAGGACTAGTGAAACGAAGTACAGATTTAGTTCAGGTGAGGGCCATGACTATTCAGACATAATCTGCAAGTGGTCTCACTGCTTTCTTTAGCTTTCAATGAAAGCACTAAAATGTTTCCCGAGATTTTCAGAAACGGAATAAAAATAATCAGAACTGAAGAATAAATAATCAAAAAGAAAAAGTATAAAATGAGACAAATAGTTTTGTACGTGGTGGGGGCGTTAACTAGCCTTAGTCCAGGAGACAATATCATTCCATAAGTCTTTTGCTTATAAATACACAGAATGTATGTTCTCATGTTTGCCTAAGCAAAGCTTGCAACAGAGTTTCACCACTAATCCAAAGTGTTATACCTGAAGTTCGGTAAGCACATCAGAGGAGGACACGTGTCAAGCTGGGAAGAACTCAAATACACAAATGACTAGTACGCTTAGCATGGAAAAACTTGTTGGAAATATAATTCGCAGGGTAGATTCGGCTGGCTGAATAGCTTTCTGCGAGACAGAAACATACAAACTGCTAATTTATGTATTGACGAGAAACCATGTGAGTGCATACGAGCATGACGAGGCCTCAACCTCGTTGCATGAAAGAGAAATTGACAAAACTAAAAATACTTAGCGTATATTATGCGATATAAAAACTGACTACAGATAGTATGGCGAGTAAAGATGACAAACAGCGAGGCGTTTATCCTGCTAAAAGATATTTTGCATGCGAGGAAGATCTTCTCGACCCCAGAAAGTATAACCATCAGGGTTAAGACAATATTAGTCTCGAGAAGCTAAAATGATAAGCAGCTGCTCGCTATCAAAGTGATCTTGGCTCCCTCCTCGGCGAGGCATCCCTATGAGATACGACTTACTGTATCTCTTTAATTATGCGCTCATCTCGGCCCAATAAAGGCAGGATATTCATAGTTGTGTAAAAACCTCATTTATTTGGCTTGTTTTGTAATCAAATCCCATGATTTTAGGGATAATAGCCGTATGTATTTTGGTCAGCTTTGTAATTAACTGCCACTATGAAATTATAAATAGTGGCAAATAAGATCAAAAAAGGGGGACGAAAAAAAACTCTTACGCGAGAGGCCTTGAAAAAACATACTCAGAAATATGAATAAGATTGACTCGTGGACTATGTAGAATTTTAACTACAAAACCACGTAAAAACCCAGTGTTCTTATTTTATTTTTCTACAACTTTTACTATCTCTGTGCTGAATCATAATCGTGAGGCTCAAATTTGGCTAATGAAAATCTGCCTTAACAGTTTGGTGCTTTCATTGAGAGCCTCTGTGAAGAAGCTCAGAAAAAAGCCTGCTGACACAAAAGTGATGGATGACCCCACCGGTAATAGTCCTCAAGAGGGAATCAATCATCATCCTGGAAAAGAACCATTAAGTCCTCAGGGATCTGCAGAATCATCACATGAACAGAATGCAAGCCCCAGGAAGACCCAGTATTGGGGCCCTTGGCTCGGTGGACTTTGGAAGAGCAACAATCGATCACTCCCTAATCAGGTTGATGAGGATGGTGCTTACGACCCAACCAGATACATACCGATCATGGAATCAGAAAATTGCCATCTTAGGCGTCGATTAGAGGAAGCAAACCGGCGTAATGCCGAGTTAGAGCATGAAATAGCTACCGTAAAAGCAACGTTGGGAGATTGTACCCAAAAACAACGTGACCTTGAAGAAAGATATTTACGAGGCAAACCTCGTGGCTCACAAGTCAAGAAGTAGGAAATGACCCAAGGATATGCTTAGAGCTCTCATGGGATGCAACCTGAGGAAACAGAGGGAAGACTAGGGGTATAGCTTGGGATATGTGGAACATCAGACAAAAATCGCCAACCCACTATTCAGTCTCATAAGAATGAAACTCGTGCAAACCATTGTAGGAAGAAAAAAGTGAGTCAAACCTTGAGAGGAAGGGCAGGGTCCAGCCACAATCATGATGAGAGTGATCTACGAGAGCATCTAAACCTTAAAAAGCCTGACCTCCATCAATGACTCAATTGAAGACAAAAGGATTCATTCCATTTGCGAATGAGCGGGTTGGAGAATAAGTCTTGAGTAAATCAAATCACGAAACCCAGGAGACAACTGGGGCACGATACTGTTGGAAAACTTGATTCGGAAGCCTCAGGATAAATGAAAAAAGATGATTCCAAAGGGCTGCCTAATGACAAGAAACCCAACAAGTATATCCCTCTTTATATTGAATACACTAAGCTCAATAAAACTCGGGAAAAGATCTACCTCGCACACGTACAAGAAGTCATTTTTGACGAGCCAAGACCTATGAAACATGCGAGGTGCAAAAGGGTGTTGGAATTTATTTTACCAGGATCTTAGATCTACTCACAAGTATGTTGATTAACACCTTAAATATGAACTTTCTAAAACAATGAAATAAACACATATAAAGTTTAGGAAACCTTACATTTGGTACAGCGGAATAATATGACTCCTTCCGTTCAGATATCTAGCCCTTGATTCCATTCTGTAGCAGAGCATTATCAATATCTGAACCTAGATCTTTTTCTCTGAATCTTTGATGCTGAAACTCCTTCTTGCTGAAAGTTTTTCTTCACGATCTTCCTCACTATGGTTGAGGTATCACTTGCTGTGTGTGGGCACTAGTCATACACTAAGAATTTCGAAATTTAAGAGGGAAGAAAGAGAGAGGGAGTGGTCGGCCAGATAGGGAGAGAGAAGGCTCAGGTTTTTCTGAATCAGAAGTGTCAGAAGAAAGTGTAATTTTCCTGAAGCCTTCACTATCTATTTATAGCATTCAACTAGGGTTAGGTTTGAATTATTTGGCATTAAAATAATGAAAATATCAGAGGTAAATTCCTATAAAAGTGGCCGGCCCTATACTAGTGGATTTGGGCCCCACTTTTTGCAATTTTGCAGTTTTATCTTTCCTGCATCTGATTTTCTCAAAAACGCCAATTTTCTAATTCAACCATTTAAATGCCAATTCTAACTATTTAATAACTATAAATAATTATTAAATAATATTGTCATTTATCATATTTATTAATTGAACCATACAAAGTATCATAATTAACAAATATGCCCCTAAAACTCTTTCTTTACAATTTCGCCCTTATTTAGTGAAAAATTCACAAATAGACATAGTCTAATTTGAGAATTATAATTGATTAATCAAAACAAATTATATGAGTCTTACAAGCAGTATTATCTCAACTAGTGCGGGGACCATGGGTCTATATAACCGAGCTTCCAATAAGTAGATCAAGAATTTCGCACTAAAATTCACTAACTTATTAATTCTTCGTTGAATCAACGCATAGAACTTAGAATTGCATTCTCAGTATATAGAATGCTCTATATGTTCCACCATATAGACGCATCATTAGTTATCCATTGTTATAATCCTAATGTGATCAATGATCCTCTATATGAATGATCTACACTGTAAAGCGATTAGATTACCATTACACCCTACAATATATTTTATTCTTAAAACACTTGACCTCGTATAAATGATATTTCAGCTTATGTGAAATGAGTACTCCACCATTTATGTTCGTTTGGTCACGCTCGAAGGAGATCATCCCTTGCTTACTATACCCCAGATAGAAGCTATAGATTCCATGTTTATGATAGCGCTCCTACTCAATTGCACTACCGTGTTCCCAAAATGTACGTATCACCCTGACCTAAAAGTAGGCTTAAATAACAAATCAAAGAACACGAATAGCCTTTTAAGATTGAGCCTAATCATAACAGGATTAAGAACATTTGATCTAAGATCAACTAGGCGATATTGACTTGAATAGATATTACGGTAAGTTTAATAAATCTAAGTCAAAGTTCAATATCGGTCCCTTCCGATGCATACTCCATGCATCCAACCTGAGCTTTACTTTATCCAATGCTCTGGAAAGAACATAGCATTTCTCCAAATGCAAGTAAACTCTGTTGTAGATTATCATCAGTAAAACCCTATGTTTGATAAATCTTGGAAACTTTATTCACATAGTCATGTTTACTTTCCAATGTGTTGACGGCACAATAAATAGGATCAAGTATGTGAAAAGGATTTCAGATGAATGTACACATTATGTACATATAATCATGAAATAAATCATGTGAACCATGCAACATTAAATGTTATTTCTGACCTATATTAATAAGTAGATCTGATTATATTGAAATGAGTTTTATTTAGGGCATAAAACCCAACAAACTCCCACTTGCACTAACATAAAACAAAAAAGTGCGTTTCAAATAATCTCAACACCTCGATATACAAATCAAGTGTAGTAGTAGTAAACTCCTCGTAATAGGATCTGAAAGGTTGAATTAACCACAACCTTTTCTCCACCAATACTCTTCCTTAATCACAAAATCATTGATAATGTGAAATTCCTCTCTATATGTCTACTCTCTTGGGATACTGGATTCTATACTTTTGGCAACTACGTTTGGTTATTCAGGAAGTAATACTAGTAGTTAAGGCAATTTGGAATGGTGCAAAAAATGTATAGAACTTTCCTTAGACTGAATAAGTACCTTTCCTGCAACTTTAACATTCAATCCCAACCTGGTAGACCTAGAGACTTCAGATAGGTTTTTACACTTCTCCAAAATCACTATTCCACCCCCAGAGTAACCACCATCTTATCAAAAAGATTTTCTAGCACAAAGGCAAATTTCGAAATCTAATATGGTGTAGTCTAAGAGTTTTAAACACACTCTTATAGACTAACATATAGTTCCTCTTCTTAATCTTAGGATTTACTTGATTGTCTTCCAATGTTCTTCTCCTAGATTAATCTGATACCTACTCATTACTCCCACTCAACAGCAGGTGTCTGGTCTAAGACATACAAAAGCATATCTAAGACCTCTCACTGTTGATTTAAGAAATTCTTTCATGGCTTTATCTTTTCTGGAATAGTTGAGACTTTTCCTTAGATAAATAAAATCTATGCCTAAGAAGTTGTGAAGCTTCTATAGATTACCATTAGAAAAAAAATGCTTCAGCATCTTACTAAAGTAAGTTGCTTGCATTAGAGTAAGTAATTACCAGGTATACCACAATCCATAGGTTTAGATAAACTCAAACCTATAATACTAGGAACAGGAAGTTTTGTTAAGTCCATTGAATAGACTTATAAACGAAAATTTCCCTTTTTTGGTCCTTGTAATAGAAAACTTTAGGTTACTCCATGTGAATGGATTAAACCATAGTTCTTTTGGCTTTTCTTCTGAGTTTCTTATCTTGACAATCCATTACTTGTTTAAACTCACAATGGATGTTAATCACTAGTGTCTCCCAAGTCATAAGAAGGTGAGTTCCTAGAAACTCTCCCACTACGACAGGGTACCGTGAATTATGTCTAAGAAAACTAAATGGTATTGATCTCTTTGGTTGTGACAAGACAACAGAGGCAGTGGGATCATCATATGTTAAATAAGATGATAGAACACTTTTGGAATCAAGAAAAATATCTCCTTTATTTGCTACTTTATTTTCAGACTTAGTCATTATCTTAGAAAAGTAGTATTTGTTTGAACAAACACTTTCTTATCTATTGACTATGGGATGGTCCACCCCTAATCACTTAGAATAGCTAACAAACCATGGTTAACAGTTCTAGCTTTTCTTAAGATTTTGATTAGGTCATCCATGAATCTAGTAATGATTTACATTAAGGACCTAACCATTACATCATTCTGAAATTGTATTACCATAGAAGGATTTAGGCAACGACTAGTAACTAATCATCAATATGCAACTCGAAATTTCTGGGGAGGTAAGTTTGGATATAATTCAAAAATCAATTTAATGATCTTTGAACTGCATATCTACTAACTATTTCTCCACCCCTATCAGTTCGCAAGATCTTTAACCACTTACCTTAATGGATTTAACCATTGCTAGAAATTTAAGAAATTTTTCAAACATTTCAAATTTCTTGCTAAAAGGTATAATCTAGAGTTATCGTTTTAAGAATACAACGAAAAACTCATATCCACCCCTAAATGTACATCCATCTGCGAATGAGATGAACTACTTTCAGTGGATATAGGCATATTAACTCTTTTCAGAGATTGATCTTGTCAAATCCACTATGAACAAGATACAAATGCCATAGATTAAAAACAAATGGTAGTGTCTTTTGATGACATAGGTTTAGTTACATCAAAGAGTTCTTAGAATACTGCAAGTGGATCTTGTTCACAGAATACCTAACTCATATTCCATACAGTTTTAATCCATTAATAGAAAGATGGATATTAAATACTTGAGAAAGTGTAACTGTATTGTATTCTGGAGTTAGAAATATAAGAAAATTTCTATTTGGAATCTAAAATTAAAGTCAAAGACTTAAATTTATACCAAATATAATGAGTAATTCTATCTTTGACCACCACTACTAATACAAACTCTAAGTCAGATTTGCCCATACAAGTAGGAGATTTCTAAGATTGAGGATTTATATCAATTGGGAATAGAATTTCGGGATTATAATCATATGCATCATTTAATTTCTTAAGAGAAAATATAGAATGACATGAAATGATTTACAGACCATTCATCCAATGATATGTTATTGAGCTAATTCGAAATGAATAAGCTAAGAGGAATTAGGATAATTTCGTTTAAAATAAGAATCCAACGATGCTTCGATTAGCGAAAGTCAAAGTAATCTTATCTATACAATCTTCTTGTTTCATATCGTAAAAATACTAGTCTAAGGTGTCATCAATTGATGAACAGCTAGATGTCGCATATACAATATTTATCTTTCGAGATCTAACACTATTATGTATGTCTAACGGTGAAAATCCACTAGGGATTTATCTCATTAGATAAACAAGCCAAGTTAGACCAACAATGAAGATTCGAAATTAAACTACAACTTAAAAACAGAATATAACATGGTTCAATATAAATTCATACACAATTCAGAAATTATAAACATATAGCAAGTAGGAATGACAAGTGAAAATACTAAAACTTACAATCCTAAATAATTTCCAAGGTTTTACAACAAACTGATACAGTGTCCCGTTTAGGCGAGAGTCAAAGCATCATCCATTGAATAGAGTTGTCAGCTCATCTAAAATGATAACCATTCTAGTAACCTTTTATTCGATCAAGATTGGAATTCAGCGTTGTCCCGTTTAGGCGAGAGTCAAGGCAATTCTATCTTATGAACTTCCACCATTGTTTCATAATTTGCAAGTCAAGTATGGTCGACACCATTAGGGTGATCTATACCATACAAAACACTTACAAACTACTTATCATTCGAGATTAAACGGTGCGAAATTGCTAATGAACGTTCCTCCATTAGGGAGGATTACTCACTAAAACAAACGTGTTGTAAAACCCACAATGGAGATCGAATGTCTTTTGATTAAAAGCTCATTATTTAAAAAGAGTTGTATTTTCTTTGATTCTCTTTATTTATTCTTTTTATTTTAAATATATATTTATTTAATTAAAATTTCCAATTTAGAATGAAAAATTCTAAATATAAATTTTAATTTAATATTTATAAATTTTACTTAGATGGATATGAAAATAACATGAATTATTTCCATCTTAGTAATAATTTCCAATAAATATTTAGAAAAATATTCAATTTAAGTTGTTACAAAATTAATTTAAATTAATTTACAACTCAAATTTTATTTTCTATAAATATATATTGCATTTCGAAAAATTAAAGTATTTAAGAATACAATTTTCGAAAAATGCATGTTAAAATAAAAAATAAATCCTGGAAAAATTATTCTAATTTAATGTTGGCCCAAAATTAATTAATAAAATTAATTTACAACAAAAAATATAATTTTCCTATTTAATTAAATATATATAAGAAAAATTTCAAATATTTAAGTATGATGATCAACTTAAATATTAATTTTCTATTTAATTAAATACACTAGAAAAATACTTCAAGCAAAAATATCATCTATCTAGATTTTCCTTTGACTAATTAATTCAATTTCTAATAATATACTTTAATTCAATTTATTTTAAATTAATCAATTAATGAAAAAATTATTGATTTAAGTTGGTCCAAAATTAAAACAAATAATTTACAACTTTAATCTATTTTTCAAATAAAATTCGAAATTCCAGCATTTAAGAAATGCAATTTCGAAATTTGATTAATAAAATAAAGAAAAATATATTTTAAAAATTATGTAAATTTAGTTGAAAAATAAAATTTCAACTAAAAATAATTTTCTATTTAATTAAGTGTCATGAAAAAGAAATATTTAAGTATCATGATCAAAACCAACTTAGATATTTAATTTTCAAATTAATTAAATGTATTAAATTCAAGAATTAAATAATTAAGTGTAGAGAAGGCTTAATTATTAATCTCTAGTTTAATACTAGGAAAAATATACTTAAAATAAATTGTACCAAAATTAATTATTTAAATAATTAATTTCACAATGTATAATATTTTCCTATTTAATATTAGAAATAATAAGTAGTTTAGAAATTACTATCTAGAAAATATCTTATTTGACTAAGTATCTTTTCCACAAAATTTGAAAAAATATCTAATTTAAGTTGTATTAGAAAAAATCTAGAACTTAAATATTTTCAAATTTAGATTTAATTAAATATCAAAAATTAAGTTGTAACCACTTCATTTAAAAATATTCCATTTTAAGTTAATATTCGAAAAGATATTAACTTAAAAAATATCTAAAATATTCCATTTTAAGTTAATATTCGAAAAGATATTAACTTAAAAAAAATATATCTAAAGAATCTTAATAACCAATCCCTAAAATTCCTCAACTTAATTTTGAAATTCTAAATTCAAAAGATATTCAGATTTAAGTTGATTAGTTATAGATAACTAAATATCAACTTAAATAGGAATATTTAATGAAAAATTTAAATTAAGCTTCAGAAAGAATCTAGATGGTTATAATTCTATATTTAATTAAATACAAGAAAATACATATAGTTTAGCTTAGAATAAAAAATTCTTTAAACTATAATTTTCTTAAATTAATTTCAAAATAAATGAAATTAATTATGTTGCTAATCAATTTTATTAGGTCAAACTAGTTTAATTAACCTAGTACAGTCATTCAAATCAGGCAAATGGGCCTTCACAATTGGGGTGGTTCATGTGAGGGGGTGTTGGGTTCAGTATGTCGTACCCACTACTATGGCTCCCAACTCTCACACAAGGCCCAAAAGAGAGGAATTTAACCTTAAAATGAACAACTGTTATTAATTGAATTGGCCCAAAAACTAAATGGGCCTAAATAAAATCTATCAAGAACTATGATAATTTATTTAGCAACAATAACCTATATGCATCTATAATGAAATTAAACACATAGGCTCACACAGGCACACTTTGGATGGGTCCCATCATGTTGCTAGGTCATACACAGATGAAAGAAGATTGTAAATATACCTGTTACAAATTATTTACTTGACCAAGGGAGCCATCAGATCATTAGATCTGGCAAAAAGTAACCATGGCTATTTGCAATCAAGTAATAATAGGTTTTGAAAACTTACAAACAAGCTAAAACACATACTCCTGCAACAAGGTTAACTGGATAGTTGGATGTATGATTTATTTAATTTTAAATTAAATAATTAATTTCGAATTTTTTAATTAAATAAATAAAATATTTATTTTCGAAAATTTAAAATAAAATAAAAGAAATTTCGAAAATTAAAAAAAAAATTAAATTTAAAATTAAACCTACAATTTTGAAAAATTAGGTTTCAACCAACCTAAATATCATTTCAAAATTTGCTAACTACTTTTAAAAATTAAATGTTATTTTATAAATAAAAATTAAATAAAAAAATTAAAAAAGATAAATGAATATCTTTTTCAGATTTTAAATGTAATTTAAATAAATAAAATAACAAAATTTAAAAGTTAGCAAAATATCTTAGACCTTTTTAAAATTACATGATTATAGTTATCTTATTTTAAATTTAAATAAGCTCAAATTATTTTAAAAAAAAATTAATTAAAAATATTTAAAATCTGACCTTAAATTTAAAAATAAGATAAGATATAATCAAATTTAAAAATAAGATAGATTATTAAGCAAAAAAAGATAGATACTAACTATTTTTAAATTCAAATTACACTAATATCTTGAATTAAATTTAAAAAATATTAAATTAATTCATAATGATAATTAGAATTGAATTAGGAATAGTAATAGTATAAATACAGAACTATACAAAAAAATCGGAAGTTAATTCCATGAAAAAGCATGAAAAAATGAAGAAAAACGAAAAATATTGTGAGCTGTACGGATAGTATGCTTGGCATACTGTCCCTGGGTGCACTTGGGGCTGCGTGGGCGTGAAACGTAGGCGGAGGGGGCTGCTTGCAGCCTCTCCGCGCGCGCACGTGGTGCATCGACACAACCCGATTTTTTCGAAACTTCAAAAAATCATAACTAATTCAAATTAAATCGAAATTGAGTTCTGTAAAAAAGTAACTTGCTTAATTTTTTCTATACTATCCAATAAAAATAATTCCAGAAACAGATATTCAATTATTTTTCACGAAAATTCATAAACACCAATCAATCATCAAATAACACTCAATACAACATGATACCATCCAAAAACAAACAAACAATCGTTTTAAAGTACAAATTTCTTGCAAGTAAATCAATTACCATGGCTCTGAGGCCAGTTGAAAGAAATTTATTTTACCAGGATCTTAGATCTACTCACAAGTATGTTGATTAACACCCTAAATATGAACTTTCTAAAACAATGAAATAAACACATATAAAGTTTAGGAAACCTTACATTGGGTGCAGCGGAATAATATGACTCCTTCCGTTCAGATATCTAGCCCTTGATTCCTTTCTGTAGCAGAGCATTATCAATATCTTAACCTGGATCTCCTTCTCTGAATCTTTGATGCTGAAACTCCTTCTTGCTGAAAGTCTTTCTTCACGATCTTCCTCACTATGGTTGAGGTATAACTTGTTGTGTGTGGGCACTACTCATACACTAAGAATTTCGAAATTTGAGAGGGAAGAAAGAGACAGGGAGTGGTCGGCCAGATAGGGAGAGAGAAGGCTCAGGTTTTTCTGAATCAGAAGTGTCAGAAGAAAGTGTAATTTTCCTGAAGCCTTCACTATCTATTTATAGCATTCAACTAGGGTTAGGTTTGAATTATTTGGCATTAAAATAATGAAAATATCAGAGCTAAATTCCTATAAAAGTGGCCGGCCCTATATTAGTGGATTTGGGCCTCACTTTTTGTAATTTTGCAGTTTTATCTTTTCTGCATCTGATTTTCTCAAAAACGTCAATTTTCTAATTCAACCATTTAAATGCCAATTCTAACTATTTAATAACTATAAATAATTATTAAATAATATTGTCATTTATCATATTAATTAATTGAACCATACAAAGTATCATAATTAACAAATATGCCCCTAAAACTCTTTCTTTACAATTTCGCCCTTACTTAGTGAAAAATTCACAAATAGACATAGTCTAATTTGAGAATTATAATTGATTAATCAAAACAAATTATATGAGTCTTACAAGCAATATTATCTCACCTAGTGCGGGGACCATGGGTCTATATAACCGAGCTTCCAATAAGTAGATCAAGAATTTAGCACTAAAATGCACTAACTTATTAATTCTTCGTTGAATCCACGCATAGAACTTAGAATTGCACTCTCAGTATATAGAATGCTCTATATGTTCCACCATATAGACGCATCATTAGTTATCCATTGTTATAATCCTAATGTGATCAATGATCCTCTATATGAATGATCTACACTGTAAAGGGATTAGATTATCGTTACACCCTACAATGTATTTTACCCTTAAAACACTTGACCCCGTATAAATGATATTTCAGCTTATGTGAAATGAGTACTCCACCATTTATGTTTGTTTGGTCAAGCTCGAAGGAGATCATCCTTTGCTTACTATTCGCCAGATAGAAGCTATAGATTCCATGTTTATGATAGCGCTCCAACTCAATTGCACTACCGTGTTCCCAAAATGTACGTATCACCCTGACCTAAAAGTACGCTTAACTAACAAATCAAAGAACACGAATAGCCTTTCAAGATTGAGCCTAATCATAACAGGATTAAGAACATTTGATCTAGGATCAACTAGGCGATATTGACTTGAATAAATATTACGTTAAGTTTAATAAATCTAAGTCAAAGTTCAATATCGGTCCCTTCCGATGCTTACTCCATGCATCCAACCTGAGCTTTACTTTAACCAATGCTCTGGAAAGAACATAGCACTTCTCCAAATGCAAGTAAACTCTGTTGTAGATTATCATATCAGTAAAACCCTATGTCTGATAAATCTAGGAAACTTTATTCACATAGTCATGTTTACTTTCCAATGTGTTGACGGCACAATAAACAGGATCAAGTATGTGAAAAGGGTTTCAGATGAATTTATACATTATGTACATATAATCATGAAATAAATCATGTGAACCATGCAACATTAAATGTTATTTCTGACCTATATTAATAAGTAATTCTGATTATATTGAAATGAGTTTTATTTAGGGCATAAAACCCAACAGAGGGATCTAAGTAAGCGGTCTGAATACCATGGTGATATTGGTCATACCATAAAAGAGTGTCGTCAGTTGAAAGATGAGATAGGAAGTCTCATATCGCAAGGACATCTTCATCGATATATAAAGGGACAGGAAGATGCCTATGATCTGTTCGATCTACCCAATAACTCGAGCAACTGAAGACTATACCCTCTTTCACGAGAAGAAGGGACACATTGGTTATCTCGAGAGGGAGAGGGTCGCAAGAGTACAAAGGCAGTTACTCCGATAAAGGCAAACTTGTAAAAGAATTGCGACTTGAGTATATACTGGCTCGCTATGATTGACATAAAAGGACGTCAACTAGTGGCAGCCGAAGATAGAACTAAAACCAGGATTACTCCACCTGGAACTCCGGTATATGTGAGGGATCGACCCTGAATATTGAAACGATTGTGGGTGAATGTTGGCGATTGACCCTGGACATCAAAACTTGTTTTATCAAAACCGGATGTTCCTGGAAGATTGATAAAATATACAATTGAATTGGGGAAGTTATTTTGAGATTAATGATTATAAATCACATTACTGATGGTATATTTTGAATTCCAGTTGTGAATAAAATAATCATTTCTTTCAAACAAGTAATTACAAAGCGTAAAATCTTTAAAATTACTTGAGGGGCATATATGTATGATTAATCAGAATTGATCTGGAAATACATATTACAATGCAAACACATAGTTTCAAATTTTGAAAACCTTATAAAAGGGCCTCGACCAAACCTTTTTGACAGAACATGGGTCAAACTGTTTATAACTCCCTGAGCAAACCTTTTTGACGGAAAAGGGGTCGAATCGTTATAACACCTTGATCAAACCTTTCTGATGAGAAAGGGATCAAACAATTGTAATTTTTGATTTATAACCTATCTGGAGAGAAAGGAAAATCAAAAGTTACGACTAGCGCATAAAACTGAATACTAACGATTCACGCTAGGGGGAAGTATTAAACGAGACATTCAAATGTCTTCAAAAAATACGTAAACCCAACACGTGGGTAGAAATTTTAACTACTCATGTAAGCAATAAAAATATATATAAAATGACAAGTTCATTAAAAATATATTTGAATGTGCTTAAAATGGGATCATTTCCGATGATCGCGAGATGGAATTGATGGCAGTTCGCAGATTGAGGAATGAGAAGATCTGCTCGCACGTAAAGTAGGAAATTAACTACTTAACGTCGAAAGAAAGGACAATCAATGGAAACCCCTAATAAACTTTATGCATGTTTTATATTTTGAATAAAATGCAAGTAAACATCCGCATAATAAAGTTCAAACTTAAAAGTGCGAGGCATTGAAAAAGCAAAGTTGGCCGTCCAACCTTGCAAATATGTCTTTACAAAAAAAGTGCCACTAGGGGCAAAACCATTGTCTCGGCCAAAGGGCCATTTTCTAAAAAAAAAATGAGATAAATAAACCAAGTCTACATGCTGGGAGACTTGGACAAAATTTCTTCTTCTTCCACAACTTCGTCGTCATCTTCTTCCATCTTGGTCTTCTCGCAGAGCGCTAAGTCTCCTCTTCCTTCTCCTCCAAGAAGCTGGTATCCATATTAGGTTCCAAAGCCAGACCCGGTATACAGCGCAAAAACTAACTTTATCGCACCGTTCTAAGGTCTCATTTTCTTTCTCGGTAAGTTTCTCAGCAAGCTTCTCCTCAAACTAATCAGCTTGGACTATGAGGGCCTTCTCGGCCTCCTCTTTTTCCTTCTCGTCTTCCTTCTTTCTTGTCTCTGCTTCCTCCTTCGCTTTCTCGGCTTCTTGCTTGAGGCGAGTAATCTCCTGTTGTGCATTGTCTCGTTGCTCACACACATCCTTGCATTGGGATATTAATTTCTGAGTCTCGCTCTTCAAAAACTCAAGCTGCTCGGAGAGTAGTCGATTGGAAGCAAAAGAAGCAAAGGAAGCATTGAGAATTGCAGACAGATGAGTATAAAAGAGGTATAAAAAGATAGTAGAATTATATTGACAAAGCTGAGATACCATGAAGTGGCAATCCAAGGCCCAGGAAATCATCTTCTCTGAATTCTTAAGATTGAGAAAATCCCAATTAGGGGGAAGGAGAGTTTGAAGTTTGTGCCAACAAGCGACTCCGTATGCCTGGGAAAACTCAGAGCCAGTTTCACCAGCTGCAACTGAAAGGGTCTCGATGGCCTGACTAAGAGAAGCGGTAGCGAGAGTCACCTCGGGATGAGGGGCATTGGCCTGAGGGACAACTGGAGGAGGAACTTGCTCTTAAATCTCGTTGTTTGAAACCTCGAGATCAAGAGGCTTGGCCGATAACTTCTTCTTTTGGGCGGTGGCTTTCCTTTGCTTCTTGGGAGGAACCACCTCGGTGGCAATGGGGACTCCAGAGTTGGATGACCATTTCTTCCCCTTACGATCCAGGATGTTTTCGTAACCCATGTCTGCAAAACAAGATAAGGCGTTACAATAATTATAAAAGATGATTAAAAAGGGGAGGAGTGTAAATTTTCACCTAAGGGATTTACCAAAATCACTAGAAGGCGAGCTATCACTAGATGATGGGGTAGAAGGACCATAATATTTTCTAAAATCGCTACAGCCTGTAATTTTGAATATATCAAAAGGCTCGATTGGTTCTAAATCCCAACTCGCATCTATGTGACCTGCCCTATCATCCATGGTACCATATTGCTCGGCTATACCATAAAAGGACTCGCGACAGTTGATCTGGACATGGAATCTAGGATAGCAATTGTTAAACTTATGAGCATTGCGGTCCACTTCCAAGTATGAAAATTAAGACGGGAGTCTTGGAAGGTAACTAATGTATTACGCTCAGCCCTAAGTACAGTTGGTGACCAGCCACATTGATTACCTCGGGATGCTCCTTCACTGGAATCCCGAGGGGCAGTGCTTTGAAGGTATTGTGCTTCGGCCAAGTGATCCCAGGCTTGGTCTTCGCATGGAACAATTATTTGCTGCCAAGAAGTATACTTGGGAATCTTGTAATCGCAAGTGTATTCTTTGTCAGCGAGAAGGCCCGGTGATCGCAAGTTTACTTCATTCAAAAGGAATTTGCATGATCTAAGACCGTATGGGAGAGTCATCAAGCGCATGTGCCTACTAACCATCTCAGGGGTAGGAGTAGGTCTCGCCAGAAGAGCTGACAGAAAAAACAACACATTAGTTAAGTACTTAAAAGAAAAAAGAAGACTGATGTAAATAAGAAAGAAGAGAACAATCACTTACGGAGTTTGCAAAATGTGGTTGTGCCAATGGGGAAGACACCAGTCGTCCAAAAGAAGTCTTCCTTGAAGGAAACCTTATTTGGAAAGTCTATGATAATTTTTGGCTCACTAGCATGAGTGCCAAGATAGAAAAAGCCCCTTGCAGCTTTCTTTCTCGATGTAATGACTTTAACTGAGTAAAGATACTCAATTGTATAAGACTTTCAAACTAACAGGAATCCTATAAGAAATGGGATTCAGCTGGAATGGGGAAACCCCGATGTGATTTATGTAATCCTTGAAGTAGTCTTCAAGAGGGAGGATGCCCCCTGCACAAATATGCTTAAGGCTCCAAGCACCCATACTAGTTGAACCACTGTCTCACCACTGGTTCCTGGGTTACTACTGGCAAAGCGTGTAGGGGGTAGCAACTGAATTCACCCTCTTGTATTGACCTAACCTGGCATGATTGCAGAAGTGCAATTCCACAAGTCTTCAGCATGTCGCATGTGTAGCCTGAGATAGATCGCACCTTAGATTTTATCAACTCAGCCTCAAAGGTGACGTTGGGATCTTGAGGAGTTTTGGACTACGTGCTTTGGGAGGCATAATCTCGAAATCCAAATCACCTGGTTCAAAAGAAATTGTGGGTTGGGTAAAAACAAAGGCTTTGCCATAGGAATGAAGGACACACTTGGTGGTTCTGGCCAAGCTGTTTCTCGCAAGAACCGACATTTGCCTTTAGATATTTCTTGCAAGAAGCGCCTGTGGCAACTAGAAATATCTTCCCGGTGGGTTGTCACTGTGTGTTACCTAGCCCTAGCATCGTTTAGCTCTAATTTGGAGATGCGTTTTGAGGGATTGTGTTTATATTGGATGACCGATTCTGTAGGAAACTCAAACTCTAAAGCTTCTGGATGATAAACTCTTGAACCAGAGTGGGACATTGCTACCAGCAAAAAGCAGTCCCAATCCCTGGAGAGAATTTTATCAAACTAGAAGGTAATGAGTTGGAGGTCTTAAAACAACCTACATATTCTCTAAACCCTAATATGAACAGTTTTTACCCTAAAAAACTACAAAAATTAGATGAGATGATAACGATACAAGCGAGTCAAGCAACTGATCCACATTATGTAATAAACATGAGGAAGAAGAAAATAACTTACTGTTTGAAGTTAGGGCTTGGGGCAATGCCTAAGAAATCTTTCTGCAAACCTTCGAACGAAGCAAGGATCGCCTTGAAAAAATGAAGTCGGAAGAAACTCGCAGGAAAAAGGTCAAAGACAAGGATGGCATGCAAATCTTCAGAAGGATTTAATGGTGATCCTTAACGAAGAAGTTAAGGGTATTTCTTAACCTTTCTGAAATGGTGCAAAGGTTGTTCCTTTTCCTTATTTTATACTCAAAAAGGGCTTTTTATCCCAGTTTTTAGGGGCATTTTATCCCAGTTTTCGGTAAAATAAAAACCGGGACATATGCCAGTGGGATAAAAAGTCTTATAAAAACTGGGATAAAAGGCCTCTTTTTATCCCAGTTTTTATGTAAAAACTGGGATAAAAGGAGGTTTTTTATCCGGGTTTTTAAGTAAAAATTTGGATTAAATGTCAAAAAATAAAAAAAATAGATAACAAAAAATAATCAGACCTAAAATCTTATTATTAATATTCCAATGTTTCACAATATTTATACATGTATTTTTAGATAAAAAAATCTATTACTTTACAATTTTTTTTCGTATATAACATATACAAATTAGTATAATAAAACTCAAAATAAATATGACTACAATAAAAACCACAAACACTCAACAACCACGAACCACCGTCGACAATCACCACGAACCGCCATCGACGCCACAAACTCAGAAGCACCGTGGTTAACGAACTGCCACAAACTTCCAATTCCGTCCACCTAAAAAAAAAGAGAATGACAGAGATCCAGAATATACGAAGAACAAATTTATTTTTCGAAAAAAAAAAATTAAGAATGGAATGATACTTGGATATTTCGGAGGATGTGGAGCTCAGATCTGAAATCCGTTGGTCGTCCGTCACGAGGAAAAAGTTGCTTGGCTGCTGGATAAAGATATAGAAGTGGGGAGGAAGGAGAAGGAGCGGCGGAAGAGAGAGAACCTATGTGAGAAAAATACATTTAACCTAAAATAAAAACCTAATGGCGTTAAAAACCGGGATAAAAGGGTTTCCCCTTTACCCCGTTTGGCTCTGGCAAAATAATAAAGGCTAAAATTTTGATTTTTTAGTGACTAGCCAAACAAGGCCCTTGCTCCAAAGTGTGATAAAAGACATATCAAGGGCGTGTTTGGCTAGTGAATAAAAATTTAATCTTTAACTTTTTTTTAAGAGTAATTTTTCTTTTTTTTAGTGCTAAACCAAACATGGCCCTTGTGCCTTATACAAAAGTGCGGTTAAAACTATCAACATACTTTTTATCCCACTTTTTATTTTTTTCAAGTATAAAAAGTGGGATAAAATGTCTATTTTCTAGAAGTGTCATGATAATGATTTCAAAAAATATTTGATCCAATGGACATGATTCAAAGTGGAAGTGGAAAAGATGGTCATTTAATTCTGATCTACCTCGAAACTGCACAATCGCCAAAATCAGAGGGAATGCGTCTTTTCAAAAATAGAGGAGCGTGACGAAAATAACCTTGGTAATCATTAAAAAGCTCTTTTTAATTAAAAAGAAGTTTTTTAAGCAGCAATTGTTATATCTGAAGTTCGGTAAGCACAATTGAAGAGGACACGTGTCGAGCTGGGAAGAACTCAAACACACAAACGAAAAGTACGCTTAGCTTGGAAGAACTCATTGGAAATATAATTTGTAGGGTAGGTTTATAACTTGGCTGGCTGTATAGCCTTCTGTGAGACAAAAACATACGAACTGCTAGTTTATGTATTGACGAGAAACCATGTGAGTGCATACGAGCATGACGAGGCCTCAACCTCGTTGCGTGAAAAAGAAAGCAACAACACTAAAAATACTTAGCATATATTATGCGATATACAAATTGAGTACAGATAGTATGGCGAGTCAAGTAAACAAATAGCGAGATTTTTATCCCACTAAAAGATGTTTTGCATGCGAGGAAGATCTTGTCGACCCCAGAAAGTATAACAGTCAGAGTTAAGACAATATTAGTCTCGATCAGCTAAAATGACAAGCAGATGCTCGCTATCAAAGTGATCTTGCTCCCTCCTCGGCGAGGCATCCCTATGAGATACGGCTTATCGTATATCTTTAATTATGCGCCCATCTTGGCCCAATAAAGGCGCGATATTCATAGTTGTGTAAAAACTTCATTTATTTGGTTTGATTTGTATTCAAATCCCATGATTTTAGGGATAATAGCCGTAAATGTATTTTGGTCGGCTTTGTAATTAACTGCCACTATGCAATTATAAATAGTGGTAGATAAGATCAAAAAAAGGGGACAAAAAAAAAACTCTTACGCGAGAGGCCTTGAAAAAACATACTCAGAAATCTGAATAAGACTGACTCGTGGACTATGCATAATTTTAACTGCAAAACCACGTAAAAAATCCAGTGTTCTTATTTTATTTTTCTACAACTTTTACTCTTTTTGTGCTGAATCATAATCATAAGGCTCAAATTTACTGAACGAAAATCGCGTTAACACATATGATTCGTGAGATATTTATAGTAGTTTGAGAGTTACATTAGGTTTCCTCTTTCCCTCTATTACAGAGTTTAGAGTAAATAATACTCTTAGGCTTTCTCATGAAGTACAGCCCATGGAAAAGACGATCTGCAGACTAGGTAGATCGGATTTGGATTGATCTGGTCCACACCGCATACACTGATTGTGGGCAATTAATGTGAATAAATTGCATAATATTTATTGTAGTAAGTTTCCTCTTTAATCTTGATACGATACTCTGTTGTGATCTGACAACTAGAGTTTCCTTATTGGTGTGCAAGAATATAAATGGAAATTGGAAGGGTCTTCTGAGAACGCACTGTCTCGTCTCTCCAATCTCGTGGTACTGGAGATGTCTTCTGGGTACGGCTTGCTTAGGGCGGAAGGCTTTGCGAGTAACAAAGATATGTTCCTAGAAGGACATATCCAGATGGGCTTGGCCCATTTTATCTTTGCTGAGGGTCCCACTGATGGGTCTTGGATGATGACTTGAAGTCTACGTGTCCAATGCCTGAAACGCAGATAAAGTTTCCGTACACTTGTATCGTAGGAAAGATGAAATTTACTATTAGATTCATCATGTGTAACGCATTATTGATATTGATTCTTTCTTTTGCAGCAAAAAAGTTTTAGAAAATTCTTCAATGAACCATCTAAAGGGGTGCATCGATGCAACCTTATCTGTTTTTGTATTCGGAAGAACTTCTTAGTTTATTTTATTTTTATGATCATATATGTTGTAGTTATTTAAGACATATAGAAAAATTTTAAAAAAATTTAAAAAATTTAACACCCAGAAACAAGGTTCAAACAGTCTATTGCACGCGTTACTATTTTATTTTGTACACGTGTGAAATAAACTATTTGAACAATAATTTTTATATTATAAATTATTCCAAATTTCTCAAAATTTTAGAAAATATTTTCAATAATGAGGACATACATGACTATAAACACAATTAGACTGAAAAATGCTTGTGCATGTTTAGTGAACCGTTTTAATGGTAGTGCATTAATTATAGAAGCATCTGTAAGTTTTTATTTTTTAATTATTTTATTATATAAGTTGTAGAAAACAAATATGGAGATACTAGGGTAACTAATTATCATCTTAAATATATTCGGCCAATTGACTGCTTGTTTGTTTGGGATTAATTGCTTTTTAAAAATTAAGATTATTGAAACAATTAAGAATTAGTGGAAAAAAAATCTCAATATTTTACGTTTCGTTAAATAATAAATGAATTTTTGTATTACCATCCACATTCGATATAAATTCTTGACAAAATATGAATAAAAGAATTGGCTTTATATTTACATATTTTCTCATTAATGATTCCGAAGAAAAAGTTACACATGCATGAAAATTGAAATCATGCAAGAGTGACCTCAGAAATGAAATGGTTGAAACATATGCAAGCAATTTTTCCGCGTTTTGAAGTTGGTAGTTCAGTTGGGGTAAGGTTAGAAAAAATGCCATCGTCACAAAAGCTACTAAGTTAATTAATTTAAGAAACTGGGACAAGAAAATAATTCCAAAACTCTAATATTGACTTGTCTGGTTGAAGCGTGTCGTTTATGTAAGAGATCCATTTAATAAATTTAAAATATAATTTTAAATCGCCTATAATATAAATATATGTATATTTGTATATTTGTATATTTAAAGTAAGAAGTGTTGGTTGTGGTTCATTTGAGTCTAGAGAGGTGGCAGGTAGACTTCTTTGGTCCCAACAGATATGACTTTAATATAATACATATGGGGCCTCTTTGGTCCTTGCATTAGACAGATTGATTTTGATAGTGTAGTGTTTGGGTTTAAAAGTCTAAATAACTAATACAGTTAATTTTATTTGTCTGAGATTATTTATCTCGTCGGTAATATAAATAATCTCATACATGTGAGATTTTTTTTTATTTTTTTCTAATTTTAATTTTTTTTGATATGTTTTAATATTAATAATAATTTAAATGAAAGAATTATCACAAAATTATTTATAGATTTTCTTATATGAAAAATTTATTTGTTAAAATTAGTTTTAGAATTATCATACATAAGCTTTTAAAATTTAAAATAATATTAAATAAAAAAGAAAAATTATTCCATATACTATTTTGAATTTTTTCTTAAAAAAAATTTATGGTTTTGGTTTCTAAAGTAGTTTTCTCGGTAGTTTCTATGTGAGTTGTTATACGGATTTTGTTGCGATTTATGTTTCTCCGTTAGTTGTAATGCGGGTTTCTATGTACAATTTCGTGAAAAGGCAAAAAACTAATTATTTTCAAGTATAAAAATGAAAAAGCCATAGTTACTTAAATATATTCTAAGATAAATAATATGATAATAAAATTATATATTCTTTTTAAATTATTAAAAAATTTATATCAATATTTTAAAATATTAATATTTGTATTAAATTAATAAATAAATTATTATTTAGTATAAATTAGTATTTTTATTTTATTCCTTTAATTATTTATTAAATAAAAGCATGATAAATTATTTTAATATATGTTTGATTATATATGATATATTATTTTATTTTATAATTTTTAAGTAATATCTATTTAATTCGATATCACCTAGTTGATCTTAGATCAAATGATCTCAATCTTGAAATGGTTAGGTTCTAGTTCAATTGTATTATATGTGTTCTTCAATCTATTCTTTAAAGTTGACCAATGGATCTTCTCACATGATATATAGATTAAGGATATGGTAGTTCAATTGAGTGGAAGCGTTAATCATAGATACAGAATCTATATCTTCTATCCACACATAGAAGTCAAACGATGATTTCCTTCGATCTTGGCTTAATAGAGATAAATGATAGAGCGCTCATTTTAGTGATTATATTAGTTCATTAAAATATTATTTATAGGTTGCTAAGTATTTTAAGGATAACATACATTGAAGAGTGTAATGGTAATTTTGTCCCTACTCAATGTAAATTATCTATTGAGGATCATTGATCATTAGGATTATAACAATGGATAACTCATAGCATATCTATATCGTAGAACATATAGAGCGTTCTATATAATTGAGAGTGCAATTCCAAATCTATAGTGGTGCAAGGAGGAATTAATAAGTTAGAGAATTTACATGGTCAATTCTAGATCTGCTTATTGATTTTAGTTAAGACAAACTATATATATAGGCCATGGTCCCCATACTAGTTGAGACAAACTATTTATAAGACTCAGTTAATTGATTTTAGTTAATCAATTATAAATCTAAAATTAGACTATGTCTAGTTTATGAATTTTCACTAAGATATAGCATGATTGTAAAGAAATAGAATTTTAGGGTTTATTTGGTAATTAAGTGACTTTGTGGAGTCTAATTAATAAATAATATAAATGATAATTTTATTTGATAATTAATTTAATTATAAAATGGTTTTAGCATTTATAGGATTGAAATTGCAAAAAGTGGTATTTGTGAAAAATAGATAAATGGTTGAGAAAAATGGCAAAAATCTAACTAGTTACGGACCCACATAGGGTCGGCCACTAAGTGTATTTTTTTGCCATTATTTTATCATTTTTTATTCCAAATAATTCAAACCTAACCCTATGTGAATTAGTATAAAAAGAAAAGAATGGTCTCATAATCCAACTAATGACTCTTAACCTAGTTTTCTTCTTGTGAGACAACTAGAGAGTTTGAGACTTCTTCTTCTTCTTTTCTCTTCTTCTAATTTGAAATCTTATAGTCTTCTTCACCATTAAAATTCAAGCCTTTAGTGATTGAGTGCATGCTCACCCAGAGTAAGGTAGTCCTCAATCATAGTGTGTAAGAATATGAAGAATCCAAACAACTAAAAGAGTGTCGGGCTCAGATCTTAGTGATACTCTGTGACAGAAAGAATACAAGGGTTAGAGATCTGAGTGGAAGGAGTCATTTAATTCCGCTGGGACCAATGTAAGGTTTCTCATATTTTATATGTGTTTATTTTCATCTTTTTAGAGATTCATATTTAGGATGTTAAAAACATACTTGTTAGTAAATCTAGGTTTTGGTAAAAGATATTACAACACTTTATTCATATTTGTGCACATATGTGGCAAGCATCTAATGTGCACAAATCCGCTGTCGGTTGATCACTTTTTGAGGTCATCAATATCACTTAACTTCCATTTGATTTTCTAATGCTACTGACATGAGCTTAACTTTTTCTATATACATAATTTTTTGAGCTTTTTTTTTTTAAATTTTAAACTTGAAAATTATTATTTTTTATATTTTTGTGAAAATTCACATAGAAGCTCACATAGTAATCAAGGGAGCAATTTAAATCGCAATCAAAATTTACATAACAACTAACATAGAAACTATTGGAGCAACTATCAGAGCAACCCAAACTGTAAATTTGAAAAAGAAGGTTAAAAAATAGTATATGAAGTAATTCCTCTATTTTTTTATATATTATATTTTATGAAATATATTATCAATGCGTATATAAATTATTTAATGGGAAATCACTTTATATATTATTTTTTTTTATTTTTACTATTTGGGTTATTCTAATAGTTTCTGCATATATTGTGATGTAAGAATTAAGCTATTCCGTGAATTGCTTCGTGTATTTTCATATAAATATATATAAAAAAAAAATTAAATGTAAAATTATAAAAAACCCTTATTCACTACTACAAAAACACCCTTTAGAGGCGGTTTTTAAGCCCTTTCAGTGTCGGTTTTCGCGAAATTCGCTACCGACGCTGATCAGGGCGACGCTAAAGGGTTTATATGAACCGACGCCATATATACCCCTATGGCGTCGGTTATTAGCTAGGAACCGACGCCATAGGGGTATATATGGCGTCGGTTCCTAGCTAATAACCGACGCCATATGTGGCGTAGCAACCGACGCCAAAAGTGAGCAAATTTCAGTTTTTTTCATTTTTTTAAATTTAATTATATTATTTAAATTTTATATTTATTAATTTATATATTATTTTATTTAATTTAAATTACATATTTATTTAAATTTTAAATTACATATTTATTTAATTTAATTATACATTAATTACATTTTAAATTAAATAGTAATTAAATTTGGGTAAAAACATAATTTGATTTCATAAAAGTAATTAAATATTACACAAACATGTAAAATTAGTTAAAAATATTAATAAGTTAATAAATCTAACTACAAGTTAATCTATAAAAATTACATAATGAAGAAAAATTCTTCGACCTTTGAACCTCAATCATCACCGTGAATCACCGCCATCAATTGTTCGATCCACTTTCGCTGTAGTGGTAACAATTCTGTTTTTGGATCGTATTGCTTCTTACCCCCAAACTGTTAAAAAAATTAAAAATTTATATTAGTTTATGTATATGTATATTATATATTTGTTATTATAAAATTTATATACTATAATCAATAATTAAAACTTACAGCTTTTTGATCTTGTATGTAACGGTTGGGGTTGGCACGTGCGACGATGTCAGTGATATATTTCAAAACATAAAAACCGCATTCTTGGCTTTTAGGTTGTCTTGGACAGTTTGCTTGTGAAATTCCTTGCCACGGGCCAAGATACTGATGTGCGTCCCCTATATACATGAATGCCCTGTTTGGGAAAATTATATTAGCATTTCAATTCGTTAGTTAATTTAAATTCGTTACATAAGAAGTCATTAAATTATTACCTTCTGATCATTTGTTCTATTTCTTCGGAAATTGGGCGGCCATTTACAGGGTTTAAATGGATAATTTTCCTTGGCGCAACCACCACTAGCGTCCAATGCATCCTAGAAAATTATATTGGAATATAAGTAAGATAGTATAAAAATAATTTGAAGACATAATATAGAAATGAACAATTAGCACTAAAGAATTTAATAAAGTTTACCCGATATTCCAAGGAATAAAGAACATTTGGTGGTTGTTGTTCATTAATGATAACCAATTAGCCAATCGTCTTGCCGCATCGTCAAAAGACTGACTCTGTTCTTCATCGTTGATCCCATGCACTGTGAGAAGCTCTGGGTCGTAAAACTTGAAAAATTTTCTCAGACCGTTGATGCTCTCCCATATGTGCCTGCCAAAAAAAGTGTTAGTGCCTTATAATAATTTAACTATAATTTGATATAAGGTTAATTAGATTAAAGAAGAGTATACATCATTCCAAACAGCATTCCCTGGTTGCCGATGTAGTTACACGTAGCAACCTGCTGCAAATCCTCTCCAGATAACGTGATCTGGGTACGCGGTGCAATGAATCCTCGGGGGACAGAAATTGTGATTATATCACCTTTATCTTTGAGCCTTAGGAATTCATGAATCATCCATTTTAGCGAATTAGGGATCAACGCCATCTTCTCTTCCGTGAACAAGTCATCTTCCCGTGCACCACGGCCTTGTGGAGAAAGCATCGGAGCTTTCCCCTTTGACGCATCACGTCTTGAGGGCGGTTGAGCGAGTGGACCCTAAACAAAACAGAAGATAATATATATATATATATCAAATTTTATCTAAATTCTACCGAAATTTCGGCAGCATAACGGTTGTAATTGAATGACCCCAAAATTTGAACATGGTTGTATAACGACAAATAACACATATATAACAGTAGTTTGTTCATCCATCCCACCGCAGCACATATATTCGCAGAACCTACTTCACTACGGATGAATATTGAAGATATTCAAACTCCACTAATCATTAAAAATTAATTTCAGTTGAGAAGTTACCTCGGTTGTTAAAATTAAGTGTTTAGGCCAAGGAAGGAACATCTGGTACACGTCCCTAACATATCTGCACTCTTCAATTGAGACTGGGATTTCAGCGTCCTCTTGCAGGATTTCCGAAACCATGATCCGAGCATGTGAATCATCGTAATCCTGGTAGTGAACTTTGATCGTACCCACATGCTCGTACAAATACCCTCGGGCGACAATATTGTCGATGTTGTCAGAGCAGAGATGTACTTGCTGATTAAGGGCCGTATGGTCATCAAAATTGTATAGGATACCTTGGTCGTTGAGGGAAATAAACTCCTCAGCATAAATTTGTGGTTGTACCTCATCCTGAGGAGCGTATGGTTGTGGAACATACGCCTCACCAGCCACCTCTCCTTCTTCCTCTTGTTCGGCAGCGTTCCTCTGTTGCTTAAGGGATTGGACTTCGGCTTTTAATTTTTCAATCTCCTTCGCTTGCCGAGCCACAACATCAGACACTTCCCTTTTCTTCATGCTGAACAGTTGAGATGCCCTGGTCAGGAACCTACAAATCATAAAATGCAAATTAGCAACGATTTCATTTGTGTAACTAAATAAATAACATTTGAAGTAATAGCATACCCAGCAGCCCTGACACGTCCAGGATGCTCTGGAGTCCCGAGCGCCTGCGTGAGGATATCGTTTTGGCCCTGGACCTGAATTTGTCCCTGACTAAGCTTCTCCTCTAATTGAGCCTAATGCACGCATATATTCAAGCAATTAGTATATGAATTATATACACTAACTCATGAGTAGAACTCAATTAAGGATTAATATATACTTACTATCTTCTCGGCAATTTCCTTGTCGTAATCAGTGACAAGTTTTCTACTCTTGGTGCGAGATTTAATCCAAACACGGTGGCGGGGAGGATCTGCAACTTCGAGGTCCTTTTTCTACATAACGTTATAACAATGAAATGAGTACCAATTAAATTGTATAGCACATTATAGCACATTAAATTTTAAGTATTACTTACCACAGCTTCCCGTACGTTCACCATTCCACTCCGACCACTTCGATGTGTGGATTGAATTTTTGAGGAACGTTCACGTTGCACCTTACTCAATTCCTACAATGCCAAAAAAATACATTAGATACATGTACTTGTATTTAAGAGTTTATCTTAGTGTTAATATAATTAGCGTACCAGAAATTCAAGAGTTAGTCGACTTTCAACAAATTTGCACCAATCAGCAGCGTCGATCTCCGGGTGCTTTTCAGGGACTTGTGCCAGTCGTCCCAGATCATTCTCTTTCAACGCGAGCATTATGATGTCTTTTGTCATCCTATTCTTGAAGTCTTTCATTAACTTCCCAGCTAGGATGAGACAATCATGTTTGAAGGTGTCCGGCACAATAAACCCCGTCTATTTTGAAGGAAAACAAACACGGTTAGAGTCAACATTTGGAGTAATAGAAAAACAAATCAAAATTCTAACAAATAATAGCTTACCTGAATGTCTTTCCAAACTTTATTTTTCAGAGTCTGGTTGACTTCTTTCCAGTTTTTATAAGCCAACCCTATTGTCTGCCGACATCTGACTCCTAGAGTGGATACGAGCTTCGCATAGCTTTTTCCACAGTATTGACCTTTATCATTAACTTCGAGGGCCACTCTTTTGCCCTGATCCATTAGTTTGGATATTTCATTCATTTGCGTCGGCCCTCGTGTAGGTATTGTGGTTGGACACTCATTTTCTGCTCCCGAATCAGATCCTGATTCCGAGTTCGCCATGTCTACACCATTAACAAACAAATTTCAAAGTTAGCTATATATATAACAAGTAGTGTATATGAAATATTAAAAGCATAAACAAATTGTTAAGTATTCAGGACCATTCACAACCACAATATAAAGTAAGCTATATATCAAGTTACCAATTAGACACGTTTTCTTTTCTTTTTTTTGTTTATGTTTGCCTGAATCACAATTGACCCATATTCCCTCATTGATATCGTTTCTAATGTATTCAGCGTCGTCTTCCTCAATGTTACGATCAATTCCCATAAGTTGCTCATGAATTGGTTGTCCAACAATGAAGTCATTGTAATATTCCCTTTAGATACATTACAACAATCTACACACGGACAATGAATACGATCGTGATTTGTAGAATTCTTTAAGGCAAACTCTAAAAATGCATCGAACCCTACTTGAAATCGCAGTGTGTCTCTCTCCTCACGCATCCATGATTTATCCATAACAAAAATCCTATCCAAAAAAATTCAGTATTTAGTAACTACTTATAGCTAATTACTAATTACACAATGTAACTAACTAAGTTTCTCACAATTTATTCATATTAATTTATAAATTACTCAAATTCTCGTTTTAGATTAGTTCATATTATTAGGTTTTTTTGTTGATTAGAATGTTATTAAAATGTTAAATATTTTTAATAAATAAAATTGAGGGGAAAATTTTTTGGTAAAGCAATAAAGGTTTAACTAATATTTTCCCCTTTTAATTAACTTTTGCTCTTTATTTTCTTTGAAAAATAAAAATCCACATTGAACCTCTCAAATGAAAGAAAAAAAAAATAAAAAAAGAAGGATTTTATATGTTTATTTTGTTAATTTATTTAGTAACTAATTATATCTAATTACTAATTACACAATGTAACTAACTAAGTTTCTCACACAATTTATTCATATTAATCTAAAAATTACTCAAATTTTCGTTTTACATTAGTTCATGTTATTAGGTTGTTTAGTTGATTAGAATGTTGGTAAAATTAAAAAGTTTACATAAATGTGAATATTATTATTTTTTATGTGACCTAACTTCTTATTACTATGTTATAATTAACTATATTATGAATGGTTTTAGTAAGATTTATCCTAATTCTACCGAAATTTCGGCAGCATAACGGCTGTAATTGGACGTTCCCAAAAATTTTACAAGTGCCTAAAATAACAAACAAAACAGATAAACAATACAAAATTAATCCACCCATCCGACCGCAGTACATGTATTCGCAGAACCTACTTCACTACGGATGAATATTTAAGATATTCAAACTCAACTAACATGCATTGATAATTAATTATATATTAAGAAAAAGTTAGTAAAAGTATATACCTATAATTGCAAGCCCAAATACGCTACACACAAAATTATGCCGAACCCCTATAATATAAAGAAATACAACGAAATTACAAAATTAATTATTTCATAACTTATAACTAGTTATAAAAAATTGTAACAAGTTACTTAGTTACTAAATTATACATACATATATATAATCAATTATATCTCACACTATTATCTCGAAAAAATAAAATTATATCACACACTAATTCAATTTTAAAATTTTTATTTCTAAACTAATGAAATCCCTCCAATGTCATTTTATTCACAATAAATATATATTGCAAAAAATATATAAAATACAATTACAAAATTTATTTTCATAAAAAATATACACACACTATGTACACACACACAATATATACACACATTATATACAAATATTCAATAAAATATACAAATACATATATATATTATACATTGTGGTATAAATTATTACCTAATAACCGCAATTCGACGACCACCGTAAAAAATCCCGACACTATACACATAAAACACAATAATATTACTAATAAAATAAAAAAAAACTCAAATAATAATTTACAAAAACAAAAAATAAAACAATATACATAATACAATAAGAATAGAAGCAATATTTATACCTTAAACGAGGTTGAGATTGAACAATTTCTCAACAAAAATGGGTGGCCGGATTTCACACTCAAAATTTACTATTTGGGTTCGGATGACACTTTTAGAGGCTAAAAAATCAAAACTTTTTAGGTGTATGTTATTAAGTATCGAAAATGGAGGATTTTTTAAAAAAAAATGGGCTGAAATAGTTGAGAAATGGGGGAGATATGGTTGAGAGAAGATGGTTCGGCGAGGGTTTTTGCTGGGTTTTTTTCTCTCTGGTTTTTGCTGGGTGGGGAAATGGCTGAGTGAAATGAAGGAGGAAGACGAGCCACAGGGTTTATTCAGAGATCGACCCTATGTCGTCGGTTCCTTCATAGGAACCGACGACATAGGGTACACGTGTCAGGTTTTCGTGTACCACATGCGTCGGTTCCTATGAAGGAACCGACGGCATAGGGTATTTCGAAAAAAAAAAAAAAAAATTAATCTCCAACCGCCTCTAAATGGTATAATGCAATTTTATACCTACGGTTTTTATCAAAAAACCGCCTCTAAATGTCAATTTCGAACATAGCGGGTATTTTCACACCCTTTAGCTTCCCTTTTTATAAATGGGGTTGAAAAAACTGCCTCTAAAGGCTAACATTGTAGTAGTGATTTAATATATATATATGTATATATATTCATAAAATATATACTTTCCTTTGTTTTTTGTCATATATGTATAAATAACTAATTAATCCATTATACAATTCAGATAATATTTTTTAATTAATAATATAATTCTCTAATATAGGAAAAATAGTGTTATCTCCTTGAAAACTTAATAACTTGTTATATTTCACATATATTAAACAAAACTAATACTTTTCTTGATTTTATATATATAAAAATTATAATTAACAGTTCTTTAGAATGAAATATTAAAATACAATAAATTATTCAATAATTTAAAAGCTATATTATACATTATTAAAAATATTTATAAATAGTCAATAATGTGATAATAAAAAAATAATTTTTTACATAGTTAATTTTTTATTAAATTAATATATTCTTATGCCTAACCAAACACAAAAATTTGATATTTTTAAAAATCAAGACAAGAATCCAGTGCACAATCAAACACAGTGATAAAGTATTCTAAACCATTAGATTATCCTTCTCAGGTTTCCAACAATATGAAAAATTAAAACTCTGCATACCAAACAATTTCTTAAAATTTGGTTTTCTCGTTACTCAATCGGCCAACACTTGCATATTCACCATGCTTTGGATTTTATCATTTAGAAAATTATTATTTCAGCTTTTTATTTAATATCTTAAGATGCATAATAATAGACAATTGCTAACAAGCTCAGATAATAATTTTCAAAAGCTGCCACGTTTTGTTTTAGTACCAAGTTTAATTTGTTATGTTTATAGGTCCATTTATCTATGGTGCTTGCTAACTTTGTACTAATTTGTTTTTTAATTTATATATGGTGGTTGCTTAATTTGTTTTCTCCTAATTGTATAAATGAAAAATATTTAGTTTATTAGGTTTTATATAAGATGTAATATAATCAACTAATCATTAATTTTATATATAGGACAAATACAACCAAAACCCGTACTATATGTTAGATGTGCAATATGAACAAGAGAACAACTTCAAATGGATTTTATAATGTGAAGAAGAGAAATGCGAGATAAGATTTGGAGTGTAATTTAATAGATAAATGGACTAGAGGTTGAGTTTGCTTGGTCAATGTCGGCCAATTATTTTCTGTTTTGCGGCTTAGTGATGTGCCGCTAAATCATTTTTGTGGACTTTTATAATGGGAAAGAGATAAAATATTTTGAAACACAAACTAACTAATTATAATTAACACTTGGGTTAGGCTGCCGAATAGATTAATATTGAATATATTGTAAGAATAATACAAAACAATGTGATTTGTCCGAATGACACAATTACTACAACAAAATGGCAAGAGACAATCTGCAGGGTAGTGGAGTTAGGTAGTGATGGTTGAGTGTCAAGTGATACAGACACATGGATCATGCTCCCACTACCTTGTACAAAATGTACATCCTTGTACGTTTTCTAATCTGCCTCACCTTTTGCAAATATCATGGCCATTCCTTTTGATTTTTCATTGCATTAACATGTCTTTGATTTCATTTATGTTAGGAGCTTTTTGTCATGTCAAAGGAGACTTGTGGTCTAGCATGAAAGACTTGTAACAAGGGGGAGTTGCAGGTTTTCCAATGGCCATAGGATCCCCCGTTGGGGGTTAGGTGAGAGAGAGAGAGAGGGTTAGGTCAAAGAGAAAGAGAGAGAGATAGAGAGACAGCGCCCTTTGGGGTCTCTCGATGTGAGGTGATGGAGGAGACATCCATTGAAGTCTCTTGGCGTGATGCAAGGATAAGAAATTGAACTTCATCAAGGTGCCTTGGTACAACGTGGGGAAAAGGAGGGGAACCCCTTCAGGGTACCTTGGCGTGGTGTGAGAAGAAGAAGGGGAACCCCATCAGGGTCCCTTGGTGCGACACAGGAAGAATGAGAGGAACTCCCTCAGGGTCCCTTGGCATGGCACGGGGGAAAGAAGAGAACCTTCTTTGGGTCCCTTGGTGAAGCGTGGGGACAAGGAAAGGAACCCCCTCAGGGTCCCTTGGCGTAGCGCGGGGAGAAGGAAGGGAACCCTCTCGGGGTCTCTTGGTGCGCTTGTCTCGTCAAGTCATGTTAGGACCATGTGCTCTGAGAGGAGAAGTTTGACCTTCTCTCTAGGACTTAAGCTAGATTTTTGTGTGTATTTGCTTTCTTTTCTCCTTGTTTCCTTGAAATACTTAGCGAATTTCGAGGTGAACACTTGCCCCAATTCTATAAGTGCATTTTTTAATGTTCTTGTGGACTTTTGTACTCTTAATTTGTTATTCCAAGTTTGATTCCAGTTGAAACCATTTTTTTATCCTATCTCAGAATAGACTTCTACGGAGATGATGGAAGTGTGGTTATTGCGATTCATACAAATATTTTAGAGATGAATGAGGTTGAGCTTACTAGAATGATTAGTATGTATTGCCTCAAGGGAAGGGTTATATGTCACTTCCCTGCTAATGATGATAGAGCAAATCATCCTCCTCTTGACTTTGTGGCTTACAATCTTCACATTATGAGGAGTAGTGACATGCCCCCTAAATCCCTACTTTGTTGAGGACTTGGGTTATTTTATCCTTGCCCCATTATAGTTGACTCCTAAAACTTGGATGATCCTGAGCAAACTTTACATCTCATACAAGCAATAACATTGGTGAGACCTAAACCCAGCAAAAATTCATTTTATGTATGATGTAGTTCCTGTTCCCAAAGCTAGGGGCTTCTACTGTTTCTGTAAGGCAACAATGTACTTTATGTTTGTAGCCTAGACTCCTTGTAACTCTCAGAAGTGGAAGAACACGTTCTTCTATGTGCAAGGTGTAGGCGACATTTCTAGCAAGTTTACCCTTGCAGATTTTGTTAACTCATAATAGTTAACATTAATGAGGCTTGATAATTACGAATCTTGATTTATAATCTAAACAAAATATGGGAATATACTAGATTATTAATTCTAATTTATAAATGATAACAAATTTTTTATATTGTTTTGTATTCAAAATCTACATACTCAACGAGTGACTCTTATTTCTTGATTTTTTTCTTATAGGATAAAGTTTGCTAGGAATTCTCTAAATTTCAAAGATTGGAGATCCTTTCTTCAATGTGAGTATTTCTATTTATAGGACTAAGATAGTGTTAGGGTTTATGCCCTAAGTTTTACTCTGCTAGGATTTGTTCAACCCAGTTCTCACTGATGCGATGGAAGGTCATGGACGGCCACAAACGGGGACTTCTTGGAGCTCCACCAGTAAGGAAAGATTAACTACACAAGGGAAGAGGAAGAATGTTTTTAGGAAAAAATAGGGGTAATGTCTATGGATGTGGTTCTCAAGATGAAATCTATGGCCGCGGTCCTTGGAATAGTACTTTTGTTAGTTTTGAAGGAAGAGGATGAAGAAGAGACGACGACACAACAAGGTGATGTGGAAGTTAGAACCATTGAGGATGTTGTTGATGTTCTCTCCCCAAGATCTTCACTGCATTGAATTCAAATGGAAGAGTAAAACAAATTTGAACCTAGAAGCAACTAAATGTTGTGAAGCTCAAATACAATCCAGAAATAACATCCCCCCTAATTTTACATCCATCAACTTCATTAATTAGAAATCGGAATGATAATTTGGGGAGACAAAGTCTAAGAAAGTTCAAAAGGGGGATGCAGTAAAAATTGAAATTGAGGATCTTGAAGAGGAAGTGTTTTATTGAAAGGCAGCCATGGTTTGTGATGTGTTTTGACCGAACCCTCCATTGGGTCCATTTGAAGGTTTTGCTCGTAGAATTTGGAAAGACAAAGGGGATGACAAGGTGGGAGTTTTGAAACCTAGCATATTCATTGTGAGATTTCAAGCAATTAATAAAGAAGTTGTGATTTTGAATGGTGGTTAATTTTATTTTTATAAAAAATCGATAATCATGAAGCCATAAGACCCTTACACTGATTTTCAAAAGGAGGATGTCTGCTCGGTGCCAACTTGGATACGAGGAGACTTAAAGGATGTTTTAAAGTCAGAAGAAAGAGTGGGGAAGATAGAAAAGGTGAGTAAATCGATGACTTTCCAAGAGTTTGTGGAAGTTTTTCAAGTTGAGGATGTAAAGTTTTCAGGTTCATTATTCACTTGGAACAATAAACAGGGTCTAGAGGCTAAGATCTACTCAAAAGTTGATAGGTCTTAGCTATTCAAAGTTTGATTGGAAAATTTGAACCAGCATAAGTGGTATTTATTTTTTAAGGTCATTTTGATCATAGTTTCCAATAGTTTTGACGGTCTATTTGGATCGAAATGTAGCCAAAAGACCATTTAAGCACTTTAAAATGTGGAGATTTTATGAAGGATAGAATGAGGTTGTTAGGAAAGGATGATCAATGCAGGTAACTAGTTCACCAATGTACATACTTGTTTCAAAGCTAAAAGCTTTAATTGTAGATTTTTGGGTTCTGAACAAAGAGAAAGTGGGAGACATACAAGTTTTTGATACACAAGCCTATCATATTTTGCTAAATTTTTAGAATGTTGTATAGCAAAGGCCACTAGATGAAGATAAATGTAAGCAAGAACAGGAAGTAAGGAAAGCATATAAAGACATTCATAACACTTATCTCTCTTTTTTATACCAAAAAGTAAAAGTATTTTGGGTAAAAGAGGGAGATGAAAATACATCTCTGTTTCATGCAAGTCCTCGATCAAGAAGAGTAAGCAATAGAATTTGTTCAATCAAACAATATGGCTCATGTTTGGGTGGATGATTCCTCCACAGTCAGTGAGGCATTTGTTCAATTTATTCTTCTCTTCTGGGCTCCAAGATTTTGCACAGAGAATCGGTCAAACAGAGTATTATCAACTTGGATCCTATATTGCCTGGGTCAAAAAAAATATTCTTGTTACAAGACTATATGGTTGTTGATGTTAAAGAGGCTATGTTTGATATACTGGGTGGCAAATCACTTGGTCCAGATGGATATAGCTATTATTTTTTTAGGACAACTAGGACTTGCTCAAAGGTGATTTTTGTGAAGCTATATTATTCTTTTTTACACTCAGGAATGTTACTAAAGGAACTGAATACAACTACACTTACTCTTATTCCTAAGACTAAGTGTCTGAATGTTGTTCGTGACTTCAGACCTATAGCTTGTTGTAATGTAATCTAGAAAGTTGCAACCAAGATGATATGTTCGTGACTTAGACAGATTCTAACAAAATTGGTGGCACAAAACAAACGTGGATTCATTTAGGGAAGATTCATTGCATAAAATGTCATGGTTTGTCAAGACTTGGTGTGACATTATGGGCGGAACATTTCAAGACCGAACGGTATGATCAAGTTGGTGTTGGAATTATTTTACCAGGATCTTAGATCTACTCACAAGTATGTTGATTTAACAACCTAAATATGAACTTCTAAAACGATAATAAATAAAACACATATAAAGTTACGAAACATTACATTGGGTGCAGCGGAATAATATGTCTCCTCCCACTCAGATCTCTAACCCTTGATTCATTTCTGTCGCAGAGTATAATCAAGATCTGAGCCCGAATGTCCTTCTTTGTTGATTTTGAATTCTACGCATCCTTCCTCACTATGATTGAGGTATTACTTGATGTGTGTGGGCACTACTCTATCACTTAGAGGGATTTTGAAAACAGAGAAGAAAGAGAGAGAGAGAGTGGCGGCTCAGGAGTGTTTGTGTGAAAGAAAAGAATGCAATAATGTGTGTGTGAAACCTGAAGCCTTTACCTTCTATTTATAGAATACCACATAGGGTTATGGTTGAATTACTTAGAATTAAAAAATGAAATAATAAATGAGAAAAGGCAAGTAAGGTGGCCGGCCATAGCATTGTGGAAACAAGCCTTTCACTTTTGCAACTTTCCTATTTTATCATTCCTAGTTTCCCATTCTGTCAAAAATTGCCAATTTTCTCATTCAACCACATAAATGTCAAATCTAATTATTTAATAACTATAATTAATTATTAAATAATATATTGTCATTTATTTTATTTATTAATTAAACTAATCAAAGTTTTCTAATTAATAAATATACCCTATAAACTCTCTATTTACTGTTCTACCCTTAATAAGTGATAAATTCACAAATAGACATAGTCTAACTTGAGAATTATAATTGATTAATTAAAACCAATTAAATGAGTCTTACAAGTAATATTTTCTCAACTAGTGTGGGGACCATGGGTCTATATATCTGAGCTTCCAATAAGTTGATCAAGAATTTACATCTTAAATTCACTGACTTATTAATTCTTCGTTGAATCCACGCATAGAACTTAGAATTGCACTCTCAGTTATATAGAACGCTCTATATGTTCCACCATATAGACATGTCATTAATTATCCATTGTTATAATCCTAGTTTGATCAATGATCCTCTATATGGATGATTTACACTGTAAAGGGATTTAATTACCGTAACACCCTACAATGTATTTTATCCTTAAAACACTTAACCCTGTATAAATGATATTTCAGCTAAGTGAAATGTACGTATCACCCTGACTGAAAAGTAGGCTTAACTAACAAATCAAAGAACACGAATAACACTCTTGAGATTGAACCTAATCATATCAGGATTAAGATCATTTGATCTAGGATCAACTAAGTGATATTGAATTGAACAGGTATTACGGTAAGTTTATTAAATCTATGTAAAATCAATATCGGTCCATTCCAATGCATACTCCATGCATCCAACCCAAGCTTTACTTTAACCAATGCTCTGGAAAGAACATAGCATTTCTCCAAATGCAAGTAAACTCTGTTGTAGATTGTCATATCAGTAAACCCTAGTGTTTTGATAAATCTAGGAATCTTTAATCACATAGTCATGTTTACTTTCCACTGTGTTGACAACATAATAAACATGATCAAGTATGTGAAAAGGGTTTGAATGAATTTATAAATCAAATAGACAAACAATTGATAAGGTGAACCAAAACATACACAATTGAATGAAAAATACTTGTGTTATTTTATTGATATTGAATAATCTGGATTACATTGAAACAGAGTTTTATTTAGGGCATATAACCCAGCAGTTGGATCTTCAGAAATCATACGACACATTGGAATGGGATTTCATAGAAGAAATGCACTGGCTCTAAATTTTCCAGGAAGATTTGTATAGCTAGTGATGCCATGTATTTGAACTCCTCGTTTCAGTCTCTATTTCAATGGATCCTTACATGGTTTTTTTGAGGCAAAAAGGGGGTTTGTGCCAAGGAGATCTAATGTCTCCTCTCATTTTTGTGCTCTGCATGGAATACTTATCTAAGATACTATCCAAAGTTGAACAAAAAGAGGATTTCAAATACAATTACCGCTACTCTGATTTAAAGTTGAATCATCTTTGTTTTGCAAACGATGTTTTTCTATTTTCACATGGGGATTTCAAACCATCTATTTTTTATTATAAGGGCTGAAATTATTTTTCATATCTTCAGGCTTGCATCCGAATGATAGAAAATTAGTTCTTTATTGTTGTGAGATGGATGAAGAGGAGTTTAAAAGAGTTCTTGATGCTTTAGGATTTCCTTGATTTGAGATGCCTTTCAAGTACTTACGAGTCCCAATTTGTGCTAGAAGACAATTAGTTTCTGAATGCAATATACTGGTAGAGAAAATGGTGTGAGAAATTTGGGTATGGGCATCCAGGAATATATCTTTTGCTCGTTGAGTTACTCTAATTAACTCTATCCTCTTCTCCATACATTTTTACTAGGCACAAAATTATGGTGCTGCCAAAGACTATTCTAAAAAAGATTAACTTCATTTGTAGAGCATTTTAATGGTGCAGCCTAGTGGAGACTCAGTCTCTTGGTTATGTAGCTTGGGAGCAAGTTTGTAAACAAAAGTCAAAAGGAGGTTTGAGGATTCAAAACAGAATGATTTGGAATACAACGACATTAGCTAACTATGAAAGGGTGATTTCCTCAAAACAAAACAACTTATGGGTAAGATGGATACATAATGTCTATTTGAAGGGGAATATACTTCTTCTACGAATGGTAGTTGGTATTAGAGGCAATTTGTAAGAATCAATGACAAATACAACCTCCTACCTAACTACCAATCACTCATGATAGGCAAGTGTTTACCGAGTTTTTCTGTAAACGAATATTTTTAGAGCTTAAGAAAGTAAAGAGGGCATAAATAATGAAATAACAAATAGGATATTTTTAAGTGGTTTAGGCGTTAACTATCCTTAGTCCACGACTCCATTTTACTAGGCTCGTCGGCCAGTGATTGTTTATACAAATACAAATACAGTGGACTTTCACTCCTTTCCACTGTGTTCCTCTTAAAGAAGAGGAAGCTTAGTAGAAATACTCTAGATTTAATAGTGGGGTTACAAAAATGTGTTTGCTTGATGAGGAATAAGTCTTCAATCTGAAGGTGAAGGTTCAAAAAAAGATCCCCTCTTTGTGCTTCCTCTAGGGTATTTATAGGCCAACTCTCTTGCATGGGTTATTTTGGATGGATCACCGTAGGGATGAAATCACACTGTTGAATTGGTAGGTGGCATATTTCTCATGTGGCTTTTAAGGGTGTTAGATCATACAGGTTGTAGTAGCTAGGCCTCGGATTTAGTGCCACGTGGTAGTACAGCTCGCCCACAAGAAGGCCAAGTTAGTACCTCAACAAACAGGGACCCCAACACTCAAATATGTATCAAACGGGAGACCAGCTTCCTCACATAAGCTGGTCGGCCACCTTTGCCTCGCCCTATGCCTAGCCAGCCTCTAGACAGCACCATGGCCGGCTAGTCTGCTCCCTGTAGGTGTCTGGCCAGCCGAGAGAAGGCCTATAGTGTTTCCGGTGCAACTCAACACATGGACTTAATGATTGGGTTGTGAATTGGGCCCTAAAAGCCCAATAGAATACCTGAATAATATCTATGTTTAAGGGCATTTTGGTCTTCGGTAATTAACTAATTAAATATAAAAATATCTAGGGTCTCAAGTTGTAAATTAGGTTTTAGGCTTCCTATATGAAGGCCTTAACTCTAACCTAGAAAACCTAAGTGAGAACTAAGCCACTAAGTCATTAAGCCTAATACTAGCCTCCAAGCTCTAAGCATAAGTTTGATAACTCTCTTCCTCACTCTCTCTAACACCCCCATACAAGCTTCCTCATCACTTGAGATTTTCAAATTTTGATTCCTACTTTGAATCCTTAAGGGTGCTATATCAGATCCCACCTTTAGTGATATGAATAGTATTAAGCCTTAGTATCATTACAACTAAAAGAGGAGTATGTCATTACCCGCTATCTAATGGGGCCAAACCTCTATAACAATTATTTGTGTGTTTTACTTTCTCATTATAATTGCGTAACATGTGGCAAACATCATATCTATACGACCTTGCTATCAGTTGATCAATTTTTAGGTTCAACAAAGACCTAGAGGCTTCCCTTCTAGGGAAGGACCAGACTATATCTGAGATGGAGGCTCTCGGCCTGTAGAACTGGAGCATGATTTCTGGTTTGGAGGCCATGCTTGGCATGAGGAATCAAGAGAAAACTATGCAAGCTTCTAACATCTTCAGGTGAGAGGCTGACCTCACAGGGTATGAGGAGAAGTTGAGAGCAGCCATTGATGGCCAGTAGGCCATAAGGGATGAGTATGTAACCTTATCTTCAGAACTCATCTATGAGTTCAAGTTACATAAATCCAAGGTTGATCTTTCATACATGGGTGACGCGACTTTCCTGGAGAGCACATTGGCCCAAGGGAAACCACTGTTTAAGAGTAGGTTGGAAGCGGGTTGGACCACCGTCCAGCTAGAGGGGTCATCCTCAGATGTACTATGATGAGGAGATGGTCGGCCCACCTACTGAGGAGGTGGCCAGCCAGAACTTTGACCAGGTGGCCAGCTCACACTCTAGGGATCCAAACTTTGCAGCTTCCAGTTTAGCCCCACCAGCACCTGTACACATGTAGATTCAAATTATTAATTTTTAGCATTATGGTTTTATAATATCGACAATGTTTTCATGTTCTATATGGCCTATGGCCTTTTACTTTTGAACACTACTTATTTTCAGCCCAGGGCCTTCATGTTCGTACTCTTGGCATATAGGCACTTTATTTTTGAACATTACTATTGTTTGGCCCTGTTGTTTTTTTTATCATAGATTGTGCGATTGACCGAGCGGTCTTTAATCTTGGCTATCTTCTTATGGCCTTGACATGTAAGTTCCAAATTTACTTTTCTTTATGTTAAGCCGAAGTATGCCTACCCCTGACTTACATGTAGGTTTAGTAGCTCGTTCTAATTGTTAAAATTTCTCTGCATAAGTTCTCTATGATATTTAGAGGCATTATACAGTGTGGGTGCCCAACAAGTGAACACGCAAACTTACAGTCTCTTCCTCACTTATAATTCACCAGGTTTCATAGACCTTACCTTGGAATTTTATTGGGTGTACGCATGTGGAACTGAAAAAAGAATAGGTTTAAAAATTTAATCTTGTTAGCAAGTTATTTAGACACAATAATAAACATAAACATTTTTTTATTCATTAATTGGTCTTTGTTGTTTGCAACTTACATAAATTGAATCTACAAGCTTACATAACAAAGTTTTACGTCTAGATATCAAATGGCTACCCCTGCTTGGCTTGCATATCAGAGGCCACCGTTGAAGAACGGTGGGAGGCCACGCCAAATAAGGATGTGGGTATTATCTCTTTACACTCTAATGTTTAGTTGGTAGCACTTCTACTTTAGAGTAGTGTTCTGTAAGCTGGTTACTGATAGTATTTGTGAAGGTGCTCTCCATTCCAATATCTTAGTTGGAGAATAACTCCATGCTCTCATTGTACCTTCCCAGCTTGTAGGTGTTGGGTTTTGTGCCCTAAATAAAATCTATTTCAAAATAATCAAATTTACTTATTAATAAAGATCAGAAATAACATTTTATGTTGCATGGTTCACATGATTTATTTCATGACTATATGTATATAATGTATGAATTCTATTTAAGTCCAGAACATATGAATTTGTTAAAGATTATAGTGTTGTCAGCACAGTGGAATATAATCTTAATTATATGTTCGAAAGTTTATTCCCTGATTTGTCAGAACACTGGATTTAGACTGACATGGTATAATCAGCGATAAGTATTCTTACACCTTGGAAAAGTGTTATGTCCTTTCCAGGACATTCGCAAAGTTTACCAGTATCGGATGTATGGAGTATACATCGGAAGGGACCGATATTGAACTTTGATTAGATATATTAGAATTTACCGTAATATCTATTCAATTCAATATCACCTGTTGATCGTAGATCAAATGATCTTAATCCTGATATGATTAGGTTCAATCTCAAGAGTGTTATTCATGTTCTTTGATTTGTTAGTTAAGCCTACTTTTGGGTCAGGGTGATACGTACATTTTGGGAACACGGTAGTGCAATTGAGTGGGAGCGCTAACATAAATATGGAATCTATAGCTTCTATCTGGCGAATAGAAAGTAAAAGATGATTTCCTTCGAGCTTAACCAAACGAAAATAAATGGTGAAGTACTCATTTCACTTAGCTGAAATATCATTTATACAGGGTTAAGTGTTTTAAGGATAAAATACATTGTAGGGTGTTACGGTAATTTAATCCTTTTACAGTGTAGATCATCTATATAGAGGATCATTGATCACATTAGGATTATAACAATGGATAAATAATGACGTATCTATATCGTGGAACATATAGAGCGTTCTATATGACTGAGAGTGCAATTCCAAGTTCTAAGAGTGGATTCAATAGGGAATTAATAAGTTAGGGAATTTACTTGGTAAATTCGGTTCGACTTATTGGAAGCTCGGTTATATAGACCCATGGTCCCCATACTAGTTGAGACTATACTGCTTGTAAGACTCAGTTAATTGATTTTTATTAATCAATTATAATTCTAAAGTTAGAATCTGTCTACTTTATGAATTTTCACTAAGCAATGGCGAAATTGTAAAGAAAAGAGATTCTAGGTTTATTTATTAATTAAGATATTTTATATGTCTAAATTAATAAATATATTAAATGGCAATATTATTTAATAATTATTTTTAAGTTATTAAATAATTAGAATTGGCATTTGAATGGTTAAATTGGAAAATTGGCATTTTTGAGAAAATAGGAATGGAAAATAACAAAATGGGAAAGTTGCAAAGTGAGGCCCAATTTCCTTATATGGGCCTCCCACTATGCATAGGCTTTTACCATTTTATTTTTCCATTATTTTAATGCCACACAATTCTTACCTAAACCTAGAAGGCATTCTATATATAGAAAGTAATGGCTTCACGAAACAACACACAATTGCATCTCATTCTTTTCAGAGTGAATTCCTAAGCCACCACTTTCCTCTCTTTTCTTCTCTTCTAAATTTCGAAAATTCCTTGAGTGATAGAGTACTGCCCACAAACATCAAGTGGTACCTCAATCATAGTATGTAAGACTATGGAAAATCAGCATCAAAGAAAGAGAGAAAGAGATCCAGATTCAGATCTTGATAATGCTCTGCTACACAAACGAATCAAGGGCTAGAGATCTGAATGGAAGGAGTCATATTATTCCGTTGCCCCCAATGTAAGATTTTCTTAAACTCTTATGTGTTTATTTCATTGTTTTAGAATTCATATTAGGATGTTAATAAAACATACTTGGTAGTAAATCTAGATCCTGATAAAATATTTTCAACAACTGGCACCAGAGCCATGGTAATGATTTACTTTCATGTAATATGAATTAAAACGATATTTTTATATGTTTTGTGTTGATTTGGATGGTTTCATTTTGGTTTATGTGTTTATGTGATGAAAGTTTGTGTTGTACGAATTTTTTCCATGAAAAATATTTTTTCTATTTTTTAAAATACATTATTTGGATTTCTTGTGAAAAATTAAGCAATTTTGTTTTTTACAGAACTCGATTCCGATAAAAATTGAAAAAGTTATGAATTTCGGAAAATCGGGATTCAAGGCTGTCGAGTGGGTCCATCAATTGCGAATTTTGTGGGTTTTTCCCAAAAATCTAATTTTTTATGCGATTGTTTCCCAAAATGCGATATTTCCAATTTTAGATTTTTCCAATTTAAAATATTTCCAATTTTAAATATTTCCTATTATGGTAAGATTTAAAAATTTGTTAACTTTTTTAATATTTATATATTATTTAATTATAAGATTAGATATTTTGATATTTAACATATTTTAAATTAAAAGATAACTTTATTTTCTTATTTAAAATATTATATTAAAATTATCTTATATGACAAATTAAATAATTAATAAATTTGAAATTAACATAGATATTTTTATAGATACACTTACCAAAATATTTTCAAATTCAAAATTTGTTATTTTGTTAAATATTTAATTATTTATAAATTATAAGTTTAAAAATGATATTTTTTCTATATATATCATTTTTTTCTTGTTGGAAATTTATAAATCATATCTTAAATATTTAAATAACTTAGATATTTTGTAGAAATTTGAATATTGCTTAATTTTAGATATTTTGACATATAATTATGGTAATTATTATTTATTTATTATTTTATTCCTAAAATAATAATTATCTAACCAAATCTACTTTACAATTGATTTATTTTATTAAATTATAAGATTTGAAAGTGATATTGAATATTCTTTCTTTCAAATCATTGATTTTATTAGATATTTAATTTAATTTGATTATTATTTTCCTTTATTTTGAGATTTTAAGGTTTATTTTAACAACCCTAAATTTTCAAAATTTATTTTGGTTAGTTGAAGAATAATAATTTAATTATATTAATATCTTATTTCACATCTGTTACATGGACAATGTTTGTTTATTTTTTATATTGTTTATTCAAAACTTTTTTTAACAAACCGATTATTTATTTGATCTAAATTGCTATGATTAACTTGTTGACAGATCCAATGATCTGATTTTAATCATAGTCTAATGGTCAATAGATCTTACAAATAATTTGTAACAGGTAAATTTTGTACTTCTTTCATCTGTGTAAACCTAGTAACATGATAGGGCCCATCCAAATCATTTGACCTGTGTGAGCCTATATGTTTGCTATTGGGCTTAGATGCATATAGGAAGCCCATTTAAGTTTTACTAAGTAAATGGACTAGGTTGCAAAAATAAAATTTGACATAAGTAATTTTATTTAGGCCCAATTAGATTTGGGCTTATTCAATGAATAACAATTGTTTATTTAAAGGTTAAATTCCTCTCTTTTGGGCCTTGTGTGAGAGTTGGGGGCCAATAGAAGTGAGTACGACATACTGAACCCAGCTCCCCTTCACATGAACTACCCCAATTGTGAAGGCTCATTTGCCTTATTTAAATAATTGTATTAGGTTAATTATATTAGTCTAACCTAATTAAAATTGAATTAGCAACATAATTAACTTTTAAAATATATGAAATTTATTTTTTATTTAATATTTTAAAGTTAATTTTAGAAAAACACTTAGTTAATGATATATATTCTAGATAGTTATTTTTATACTAGTTATTATTTCTAATATTAAAATAGGAAAATATCATTGATTGTGAAATTAATGGTTTAATAATTAATTTAGGTACAATATAAGTTTAGTATATTTTCCTAGTATTAAAATAGAATTAATAATTAAGTTTCCTCTATACTTAATTATTTATTTCTTGAATTTAATACATTTAATTAAATTGAAAACTTCAATATCCAAGTTGATTTTCATCATGATACTTAAATATTGTTATTTTCATGTCATTTAATTAAAGTTGAAAATTATCTTAAATTTGGAATCTAAATTCACAATAACTTAAATCTGAACAATTTTCAAAATATATATTTTATTTTATTTTATTAATCTCTTTCCCACAATTTCAAAATTGCATTTCTTTAATGTAGAAATTTCGAATTTTATTTGAAAAATAAATTAAAGTTGAAAATTATTTATTTTAATTTTGAACCAACTTAAATCAATGATTTTTCCTTTTAATGATTAATTAAAATAAATGAACTAAAATATATTATAATTAGAAATTGAATTAATTAGTCAATAAAAGTCTAGATAGTTATTATCTGTTTTGCTTGAAGTATTTTTCTAGTGTATTTAATTAAATAGAAAATTAATATTTAAGTTGATTCTTAATCATGATACTTAAATATTTGAAATTTTTCTTAAATATTTAATTAAATAGGAAAAATATGTTTTTTTGTTGTAAATTAATTTTGGGCCAACATAAAATTAAGATAATTTTTCCAGAATTTATTTTTTTTTATTTTATTTTAAAGCATTTTTCGAAAGTAGTATTCTTATACACTTTATTTTTCGAAATGCAATATATATTTATAGAAAATTAAAATTTGAGTTGTAAATTAATTTAAATTAATTTTGAAACAAATTAAATTGCATATTTTTCTAAATATTTATGGAAATTATTACTAAGATGGAAATAATTCACGTTATTTTCATATCCATCTAAGTATAATTTATAAATATTACATTCAAATTTATATTTAGAATTTTCATTCTAAATTGGAAATTTTAATTAAATAAATATATATATTTAAAATAAATAAATTAAAATAAGCTTCAGAAGAAAATACAACTTTCATTAAATAATGAGCTTTATTATTAGGATATTCGATCTCCATTGTTGGTTTTACATAGTTATTGTTTTAGTGAGTAATCCTCCCTAATGGAGGAACGTTCATTAGCAAGTTAGCACCGTTTAATCTCGAAAGATAAGTATATTTGTAAGTGTTTTATATGGTATTGATCACCCTAATGGTGGCGACTGTATTTGACTTACAAAATATGAAACAATGGTAGAAGCTCTTAAGATAAAATAGCCTTGACTCTCGCCTAAACAGGACAACGCTGGATTCCAATCTTGATCGAATAAAAGGTTGCTAGAATGTTCATCATTTTAGATGAGCTGACAACTCTATTCAATGGATGGTATCATTGACTCTCGCCTAAACGGGACACTGATATCAGTTTGTTGAAGACCTTGGAATTTATTTAGGATTGTATGTTTTAGTATTTTCACTTGTCATTCCTACTGTCTATATGTTTAATAGTTTCTGAATTGTGTATGAATTTATATTGAACCATATTATTTTCTGTTATTAAATTGTAGTTTAATTTTGAATCTTCATTGTTGGTCTAACTTGGTTTGTTTTTCTAATGAGATAAATCCCTAATGGATTTTTACCATTAGACAAACATAATAGTGTTAGATCTCGAAAGATAAATATTGTATATGCAACATCTAGCTGTTCATCAATTGATGACACCTTAGACTAGTATTTTACAATATGAAACAAGAAGATTGTATAAATAAGATTACTTTAACTCTCGCTAATCGGAGCATCGTTGGATTCTTATTTAAAACGAAATTATCTTAATTCCTCTTAGCTTATTCATTTCGAATTAGCTCAATGACATATAATTGGATGAATGGTCTATAAATCATATAAAGTCATTCTATGTTTTCTCTTAAGAAATTAAATGATGAATATGTTTATATTCCCAAAATTCTATCCCGAAGTTATATAAATTCTCGATCTTAAAATCTCCTTCTTGTATGGGCAAATGAACTTAGAGTTAAATTAGTAGTGGTGGTCTAAGAAAGAATTACTCATTATACAGTTACACTTTCACAAGTGTTTCATAACCATTTTCTATCAATGGGTTTAAACTGTATGAGTTTAGTATTCTGTGACCAGAATCCACTTGCACTATTCTAAGAACTCTTTGATGTAACTAAACTTAAGTCATCAAAAGATACAACCACATATTTAAATCTATGGCATTTGTATCTTGCTCATAGTGGTTTTGACAAGATCATTCTCTGCAAGGAGTTAATAGGCCTATATCCACTAAAATTAAGTTCATCTCATTCGCAGATGGATGTACATTCAGGGGTGGATATGAGTTTTCGTTGTATTGTTAAAATGATTACTCTAGATTTTACCTTATGCAAAAAGAAATTTGAAATGTTTGAAAAATTTCATGAATTTCTAGCAATGGTAAGTGGTTAAAGATCTTGCGAACTGATAGGGGTGGAGAAAAAGTTAGTAGATATGCAGTTCAAAGATCATTAATTTGATTTTTGAATTATATCCAAACTTACCTCCCCAGAAATTCAATTTGCATATTGATAATTAGTTACTAGTCGTTGCCTAAATCCTTCTATGATAATATAATTTCAGAATGATGCAATGGTTGTATACTTAATGTAAATCATTACTAGATTCATGGATGACCTAATCGAAATCTTAAGAAAAGCTAGAAATGCTAACCTGGTTTGCATGTTTGTTAGCTATTCTAAGTGATTAGGGGTGGACCATCCCATAGTCATTAGATAAGAAAGTATTTGTTGAAACAAATACTACTTTTCTAAGAAAATGACTAAGTCTGAAAATAAAGTAGCAAATAAAGGAGAAATTTTTTTTCTTCATTCCATAAGTGTTCTATCATCTTATTCTTTACAAGATGATCCCACTGCCTCTGTTGTCTTAAGACAACTAAAGAGGTCAATACCATTTAGTTTTCTTAGACATAATTTACAGTACCCTGTCGTAGCGGGAGAGTTTCTAGGAACTGACCTTCTTATGACTTGGAAGACACTAGTGATTAAAATCCATTGTGAGTTTAAACATGTAATGGATTTTCAAGATAAGAAACTAAGAAGAAAAGCCAAGAGAACTATAGTTTGATCCATTCACATGGAGTAACCTAAAGTTTTCTATTACAAGGACATAAAAGGAAATTTTCGTTAATAAGTCTATTCAATGGACTTAACAAAACTTCCTGTTCCTAGTATTATAGGTTTGAGTTTATCTAAACTTATGGCTTGTGGTATACCTGGTAATTACTTACTCTAATGCAAGCAACTTACTTTAATAAGATGCTGAAGCATTTTCTTTCCAATGGCAATCTATAGAAGCTTCACAACTTCTAAGCATAGATTTTATTTATCTAAGGAAAAGTCTCAACTATTCCAGAAAAGATAAAGCAATGAAAGAATTTCTTAAATCAACAGTGAGAGGTCTCAGATATGCTTCAGTATGCCTTAGACCAGACACCTGCTGTTGAGTGGGAGTAATGAGTAGGTATCACATTAATCCAGAAGAGGAACATCGGAAGACAATCAAGTAAATCTTAAGATTAAGAAGAGGAACTATATGTTAGTCAATAAGGGTGTGTTTAAAACTCTTAGACTACGCCACATCAGATTTCAAGACTTGCCTTTATGCTAGAAAGTCTGCTGATAAAATGGTGATTACTCTGGGGTGGAATAGTGATTTTGGAGAAGTGTAAAAACCTATCTGAAGTCTCTTGGTCTACCAGATTGAGACTCAATGTTAAAGTTGCAGGAAAGGTACTTATTCAGTCTAAGGAAAGTTCTATACATTTGTGGCACCGTTCCAACTTGCCTTAACTACTAGTGTTACTTCCTGAATAACCAAGAAGTAATTGCCAAAAGTATAGAATCCAGTATCCCAAGAGAGTAGACATATGGAGAGGAATTTCACATTATCAAGGATTTTGTGATTAACGAAGAGTAATGGTGGAGAAGAGGTTGTGTTTAATTCAGCCTGTCGGATCCTATTACAAGGAGTTTACTACTATCACACTTGATTTGTATATCAAGGTGTTAATAATTATTTAAAATGCACATTTTGTTTTATATTAGTGCAAGTGGGAGTTTATTGGGTTTTCTGCCCTAAATAAAACCCATTTGAATATAATCAGATTTACTTATTAATAAAGATAAGAAATAACATTTTATGTTGCATGGTTCACAAGATTTATTTCATGATTATATATATAATGTATGAATTCCATTTAAGTCCAGAACATATAAATTTTTTAATGATTATAGTGTTGTCAGCACAGTAGAGTATAATCTTAATTATATGTTCGAAAGTTTATTCCCTGATTTGTCAGAACACTGGATTTAAACTGACATGGTATAATCAGCAATAGGTGTTCTTACACCTTGGAAAAGTGTTATGTCCTTTCTAGGACATTGGCAAACTTTACCAATATCAGATGTATGGAGTATACATCGGAAGGGACCGATATTGAACTTTGATTAGATATATTAGAATTTACCGTAATATCTATTCAATTCAATATCACCTATTGATCCTAGATCAAATGACCTTTAATCCTGATATGATTAGGTTCAATCTCAAGAGTGTTATTCATGTTCTTTGATTTGTTAGTTAAGCCTACTTTTGGGTCAGGGTGATACGTACATTTTGGGAACACGGTAGTGCAATTGAGTGGGAGCGCTAACATAAATATGGAATCTATAGCTTCTATCTGGCGAATAGAAAGTAAAGGATGATTTCCTTCGAGCTTAACCAAGCGAAAATAAACGGTGGAGTACTCATTTCACTTAGCTGAAATATCATTTATACAGGGTTAAGTGTTTTAAGGATAAAATACATTGTAGGGTGTTACGGTAATTTAATCCCTTTACAGTGTAAATCATCTATATAGAGGATCATTGATCAAATTAGGATTATAACAATGGATAACTAATGATGTGTCTATATCGTGGAAGTTATAGAGCGTTCTATATGACTGAGAGTGCAATTCCAAGTTCTAAGAATGGATTCAATAAGGAATTAATAAGTTAGGAAATTTACTTGGTAAATTCGGTTCGACTTATTGGAAGCTCGGTTATATAGACCCATGGTCCCCATACTAGTTGAGACCATACTGCTTGTAAGACTCAGTTAATTGATTTTCATTAATCAATTAAAATTCTAAAGTTAGAATATGTCTACTTTATGAATTTTCACTAAGCAATGGCGAAATTGTAAAGAAAAGAGATTCTAGGTTTATTTATTAATTAAGATATTTTATATGTCTAAATTAATAAATATATTAAATGGCAATATTATTTAATAATTATTTTTAAGTTATTAAATAATTAGAATTGGCATTTGAATGGTTAAATTGGAAAATTGGCATTTTTGAGAAAATAGGAATGGAAAATAACAAAATGGGAAAGTTGCAAAGTGAGGCCCAATTTCCTTATATGGGCCTCCCACTATGCATAGGCTTTTACCATTTTATTTTTCCATTATTTTAATGCCACACAATTCTAACCTAAACCTAGAAGGCATTCTATAAATAGAAAGTAATGGCTTCACGAAACAACACACAATTGCATCTCATTCTTTTCAGAGTGAATTCCTGAGCCACCACTTTCCTCTCTCTTTTCTTCTCTTCTAAATTTCGAAAATTCCTTGAGTGATAGAGTAGTGCCCACACACATAAAGTGGTACCTCAATCATAGTATGTAAGACTATGGAAAATCAGCATCAAAGAAGGAGAGAAAGAGACCCAGATTCAAATCTTGATAATGCTCTGCTACAGAAAGGAATCAAGGGCTAGAGATCTGAATGGAAGGAGTCATATTATTCCGTTGCCCCCAATGTAAGGTTTTCTTAAACTCTTATGTGTTTATTTCATTGTTTTAGAATTCATATTAGGATGCTAATAAAACATACTTGGTAGTAAATCTAGATCCTGGTAAAATATTTCCAACAGTAGGCTCCCATACTAGTTATCTCTGTAACATGATAGGGGCATTCCTAGTTGGGTCTAAACACTCATGCTACTAAATCTTTGGTATTTAGGAACACTCTTCATAGCACTAGGTCTCCTATGAGGAATTTCCTATCCTTGACTTGCTTGTTGAAGTGCGTTGCTACCTTTTGCAAGTAAGCCTGTAGCTTTAGGTCAGCTTGATCTCTTCTTTCTTCTGCTTTATCAAGGGACTCTGCCAGTAGGATGTTCTTTGTATCGTGATCATAGGTTGTCCAGTTGTCTTCTTCTCCCTAGCCCTGTGCAACCATGGGACCTCTAGGAGCAATTCAGGCTAGTTGCCTTTTGCTTATTAAAGGTGCTTCTTCACGGTGTCCTTTAGGGCTTTGTTGACAGCTTCTATCTACCCATTTTCTTGAGGATGGGCCACAGTAAGGAATCTTTTGATAATGCCATGTCCGTTGCAAAAATCAGTGAACATGACACTATCAAACTGCTTTCCATTGCCTAACACAATATATTGCCAAAGTCTAAATTGGCATACGTGTTCTTAATAACAAAGTTAAGGACTTTTTTGGAGGTGATTGTTGCCAAGGGTTCAACTTCTTCCCATTTGGTGAAGTAGTCTACTGTGACTACAGTAAACTGTACCCCTCCTTATCCCTTTGGGAGTTAACCAATTAGTTCTATCCCCCATACTACAAAGGGCCAAGGAGACTGCATCTTTGTTAGCTCGTTCGGTGGAGCTCTTAGGATTTTAGAGAATCTCTGGCACTTGTCACATATTTTGACCCACTCCATTGAGTCCTCGATTAATGTTGGCCAAAAGTACCCCTATTGCAGTATCTTTTTTGATATGTTTTGCCCTTCGACATTGTTGTTGAAGAAGCCTTCATTCACTTCTATCATTAGCCGCTCAGCCTCATCCTTGGTGACACACCTTAAGAGTGGCATTGAGAAGCTCCATCTATACATTACTCCATCGAGGATTAGATACCTAGCAGCTTTTCTTCTTATCTCTTTTGCTTCATTCTTGCCTTTTGGCAAGGCTCTAGTTTGGAGGTAAGCTGCAATAAGTGTAATCCATGTTGGACTGTCATCCACCATGTCGACTGCCTTAGGGATTGTAATGCTGGGTTCCTCTAGGAACTTTATTGGCACCATGTTTGCCTTGCTGACAATGGTGCTGCTTGCGAGACGAGCAAGTGCATCTACTGTAGCATTGTGTTCTCTAGGGATCTTCTTGATTGTGTAGCCGTTTAGCTGACTTAGTAAGTCTTTTATTTTTCTCAAGTAGGCCACCATTTTTCCACCTCAAGATGTGTATTCACCTAGGATTTTATTCACGACTAATTGAGAGCCATTGAATATGTTAAGGTGGTCAGCCCGTACTTCATGTGCCAACTTAAGGCTGGCTATTAAGCCTTCGTATTAAGCCTTGTTGTTCTAGGCTTTGAGGCTAAATTTGATTGCTCTATGCAGCTACTTCCCTATAGGTGTTATAAGTTCTATGCCTGCACCAAACAAGTGGTCAGTGGAACTAGTCAGTACAGATTCTGTCAACATGGAGTTTCCACGTTGGTTCTTCTAGTTTTTGCTACTCCTCTTACTCTCGCTCCCGCTTCTTCTCTGGCTCTTGTTTTTCTCCTGAATCTTAAGAGATTTCAAGAGATGAGTTTGTGCACTCAACCACAAAGTCTGCAAGGGCTTGACCCTTTATGGCCATTCTTAGTTGATGTGTGATGTCAAAATCGCCAAGCTCGATGGCCCACTTGAGTAGTCAGCCTGATGCTTCGGGTATCTATAAAGCTTGTCGTAATGGTTGATTGGTGTACACCTTTATAAGGTGTGCTTGGAAGTATGGCCTTAGCTTTCTAGAGGCCAAGAGCAAGTTGTAGGTCAGCTTCTCCATGAGTGGTTACCAACATTCAGCGGCGATTAGTCTCTTGTTGATGTAGTATACAGGGTTTTGTACACCATTTTCTTCTCTTGTAAGGATATCACTCAGATCATGTTCAATGACTGCTAGGTACACGCCTAGCTTTTCATTGTTTAGGGGTTTTTACAACACAGGTGGTTGAGCCAATTGTTTCTTCAACTCCTGGATTGCAGTTTTGCATTCTTCTATCCAGTCAAATCTTTTGTTGCGTCAGACAATGTTGAAGAAGGGTACACATTTTTCTGTAGACTTGGACATAAATCTGCTTAGTGCAACAATGAGTCGTGTTAGACTTTGTACTTCCTTCATGGTTTGTGGGCGACTTCATGTCCAAAAGGGCTTGGATCTTTTTTAGGTTTGCTTCTATTCCCTTGGCATTGACTATGAAGCCAAGGAATTTGCCTGAGCCTACCTAAAAAGAACATTTGACGGGGTTAAGCTTCATGTTGTAGCTGTGGAGGATTTTGAAGCATTCGTCTAGGTCCTCTAGAAGCCCCCAATCATTTTGGACTTCACAAGCATATCGTCCACATACACCTCCATGTTGCGGCAAATATGTTCTTTGAACATTTTGTTCACAAGCCTCTGATATGTGGCCCATACATTTCTCAACCCAAAGAGCATGATTTGTAGTAGTACAGGCCAAAGTCTGTCATGATGCATGTATGCTCATGATCTGCAAGATGCATCTTTATTTGGCTATAACCTGAATATGTGCCCATGAAACACAAGATTTCATGGCCAATTGTGGCATCTACAAGCTAGTTAATTATGGGAGGAAAAAAGCAGTCCTTTGGACATGTTTTATTGAGGTTGGTGAAGTCCATGCACACTCTCCACTTTTTGCTAGGTTTGCGTACAAACATTGGGTTGGATACCCAAAGGGGATAAAATGCCTCCATTATGAAGTCATGGGCTCGTAGCCTCTTGACTTCATCTTTGAGCGCTTGGGCACATTCTTTGTCCAGCAATCTCCTCTTCTATTGAACATGTTGGATGTCTAGATCAATGTTGAGGGCATGGGTCATCACGGAGGGGTCGATATCGACCATGTCTTCATGTGACCACGTAGAAAGGTCCAAACTTTCCCTTAAAAATCTTATTAGTATTGATTTAATTTATGGTGCTAAACCTTTCCCAATCTTCAGTCTCCTAGCTGGAGAAGTGGGATCAACATCCACTTCATCCAACTCCTTTACAGGTTCAATGTTGTCTGCAAGATCCTCAAAGCGAGGATCTATGTTTGCGTCCCCGCTTTGGGCTGGACTTCATTGCCCTTTACTAAGCTCTTTGTCAGGTCACTTGGCAAGCATCTTCTCTTTCTTGGCTTTAAACAAGGCAAAGTTGTAAGAATGATGGGTAGATTGTTGGTCTCCTCTCAAACATCATACCCCATGCCTTTTTGGGAATTAAAGGGAGAGGTGGTAAATGGATGTTACTGCCTTCAAGTCGTATAGGGTCGGTCAGCCTATCATGGCATTGAAAGCTGAGGGAACGTCAATTACGACGAACTGTGCCATCAGAGTTTTGGTGGTTGGATTTTCTCCAATAGTGAGGGGTGATCTACTATGCCCAATCAGTTAGTTGTAGCCCCATCTTTTCATATGTTAATTTGAAAAGAATGTTGGAGGAGGCTCCATTTTAGACCATACATCTTTCCATAGTCGTATTCCCATTTTGTGTAATGATGACTAGGGGGTCATTGGTCATTGTGCGAGAAACTGACTTGCAAAGCATCTCCTTCTAAGAAAGAGATCATGGGATCTCCAAGCTTTGGTTTCTTAAAGCAATTTTCTTCAACTGCTAGGATGTCCCTTTTGGGCTCGAGACGGAGTATCCAAGCATCACACTGTTGGGAATATTTTACCAGGATCCAGATTTACTAACAAGTATGTTGATTAACATCCTAAATATGAATTCTCTAAAATAATGAAATAAACACATAAGGGTTTAAGAAAACCTTACATTGGCTGCAGCGAAATATAATGACTCCTTCTGTTCAGATCTCTAGCCCTCGATTCTTTTCTGTAGCAGAGCATTATCAAGATCTGAACCTGAATCTCTTTCTCTACTTCGAGTTTGGTTACAAATGTCTTACTCACTATGATTGAGTACTTGACTTGCTATGTGTGGGCATGGCACTCATTCACTATGGGTTTCAAATATGTGAAGAACAATGAAGGAGGCTGAAATCGCTAAGGAAGGAACTCTCTCATCTAGGTTGAAGGCAACAACTAAATTGACAAGAGGATGAGATGAGAGCATCATGTTCCTTTTATAGTGATTCAACAAGTGCTTAGGGCTGAATTATATGGATTAGAAAAGAATAAAATATTGGGCAAAAAATACTTCATGGTCGTACACTCTGTAGGACCAGTTTCTAGTGAGAATTTCTCCTTCAACTACTTATTCTTCTTTCAATAATACCATATTTTCCACTTCAATCCTATAAATGCCAAAATTATTTATTTAATAATTATAATTAATTATCAAATAAACTTATCATATATATAATTTATTAATTAGACTATACAAAGTCTCTTAATTAATAAATTGACCCCAAAACCTCTTTTCCTCACAATTAAGCCCTTACTTAGTGAAAATTCATAAATAAGACAGTCTAATTTTAGAACTATAATTTATTAATTAAAATCAATTAACTGAGTTTGCAAGTAGTATTATCTCAACTATTGAGGGGACCATGGGCCCATATAACCGAGCTTTCAATAAGTAGATCTACAATTCACCAAGTAAATTCTCTAACTCATTCATTCCGCCTTGCGCGGCCAATGGACAGCGGAGTCATATGAATCTGATGTTTGTCACGTGTTACACAATTAGAACTGAAAAGTAAAGAAAATAAAGATTTGAATAGAGGTTTAGCCCCTTTAGTTAGCCTGTAATGACCTACTCCCGTTTTTCTTGTATTGATACCTTGAGATAATAGTATTCAAATAACTATAGGTGGGATCGGATATAGCTTTGTTTAAGGTTACAAAGTATGGATCAAGTAGGCAGATATCTAATGAGAGAGAGATATGGCCTTAGAGGCGTGTGAGAGAGAGGAAGAGAGAAGCCACTTGAGCGTGTACAAGAGAGAGAGAGAGAGAGAGAGAGAGGAAGAGAGACTAGGGTTTTAGACTTAGAGACTAGAATTAGACTTAGGTCTTTTAGGTTAGAGTTAAGGCCCTTTATATAGGACAGCGTAAACCCTAATTTACAGCTAAAATCCTTAAATATTTGTATATTAAATTGATTAATTGCAAAAGACTAAAATGCCCTTAAACATAAATACTTTCCATCTATTTTATTGGGTTGTTAAGGGCCTAATTCATAGTTTACTTGCAGTCCATGTATCAGGCTATACAGCATAATCTTGTCAGGTCAATCCTAACCGACCATACACCTACAGGATGAGGTCTCACCAGCCATGCTCCTGCTAGGGTCTAGCAGGTCATGTTACTGCTAGGTTCTAGCAGGTAATGTTCCTAGAAGCTTTACTAAGAGGAGGCCAGCCTTCGGTAAGTGAAGGCCAGCTTTGTACACCTTTTCCTTGTAGAGGTCAGGTTCCCTTGGTCGAACAAAAGCTCCCTTAGTCTGAAAGTCACCTTTTGGCTGGCAAGCTTGTGCACAGATCCTGGTTGGCCATACAAGCTCACCTGGCCATCCTATAGGGTTCTCTTGTCCGGCTAGACATGTTGCTACAGCCCCTTGATAGTTGGCTTCACTGTTTTCAGTTGCTGCTTGACAGTCTTGCCATACCTTTTATGGAGACCTTGTCTTACTAATGCCAAGGTTATATTCCACATGTACTCTATCTTGGCTTACATGGACATGCCACGTCAGGTGGACAAAATTTGTGATAATATTTTCCCCCAAGTCCTTGTTCGAATATCTAGTCAAATAGGGACTTTCTAGCTCTCATCTTTGTAGTATATAGTCTTCGTCGAGCAGCCTTATCTAGCTAAGTGTTGGATTTTTGCATGGCATGCTTCTAGATCTTTGACCTTCTCTCCCTATATACGTCGCATCTTATCTTCTTTGATATCTCTTCTTTGTACCTGCCATTAATAAGTTTGAAGCGTTTTAAGCTTTTAGAAACTTTTTAATTCTCATGCTAGTTTGTAACATCTTTGGTATATTGATCCTCATCATAGTTTTGGAATGTATGATGTGTGATTTTTTGATGGAAATAATTCAATTTCGGCCTTCGTTGTGATTCCTAACTCATTGATTCATAAAGAAAACGATGCACATATTCAAGTTTTGAAAAAAAAAAACATATTTGGATTCCAAGCTAACCTTGGCTAGCCTAGGAGGTCTTGCTTGAGACTTGGCTGGCCTTAACACTTAATGATGGGAGTTGGCCAGCTCTAGGATTTCACCCTATAAAGCAAGTCGGTTCATGCCTGGCTTTGGTGACCCTGGTCAGTTCTTGGCTAAGTCATGGGACCCCGGATAACCCTTTTTAGGATTGGGAACCCTGCCTCGCATGGGCCTTGGTTCCAAGCAGGTGGCCAGCTTTCTATCCTCTTTTGACTTTGACAAGAATCTTATTATGGCCTTGTAGGCATATACAACCTTAGTCTTGTACGTGGTTCCCTTAGAAACTTTGTATGAAACTTAATGGTGAGTCTATTATTGTTGAATGTTCAACTTAAGACCCAACATTTGTCCAAGTTGTTACAATTGAGACTTGTACTTTGCTGATATCCAGCTTGTACGCTGACATGGTCTTCCAAGTACCCATGGGTACAGTTGTCCAAAGTTTTATCTATGGCCTGGAACCAACAGGGAACTCTTCCTTTTTGCTTGGAGCCTGCTAGGAATTATGCCTTAGCCTTAGCCCAGTATGTGGTTCCTATAGGAACTCTGTCCGGTACATCTCTAGCTATACAATTCTTGCAGGGCCTTTGCCCTATGCATGTGAACCGATTTCATATTCGGCCTTATTGCTCTCATGTTCTTGCTTTTGGCCTATAGGCCCTCTATTTTCAAACACTACTATCATTTAGCCTTAAATCCTTTAATGATGGACATGTGATTGTCCTGGCTATCTTCTTATGGCCTTGACATGTAAGTATCTGAATTTACTTTTCTTTATGTCAAGTCGAAGTATGCCTGAAGTTGACTTAGAGGCAAGTTTAGTAGCTTATTCTAAGTGTTAAAATTTCTCTGCATAAGTTCTATCTGCTAGATCGATGCATTGTATAGTGTAGGTGCCCCCAAGTGAGCGTGTAGACTTACAGTCTCTTGGTCACTTGTAATTCACAAAGTTTCATAGACCTTTACTTGGAATTTTCTTGGGGTTCTACCAGGTGTACGCATGTAGAATTGGCAAAGAATAACTTTAAGAAGTTATCTTTGTTCACAAGTGGTTTAGACATGGTTGGTCTTACGTGTAACAAAAGCTTATCGCTTAGTGTCTACTTTTGAAATCACGTAGTGGCTACCCCTACGCGGCTTACCATGCAATGGCCATCACTGATGAGTGATGGGAGGCCATGCTGAAAAGAAATGGATACTAGCTTTTTTTATAGGTCCTTACATGATGAAATGTTAGAGAAACTAATTGACAAGTTGGCTAGTAAGAGTACTTACCCAAATGTTCTCTATTTTAGTGTTTGGGTAGAAGTACCAACTCCAAGTTCTCGTTGTACTTGCCAAACTTGTATGCACCATTATCAGTATCTTGTAACGTGGTGAGGACCTTTTTAGTTCGGTCTGAACATTCTTGCTGGAGGATCTATGCTATCAAGGAATATTCTTCTAGGAGTAAATCTCTTGCAAAGAATTTCTTCCTCAATCGATTTGTTGAATGGCATGGTAACTCTCTGTGGGCGGACATGCTACTTTTGAGTTCGCTTGGTTCTTCTTTTTTCCCTTTTGTCAAGGGATCCTACTAACAAGTTGTGGTTTTACCTTTTAGTCATTTATGAGAAGACTATTGGTTGATTAGGCTAGCTAGGGTACAGACCGGCTGGCCAGCCACATTGAAGCATTGCCTAGCCATGTGGAGGAGGCTATGGCTGGCCAAGTTGTTGACTGTATGGCCGGTCAACTTATGGAGGTGGTGGCCAACTACTTTGATGACTCTATGGCCGACCAGCCTTTTAGAGGCTAGGTCAATGCTTCAGTCTGTTCCCTTTTACACTCAATTAGCTTTGACCCCCGGCATGATTGCCGAACAGCCTTTGTGCACTTCTATCAATAGCTTTTCAGTAGTAGTAAACTCCTCGTAATAGGATCTGAAAGGTTGAATTAAACACAACCTTTTCTCCACCATTACTCTTCCTTAATTACAAAATCATTAATAATTTGAAATTCCTCTCTATATGTCTACTCTCTTGGGATCCTGGATTCTATACCTTTGGCAACTACTACTTGGTTATTCAGGAAGTAACACTAGTAGTTAAGGCAATTTGGAATGGTGCCAAAAATGTATAGAACTTTCCTTAGACTGAATAAGTACCTTTCCTGCAACTTTAACATTCAGTCCCTTTTTGGTAGACCTAGAGACTTCAGATAGGTTGTTACACTTCTCCAAAATCACTATTCCACCCCCAGAGTAACCACCATCTGATCAGAAAGATTTTCTAGCACAAAGGCAAATTTCGAAATCTGATGTGGTGTAGTCTAAGAGTTTTAAGCACACTCTTATAGACTAACATATACTTCCTCTTCTTAATCTTAAGATTTACTTGATTGTCTTCCAATGTTCTTCTCCTGGATTAATCTGATACCTACTCATTACTCCCACTAAACAGCAGGTGCCTGGTCTAAGGCATACTAAAGCATGTGTAAGACCTCTCACTGTTGATTTAAGAAATTCTTTCATGGCTTTATCTTTTCTGGAATAGTTGAGACTTTTCCTTAGATAAATAAAATCTATGCCTAAGAAGTTGTGAAGCTTCTATATATTGCCATTAGAAAGAAAATGCTTCAGCATCTTACTAAAGTAAGTTGCTTGCATTAGAGTAAGTAATTACGAGGAATATCACAAGCCATAGGTTTAGATAAACTCAAACCTATAATACTAGGAACAAGAAGTTTTGTTAAGTCCATAGAATAGACTTATTAACTAAAATTTCCTTTTATGTTCTTGTAATAGAAAACTTTAGGTTATTCCATGTGAATGGATTAAACTATAGTTCTTTTGGCTTTCTGCTTAGTTTCTTATCTTGACAATCCATTACTTGTTTAAACTCAGAATGGATTTTAATCACTAGTGTCTCCCAAGTCATAAGAAGGTGAATTCCTAGAAACTCTCCCACTACGACAAGGTACCATGAATTATGTCTAAGAAAACTAAATGGTATTAACCTCTTCGGTTGTGACAAGACAACAGAGGTAGTGGGATCATCATATGTCAAATAAGATGATAGAACACTTTTGGAATCAAGAATGAAATATCTCCTTTATATGCTACTTTATTTTTAGACTTAGTCATTTTCTTAGAAAAATAGTATTTGTTTAAATAAACACTTTCTTATCTATTGACTATGGGATGGTCCACCCCTAATCACTTAAAATAGCTAACAAGCCATGGTTAACAGTTCTAGCTTTTCTTAAGATTTTGATTAGGTCATCCATGAATCTAGTAATGATTTACATTAAGTATACAACAATTACATCATTCTGAAATTGTATTACCATAGAAGGAATTAGGCAACGACTAGTAACTAATCATCAACATGCAACTCAAAATTTCTGGGGAGGTAAGTTTGGATATAATTCAAAAATCAATTTAATGATCTTTGAACTGCATATCTACTAACTATTTCTCCACCCCTATCAGTTCGCAAGATCTTTAACCACTTACCTTAATGGATTTAACCTTTGTCAGAAATTTAAGAAACATTTCAAATTTCTTTGCATAAGGTATAATCTACAGTGTTTGTTTTAAGAATACAACGAAAAACTCATATCTACCCCTGAATGTACATCCATCTGCGAATGAGATGAACTACTTTCAATGGATATAGGCATATTAACTCTTTGCAGAGATTGATCTTGTCAAAACCACTATGAACAAGATACAAATGCCATAGATTAATAAAAATGTGGTTATGTCTTTTTGATGACTTAGGTTTAGTTACATAAAAGAGTTCTTAGAATAGTGCAAGTGGATCCTGGTCACAGAATACTAAACTCATATTCCATACAGTTTGAATCTATTAATAGAAGATGGATATTCAACACTTGAGAAAGAGTAACTGTATTGTATTCTGGAATTAGAAATATAAGAAAATTTCTGTTTGGAATCTAAAATTAAAGTCAAAGACTTAAATTTATACCAAATATTATGAGTAATTCTATCTTGGACCACCACTACTAATTTAACTCTAAGTCTGATTTGCCCATACAAGTAGGAGATTTCTAAGATTGAGGATTTATATCAATTGGGAATAGAATTTCGGGATTATAATCATATGCGTCATTTAATTTCTTAAGAGAAAATATAGAATGACATGAAATAATTTATAGACCATTCATCCAATGATATGTTATTGAGCCAATTCGAAATGAATAAGCTAAGAGGAATTAGGATAATTTCGTTTATTAAATAAGAATCCAACGATGCTTCGATTAGCGAAAGTCAAAGTAATTTTATTTATACAATCTTCTTGTTTCATATCGTAAAAATACTAGTCTAAGGTGTCATCAATTGATGAACAGCTAGATGTTGCATATACAATATTTATCTTTCGAGATCTAACACTATTATGTATGTCTAATGGTGAAAATCCACTAGGGATTTATCTCATTAGATAAACAAGCCAAGTTAGACCAACAATGAAGATTCGAAATTAAACTACAATTTAATAACAGAAAATAACATGGTTCAATATAAATTCATACACAATTCAGAAATTATGAAACATATAGCAAGTAGGAATGACAAGTGAAAATACTAAAACATACAATCCTAAATAATTTCCAAGGTTTTCAACAAACTGATATCAGTGTCATGTTTAGGCGAGAGTCAAAGCTACCATCCATTGAATAGAGTTGTCAGCTCATCTAAAATGTTAAACATTCTAGCAACCTTTTATTCGATCAAGATTGGAATTCAGCGTTGTCCCGTTTAGGCGAGAGTCAAGGCAATTCTATCTTATGAGCTTCCACCATTGTTTCATAATTTGCAAGTCAAATATGGTCGCCACCATTAGGGTGATCCATACCATATAAAACACTTACAAACTACTTATCTTTCGAGATTAAACGGTGCGAAATTGCTAATGAACGTTCCTCCATTAGGGAGGATTACTCACTAAAACAAACGCAATGTAAAACCAACAATGGAGATCGAATATCTTAATAATAAAGCTCATTATTTAGAGATAGTTGTATTTTCTTTGATTCTCTTTATTTAATCTATTTATTTTAAATATATATTTATTTAATTAAAATTTCCAATTTAGAATGAAAAAGTCTAAATATAAATTTTAATTTAATATTTATAAATTTTACTTAGATGGATATGAAATTAACATGAATTATTTCCATCTTAGTAATAATTTCCAATAAATATTTAGAAAAATATTCAATTTAAGTTGTTACAAAATTAATTTAAATTAATTTACAACTCATATTTAATTTTCTATAAATATATATTGCATTTCGAAAAATTGAAGTATTTAAGGATACAATTTTCGAAAATGCATGTTAAAATAAAAAATAAATCCTGAAAAAATTATTCTAAATTAATGTTGGCCCAAAATTAATTTACAACAAAAAAATATAATTTTCCTATTTAATTGAATATATATAAGAAAAATTTCAAATATTTAAGTATGATGATGAAAATAAACTTAAATATTAATTTTCTATTTAATTAAATACAGTTAAAAAATACTTCAAGCAAAAATATCACCTATCTAGATTTTCCTTTGACTAATTAATTAAATTTCTAATAAAATATATTTTACTTCATTTATTTTAATTAATCATTAAATGAAAAAATCATTGATTTAAGTTGGTCCAAAATTAAAATAAATAATTTACAACTTTAATCTATTTTTCAAATAAAATTCGAAATTCCAGCATTTAAGAAATGCAATTTCGAAATTTGATTAATAAAATAAAAAATAAATAAAAAAATATATATTTTGAAAATTATTTAAATTTAAGTTGAAAAAAAAATAAATTTCAACTTAAAATAATTTTCTATTTAATTAAATGTCATGAAAAAGAAATATTTAAGTATCATGATGAGAATCAACTTAGATATTTAATTTTCAATTTAATTAAATGTATTAAATTCAAAAAAATAAATAATTAAGTGTAGAGAAGGCTTAATTATTAATCTCTAGTTTAATACTAGGAAAAAATATACTTAAAATAAATTGTACCAAAATTAATTATTTAAATAATTAATTTCACAATGTATAATATTTTTCTATTTCATATTAGAAATAATAAGTATTCTAGAAATAACTATCTAGAAAATATCTTATTTGACTAAGTATCCTTTCCACAAAATTTGAAAAAATATCTAATTTAAGTTGTATTAGAAAAAATCTAGAACTTAAATATTTTCAAATTTAAATTTAATTAAATATCAAAAATTAAGTTGTAATCACTTAATTTGAAAATATTCCAATTTAAGTTAATATTCGAAAAGATATCAACTTCAAAAAAAATATCTAAAGAATCTTAATAACCAATGCCTAAAATTCCTCAACTTAATTTTGAAATTTTAAATCCAAAAGATATTCAGATTTAAGTTGATTAGTTAGATATAACTAAATATCAACTTAAATAGGAATATTTAATGAAAAATTTAAATTAAGCTTGAGAAAGAATCTAGATGGTTATAATTCTATATTTAATTATATACAAGAAAATACATATAGTTTAGCTTAGAATAAAATTCTTTAAACTATGATTTTCTTAAATTAATTTCAAAATAAATGAGATTAATTATGTTGCTAATCAAATTTATTAAGTTAAACTAGTTATTAATTGAATAGGCCCAAAAGAGAGGAATTTAACCTTAAAATGAACAACTATTATTAATTGAATAGGCCCAAAAACTAAATGGGCCTAAATAAAATCTATCAAGAACTATGATATTTTATTTAGCAACGACAACCTATATGCATCTATAATGAAATTAAACACAAAGGCTCACACAGGCACACTTTGGATGGGTCTTATCATGTTGCTAGGTCATACACAGATGAAAGAAGATTGTAAATATACCTGTTACAAATTATTTACTTGACCAAGGGAGCCATGAGTTAAAATCAGATCATTGGATCTGTCAACAAGTTAACCATGGCTATTTGCAATCAAGCAATAATAGGTTTTAAAAACTTATAAACAAGCTGACACAAATACTCCTGCAACAAATTTAGCTGGATAGTTGGATGTAGGATTTATTTAATTTTAAATAAATAATTTCGAAAAATAATTAATTAAATAAAAAATTATTTTCGAAAAATTAAAAAAATTTAAAAATATTTCGAAATCAAAATATATAAAATATTTAAAATTAAACCTACAATTTTGAAAATTAGGTTTCAACCAACCTAAATATCATTTCAAAATTTTCTAACTACTTTTAAAAAATTTAATGTTATTTTATAAATAAAAATTAAATAAAAAATTAAAAAAGATAAATGAATATCTTTTTTTCAGATTTTAAATGTAATCTAAATATATAAAATAACAAAATTTAAAAGTTAGCAAAATATCTTACATCTATTTAAAATTACATGATTATAGTTATCTTATTTTAAATTTAAATAAGGTCAAATTATTTTAAAAATAAATTAATTTAAAAAATTTAATATCTGACCTTAAATTTAAAAATAAGATAAGATATAATCAAATTTAAAAAAATAAGATAGATAATTAAGCAAAAAGATAGATATTTAATATTTTTCAAATTCAAATTACAATAATATCATGAATTAAATTTAAAAAATATTAATTAATTTAATTATGATAATTAGAATTGAATTAGGAATAGTATATGTATAAATACAAAACTACACAAAAAATCGGAAGTTAAATTCATGAAAAAGCATGAAAATTCGAAGAAAAACGAAAAAAAAAAAATGCGAGCTGTACGGACAGTATGCATTGCATATTGTCCGCGCGCGCAACAGGGGGTGCATGGGCGAGAGAACTCGGCGCAGGAGGCTGCCAGCAGCCTCTCCGCGCACGGAGCCCAGGATTTCAGACAAAATTCTTGTCTGCGCGTGTAATGACGGCTTTAGTAAATTAAATTAGTAAAGGCAATTAGCACTAACTTTTATTATTTTATTTTATTATTATTTGTGAATTAATTTAATTATGGACCCCAATATTTAGAAATAAATATTAGAGTTATAATTTCTCAATTTCGAAGATTTTATTAAACTCTAGCGGTATTATTTAGCTTATATGTGAAATATGTTACTTTTGTAATTTTTGCTCGGCGACAACGGAAAATGCGATGGATGGCTAGATGGATCACATGGGTAAGTTTAGAACCTTATTTCTTAGTGGGAAATATTTTAGAGAAAATAAATTATCGGGATTGAGCGGGGTTATGGAATTTGACCATTTTACCCCTAGCTTTTGAAAATACCTAAGTTTGATTTAAAGGGCATTTTAGTCTTTTAAGGGGGGATTAGGTGGCTGATTGTGAGGATGACACCTAGTCATTTTGGGCAGCAAAGGATTTAATCAAATCCCTTTTCCAATTTAGGAAAGTCAAAAAAGAAAAGAAATTAGAAAAAAAAAATAGCAAAGCTTGAAAGAGAAGCTCTTTCTTCTCTCTCTCTTCGAAGGCAGCAAGAACAAGGGGAAAGGGGCTGTGATTTTTGAGTTTTCAGCAAGGAATTCAAGTGGTCTTTGAAGCTAAGGTGAGCTCTAGTTTTATCCCTCTTTATTTCTTAAATTCATTGATGGTTAATATGAGATTTCTAGGTTTAGTGGCTGTTAGGTTTTGAAATGATTAGGGTTCGAATTTTATAGTTTATTTGAGTTAATTTAAGTTCCTAGCAACTGATATTGTTGTTTTGGTTGAGCTTTGTGTAACCTTGAGCTTTGAGTTCAAAGCTTTGGGCTTTAATGGCAACTTGAGTGTTGATGGTTTGTTCTGTGAATTACTAGTTGGAAAATGTTGTGTATGCCCTTATTAGGTTCTCTGGAAAGTTTCATGGAAATTGGTGGAAGATTGAGCAACAAATGAGAGGTTTTGGGAAACCTGGTGCAAACCGGCTAGTGCCACAAAAACCAGCTAGCCGGTTTTTGCAGGGTTCCCTGGGCCTTTCATTTTCTCAATTTTCGCCATTTCGATGCCTCGATTGGGTGTTTCCCCATTTCCAGAGTTAGAATAACCCATTAAGAGCATAGCAAAACCTAAGGTTTTGGTTTTGGGTTTCCCAGGATTAGGGTTTTAATCATGTGACTTACCCGGTTTCAAAATGTGATTAGGGCATCTATCTAGCACGAGATTTCCGTTCAGGTCGGCCGGCACACTTGAATTAGGAAAATAGGTAAGAACTGAATATAATATGTGATGTGATTATCTAAATGTATGTATATGTGTTTGTATATGCATGCTCAAATTATGTTTTGCACTACCAACACTTGTATGAATATGTTACAGAGTGCATTGGTATAGTGAGTATTATTGTTGTGAGTACAATACAGTGATACCAACATGGGTACTGGAAAGTGCTAAGGTGTGTGGTATATCACTCAGTGGTACTCAGGGTACGGAATAAACCCTACCAACACTCGTATAGTGAGGTACGTTGTGTATGTGGTGTAGTGGTTGTACCCTAGGGTTGAACGTTCACACTCATTTGTTAAGCTCTGTAAATAGGTGTATGGGCGCCTATTTAGAGGTCGGAAATTATATGATATGTTATCTGCATTTCTTACTGAGTCTGTCGACTCACAGTTCTGCTTTCATGTGTAGGTAAAGGAAAGGCTAAGGCTGAACAGGAGTGAACCTGGGCTCAGATGGGATTGTACATGTCAAGTAGCGCGATCTGGAGTGTTCGGTCTCAGGACATCTGGGAGTTGTATTTTGATAGTCGCTGTGCGACCTGTAAATTTGTGTATTTTGGAACATTAATTTTAAAAAGTTTGAAAACGGGATCCCGGCACTTGTAAATATTTTATTATATTACAAAGTTTAATATTTAATGCAAAAGTTTTAATTTGACACGTTTTTCGAAAAAATTCTTCGATTAGAAAAGATTGCATTATAATTGAAAAAGCACTGTACCGTGCCTTAGAATTAGGGCGTTACAGCGCGCGTGCTATCCGAGGGAGAAGCCTCGTGCGCGCGCGCGTGTGTAGTTGCACGACTCCGATATTTTTCGAAACTTCAAAAAATCATAACTAATTCAAATTAAATCAAATTGAGTTCAGTAAAAAAAGTAACTTTCTTAATTTTTTCCATACTATCCAATAAAATAATTCCAGAAACAGATATTCAATTATTTTTCACGAAAATTCACAAACATCAATCAATCATCAAATAACACTCAATACAACATGATACCATCCAAAACATCAAACAATCGTTTTAAAGTCCAAATTTCTTGAAAGCAAATCAATTACCATGGCTCTGAGGCCAGTTGTTGGAAATTATTTTACCAGGATCTTAGATCTACTCACAAGTATGTTGATTAACACCCTAAATATGAACTTTCTAAAACGATGAAATAAACACATATAAAGTTTAGGAAACCTTACATTGGGTGCAGCGGAATTAAATGTCTGCTTCCTTTCAGATATCTAGCTCTTGATTCCTTTCTATAGCAGAGCATTATCAAAATCTGAACCTGGATCTCTTTCTCTGATTCTTTAGTGCTGAAACTCCTTCTTGCTGAAAGTCTTTCTTCACGATCTTCCTCATTATGATTGAGGTATCACTGGCTGTGTGTGGGCACTACTCTAACACTAAGTATTTCGAAATCTCAAGGAGGAAGAGAGAGAGGAAGTGGTCGGCCAAAGATAGGGAGAGAGAGAGGCTTAGTTTTTTCTGAATGAAAAAGTAGAAAATTTAAGTGTAAATTTCCTGAAGCCTTCACTATCTATTTATAGCATTCCATTAGGGTTAGGTTTGAATTATTTGGCATTAAAATAATGAAAATATCAGAGGTAAAACCCTACAAAAGTGGTCGGCCCTATACATTTGGATTTGGGCCTCACTTTTTGCAATTTTGTAGTTTTATCTTTTCTGCATCTGATTTTCTCAAAAACGCCAATTTTCTAATTCAACCATTTAAATGCCAATTCTAACTATTTAATAACTATAAATAATTATTAAATAATATTGTCATTTATCATATTTATTAATTGAACCATACAAAGTATCATAATTAACAAATATGCCCCTGAAACTCTTTCTTTACAATTTCGCCGTTACTTAGTAAAAAATTCACAAATAGACATAGTCTAATTTGAGAATTATAATTGATTAATCAAAACTATTTATATGAGTCTTACAAGAAATATTATCTCAACTAGTGGGGGGACCATGGGTCTATATAACCGAGCTTCCAATAAGCAGATCAAGAATTTATAACCTAAATTCACTGACTTATTAATTCTTCATTGAATCCACGCATAGAACTTAGAATTGCACTCTCAGTATATAGAATGCTCTATATGTTCCACCATATAGACACATCATTAGTTATCCATTGTTATAATCCTAATTTGATCAATGATCCTCTATATGAATGATCTACACTGTAAAGGGATTAGATTACCGTTACACCCTACAATGTATTTAATCCTTAAAACACTTAACCCCGTATAAATGATATTTCAGCTTATGTGAAATGAGATCTCCACCATTTATTTTCGTTTGGTCAAGCTCGAAGGAGATCATCCTTTACTTACTATTCGCCAGATAGAAGCTATAGATTCCATGTTTATGTTAGCGCTCCCACTCAATTGCACTACCGTGTTCCCAAAATGTACGTATCACCCTGACCCAAAAGTGGGCTTAACTAACAAATCAAAGAACACAAATAGCCTCTTGAGATTGAGCCTAATCATAACAGGATTATGATCATTTGATCTAGGATCAACTAGGCGATATTGACTTGAATAGATATTACGGTAAGTTTAATAAATCTAAGTCAAAGTTCAATATCGGTCCCTTCCGATGCATACTCCATGCATCCAACCTGAGCTTTACTTTAACCAGTGCTCTGGAAAGAACATAGCATTTCTCCAAATGCAAGTAAACTCTGTTGTAGATTATCATATCAGTAAAACCCTATGTCTGATAAATCTAGGAAACTTTATTCACATAGCCATGTTTACTTTCCAATGTGTTGACGACACAATAAACAGGATTAAGTATGTGAAAAGGGTTGCAGATGAATTCATACATTATGTACATATAATCATGAAATAAATCATGTGAACCATGCAACATTAAATGTAATTTCTGATCTATATTGATAAGTAAATCTGATTATATTGAAATGAGTAGGCCATCATCATCTTATATTGCGCTGTATATTCACCTAGGAAATAACCTCATGGTGTATGTCTAGTTGGTCAGCCCGCGCTTCGTGTGCTAGCTTGAGGCTAGCATTTGGAGCTTCATGTTAAGCCTCGTTGTTAGAAGCTTTGAAAGTGACCTTGTTGCCTTATGCATCCATTGCCCCTCAGGTGCCCTAGGGGCCATGCCTGCATCGGGCAGGTGTTCAATGCACCTTTTGGGTTAAGTTGTTTTACTCTACTCTCGCTTCTTCTCTGGCTCCTTCTTTTCTCCTAAACTTTAAGAGATTAGGGGGGATATGCTTCTTTGATTAGCCATGAAGTTTGCAAGAGCTTGGCCTTTGTTGGCCATGCTCGATTGACAGGTGGCCTTATATTGGCGAGTCTTAGTGGTTCACTTGAGTGGTCAGCTTGATGCTTTAGGTTTTTGTTAAGCCTACCGCAATGGTTGATCGGTGTACACCTTTATAGGGTGTTCCTAGAAGTATGGCCTTAGTTTTTGGAAGCCAAGAGCAAGCTGCAAGTCAGTTTCTCCATGAGTCGGTACTTACTTCCAACATCGATTAGTCTTTTACTAATGTAGTATACAGGTTGTTGTACACCGCCTTCTTCTCTTGTGAGGATAGCACTCACAGCATGCTCTGTGACTGCTAAGTACACATATAGTTCTTCATTGTCTAAGGGTTTGGGCAACACTAGTTGCTAAGCCAATTGTTTCTTTAACACGTGGAATGTAGTTTCACATTCCTTTGTCCACTCAAATTTTTTGTTGTGTCTAAGAATGTTGAAGAAGGATACACATTTATAAGTAGACTTAGACACAAATCTGCTTAGTGTAGCAATGCGTCCTATTTGGCTTTGTACTTCGTTGATGGTTGTGGGTGACTTCATGTCCAAAAGGGCTTGGATCTTGTCTGGGTTTGCTTTAAAATAACATTTGAGGGGGTTGAGCTTCATGTTGTAGTTGCAGAGGATGTTTAAGCATTCTTCTAGGTCCTCCACATGCCCCGAGCCTTTTTGGACTTAACAAGCATGTCGTCCACATAGACCACAATGTTGTGGCCGATAAGATCTTTAAACATTTTATTCATAAGCCACTGATATGTGGCCCCGTCATTCTTCAACCCAAAGGGCGTGACTATGTAGTAATAACAGGCCTAAGTTTGTCAAGAAGCTTGTATGGTCCTGATCTGGCGGATGCATCTTCTCCTTTCTGGCTTTGGACAATGCCAAGTTGTAATGGTGATGGGAAGATTGTTGGACTCCTCTCAACATGCTACGCCATGCCTTGTTGGGAGTTTTAGATAGAGAAGGTAGATGGATGTTATTGCCTTCACGCCGTATAGGGCTGGTCAGCCTATTATGGCGTTGAAAGTCCAGGGAATGTGAATGACGATGAACTGCGCCATCAATGTTCTGGTGGTTAGATTTTCTCCAATAGTGAGAGGTAATTTCATATACCTGAGTGGTGTTATGCCTTGGCCAAAGAAGCCATACATCACTTGACTGTAGGGTGCCAAATTAGCGAGTTGGAGCCCCATCTTTTCATATGTTGATTTGAAAATAATGTTGAAGGAGGCTCCATTGTCCACCATGTACCTTGCTACAGTCATATTCCCTACTTGTCTAGTATCGACGAGGGAGTCGTTGTGAAGCGAACTAACTTGGGTAGGATCTCCTTTTAAGATAGAGCTTATGGGCTCTCCAAGCTTTGGTTGTTTCGAGTCTGTTCTTCGATTGCTAGGATGTTGCTTTTGGGCTCATGATGGAGTGTTCAAGCACAGCACTGCCTAGCTCTGTTGGTCTCACCTAGAATATGTGGTCCGCTAATGAAGACCCCTAAGTGTCCTACCACCGGATGTTTGGGCAGACTTGTTGCCACCTACCTCTGTGCGTGGAAGTCATGGGGTTGTAGGATGCAGGCTGGCCGGCAATACAATGCCTGCAGGTTGAGGTCTGGTCAGTCATGCTCCTGCCAAGGTCTAGCATGTCATGTTCCTGCCTGAATTCGGCAGGTTATGTTCCTACAAGTTTTGGCAAGAGGAGGCTAGCCTTTGGAGATGGAGGCCAGCCTGTTTGGGCATGCTTTGCTTTGGGAGTTTTGGTAGGAGAGTGAAGCATGTGCACCTCTCCTCCTTTTGCCTTAGACTTCATGGCGTAGGGGAATCATTGAATTTCCCTCTTTTGTCATTATGTTGGTCAGAGCCATCGTTGTTACGCTTGCCTCTGCCATTCTAATTGTTGGAGAATTGACAGAGATCTTCTACGCTAGTCGGCATGTTGAACAGTGCTTGGGGCACTATAAGGCCCTACGTTTGTCTTTGCTTTATTTTGACAAGATCCTCCAGCCGTGAAGGTATTTGTCTTGATGAAAAGAAATTAATATAGAATTCTTGAGAGAATTCTTCCCAAGAATTAAATCTTCTTGAGGCCAGCTTGAAATACTATTATTGGGCTATTTCAACTAGAGTTACCAAAAGATATAACTGTTGGAAATATTTTACCAGGATCTAGATTTACTACCATGTATGTTGTTTAACGTCCTAATATGAATGATAAAACAATGAAATAAACACATATAAAGTTTAGGAAACCTTACATTCGGTGCAGCGGAATATAATGACTCCTTCTGTTCAGATCTCTAGCCCTTAATTCCTTTCTGTAGCACAGCATCACCAAGATCTGAACCTGGATCTCTTTCTCTCCTTCCTTTGATGCTGATTCTCCTTCTTGTTGATTGGATTCTTCACAATCTTCCACACTATGATTGAGATACCACTTGATGTGTGTGGGCACTCACTCATTCACTCAAGGTTCGAAAATAGAAGAAGAAAGGAGAGGAAGAGGCTGGCGGCTATGTATAGAATAGGAGGCTCAACTTTCATCTGACAAAGTTAAGTGTGAATGTGAGCCATCACTATCTATTTATAAGTAACCACTTAGGTTTAGCGTAGAATTATTTGAGATGAAAATAATAAAAAAATAAATGATAAAAGCCTATAAGATTGGTTGGCCATATTAGTTGATAATGGGCCCCACTTTTGCAATTTGCTGTTTTATCATTTCCGCATCTCATTTTCTCAAAAACGCCAATTTTTCAATTTAACCATTTAAATGCGAATTCTAATTATTTAATAACTAAAAATTAATTATTAAATAATATTGTCATTTAATATATTTATTAATTAGACATATAAAGTCTCTTAATTAATAAATAAAACCTAGAATCTCTTTTTTACAATTTTGCCCTTGCTTAGTGAAAATTCACAAACTAGACATTGTCTAACTTTAGAATTATAATTGATTGCTTGAAATCAATTAACTGAGTCTTACAAGCAGTGTGGTCTCAACTAGTATGGGGATGATGGGCCTATATAACCGAGCTTCCAATAAGCCTAACCAAATTTACCAAGTAAATTCCCTAACTTATTAATTTCTTATTGAATCCACACTTAGAACTTGGAATTGCACTCTCAGTTGTATAGAACGCTCTATATGTTCCACGATATAGATACGCTATTAACTATCCATTGTTTTAATCCTAAATTGATCAATGACCCTCTAATAGATGATCTACATTGAATAGGAACTAAATTACCGTTACACCTTCAATGTATTTTATCCTTAAAATACTTAGCTCCGTATAAATGATATTTCAGCGAAGTGAAATGAGATCTCAACCATTTATCTCTATTTAGCCAAGCACGAAGGATATCGTAGTTTCACTTCTAAATTCCTATAGAAGTTATAGACTCCGTATTTATGTTAGCGCTCCCACTCAATTATACTATCATGTTCCCAAAATGTACGTATCACCCTGACGCAAAAGCAGGCTTAACTAACAAATCAAGGAACATGTATAATACTCTTGAGATCGAACCTAACCATATCAGGATTAAGATCGATCTAGGATCAACTGGTGATATTGAATTGAATAGATATTACGGTAAATTTTAATATATCTAATCAAAGTTCAATATAAGTCCCTTCCGATGTATACTCCATACATCCGATACTAGTAAATTTTGCCAATGCCCTGGAAAGGGCATAACACTTATCCAAGGTGTAAGAATACCTATCGCTGATTATCATGCCAGTCTAAATCCAGTGAACTGACAAATCAGGCAATAAACTTTTGAACATATAATCAAGATTACATTCTACTGTGCTGACAACACTATAATCATTAACAAATTCATATGTTCTGGACTTAAATAGAATTTATACATTATATATATAATCATGAAATAAATCATGTGAACCATGCAACATAAAATGTTATTTCTGATCTTTATTAATAAGTAAATCTGATTATATTGAAATATGTTTTATTTAGGGCACAAAACCCAACAATAACATCACACATCTCTAGATACTTTTTGGAGATCTGTTGGGATCTCAAAGTACTTTATGTGTACTAGAGGATCTTCTTTCCTCGTGTACATCTTCCAAGTTAGCATCTTGAATTTGGACAAGGCCAAGGCATTGATATGTGTCGAGAAAGGTAAACCCTAGACTTATCCAACTCAAAGTTTGATGGTTTTGGGCAACTTAAGCCCTTGATCATGTCTCGTATTTGATCCAACTATGCTTGCAGAGAAGGATCTGTTGCTGTAGCGGTGTAGTTTATTGGCCCTTATTGATTGAGTTGTAGCATCGGATTGGTAGAGCCTGGCCGACCATACTTTGGGAAAAGATATATTCAAGGCTGCCCAGCCCTGTGCTTGGCAGGGTTTGCCTGCCCACTCCTCCTTCGCTGGCTGATGGGGCCTGTGCGTTGACATGGGGTAGATCTTACTAACTGTTGGAGTCTAATGTATCTATATGTGTGAAGTGATTATATTCACTCCTTAAGTTGTTTTTGTCTTGGGTGTTTCTACACGTTCCCTGTCCTCGCCAATTAAAGATTGTCCTTTCAGTGACTTGCTCTTGGATTTCCCAAGATAGAACTTCACCTTATTGGCTAGCCAGAGGTGCACTTCTGTGATATTGGCCATCCATGAGTTGGACAATGGGGGGCATTGTAGTGCCAGATATTTCTGGCCAACCTCCTAGGCCAATGGCTACGAGGATCTGGCTATTATCGTTGTTAGTCCTTCGTGGCAAGGTCTGTTGTAAAGACCGCTTAGTTTAATTTGAAAATTAGCAGTTAATCATGATTAATTATGAAAATTATTTATAGCTATTTAAATAATTATTATACTGTTATTATTGAATTCAGTGATGCATTTTTATGTCATTTAGTAGTTTTCATAATTTTGCATTTCCGGTGCCCGGTATTTTGGAACTCGGTGTTTGGCTCAATAAAATCACAACTTAGTATGTTAGTAGTTTGGGACGGTTTATTAGACATTGGGAATGTCAGGAATGGCCGGGAATTTAGAATTTCCCAAAAATACCCCTTTAGTGTTATTTATGCTATTTTAATGTGGAGGGGCAAAATGGTCTTTTTGCCCCAATGATAATTTGTCCTTTAGTGGGCTTAGTAATTGAGTAATATGTGTTTATTAATACTAAGTGTTGGCTGAAATAGGTTATTGCTTAAGTATTCCTTCTATTTCATTTTCATTCAAAACTTAGAAAAATAGAAAAAAAAAAAAATCAAAAAAGGCTCTCTCTTTTCCTCTCTTTCTCTCTCGGCTGGTAGGGTGTTTCTAGGGCTGGGATTTCTGATTTTCAAGCTATTTTCCTTCAATCTAAGTGTTCTTCAAGCCTTGGTAAAGTTTCTAAACCTTTTCCTTTTGTAATTTTTAGAAAATGTTTAAAAAGATGATGATGCATGCTTGATTTTTGATATGTTCTTGCTGCTGTGAATTGTTGTTATTTTCAGTGGATTAATCTTGTTATTTTAAGTAGTTTAGAGCTAGTGAATGCATGTTATTTGCTTTGATTTCAAGCTTGGTAGTTTTTAGCTCAAAACTATGGTTTTCAAAGAGAAATGGTTAAAATTTGTTGCTGTGATGTTGTTGAAGTTTGTAGTTGTTTTCAGAGGCTATTTTATGCATGTTTAAGTAGGTTTGGACTGGTTTGATTGCATGTTGTTAGTGTTTGATCAAGTTTGAGTTTAGAACTCAAAGCTTGAAGCTTTAATGGTGATTTTTGTTTATGTGCATTCTGGGTGAGTTTGATGCTTTAGAAATGTTCTAGGGGTTATATAGAACAGGTCTGGAATGTTTGAGGTTGTTTGGATTAGATTTGAGCAATGTGTGAATTTTTGAAGTTCTGCCTGCGAGGAACCGAAATTCCGGTTGTGCAACCGGAATTCCGGATGGGGTTCTGAAAATTTCCAGAACCGGAATTCCGGTTGGGCAACCGGTCTACCGGTTGGGTGATTTTCAGAAATCCTAGTTCTCCTCGTTTTTATGTTATTAAGGGTAATACCATGCTTTTTATAGATAGGGAAACTTTTAGTTCCTAGTTTAAGTCCCCGAAAAGTGATTTAGCGTATCACTTATAGTGTTGTTATTTTTATGGTTTAGGAGCCTGTAATCCGCCGCGCAGATAGTTCCAAATCGGGTTGGCCAAGCACACACCGAATTCGGAATCCAGGTAAGATTAGTATAACAGTATGCATATGTAGATTACATGTTTAGCGTGCATGTAGGAAGCCTGTTAGATTACATTAGATATGTATGTTGGCTTCGAACCATCCAACTGTGTCACGTCGGTACAGGCTGGAGTATGACCAGCAGCCGGAGTATGACTGGTTCGACCGATTAGGCTGACACTGTATCACGTCAGTATAGGCTGGAGTATGACCAGCGGCGGAGTATGACCGGTTCGACCGATTAGGCTGATACTTAGGTTGGTGGTTCCGTACTATTTGACGTATCACGTCGGTACAGGCTGGAGTATGACCAGCAGCCGGAGTATGACCGGTTCGACCGATCAGGCTGATACTGTAACACGTCGGTACAGGCTGGAGTTTGACCAGCAGCCAGACTAAGACCGGTTCGACCGATCAGGCTGTTACTTGTCAATAGTACCGTCCCTATGAACGTTCAGAACTCAGTACCGTGTTGGACACGGCAGTTAGGGGGACTCAGTATCGTGTTGGACACGGCAGTTAGGGTTATGATCAGGGGTATGGGCGTCTGATCATGACCGGGATTTATGTATGAGTATTATTATGCTTTTCTTACTGAGTCTGTCGAATCACAATGCTATGATTATGTGTAGGTAAAGGCAAGGCTAGAGCTGATGGACCGTGAACGAGCCTATGAAGATTGTACATGTCGGGGCGGTTAGGCCTGGAGCGTACGATCATCGGGACAGCGAGGCTATTTTTGTAACTAGTCGCTAGGCGACAATTATTTTGTATGAACAGTAAACTTTTGTAAATGATTTTGTAATCACGTTTTCCATAAACCTCGTTGATTAGCAACGAGCTGCACAGCATGTTTAAAAGTCACGTAATACGCCTATGTTAGTTAGGGTGTTACATCTGTCCTCCTCCTGAAGAACCTGGTTGGTCAGTTTACTGATAGACCCTCCGTGATCTATCAACTAGTCTTCCTTAGAATGGATCTTTGATGAGATCCTGGCCTCTTCCATTAGTTCTTTGATTGAACCGCCTTATCAGGTTGTTCGCCTCTCTACTACGGCAATCCAACACCACATAGTGAGATCAAAGGATGTACTCTTGGTCATCCATACATCTCAAGACTTTGCATCTCTGCTAAATGAATACATCGCAATCAATAGCGTGTGGTTCTCCAATTAGGTTGGCTTGGCAAACAACCTCTCTAAGTCTTGCTAACTTGAGATCTTCTCTCAAGTCTACAAGGGGCTTGCCAATTCTTGGTCTAGTCTTTGTTTTGCATAGTATTGGGGATGAAATCTAGTTGTTGTTCCTAGAGGGTTGTTAGGCTAATTTTAGTCTAAGTTTTGGGTCACTTTTTAAGGTAGTTTTCGACCATGTTTTACGCTTGATTCTCTTGTTTAAGATGCTCAGATGTTTAAAGGAAGTATTCATAAGAATAGAGGACAAAAGATTAAAAAGTTGAGGAAAAAATATATTAAGCTATTTTCTTGTGAAGCCTGTCGCGACGGGCAATATTCCAAGTCGCGACGGGGATTGGCAGAACGAATGCCAATTTGAGATGACCCAGCTGCTACGACTAGAGGATTTCGTGGATGCGGTGAAGCCTTACTGGTGTCTCCACGAGTAGTTTCATAATTTCACGACTTTTAAAGAGAAAACTTGGCTCATTTAAAAGGGGATCTCATGATTTTTGAGGAGGACAGAGATTGGGAGCCCTAGAAACAAAAGAGAAAACTTCAAGAGCAGCTTGTGGCGATCTGGATTGATTTCTCCAACCAGTTCTTTCTTTTCTCTTCATTTTTCTATGTTATTTACGGTTTCAATTTTAATTATGGATTTGACTATGGATATTATGAACTAAACTCTTATTTGGGGAGATGTTGAATGTTGATTGATATTATTTCTTAAGTTAATGATAATTCCTATTTCTCCTTTCTCGATTGTGAATTTATCCATGTTTGTGTTTAATTATGTTGACTTCGCTTTTAGCCAACGACAATGAGTCTTAATTGTAAGTGATAAGTGAAATTATTTAGATATAATATGAAAAGATAAATAAAAAACACAGAGTTTTTAAAGAGGTTCGGCCTCGAGCAATTCGGTAATAGACTACTCCCCTTGATTTGCATTGACTTAAGAACAAAGAATATAGTGATTCTTCTCTTAGAGCTCTTACAATGAAAGCTCTGAGTATACTCTCTTAGATCACTTTTTCGACTCTTTGCCCACTGAGAATATATCACTATTTATAGGGATAGATGTTTGAGGGAAGGTTCCCCTTTTGTTCACAATCTCTATAATTAGTAAGATTACACATTACATATATAGAGTACACTGATTGAGGGATTTGGACAGCTTGCCATATCTCTGTGATATGATCCCAGATTTATAGGGATTGCTTTTATGCTTTGCAATGCAAATGCTGAAGTTGCTAAGTGTTGGCATGCTATTCAGACTGTCCACCGCTCGGCTAGGAGGACTTCGTCCGTGCAGGCATTTGTGGTGTTATTTTCAGAACATCTTTTTCGAGAAGATATGGGGAGTTGATTCCATGTTTCACCGGCGTGTGATGCTACGTCATAGTGCAAAAATTGGGATAACAAATTACATGTTTAAGATTGATCACCTTTTGCATGTTGTATGATACCAATTAAAAATCTTAAAAGTGAGTTTTGGGAATGCTAAAATTGGATAAACGAGGTTTTGATGTAAAACGAAAGTATTTGCATAGCCTTAGTGACATTGAGATTATTGTTTAATGCTAATTATATGTTAGTCTAATTTAGAGATGATTAGATAATATGTGAGTTAGGGCCTAAAAGATTTAAAAAGAGTTACGTTTAATTTTTATAATATGTCATTCACCTTAAGAAAGAGAATAGGAATTAGAATTAACCATTAGGTAATTAAATCAACATGATTATTTTCCCTAATTTATCATCCTTGATTTAATGCTTTTATTGCGTAATTTTATTTTCTTATTATTCTTTATTTTTATTTTCATCAAAATTATCGGTTACCAGAAAGAAATATATGTCTGATTTACTGGTATTCAGTTCAATTCCCTGTAGGATCGACCTCACTTGTGTGAATACTACTTGATTACGTGCACTTGCGTAGTTGTTCATATTTTTTATAGTAAGTTTTTGGCGTTGTTGCTGGGGAATTGTTTAAAACTTGATATTACAAAAATTAGATTAAATTCTACTTTGGTCAATTCTTTCTGCTTATTACTAATTTGTTTCTTTTAGATAGTCTTATTTTATTTCAGGCATTCGGGGTGCTTGCGACGTCAATGACAAAGTGTAATACTACAAGTTGATCTTGAAATTGAAATTACTTGTAGAATAAACAAAAGAAACAAAAGGCGAGAAAGAAGTGCAGCAAGAGCTAAAGCAGAAGAAGTCAAGGCTAACAACGTTAATGGCGTAACAATGGAGGTAACAACGAAAATAATGGGGGTGCAGTAGAAGACCAAGCTGCAAAGAGACATTAATAATTTTTCTCAACTGGACAATGAATCTCTCTATGAGGCTTGGGAGAAGTTCAAAGATCTCATTAGAAAATTTTGACATCATGGGATCGAAAAGTGGATGTTGGTTCGCAATTTTTACAATGGGCTAATTGGTCATACTAGAACAATTATAGATGTCGTAGCTTGTGGGGAAATTATGAGAAAAAGTGCAAACGTGGCTTACAATTTGCTTGAAAAAATGGCTATGAACAACCAACAATGGGCAACTGAAAGAAGCCAAACAAAGAAGGTTGCTGGTATGCACGAGATAGACCCCATCACCAAGTTGACAGTCGAAGTAGAGGCCCTAACAAAGCTGATGGTTGCTCTGGTAAAATAGGCTCAAGTTACTTGTGAACAATGTGGGGGCCCTCACACATATGACACATGCCCCGTGGATGTGAACAGTTTGCCAATGGAACAAGCTAAAGCCATTGGGAGCTATCCTCAGAACAATAACTATGGGTTCAACTAATGAGGGGGTCATCGTCAGAACTATCAACGGTAGTCTTCAAATCAGTAGCAGTAAGGTTTCTACCACTAGAGAACTCAGCCTCAACAAAACCAACAACAGTCGCAACAACAAAGTCCTAGTGGAGGCTCAAATATACATGTTGATTTATTGCTGCAATTCATGATGGAGACTAAAGCCTCGATTAAAAACTTGGAAACTCAGATGGGACAATTGGCTACTCAAGTGGCAAAGCAAGCTCGAGAAATTCACCTAGCACTAGTGAGGTAAGCGGTAAGGAGCGGTGTCAAGCAATTACATTGAGAAGTGGGAAGAAGTGTGAAGGGCCTAGTGAGAAACAACCAGTGGTAGAAGGGGTCAGGATCAACAGGCACCGTAACTAAAAGAAGACTATTGAAGGTCTTACATCAAAAGAAGCTTCACCACCTATCCACATTGAGCACCATGTCAAAATTCCTTATCTGCAGAGGCTCCGCAAGAACAACATTGACAAGCAGTTTTTTAAGCTCTTGGAAGTATTCAAGAAGCTCCACATCAATATTCCATTTGCATAAGCCTTGGAGCAGATGTCGACTTATCTTAAATTCATGAAAGAGATTTTAGCAAAGAAAAGAAAGTCGGAGGAGTATGAGACAGTGGCACTTACTGAGGAGTGGAGTGCAATATTATAGAAGAAACTACCGCCCAAGCTTAAAGACCTGGGTAGTTTCAATATTCGTTGCTCTATAGGGGGTTCAGTTGAGACAAGGGCCCTATGTGACTTGGGGAAAGTATAAATCTAATGCCTTTATCAATTTTTCAAAGGCTGAAACTAGGAGAAGCTCGTCCTACGATAGTATCTTTACAAATGGGAGACCTATCCATTGCCCACCCTCGGAGTACAATTGAACACATCTTAGTGAAGGTTGGTAAATTCATTCTTCCTACTAATTTCTTAATTCTTAACATGGAGGAAGATGAAAACATTCCTATCATTTTGGGAAGACCATTCACAGCCACGGGGAGAGCTTTAATTAATGTTCAAAAGGGGGAGTTAAGGTTGCGAGTTCAAAATGAGAAAATGACCTTAAATGTCTTTGCCACAACTGAAATTCCTACTTGTTGTAGAATGGAAGTTGTAAAAGATTGTCAAGAAGAAGTAGTTGTCAAAAAGAAGAATGGGAAACTCAAAGAATGGTTTTGCACTATTCGACGACGTATAAAAAGATTAATGTGTGGAAAGTGTGAAGGTGAGTCCCGTCTTTTGGATAGCATTTTAATTTGTTTGTTTGCATTTTTTTTAGAATTGTCAGACATTTGTTGTAAATTTGAGCTGTGAAAATTGTGAAAAATATATATAAAAAAAGTATATATATTTAGAAGAAGTTGGGCCTACTTCAATAGTCACGGCAGGACTTTATCCTAGTTGCGGCGGGAGTCGGAAGCGAGAAATTAGAGAACTTTTGAAGCAGTAGTGGTCGCGGCAGGGAATAGTGCTCGCCACGACAAGACTTGGCAGAAAGGTGCACAATTTGTTTTGTCCAGAAGTCGCGGTAGGGACTATGGTTCGCCGCAACTGGAATTAGCAGAAACCCATTTTGATGGGTGTCCCAGGTAAGTGCTTCTCACCTTGAGTGTTATGTAACATTGGGGACACTATGAACTTTTAGTTTGGGGGGAGGGATTTAAAAAATTTCAATTTTCAATGTCTATCCTTAGTGGTTTAGTTTTTCTAGTTTTTTAGTGCTGATAAGTGAGCCAATGATAATTGATTGATTGAACTGATGTTGTTATTTGTGGAATGGATTGAAATCTTGAACTGTGTGCTTAATTCATAAACTCTTTGGGCTGATTTGGATGCCTTGTGAAAAACTTTTTATCGATGTAAATTATTGATTTTTGGATAGTATCACTTTTTTGTTCTACTTGGGTTCGTGGAATGCTTGCTTGTGATGGAATAGAACTTGCTTGACTTACTTTCTTGAAGCAAAATCCTTAGTGATTGTTGCTTGGAAAATGATTTAGGTAATTTTATTTGGACCGATTGAGCCTTTTGAGCTTACCCGTAAAATTTTATTCTTAGTATACCCGAATTGAGCCTGAGTCTATTTCGAAACTCTAACAACTTAATTAGGCCTAATGTGTTTCCATTATCTACTTTAATTCACAAATGTACCTTATTATGCCATAAGCTTATAAATAAGTTTCTCTTGGTAAATATGTGGATTTATGTGGCTGTTTATTTGGGTTAAAGTGTGCTTATGGTATAATGTAACCTAAATGACAGCTTACCTACCTTTCACCTAAGCCATGACATTTCAACCGAGAAAGATCTTTTGATTCCGAGCAGGGGTTGTTGACATAAGTGGAGAGAGGTAGGTCATGCATTAGTAAGAGTAGAATGATTGTGATATGTTTCAAATTGAAGTGTAATTTGCATCCATACACGGCTTTTCTAACTTGTGCATCCAAGTTAATTTTTAGATTTATTGAATTGAAATTCTTGTTTAACCAGTTGATTGAAGTTGCACAGGTAGCAGCGGTAGTTTAATTATTTGGACGCTCGGTTATCTGTCGTGTCATTACATCTTTGTCTTAGTTTTTAGTCTTACTTGAGGGTGAGTAAAGATCTAGTTTGAAGGAATTTGTTAGGCTAATTTTAGTCTAAGTTTTGGGATGCTTCTTAAGGTCGTTTTCGACCTTTGCTTCTAGTTTTAGGGCTATTTTACGCTTGATTCTCTTGTTTCACGTCCCCAGATGTTTAAAGGATGTATTCATAAGAATACAGGACAAAACATGAAAAAGTTGAGGAAAAAATATATCAAGCTATTTTTTGGCGAAGCCCGTCGTGATGGGAAATATTCCTAGCTGCGGTGGGGATTGGCAGAACGAATGCCAATTTGAGATGACTCAATCGCGACTAGAGGATTTGGTGGTTGCGGCGAAGCCTTCCATATGACTGCATGGGCAGTTTCGTAATTTCACCAATTTTAAAGAGAAAACTTGGCTCATTTAAGAGGGGAGCTCATGATTTTTGAGGAGGTTGGAGATTGGGAGCCCTAGAAATAGGGAGAGAACTTCAAGAGCGGCTTGTGACGATCCGAATTAATTTCTCCAACCAGTTCTTTCTTCTCTCTTAATTTTTCTATGTTATTTTTTGTTTCAATTTTAATTATGGATTTGACTATGGAGATTATGAACTAAACTCCTATTTAGGGAGATGATGAATGTTGATTGATATTATTTCTTCGGTTCATGATAATTGTTATTTCTCTTTTCTCAATTGCGAATTTATCTATATTTGTGTTTAATTACATGTTTAAGATTGATCACCTCTTTCATGCTCTATGATCCCAATACAAAATCTGAAAGGTGAGTTTTGGGAATGCTAAAATTTGATGAACGAGGTTTTAATGTGAAACAAAAGTCTTTGCATAGCCTTAGTGACATTGAAATTATTGTAAAATGTTGATTATATATTAGTCTAATTCAGAGATGATTAGATAACATGTGATTTAGGGCCTAAAAGATCTAAAGAAGAGTTGGACTAATTTTTATAATCTGTCATTCACCTTAAGAAAGAGAATAGTAATTAGAATTAACTGTTGGGTAATTAAATCAAGAGGATTATTTTCTTCTTATCCTTGATTAAATACTTTTATTGCCCTATTTTATTTTATTTTTATTCTTTATTTTTATTTTCATCAAATTTATCGGTTACCAAATAGAAATATAAGTCTAATTTAGTGGTATTCATTTCAATTCCCTGTGGGATCGATCTCACATGTGTGAGTACTACTTGATTACATGCAACTGCGTAGTTGTTCGTATTTTTTGTAACAGGGGTGCCCCCCATGTTGGAAATATTTTACCGGGATCTAGATTTACTACCAAGTATGTTTGATTAACATCCTAATATGAATTCTAAAACAATGAAATAAACACATAAGAGTTTAAGAAAACCATAAATTGTGTGCAGCGGAATATAATGACTCCTTCCATTCAGATTTCTAGCCCTTGATTCCTTTCTGTAGTAGAGCATAATCAAGATCTGAATCAGGATCTCTTTTCCTCCTTCTTTGATGGTTGATTTTCCATAGTCTTACATACTATGATTGAGGTACCACTTGATGTGTGTGGGCACTACTCATTCACTCAAGGATTTCGAAATATTGAAGAGAAGAAAAGAGAGAGGAAAGTGGTGGCTCAGGAATTCACTCTGAAAAGAATGAGATGCAATTGTGTGTTGTTTGCTGAAGCCATTACTTTCTATTTATAGAATGCCCTCTAGGTTTAGGTTAGAATTGTGTGGCATTAAAATAATGGAAAAAATAAAATGGTAAAAGCCTATGCATAGTGGGCGTCCCATATAAGGAAATTGGGCCTCACTTTGCAACTTTCCCATTTTGTTATTTTGCATTCCCATTTTCTCAAAAATGCCAATTTTCCAATTTAACCATTCAAATGCCAATTCTAATTATTGAATAACTTAAAAATAATTATTAAATAATATTGCCATTTAATGTATTTATTAATTTAGACATATAGAGTGTCTTAATTGATAAATAAAAATAGAATCTCTTTTCTTTACAATTTTGCCCTTGCTTAGTGCAAATTCATAAAGTAGACATAGTCTAACTTTTAGAATTATAATTGATTAATTAAAATCAATTAACTGAGTCTTACAAGCAGTATGGTCTCAACTAGTATGGGGACCATGGGTCTATATAAACGAGCTTCCAATAAGTCGAACCAAATTTACCAAGTAAATTTCCTAACTTATTAATTCCTTATTGAATCCACTCTTAGAACTTGGAATTGCACTCTCAATCATATAGAACGCTCTATATGTTCCACGATAAAGATACGTCATTAGTTATCCATTGTTATAATCCTAATATGATCAATGATCCTCTATATAGATGATCTACACTGTAAAGGGATTAAATTGCCGTAACACCCTACAATGAATTTTATCCTTAAAACACTTAACCCTGTATAAATGATATTTCAGCTAAGTGAAATGAGTACTCCACCATTTATTTTCGTTTGGTTAAGCTCGAAGGAAATCATCCTTTACTTTCTATTCGCCAGATAGAAGCTATAGATTCCATATTTATGTTAGGGCTCCCACTCAATTGCACTACCGTGTTCCCAAAATGTACGTATCACCCTGACCCAAAAGTAGGCTTAACTAAGAAATTAAAGAACACGAATAACACTCTTGAGATTGAACCTAATCATATCAGGATTAAGATCATTTGATCTAGGATCAACAGGTTTTATTGAATTGAATAGATATTACGGTAAATTCTAATATATCTAATCAAAGTTCAATATTGGTCCCTTCCGATGTATACTCCATACATCCGATACTGGTAAACTTTGCCAATGTCCTGGAAAGGACATAACACTTTTCCAAGGTGTAAGAATACTTATCGCTGATTATACCATGTCAGTCTAAATCCAGTGTTCTGACAAATCAGGGAATAAACTTTCGAACATATAATTAAGATTATATTCCACTGTGCTGACAACACTATAATCTTTAACAAATTCATATGTTCTGGACTTAAATAGAATTCATACATTATATATATAATCATGAAATAAATCATGTGAACCATGCAACATAAAATGTTATTTCTAATCTTTATTAATAAGTAAATTTGATTCTTTTGAAATAGATTTTATTTAGGGCACAAAACCCAACCCCCCGAAGGGTCCTTCCTTTAGTTGGAGGTGCTTGTGGAGGGTCCTCCCTTGGAGGCAGGAGCCGATTGTTCAAATCCACCAGGATTTTTTTGCCATCCCAACCAACTGTAGTGGCAAGATTCGTGGTGCCAGCTGTGGTGTCAGGATTGACAACATCTACTGTGTTCATGGGAATTCTAGTCGTGGATGGAATATGGACATCAGGATCTGTAGTCTGTGGGACTTGAGGAAGACTCAAAGATGCAAATGGTGCAATCAGAGTTGTTCTCGTGTTAACCATGGTGTTTGATCAAATATGATATTAACTCGCTCTCAATGAAAGCACGAAACTATTGACCTTCAAAAGTGGCCAACAGTGGAGTCGTATGAATCTAATGTTCACATGTTACACGATTAGAACTCAAAAGTAAAGAACATAAAGATTTTTATATAGGGTCGACCCCCTTAGTTAGCGGGTAATGACCTGCTCCCCTTTTTGTTGTATTGATACCTTGACATAATACTATTCACATCACTATAGCTAGGATTTGATGTTGTTCTCTTTAAGGTTACAAAGTATGGATCAAGTAGGTAGATCTCTAATGAGAGAGAGATATGGTCTTAGAGGCATGTGAGAGAGAGAAAGAAAGAAGCCACTTCGGCGTGTACAAGAGAGAGAGAGAGAGAGAGAGAGAGAGAGAGAGAGAGAGAGTGTGGAAGAGAGACTAGGATTTTGGACTTAGAATTAGACTTAGGTCTTTTAGGTTAGAGTTAAGGCCCTTTTGTATAGGAGAGCCTAAACCCTAATTTACAACTGAAATCCTTAGGTATTTGTATATTAAATTGATTAATTATAAAAGACTAAAATTCCCTTAAACATAGATATTTTCCATCTATTTTATTAGGTTGTTACGGGCCCAATTTGCAGATAGCTTGCAGTCCACGTATCAGGTTGTATAGAAGTATCCTGCTAGGTCAATCCTGGCCGACCATACACCTGTAGGATAAGAGCATCTCCAATGGACTGCTATAAAGGTGGTGTATAGTTATATTTAGCACACTTAACAAAAATTATTGCTCCAATGGTATTCTTAAAAGTGTGCTAAAATTGGAACATGCTAAAAGTTATGCCAAATTTGACAGAAGATATAGTATTTTGACGAATTTGACCCACAATAAATGCTACATTTTTATTTACTATAATACCACTAATTATTATGATTTATTGACGTTTACTAAATTTTACATTCTTTATTAACCATATTACCATTATTTAAACAATAAAAAGATAAAAAAAATAATAGTTTTTGTATATTCTCAATAAAATATCAAATGACTCTTTATATAATTAATTATTTGTTTACTTATTTTACATCTTGTACATTGGAGCACAATTGTAAATAGTGGGCTAAATATAGCAAAAATTTATTTTTTATCCCAAATTTAGCACAAATTTTACATCTAGCATTGGAGATAGTCTAAGGTCTAGCGGCCATGCTCCTGCCAGGGTCTGGCATGTCATGTTCTTGCTAGGGTCTGGCAGGTCATGTTCTTGCCAGAGTAGGGCAGGTCATGTTCTTGCCAGGGTCTGGTAGGTCATGTTCATGTAAACTTTACCAAGAGGAGGCTAGCCTTTGAATATGGAGGCCAGCCTTTGGCCACTGGAGGCCAGCTTTGTACAGCTTTTCCTTGTAGAGGTTAGGTTCCCTTGGTCGAATGGAAGCCCCCTTAGCTTGAAAGTCCCCTTTTAGCTGGCCAGCTTGTGCCCAAATCCTGGCCAGCCATATAAGCTCACCATGGTCGGCCTATAGGCTTCTCTTGGCCAGCCAAACCTGCCAGACCCTGGCAAGAGATGTTCCTGCTAGGGTCTGGCAGGTCATGTTCCTGCTAGGGTCTGGCAGGTCATGTTCTTGTCAACTTTACCAAGAGGAGGCCAACCTTTGGATGTGGAAGCCAGCCTTTGGCAAGTGGATGCCAACTTTGTACACCTTTTCCTTGTAAAGGTTAGGTTCCCTTGGTTGAAGAGAAGCTCCCTTAGTCTGAAAGTCACCTTTTGGTCGGCCAGCTTGTGCCAAGATCTTGGCCGTCCATACTGCTGGGTTTTGTGCCCTAAATAAAACCAATTTCAATATAATCAGATTTACTAATTAACAAAGGTAAGAAATCGCTTTTATGTTTCTTGGTTCACATGATTTATTTCATGATTACATTTGATGTATAAATTCTATTAAGTCCAGAACATATATAAATATGTATATATTTGTTCATGATTATAGTGTCGTTAGCACAGTAGAATATATTTATGACTATGTTCAAAAGTTTAATTTCCATGATTTGTTAGTTCACTGCATTTAGACTTGCATGATAATCAGCGACAAGGTATACTTACACCTTGAATAAGTGTTACGTCCTTTCCAGGGCATTGACAAAGTTTACCAGTATCAGATGTATGGAGTATACATTGGAAGGGATGATATTGCTCTTGGATAAGATATCATAAACTTACCGTTATATCTTTCTAAGTCAATATCAATGGTTGATCTTAGGTCTATCGATCTTAATCCTGATATGGTTAGGTTCAATCTTAGTTGTATTATTTATGCTCTTCAATTTGTTCGTTAAAATCGACCAATTGGATCTTCTCGTGACATACAGATTAAGGACATGGTAGTTCAATTGAGTGGGAGGGCTAAACATAGATATAGAATCTATAAGTATTTAGAAGTGAAACGATGGTTTCCTACGAGCTTGGCTGAATAGAGATAAATGATTGAGGCCTCATTTCAATAATTATATTACTTTACTGAAGTATCATTTATAGGTTCCTAAGTGTTTTAAGGATAAAATACATTGAAGGGTAGAATAGTAAATTTATCCCTATTCAGTGTAGATCATCTATAGAGGATCCTTGACTATTAGGATTATAACAATGGATAATCATAACGTATCTATATCGTGGTACATATAGAGCGTTCTATTTAACTGAGAGTGCTAGTCAATTCCAAATCTATAGTGGCTAAAGGCGGAATTAATAAGTTAGGGAATTTACTTGGTGAATTCTAGATCTACTTATTGAAAGCTCGGTTATATAGGCTCATGGTCCCCTTGTCACGACCCGAGCCCTAGCCTGTGGCAGATGTGTAATATCCATAACTTGGGTGGTCAAAGGTCACACTTTGACCCTTGTAGGAAAATAAAGCTTATAAATGATCCTTTTATTTATATTACAAAATACTAATTTAAAAGATATGGATTAACTCCTATATTAATAAGAAAATATTAGTAATAAAATCAGGACCACTCATCAATATAAAAGAACAGTAATATCCCCACAGTTATGTAATCACCAAATAGATAGATTTAATAAGTCAATAAAATACCAAAATAATACATAGCATCCATCATTTCCCATTTCGAACTAGTACATAGCTAATTTAAGTCATCCAGACCATCCATTTGTTCTTAAATACAAAATCAGTCTCATTAGAAGGTGAAAGAGTAAAATATGACTAAACTAATAACGACATTCCTTTCCCAACGGTACCGTCCTCATCCACTAGCATCAAACTGAGTTCCTGGAATGGGAGAAAATAGGGTGGTGAGCTTATAAAGCCCAGTAGGAAAACAACTAATATCAAAGGACCCTTGGTTTAATAAAAATAAAATGTCTCATCAACAGTATCAATATGTACAAATGAAATAGAGAGACCACAAATAATCACAAATCACACGTCAAATGCATATCACACCGTCCACTAGACCCCTAGCTCTCAGTACCAATCATAGAAAACGACATCCAAAACCGGGTAGTCGCATCTGATATCCACCATAAATACCGGGACTCAGATTTAATTCACTCCCTGTACAGATTCTAGGTCTTTCATCTATAGATGAGTGCACACCTGATCTACCTATGATGACACAGAGACTAGGTCGTGAAACAACAATATGCACCGAACATGATCGACATGGCTCTCATCAATATAACCAAAGCAGGCAAATAATAAGCATAACAAAAGAACATATTCCTTTTTATTTTTTAGAAAATTTGGCAGCATAACAGTTGTATTTTGAATAAACCCAAAAATCATAACCTGCATAAATATTTGCACACAAAAAATATCTTTGGCACCCAGTGCCCCAGAACAGTCCAGAAAAATATGCAGATTAAGTTTTTAATTTTTCAAACAATTTTGTAAATCATAAAAATTGGAATATGTCTAATGTTATACAACGCATATAAAAATCAAGTCCAATAATCAAGTTGAGTCCCTACCTCTCCCGAGTCGTTAAACTTTTTCCAAAAGACGATCTTAAGCTCTCAAGTCCCGAGCTCAATTGTTTAGTCCAAACTTACATATTACTCTCACCTATACCATCAAATAGTTAAATAATTATCATCATCGCATTCTACATTCAAAACTGAGTCCAACGACATATAATATGACTATATTTAAAATTTGAGGTTCCGAAGCCTCACCTAAGCGGTGCACATTAACAATCGGTGGCGGTAAAAATTGGAGTACCAGAAATGTCACCGAAAATAGGAATAGTATATATCAAAACGACCACCTCGACGAGTAGATCACACCCATGCCAACCGTTTGTCAAAACGGTACACGATGTCACCGGAAAGTCGCCGGAAAGGGGCGGAGCTACAAAAATGTCACTGGAAAAAGTAGTGAACCGGGAAAAATGGTTTAGTGTAGGTTGTTCTCCTCGACGAGCTGAGTTTAGTGGTGAAAACCTCTCGTCAAACGGACGCTGGAGGTGACCGAAAAATCCGTTCAAAGTTTGAAATCCCAAACTTTGACTTGCGATCCCGAGTCAACGGTGGCGAAAGGAGCGGCGGCGCTTGGGGGGTGAGGTCGCCGGCAGCTAGAGTTCCGTTCTGACCGGCGCGTTGGGTCGGGCAGTGGCCGGAGGTTGGTCGCCGGAGTGGTGGTGGTTATGGAGGTTTATGGGTTTTATTTTTGTATTTTAAAGAGAGAGAAAGAGAGAAATATAGATAGAGAGTGAGGGGGACGAAAGGTTCTGTATAAATTCAAAATAATTTTTTTTTTACATACATATATATATTATATTATTTATTGTATATATAACACTTTTTGACCCGGTCAAACCGAGGTCTTACACCCCTCACTAGTTGAGATAATACTGCTTGCAGACTTAGTTAATTGATTTTAATTAATCAATTTTAATTCTAAAATTAGACTATGACTTATTTATGAATTTTCACTAATCAAGGGCTTATTTGTGAAGAAAAAAGGTTTTGGGGTCAATTTGTTAATTAAGAGACTTTGTATTGTCTAATTAATAAATTACATAAATGGCAATTATATTTAGTAATTAATTATAATTATTAAATAAATAGTTTTGGCATTTATAGGATTGAATTAGAAAATATGATATTATTGAAAGAAGAATAAGTGGTTGAAATAAAGTGGCAAAAATCTAACTAGAAGTTGGTCCTATTAGTGTACGGCCTAGAATTATTTTTTGCCCAATATTTTATTCTTTTTTAATCCATATAATTCAGCCCTAAGTCCTAGTTGAAACACTATAAAAGGAACATGATGCTCTCATCTCATCCCCTTGACAACTTGACATCTTGACAACTAATGTCAACTTGACTATTCAACCAACCTAGATGAGAGAGTTTCTTCCTTAGTGATTTCAGCCTCCTTCATTATTCTTCACCATATTCGAACCTATAGTGAATGAGTGCCAAGCCCACACATAGCAAGTCAAGTATTCATAGTGAGTAAGACGGTGGTAACCAAACTCGAAGGAAAGAAAGAGACCCAGGTTCAGATCTTGATAATGCTCTGCAACAGAAAGAAATCAAGGGCTAGAGATCTTAAATGGAAGGAGTCATTATATTCCGCTGCAATCAATGTAAGGTTTTTTTAAACCTTTATGTGTTTATTTTCATTGTTTTAGAGAATTCATATTTAGGACGTTAATTCAACATACTTGTTAGTAAATCTATATCCTGGTAAAATATTCCCAACACATACAAGCTCAACCTGGCTGGCCTATACGCTTCTCTTAGATAGCCAAACATGTTGGTACAGCCCCTTGATAGTTCGCTTCACTCCTTTTGGTTGTTGCTTGACGGTTTTGCCATACCTTGTATGGAGACTTGCTAATGGCAAGGCTGTATTCAACATGTACTTTGTCTTGCATTACGTGGACATGCCACGTTGGGTGGACAAAATTTTGGATAACAAACACTAACATGAAAAATTCAAATCTCACAAGAAACATACAAAATTGTTTTAAATCTACATTTCATGAATAGTAAATAATTATCATTGCTCTAATACCAGTTGTTGGAAAATCTTTTACCATGATCTTATTTACTCTTCATGTATGTTAAATTAAGACTAATCTAACATCTTAACATGAATTCCTAAAACAATTAAAATAAACACATAAGGGATTCAAAAATCCTTACAGTTGTTGTAGAGGAATATATTATCTCCTTCTGTTCAGTTCTCTAACCCTTGTTCCTTTCTGTCGCAGTGTATTGTCAAGAATTGAACCTAGATCTTCTCCTCCTTCATATGTGTTCACCACAGTGTTCCACAAAGGCCTGGGTATCAACTTGAATAGTGTGGGATGATACTCAAAACACCTTTGGAACAATTTTGAGAGAGAGTTTTCATAGTGAATTCACTAGTACAAAAGTGTATTTTTGCGTCGGTCAACACGTCGGTCAATGCCAAAAACTGACACAAAAAGACCACAATAAGATTTTTTGTCAGTTTGGAACCGAAAGCATTTTGTGACAGTTTGAAAATGACATATTCGACATTTGCGTCGGTTTATAATAGACGCAACCTAGCGTCAATTAGAAACAGACACATTAAATAAAAGAAAAAAATGCTCGATTGAATAAAGGCCCAATTGACACATAAAACCCTACATATAAAAACTAAATGTAAACCTAAACCTAAAACACAATTAGTCGCACCCATTTCTCTCTCTCTCTCTCTTGACAATCGATAATCCCACAATGCACTACCTCCTCGGATCGTCCAGTCTTGCGACCCTTCTTCTCCCTTTCTTTATCTCGCCTCGACAACAGCTCTGCCACCCACACGCCGATGAGCCAAACGAGCCATGAATGGCCTCTTCCCTTCTCTCTCATCTCGACACCATGTCGATGCCACCATGTAAGTTCTCTGCTCTCTTTCTCTACTCTCTTTTGATCTCGTGGGTGAAACATTTTTTTTTGTACAGATTTTTGAGTAGGAGACGAAGACGAAGAGGACAACCATTGTCTATTTTTTGGTTTTGATTTCATGACGGTGGCTGTTGTGTTTTGAACTTGGATCTGTTTTAGATTTTCTTTGTATGTTTACTTGTGTAGATCTCAGTATTTATATATTTCTATTTTAGATCTATAAAATTAAAATGAACATTAAAATCTCGGTATTTGTTTAAGATTTGGGTGTGACCTCGAGATGAATATCGTGATCTATTTTTTTTTTTTTTTTGGTTTTTTGGTTGTGTGGGTATAAAACCAACGGGAATTTATAAAGTTTGATTTTTACACTATCAGCGACTATTTTCAATTGTCGCTAATTTTCGGTACCGACTGTTTAAAACTGATGCAAAATAATGTAGTTTTTGCATCTAACGTATATACATCAGTTTTAAAAACTGACGCTAAAAGAATATATGTCATCTACAAACTGACGAAAAACACCATATTTGTAGTAGTGATTTGAGATAGACTAGGAAAGAAGAGAGTTGTGTGACATAGAATTAGGATCAGATTTTCTCTTCTCATCACTTTCTTTATATAGCCTGTTATAGTGAGATTTCTCTCACCTAGAAACTCGAGACCAGACTCTTGTTTGGGGGACACGTGTATTCAGTTTTCCAAGAAAATCTGAGATGCCCATGAGAGACTCCTCGAGTTTAAACCTCGCCTGAGCTAGAATCAGCGAGATGATGCGAATATGACCAAAGTCTAATCGCATTCGTATAACTCGCATTATGTAGGACCAAAGAACGGATTTAACTCGCATATACCAGGATATGTGCGAGTATCCTCTCGATCTTCCTGCGAAAACATAGAAATCAATGCTCTATAATGCGAGCTGGTCCCAATGACCCAACAGCTTCGATAAACCGATATAGACTCGCGTGTCTAGGTTCTATCAGCTCGTTATAAGATGTCCGTAACTGCGATTAAACAAGAACGCAGACATCCTAGACTTAACTAAATGTTAGGTGTATCCTAAGCCCGCGAGCTTACACCGAAATATGAACAGCCAACTCGAACATTAGAAGTCGCATACGTTGCTGTACTTAGTAAATAGAAACTGTTATTCATTTATTAATGTTTACGTTTTAGTTTAATTACTGTGAATCAATGTATAAAAAGATTGACAATGAATGCAATCCTGGTGTAACTAACAAGACACTTGCTTTGTATATAAAGGAGTGATCCACCATGAAATGACACCTACGAAACTCTTGCAATAGTGGACTAAGCAGACCGTGATCTGACTGAACCACTATACTCCTTTGTCTTCTTGATATTTCCAGATTTTACTAAGTACTTACGTTCTTAGTTCGAGTACTCGCCGTTTTAACTCTTAGAATAGTGCAAGTGGATCCTGGTCACAGAATACTAAACTCATATCCTATACTAACATACATTTTGAATCCATTGATAGAAAATGGTTATTAAACACTTGTGAAAGTGTAACTGTATAATGAGTAATTCTTTCTTGGACCACCACTACTAATTTAACTCTAAGTCTGATTTACCCATACAAGTAGGAGATTTTTAAAATTGAGGATTTATATCATTTTAGGATAGAATTTCGAGAATTAATCATATGCCTCATTTAATTTCTTAAGAGAAAATATGGAATGACATGAAATGATTTATCGGCCATTCATCTAATGATATGGTATTGAGCTAATTTGAAATGAATAAGCTAAGAGGAATTAGGATAATTTCGTTTTTAAATAAGAATCACACGATGCTTCGAGTAGCGACAGTCAAAGTAATCTTATTTAGACAATCTTCTTGTTTCATATTGTAAATACTAGTCTAAGGTGTCATCAATTGATGAACAGCTAGATGTTGCATTTACAATATTTATCTTTCGAGATCTAACACTATTATGTTTATCTAATGTTGACAATCCATTAGGGATTTGTCCCATTAGAACCACAAACCAAGTTAGACCAACAATGAAGATTCGAAATTAAACTACAATTTAATAATAGAAAATAACATGGTCCAATATAAATTCATACACAATTCAGAAATTATTAAACACATAGCAAGTAGGAATGACAAGTGAAAATACTAAAACATACAATCCTAAATAATTTCTAAGGTCTTCAACAAACTGATACAGTGTCCCGGTAGGTGAGAGTCAAAGTATCATTCATTGAATAGAGTTGTCAGCTCATCTAAAATGCAAACCATTCTAGCAACCTTTAATTCGATCAAAAAAAGAATCCAACGTTGTCCCGGTAGGCGAGAGTCAAGGTTATTCTCATTTTACGAGCTTCCACCATTGTTTCATGTTTTATAAGTTTATCTCTAAGTAGTCACCGTAGGGGAAAGTCTAATAGAGACGAAAACTTACAAAACACTTATCAAATGAGATCTTACGGTGTTAAATGCGTTCAACGAATAACCATCCATAGGGAGACGAAGTCTAGCGTCTCGAGATTATATTGAAAACATTTAACTATTGTCAGACCAACAATGGAGATCGAATGTCCTAATAATAATAAAGCTCATTATTTAAAAAAAAATGTATTTTCTTCTAATATTTATTTTAATCAATTTATTTTAAATATATATATTTATTTAATTAAAATACCAATTTAGAATGAAAAATTCTAAATATAAATTTTAATTTAATATTTATAAATTATACTTAGATGGATATGAAAATAAAATGAATTATTTACATCTTAGTAATAATTTCCAATAAATATTTAGAAAATTATTCAATTTAAGTTGTTTCAAAATTAATTTACAACTAAAATTTAATTTTCTATAAATATATATTGTATTTCGAAAAAATTGAAGTATATAAGAATACTATTTTCAAAAAATGCTTTAATATAAAATAAAAATAAATCTTGGAAAAGTCATCTTAATTTTATGTTGGCCCAATATTAATTAATAAAATTAATTTACAACAAAAAATATAATTTTCCTATTTAATTAAATATTTTAAAAAAAAATTAAAATATTTAAGTATCATGATTAAGAATCAACTTAAATATTAAATTTCTATTTAATTAAATACACTAGAAAAAATACTTCAAGCAAAACAGATAATATCTATCTAGACTTTCATTGACTAATTAATTTATTTTCTAATTAAATATGTTTTACTTCATTTTTTTAATTAATCACTAAATGAAAAAATCATTGATTTAAGTTTGTCCAAAATTAAAATAAATAATTTTCAACTTTAATTTATTTTTCAAATAAAATTTGAAATTTTTGCATTTAAGAAATGCAATTTCGAAATTGTGGGAAAAAGATTAATAAAATAAAATAAAATATATTTTGAAAATTATTCAAATTTAAGTTATTCTGAAATAAGAGTTCAAACTTAAAATAATTTTCAATTTTAATTAAATAACATGAAAATAATAATATTTAAGTATCATGATGAAAATCAACAAAAATATAGAAATTTTCAATTTAATTAAATGTATTAAATTCAAGAAATAAATAATTAAGTATAGATGAGACTTAATTATTAATTCTAGTTTAATACTAGGAAAAATATACTTAACTTAGATTGTACCTAAATTAATTATTAAACAATTAATTATATCATTAACTAAGTATCTTTTCAAAATTTGGAAAATATCTACTTTAAGTTGTTATAGAAAGAATCTAAAATAACCAACTTAAAAATTTCCAAATAAAATTTAATTAAATATCAAAATTAAGCTGTAACCACCTAATTTGAAAAATATTCTATTTTAAGTTGATTTTTAATTAAAAAAAATATCAACTTAAAAAATATCTTAAGAATCTTAATAACCAATTCCTAGAATTCCTCAACTTAATTTTGAAATTCAAAAGATATTAAAATTTAAGTTGATAATTAAAATTAGTTAGAAATAACTAATTTACAACTTAAATAGGAATATTTAAAGAAATAATTAAAATAAGCTTCAGAAAGAATCTAGTTAGTTATAATTCTATATTTAATTAAATACAAGAAAAGTTTACTTTATCTAGAAATTAATTCATTAAACTAAGTGTTTTTCTTAAATTAATTTAAAAAAAATTGAAATTAATTATGTTGCTAATCAATTTTATTAGGTTAAACTAATTTAATTAACTTAGTACAGTTATCCAAATCAGGCAAATGAGCCTTCACAATTGGGGTAGTTCGTGTGAGGGGGAGTTGGGTTCAGTATGTCGTACCCACTACTATTGGCCCCCAACTCTCACACAAGGCCCAAAAGAGAGGAATTTAACCTTAAAATGAACAACTTTTATTAATTGAATAGGCCCAAAAACTAAATGGGCTTAAATAAAATCTATCATGGTGTGACATTTTATTTAGCAACAACCTATATGCATCTAAACATAAAGTAAACGTATAGGCTCACACAGGCACACAGATTTGGATGGACCCTATCATGTTACTAGGTCATACACAGATGAAAGAAGAATGTAAAATTTACCTGTTACAAATTATTTACTTGACCTATTGACAATTGAACCATGGGTTAAAATCAGGTCATTAGATCTTTTAACAAGTTAACCATGGCAATTTAGATCAAGCAATAATAGGTTTTAGAAAACTTACACACAAGCTAAAGCACATACTCCTGCAACAAGTTGAATGTAGGATTTATTTAATTTTAAATTAATTAATTTATTAAATAAAGTTTCAAAAATAATTAAATAATAAAAGAATATATTTTCCATTTTTAAAAATAAATTCAAATAAATAATAAAAAAATATTTAAAATTAAACCTACAATTTTGAAAAATAAGGTTTCAACTAACCTAAATATCATTTCAAAAATTTGCTAACCATCTTTTAAATTTTCATGTTATTTCATAAATTAAATATTCAATAAAATAGAATGATAATAAATATCATTCTTATTTTATAATTTAATTTAGAAAAAAATAACAAAATTTAAAAGTTAGCAAAATATCTTATTTCTATTTAAAATATCATGATTATAGTAATCTTATTTTAAATTTAAATAAGGTTAAATAATTTAAAAAATAGAATAATTTAAAAAAAAAAAATATCTGACCTTTAATTTAAAAATAAGATAAAATAATCAAGTTTAAAAATAAGATAGATAATTAAGCCAAAAATTAGATATTTACCTATTTTTAAGTTCAAATTACACTAATATCATAAATTAATTTAAAACAAATTTAATTAATTTAATTCTGATAATTAGAATTGAAATAGGAATAGTAGATTTCTAAATACAAAACTGCACAAAAAATCGGAAGTTAATTCCATGAAATACCATTAAAAAACGTAGAAAATCGAAAAAAAATGCATGTGGTACGGACAGTATGCAATGCATACCATCCAAGGGCATGCAGTCGGGTGGATGAGGCTCAAAACACGCCCACGGATGCTGCTAGTAGCATTTCCGCGCGTGCAGGCCAGCATCCAGACACACTTGGCGCTTCAGACCGAGAAAACTCGGACATAGGGCTGTCCAAACCCGCACACGACCGAGAAAATGAGCTTTCCGCGCGCGTCGGGTGAGTGATGTCATCTTGATATTTTTCAAAACTTCAAAAAATAATAACTAATTAAATAAAATTGAAATTAAGTTTTGTAAAAAAATGAATTGCTTAATTTTTTTCAAACTATCCAATAAAAATAATTCCACAAACGAAAATTCAATTATTTTTCATAAAATTTCACAAACATCAATCAGTCATCAAATAACACATAGATCAACATGAAACCATCAAAATCAACACATATCATCGTTTTAATTCATATTTCATGAAAGTAAATCATTACCATGGCTCTGAGGCCAGTTGTTAGAAATATTTTACCAGGATGTAGATTTACTACCATGTATGTTTCATTAACATCCTAATATGAATTCTAAAATAATGAAATAAACACATATAAAGTTCATTAAACCTTACATTAGGTGCAGCGGAATATAATGACTCCTTCCGTTCAGATCTCTAGCCCTTGATTCCTTTCTGTAGCAGAACATAATCAAGATCTGAACATGGATCTCTTTCTCTCCTTCCTTTGATGCTAATTCTCCTTCTTGTTGTTTGGAATCTCCTACAGTCTTACACACTATGATTGAGATACCACTTGATGTGTGCGGGCACTACTCTATCACTCAAGGATTTTGAAATTGAAGAAGAAAAGAAGAGAGAAGGTGGCGGCTAGAAGATTTTCTCTGAAGGAATCAGATGCATCATCTTTTCCTGAAGCCATCACTACCTATTTATAGGTAACCACCTAGGTTTAAGTTAGAATTATTTGGCATTAAAATAATGAAAAAATAAATGATAAAACCCATTAAGTGTGGCTGGTCATGGGCTTTGGATAATGGGTCTCACTTATGCAATTTTGCTGTTTTATCATTTCTGCATCTTATTTTCTCAAAAACGCCAATTTTCCAATTCAACCATTTAAATGCAAATTCTAATTATTTAATAACTAAAAATTAATTATTAAATAATATTGACATTTAATATATTTATTAATTAGACATATAAAGTCTCTTAATTAATAAATAAACCTAGAATCTCTTTTCTTTACAATTTCGCCCTTGCTTATTAGTGAAAATTCATAAACTAGACATAGTCTAAATTTAGAATTATAATTGATTAATTAAAATCAATTAACTGAGTCTTACAAGCAGTATGGTCTCAACTAGTATGGGGACCATGGGCCTATATTTCTGAGCTTCCAATAAGTTGAACTGAATTTACCAAGTAAATTCCCTAACTTATTAATTTCTTATTGAATCCGCACTTAGAACTTGGAATTGCACTCTTAGTCATATAGAACTGTTGGAAATATTTTACCAGGATCTAGATTTACTACCCAGTATGTTTTATTAACATCCTAATATGAATTCTAAAACAATGAAATAAACACATATAAAGTTTAATAAACCTTACATTAGGGGCAGCGGAATAATATGACTCATTCCATTCAGATCTCTAGCCCTTGATTCCTTTCTATAGCAGAGCATAATCAAGACATGAATCTGGACCTCTTTCTCTCCTTCTTTGATGTTGATTCTCCATAGTCTTACATACTATGATTGAGGTACCACTTGATGTGTGTGGGCACTACTCTATCACTCAAGGGTTTCGAAATTTAGAGAAGAAAAGAGAGAGAAAGTAACGCTCAGGAATTCTCTCTGAAAAAGAATGAGATGCAATTGGGTGTTGTTTCCTGAAGCCATTACTTTCTATTTATAGAATGCCCCCTAGGTTTAAGTTAGAATTGTGTGGCATTAAAATAATGGAAAAAATAAAATGGTCAACCTCTTGCATAGTGGGCGGCCCATATAAGGAAATTGGGCCTCACTTTGCAACTTTTCCATTTTGTTATTTTTCATTCCCATTTTCTCAAAAATGCCAATTTTCCAATTTAACCATTCAAATGCCAATTCTAATTATTTAATAACATAAAAATAATTATTCAATAATATTGCCATTTAATATATTTATTAATTTAGACATATAAAGTATCCTAATTAATAAATAATCCTAGAATCTCTTTTCTTCACAATTTCGCCCTTGCTTAGTGAAAATTCATAAAGTAGACATAGTCTAACTTTTAGAATTATAATTGATTAATTAAAATCAATTAACTGAGTCTTACAAGCAGTATGGTCTCAACTAGTATGGGGACCATGGGTCTATATAACCGAGCCTCCAATAAGTCGAACTGAATTCACCAAGTAAATTCCCTAACTTATTAATTCCTTATTGAATCCACTCTTAGAACTTGGAATTGCACTCTCAGTTATATAGAACGCTCTATATGTTTCACGATATAGACACGTCATTAGTTATCCATTGTTATAATCCTAATGTGATCAATGATCCTCTATATAGATGATTTACACTTTAAAGGGATTAAATTACCGTAACACCCTACAATGTAATTTATCCTTAAAACACTTAACCCTGTATAAATGATATTTCAGCTATGTGAAATGAGTACTCCACCATTTCTTTTCGTTTGGTTAAGCTCGAAGGAAAACATCATTTACTTTCTATTCGCCAGATAGAAGCTATAGATTCCATATTATGTTAGCGCTCCCACTCACTTGCACTACCGTGTTCCAAAAATGTACGTATTGTTGGGGTTTGTGCCCTAAATAAAACCCTTTACAATCTGATTAGTTATCAATATAAGAAATTTGAAGTGATTTATGTTTGCATGAATTTTACATGCTTATGGTTTAATATGTTTATTATGTTTACACACAAAATCTGTTAAGTCCAGATCATATGTTTATTCACAATTACAGTATTGTCAACACAGTTGAATGTGATTGTGATTATATGAATCAAAAGACTAAGTCCCTGTTTCATCAGTGTTTTGGATTTACACTGATGTGATAATCAGCGATGATGTGTACTTACACTTGGAGTAAGTGTTATGTTCTTTCCAGGACATTGGTAAAGTATACAAGTTTCGAATGTATGGAGTATACATTAGACTGGACCGATATTAAACTTAGTTAAGATATTATAAACTTACCGTTATATCTTTCCAAGTCAATATCAGTAGTTGATCTTAAGATTAAAAGAATCTAAATCCTGATATGTTTAGGCTCAACTCAGGAGTGCTATTCATGTTCTTTGATTTATTAGTTAAGCCTACTTTTGGGCCAGGGTGATACGTATATTTTGGGAACATGATCGTATGATTGAGTGGGAGTGCTGAACATAAATATGGAATCTATAGCTTCTACTGGTGTGTAGAAGTCAAGTGATGATTCCCTTCGAGCTTAGCTAAATAGAAGTAAATGGATGAGCTCTTGTTTAAGTGACTAGTTCTTAGATCACGAAACATCATTTACAGGTAGCTAAGTGTTTTAAGGGACAAAATACGTTGAGGGGTGAGAACGGTAAAATTATCCCATCTCAATGTAAATCATCTATATAGAGGATCTTTGATCACAATAAGATTATAACAATGGTTAAATGAGATAGCATATCTATATCGTGGAACATATAATATGCTTTATATAAGTCTGAGAGTGCAATTCTAAGTTTTAAGATTGGATTCAACGAGGAATTAATAAGTAGGGATTTCCTTAGTAAATTCGGTTCACTTATTGGAAGCTCAGCATATAGATCAATGGTCCCCATTCTAGTTGAGACTATATTGCTTGTAAGACTCAATAATTGATTTGTGATTAATCAATTATAATTCTAAAGTTAGACTATGTCTAATTTGTGAATTTTCACCAAGTAGGGGTGAAATTGTAAGAAAAGAGATTCTAGGTTTATTTATTAATTAAGAGACTCTATATGTCTAATTAATAATTAAATTAAATGACATTATTATTTAATAATCTATTTTAGTTATTAAATAATTAGTTTTGGCATTTAAAAGGTTAGAATTAGAAAATTGGCGTTTTTGAGAAAATAGAAATAAAAATTGTGAAAACTGCAAAATTCAAGTGAGGCCCATTAACACCTTAGCCGGCCACTTAAGCAGCTTTTTCCAATTGATATTTTCATTATTTTAATACCAAATAATTATTAACCTAAACCTAGTAGTTTCCTATAAATAGAAAGTGATGGCTCAGTCAAATAACAAGTTTTACAAGTTTTTCAAGCCTTCTGTCAAAAAATTGCTTTTTTAGAAAAACTGAGCCTTCTACTTCTCTCTCTATAGCCGACCCTATACCTCTCTCTTTTCCTCTTCATAATTTCAAACCTTAGTGATAGAGTAGTGCCCACACACAGCAAGTGGTACCTCAATCATAGATTGGAAGACTGTGAAGGATCACACACAAAGAAAAGGACATTCGGGCTCAGATCTTGATAATACTTTGCGACAGAAAGGATACAAGGGTTAGAGATCTGAGTGGAAGGAGACACTATTCCGCTGCAACCAATGTAAGGTTTTCTTAATTTTATATGTGTTTAAATATCGTTTTAGAAAGTTCATATTTAGGGTGTTAAACAACATACTTGTGAGTAGATCTAAGATCCTAGTAAAATAAATTCCAACAACTGGTATCAGAGCCATGGTAATTGATTTGCTTGCAAGAAATTTGTAATTAAAAACGATTTGTTTGTGTTTTGGATGGTTTCATGCTGTGTTGTGTGTTATATGATGATTGATTGATTGAGGTTTGTGAATGTTCGTGAAAAATAATTGAGATTCTGTTTCTGGAATTATTTTTGTTGGATAGTATGGGAAAAATTAAGCAATTTACTTTTTTACAGAACTCAATTTCAATTTAATTTGAATTAGTTATGATTTTTTGAAGTTTCGAAAAATATCAGGGAGATGCAACTGACCTTCGCGCGCGGATGAGGGGTAACCCTCGGACAGCACGCGTTCAGACAGCTGCTCGACTGAGTTTTTGTCTGAAACTCGTCCCTGTGCACGCGGAACAGGCTGCATGCAGCCTCCTGCGCCGAGGGACCTCCGGCATCCACCTCCCCATGCGCGGGCGGGCAGTATGCATAGCATATTGTCCGTATAGCTCGCATTTTTTTTTCGTTTTTCTTCGATTTTTCATGCTATTTCATGGATTTAACTTCCGATTTTTTGTGTAGTTTTGTATTTAGATTTGATTTTTTAATTTTCAAATCTAATATCAGAATTAAATTATTTTGAATTTTTCAAAATTAATCTTAGATATTAGTGTAATTTGAATTTGAAAACAAGTAAATATCTATCTTTTTCCTTGATTTTTTATCTTATTTTTAAATTTGATTATATCTTATTTTATTTTTTAAATTTAAGGTCAGATATTAATTTTTTTTTAATTTAAATATTTTTTAAATTTGACCTTATTTAAATTTAAAATAAGATAACTATAATCATGATATTTTGAATAGAAATAAGATATTTTGCTAACTTTTAAATTTTGTTATTTTATTTATTTAAATTAAATTATAAAATCTGAAAAAGATATTTATTTATCTTTTTTAATTTTTATTTAATATTTAATTTATAAAATAACAATTTTTTAAAAAAAAAATAGTTAGCAAATTTTTTTTGAAATGATATTTAGGTTAGTTGAAACATAATTTTTCAAAATTGTAGGTTTATTTTTAAATATTATTTTATTTATTTATTTTTCGAATTTTTTTATTTAATTATTTTTTTCCGAAATCTAATTATTTAAAATTAAATAAATCCTACATCCAACTATCTAGTTAACCTTGTTGCAAGAGTATGTGTTTTAGCTTATGTGTAAGTTTTATAAAACCTATTATTGCTTGATCTAAATTGCCATGGTTAACTTGTTGACAGATCCAATGATCTAATTTTAACCCATGGTTCAATTGTCAATAGGTCAAGTAAATAATTTGTAACAGGTAAATTTCACAATCTTCTTTCATCTGTGTATGACCTAGCAACATAATAGGATCTATCGAAATGTGTGCCTATGTGAGCCTATATGTTTATTTGATTATATAGATGCATATAGGTTGTTGCTAAAGAAAATGTCACACCATGATAGATTTTATTTAGGTCAATTTAGTTTTTGGACCTATTCAATTAATAACAGTTATTTATTTTAAGGTTAAATTCCTCTCTTTTGGGCCTTGTGTGAGAGTTGGGGGCCAATAGAAGTGGGTACGACATACTGAACACAGCTCCCCCTCACATGAACTACCCCAATTGTGAAGGCCCATTTGCCTGATTTGAATAACTGTGCTAGGTTAATTAAATTAGTTTAACCTAATAAAATTGATTAGCAAAATAATTAACTTTTAAAATATATGAAATTTATTTTCATTTTAATATTTTAAAGTTAATTTTAAGAAAAACACTCTTAGTTTTAGATATTATTTCTAGACAAACTATTTGTATTTTTCTTATATTTAATTAAATAAATAATTTTAACTAACTAGATTCTTTCTGACGCTTATTTAATTAAATATTCCTATTTATGTTATAAATTAGTTATTATAACTGATTTTTCTTATCTAACTTAAATTTGAATATTTTTTTTAATTTAAAATTAAGTTGAGGAATTCTAGGCATTAGTTATTAGAGATTTTTAAGATATTTTTTAAGTTAGTTTCAAACTTAAAATGGAATATTTTTCAAATTAAGTGTTTATAACTTAATTTTTGATATTTAATTAAATTTAAATTTGAAAATATTTAAGTTCTAGATTTTTTCTATAACAACTTAAATTAGATAATTTTTCAAATTTTTGTGGAAATGATACTTAGTTGAAATAAGATATTTTCTAGATAGTTATTTCTAGACTACTTATTATTTCTAATATTAAATAGGAAAATATTCTAAATTGTGAAATTAATTATTTAAATAATTAATTTTGGTACAATTTAATTTAAGTATATTTTTTCCTAGTATTAAACTAGAAATTAATAATTAAGCCTTCTCTACACTTAATTATTTATTTCTTGAATTGAATACATTTAATTAAATTGAAAAATTAAATATCTAAGTTGATTTTCATCATGATACTTAAATATTTCTTTTTCATGACACTTAATTAAATAGAAAATTATTTTCAGTTGAAATTTATTTTTTCAACTTAAATTTAAATAATTTTCAATATATATTTTCTTTATTTTATTAATCAATATCGAAATTGCATTTAATTATGCAAGATGATTTTGAATTTATCTTGAAAAATAGATTAAGTTGTAAATTAATTATTTATTTTAATTAATTCTTGGACCAACTTAAATCAATGATTTTTTCATTTATTGATTAATTTAAAATAAATGAATTAAAATATATTATTAGAAATTAATTAATTAGTCAATGGAAAATCTAGATAGGTGATATTTTTGCTTGAAGTATTTTTTCTAAGTAATTATTATTTAAGTATTTCGAAAATAGTAAAGTTTAATACTTTCTTTTTCTAAAATACAGTAAATATATTCTCATGAAAATTTAATTTGAGTTGCAAATTAATTTAAATTAATACAACTTAAATAATTTTCTTAATATTTATATATAAAAATTATTACTAAGATGAAAATAAATCAATTTATTTCAATCACCATCTAAGTATAATTTTATAAATATTAAATTAAATTCTAATTTGGAATTTTAATTCTAAATTCGATATTTAATGAATATATTTTATTATAAATAATAAAGAAAATACATTTTAAAGAATGAGCTTTATTATTATTAAGATATTCGATCTCCATTGTTGGTTTTACATAGCTTTTGTTTTAGTGAGTAATCCTCCCTAATGGAGGAATGTTCATTAGCAAGTTAGCACCGTTTAATCTCGAAAGTTAAGTAGCTTTGTAAGTGTTTTATATGGTATGGATCACCCTAATGGTGGCGACTGTGTTTGACTTACAAAATATGAAACAATGGTAGAAGCTCATAAGATTGAATAGCCTTGACTCTTGCCTAAACGGGACAACGCTAGATTCCAATCTTGATCGAATAAAAGGTTGCTAGAATGTTTAACATTTTAGATGAGCTGACAACTCTATTCAATGAATGGTAGCTTTGACTCTCGCCTAAACGGGACACTGATATCAGTTTGTTGAAAACCTTGGAAATTATTTAGGATTGTATTTTTTAGTATTTTCTCTTATCATTCCTACATGCTATGTGCTTATAATTTTTGAATTGGATTTTGTGTTTAAACCATTATTGATTTCTATTTTGTAGTATCCTGTATAACCATGATGAATCCCATGTTATCACTCTTGACCGAAAATAAGCTAAATGGATCTAACTTTCCAAAATGGAATGAGAACATTAATATTGCTCTCATAGGAGAAAGTGCCTTGTTTGTGTTAACTGAGCCGTCTACTGAAGTGCCGCGTGACAATGCAACCAAAGCTGTTAAAGAGAAGTATGAGTGTTGGCAGAATGCTAACAATAAAGCTCTATACTTCATGTTTTCCAGCATGGTTGACACACTTAAAACTCGGTTTTGTAAAACCGAAAAGGCTACTGAAGTTATGACGAAGTTAACTGAGCTATTCGGTAGGGCATCTCTTCAGTCTCGCTTTGACGCGACTAAGAAATACATCAATGCACGAATGGAACCCCATCAAAATGTGCGTGATCATGTTCTCCTAATGGAAAGTTATTTCCAAGAAGCACGGGATCATGGTGCTGAAATGGATCACACTACTCAAGTAAGCCTTATCTTGAATAGTCTGACTCCATCATTTCTGCCCTATACATCAAATTATGTCATGAATAAAAAGGACATAGATTTTCATGAGTTAGTCAATGACCTTCAGACATATGAAAATTTGATTGGAGGCCCCAAGAAGAAAGGGGGTAAACCTCAAAATTCTGGCAATGGTAATGGGACGGTCAAACCTGAGGCAAATGTTGCCTCTACTTCAAAACCCAAATATAAGAAGAAGTGGAAAAACACCAAGAAGCGAGCCAAAGCCATGAAAAACAAAAAGGTTGCTGCTTTTGGTGATGCTCTAAAAGGAAAGTGTTTCTACTGCAATGAGAAAGGTCATTGGAAACCCCAATGTCCTAAACTTCTTGCAAAGAAACAAGGTATTTCTTTCTATAAACTTTAAGAGTTTTAGTGAATTATTATCCAATTGGATTATTGATTCTGGATTAACTTTGTTTATTTGTTTCTTCTTCTTATAGGCCAAGCTACTTGAACTCAGATGCTATCTTAGTGAGTTGGATCGGAAAGCTGGACAAAAGGGTGAAGATCGTCCAAGATGAAGATGAAGCTCATGTATCTATTTTTTGAATTAATTGTTTTAGTTTAAAACAATTTGGATTTCGATTTTTTAGTTTGGGATTTTATCCCTGTTTTCTCATAATGTTGCAATACATTTTTTTTATTATTAATAATATTTTATTTTTTATTACAAATAAATTGCAATTTATGATATTGAGCTTCATTTACTTTATCTTAAACCACAATTACCACATTATATTTATATGTTTGTATGTGTAAGTGTTTTTATTATTGATACAAATTCTATAATATTTACAACTCTTCATAGAGTTATATTAAATAAACACTAGAAATTATTTCTATGTTTATTAATAATTGTTAGTTCTAATACAATTATTGAGAATTTGTTTAATAAAAGGATCTTTTGATCTGATAGGGTGGAGAAAAGTTAAGAAAACTATGCAGTTCAACGATCTTTTATATCTAATGAACTCTGGATTTTATTCAACTCCACATAATCTCTATAACACTTAGAGAATCATGATCTTTATAACCTTTAGGGGGTGGATCATAATCTCTATATACTTAGGGGTGGAATTTATCCACAATACCCTATGTAACACATATTTTCTTTAAACATGGAAGTAGTATAATGCATTAGCTAATATCAGTATAAGTCCTTGATCTTGATTGTATGTTACAATTTAGTTTTACTGTTGTAGTAAATAATGATACCTATAAGAGTTCTTTTATAATGTATCACACTACCTTAATTGAGTGGGAGACTTTTAAAATTCTTTACCCATCTTCATTTGGTTGACACTTGTGATATGAACTTAAGAACACTACTGAAAAGCAAATCTAACCATTCATGTGGATAGATATAACTTATCAGAATTATGAGAATAAGATAAAAGAATTCTAGTTCAGTCTATTCGAATGACTTGAGCCAAGATTTCTTAATCCTCATAACATTTTATGGTATCTAAATTTTGATTACTTAATCTCTGGCAAGTATTTTTCACTTCAAATACTAGTCTGCTATGTTGATGTTTTAGTCTTAAAAGAAACTCATAGTTTCTGACTAATATAATAAGTCACAACTAGATAACTCTCCAAACAATAAAGAGGTTAAAAGTATTATTTAACCAGACATCTACTATTGAGTGGGAGCTATCTGAGATGTAATCAAATAAGGAACGTTAGAAGATATTAAAGAAATATTTATGAAAGTGATCTATGTGTTAGATATTAAGGAACTGTATATCAGTTATCCTTATATCTACACCAACTCATTCAAATTTTGAGGTGGTGGTTACTCTGTGGTGGAGGAGTTATTCTATAATAATTTAAGCTCTACCAGAGAAGATTTATAACTTTGTAAATTCGAAATTACCAGAAAGTTATTTTACTGAAGAAAAGTCTACGCTGTTTTATCTCAATTCCATATTTTAAAATATGAGAGATATGTCTTCTGTTTATTCAGATGTACTTTAAAAACAGTAAGGATTTCAGTATTCCTTGATGATTAATGCAAAGGATGTTTCATAAATATTTTTATGAACTAGTTTCTAGAAGTTTGGGTGGATTCAAATATACTACACTTGATCTGAAGATCAAGACAACAGATTGATTAATTTGCACAGTTTGTTTTATGTCAGTGCAAGTGGGAGTTTGTTGGGTTTTATGCCCTAAATAAAACCCTTTACAATCTATTAGTTATCAATATAAGAAATTTGAAGTGATTTATGTTTGCATGAATTTTACATGCTTATTGTTTAATATGTTTATTATATTTACACACAAAATCTGTTAAGTCCAGATCATATGTTTATTCACAATTACACTATTGTCAACATAGTGGAATGTGATTGTGATTATATGAATCAAAAGACTAAGTCCCTGTTTCATCAGTGTTTTGGATTTACACTGATGTGATAATCAGCGATGATGTGTACTTACACTTGGAGTAAGTGTTATGTTCTTTCCAGGACATTGGTAAAGTATACTAGTTTCGAATGTATGGAGTATATATTGGACTGGACCGATATTGAACTTAGTTAAGATATTATAAACTTACCGTTATATCTTTCCAAGTCAATATCAGTAGTTGATCTTAAGATTAAAAGAATCTAAATCCTGATATGTTTAGGCTCAACTCAGGAGTGCTATTCATGTTCTTTGATTTATTAGTTAAGCCTACTTTTGGGTCAGGGTGATACGTATATTTCGGGAACATGATCGTATGATTGAGTGGGAGTGTTGAACATAAATATGGAATCTATAGCTTCTACTGGTGTATAGAAGTCAAGTGATAATTCCCTTCGAGCTTAGCTAAATAGAAGTAAATGGATGAGCTCTAATTTAAGTGACTAATTCTTAGATTGCTAAAGATCATTTACAGGTAGCTAAGTGTTTTAAGGGGCAAAATACGTTGAGGGGTGAGAACAGTAAAATTATCCCATCTCGATGTAAATCATCTATATAGAGGATCTTTGATCACAATAAGATTATAACAATTGTTAAATGAGATAGCATATCTATATCGTGTAACATATAATATGCTCTATATAGGTCTGAGAGTGCAATTCTAAGTTCTAAGAGTGAATTCAACGAGGAATTAATAAGTAGGGATTTACTTAGTAAATTCGGTTCACTTATTGGAAGCTCAGCATATAGATCCATGGTCCCCATTCTAGTTGAGACTATACTGCTTGTAAGACTCAATAATTGATTTGTGATTAATCAAATATAATTCTAAAGTTAGACTATGTCTAATTCGTGAATTTTCACTAAGTAGGCGTGAAATTGTAAAGAAAAGAGATTCTAGGTTTATTTATTAATTAAGAGACTCTATATGTCTAATTAATAATTAAATTAAATGACAATATTATTTAATTATCTATTTTAGTTATTAAATAATTAGTTTTGGCATTTAAAAGGTTAGAATGGGAACATTGGCATTTTTGAGAAAATAGAAATAAAAATTGTGAAAACTGCAAAATCCAAGTGAGGCCCATTAACACCTTGGCCGGCCACTTAAGCAGCTTTTTCCAATTGATATTTTCATTATTTTAATGCCAAATAATTACTAACCTAAACCTAGTAGTTGCCTATAAATAGAAAGTGATGGCTCGGTCAAATAACAAGTTTTACAAGTTTTTCAAGCCTTCTGTCAGAAAATTGCTTTTTCAGAAAAACTGAGCCTTCCACTTCTCTCTCTATAGCCGACGCTATACCTCTCTCTTTTCCTCTTCATAATTTCGAACCTTAGTGATAGAGTAGTGCCCACACACAGCAAGTGGTACCTCAATCATAGATTGGAAGACTGTGAAGGATCACACACAAAGAGAAGGACATTCGGGCTCAAATCTTGATAATACTCTGCGACAGAAAGGATACAAGGGTTAGAGATCTGAGTGGAAGGAGACATTATTCCGCTGCAACCAATGTAAGGTTTTCTTAACTTTATATGTGTTTATTTATCGTTTTAGAAAGTTCATATTTAGGGTGTTAAACAACATACTTGTGAGTAGATCTATGATCCTGGTAAAATAAATTCCAATACGTATCACCCTGACCCAAAAGTAGGCTTAACTTGTTGGGTTTTATGCCCTAAATAAAACTCATTTTATATAATCAGATTTACTTGTTAATAAAGATCAGAAATAACATTTTATGTTGCATGGTTCACATGATTTATTTCATGATTATATGTGTATATAATGTATGAATTCTTTTTAAGTCCAAAACATATGAGTTGGTTAAAGATTATAGTGTTGTCAGCACAGTTGAATATAATCTTTATTATATGTTCAAAACTTGATTCCCTGATTTGTCAGAACGCTGGATTTAGACTGACATGGTATAATCAGCGATAGGTATTCTTACACCTTGGAAAAGTGTTATGTCCTTTCCAGTACATTGGCAAAGTTTACCAGTATCGGATGCATGGAGTATGCATTGGAATGGACCGATATTGAACTTTGATTAGATATGTTAAAACTTACCGTAATATCTATTCAATTCAATATCAACTGTTGATCCTAGATCACATGATCGAAATCCTGATATGGTTAGGCTCAATTTCAAGAGTGTTACTCGTGTTCTTTGATTTGTTAGTTAAGCTCAGTTTTGTATCAAGGTGATACGTACATTTTGGGAACACGGTAATGCGATTGAGTGGGGGAGCGCTAACATAAATATGGAATCTATAGCTTCTATTTGGCAAATAGAAGTAAAGGATGATTTCCTTCGAGCTTAACCAAACGAAGATAAATGGTGGAGATCTCATTTCACTTAGGTGAAATATCATTTATACAGGGTTAAGTGTTTTAAGGATAAAATATATTGTAGGGTGTTACGGTAATTTAATCCCTGTACAGTGTAAATCATCTATATAGAGGATCATTGATCACATTAGGGTTATAACAATGGATAACTAATGACGTGTCTATATCGTGGAACATATAGAGCGTTTCTATATGACTGAGAGTGCAATTCCAAGTTCTAAGTGTGGATTCAATGAGGAATTAATAAGTTAGGGAATTTACTTGGTAAATTCGGTTCGACTTATTGGAAGCTCGGTTATATAGACCCATGGTCCCCATACTAGTTGAGGCCATACTGCTTGTAAGACTCAATTAATTGATTTTAATTAATCAATTATAATTCTAAAAGTTAGACTATATCTACTTTATGAATTTTCACTAAGCAAGGGTAAAACAATAAATAGAGAGTTTAAAGGGTATATTTATTAATTGGGAAACTTTGATTAGTTTTTATTAATAAATAAAATAAATGACAATATATTATTTAATAATTAATTATAGTTATTAAATAATTAGATTTGACATTTATGAAGTTGAAAGAGAGAATTGGCAATTTTGAGAAAATGGGAAACTAGAAATGATGAAATAGGAAAGTTTGAAAAGTGGAAGGATTTGTTTCCCTCAATGAATGGCCGGCCACTTAATGCTCCTATTTCTCATTTTATTTTTCAATTTTTAAATGCCAAATAATTCAACTTTAATCCTATGTGGTATTCTATAAATAGAAGGTAAAGGCTTCAGTTTTGAGATAGACACTTTACAGTTTATTCTCTCAAACACTATGAAACCGCCACTCTCTCTCTTTCTTTCTTCCTTCTCTGTTTTTCGAATTCCCTTGAGTGATGAGTAGTGCCCACACACATCAAGTGGTATCTCAATCATAGTATGGAAGACTATGGAATTTCTGCATCAAAGGAGGAGAAAAGAAGATCCAGGTTCAGATCTTGGTGATGCTCTGCTACAGAAAGGAATCAAGGGCTAGAGATCTGAACGGAAGGAGTCATATTATTCTGCTGCACCCTTTGTAAGGTTTTCTAACTTTATATGTGTTTATTTTCATTGTTTTAGAATTCATATTAGGTTGTTAATCCAACATACTTGTTAGTAAATCTAGATCTTGGTAAAATAATTTCCAAAAACTGGCACCAGAGCCATGGTAATGATTTACTTTCATATAATATGAATTAAAATGATGATTGCATGTTTCTGTGTTGATTTGGATGGTTTCATGTTGGTTTATGTGTAGTGTGATGAATGTTGATGTTGTACAGTTTCGTTTTCCATGAAAAATATTTTTTCAATTTTTGAAAATATTTTATTTGGATTCCTTGTGAAAATTTAAGCAATTTTGTTTTTTACGGAACTCGATTCCGATAAAAATTGAGGAAGTTATGAATTTTGGATAATCGGGATTTCATGGGGTAGAATGGGTGCTCGTGCACTCAGGATCCGCGCGCGGGACAAGGGAAATCCCTTGTCCGCACGCACGTTGAGTCCGCCCATGAGAATCCTGCAGACGCCGAGGTTACCCGCCCATGCACCCTGCATCTGTCGAGGTGTCTCGGCTGGGTGCCCATGCTGCGCGCGCGTTTGACGCTGCTGGCAGCCTCCTGGGCTGCTGCATGCAGCCAGTTTCCCAAAGTTGCGATTTTTTGAGGTTTTTTCCCCAAAAATCCAATTTTTCTTGGGATTGTTTCCCAAAATTTATTTTTCCAATTTTAAATATTTCTAAATTGAAATGTTTCCAATTTTAAATATTTTCAATTTGGAATTTTTTCCAATTTTAAATATTTCTATTTTGGATTGTTTCCAATTTTTAAATATTTCCTATTATGGTCAGATTTAAAAATTTGTTAAGTTCTTTAATATTTATTTATTATTTAATTATAAGATTAGATATTTTGATATTTAAGATATTTTAAATTAAAAGATAACTTTGTCTTTTTATTTAAAATATTATATTAAAATTATCTTATATGTCAAATTAAATAATTAATAAATTTGAAATTAACATAGATATTTTTATAGATATACTTACCATAATGTTTTCAAATTCAAAAATTTGTTATTTTGTTAAATATTTAATTATTTATAAATTATAAGTATAAAAATGATATTTTTTCTATATATATCATTTTTTCCTTATTAGAAATTCATAAATCATATCTTAAATATTTAAATAACATAGATATTTTTGTAGAGATTTGAATATTGCTTAATTTGAGATATTTTGACATATAATTATGGTAATTATTATTTAACCAAATCTATTTTAAAATTGGTTTATTTTATTAAATTATAAGATCTGAAAGTGATATTGAAGATTCTTTCCTTTCAAATCATTGATCTTATTAGGTATTTAATTTTGATTCAAATAAACCTAGATATTTTAAAATTAGTTTCCTTTATTTGGTTAGTTTAAGAATAATAATTTAATTATATTAATATCTTGATTCACATCTGTTACATGGACAATGTTTGTTTGTTTATATTGTTTATTCAAAACTTTTTAACAAACCTATTATTTATCTGATCTAAATTGCTATGATTAACTTGTTGACAGATCATGGTCCAATGATCTGATTTTAATCATAGTCCAATTGACGATAGATCTTATAAATAATTTGTAACAGGTAACTTTTGTACTTCTTTCATCTGTGTAAACCTAGTAACACGATAGGGTCCATCCAAATCATTTGACCTGTGTGAGCCTATATGTTTGCTTTTGGGCTTAGATACATATAGGGAGCCCATTTAAGTTTTTACTAAGTAAATGGACTAGGTTGCTAAAATAAATTTTAACATAAGGAAATTTATTTAGGCCCAATTAGATTTGGGCTTATTCAATGAATAACAATTATTTATTTAAAGGTTAAATTCCTCTCTTTTGGGCCTTGTGTGAGAGTTGGGGGCCATAAAAGTGGGTACGACATACTGAACCCAGCTCCCCCTCACATGAACTACCCCAATTGTGAAGGCCCATTTGCCTTATTTAAATAATTGTATTAGGTTAATTATATTAGTCTAACCTAATTAAAATTGAATTAGCAACATAATTAACTTTTAAAATATATGAAATTTATTTTTCATTGTAATATTTTAAAGTTAATTTTAGAAAAACACTTAGTCAATGATATATTCTAGACAATTATTTCTAGTACTAGTTATTATTTCTAATATTAAATAGGAAAATATCATTGATTGTGAAATTAATTGTCTCATAATTAATTTTGGTACAATCTAAGTTTAGAATATTTTCCTAGTATTAAACTAGAATTAATAATTAAGTTTCCTATTTACTTAATTATTTGATTATTGAATTTAATACATTTAATTAAATTGAAAATTTCCATATTTAAGTTGATTTTCATCATGATACTTAAATATTGTTATTTTCATGTTATTTAATTAAAGTTGAAAATTATTTTAAGTTTGGAATCTTATTTCAGAATAACTTAAGTTTGAATAATTTTCAGAATATATTTTATTTTATTTTATTAATCATTTCCCAATTTTCGAAATTACATTTCTTTAATGTAGAAATTTCGAATTTTATTTGAAAAATAGATTAAAGTTGAAAATTATTTATTTAATTTTGGACCAACTTAAATCAATGACTTTTTCATTTAATGATTAATTAAAATAAATGAACTAAAATATATTATAATTAGAAATTGGATTAATTAGTCTATGAAAGTCTAGATAGATATTATCTGTTTTGCTTGAAGTATTTTTCTAGTGTATTTAATTAAATAGAAAATTAATATTTAAGTTGATTTTTTAATCATGATACTTAAATATTTGAAATTTTTCTTAGATATTTAATTAAATAGGGAAATTATATTTTTTTGTTGAAAATTAATTTTTATTAATTTTGGGCCAACATAAAATTAGAGTAATTTTCCAGGATTTATTTTATTTTATTTTAAAGCATTTTCTAAAATGCAATATATATTTATAGAAAATTAAATTTGAGTTGTAAATTAATTCAAATTAATTTTGAAACAACTTAAATTGAATAATTTTCTAAATATTTATGGAAATTATTACTAAGATGGAAATAATTCACGTTATTTTCGTATCCATCTAAGTATAATTTATAAATATTAAATTAAAATTTATATTTAGAATTTTTCATTCTAAATTGGAAATTTTAATTAAACAAATATATATTTAAAATAAATAGATTAAAATAAATATTAGAAGAAAATACAAATCCTTCATTAAATAATGAGCTTTATTATTATTAGGATATTCGATCTCCATTGTTGGTTTTACATAGCTATTGTTTTAGTGAGTAATCCTCCCTAATGGAGGAACGATCATTAGCAAGTTAGCACCGTTTAATCTCGAAAGATAAGTAATCTTGTAAGTTTTTTTTTATATAGTTTATGCCCACCCTAATGGTGGCGACTGTATAAGACTTGCAAGAATATGAAACAATGGTGGAAGCTCATAAGATAGAATAGCCTTGACTCTCGCCTAAACGGGACAACGCGGATTTCAATCTTGATCGAATAAAAGGTTGCTAGAATGTTGATCATTTTAGATGAGCTGTCAACTGTATTCAATGGATGATAGCTTTGACTCTCGCCTAAACGGGACACTGATATCAGTTTGTTGAAAACCTTGGAAATTATTTAGGATTGTATGTTTTAGTATTTTCACTTGTCATTCCTACTTGCTATGTGCTTCATAATTTCTGAATTGTGTATGAATTTGTATTGAACCATGTTATTTTCTGTTATTAAATTGTAGTTTAATTTCAAATCTTCATTGTTTGTCTAACTTGATTTGTTTTTCTAATGAGATAAATCCCTAATGGATTTTCACCATTAGACTAACATAACAGTGTTAGATCTCGAAACATAAATATTGTATATGCAACATCTAGCTGTTCATCAATTGATGACACCTTAGACTAGTGTTTTACAATATGAAACAAGAAGATTGTATAAATAAGATTACTTTGACTCTCACTAATCGGAGCATCGTTGGATTCTTATTTAAAACAAAATTATCCTAATTCCTCTTAGCTTATTCATTTCGAATTAGCTTAATGACATATCATTGGATGAATGGTCTATAAATCATATAAGTCTTATTTCTCTTAAGAAATTAGATGACGTATATGATTATATTCCCGGAATTCTATCCCTAAATGATATAAATCCTCAATCTTAGATATCTCCTACTTGTATAGGCAAATCATAGAGTTAGATTAGTAGTGGTGGTCCAAGAGAGAATTACTAATTATACAGTTACACTTTCACAAGTGTTTCATGACCATTTTCTTTCAATGGATTTAAACTGTATGAGTTTAGTATTCTGTGACCAGAATCCACTTGCACTATTCTAAGAACTCTTTGATGTAACTAAAGTAAGTCATCAAAAGATACAATCACATATTTTATAAATCTAAGGCATTTGTATCTTGTTCATAGTGGTTTTGACAAGATCATTCTCTGCAAAGAGTTAATATGCCTATATCCACTGAAAGTAATTTCATCTCATTCGCAGATGGATGTACATTCAGGGGTGGATATGAGTTTTCGTTGTATTCTTAAAACGATCACTCTAGTTTTATCTTATGCAAAAGAAATTTGAAATGTTTGAAAAATTTCATGAATTTCTAGCAATGGTGAAGGTAAGTGGTTAAAGATCTTGCGAACTGATAGGGGTGGAGAAAAAGGTAGTAGATATACAGTTCAAAGATCATTAATTTGATTTTTGAATTATATCCAAACTTACCTCCCCAGAAATTCGAGTTGCATATTGATGATTAGTTACTAGTCGTTGCCTAAATCCTTCTAAGGAAATAAATTTCAGAATGATGCAATGGTTGTATACTTAATGTAAATCATTACTAGATTCATGGATGACCTAATCGAAATCTTAAGAAAAGCTAGAACTGCTAACCCTGGTTTGCATGTTTGTTAGCTATTCTAAGTGATTAGGGGTGGAGCATCCCATAGTCATTAGATAAGAAAGTGTTTGTTTAAACAAATACTACTTTTCTAAGAAAATGACTAAGTCTGAAAATAAAGTAGCAAATAAAGGAGATATTTTTGTCTTGATTCCAAAAGTGTTCTATCATCTTGTTCGATACAAGATGATCCCACTGCCTCTGTTGTCTTAACACAACTGAAAAGGTCTATACCATTTAGTTTTCTTTGACATAGTTCACGGTACCTTGTTGTGGTGGGAGAGTTTCTAGGAACTCACCTTGTTATAACTTGGAAGACACTAGTGATTAAAATCCACTGTGAGTTTAAACAAGTAATGGATTGTCAAGATAAGAAACTAAGAAGAAAGCCAATAGAACTATGGTTTGATCCATTCACATGGAGTAACCTAAAGTTTTCTATTACAAGGACATGGAAGGAAATTTTCGTTCATAAGTCTATTCAATGGACTTAACAAAACTTCCTGTTCCTAGTATAATAGGTTTGAGTTTATCTAAACCTATGGCTTATGGTATACCTGGTAATTACTTACTCTAATGCAAGCATGAGATGCTGACGCATTTTCTTTCCAATGGAAATCTATAGAAGCTTCAACCCTTCTCAAACATAGATTTTATTTATCTAAGGAAAAGTCTCAACTATTCAAGAGAAGATAAAGCCATGAAAGAATTTCTTAAAATCAACAGTGAGAGGTCTCAGATATGCTTTAGTATGCCTTAGACCAGACACCTGCTGTTGAGTGGGAGTAATGAGTAAGTATCAGATTAATCCAGGAGAGGAACATTGGAAAACAATCAAGTAAATTTTTAAGATTAAGAAGAGGAACTATATGTTAGTCAATAAGGGTGGTTTTAAAACTCTTAGACTACACCACATCAGATTTCGAGACTTGCCTGTGTGCTAGAAAGTCAGCTGATGAGATGGTGATTACTTTGGGGGTGGAGTAGTGATTTTGGAGAAGTGTAAAAACCTATCTGAAATCTCTTGGTCTACCAGAGAGAGACTGAATGTCAAAAGTTGCAGGAAAGATACTTTTTCAGTCTAAGGAAAGTTCTATACATTTGTGGCAGTGTTCCAACTTGCCTTAACTACTAGGGTTACTTCCTGTATAACAAAAGAGTAGTTGCCCAAAAGTATAGAATCCAGTATCCCAAAAGAGTAAACATATACAGAGGAATTTCACATTATCAAGGATTTTGTGATTAAGGAAGAGTAATGGTGGAGAAGAGGTTGTGTTTAATTCAACCTGTCAAATCCCATTACGAGGAGTTTACTACTATTACACTTGATTGGTATATCAAGGTGTTAATGATTATTTGAAATGCACTTTTTGTTTTATATTAGTGCAAGTGGGAGTTTGTTGGGTTTTATGCCCTAAATAAAACTCATTTCATATAATCAGATTTACTTGTTAATAAAGATCAGAAATAACATTTTATGTTGCATGGTTCACATGATTTATTTCATGATTATATGTGTATATAATGTATGAATTCTTTTTAAGTCCAGAACATATGAGTTGGTTAAAGATTATAGTGTTGTCAGCACAGTGGAATATAATCTTTATTATATGTTCAAAAGTTGATTCCCTGATTTGTCAGAACACTGGATTTAGACTGACATGGTATAATCAGCGATAGGTATTCTTACACCTTGGAAAAGTGTTATGTCCTTTCCAGGACATTGGCAAAGTTTACCAGTATCGGATGCATGGAGTATGCATTGGAATGGACCGATATTGAACTTTGATTAGATATGTTAAAACTTACCGTAATATCTATTCAATTCAATATCAACTGTTGATCCTAGATCACATGATCGAAATCCCGATATGGTTAGGCTCAATTTCAAGAGTGTTACTCGTGTTCTTTGATTTGTTAGTCAAGCCCAGTTTTGTATCAGGGTGATACGTACATTTTGGGAACACGGTAATGCAATTGAGTGGGGGAGCGCTAACATAAATATGGAATCTATAGCTTCTATTTGGCAAATAGAAGTAAAGGATGATTTCCTTCGAGCTTAACCAAACGAAGATAAATGGTGGAGATCTCATTTCACTTAGGTGAAATATCATTTATACAGGGTTAAGTGTTTTAAGGATAAAATATATTGTAGGGTGTTACGGTAATTTAATCCCTGTACAGTGTAAATCATCTATATAGAGGATCATTGATCACATTAGGGTTATAACAATGGATAACTAATGACATGTCTATATCGTGGAACATATAGAGCGTTTCTATATGACTGAGAGTGCAATTCCAAGTTCTAAGTGTGGATTCAATGAGGAATTAATAAGTTAGGGAATTTACTTGGTAAATTCGGTTCGACTTATTGGAAGCTCGGTTATATAGACCCATGGTCCCCATACTAGTTGAGGCCATACTGCTTGTAAGACTCAGTTAATTGATTTTAATTAATCAATTATAATTCTAAAAGTTAGACTATATCTACTTTATGAATTTTCACTAAGCAAGGGTAAAACAGTAAATAGAGAGTTTAAAGGGTATATTTATTAATTGGAAAACTTTGATTAGTTTTTATCAATAAATAAAATAAATGACAATATATTATTTAATAATTAATTATAGTTATTAAATAATTAGATTTGACATTTATGAAGTTGAAAGAGAGAATTGGCAATTTTGAGAAAATGGGAAACTAGAAATGATGAAATAGGAAAGTTTGAAAAGTGGAAGGATTTGTTTCCCTCAATGAATGGCCGGCCACTTAATGCTCCTATTTCTCATTTTATTTTTCAATTTTTAAATGCCAAATAATTCAACTTTAATCCTATGTGGTATTCTATAAATAGAAGGTAAAAGCTTCAGTTTTGAGATAGACACTTTACAGTTTATTCTCTCAAACACTATGAAACCGCCACTCTCTCTCTTTCTTTCTTCCTTCTCTGTTTTTCGAATTCCCTTGAGTGATGAGTAGTGCCCACACACATCAAGTGGTATCTCAATCATAGTATGGAAGACTATGGAATTTCTACATCAAAGGAGGAGAAAAGAAGATCCAGGTTCAGATCTTGGTGATGCTCTGCTACAGAAATGAATCAAGGGCTAGAGATCTGAACGGAAGGAGTCATATTATTCCGCTGCACCCACTGTAAGGTTTTCTAACTTTATATGTGTTTATTTTCATTGTTTTAGAATTCATATTAGGTTGTTAATCCAACATACTTGTTAGTAAATCTAGATCCTGGTAAAATAATTTCCAACATAACTAACAAACCAAAGAACACCAATAACATTCTTGAGATTGAACCTAATCATATCAGGATTAAGATCATTTGATCTAGGATCAACATGTGATATTGAATTGAATAGATATTACGGTAAATTCTAATATATCTAATCAAAGTTCAATATCGGTCCCTTTCGATGTATACTCCATACATCCGATTCTAGTAAACTTTGCCAATGTCTTGGAAAGGACATAACACTTTTTCAAGGTGTAAGAATACCTATCGCTGATTATACCATGTCTCAGGGAATAAACTTTCGAACATATAATTAAGATTATATTCCACTGTGCTGACAACACTATAATCATTAACAAATTCATATGTTCTGGACTTAAATAGAATTCATACATTATATATAGAATCATGAAATAAATCATGTGAACCATGCAACATAAAATGTTATTTCTGATCTTCATTAATAAGTAAATCTGATTATATGAAATGAGTTTTATTTAGGGTATAAAACCCAACAAACTCCCATTTGCACTAATATAAAACAAAATGTGCATTTCAAATAATCTCAAAACCTTGATATACAAATCAAGTGTAACAGCAGTAAACTCCTCGTAATAGGATCTGACAGGTTGCATTAAACACAGCCCCTTCTCCACCATTACTCTTCCTTAATAACAAAATCCTTGATCATGTGAAATTCCTCTCTATATGTCTACTCTCTTAGGATACTGGATTCTATACTTTTGGCAACTACTTCTTGCTTATTCAGGAAGTAACACTAGTAGTATAGGCTAGTTGGAACGGTGCCACAAATGTATAGAAGTTTCCTTAGACTGAATAAGTACCTTTCCTGCAACTTTAACATTCAGTCTCTTTTTGGTAGACTAAGAGACTTTAGATAGGTTTTTACACTTCTCCAAAATTACTATTCCACCCCCAGAGTAATCACCATTTTATCAGCAGACTTTCTAGCACAAAGGCAAGTTTTGATATCTGATGTGGTGTAGTCTAAGAGTTTTAAACACACCCTTATTGACTAACATATAGTTCCTCTTCTTATTCTTAAGATTTACTTGATTGTCTTCCAATGTTCCTCTCCTGGATTAATCTGATAACTACTCATTACTCCCACTCAACAGCAGGTGTCTGGTCTAAGGCATACAAAAGCATATCTGAGACCTCTCATTGTTGATTTAAGAAATTCTTCCATGGCTTTATCTTTTCTGGAATAGTTGAGACTTTTCCTTAGATAAATAAAATCTATGATTAGAAGTTGTGAAGCTTCTATAGATTGCTATTGGAAAGAAAATGCTTCACCATCTTACTAAAGTAAGTTGCTTGCATTAGAGTAAGTAATTACCAGGTACACCACAAGCCATAGGTTTAGATAAATTCAAACCTATAATACTAGGAACATGAAGTTTTGTTAAGTCCATTGAATAGACTTATTAACGAAAATTTCCTTCTATGACCTTGTAATAGAAAACTTTAGGTTACTCCATGTGAATGGATTAAACCATAGTTCTCTTGGCTTTCTTCTTAGTTTCTTATCTTGAAAATCCATTACTTGTTTAAACTCACAATGGATTTTAATCACTAGTGTCTTCCAAGTCATAAGAGGAGTGAGTTCCTTGAAACTCGCCCACTACGACAAGGTACCGTGAATTATGTCTAAGAAAACTAAATGGTATTGACCTCTTCGGTTGCGTTAAGACAACAGAGGCAGTGGGATCATCTTGTAACGAATAAGATGATAGAACACTTAAGGAATCAAGAAAAAAAATTATCTCCTTTATTTGCTACTTTATTTTCAGACTTAGTCATTTTCTTAGAAAAGTATTACTTGTTTGAACAAACACTTTCTTATCTAATGACTACGGGATGGTCCACCCCTAATCACATAGAATAGCTAACAAACATGCAAACCAAGGTTAGCAGTTCTAGCTTTTCTTAAGATTTTGATTAGGTCATCCATGAATCTAGTAATGATTTACATTAAGTATACAACCATTGCATCATTCTGAAATTGTATTACCATAGAAGGACTTAGGCAACGACTAGTAACTAATCATCAATGTGCAAAACGAAATTTCTTGGGAGGTAAGTTTGGATATAATTCAAAAATCAAATTAATGATTTTTGAACTGCATATCTACTAACTATTTCTCCACCCCTATCAGTTCGCAAGATCTTTAACCACTTACCATTGCTAGAAATTCATGAAATTTTTCAAACATTTCAATTTTCTTTTGCATAAGGTAAAATCTAGAGTGATCATTTTAAGAATACAACAAAAACTCATATCCACCCCTGAATGTACATCCATCTGAGAATGAGATGAACTTACTTTCAGTGGATATAGGCATATTAACTCTTTGTAGAGAATGATCTTGTCAAAACCACTATGAACAAGATACAAATGCCATAGATTTATAAAATATGGTTGTAGTCTTTTGATGACTTAAGTTTAGTTTAATCAAAGACTTCTTAGAATAGTGCAAGTGGAATCTGGTCACAGAATACTAAACTCATACAGTTTGAATCCATTGATAGAAAATGGTTATCAAACACTTGTGAAAGTGTAACTGTATAATGAGTAATTCTTTCTTGGACCTCCACTACTAATTTAACTCTAAATTGATTTGCCCATACAAGTAGGAGATTTCTAAGATTGAGGATTTACATCATTTCGAGATAGAATTTCGGGAATATAATCATATGTGTCATTTAATTTCTTAAGAGAAAATATAGAATGAGATGAAATGATTTATAGACCATTCATCCAATAATATGTCATTGAGCTAATTCGAAATGAATAAGCTAAGAGGAATTAGGATAATTTCGTTTTAAATAAGAATCCAACGATGCTCCGATAAGCGACAGTCAAAGTAATCTTATTTATACAATCTTCTTGTTTCATATTGTAAAATACTAGTCTAAGGTGTCATCAATTGATGAACAACTAGATGTTGCATATACAATATTTATCTTTCGAGATCTAACACTATTATGTTTGTCTAATGGTGAAAATCCATTAGGGATTTATCTCATTAGAAAAACAAACCAAGTTAGACCAACAATGAAGATTCGAAATTAAACTACAATTTAATAACAGAAAATAACATGGTTCAATATAAATTCATACACAATTCAGAAATTATTAAACATATAGCATGTAGGAATGACATACAATCCTAAATAATTTCCAAGGTCTTCAACAAACTGATATCAGTGTCCCGTTTAGGCGAGAGTCAGTGATACCATCCATTGAATAGAGTTGTCAGCTCATCTAAAATGATAAACATTCTAGCAACCTTTTTTTCGATCAAGATTGGAATCCAGCGTTGTCCCGTTTAGGCGAGAGTCAAGGCTATTCTATCTTATGAGCTTCCACCATTGTTTCATATTTTGTAAGTCAAATACAGTCGCCACCATTAGGGTGATCAATACTATATAAAACACTTACAAATATACTTATCTTTCGAGATTAAACGGTGCTAACTTGCTAATGAACATTCCTCCATTAGGGAGGATTACTCAATAAAACAATAGCTATGTAAAACCAACAATGGAGATCGAATATCCTAATAATAAAGCTCATTATTTAATGAAAGTTGTATTTTCTTCTGAAGCTTATTTTAATTTATTTATTTTAAATATATATTTATTTAATTAAAATTTCCAATTTAGAATGAAAAATTCTAAATGTAAATTTTAATGTAATATTTATAAATTATACTTAGATGGATATGAAAATGACGTGAATTATTTCCATCTTAGTAATAATTTCCATAAATATTTTGAAAAATATGCAATTTAAATTGTTTCAAAATTAATTTAAATTAATATACAACTCAAATTTAACTTTCTATAAATATATATTGCATTTCAAAAAATTGAAATATATAAGAATACTATTTTCGAAAATGCTTTAAAATAAAATAAAAATAAATCCTGGAAAAATTATCTTAATTTTATGTTGGCCCAAAATTAATTAATAAAATTAATTTACAACAAAAATATAATTTTCCTATTTAATTAAATATGAAGAAAAATTTCAAACATTTAAGTATCATGATGAAAATCAACTTAAATATTAATTTTCTATTAAATTAAATACACTAGAAAAAAAACTTCAAGCAAAACAGATAATAACTATCTAGACTTTCATTGACTAATTAATTCGATTTCTAATTATAATATATTTTAGTTCATTTATTTTAATTAATCATTAAATGGAAAAATTATTGATTTAAGTTGGTTCAAAATTAAAATAAATAATTTTCAACTTTAATTTATTTTTCAAATAAAATTTGAAATTTCTACATTAAAGAAATGCAATTTTGAAATTGTGGGAAAGAGATCAATAAAATAAAATAAAATATATATTTTGAAAATTATTCAGATTTAAGTTATTCTGAATTAAGATTCCAAACATAAAATAATTTTCAACTTTAATTAAATGACATGAAAATAACAATATTTAAGTATCATGATGAAAATCAACTTGGATATTAAAATTTTCAATTTAATTAAATGTATTAAATTCAAGAAATAAATAATTAAGTATAGAGGAAACTTAATTATTACTTCTAGTTTAATACTAGGAAAATATACTAAACTTAGATTGTACCAAAATTAATTATTAAACAATTAATTTCACAATCAATGATATTTTCCTATTTTAATATTAGAAATAATAACTAGTATAGAAATAACTATCTAGAATATATATCATTAACTAAGTGTTTTTCTAAAATTAACTTTAAAATATTAAATGAAAAATAAATTTCATATATTTTAAAAGTTAATTATGTTGCTAATTCAATTTTAATTAGGTTAGACTAATATAATTAACGTAATACAATTATTTAAATAAGGCAAATGGGCCTTCACAATTGGGGTAGTTCATGTGAGGGGGAGTTGGGTTCAGTATGTCGTACCCACTTCTATTGGCCCCCAACTCTCACACAAGGCCCAAAAGAGAGGAATTTAACCTTTAAATAAACAATTGTTATTCATTGAATAAGCCCAAATCTAATTGGGCCTAAATAAAATTACTTATGTCAAATTTTATTTTAGCAACCTAGTCCATTTACTTAGTAAAACTTAAATGGGTTTCCTATATGCATCTAAGCCTAATAGCAAACATACAGGCTCACACAGGTCAAATGATTTGGATGGGCCCTATCATGTTACTAGCTTTACACAGATGAAAGAAGTACAAAATTTACCTGTTACAAATTATTTATAAGATCTATTGACAATTAGACTATGATTAAAATCAGATCATTGGATCTGTCAACTAGTTAATCATAGAAATTTAGATCAAATAAATAATAGGTTTGTTAAAAAAAAATTCGAATAAACAATATAAATAAATAAACACACATTGTGCATGTAACAGATGTGAAATAAGATATTAATATAATTAAATTATTATTCTTAAACTAACCAATTAAATTTTAAAAATTTAGGGTTGTTAAAACAAACCTTAAAATCTCAAAAATAAAGGAAACTAATTTTAAAATATCTAGGTTTATTTGAATCAAATTAAATTAAATATCAAATAAGATCAATGATTTGAAAGGAAAGAATCTTCAAAATCACTTTCAAATCTTATAATTTAATAAAATAAACCAATTGTAAAATAGATTTGGTTAGATAATTATTATTTTAAGAATAAAATAATAAATAAATAATAATTACCATAATTATATGTCAAAATATCTCAAATTAAGTAATATTTAAATTTCTACAAAATATCTAAGTTATTTAAATATTCAAGATATGATTTATAAAGTTCCAATAAGGAAAAAAATGATATATATAGAAAAATATCATTTTTAAACTTATAATTTATAAATAATTAAATATTTAACAAAATAACAAATTTTAAATTTGAAAATATTATGGTAAGTGTATCTATAAAAATATCTATGTTAATTTCAAATTTACTAATTATTTAATTTGTCATATAAGATAATTTTAATATAATATTTTAAATAAAAAAAGACAAAGTTATCTTTTAATTTAAAATATGTTAAATATAAAAATATCTAATCTTATAATTAAATAATATATAAATATTAAAGAAGTTAACAAATTTTTAAATCTTACCATAATAGGAAATATTTAAAATTTGAAAAATTTAAAATAGAAATATTTTTTTAAAAAAAAAAAAGAAATATTTCAAATTGGAAATATTTAAAATTGAAAACATTTAAAATTGGCAAAATCTAAAATTTGAAATATCGGATTTTGGGAAACAATCGCCTAAAAAATTGGATTTTTGGGGAAAAAACAACAAAATTCGCAATTGATGCACCCACTCGACAACCTTGAATCCCGATTTTCCAAAATTCATAACTTTTTCCATTTTTATCAGAATCGAGTTTCGTAAAAAACAAAATTGCTTAATTTTTCACAAGGAATCCAAATAAAATATTTTAAAAAATAGAAAAAATATTTTTCATGGAAAAATTTCGTACAACTTATACATTCATCACATAAGCACATAAACCAACATAAAACCATCCAAATCAACACAAAACATATAAAACATCGTTTTAATTCATATTACATGAAAGTAAATTATTACCATGGCTCTGATACCAGTTGTTGGAAATATTTTACCAGGATCTAGATTTACTACCAAGTATGTTTTATTAACATCCTAATATGAATTCTAAAACAATGAAATAAACACATATAAAGTTTAGTAAACCTTACATTGGGTGCAGCGGAATAATATGACTCATTCCATTCAGATTTCTAGCCCTTGATTCCTTTCTATAGCAGAGCATAATCAAGATCTGAATCTGGATCTCTTTCTCTCCTTCTTTGATGCTGATTCTCCATAGTCTTACATACTATGATTTGAGGTACCACTTGATGTGTGTGGACACTACTCTATCACTCAAGGGTTTCGAAATTTAGAGAAGAAAAGAGAGAGAAAAGTGGCACTCAGGAATTCTCTCTGAAAAGAATGAGATGCAATTGTGTGTTATTTCCTGAAGCCATTACTTTCTATTTATAGAATGCCCTCTAGGTTTAGGTTAGAATTGTGTGGCATTAAAATTATGGAAAAAAAAATAGTAAACCTCTTGCATAGTGGGCGGCCCATATAAGGAAATTGGGCCTTACTTTGCAACTTTCTCATTTTGTTATTTTTCATTCCCATTTTCTCAAAAATGTCAATTATCCAATTTAACCATTCAAATGCCAATTCTAATTATTTAATAACTTAAAAATAATTATTAAATAATATTGCCATTTAATATATTTATTAATTTAGACATATAAAGTATCTTGATTAATAAATAATCCTAGAATCTCTTTTTTTTACAATTTCGCCCTTGCTTAGTGAAAATTCATAAAGTAGACATAGTCTAACTTTTAGAATTATAATTGATTAATTAAAATTAATTAACTGAGTCTTACAAGCAGTATGGTCTCAACTAGTATGGGGACCAGGGGTCTATATAACAGAGCCTCCAATAAGTCGAACCGAATTCACCAATTAAATTCCATAACTTATTAATTCCTTATTGAATCAACTCTTAGAACTTGGAATTGCACTCTCAGTCATATAGAACGCTCTATATGTTCCACGATATAGACACGTCATTAGTTATCCATTGTTATAATCCTAATGTGATCAATGATCCTCTATATAGATAATTTACACTATAAAGGTATTAAATTACCGTAACACCCTACAATGTATTTTATCCTTTGAACACTTAACCCTGTATAAATGATATTTTCAGCTAAGTGAAATGAGTACTCCACCATTTATTTTCGTTTGGTTAAGCTCGAAGGAAATAATCCTTTACTTTCTATTCGCTAGATAGAAACTATAGATTCCATATTTATGTTAGCGCTCCCACTCAATTGCACAACCGTGTTCTCAAAATGTACGTATCACCCTGACCCAAAAGTAGGTTTAACTAACAAATCAAAGAACACGAATAACACTCTTGAGATTGAACCTAATCATATCAGGATTAAGATCATTTGATCTAGGATCAACAGGTGATACTGATTTGAATAGATATTACGGTAAATTCTAATATATCTAATCAAAGTTCAATATCGGTCCCTTCCGATGTATACTCCATACATCCGATACTGGTAAACTTTACCAATGTCCTGGAAAGGACATAACACTTTTCCAAGGTGTAAGAATACCTATCACTGATTATACCATGTCAGTCGAAATCCAGTATTCTGACAAATCAGGGAATAAACTTTCGAACATATAATTAAGATTATATTCCACTGTGCTGACAACACTATAATCTTTAAAAAATTCATATGTTCTTGACTTAAATAGAATTCATACATTATATATATAATCATGAAATAAATCATGTGAACCATGCAACATAAAATGTTATTTCTGATCTTTATTAATAAGCAAATCTAATTATATTGAAATGAGTTTTATTTAGGGCATAAAACCCAACAAACACGATCCCTTGATCCACAACTGGCGAGACACCTTTCTCGCTCTCTTATGGATGGTAGGCTATGATACCAGTCGAGATAAGGGCAGGTTCCCTACGAAGAGATGTTTTCAACATTGAATAGAACGAAGAAAAGCAGTCGCTTTACCTAGACCTTCTAGAAGAAAAGCGCGATCAGGCTCATCTAAAAAATGCGGCTTATCAGCGCCGAACCGCAAGGTATTTCAACTCTAAGGTCAAGGAAAGAGTTCTGCGAGTAGGAGATTTGGTTCTTCGAAAAGTAATGCCAAACACGAAAAACCCAGCGCATGGGGTCTTCGGAGACAATTGGGAAGGACCATATCTCATTGCAGAAAAAATTGGTAACGCAACATACCGACTCGCAGAACTCGATGGTACTGCAATTCAAAGAGCCTGGAATGGCGAAACCTTGAAATTTTATTATCAATAGTACTCGCAGTGTATCGTTTATACTCGCTATGTATTTATACTTAGTCAATTTATTTACATAAATATTTTAAGTATAGAAGGTATATAACCCACTCACTTTGTACTATTGATCAATAAAGAGTCATGAAATTTTTCGAGATTTTGAAATTTTTCTACCTTAATACTTATTACACCAAGTTGTAATTAAACCACAATCGAGATGTTATAAACAGGAAAAATGCGAGTACCCGTGTACTGCGAAATTGTTATAATATAAATAAATATCCCCGAAAGGATGTAAATTTGTTCAAAAGAAAAATAAGCATAAATTTGTCTAAGTACAAGTTGCGAGTACCCTTGTACCTCATAAAAAAGTCTAGCAAAAGTAAATATTAAAGTGAAAATTAAGCTTAGGAGCAGCAGGGGCAGTTGGGGTAGTAGATCCATCTGCAACTTTGCTGGCAGCCTCGTCCACGACTTCCTCGGTGTCCGCAGCATCAGCATCCTCGGGAAACAGATTTCCTCCACCGCCTTGAGTCTGCGTGGGCGACATGGCTCAAAAAGCCTCAGCCATCTCAGCCGCTTCCGCCCCAAGGATTGAGAAGTCGAAGTCCGGAATTTTGGAAAGAGTTGTATAAATATAGTCAGAGACCGCCTGGTCGTATTGCTTCTTTCCATTCTCCCTCTCGACCTCCAAGTCGCGACACATCTCCTCGATCTTCATCTGAGAGTTCTTGGCTTCGAGCTCGACTTGCTCCTTAGACTTGTGAAGTTCTTCGAGCTCTTTGTCCTTGGTAGTCGCATCCTGCTTTAGCTTCTTGATGTCCTCCTGAAGCTGAACATTCTGCCTCTTCACAAGTTCCACTTCCTTGGATCTAGTGACAAATGCCCTCGAAAACGTAGCAATGAACTGCGAAGCCAATTCCGCAGAACAAGGCAGAAGCTCTTCAGCAGGGGTCCTGTCGACCTTTGATATAAACTCATCACCCACGAACTTCTCTTGAAGAGTTAAGATGTTGCGAGCTCGAATGGCCGGATCGATCACGACCTTCTTCCCTTTTTCTTGCGTAGTCTTAGGTAGCTTCTTGGAGGAATCCGAGGTAGGAGTAGCCATAACATCGCTTTTCCTCTTCTGAGGAACGACAGGTGTGATGTCGTCGCTGTTCCAGTCTTTGGCTTGCGGTTAAGGACTGGTGCAGACTTCAGAAAAGTCATCTCTGCGAGGACAAGAAAAGATAAGTACAAATAATAATAAATCTTAATGCACTAGTTTATGCATGCGAAATGTTACCTGACATTGGCCGAGAAGTCTGCTTGGAAAGGCGTTTGTCTATCCGCTCTTTTGGCTTCTCAGACGGCTCCTTGTACACTGGCTCCTTTTGAAGGCTTGCGTTCTCTAGAATAAGCTTTTGTTCCCGCAGCTTTAAGGTCCTGCACAGTAGTCGCCAATCACGATCTTGAACAGGGGGACTTTCGAGAACTTCAGTTGTTTCTCTGCGAGTCGCGTCTAGTGCCGGTCGAGGCAGTCTATCTGCGACAATAAAAAAGAACGGGTTAGCTTAAAGTCACAAGGTAACTTGAAAATTGACTAAGTAAAGAAGTACGCGATGTACTAGGTCGACGATTAAAGTCAGTCCTAATTCCTGGGACCTTAAACACATAAAACCATTTGGATTTCCAATCCCCCATATTGGAAACCATGCCTTCCACCCCGTTGATTTCAGAAGTGGCCCACTTGCTGAAACAGTAGAAGCCGTTGTGAAGACCTACACTCTTTATGTCATAAAAGTAACTAAACTCCTCCATTGAAGGCTCCCTATGCACATACTCCATATACATCGCATAAAAACCTAAAGTTATGCGATAACTATTTGGAGTTAGTTGAAAAGGAGATACATCATACCGCTTAAGAATAGCGGAGATGAATGGCTGGAAAGGGGTCGATACTCCACATCGAAGAATGGGTATTAAGACTACCACATCCTCTATAGGTATGACCACTGATTAGTAAAAGAAAGGTGCGCTCTCTGGGTAGGGCGAGGATGCAAGGAGGCAAGCCGCAGCAGATTTAATCTTGTAAAAGTGGTAAGATCCGATTTGGTGACTCGCGAGAACAAGTCCCCGCATGAGAAAGGCTCATCCAATTGAGTGTTATCCACTCAATCAGTCCCACTTTCCTCCGCATCCTCTTCCTCATCTGACTCGCGATCTGGGGCCATCCAGTCTTCGTCCATCTCCTCGACCTCGATGTCAGGAGCATGCCTGGAATGAACGAGGTGGTCACGAGCTGACACCGTAGACTCGCTATCTCGAATCTCGATAGTCCCTAGTTCAACGATCTCTTGTACCATCCTCTCGATGTCTGCAGAAGACAACGGACCCAGCTCTGTGTCTCCGCAGTAGGGATCTCCTCTTCTGAGATCGAAGTTGAGATGAAGCTATCCTCCTGATGGTCCTGATCGCCATCGAATGCGTCGCCTCCTGAGCCAAGCATTTGGCTGTCCGACAGATCGCTCATCTGAAAGATAGAAGATCTTTTCAGCGTGGTGAATCTGCCAAAACAAGATAAGTGACCTCACCCGCATATAAAATTTAAAATCTTCTTAGAAGGTTGATTCGGATTCTTGCGAAAACCAATCAGCCCCACCAAAGCACGAAATCGTAGGTGTGCGAATAGAAGGATATCTCAAAAAACGGTTGGGGGTTTCCCAGTGACCCGAGGGGGATGCGTTTTCAAGCATGACCATGAAGTGACTGGGAGACACCCACCGTTTTGAGGAACCTAACCAATCACAACCTGGGAATTTGTCACGCATATCCGACTAGCGATGTACGTCAAAAAATGGATGGGTCTATCCCAGTGACCCAAGGGGCATACGTTTTCGAGTATGACCCTGAAGTTACTGGGAAACACCCACGATTTTGAGCAAACCTACTAATCGAAGAATACGCTTATATTGGAACAGGAAATACTGGCGTATGTCGTAAATGGCTGGGCGTATCGCAGTATCTCAAGGAACATACGATCGCATGTATGAGCAATGGAATATTGCGACACGCCCACCATTTGAAAGACTTAACCAATGTTCCCACGACAAAACATGCAGAGAATATAAAACCTTAGGTTCTAAACAACGACTAGGAGTGATAAAGACTATGTAAAACCTAAAGTAAGTAGGTATGCGAGTATTCGAAGTGTTCATCCGAATACCCGCGTGTATTCAAGAAATAAACAAGCAGGAAAGGTGCGAATATTCAAACTTACCTTCCTAAAGCCCACAGTTATACAAATTTCAGGCCTATTTTTCTAAGATTACCCAGTTCTACACAGAAAAATATAGCCCTATGTGTATTCCCTACGAACATGCATATTCAAACCCCTCAAAATGTCAAAGAACCCAGAAAGACAATTCTCATCTTTTCAAAAAATCAAGTACACGAGTGGATTCGAAACTAACCTTTTCTGATTGCACCCTGCAAATGGTTTTGACCTCTCCTGAAGTTTTAGAAAGATGGGAAGAAAAGTGAATCTGGGTAAATGTTGGATGGGGATTTCTTCAAATCTCAGAGAAAAAGAGAAGTGGAAGTTAAGAATGAGAGGGAAAATGAGGAAGTTATTTCGTATCAGGGAGTTTAAATACCCATATCACTCATAAATTGGGATTACGACACATGGCAGCAAGAATGCCTAAGGTCGTCCTATCCAACGGCCAGCCATGGGCACGCCTACACAAAAACCGAAGATTTTCATGACGTGGCACCATAAATAGGACAAAATGAAATAATTACAGCCGTCATTTTTTGAAAACCTCGATGGGACAACCAAAGGTCACCTCCTCGTGACAACCTTTCACCTGTCTCTCGCATATAGTTTCCCTCATGACCGCATCTGTCAAGTCACGAAACTAGGGGCATGTGTTATAGTGAGATTTCTCTCACCTAGAAACTCAAGACCAGACTCCTGTTTGGGGGACACGTGTATTTAGTTTTCCAAGAAAAGTTGAGATGTCCATGAGAGACTCCTCGAGTTTCAACCTCGCCTGAGCTAGAATCAGCGAGATGATGCGAATATGACCACAGTCTAATTGCATTCGTATAACTCGCATTACGTAGGACCAAAGAACGGATTTAACTTGCGTGTACCAGGATATGTGCGAGTATCCTCTCGATCTTCTTGCGAAAACATAGAGATCAATTCTCTATAATGCGAGTTGGTCCCAATGACCAAACAACTTCGATAAACTGATATAGACTCGCGTGTCTAGGTTCTATCAGCTTGTTATAAGATGTATGTAAGTGTGATTATACAAGAACGGAGACATCCTAGACTTAACTAAATGTTAGGTGTATCCTAAGCCCGCGAGCTTACACCGGAATATGAACAGCCAACTCGAACATTAGAAGTCGCATACGTTATTGTATTTAGTAAATAGAAATTGTTATTCATTTATTAATGTCTACGTTTTAGTTTAATTACTGTGAATCAATGTACAAACAGATTGACAATGAATGCGATCCTGGTGTAACTAACTGGACACTTGCTTTATATATAAAGGAGTGATCCACCATGAAATGACACCTACGAAACTCTTGCAACAGTGGACTAAGCAGACCGTGATCTGACTGAACTACTATACTCCTTTGTCTTCTTGATATTTCCAGTTTTTACTAAGTACTTACGTTCTTAGTTCGAGTACTCGTCGTTTTAGGTTGAATACTCGCAATTGTTCCTCATATAATTTCTTCTTATTATTATTATTATTACTCATTTTTGGTGTTGCGAAATTCGCTCGAGAACATAGCCATTCACTTAGGTTAGGTTAGATGAGATGATCTTAAATAAAGGCTTGAGTTGAATCTTTCTCTTAGGGCCAAAATTACAGGCCTTGGAGTTAGATTTTTGCCACTTTATTTCAACTAATGAAACTAAAGTGTCTTTTCTAAATTTACCACTTATCTTGTATAGTTATTTAAATACCAATTTTATTTTAATGATTATAGATAAGTATCAAATAAATATATTAATTAGCCCCACGAAGCGTACTAATTAACAAATAAATCCCTATTTCTCTTTTCTTCTCAAAATTACCCAAACTGGTAAAAATTCTCAACTAAGACAATCTATTTTTTGAATTAATTGACTTATAAAATAGATTATTTGAGTCTACAAGATGATATTCTTCCAGACAATGTGGGGACCATGGGCCTACGTAACCAAGATCTTAATAAGTAGATCATGAAATTTATCGAGTAAATTTCCTAACTTATTAATTCCTCCTGACTCCACTATAGATTCAAAATTGCACTATTGATTACATAGAATGCTCTATATACCAAATATAGATACGCTACAAATTATTGATTATTTTAAACACAACAATCATTGATCCTCTACAGTCGATCTACATTGAATAAGGACAAAAATTATTGTGATATACCTTTTAATGTTTTTTATCCTAGAATACTTAGCTACTTGTAAATGATATTTCAGGAAACTAATATTATTACCAAAGTGAACGATCTATCATTTATCGCATTAAGCCAAGCTCTAAGGAAACTATCATTTCACTTCTAATAGACATAGAAGTTATATATGTCCAAATCTATGATTAACATTCCCACTCAATTGCACTACCGAGTTCCCGAGATGTAAGTATTGAGTTGGTTCCACGATAAGCTTGTAACGAACAAGTTAAAGAATTCGTGTAATGCATTTAAGTTAGAGCTTGACCATCTCAGGATTGAGATCAAATGATCTATGATCAACTAAGTGATATTGACTTAGAGAAAATATAACGGTAAGTTTATGATATCATTTCCACTGTCAATATTGGTCCAGTCTGATGTATAGCCCATACATATATCCTGGTTTACTTTACTAATTCCTTGGAAAAGACATTCTACTCAGCTAAATGTAAGTAAACCTTATCGGTTATCATCATGTCAGTGTAAATCCAGTGCACTAATAAATCGTGGGACTAAATAATTGAAGCATATATTCACAATTACTTTACACTATGATGGCATCAATTTAATTGTGAATAACTATATATTCGGAATTTAATAGAACTTATATATTAAACATATATTCATGTATAAAATATGTGAACAAAGCATATAACAAGGTCAAGGTATGATTTTTGATCTTTATTGAAAGCAAAGAATCTTACAATGAATTGGGTTTTATTAGGGCATAAAATCCCAACAAACCAAAGGTCCTTGCATCCAAAATCTCCCATACAATTGTTCTGTTTGCTTACTAGCAATAATCTATTCTATTGGCAACTCAGAAGCTAAAGTGTCTGATACTTGAGGTGAAGTTACAACAGGAGATTGATGTTTCCTCAACCACTTAATCTCCTCCTCTAACCATTGAATTCTAACTTCCAATTCAACAAACTTTTTCTCTAAAGCTGGTAGAGCCTACAGTGGATTTTCATGACCAAGTTCATGCGTCCTTCAACGACTTCTGTCCCAGACACGGGGATGAGGGGAATCCCAATCTCTCAAACAACCACCAGTCTTGACCTCATCATCCCAAATCCTTATGTTTCGTTAGGTTTCCATTCTATAGGACAAACCTAGAAATTCATGAGTCAGCTTGGCCATATAGCGATCAAAATTGTAATCTACTTACCACTTACATGGGAACTTAGTATACTCCTATTTAGCTATCAATCTACAAACATGCTTCGTATCATATTTTTATAATCATGCATAAAAAACTAGAACTACTAAAATGCGTAAAAGCTTACTGAACCATCAGCTGAGCTTATCTCTTATGATGATTGTCAGATCCTGCTAGACCCCACTGTGATGTCTAATGCCCTAAACATTGACCTAGACTTTCATTCCGTCCAGTAGAAAAGAAGACTACTGGACAAAGAACAGGCACAAGCACTGAAAGAAGAGGTAGAAAGACTAAGCATAAACAAGTTCATCATTGAAGCTTTCTACCATGCTTGGGTGGCTAACCCCGTGCTAGTGCCCAAGACGAACAGAAAATGGCGAGTACGTATTGATTTTATCGACCTCAACAAGGCATGTCCCAAAGACTATTTTCTACTTCCAAGAATTAATCAGCTTGTGGATGCAATAGAAGGACATGAAATCTTGAGCTTTATGGATGCCTACTCGGGGTATAACCAAATCAGAATGCATCCACTCGACCAAGAACATACAAGTTTCCGAACAAATATGGGTTTGTACTGTTACAAAGTAATGTCGTTTGGTTTGAAGAATGCTAGAGCTACTTATCAAAGGCTACTGAAAAAAATGTTTAAAAATCATATTAGATGGAATATGGAAGTATACGTGGATGACATGCTCGTCAAATCTAAGAAGGGTGGGGGGCATATAGAGGATTTGAATGAATGCTGCAAAATCCTCAAAAAATACCAACATGAAACTCAATCCCTTAAAGTGTTCTTTCAGGGTCATCTCGGGTAAGTTTCTTGGGTTTATTGTCAATGCTCAGGGAATAAAAGCTAATCAGAAAAAAATACAAGCCCTCTGGGATATGAAGTCGCCAACAAAAACAAAGAAAGTTTAGAGCTTAACTGGTCAGATAGCTAGACTCAGCAAATTTGTTTCAAAATCAATGAACAAGTGTGTTCCTTTCTTCAACATCCTCTGAGGTAATAAAAAGTTTGAATGGATCGAGGAATGCGAGAATGCTTTCCAAGAATTAAAAAGAAAACTCGCAAAGCCTCTCGTACTCTCAAAACCCCTAAACAGAGAAGAAAATAATGTCCAACATCCAGTCTACTATATCACCAAATGACTCGTTGAAGCCGAAGGTCAGTATCCTCTGATAGAAAAACTCACTTATTGCCTAATCTTAGCCACAAGGAAGTTAATGCCCTCTTTTCAAGCTTACCCTGTTCGGGTATACACTGACCAACTTTTGCGCCAAGTATTACAAAAGCTTGATGCCTCTGGGCGATTACTTAAGTGGGCAATAGAGTTGGGAAAGTATGAGATAATCTTCCAACCCCGTACAGCAGTTAAAGGACAGGCCTTGGCGGACTTTGAAGTTGAATGTACAGGCAAAGAAGTGTTGGAATATATTTTACCAGGATCTAGACTTACTAACAAGTATGTTTTTAACATCCTAATATGAATTTCTAAAACGATGAAAATAAACACATAAAAGGTATGAGAAACCTTACAGTGGTTGCGGCGGAATTAAATGACTCATTCCGCTCATATCTCTAACCCTTGTATCCTTTCTGTAGCAGAGTATCACCAAGATCTTAACCCGATTTTCCTTCTTGTTGTTTGGATTCTTCACAGTCTTACATACTATGATTGAGGACTCACTTGTTATGTGTGGGCATGCACTCAAATCACTAATGGCTGAATTTTGTTTTATGAAGAAAGGCTATGGTATTTCGAATAAGAAGAAGAAGAAGGAAGAGGTCTCATAAACCTAGAGAGAAAACTAGGTTTTTAGCTTTGGAGGCATTAGTTGGATAATGAGACCATAGCCTTCCTTATAAACTAATTTCCACTAGGTTAGGGTTGAATTATTTGGAATAAAAAGTTGATAAAAATAGAGCAAAATTAGCACATAGTGGCCGACCACTTAATGGGCCCAACACTAGTTTAGTTTTTGCTATTTTTCTTAACTATTTTATCTATTTTTCACAAATACCACTTTTTGTAATTTCAACCCTATAAATGCCAAAACTATTTATTTAATAATTAAAATAATTATCAAATAAAATAATCATTTATAATATTTATTAATTAGACTCCACAAAGTCTCTTAATTAATAAATTAACCCTAAAATACCATTTCTTCACAATCAAGCCATAACATAGTGAAAATTCATAAACTAGACATAATCTAATTTTAAAATTAAAATTGATTAACTAAAATCAATTAACCGAGTCTTACAATTTTGCAATTTTGCAAAATTGATTAACTAGATATAGTCTAATTTTACAATTTCAACCCTATAAATGCCAAAACTATTTATTTAACCAAGCTTACAAGCAGTTTGTCTCAACTACAATGGGGACTATGGGCCTATATAATTGAGCTTCCAATAAGCAGATATAGAATTTACCAAGTAAATTCTCTAACTTATTAATTCCTTGTTGAACCACTATAGAACTTGGAATGGCATTCTCAGTTACATAGAACGATATATGTTCCACGATATAGATACCCTATTAATTATCCATTGTTATAATCCCAATAATCAATGATCCTCTATAGATGATTTACATTGCATAGGGACAAAAATTATCGTTACACCCTTTCAATATATTTTATCCTTAAAACACTTAGCCACCTATAAATGATATTTCAGTGAAATAATATAATCACTAAAATGAGCGCTCTATCATTTATCTATATTTAGCCAAGCTCGATGGAAATCATCGTTTTACTTCTATGTCCAGGCAGAAGCTATAGATTCCATATCTATGATTAGCGTTCCCACCCCATTGTACTATCATGTTCCCAAAATGTACGTATCACCCAGACCAAAAGGTAGGCTTAACTAACAAATAAAAGAACACAAATAACACTCTTGAGATCGAACCTAACCATGTTAGGATTAAGATCATTTAATTTAGGATTAACTAGGTGATATTAAATTAAATAGATGTTACAATATGATATATCTAGTTCAAATTCAATATCGGTCCCTTCCGATGCATGCTCCATACATCTAACCCAAGCTTACTTTAACCAATGCCCTAGAAAAGAGATAGTACTTCTCCAAGGTGCAAGTAAACTACATTGTAGATTATGATATCAGTTAAACCCTGTGTACTGATAAATCTAGGAATACATTTAATCAGTCAATCTTGTTTACTTTTCACTGTGTTGACAACACAATAAACAAGAATATCAGTGTGATAAGGGTTTGGATGAATTTATTAATCAAATAAGTAAATAAATGATCACATGAACCAAATAACACATTAAACAAGTAATGAAATTAAATCTGTTTCTTTATTGATAATTGAATAGAAAAGATTACATTGAAATAGAGTTTTATTTAGGACACAAAGCCCAACAAGAAGAGAGCAACACAAGGGACAACCCAGAGCCTATACAAGAGTCCCTACCAGAAGAAAATGAAGACAAACTTACATGAAAGTTACATGTGGATGGATCAGCTACTGACCAGCTTTCTGGTGCAGGAATTGCCCTCGTCACACCTGGGGGCAGCACCTGCATAGAGAAATCAAATTTGGGTTCTAGGCCTCCAACAACAAAGTAGAGTATAAAGCGCTCATAGCTGGGCTAAAACTTGCTCGGGAGGTACACGCCAAACACATTAAGGTCTGTAGTGATTCACAATTGGTAGTAAATCATGTCTCAGGAGAGTACATGGCCTGTGGAGAAAAATGATGGCCTATCTAAGCAAGATACAAGACCTGCTTGCACAATTTAAGGGTTACAACCTCAAGCATATTCAAAGGGAAGAAAATAAAACTGCAGACGCCTTCGCACTGCTCACGAGCAGCACAGTAACAGATAAAGCCAACTTAGTCCCAATCTAATTCTGAAAAGAACTCAGCATCATCTGTGCGGAAGAAGTCGAAATGATAGATACAACACCAAATTGGATGACACCCATAGCAGCTTATCTCAACACTAGAGAACATCCAAACGATAAGAATGAACCTTGGAAAATGATGAGAAAAGTTGCAGTATATCATAGTTGAAGGTGTGTTGTATAGAAGAGGTTTCTCCATGCCATTACTTAGATGTGTAACAAAAGAAGAGGTTGCACGACTCTTGTTCGAGGTACATGAAGGATTCTGTGGTAATCACGCGACGAGACAAAGTTCATCGAAGAAAATACTAAGGGAAGGATATTTCTGGCCAACCATGATGGAAGTTTCAAAGGCCTACGTCGAGAAATGTGATAAATGCTGGAGATTTTCAAAGATCCCCCGCGCACCCTCTAATGAGCTAATATAGATGCAAAATCCTTGGCCTTTTGCCGTATGGGGAATAGACCTGATCGGACAGTTACTGAAACGCAAGGGCAGAGTACAATATGCACTCATCGTAGTGGATTATTTCACAAAGTGGACAGAGGTCGAGCCCTTGGCAACAATCACATCTAAAAAAGTGATGGATTTAATAGTAAAAAACATCATATATCGGTTAGACTTCTGCACAAAATTGTTTCGAATAATAGAAAATAGTTTGATAACCGGATGTTCACAGATTTCTGTGCGGCACATGGAATCATAAGAAGTTTGTCCACAGTGGCACATCCTCAAACAAATGGCCAGGCCGAAGCAGTAAACAAGGCACTCAAAGACACCATGAAAAAATGGCTTGAACAAGCTAAAAGGAATTGGTTGGAGGAACTACCTGAGATATTATGGTCGTACCGAGAAACGAAAAGAACAGTAATCGGGGAAACAGCATTCGCTATGGCTTATGGTTGTGAAGCAATGCTGCCCGTAGAGTTAGAATCTTCGTCCCACAGGAGACTGGCCTATAATCAAGAAGCTAATCATGCCCTCCTGGCAGAATCCCTTGATGAAATTGAAGAAAAAAGAGCCTCAGTAGACCTAAAGCTAGTAGTTCATCAACAAAAGGTGGCTCGGTACTTCAACAAGCAAGTAAGGACATGAAAATTCTTTGTGGGAGATATGGTCCTTAGAAGAGCGTTCTTGAACATAAAGACAGCGGGATTGGCGTACTCGGACCCAACTGGGAATGACCATATCAAGTAATTGAAGTCACAGATTCTGGAGCATATAAACTGGGTTGGTATGATGAAAACATGGAGCTTGTTCTAGTACCAAAGTATTGGAAGGAACATCTAAGAAAATACTACCAATAAGTATACAAGGTCAAATGAACCCCGTCAAGTACACGATGCTCGAACATCTACTCTTAAGTAGATAACCTTCTGAGCGGACCTTGCTCAAAGGTTTAGACAAAATGACTAGCACTCAGATCAATCAACACTCTTATAATTAAAGAATTGTAAGAATCAAGGAAGATTAGAGGATTTTGTAGGATTGACTCAGTCAAACATTAAATAATTTATTCTATAATTAATGTAAATATTCTATACCTTGTTTCCTATAAATAGTGGATCATAGTCACCATTGAGGGATCAGATTATTCCTTCTCAATAGAGCTATTACGATGCCAAAATATTTGAAACCTTCAAAGAAAGTAAGAAACTCACTTGACCAAATTCATGTGATCTTATTACTATCTATATAAATACATTAAAAAGGGAGTAAGTCATCACTGATTCAAGGGACTGATTCAAGGGCTGAACCTCTATAAATCTTCTGTCGTTTATAGCTCTTGAATTATTTTTATTATTTAATCAATCATATCATCATTTAACTAACTTCGTGTCATTGACAAGAAACGAGATCATCAAATTAATTTATAATTATTTAAATGTTATAAGTTATGTTTGACATGAAATAGGAATTTAAATAAAATTAATTAATTAACTAATTATGTGAAATTAATAAAAATAATTTAATTAACTTTAGTTTGAGATAATTAAATTGAAAAAGTTATCTAAATAAAACTAAATGAGTTTTAGTGATGACATCATTTTTTCTATTAATTTCAGGTAATAATTTATTTATATAAATATTTATTTAGTTGTGGAAAAAATAAAAGTATTTTAATTATAAAGAAATTGGATTATTTAATTAAGATATTTAGAAAATACAGTTAGCCCAATCATTATGTGATTTCAGCTTAGGCATTGTATTTTATTAAGTTATTTTTTAACTAATATAAATATAGAAAACTTAAGAATTCTTTGTACACATAAAATAAGACACTATACTACTTACAACTTTTCAGCAAGCTAGTGAAAAGAATGAAGAAATGTATCCTGGTGCGAGGGAAGGTTGTCATATTTTTAAGTTTTTAAACTTTGCATTTATTTCTCAATAGTTTGAATTCTCTTCGATCATGATGGGAGCTTTTCGCTTCCGTAGTCCCCTCTTTCCCAAAATAAAATCTGCAACAAATACCAAAATAGATAAGAAGTGATATTTTTAAGGGCAAGAAATGTCACCCTTTATAGCCTTGAAAATGAAGTTTATTAAATTAAATGAATTATTTTTTTAAGGGCTTACCTTTTCTTTTAGTAGAAAAGTCTCCCATTTTCCACTCACTATTGGTCCAACAAGTGATTCAAATAATATAAATTCAAAGTTGTAGAAATCATCCTCGGTTGTTTTCTTATGGCTGCAATAAGAATATGTAACAACAACATTAGCATTCTATAGTTATTATTGTTGGATTATAGCACAAAATTAGTTTGTTTTTATTTTATATATATGTATAGAAAAATTAGTTTCTTAAACCAACTAAAGAAAATGTTATCAATAAATGTGAATTAGCTTATCAAACAATATACCAACACAACAATAAACTAGCAGAAAAAATATGGTAACTTGTTGTAGAGGAAACACATCTTTTTGGCCTAAGAATTCAAATTGTAAAATGCTTGACTCTAATTACTCAAGTGATCAAAACACATTCCTAATCCATAGTTCTCTACTTTGCATTACCTTGATTTTGTGCATTCTCCCGTAGACTACAAATGAACATAAGGTGTGTTAAGTACTAGTATCAATAACTTCATGTTGTGAAGAAAGAAACAACCCTCAATTTTTTCAAAAAGCAACTTAATGAATACCTAGAGGGTTAGCACATATCATGAAGTTCCTTTAGTACAAATTAGAAAATACAAAAACTTAGCTGAAAAATAAATTGGTAAACAAACAAAAGACTAAACGACTCGGAAATTAATATAAGAACCTCATGCCTAATTACCCTAAATCATAGGAAAGTGTATCTTTCTATGTAATTTAATTATGACAAATTTCAATGATAGTCAATGTTTATTTTAATACAAAACATATTATTCCTAGTCCAACCAAAACTAATAAGAAAAACAAGTTTGAGTTTCAAAGCAACTTTGAGGTAGAGTTGCCCATTTATAAATGTAATACATTACAGACTGTTCACTTTTCCCAATTGAAAAAATTGCGATTTGCAGAATTTTATCATCCAAGAGAGGATATCAGCAACCATTTATTTCAACAGCTAATCCTAATATACAAGACACACCTTTCAAAATCTCAGATTAGTACAAGATGAAAAGAATAGTAAGTTACAACAAAGTTGTGATTGTTGATAAAACTAGTACAACCGCAAAGTCATCCCCTTTAACTTGCCAATATGAGCTTTACATTCAATTTTAATGGCATTGATGATTCACTAATTTGGACATGCCAAAGAAAAATAAATTCATAAATAAAAAATAAGCAAAATCATTATGAAATATAAATTCATAAATAAAAACTTACCCTTTTTTGTTAGATTGTTTTCTTTCTTAAAACTTCACTTTTTTCTTTAATCGCATAACATAACGCTCATGAACCTATTAAAAATGCAAATCAAACTATCATTTAAAGCTCTCCATTTAGACTAAAAAAGAAACAGTAGTTTAGACCAAATCCAGTTCAAACATACATAAATTTACTCACTGGCTAGAGAAAAAAAATACCCCTGGAAAGCAAAGTTCAGCAAATTAAAAGATAAACAAATAAGTTCGCACAATATTCTTTCTACAATAGAGAGTATATTACTTTACTTTTTCAATTTAATAATACGAAACTTGTAAGGAAAAACAAATAAAAAAAAAATTAAAGAGTGAAAACAATACCAGATACAAATAAACCAAGGAAACGAAATAAGCCACATGGTGACACCAATTGAATTCAGCAAGAAACCATAGACCAAGTAGCACAATCCCTACATGATGTATTATTGATATTTCCATTATATTCATGGTTGTCGCTACCACTCATGCCGCTTACTCTTCTTCTTCTTCTTCCCCAAACCCAAACTCGGTTTTTTTTTAATTCTCTCAATTTGAGTTGTCATATCATAAGAAGAAAAAAAATACCAAAAGTGTCAAGGGAACTAACAAAGGAACTAAAAAGAAAATCGAGTTTCAAAAATATAAACCTCGAGAAACCAAGATCAGCATCGAGAAATAGAACAATAACAAAATCAATGTAAAGCAAGTTGGTCGAAATATACAACCACCCAAAAAAATCAAAGAAAGAAAAGGTTTTTTACCAAATCAACGTAATTTAACTACATTGCAATCCATATCTCAAAAAAATTACATCTAAAGCCCAAGAATCATCAACACAAATTATCTAAAACCTCTTTCAGTTTATTGATCAGTATCATTCAAATATATGTATGTATAAATAAATAACTAAAATAAAGTTATTAATATATATATATATAACTTACACAAGAGAGATGGGCTCTTCGATGGTCATTTGAAAGAAAGATTAACGGAGGAGTGAGAGAGGGGTGGTTGGAGGGATGAGGGACGAGAGGTAATTTTGGGATTTTCGGCAAGAGGGGTGCCGCCGATTGAAGCTCGAAGAGAGAGAGAGAGAGAGAGAGAGAGAGAGAGAGAGAGAGAGAGAGAGAGAGAGAGAGAGAGAGAGAGAGAGAGAGAGAGAGAGAGAGAGGAGCATCGTCGATTGAAGCTCAGAGAGAGGGGGGCCGCTGATCGAAGCTCGGAGAGAGAGAGGGGTGGAGAACAGACAGAGGTGTGATTGGGTTCGTGCAACTGGGGAAGAAGAAGAAGAAGGGTTGGGCAATATTACTGGGTTCGTGTTTTGTATTTTTTCTTTTTTTTTCTTTTTTTTTGAAGTTCTGTGTTTTTTTCTATAACATGGGGATCCAATCTCCGTCGTTCCCTTACGAACCACCGCCAAGATAGGACACTGATTTGTAAGGGAACCACCAACATTGGGTCCTAAAATCAATTTTTTTTCCTTTTTTTCTAAAAGGAAAAACATAACCAATCTCGGCTGTTCCATGTGCAACCATCGAGATTGGAATCAATATCAGTAGTTACACAAAGAACCGCCGAGATAGGCCAATTTTTTTAGTAATGAAGGCATAGTTATGTAAGTTAAATAAAAGTAGTAAAAATAAAAGGGCCCAACTTAAGTCAATTAGACTTAAATTGGAAAAGCTCATGAAGAACTTGGCTGTCTATAGGGTTCAACCATGGGGTAGTGAAAATTCTTTATTTTTGTAATTTATTTAATATCACAATGAGAGAGACTTAAAAAAATCCTAATTGAAATGCGGTGAAGATGATGTTTCTTTCTTTCTTTTCTTCTAAACGGTGAAGACGTTATTAAAACCATGGTATAATGAGAGGAAAAACAAAAAACCTAATTAGACAAACAGATTAATATCACGATGAGACATTTAAGTTTGTACGGTACAGACTCGATTAGGGTCCATAATTCAGACTAATCCTTATATATATAATATATATATATTAATATATATTACCCACTTTGCTATAATAAAAAATAACATAAACTAGTTAAAAAAAATAAAGTAATATGCAAAATGAATACATTGAAATTAAATGGGAAAATTCAAGATTCAAAGAGAGAGAGCTAATGAGGAGCATCTCTTCGGGCATATCATTCATGATTAAATACACATTATGATTAAATACCAAACAAAATCTAACAGTGAAAAAGTTATTTTTATAAGTAAAAACACTCACATTAGATGTTTTAAAATAAAAATTCTCTCAAATTTAAAGAACTAAACTAAAACAAGATATATCAAATGATCTAAACTTCATTTCTATTTTAAATTTACTATTCATACTCTACATTGATATAATACTATTTATTGTTTAGACATCTTTTATTAATTGTTTGAGGTTTTATATTTTTTAAATGAAAATATGTGTAAATATTAATAATATATATTTAAAATAAATAAAAAGATATTAAATTTAAAAAAAATAGAATTTTAGAAATTTATTTTAAAAAAACTTATGTATGATGTAATATTAAAATTTAAAGTAAAAAAAATGTTGATCTATTGTGAAAAATAGAAGGGAGCTCATGGGAGTTAGGGCAAGACATGTTTTTAAAATATCACATGAGATGTTTCAAAATAAAGAATCTCTAAAATATATAAAAAAAAGTAATAAATTAGAGAGATAATTACATAAGACACTATTTTTTCTAAAAAAAAATTACATTTTTAAGTTGAAAGATTTTTTATATATATTTTTTAACAGTTTTCTATAAAAATAACAAGGAAACTACATAAAAGTAACATGAAAATAACATCTAAATAACATTAAAATAACAACAAAAAATAAGATACAAATAACTAAAAATCAACAACAAATTAACAAGAGTACAACATAAAAAGACTGCATTTTCTGTAAATAAAATCAAAAAAATCGTAAAAATATTTAAAATTCCTTGAAACCGTACTTCTGTAATTTTTTTTTTTTTTTGTGTATTTGTGAAATTATCCCTAAACTAAAACCCCTTTTTCTATTTTAAAGCTTCTTTAAAATTTATTATCAATGCTTTACATTTAGAAATTATTACATAGAAAATATAAATTGACACTTTATTTACAAAAATATCTCCATAAGGTGTAGACAATATTTATACATTTTATGTAATTTTAATTACCAAAATACCACTTACACTATTACTTACACAATTAGACGATGGTTGCAGGGTGGTTGCTACGTGGTTGCGCGGTGGTTGCTACGTGGTTGCGCGGTGGTTGCATCAGACAAAGGTTTCAATCAAACTATGGTTGTTGGGTGGTTGCGTGGTAGTTGGCTGAAGGTTACATCAGACGAAAGTTTTTGGGTAGTTATTGGGTGGTTGGCCAAAAGTTGCATCAGACGAATGTTTCAATCTAATGAAATAACTGTTAGAAAAATGTTTATGCAACTGTTCTGAAACATTAAAAATCAGAATAGTGTTTCCACGTACGTATAACTCTATCTACATGTCTCTTTATGATTCAATATGAACAAATTCACCATTAGAAATTTATAAAAAACAACGAAAATACGCCAGGATAAATATTTTACTATAGTATTGACGTAATGTTTTTTAGATTATACTTGAGTTGGATTGTTTGGGAACTCCAAAACAACCTTTTGAGATATGCCTTTCATAGATCTAAAAATTGAAGTCAGGACATTAGTTTTATGCATATTAAACTGGATTTTTGGTTAAACATTAGTTTCGTAGTAGTTTTTCTACACTTTTTTTCATGAATTTGAAATAGCCCCTATTTTGATTGATTCTGGTTGTCTTCTCAGGTGAAGTCGCCGAAATTAATGGTGGTTCTCTTTTCGGTTGAATTTTCATTTCGGTTGCGTTGGGTTGCTGCGTGGTTGCGCGATAGTTGCCCAGGAAGCATGGATCCTGGGTTGAAGGTATGTGTAAGTGGCATTTGTGTAGTTTTTTTTTATTTGGGTTGTATATTTTTTTATTTGGCCAAGTGGAAGTATTTTTGTAATATTATTACTGTTATCCCAATTTTGGCACTCTGATGTGGCATCACATACTGGTGACACGTGGAATTGACTTCACATATCTGCTCGAAAGAGATATGGCGAACAGAGCGTTGCACATATCTGCACAGACGAAGCCTTCCTAGCCGGGTAGTGGACGATCCGAATAACGTGCCAACACTTAGCAACTTCAACATTTGCATCGTGAATCACAAAAGCAATCCCTATAATTTTGAGATCATATCACAGAGATATGGCAAGCTGTCCAAATCCCTTAATTAGTGTATTCTGTATTTAATGTCTAATCTTACCAATTATAGACATTGTAAACAGAAGGGAAACTTTTCCCTCAAAGCTTATAGCCATATAAATAGTGATCTATTCTCACTGGGCAAAGGTTCGAAAAAACTTATCTAAGAGTATATACTCAGAGATATCATTGTAAGAGCTCTAAGAGGGGAATCACTGCATTCTTCGTTCTTAAGTCAATACAAATCAAGGGGGGTAGGCTATTACCGAACTGCTCAGGGTCGAATCTCTATAAAAACTTTGTGTCTTTATTTATTTCATTATATTACATCTATATTATATCACTTGTCGCTTACAATTAAGACTCATTGTTGTTGGCCAAAAGCGAGGTCAATATTTTTGTACTTTCATTGAGAGCCAGAATCACGAACTTGCTATTCATTTCAAATTTAATCATAAGTGCAATGGTGGTACAAACTTGTAGAGCCGTAATCGATTCAGCAAATCCACTGGCAGTGGATCCCGCACTGCAGAATCCAAGATATGCAGGGGTTCCACCAGCCACAAATCTTGAACAACCGCCAACCGTAGGTTAGGGTGGAAGCGCGCCTAGTGTGCAAGAGACTGGAAATACCAGTTCAGCAGCCAATTAGGGTATTCCCAATATTGGAGTTCCGCCAGCAACAAATATTTGAACAACTGTTGGAGATGACACTGGGATCCCGAACCTTCGTGCTGCTCTTGGACTCATGCAAGGTCATACTAATACCCTGCATCATGACTAGGAGGAACTCCGTGCTGCGGTGAATCTTGCATTTGAAGAGCAAAGGCGTCTATTTGCTGAATGGAGGGATAAAGAGATTGAAACGTTGAGGGCTCAACAAGCAGCCATTAACGATCGAACAAGACAGGCCACCGTGCTGATACAAAGAGCCTATTAGGCTACCAACCAGCAACATGCAACCATCATCCCGCTGGGCGAGTCAGACGAAGATCCAGCCGTGAACGCTTCTCAAACCCTGAACGGTCAGCTACCCATTCCCCTGTCATAGGTTTCGCCTGTGGGCCAAGCAGTAGGCAAACAGACCTTGTCTAGTAATTCGTCAGGGGAGGTCATACCTAATAACTCCGCCCAAGTTAACGGTTCTGGCCAACTAATCAATCAAACCAACCAGTCACTGAGACAACCTGGTATACCTATATTTTATAGATTGGGAATGCCTCATGATCTCATATATGATCTGAACAGAAGGAAAGGGCTAGACGAGCAGTATGCCGCACAAGTCATTTAGCCTGGGGCCCGTGTTCAAAATCCCACACAAAGAGATCCTGACGTGACCCTGGTCGGCCAAGAGGCTGAACAAGTTAATCCATCCGTGCAGGCACAATTGGATGAACTAAAAAATATGTTCCAAGGCCTGGCCGGTCAGAAGAACAATGACGTCAAGTTGGACCGAGCACGTGGATCCCCTTTCTCCCCAAAGATCAATGTCCTAGAGTTTTCTCACAAGTTCAAGTTGCCGACCTGGAAGATGTATACTAGGAAGGAAGATCCCTTACACATCTTAAGTATTTTGAAATGCAAATGGACCTACAAGGAGTGCGAGGAGATTTATGTTGCAGAGTTTTTCCTGCCACACTCTCAGAAGCCGCTCAGCAATGGTATTTCAAGTTGACACCCAATAGGTTCAACTCTTAGAAGGCTTTCTCCATAGAATTCCATGCACAATTCTCTTCTTCTTTCTAGCTCCTGTTGCATTTAGAAGACCTGGTCGAAGTGAAGCAAAGGCCAGGAGAACCTCTCCGAGCTTACATCAGCAGATTTATGACAAAGGCAACGAAGGTTGCACGGTTGACCGAAGAAGGGAAATTAAATGGGATACTCAGGGGCATCGAAGTTCTCAGAGAACTTTGGAAGGATATCAAGAGAGACGGACCAGTAGATTGTATGAGTGACTTCCTTGATCGTGCAGATGGCTTCATCAAGCTTGAAGGGGCCATTCAGCGAGCAGAAGTTGAGCTTAAACTTGGCCACCCAAAAGCTCCCTCTGCTGGAACATCCGTCCAGCTCCTTCCGTACCCGAGCAATTTAATCTCGGGCGGTAAATGGTCCAACAACAACAACAGACAAGGCAATGGGAAAAAGGGAAAGTTCGCTGGCAAAACCGAAAAAGCCCCCAAGTTTATTGCTTTCTCAGTCCTGACAGAAGATTTAGAGACTATCTACATGGCTTCTCAATCATTAGCTTCGTACAAGAAACACACTCCCATGAAAAATGACGTAAGTAAGAGAGACATGACCAAGTTTTGCCGTTTTCATGAAGATTATGGCCATGCCACCAACTAATGCAACAATCGAAAGCGCGAAATTGAATTTTTGATAAGAAAGAATAACCCGTACGTGCAAATATATGTTAAGACCGATCAAAATAAAATGGCCACCCAGACAGATAATAATCAAGATTTACTCCCACGACCAGTAGATGGACATTTGCAAGTCATTATTAGAGGAGCACACATAACATGAGATTTAGGGAAAGCTCGGGAGAGGTATGCCCGAACATTACAGCACGAGCAAGAAGAGGTGGTTCTGGCCGTCGAAGAAAGGAAGCCAAAAATATCACGGGCAGGGGAACCCACCATAACATTCAATGATGAGGATGTTGTCAAGATTAATTTCCCACACATTAACCAATTAGTCATGGAAGTCAAGATAGCCAACAAAATGGTGGCCCGAACTATGATAGATAATGGAGCTTCTGTAAATATCTTGTTCAAAACACCATATGAAAAGATGGGGCTCCAACTCAAAGACTTAACGCCCTGTCTTCAGCCTGTATATGGTTTCTCCGGCCAGAGTGTTGCACCTCTAGGGCGAATTCACCTACACCTCACTGTTGGGCAAGCTCTGAAGAGCATAACTGTAATGGCACAATTTTTTATATTGGACGTTGCATTAGCCTTCAATGTCATGTTGGGCCGACCAGCCTTATATGATCTAAAGGCTGTCACGTCGATATTTCATTCATGCCTTAAGTTTCAAACAAAGAATGGGGTTGGGTGCCTGAGAGGAAATCAACAGGTTGCCCGAGAAGGTTACAACCTTGCCCTAACCAAGCCTAAAAAGGAAGTATCCTCTAGTCAGAGTGTGGACAAGGGAAAAAGCATTGCCAAATAGGGAACCGCCCAAGGCGGGGATGAAGATGTGGATCCCGACTTGGGGAACCGAATACCAATGTTGGTCGAGTGGAAGAACTAGAAGAAATTGAAATTAACCCAAATGTTCCAGCCAGAAGGCTCAAAATTGAAAAAGGTTTGCTGCTCGAAGTAAAATCAGCATTGATAAAATTTCTGAGAGCAAACCTGGACATTTTTGCATGGTCACATGAGGATATGGTCGAAATCAATCCATCTATAATTTCACACGTCTTACATATTGATCCTAGTTTCCGGCATGTTCAACAAAAAGAAGATTGTTGGACAAGGAGCGAGCCCTAGCGCTAAAATAAGAGGTAAAAAAACTGAGCAACAATAATTTCATAATAGAAGCTTTCTACCCGACTGGGTTGCTAATCTCGTACTGGTACCCAAGCCGAACAAGAAATGGCGAGTATGTATTGATTTCACCGACCTCAACAAGGTGTGCCCAAAAGACTATTTTCCACTCCCAAGAATAGATCAACTTGTGAACGCAATAGCAGGGCACGAGATATTAAGCTTCATGGATGCCTATTCGGGGTACAATCAAATTAAGATGCATCCACCAGACCAAGAACATACAAGTTACCGAATAGATATGGGTCTGTACTGTTATAAGGTCATGCCATTTGGTCTCAAAAACGCCGGAGCTACATACCAAAGATTCGTAAATAAGATGTTCAATGACCAGCTCGGACGAAACATGGAAGTGTATGTTGATGACATGCTCATTAAATCTAGGAAGGCTGGGGGGCATATAGATGACTTGGACGAATGCTTCAAGGTTCTCGGGAAATACAACATGAAACTCAATCCCCTAAAGTGCTCCTTTGGAGTCTACTCAGGTAAGTTTCGAGGCTTTATCATCAATGCCCGAGGAATTTAAGCCAATCCAAAAAAGATTCAAGCCCTCCTGGATATGAAATTGCCAACAAAAACCAAGGAAGTTCAAAGTTTGACTAGTTGGATTGCCGCACTTAGCAGATTTATTTCAAAGTCAACAGGCAAGTGTGTCCCATTCTTTAACATTCTGCGAGGAAATAAGCAATTTGAATGGACGGAGGAATGCGGAAAAGCTTTTCAGGAGCTAAAAATGCAACTCGCAAAACCTCATGTGCTCTTAAAACCTTTAGACCGAGAAGAATTAGGAATATACCTGGCTGTCACAGAACATGGTGTAAGTGCCGTACTGATCAGAGAAGAAAACAACATCCAACACCTGGTCTATCACATCAGTGAAAGACTCATTGAGGCTGAAGGTCGGTATCCATTGATAGAAAAGCTCACTTATTGCCTAATCCTAGCAACGAGAAAGCTAAGGCCCTACTTTTAGGCTCATCCTATTCGGGTATACACTGACCAACCATTACGCCAAATATTGCAAATACCAGATGCCTCTGGAAGGTTGCTCAAATTGGCAGTGGAGTTTGGGCCAGTAAGAGATTATCTTTCAACCCCAAACAGCGATTAAGGGTTAGGCCTTGGCAGATTTTGTAGTTGAATGTACGGGTAAAGAAGAGAGCATTTCAGAAAATAACCTAGAGCCAGTACAAATACCTCAGCCGAGTAATAGTGAAAACAAGTCGACTTAGAAGCTACATGTGGACGGGTCGGCCACAGATCAACTATCCGGTGCAGGAATGGTTGGAATTATTTTACCAGGATCTTAGATTTACTAACAAGTATGTTATTTAACATCCTAAATATGAACTTCTAAAACGATATGAAATAAACACATATAAAGTATAGGAAACCTTACAGTGGTTGCAGCGGAATATAATGTCTCCTTCCACTCAGATCTCTAACCCTTGTATCCTCTTTGTAGCAGAGTATCACCAAGATCTGAGCACGAATGTCCTTCTCTTGAATCTGGATTCTTCACAGCCATACACACTATGATTAAGATACCACTTGATGTGTGTGAACACTCACTCACTCACTATAGGGTTCGGTTTTCAGAAGAGAGGAAGAGAGAGAGAAGGTGGCGGCAAGGTATAGGAAGAAGGCTTTGAGTTTTTCTTAAAAGGAATGAGATGCATCATCTTTTTCCTGAAGCCATTATTACCTATTTATAGTAAACCACCTAGGGTTCGGTTAGATTTATTTGGCATTAAAATAATGAATAAAAATAAATGATAAATAGACTACATAGTGGCCAGCCATGTATAGGATAATGGGCCCCACTTTGCAATTTTGCCATTTTATCATTTTTACATCTCATTTTCTCAAAAACGCCAATTTTTTAATTTAACCACTTAAATGCCAATTCTAATTATTTAATAACTAAAAATTATTTATTAAATAATATTTTCATTTAATATATTTATTAATTAGAATAACCAAAGTCTCTTAATCAACAAATGAACCCTAGAATCTCTTTCTTCACAATTTAGCCATTGCTTAGTGAAAATTCATAAACTAGACATAGTCTAATTTTAGAATTATAATTGATTAATCAAAATCAATAAACTGAGTCTTACAAGTAGTATTGTCTCAACTAGTATGGGGACCATGGGCCTCTATATCTGATCTTCCAATAAGCAGACCCAGAACTTACCAGGTAAATTCACTGACTTACTAATTCCTTGTTGCATCCACTCATAGAACTTAGAATTGCACTCTCAGTTATATAGAACGCTCTATATGTTCCACGATATAGATACGCTATCAATTATCCATTGTTATCATCCCAATAATCAATGATCCTCTATAGATGATTTACATTATATAGGGATTAAATTACCGTTACACCCTTCAATGTATTTTATCCTTAGAACACTTAGCCACCTATAAATGATATTTCAGTGAACTAAACATAATCAATGAAATGAGTACTCAACCATTTATCTCTGTTTAACCAAGCTCGAAGGAAATCATCATTTCACTTCTATGTGCTAGATAGAAGCTATAGATTCCATATCTATGCTTAGCGCTCCCACTCAATTGCACTACCATGTTCCCAAAATGTACGTATCACCCTGACCAAAAGTAGGCTTAACTAACAAATCAAAGAACATGTATAATACTCTTGAGATCGAACCTAACCATATCAGGATTAAGATCATTTGATCTGGGATCAACTAGGTGTATTGAATTGAATAGATATTACGGTAAGTTTAATATATCTGAATCAAAGTTCAATATCAGTCCCTTCCGATGCATATTCCATGCATCCAACCCAAGCTTTACTTTAACCAATGCCCTAGAAAGAACATAGCACTTATCCAAGGTGCAAGTAAACTATGTTGTAGATTGTCATATCAATTAAACCATGTGTACTGATAAATCTAGGAATATATATTTAATCACACAATCTTGATTACCGTACACTGTGCTGACGACACAATAAACAAGAACATAAATGTGATAAGGATTTGGATAAATTTATAAATCAAATAAACATATAAATGATAACATGAACAAAATGACATACAAAGTGATGAAAATACTTCTGTTTCTTTATTGATATTTAAAAGATAAAGATGACATTGAAATGGAGTTTTATTTAGGGCATAAAACCCAACAAACTCCCACTTGCACTAATATAAAATAATCAGTACATTTCAATTAATCCTAAATTCTGACGGTGGTTTTCAAATGTAGTTCCTGCCAAGACTTTGGTAAATGGTTCTACTAGGTTGTCCTCTGTGTCCACTTTCTCCACCAGTACATCCCCTCTTGCCACATATTCTCTGATGATGTGATATTTCTTTTCTATGTGCTTGCTTCTCTTGTGGCTCTTTACTGTTGGCTATGGCTCAAGTGTTATCACAAAGCAAAACAGTGGTTTTTCCATTCTAAGGACGACATCGAGCCCAGTGAAGAACTTTCTAAGCCAGACAAGTTCTTTTGCAGCCTCTGCAGCAGCTATGTATTCAGCCTCCATGGTAGAGTCTAAAATGGCAGTTTGTTTAGCCCTTCTCCAAACCACTACTCCACCCCCATGAGTAAACACCATCCCAGATGTAGATTTCCTGTCATCAAGACATGCCTGGAAATCTGAATCAGTATAGCCTACGGGATTTAAAGCACCACCCTTGTAGACTACGAATTGCCTTGTACTCTTCAAGTACTTCAAGATATGCTTAACATCATTCTAATGTTCTTGTCCTGGATTTGTCTGATACTTGCCCACGATTCCTAATGCGTAACAGATGTTAGGTCTAGTGCATAACATAGCATACATTAGACTCCCAACTGCAGAAGCATAAGGAACCCTTCTTATGTCCTCTATCTCTTGAGGATCAGTGGGACACTGCTCCTTAGATAGACGAATACCAAATCTAGAAGGCATATTTGCCCCTTTGGTTTTGGTCATTGAGAATCTCTCTAAAACCTTATCTATGTAAGTTGTTTGAGAGAGAGCAAGGGATATGTTCTTCCAGAATCTGATAATCTGAATACCGAGAGCATAAGCAGCTTCACCCAAATCTTTCATTTCGAATTGAGTATCTAGCCATTCCTTGATGTCAGCCATTTTCTTGACATTGTTGCCAATGATCAAAATGTCGTCAACATAAAGGACCAGGAATACTACCACTTGGTTTTCCTTGAGCTGATAAACACAAGGTTCATCTTCATTCTGAAGAAAGTCGTAGGTCTTGATGATTTCATCAACCCTTTTGTTCCAGGAGTGAGAAGCTTGCTTAAGTCCATAAATAGACCTATTGAGTTTGCAAACTTTCTTTTCCAGCCATAGAAGAACATAGCCTTCCGGTCGCTCCATATAGATGGTTTCTTCAAGAATTCTGTTAAGGAAAGCTGTCTTGACATCCATTTGCCAAATTTCATAATCGAAAGCAGCTGCGATGGAGAGAATAATTTGGATGGATTTGAGCATGGCGACCGGACTAAAAGTTTCCTCATAGTCCCCGCCTTCTCTTTGGGTGTAACCCTTAGCGACCAGTCTAGCTTTAAAAGTTTTGACTTCGCCTCCAGCGCCTCTTTTCTTCTTGTAGACCCACTTACATCCGATTGGACGATAGTCATCAGGTGCGTCTACATATTCCCAGACTTTGTTCTTCATGGAATCCATTTTTGAATCCATGCCGGCTGACCATCATTTCCGTTCTGGACTTGCCATTGCCTGTTTATAGGTTAATGGGTCGTCATCAATACCGTCACCAACGACCATATTGATTTCACCATCCAAGCCATAACGAGATGGTTTAGTAGAAGCCCTCCCACTACGACAAGGAGCAATGATCTTCTGAACAGGAACTTGAGTGGTAGTTCTCTCGGTTGTATCAACTTGTAAAGGTTCAACTGAGGAAGTGGGATTATCCTCTACTTGAGTAGTAGAGGATGGAACATTAGAAGGAGTTATATCTGAAAGCATTTCCTCCAATACTACTTTACTTAGTGGTTTGAAATTCTTAATATAGTCATCTTAAAGGAAAGTAGCATTTGTGGAAACAAACACTTTATCATCCTTGCGACTATAAAATAGTCCACCCCTAGTCTCTTTAGAATTTCCAACAAACACGCAAACTTCAGTTCGCTTTTCAAGTTTGCCATCTTTCTTTCTTAAGACATGAGCACGGCACCCCCAGATTCTATAATGGCGTAAACTAGGTGTACGATCATTCCATAGTTCTAAAGGTGTCTTAGGGACTGACTTAGATGGAACATGAAACACCCTAACTAGCATAGGTGTGTTAACGTGATTTTCAACGTATTGTGCAGCTCATTGCTAATCAACGAGGTTATTGGAAAAACGTGAATAATTAAAATTTTGCTTTTTAATTAAAACATAACATAATATACTTATAAAATTCTGGGATCCCGTTTACAAAATACAATAACAAAAGTATGCTATTTAATTACAAAAGATTTGTCGCCTAGCGACTATACAACAGAAGCCCTAATGTCCCAAGGATCGTACTCTCCAGGCCTAACCGCCTCGACATGTACAATCTTCACCTGCTCGCTCTCACGGCTCCTCAGCTTTAGCCTTGCCCTTACCTACACATAGCAATAGCACTGTGAGTCAACAGACTCAGTAAGAAAAGCATAACATAATAAACATACTAAAATCTCGGGTTATAATCAGGCGCCAATACACTTAACGATAACCCTAATTGAATCAGGAACGCTCTTGACAAAGTATGACTAACCACGAATCCAGCCTATACTCAGTACTCTAATCGCACTGATGTGGTAGCAGTTAATCCATACTGTCTGATAGCCTAGCATATATCTGATAGCATCTCGGTGCAACTCTATGTACACCTCACTGTTGCCCTGATCTGCTAATCTGATGGCTATATAAAATTTGCCTAACATATATCTAATATGTTATTGTGACGGCAACTAACATGTACGCTAACCATGTATAAGCATATGCATGACATTACACTAATCTTACCTTGATTACGAATTCAGGTGTTCCGGCCAACCTGAGTGGAACAACTGCTCGGCGAATTACAGGCTCCTAAATCACATCAATCATAACATAGGTGAGTGACACGCTAAGTCACTTTCCAGGGTCTTAAACTTGAAATTAAAAGTTTCCCTATCGATAAATAACATGGCAATACCCTAAACAACACAAAATGGGAAAAACTAGGGTTCCCAAAATTACCCCAACCGGTAGACCAGTTCCCCAACCGGAATTCCGGTTCTGGGAAAATTCTTGGGAGCCAACCAGAATTCAGGTTCCTACAGGCCCCTCTGAACCAGAATTTCAGTTCAGTGCAGGAAAGACCAAAAATTTCATATCTCAACCAAATCAACCCCAATTCAAACCAAACTTTCCAAACTTGCTATTTAGACCATAAAGAACAAAACCCAAGCAACAAAACAACTACAGAACCTCAAAATCAAATTTCACCATTAAAGACCAAAGTTTGAATTCAAACTCCAAACTTGATTAAATCCAACCAACAACCATTAAAACCTGCTTAAATCCACCTATCTAAACATAATTAAGCTTAAGAAAACAAAACTAAACACTAACAGCAGCCACAGGAACAAAACAACAAGCATGCATAAATTTTCTTTCCTTACACTTCAAGAAAACAAAGAGGAGGTTGCAAAAGCTTACCTTGGCTTGGATTCACTTGAAACTTAGCTGGAAATCCCCAAGAGCTACAGAAGAAAACCCAACCCTAGTAAATTCTATGGGTTTCGAAAATGAGAGAGAGAATTGAGAGTGAAATGAATTTTCCTTTTCTTTAATTTTCTTGTAAATGAAGTAATGGTGTTTTATCAAATAGTATCAGCCATTACACTACTAAAAAAATCAGGTTACTAAATGTATCTAAGTCCACTAAAGGACAAAATACACATGGGGCAAAATGACCATTTTGCCCCTCCCACACTTACACAACATAAAATGGTACTAAGGGTATTTTGGGAAATTCTAAATTCCCTACTAATTTCGACATCCCCAATGTCTAATTATATCGCCCCGCTGTACTAAAATACTAAGATGTGATTCAACTAAGCCATACACCGCGTTCCAATGTTGCCGAACACTGAACATGCAAAAATATGAAATTTCTATATATGGCATATAAAATGCATTCTAAATTCAAATAAATCATCATAAATTAATAATTTAGAATTAATAACTAATTTTCATTATTAAACCTTAATTATCTGCTAATTTCCAAATTTAAGCTAAGCGGTCTTTACAGAACAACATTTAAAAATGTCAGTCGCCATCTAAATTGCATATCCCCAGAAGGACGTAGGTAGAGTTGAGTAGCTGAGCATGGACCTAACCATTTCCAAAAGCGTGCGATTTCTTCTTTCTGCAACTCCATTTTGCTGTGGAGTGCTAGGGGCAGTTAATTGAGATTCAATGCCAAGTTCGATCAAAAAATCATTGAACTACATATCCATATATTCTCCACCCCTATCAGTTCGCAAGATCTTTAAAGTTTTACCCAATTAGTTTTGAGCCAATGCTAGAAATTCCTGAAACTTTTCAAACGTTTCAGATTTCTTATGCATAAGGTAAATTTGACCATATCTAGAGTAATCGTCAATGAAAGTGACAAAGTACTCATAACCACCTCTAGCTTTGACATTCAGTGGTCCGCAAAGATGTGAATGTACTATGCCTAGTGGTTCTTTGGCACGCTCTCCCTTTGCAGAGAAAGAACGTTTGGTCATCTTTCCTTCTTGGCAAGACTCGCATACAGCTAATTCACCTAAGACGACATTTTTTAATGGACCGTCTTTGGTAAACCTATTGAGTCTGTCATAGCCTATGTGACCTAAACGTAAATGCCATAGATAGGTTTGATCATCATTATCGATCTCTTACTTTTTGTGGTTTCTAGGTTTAGCTACTTTAAACAGTTCGCTATGTAGGGCAAATGGTTCGTCTGGTCTTAGAACATAAAGCCCATGTTCCATGGATGCAACACAAATTTAAATGTCATTTCGAGAAATGGTAGAACTAGAACTCGAAAAATCTAATTTGTATTGTTGCAATTGTAAGCATGAAACAAAAATCAAGTTTCTATTGAAATTTGGAATGAATAAGACATTGTCTAATTCCAAAATTCTGTTTTGACACTTGAGTTCGGCTTTTCCTCTAGCTCTAACTGATACCATTTCGCCATTACCAACTTTATGTTTCAACTCTCCAAATTTCAAATAACACTTTTCAAGCAATTGCAATGAACAACTTACATGGTTTGTAGATCCAGAATCAAGAATCCAGATAGATTTATCATTCTCTAAAACACATGATTCAAAAACTAAAGCATCACTGCTTAATCGTTTTTGAATTGTTGTTATTGCTGGTTCAATCTGTTGTGAATTATAATCTGAGGAAGTGGAATCACTTTCTCTAATCTTCTCAACTGAACTTGAAGTAGTAGGATTGTCGGAGTTATGAACTCTTTGCTCTTCAGATTGATTAATTGCTAGCTTAGCTGCTTTATGGAATTTCATGTTCATCATGAGCAAGTGAGAAGTATTACTTTGACCAGGAGTCTTATTCACACTTTCAAGTTCATTCCTAAAGGCAATTTCTAGATGAGTGTTGGGATGTGGGTTGTACATTTTGGCACTACAAATATCAATAAACAAAAGTAAGCTTTTGGCTCAATAAATTCATACACAAGTTCAGAAAATAACAAGTAATCAAAAATGTTTGCAAAAATACTAAAAATCTAACATATTTTATTTTCCAAGGTTTCCAACATAATGAAATACAGTATCCCGGTAGGCGAGAGTCAAAAGTAACATTAGTTGAATAGAGTAGTCAGCTCATCTAAAATGGATACCGTTTTAGCAACCTTTTATTCGATCAAAATATTAGTTGAATAGAGTAGTCAGCTCATCTAAAATGGATACCGTTTTAGCAACCTTTTATTCGATCAAAATGAGAATCCAACGTTGTCTCGGTAGGCGAGAGTCAAGGTTATTCTTATTTTATGAGCTTCCACCATTGTTTCATGTTTTATAAATTTATCTCTAACTAGTCACCGTAGGGGAGAGTCTAATAGAGACGAAAACTTACAAAACACTTATCATATGAGATCTTACGGTATTAAATGCTTTCAACGAATAACCATCCATAAGGGAGACGAAGTCTAGCGTCTTGAGGTTATATTGAAAACATTTAACTATTATAAGACCAACAATGGAGATCGAATATCTCTTGATTAAAGCTCATTATTTAAAATAATGTATTTTTAATTAATCATTTATTTTAATCCATATATTTTTTATAATAAAAATTAATTAATTTAAAGTTGGTCCAAAATTAATTAAAATTAATTTTCAACTTTAATTTAATTTCCATATTTAATTTTCCAAAATCATTATATAAAATATATAAAATTTCGAAAATATTTAAAATATATTAAAATAAATACTTGAAAAATATCTGATTTAAGTTGTTCCAAAATAATAAAATTTTCAACTTAAATTATTTTTCAAACAAAAAATTTAATTAAATAACAAATTAAGTTGTAACCACTTAATTTGAAAGATATTCCATTTTAAGTTGATCCAAAATTTAACAAATTTTCAACTTCAAAAAAATATCCTAAGAATCTTCAATAACTAATTCCTAGAATTCCTCAACTTAATTTTGAATTCAAAAATAATAAAATTAAAGTTGATCCAAAATTAGTTATAAATAACTAATTTTCAACTTAATTTAAAATTCAAAAAATATTTAAATTTAAGTTGATAAAAGAAATTAGTTAGAAATACTAATTTACAACTTAAATAGGAATATTTAATGAAATAATAAAAAAAAATAAGCTCCAGAATGAATCTAGTTAGTTATAATTCTATATTTAATTAAATACAAGAAAAATACATATAGTTTATCTTGAATTAATTTCATTAAACTAAGTGTGTTTTTCTTAAATTAATTTCAAAATATACGAATGAAAAAGAATTCCATTTATTTTTAAATTAATTATGTTCCTAATCAATTTTATTAGGTTAAACTAATTTAATTAACCTAGTGCAGTTATTCAAATTAGGCAAATGGGCCTTCATAGTTGGGGTTGTTCATGTGAGGGAGGGTTGGGTTCAGTATGTCGTACCCACTGCTATTAGCCCCCTAACTCTCACACAAGGCCCAAAAGAGAGGAATTTAACCTTAAAATGAACAACTGTCATTGATTGAATAGGCCCAAAAACTAAATGGGCCTAAATAAAATCTATCATGGTATGACATTTTATTTAGCAACCTAGTCCATCTTTATTAAAAATTAAATGAACTACCTACATGCATCTAACCATAAAGTAAACATATAGGCTCACACAGACACACAGATTTGGATGGATCCTATCATGTTACTAAGTCATATACAGATGAAAGAAGAATGTAAAATTTACTTGTTACAAATTATTGTCTTGACCTATTGACAATTGAACCATGGGCTCAAATCAGATCATTGGATCTGTCAACAAGTTAACCATGGCAATTTAGATCAAGCAATAATAGGTTTTTATAAAACTTACAAACAAGCTAAAAACACATACACATGCAACAAGTTGGATAGTTGGATATAGGATTTATTTAATTTTAAATTAATTAATTTATTTAATAATTTTCAAAAAAAAATTAAAAAAAAAAGTATTATTTTTTTCCAGTTAAATAAATATTTAAATAAATAAATAAAATTTAAAATTAAACCTACAATTTTGAAAAATTAAGTTTCAACTATCCTAAATATCTTTTTCAAAAAAAATGCTAACTATCTTTCAAATTTTATGTTATTTTTTTAAAAAAAAAATAAATATTCAATAAAATAAAATGATAATTTAATATCATTTTTCTGATTTTATAATTTAATTTAAATAAAAAAATAACAAAATTTAAAAGTTAGCATAATATCCTATTTCTATTCAAAATATCATGATTAAACTAATCTTATTTTAAATTTAAATAAGGTAAATTTATTTTAAAATAGAATAATTTTAAAAAAATATATATTAGTATCTGACCTTAAACATAAAAAATAAGATAAAATAATCAAATTTTAAAAATAAGATAATTAATTAAGCTAAAAAGATAGATTTTTTACCTATTTCAAATTCAAATTTCACTAATATCTTAAATTAATTTTGAAAAAAAAAATAATAATTTAATTCTGATAATTAGATTTGAAATTTGAAAAGTAAAAATCAAAATACAAAACTACACGAAAAATCGAAAATTAATTCCATAAAAAAGCATGAAAAAATGAAAAAATTGGAAAAAATGCATTTGGTACGGATGGTATGTGTGCATACCATCCGCGCGCGCGTCCTTGGGTGCTCAGCCCATGAATCACGCCCACGAATGCTGGGTGTAGCATTTCCGTGGGCGTAGAAGCCCTTCAGACAGCACGAACGAGCGACTTCGGACAGGAAGCTTTCCTAATGCGTGTGTACACGGGTGATCACCCGTGTCTGCGCGCGCACATGGGTGTGTCACCACTCCTAATTTTTTCTCGATTTTCAAAAATTCATAACTAATTCAAATAAAATCGAAATCAAGTTTTGTAAAAATGTGAATTGCCTAATTTTTTCCAAACTATCCAACAAAAATAATTCCAGAAACGAAAATTCAATTATTTTTCATAAAATTTCACAAACATCAATCAATCATCATATAACACACAAATCAACATGAAACCATCCAAATCACACACAAATCGTTTTAAGTCCAAATTTCTTGAAAGTAAATCAATTACCATGGCTCTGAGGCCAGTTGTTGGAATTATTTTACCTGGATCTTAGATTTACTGACAAGTATGTTATTTAACATCCTAAATATGAACTTCTAAAACGATATGAAATAAGCACATATAAAGTATAAGAAACCGTACAGTGGTTGCAGCAGAATATAATGTCTCCTTCCACTCAGATCTCTAAACCTTGTATCCTTTCTGTAGTAGAGTATCACCAAGAACTGAGCCTGAATGTCGTTCTCTTCAATTTGGATTCTTCACAGCCTTACACACTATGATTGAGATACAACTTGATGTGTGTGGGCACTCACTCACTCATTATAGGGTTCGGTTTTCAAAAGAGAGGAAAAGAGAGAAGGTGGCGGCTAGGTATAGGAAGAAGGCTTTGTTGGGTTTTGTGCCCTAAATAAAACTCATTTCAATATAATCAGATTTACTTATTAATAAACATCAGAAATAACATTTTATGTTGCATGGTTCACATGTTTCATTTCATGAATATATATATAATGTATGCATTCTATTTAAGTCCAGAACATATGAATTTGATAATGATTATAGTGTTGTCAGCACAGTGGAATATAATCTTAATTATATGTTCAAAAGTTTATTCCCTGATTTGTCAGTTCACTCGATTTAGACTGGCATGATATAATTAGCGATAGGTATTCTTACACCTTGGATAAGTGTTATGTCATTTTCAGGGCATTGGCAAAGTTTACCAGTATTGGATGTATGGAGTATACATCGGAAGGGACCGATATTGAACTTTGATTAGATATATTTAAATTTACCGTAATATCTATTCAATTCAATATCACCTGTTGATTCTAGATCAAATGATCTTAATCCTGATATGGTTAGGTTCGATCTCAAGAGTATTATACATGTTCTTTGATTTGTTAGTTAAGCCTACTTTTGGGTCAGGGTGATACGTACATTTTGGGAACATGATAGTATAATTGAGTGGGAGCGCTAACATAAATATGGAGTCTATAATTTCTATATGAATTTAGAAGTGAAACGATGATATCCTTCGAGCTTGGCTAAATAGAGATAAATGGTTGAGATCTCATTTCACTTCGTTGAAATATCATTTATACGGAGCTAAGTGTTTGACGGATAAGATACATTGAAGGTGTAACAGTAATTTAGTTCCTATTCAATGTAGATCATCTATTAGAGGGTTATTGATCAAATTAGGATTGTAACAATGGATAATTAATAGCGTATCTATGTCGTGGAACATATAGATCGTTCTATATGACTGAGAGTGCAATTCCAAGTTCTAAGTGTGGATTGAATAAGGAATTAATAAGTTATGGAATTTACTTGGCAAATTCGGTTCGGCTTATTGGAAGCTCGGTTATATAGGCCCATGGTCCCCATACTAGTTGACACCATACTACTTGTAAGACTCAGTTAATTGATTTTGATTAATCAATTATAATTCTAAAGTTAGACTATGTCTACTTTATGAATTTTCTGTTGGGAATTATTTTACCAGGATCTTAGATCTACTCACAAGTATGTTGTTTAAACACCCTAAATATGAACTTTCTAAAACGATAAATTAAACACATATAAAGTTAAGAAAACCTTACATTGATGCAGCGAAATTAATGTCTCCTTCCACTCAGATCTCTAACCCTTGATTCCTTTCTGTAGCAGAGTATAATCAAGATCTGAGCCCGAATGTCCTTCTTCTTCAAGTTTTGATCCTTCACAGTCTTCCAATCTATGATTGAGTTACTGTTTGCTGTGTGTGGGCACTTACTCTTTCACTAGGGTCACGAAAAAGATGAAGGGAAAAGAGAGAGAGGTATTTCGGCCAAGGATAGAAAGTGGGAAGGCTCAGTTTTCTGAAGAGAGAAATTTCTGTCAGATTACTAATGAAAAGCATGTCTTGTGACTGAGCCATCACTTTCTATTTATAGGCAACTACTAGGTTTAGGTTAGGATTTATTTGGCATTAAAATAATAAAAATATTAATTTGAAAAATCTATTTAAGTGGCCGGCCATATGGTGTTATTGGGCCTCACTTAATTTTGCAATTTTATCAAATTTTATCTCTATTTTCTCAAAAACGCCAATTTTCCAATTCTAACCTTTTAAATGCCAAAACTAATTATTTAATAACTAAAATAGATTATTAAATAATATTGTCATTTAATTTAATTATTAATTAGACATATAAAGTCCATTAATAAATAAATAAACCTAGAAACTCTTTTCTTTACAATTTCACCCCTGCTTAGTTAAAATTCATAAAATTAGACATAGTCTAACTTTAGAATTATAATTGATCAATCACGAATCAATTAATGAGTCTTACAAGCAGAATGTTCTCAACTAGAATGGGGACCATGGATCTATATGCTGAGCTTCCAATAAGTGAACCAAATTTACCAAGTAAATTCCTACTTATTAATTCTTCGTTGAATCCACTCTTAGAACTTAGAATTGCACTCTCAGACTTATATAGAGCATATTGTATGTTTCACGATACCAATATACTATCTCATTTAACCATTGTTATAATCTTATTGTGATTTAAAGATCCTCTATATAGATGATTTACATCGAGATGGGATTTCTTTACCGTTCTCACCCCTCAATGTATTTTGCCCCTTAAAACACTTAGCTACCTGTAAATGGTGTTTAGTGATCTAATAATTAGTCAGTTAAACAAGAGCTCATCCATTTACTTCTATTTGCTAAGCTCGAAGGGAATCATCACTTAACTTCTATACACCAAATAGAAGTTATAGATTCCATATTTATGTTCAGCACTCCCACTCAATCATACTATCATGTTCCCAAAATATACGTATCACCCTGACCCAAAAGTAGGCTTAACTAATAAATCAAAGAACATGAATAGCACTCCTGAGTTGAGCCCAAGCATATCAGGATTTAGATTCTTTTAATCTTAAGATCAACTACTGATATTGACTTGGAAAGATATGTATAACGGTAAGTTTGTAATATCTTAACTTAGTTGCAATATCGGTCCAGTCCAATGTATACTCCATACATTCGAAACTAGTATACTTTACTAATGTCCTGGAAAGAACATAACACTTACTCCAAGTGCAAGTACACATCATCGCTGATTATCACATTAGTGTAAATCCAATAACACTGATGAAACAGGGACCAAAACTTTTGATTCATATGATCACAATCACATTCCACTGTGTTGATGATACTGTAATTGTGAATAAACATATGATCTGGATTTAACTGATTTTGTGTGTATGAATGTAATAAACATATTAAACCATTAGCATGTAAAATTCATGCAAACATCAATCACTTCAAATTTCTTATATTGATAACTAATCAGATTGTAAAGAGTTTTAATTAGGGCATAAAACCCAACAAACTCCCACTTGCACTAATATAAAACAAAATGTGCAAATAGGTCAATCTGATGTCTTGATCTTCAGATCAAGTGTAGTATATTTGAATCCACCCAAACTTCTGGAAACTAGTTCATAAATACACTTATGAAACATCCTTTACTATATGCTTTACTCATCAAGGGATACTGAAATCTTTACTGTTTTAAAAGTACATCTGAATTAACAGAAGACATATCTCTCGTATTTTAAAATATGTAATTGAGATAATACAGTGTAGACTTTTCTTCAGTGATATAACTTTCTGGTATTTTCGAATAGACCAAGTTATAGTTCTTCTCTGGTAGAGCTTGAATTATTATACAATAATTCCTCCACCCCCAAAGTAAGCACCATCTCATATAAATCGAAATTAGATGGTGAGATACAAAGACAACTGATACACAGTTCCTTAATATCTAACATATAGATCACTTTCTTAAATCCTTCTTGAATATCTTCTAATGTTCCCTATTTGATTACATCTCAGATAGCTCCCACTCAATAGCAGATGTCTGGTTAAATAATACTCTTAACCTCTGATTGTTTAGAGAGTTACCTAGTTGTGACTTTTGTATTAGTCTGAAACTTTAAGTCAAGACTAAGTCATCAACATAGCAGACTAGTATTTGAAGTGAAAAATACATGCCAGAGTTTAAAGTAATCAAAATTAAGATACCAACAAATTTTATGAGGATTAAGAATTCTTGTTTGAAGTCATTCGAATGGACTGAACTAGAGTTCTTTATCTTATTCTCATAATTCTGATAAGCTATTCCTATCCATGTGAATGGTTAGATTTGCTTTTCAGTAGTGTTCTTAAGTACCTATCACAATTATCAACCTAATGAAGATGGGTATAGAATTTTAAAATTCTCCCACTCAATTAAGGTAGTGTGAAACTTTGACAAAGAACTTTCAAAGGTATCAAACTTTTACTTACAACAGTAAAATCGAAATGGAACATACAATCAAGATCAAGAATTTATATTGACAATAGCTGACTCATTATATTACTTCTATGTTTAAACAAGATATGTGTTTCATAGGGAATTGTGGAATAGACTCCACCCCTAAGAATATACATATAGGGTACTATGGATAACCTCCACCCCTAAGTATATAGAGATTATGATCCACCCCTAAAGGTTGTAAAGATCATGATTCTCTAAGTGTGATAGAGTTTATGTGGAGTTGAATACTATCCAGAGTTCATTAGATATAAAAGATCGTTGAACTGCATAGTTTTCTTAACTTTTCTCCACCCCTATCAGATCATAAGATCCTTTTATTAAACAACTTCTTAATAATTGTATGAGAAATAACAATTATTGATAAACATAGAAATAATTTCTAGTGTTTATATAATATAACTCTATGAAGAGTTGTAAATATTATAGAATTTGCATCAATAATAAAAACACTTACACATACAAACATACAAATATAATGTGGTAATAATTGATGAAGATAAATTAAATGAAGCTCAATCTCATAATTTGCAATAGTGAATTTCGAAAATAAAACTTTATTAATAATAAAAAAAAAGGTATTGCAACAATATGAGAGAAACAGGGATAAATATCCCTAACTAAAATTTGAAATCCAAATTGTCTTTAAACTAAAACAATTAATTCAAAAAATAAATTGAAGAGCTTCATCTTCATCTGGACGATTTCACCCTTGGTCCAGCTTTCTGATCTAACTCAATTGAGTTCAAGTAGCTTGGCCTATAAGAAGAAGAAAACAAATAAACAAAGTTAGTCCAGAATCATAAATCCAATTGGATAATAATTCACTAAAACTCTTAAAGTTTATAAATGGAAATACCTTGTTTCTTTGCAAGAAGTTTAAGACACTGGGGTTTCCAATGACCTTTTTCATTGCAGTGGAAACACTTTCCTTTAAGTGTAGCATCACCAGAAGGAGCAGCCTTTTTCATGGCTTTTGCTCGCTTCTTGGTGTTCTTCCACTTCTTCTTCGATTTGGGCTTTGGAGCAGAGGCAACATTTGCCTCAGGTTTCATCGTCCCATTACCATTACCAGGATTGTGAGGTTTACTCCCTTTCTTCTTGGGTCCTCCAATCAAATTTTCATAAGTTTGAAGGTCATTGACTAATTCATGAAAGTCAATTTCCTTCTTATTCATGACATAATTTGATGTGTATGGTAGAAATGCTGGAGTCAGGCTGTTCAAGATAAGACTAACTTGAGTAGCACTGTCCATTTCAGCACCATGATCCTGGGCTTCTTGGAAATAACTGGACATGAGGAGGACATGATCACGCACGTTTTGATGAGGTTCCATCCGTGCATTGATGTACTTCTTAGTCACGTCAAAGCGTGACTGAAGTGATGCCTTACCGAATAGATCATTTAACTTCGTCATAACTTCAGCAGCCTTCTCAGTTTTAGAAAATCGAGTTTTGAGGGTGTCAACCATGCTAGAAAGCATAAAGTATAGAGCTTTGTCATTTGCCTTCTGCCAACGCTCATACTTTTCTTTCACAGCTTTGGATGCATTATCCCTAGGCACTTCAGGTGACGGCTCAGTTAAAACAAACAAGGCACTTTCTCCTATGAGAGCAATATTAATGTTCTCATTCCATTTATTAAAGTTAGATCCATTCAGCTTATTTTCAGTCAACAGTGATAACATGGGATTCATTTTGACAAAACAGGATACTACAAAATAATAGAAATCAACATATAAAAATTAATAATGGTTTAACACAAAATCAATTCAGAAATTATAAGCACATAGCAAGTAGGAATGATATGAGAAAATACTTAAAAATTCAATCCTAAATAATTTCCAAGGTTTTCAACAAACTGATATCAGTGTCCCGTTTAGGCGAGAGTCAAAGCTACCATCCATTGAATAGAGTTGTCAGCTCATCTAAAATGTTAAACATTCTAGCAACCTTTTATTCGATCAAGATCAGAATCCAGCGTTGTCCCGTTTAGGCGAGAGTCAAGGCTATTCTATCTCATGAGCTTCTACCATTGTTTCGCAATTTGCAAGTCAAATATGGTCGCCACCATTAGGGTGATCTATACCATATAAAACACTTACAAACCACTTATCATGCGAGATTAAACGGTGCGAAATTGCTAATGAACGTTCCTCCATTAGGGAGGATTACTCACTAAAACAAACGCGGTGTAAAACCCACAATGGAGATCGAATATCTTAATAATAATAAAGCTCATTATTTAAAATGTATTTTTTTTATTATTCTAATAAATAAATCTCATTAAATTCTATTTAAGAATTAAAATTCAAAAATAAGAATTTAATATAATATTTATAAAATTATACTTAGATGGTGATTGAAATAAAATTAATTATTTCCATCTTAGTAATAATCTTAAATATAAATATTAAGGAAATTAATTTAAGTTGAATTAAATAAAATAATTAGCAACTTAAAAATTTTCTTTGAGAATATATTTATTGGATTCGAAAATTTAAAGTATATGAAAATACAATTTTCGAAAATAATAAAAACAGAAACGAAATACTTCAAGCAAAAATATCACCTATCTAGATATTCTTTGACTAGTTAATTCAATTTCTAATAATATATATATTTTTAAATTCATTTATTTTAAATTAATCAATTAAATGAAAAAATCATTGACTTGAGTTGGTCCAAGAATTAATTAAAATAAATAATTAATTTACAACTCAATCTATTTTTCAAGATTAAAAATTCGAAAATATTGCATAATTAAAATGCAAATTTCAAAATTGATTAATAAAATAAAGAAAAATATATATTTTGAAAATTATTTAAATTTAAGTTGAAAAATTAAATTTCAACCTAAAAATAATTTTCTCTTTAATTAAGTGTCATGAAAAATCAATAAATATTTAAGTATCATGATGAAAATCAACTTAGATATTTAGATTCTTCAAGTTAATTAAATGTATTAAATTCAAGAAATAAATAATTAAGTGTAGAGAAGGCTTAATTATTAATTTCTATTTAATACTAGGAAAAATATACTTAATAAAATTGTACCAAAATTAATTATTTAAATAATTAATTTCACAAAGTATAATTTTCCTATTTAAATATTAGAAATAATAAGTAGTCTAGAAATTACTATCTAGAAAATATCTTATTTGACTAAGTATCTTTTCAAAAATTTGAAAAATATCTAATTTAAGTTATATAGAAAAAAAATCTAAAACTTAAATAATTTCAAATTTAGATTTAATTAAATATCAAAATTAAGTTGTAACCACTTAATTTGAAGATATCTTTTTAAAGTTAATATTTGAAAAGATATTAACCAAAAAAAAATATCTAAAATATTCCATTTCAAGTTAATATTTGAAAAGATATTAACTTAAAAAAAAATATCTTAAGAATCTTTGATAACTAATGCCTAGGATTCCTCAACTTGATTTAAAATTTAAATCAAATATTCAAATTTAAGTTAGTTAAGAAAAATCAGTTGATACAACTAATTTATAACTTAAATAGGAATATTTAATTAAATAAGCTCTAGAAAGAATCTAGTTAGTTAAAATTCTATATTTAATTAAATACAAGAAAAATACAAATAGTTTGTCTAGAAATAATATCTAAACTAAAAGTGTTTTTCTTAAAATTAACTTTAAAATATTAAAATGAAAATAAATTTCATATATTTTAAAAGTTAATTATGTTGCTAATTCAATTTTATTAGGTCAAACTAATATAATTAACCTAGTACAGTTATTCAAATCAGGCAAATGGGCCTTACAATTGGGGTAGTTCATGTGAGGGGGTGCTGGGTTCAGTATGTCGTACCCACTTCTATGGCTCACAACTCTCACACAAGGCCCAAAAGAGAGGAATTTAACCTTAAATGAATAACTGTTATTAATTGAATAGGTCAAATAACTAAATGGACCTAAATAAAATCTATCAAGGTGTGACATTTTATTTAGCAACAACCTATATGTATCTATATTAAAACAAAATAAACATATAGGCTCACACAAGCACACTTTGGATGGATCCTATCATGTTGCTAGGTCATACACAGATGAAAGAAGATTGTAAAATTTACCTGTTACAAATTATTAACTTGACCAAGGGAGCCATCAGATCATTAGATCTGGCAAAAAGTAACCATGGCTATTTGCAATCAAGTAATAATAGGTTTTGAAAAACTTACACACAAGTTTAAACCATATACTCCTGCAACAAGGTTAGCTGGATAGTTGGAAGTAGGATTTATTTAATTTTAAATAAATAATTTCGAAAAATAAATAATTAAATAATTAAAAAGAATTAATTTAATTTTCGAAAAAATAAATAAATAATAAAAAAAACTTATTTCGAAAATAAAAAAAAAAATCGAAATTTAAAAAAAAATATTTAAAATTAAACCTACTTTTTTGAAAAATTAGGTTTCAACCAACCTAAATATCATTTCAAAATTTGCTAACTACTTTTAAAAATTAAATGTTATTTTAAAAATAAAAATTAAATAAAAATTAGAAAAGATAAATGAAATATCTTTTCAGATTTTTTAAATTTAATTTAAATAAATACAATAACAAAATTTAAAAGTTAGCAAAATGTCTTATATCTATTTAAAATTACATGATTATAAATATCTTACTTTAAATTTAAATAAGGTCAAAATATCTAAAAAGATTTAATTAAAAAAATCTTAAAAGATAAGATATAATTAAAAAAAATATCTTAAAAGATAAGATATTTTTAAAATATCTTAAAAGATATTATAAATATCTTATAAAATCTGACCTTAAATTTAAAAAAAAAAATATAATCAAATTTAAAAATAAGATAGATTTTTAAGCAAGAAGATAAATATCTTGAATTAAATTAAAAAAAAATAAATTAATTCAAAATGATAATTAGAATTCAATTAGGAATAGTAATAGTATATATACAAAACCATACAAAAAATTGGAAGTTAATTACATGAAAAAGCATGAAAAATCGAAGAAAAATGAAAAAATTCGAAACTGTAAGGACAGATTTGCGATCGCAGGAAAATATCAGCACAGCCCCGATTTTTCCAAATCTTCAAAAAATCATAACTAATTCAAATAAAATCCAAATTAAGTTCTGTAAAAGGCTAACTTGTTTAATTTTTTCCATACTATCCAATAAAAATAATTCTAGAAACAAAATCACAATTATTTTTCACGAAAATTTCACAAACATCAATCAATCATCAAATAACACTCAATACAACATGATACCATCCAAAGAACATACAAACAATCGTTTTAAAGTCTAAATTTCATGTAAGTAAATCAATTACCATGGCTCTGAGGCCAGTTGTTGGGAATTATTTTACCAGGATCTTAGATCTACTCACAAGTATGTTGTTTAAACACCCTAAATATGAACTTTCTAAAACGATAAATTAAACACATATAAAGTTAAGAAAACCTTACATTGATGCAGCGGAATTAATGTCTCCTTCCACTCAGATCTCTAACCCTTGATTCCTTTCTGTAGCAGAGTATAATCAAGATCTGAGCCCGAATGTCCTTCTTCTTCAAGTTTTGATCCTTCACAGTCTTCCAATCTATGATTGAGTTACTGCTTGCTGTGTGTGGGCAGTTACTCTTTCACTAGGGTCACGAAAAAGATGAAGGGAAAAGAGAGAGAGGTATTTCGGCCAAGGATAGAAAGTGGGAAGGCTCAGTTTTCTGAAGAGAGAAATTTCTGTCAGATTACTAATGAAAAGCATGTCTTGTGACTAAGCCATCACTTTCTATTTATAGGCAACTACTAGGTTTAGGTTAGGATTTATTTGGCATTAAAATAATGAAAATATTAATTTGAAAAACCTACTTAAGTGGCCGGCCATGGTGTAGTATTGGGCCTCACTTAATTTTGCAGTTTTATCAAATTTTATCTCTATTTTCTCAAAAACGCCAATTTTTCCAATTCTAACCTTTTAAATGCCAAAACTAATTATTTAATAACTAAAATAGATTATTAAATAATTTTGTCATTTGATTTAATTATTAATTAGACATATAAAGTCCATTAATAAATAAATAAACCTAGAAAACTCTTTTCCTTACAATTTCACCCCTGCTTAGTGAAAATTCATAAAATTAGACATAGTCTAACTTTAGAATTATAATTGATCAATCACGAATCAATTAATGAGTCTTACAAGTAGAATGTTCTCAACTAGAATGGGGACCATGAATCTATATGCTGAGCTTCCAATAAGTGAACCAAATTTACCAAGTAAATTCCTACTTATTAATTCTTCGTTGAATCCACTCTTAGAACTTAGAATTGCACTCTCAGACTTATATAGAGCATATTGTATGTTTCACGATACCAATATACTATCTCATTTAACCATTGTTATAATCTTATTGTGATTTAAAGATCCTCTATATAGATGATTTACATCGAGATGGGATTTCTTTACCGTTCTCACCCCTCAATGTATTTTGCCCCTTAAAACACTTAGCTACCTGTAAATGGTGTTTAGTGATCTAATAATTAGTCAGTTAAACAAGAGCTCATCCATTTACTTCTATTTGCTAAGCTCGAAGGGAATCATCACTTAACTTCTATACACCAGTAGAAGCTATAGATTCCATATTTATGTTCAGCACTCCACTCAATCATACTATCATGTTCCCAAAATATACGTATCACCCTGACCCAAAAGTAGGCTTAACTAATAAATCAAAGAACATGAATAACACTCCTAAGTTGAGCCCAAGCATATCAGGATTTAGATTCTTTTAATCTTAAGATCAACTACTGATATTGACTTGGAAAGATATGTATAACGGTAAGTTTGTAATATCTTAACTTAGTTGCAATATCAGTCCAGTCCAATGTATACTCCATACATTCGAAACTAGTATACTTTACTAATGTCCTGGAAAGAACATAACACTTACTCCAAGTGCAAGTACACATCATCGCTGATTATCACATTAGTGTAAATCCAATAACACTGATGAAACAGGGACCAAAACTTTTGATTCATATGATCACAATCACATTCCACTGTGTTGACGATACTGTAATTGTGAATAAACATATGATCTGGATTTAACTGATTTTGTGTGTATGAATGTAATAAACATATTAAACCATTAGCATGTAAAATTCATGCAAACATCAATCACTTTAAATTTCTTATATTGATAACTAATCAGATTGTAAAGAGTTTTATTTAGGGCATAAAACCCAACATTTTCACTAAGCAGGGGCAAAATTGTGAAGAAAAGAGATTCTAGGTTTTATTTATTAATTAAGGGACATTATATGTCTAAATTAATAAATATATTATATGACAATATTATTTAATAATTAATTTTTAGTTATTCAATAATTAGAATTGGCATTCAAATGGTTAAATTGGAAAATTGGCATTTTTGAGAAAATAGGATTGAAAAATGACAAAATGGCAAAATTGCAAAGTGAGGCCCATTATCCATATCATGACCGGCCACTATGCAAGTATTTTACCATTTATATTTTCATTATTTTAATGCCATACAATTCTAACCTAAACCTAGATGGCTTCTATAAATAGAAAGTGATGGCTTCAAGAAACTATGAGAAATGCATCTTATTCTTTTTCAGAGAAAAACCTGAGCCATTGCCGCCACCCTCTTCTTCTCTTTTCTTCTCTTCAATTTCGAAATACCCTAGTGATAGAGTAGTTCCCACACACATCAAGTGGTACCTCAATCTTAGTGTGGAAGATTGTGTAGAATCCTTTCAACAAGAAGGAGAATCAGCATCAAAGAAGGAGAGAAAGAGATCCAGGTTCAGATCTTGATTATGTTCTGCTACAGAAAGGAATCAAGGGCTAGAGATCTGAACGGAAGGAGTCATTATATTCCGCTGCACCCAATGTAAGGTTTCCTAAACTTTATATGTGTTTATTTCATTGTTTTAGAATTCATATTAGGATGTTAATGAAACATACATGGTAGTAAATCTAAATCCTGGTAAAATATTTCCAACAATTGGCCTCAGAGCCATGGTAATGATTTACTTTCATACAATATGAATTAAAACGATGTTATGTGTTGATTTGGATGGTTTCATGTGGTTTGATGAATGTATGTGTTCTACAGAATTTTTTCCATGAAAAATATTTTTTTTCTGTTTCTGAAAATATTTTATTTGGATTTCTTGTGAAAAATTAAGCAATTTTGGTTTTTACGGAACTCGATTCTGATAAAAATTGAAAAAGTTATCAAAGTTTGAAAATTCGGGATGCCCATGCTCAATCGCACGCACAGACCCTTCGGACAAGGAGGATCCGCGCGCGCATGGGCTTCAGACAACTCATTGTCTGAACATGCTCGCACGCTCAGGACACTGCTGTCCGCCTGACGGTCACCCTGCAGCCCGCCGAGATTTCTCGACAGATGGGGCTACAATCCCTCCTGCCCTCGCGCGTAAGGCCTCGTTTTGCAGCCTCCTGGGGCTCACGTGCAGCATAGCTGCTGCCTTCCCTAAAAAAATCCGATTCTTGTGGGATATTTTCCCAATTTCGAATTTTTGCTATTTTCAAACCCCAAAAATTAAAATAAAATATTATTTTTAATATTTTTTTAACTTAAATATCATACTTTAAATTAATAGTATTTATTTTTCAATAGATTATTATTAATTTTGATATTTTGAGGTTTAAATTTAAAAATTGATTATTTTATTTTTAAATTATGGTCAGATTTAAAAATTTATTAATTTCTTTAATATTTATATATTATTTAATTATAAGATTAGATATTTTGATATTTAACATATTTTAAATTAAAACATAACTTTATCTTTTTTATTTGAAATATTATATTAAAATTATCTTATATGACAAATTAAATAATTTATAAATTTGAAATTAACCTAGATATTTTTATAGATGTTCTAACCATAATATTTTCAAATTCAAAAGTTTGTTATTTTGTTAAATATTTAGCTATTTATAAATTATAAGTTTAAAAATGATATTTTTTTTTATATATATATCATTTTTTTTCTTATTGGAAATTTATGAATTATATTTTAAATATTTAAATAACTTAGATATTTTTGTAGAAATTTGAATAATGCTTAATTTAAGATATTTCGACATATAATTAAGGTAATTATTATCTATTTATTATTTTATTCTTAAAATATAATTATCTAACCATATCTATTTTAAAATTGGTTTATTTTATTATTTTAATTTTATTAAATTATAAGATTTGAAAGTCATATTGAAGGTTTTTTTATCAAATCATTGATCTTATTTGATATTTAATTTAATTTGATAAAAATAATTCAAATAAACCTAGATATTTTAAAATTAGTTTTCTTTTTTTTTTGAATTTAAATTTTGAGATTTTTAAGGTTTGTTTTAACAACCCTAAATTTTCAAAATTTAGTTGGTTAGTTTAAGAATAATAATTTAAATATATTAATATCTTATTTTCACGTTTGTTACATGGACAATATTTGTTTAATTTTATATTGTTTATTCAAAAAAAAATTTAACAAACCTATTATTTATTTGATCTAAATTGTTATGATTAACTTGTTGACAGATCCAATGAATTGATTTTAATCATAGTCCAATTGTCAATAAATCTTATAAATAATTTGTAACAGGTAAATTTTGTACTTCTTTCATCTGTGTAAACCTAGTAACATGATAGGGTCCATCCAAATCATTTGACTTGTGTGAGCCTATATGTTTACTATTGGACTTAGATGCATATAGGAAGCCCATTTAAGTTTTACTAAGTAAATGGACTAGGTTGCTAAAATAAAATTTGACATAAGTAATTTTATTTAGGCCCAATTAGATTTGGGCTTATTCAATGAATAACAATTGTTTATTTAAAGGTTAAATTCCTCTCTTTTGGGCCTTGTGTGAGAGTTGGGGGCCAATAGAAGTGGGTACGACATACTGAACCTAGCTCCCCCTCACATAAACTACCCCAATTGTGAAGGCCCATTTGCCTTATTTAAATAATTGTATTAGGTTAATTATATTAGTCTAACCTAATTAAAATTGAATTAGCAACATAATTAACTTTTAAAATATATGAAATTTATTTTTTATTTAATATTTTAAAGTTAATTTTAGAAAAACACTTAGTTAATGATATATATTCTAGATAGTTATTTCAAGTACTAATTATATTTTCTAATATTTAATTAGGAAAATATCATAGATTGTGAAATTAATTGTTTAATAATTAATTTTGGTACAATCTAAGTTAAGTATATTTTTCCTAGTATTAAACTAGAATTAATAATTAAGTCCCCTCTATACTTAATTATTTATTTGTTGAATTTAATACATTTAATTAAATTGAAAATTTCAATATCTAAGTTGATTTTCATCATGATACTTAAATATTGTTATTTTCATGATATTTAATTAAATAGAAAATTATTTTAAGTTGGAAATTTTTCTGTAAAATTTCAGAATAACTTAAATTTGAATAATTTTCCAAATATATTTTATTTTATTTTATTAATTTTTTTTATTTTCAAAATTGCATTTTTTTAAAATGCAAAAATTTCGAATTTTATTTGAAAAATAGATTAAAGTTGAAAATTATTTATTTTAATTATGGACCAACTTAAATCAATGATTTTTTTCATTTAATGATTAATTAAAATTAATGAACTTAAATATATTATAATTAGAAAATGAATTAATTAGCCAATGAAAGTCTAGATAGATATTATCTGTTTTGCTTGAAGTATTTTTCAAGTGATATTTAATTAAATAGAAAATTAATATTTAAGTTGATATTCATCATGATATTTGAATATTTGAATTTTCACTTAAATATTTGAAATTTTTCTTTAATATTTAATTAAATAGGAAAATTATATTTTTATTGAAAATTAATTTTTATTAATTAATTTTGGGCCAACATAAAATTAGAACAATTTTTCCAGGATTTATTTTTATTTTATTTTAAAGCATTTTTCGAAAGTAGTATTCTTATATACTTCAATTTTTCGAAATGCAATATATATTTATAGAAAATTAAATTTGAGTTGTAAATTAATTTAAATTAATTTTGAAACAACTTAAATTGAATATTTTTCTAAATATTTATTGGAAACTATTACTAAGATGAAAATAATTCATGTTATTTTCATATCCATCTAAGTATAATTTATAAATATTAAATTAAAATTTATATTTAAAATTTTTCATTCTAAATTAGAAATTTTAATTAAATAAATATATATTTAAAATAAATTGATTAAAATAAATATTAGAAGAAAATACATTTTAAATAATGAACTTTATTAGGACATTCGATCTCCATTGTTGGTTCTACATAGTTCTTGTTTTAGTGAGTAATCCTCCCTAATGGAGGAGCGTTCATTAGCAATTTAACGCCGTAGAATCTCGAAAGATAATATTATTTGTAAGTGTTTTATATTAGTATTGATCACCCTAATGGTGGCGACTGTATTTGACTTACAAAAGTATGAAACAATGGTGGAAGCTTATAAGATAGAATAGCCTTGACTCTCGCCTAAACGGGACAACGCTGGATTCAAATCTTGATCGAATAAAAGGTTGCTAGAATGTTTATCATTTTAGATGAGCTGACAACTCTATTCAATGGATGGTATCACTGACTCTCGCCTAAACGGGACACTGATATTAGTTTGTTGAAGACCTTGGAAATTATTTAGGATTGTATGTTTTAGTATTTTCACTTGTCATTCCTACTTGCTATGTGTTTAATAATTTCTGAATTGTGTATGAATTTATATTGAACCATGTTATTTTCTGTTATTAAATAGTAGTTCAATTTCGAATCTTCATTGTTGGTCTAACTTGGTTTGTTGTTCTAATCAGATAAATCCCTAATGGATTGTCAACATTAGACAAACATAATAGTGTTAGATCTCAAAAGATAAATATTGTAAATGCAACATCTAGTTGTGCATCAATTGATGACACCTTAGACTAGTATTTACAATATGAAACAAGAAGATTGTATAAATAAGATTACTTTGACTCTCGCTAATTGGAGCATCGTTAGATTCTTATTTAAATACGAAATTATCCTAATTCCTCTTAGCTTATTCATTTCGAATTAGCTCAATAACATATCATTGGATGAGTGGTCTATAAATCATTTCATGTCATTCTATATTTTCTCTTAAGAAATTAAATGACGCATATGATTATATTCCTGAAATTCTATCCCAAAATGATATAAATCCTCAATCTTAGAAATCTCCTACTTGTATGGGCAAATCAGACTTAGAGTTAAATTAGTAGTGGTGGTCCAAGAAAGAATTACTCATTATATTTGGTATAAATTTAAGTATTTGACTTTAAATTTTAGATTCCAAATAATTTTTTTTTAATACAATACAGTTTCACTTTCACAAGTTTTAATAACCATTTTCTATCAATGGATTCAAACTGTATGGAATATGAGTTTAGTATTCTGTGACCAGGATCCACTTCCACTATTCTAAGAACTCTTTAATGTAACTAAACCTAAGTCATGAAAAGACTACAACCACATTTTTTTTAAATCTACGACATTTGTATCTTGTTCATAGTGGTTTTGACAAGATCATTCTCTACAAAGAGTTAATATGCCTATATCCACTGAAAATAAGTTCATCTCATTCGCAGATGGATGTATATTCAGGGGTGGATATGAGTTTTTCGTTATATTCTTAAAACGATCACTCTAGATTTTACCTTATGCAAAAGAAATTTGAAATGTTTGAAAAATTTCATGAATTTCTAGCAATGGTGAAAGACCAATAAGGTAAGTGGTTAAAGATCTTGCGAACTGATAGGGATGGAGAAATAGTTAGTAGATATGCAGTTCAAAGATCATTATGTTGATTTTTGAGTTATATCAAAACTTACCTCCCAAGAAATTCAAGTTGCATATTGATGATTAATTACTAGTCGTTGCCTAAGTCCTTCTATGGTAGTACAATTTCAGAATGATGCAATGGTTGGGTACTTAGTGTAAACCATTACTAGATTCATGGATGACCTAATCGAAATCTTAAGAAAAGCTAGAACTGTTAATCATGGTTTGCATGTTTGTTAGCTATTCTAAGTGATTAGGGGTGGACCATCCCATAGTCATTAGATAAGAAAGTGTTTGTTTAAACAAATACTACTTTTCTAAAAGAATGACTAAGTCTGAAAATAAAGTAGCAAATAAAGGAGATAATTTCTTTTCTTGATTCCAAAAGTGTTATATCATCTTTACATGATGATCCTACTGCCTCTGTTGTCTTGACACAACCGAAGAGGTTAATACCATTTACTTTTCCTAGACATAATTCACGGTACCTTGTCGTAGTAGGAGGGTTTCTAGGAACTCACCTTCTTATGACTTGGAAGACACTAGTGATTAAAATCCATTGTGAGTTTAAACAAGTAATGGATTGTCAAGATAAGAAACTAAGAAGAAAAGCCAAGAGAACTATGGTTTGATCCATTCCCATGGAGTAACCTAAAGTTTTATATTACAAAGACATAAAAGGAAATTTTCGTTAATAAATCTATTCAATGGACTTAACAAAAATTCTCGTTCCTAGTATTATAGGTTTGAGTTTATCTAAACCTATGACTTGTGGTACACCTGGTAATTACTTACTCTAATGCAAGCAACTTACTTTAGTAAGATGATGAAGCATTTTCTTTTCTAATGGCAATCTATAGAAGCTTCTCGACTTCTAGGCATAGATTTTATTTATCTAAGGAAAAGTCTCAACTATTCCAGAAAAGATAAAGCCATGGAAGAATTCCTTCAATCAACAGTGAGAGGTCTCAGATATGCTTTAGTATGCCTTAGACCAAACACCTGCTGTTGAGTGGAAGTAATGAGTAGGTATCAAATTAATCTAGGAAAGGAAAATTTGAACACAATCAAGTAAATCTTAAGATTAAGAAGAGGAACTATATGTTAGTCGATAAGGGTGTGTTTAAAACTCTTAGACTACACCACATCAGATTTCAAGACTTGCCTTTGTGCTAGAAAGTCTGCTGATAAGATGGTGATTACTCTAGGGGTGGAGTAGTGATTTTGGAGAAGTGTAAAAACCTATCTGAAGTCTCTAGGTCTACAAGAGAGAGACTGAATGTTAAAGTTGTAGGAAAGGTACTTATTCAGTCTAAGAAAAGTTCTATACATTTGTGGCACCGTTCCAACTTATCTTAACTACTAGTGTTATTTCTTGATAAACCAAAAAGTAGTTCCTAAAAGTATAGAATCCAGTATCCCAAGAGAGTAGACATATAGAGAGAGGAATTTCACAATATCAAGGATTTTGTGATTAAGGAAGAGTAATGGTGGAGAAAAGGTTGTGTTTAATTCAACCTGTCAGATCCTATTACGAGGAGTATACTACTACTACACTTGATTTGTATATCAAGGTGTTGAGATTATTTGAAATGCACATTTTGTTTTATAGTATTGCAAGTGGGAGTTTGTTGGGTTTTGTGCCCTAAATAAAACCCATTTCAATATAATCAGATTTACGTATTAATAAAAGATCAGAAATAACATTTTATGTTGCATGGTTCACATGATTTATTTCATGATTATATATAATGTATGAATTCTATTTAAGTCCAGAACATATGAATTTGTTAATGATTATAGTGTTGTCAGCACATTGGAATATAATCTTAATTATATGTTCAAAAGTTTATTCCCTGATTTGTCAGTTCACTGGATTTAGACTAGCATGATATAATCAGCGATAGGTATTCTTACACCTTTTTTTTTAGATAAAGGTATTCTTACACCTTGGATAAGTGTTATGTCCTTTCCAGGGCATTGGCAAAGTTTACCAGTATCGGATGTATGGAGTACACATCGGAAGGGACCGATATTGAACTTTGATTAGATATATTAAAATTTACCGTAGTATCTATTTAATTCAATATCACCTGTTGATCCTAGATCAAATGATCTTAATCCTGATATGGTTAGGTTCGATCTCAAGAGTATTATACATGTTCTTTTATTTGTTACTTAAGCCTACTTTTGGGTCAGGGTGATACGTACATTTTGGGAACATGATAGTATAATTGAGTGGGAGCGCTAACATAAATATGGAGTCTATAACATCTATAGAAATTTAGAAGTGAAACGATGATATCCTTCAAGCTTGGCTAAACAGAGATAAATGGTTGAGATCTCATTTCACTTCGCTGAAATATCATTTATACGGAGCTAAGTGTTTTAAGGATAAAATACATTGAAGGTGTAACGGTAATTTAGTTCCTATTCAATGTAGATCATCTATTAGAGGGTCATTGATCAAATTAGGATTATAAAAATGGATATTAATAGCGTATCTATATAGTAGAACATATAGAGTGTTCTGTATGACTGAGTGCAATTCCAAGTTCTATGTGTGGATTCAATAAGGAATTAATAAGTTAGGGAATTTACTTGGTAAATTCAGTTCGACTTATTGGAAGCTCGGTTATATAGGCCCATGGTCCCCATACTAGTTGAGACCATACTGCTTGTAAGACTCAGTTAATTGATTTTGATTAATCAATTATAATTCTAAAGTTAGACTATGTCTACTTTATGAATTTTCACTAAGCAAGGAAAAAATTGTGAAGAAAAGAGATTTTAGGTTTTATTTATTAATTAAGGGACTTTATATGTCTAAATTAATAAATATATTAAATGACAATATTATTTAATAATTAATTTTTAGTTATTAAATAATTAGAATTGGCATTTAAATGGTTAAATTTGAAAATTGACATTTTTGAGAAAATGGGATTGAAAAATGACAAAATAGAAAAATTGCAAAGTGAGGCCCATTTTCCATATCATGGCCGGCCACTATGCAAGTATTTTACCATTTATATTTTCATTATTTTAATGCCATACAATTCTAACTTAAACCTAGATGGCTTTCTATAAATAGAAAGTGATGGCTTCAGGAAAATTTGAAAAATGCATCTTATTCTTTTTCAGAGAAAAACCTGAGCCATTGCCGCCACCCTCTTCTTCTCTTTTCTTCTCTTCAATTTCGAAATACCCTAGTGATAGAGTAGTGCCCACACACATCAAGTGGTATCTCAATTATAGTGTGGAAGATTGTGTAGAATCCTATCAACAAGAAGGAGAATCAGCATCAAAGAAGGAGAGAAAAAGATCCATGTTCAGATCTTGATTATGTTCTGCTACAGAAAGGAATCAAGGGCTAGAGATTTGAACGGAAGGAGTCATTATATTCCGCTACACCCAATGTAAGATTTCCTAAACTTTATATGTGTTTATTTCATTGTTTTAGAATTCATATTAGGATGTTAATGAAACATACATGGTAGTAAATCTAGATCCTGATAAAATATTTCCAACAAGGCTTTGAGTTTCTCTCTGAAGGAATGAGATGCATCCAGCATCATCTTTTAAGCCATCACTACCTATTTACAGTAAACCACCTAGGGTTAGGGTAGATTTATTTTGCATTTAAATAATGGCAAAATAAAAAATAAATAGACTACATAGTGTCAGCCGTGTATAGGATAATGGGCTCCACTTTACAATTTTGCCATTTTATCATTTTACATCTCATTTTCTCAAAAATGCCAATTTTCCAATTTAACCACTTAAATGTCAATTTTAATTATTTAATAACTAAAAATTAATTATTAAATAATATTGTAATTTAATATATTTATTAATTAGACTAACTGAAGTCTCTTAATTAACAAATGAACCCTAGAATCTCTTTCTTCACAATTTAGCTCTTGCTTAGTGAAAATTCATAAACTAGACATAGTCTAATTTTCGAATTATAATCGATTGATCAAAATCAATTAACTGAGTCTAAGTATTATTGTCTCAACTAGTATGGGAACCATGGGCCTATATATCTGAGCTTCCAATAAGCAGACCCAGAACTTACCAGGTAAATTCACTGACTTACTAATTCCTTGTTGCATCCACTCATAGAACTTTGAATTGCACACTCAGTTATATAGAACGCTCTATATGTTCCACGATATAGATGCGCTATCAATTATCCATTGTTATAATCCCAATAATCAATGATCCTCTATAGATGATTTACATTGTATAGGGATTAAATTACCGTTACACCCTTCAATGTATTTTATCCTTTAAACACTTAGCCACCTATAAATGATATTTCAGTGAACTAAATATAATCACTGAAATGAGAACTCAACCATTTATCTCTGTTTGACCAAGCTCGAAGGAAATCATCATTTCACTTCTATGTGCTAGATAGAAGCTATAGATTCCATATCTATGTTTAGCGCTCCCACTCAATTGCACTACCATATCAGGATTAAGATCTTTTGATCTAGGATCAACTAGGTGATATTGAATTGAATAGATATTACGGTAAGTTTAATATATCTGAATCAAAGTTCAATATCGGTCCCTTCTGATGCATACTCCATGCATCCAACCCAAGCTTTACTTTAACCAATGCCCTGGAAAGAACATAGCACTTATCCAAGGTGGAAGTAAACTATGTTGTAGATTGTCATATCAGTTAAACCCTGTGTACTGATAAATCTAGGAATATATATTTAATCACATAATCTTGATTATTTTTCACTATGCTGACGACACAATAAACAAGAACATAAATGTGATAAGGATTTGGATGAATTTATAAATCAAATAAACATATAAATGATAACATGAACCAAATGACACGCAAAGTGATGAAAATACTTCTGTTTCTTTATTGATATTTAAAAGATAAAGATTACATTGAAATGGAGTTTTATTCAGGGCATGTACGTATCACCCTGACCAAAAAGTAGGCTTAACTAACAAATCAAAGAACACGAATAACACTCTTGAGATCAAACCTAATCATGTCATGATTAAGATCATTTGATCTAGGATCAACTAGGTGATATTGAATTGAATAGATATTATGGTAAATTTATCATATCTAATCCAAGTTCAATATGGTCCCTTCCAATATATACTCCATACATCCCATACTGGTAAACTTTGCCAATGCCCTGGAAGGACATAACACTTATCCAAGGTGTAAGTATACCTATCGCTGGTTATCATGCCAGTCTAAATCCAATGAACTGACAAATCAAAGAATTAAACTTTTGAACATATAATCATGATTATATTCCACTGTGTTGACAACACTATAATCATGAACAAATACATATGTTCTGGACTTAACAGAATTTATACATTAAATACAATCATGAAATAAATCATGTGAACCATGCAACATAAAATGATTTCTGATCTTTATTAATTAGTAAATCTGATTATATTGAAATGGGTTTTATTTAGGGTACAAAACCCAATAAACTCCCACTTGCACTAATATAAAACAAAAAGTGCATTTCAAATAATCTCAACACCTTGATATCCAAATCAAGTGTAGTATACTCTCCGTAATAGGATCTGACAAGTTGTATTCAATACAACCTTTCCTCCACCATTACATTTCCTTAATCACAAAATCCTTGATATTGTGAAATTCCTCTCTATATGTCTACTCCTCTAGGGATACTGGATTCTTTACTTTTTGGCAACTACTTTTGCATTAGTCAGGAAGTAACACTAGTAGTTAATAAATGTTGAAACAATGCCAAAAATGTATAGAACTTTCCTTAGACTGAAAAAGTATCTTTCCTGCAACTTTAACATTCAGTCTCTCTGGTAGACTTAGAGACTTCAGATAGGTTTTTACAGTTCTCCAAAATCACGACTCCACCCCCAGAGTAATCACCATCTCATCAACAGACTTTCTAGCACTATGGCAAGTCTAGAAATCTGATTTGGTGTAGTTTAAGAGTATTAAATACACCCTTATCGACTAACATATAGTTCCTCTTCTTAATCTTAAGATTCACTTGATTGTCTTCCATTGTTCCTTTCCTGGATTAATCTGATACCTACTCATTACTCCCACTCAATAGCAGGTGTCTTGTCTAATGCATAGAAAAGCATATCTAAGACCTCTCACTGTTGATCGTAAGGAATTCTTTCATTGGCCTTTATCTTTTCTGGAATAGTTGAAACTTTTCCTTAGATAAATAAAATCTATATCTAGAAGTTGAGAAGCTTCTATAGATTGCCATTAGAAAAATGCTCCAGCATCTTACTAAAGTAAGTTGCTTGCATTAGAGTAAGTAAATTACCAGGCATACCACAAGCCATAGGTTTAGATAAACTCAAACCTTTACTACTAGGAACAGGAAGTTTTGTTAAGTCCATTGAATAGACTTACTAACGAAATTTCCTTTCTTGTCCTTGTAATAGAAAACTTTTGGTTGTTCCATTTGAATGGTTTCAACCATAGTTCTCTTGGCTTTGCTTCTTAGTTTCTTATTTTGACAATCCATTACTTGTTTAAACTAACAATAGATTTTCATCACAAGTGTCTTCCAAGTCATAACAGGGTGAGTTCCTTGAAACTCTCCCATTACGACAAGGTACCGTGACTTTTTGTCTAAGAACACTAAATGGTATATACCTCTTTAGTTGTGTCAAAACAACAGAGGCAGTGAGACCATCTTATACAAAATAAGATGATAAAACACTTTTGGAATCAAGAAAAAAAATCTTCTCTATTTTGCTACTTTGTTTTCAGACTTAGTCATTTTCTTAGAATAGTAGTATTTGTTGAAACAAACACTTTCTTATTTATTGACTATGGGATGGTCCACCCCTAATCACTTAGAATAGCTATCAAACATGCAAACCTTAGTTAACAGTTCTAGCTTTCTTAAGTTCACGATCAGGTCATCCATGAATCTAGTAATAGTTTACACTAAGTACACAATCATTTCATCATTCTAAAATTCTCCTATCACTAGGGTATATCCCTAGAAGGACTTAGGCAATTTGTAGTAACTAATCATAGACCATGTATTTTCATCAATATGCAAATTGAATTTCTAGGGAGGTAAGTTTGGATACAATTCAAAGTTCAACTAATGATCTTTGAACTGCATATCTACCAAATATTTCTCCACCCCTATCAGTTCGCAAGATCTTTAACCACTTACCTTAATGGTTTTCCACCATTGCTAGAAATTCATGAAATTTTTCAAAACATTTTAAATTTTTTTGCATAAGGTAAAATCTAGAGTGATCGTCTTAAAAATATAATAAAAACTCATATCCACCCCTGAATGTACATCCATCTACTAATATAGATGATTTTACTTTCAGTGGATGTAGGCATATTGAATCTTTCCAGAGAATGATCTTGTCAAAACCACTATGAACAAGATACAAATGCAATAGATGTATAAAATATGTGGTTGTGGTCTTTCGATGACTTAGGTCTAGTTACATTAAAAAGTTCTTAGAATAGTGCAAGTGGATCCTGGTCACAGAATACTAAACTCATAATTCATACATAAACATACAGTTAGAATCCATTGTTAGAAAATGGATATTAAAACTTGTGAAAGTTGAACTGTATTGTATTCTGGAAACAGAAATATAAAATTTCTATTTGGAATCTAAAATTTAAAGTCAAAGACTTATATTTATACCAAATGTACAATGAGTTTTATTCTAGCTTGGACCACCACTACTAATCTAACTCTAAGTCTGATTTGCCTTAAGTAAACATATACAAGAAGGAGATTTCTAAGATTGAGAAATTATATCATTTCGGGATAGAATGTCGGGAATATAGTCATCTGTGCCATTCAATTTCATAAGAGAAATTAGAGTGACATCACAAGTAGATGATTTATAAACCATTCATCCAATGATATATTATTTAAGCTAATTCGAAATGAATAAGCTAAGAGGAAAAAATAGGATAATTTCGATTAAAATAAGAGTCCAACAATGTCCTGGTAGGCGAGAGTCAAAGTTATTCTTATTTTACACGAAATTTACAACTATAATTAATAATAGAAAACAACATGGTTCAATATAAATTCACACACAATTTAGAAATTATCATACAAGTAACAAAGACATGTCAAAATACAAAACAAGCACATCTTAAATAATTTCCAAGATTTTCAACAAATTGATACAGTGTCCCGGTAGGCGAGAGTCAAAGTATCATTCATTGAATAGAGTTGTCAACTCATCTAAAATGGAAACCATTCTAGCAACCTTTTATTCGATCAAAATAAGAATCCAACGTTGTCCCGGCAGGCGAGAGTCAAGGTTATTCTTATTTTATGAGCTTCCACCATTGTTTCATACTTCGTAAATTTATCACTAAGTAGTCACCGTAGGGGAGAGTCTAATAGAGATGAAAACTTACAAAATACTTATCATAAGAGATCGTTACGGTGTTAAATACTTCAACGAATAACCATCCATAAGGGGGACGAAGTCTAGCGTCTTGAGGTTATATTAAAAATATTTAACCATCTAGGACCAACAATGGAGATCGAATATCCTTATAACTAAAGCTCATTATTTTTAAGGAGTTGTATTTTCATTCTAATATTTATTTTAAATATATGTTTATTTAATTAAAATTTCCAATTTAGAATAAAATTCTAAATATAAATTATAATTTAATATTTATAAAATTATACTTAGATTGATCTGAAAATAAATTAAATTATTTTCCATCTTAGTAATAATTTTCAATAAATATTTCAAAAATTATTCAATTTAAGTTGATCCCCAATTAATTAAGAAATTAATTTTCAACTCAAATTTAATTTTCTATAAATATATAGCAAAATTCAAAAATCCAATGTATTAAAATAAAAACATTTTCGAAATTGCTTAAAATAAAATAAAATAAATCCTGAAAAAAATTATTCTAATTTATGTTGGTCCAAAATTAATTTTCAACACAAATATAATTTTCCTATTTAATTAAATATTAAGAAAATTATCAAATATTTAAGTTTCATGAATAAAATCAACTTAAATATTAATTTTCTATTAAATTAGATATAACTAGAAAAATACCTCAACCAAACAAAAAATAACTATCTAGATTTTCACTAACTAATTTCTTTATTTTCTAATTAAAATATAATAAATTTTTGTCTATTTATTTTAATTAATCATTAATGAAATTTTTTTATTGATTTAAGCTGAAAAATTAATTAAAATAATTAATTTTCAACTTTAATCTATTTTTCAAAAAAAAAAAATTCAAAATTATCTGCATTTAAATAATACAATTTCAAATTTATTAAAAAATTATTAATAAAATAAAATAAAATATATTTTGAAAAATTATTCAAATTTAAGTTGTTCTGAAATTAAAATTTCCAACTTAAAATAATTTTCTATTTAATTAAATATTCTGAAAATAATAATATTTAAGTATCAAGAAAAAAATCAACTTAAATATTTAATTTTCAATTTGATTAAATGTATAAAATACAAGAAGTAAATAATCAAGTATAAAATAAACTTAATTATTAATTCTAATTTAGTACTAGGAAAAATATTCTAATTTAAGTTGGTCCAAAATTAATTAATAAAAAATTAATTTTCAACTTAAAAAAATATTTTCCTAATTAATTAAATATTAGAAAATATAATTAGTTACTAGAAATAACTATCTAGAATATATCTCATTAACTAAGTATTTTTCTAACATTAACTTTAAAGTATTCAATGAAAAATAAATTTCATATATTTTAAAGCTAATTAAGTTGCTAATTCAATTTAATTAGGTTAGACTAATATAATTAACCCAATACAATTATTTAAATAAGGCAAATGAGCCTTCACAATTGGGATGGTTCATGTGAGGGAGGGCTGGCAAATGTTATCCCAATTTTGGCACTCTAAAGTGGCATCACATACTGGTGACACGTGGAATCGACTTCACATATCTGCTCGAAAGAGATATGCCGAACAGAGCGTCGCACATATCTGCACAGACGGAGCCTTCCTAGTCGGGTAGTGGACAGTCCGAACAATGTGACAACACTTAGCAACTTCAACATTTGCATTCTGAATCACGGAAGCAATCCCTATAATTTTGGGATCATATCACAGAGATATGGCAAGCTGTGTATTCTGTATTTAATGTGTAATCTTACCAATTATAGACATTGAAACAGACGGGATACTTTTCCCTCAAAGCTTATAGCCCTATAAATTATTCTAATTTAATGTTGACCCAAAATTAATTAATAAAATTATTTTACAACAAAAAATATAATTTTCCTATTTAATTAAATATATAAGAAATTTTTTAAATATTTAAGTATGATGATGAAAATCAACTTAAATATTAATTTTCTATTTAATTAAATACACTAGAAAAATTCTTCAAGGAAAAATATCACCTATCTAGATTTTCTTTTGACTAATTAATTTAAATTCTAATAGTATATTTTAATTCATTTATTTTAAATTAATCCATTAATGAAGAAATCATTGATTTAAGTTGGTCAAAAATTAAAATAAATAATTTACAAATTTAATCTATTTTTCAAATAAAATTTGAAATTCCAGCATTTAAGAAATGCAATTTCGAAATTTGATTAATAAAATAAAGAAAAAATATATTTTGAAAATTATTTAAATTTAGTTGAAAAAATAAATTTCAACTAAAAATAATTTTCTATTTAATTAAGTGTCATGAAAAAGAAATATTTAAGTATCATGATGAAAATCAACTTAGATATTCAATTTTCAAATTAATTAAATGTATTAAATTCAAGAAATAAAAAATTAAGTGTAGAGAAGGCTTAATTATTAATCTCTAGTTTAATACTAGGATAAATATACTTAAAATAAATTGTACCAAAATTAATTATTTAAATAATTAATTTCACAATGTATAATATTTTCCTATTTAATATTAGAAATAATAAGTAGTCTAGAAATAATTATCTAGAAAACATCTTATTTGACTAAGTATCTTTTCCACAAAATTTGAAAAAATATCTAATTTAAGTTGTATTAGAAAAAGAATCTAGAACTTAAATATTTTCAAATTTAAATTTAATTAAATATCAAAAATTAAGTTGTAACCACTTAATTTAAAAATATTCCATTTTAAGTTAATATTCGAAAAGATATTAACTTAAAAATTATCTAAAGAATCTTGATAACCAATACCTAAAATTCCTCAACTTAATTTTGAAATTTTAAATCCAAAAGATATTCAGATTTAAGTTGGTTAGTTGTAGATAACTAAATATCAACTTAAATAGGAATATTTAATGAAAAATTTAAATTAAGCTTCCGAAAGAATCTAGATGGTTATAATTCTATATTTAATTAAATACAAGAAAATACATATAGTTTAGATTGGAATAAAAAATTCTTTAAACTATAATTTTCTTAAATTAATTTCAAAATAAATGAAATCAATTATGTTGCTAATCAATTTTATTAGGTTAAACTAGTTTAATTAACCTAGTACAGTTGTTCAAATCAGGCAAATGGGCCTTCACAATTGGGGTGGTTCATGTGAGGGGGTGCTGCGTTCAGTATGTCGTACCCACTACTATGGCTCCCAACTCTCAGACAAGGCCCAAAAGAGAGGAATTTAACCTTAAAATGAACAACTGTTATTAATTGAATAGGCCCAAAAACTAAATGGGCCTAAATAAAATCTATCAAGAACTATGATATTTTATTTAGCAACAACAACCTATATGCATCTATAATTAAATTAAACACATAGGCTCACACATACAAACTTTGGATGGGTCCTATCATGTTGCTAGGTCATACACAGATGAAAGAAGATTGTAAATATACATGTTACAAATTATTTACTTGACCAAGGGAGCCATCAGATCATTAGATCTGGCAAAAGGTAACCCTGGCTATTTGCAATCAAGTAATAATAGGTTTTGAAAACTTACAAACAAGCTAAAACACATACTCCTCTAACAAGGTTAGCTGGATAGTTGGATGTAGGATTTATTTAATTTCAAAAATTAAATAATTAAATAAATTTTTTTTTAAAATTTAAAAAAAAAAATTCGAATTTAAAAAAAAAAAATTAATTTAAAATTAAACCTACAATTTTGAAAAATTAGGTTTCAACCAACCTAAATATCATTTCAAAATTTGCTAACTACTTTTAAAAAATTTAATGTTATTTTATAAATAAAAATTAAATAAAAAATTAAAAAAGATAAATGAATATCTTTTTCAGATTTTAAATGTAATTTAAATATATAAAATAACAAAATTTAAAAGTTAGCAAAATATCTTACATCTATTTAAAATTACATGATTATAGTTATCTTATTTTAAATTTAAATAAGGTCAAAATATCAAAAAAAAAGATTTAATTTAAAGATTTAAAATCTGACCTTAAATTTAAAAATAAGATAAGATATAATCAAATTTAAAAATAAGATAGATAGTTAAGCAAAAAAGATAGATATTTACTATTTTTAAATTCAAATTACACTAATATCATGAATTAAATTTAAAAAATATTAATAAATTTAATTATGATAATTAGAATTGAATTAGGAATAGTAAATGTATAAATACAGAACAACACAAAAAATCGGAAGTTAATTCCATGAAAAAGCATGAAAAAACGAAGAAAAACGAAAAAATTACGAGCTGTACGAACAGTATGCATTGCATACTGTCCGCGCGCGCAACAGGGAGTGCATGGGCAAGATTTCTCAGCGTAGGATTTCAGACAAAAATCTTGTCTGCACGCGTGCTGTTCGAGGGACAAGCCTCGTGCGCGCGCGCGTGAAGTTGCACGATTCCTGATTTTTTCCGAAACTTCAAAAAATCATAACTAATCCAAATTAAATCGAAATTGAGTTCTGTAAAAAAGTAAATTGCTTAATTTTTTCCATACTATCCAATAAAAATAATTCCAGAAACAAATATTCAATTATTTTTCATGAAAATTCACAAACATCAATCAATCATCAAATAACACTCAATACAACATGATACCATCCAAAACATCAAACAATCATTTTAAAGTCCAAATTTCTTGCAAGCAAATCAATTACCATGGCTCTGATACCAGTTGTTGGAAATTATTTTACCAGGATCTTAGATCTACTCACAAGTATGTTGATTAACACCCTAAATATGAACTTTCTAAAATGATGAAATGAACACATATAAAGTTTAGTAAACCTTACATTGGGTGCAGCGGAATAATATGACTCCTTCCGTTCAGATATCTAGCCCTTGATTCCTTTCTGTAGCAGAGCATTATCAATATCTGAACCTGGATCTCTTTCTCTGAATCTTTGATGCTGAAACTCCTTCTTGCTGAAAGTCTTTCTTCACGATCTTCCTCACTATGATTGAGGTATCACTTGCTGTGTGTGGGCACTACTCTAACACTAAGGATTTCGAAATTGAAGGAAGAAGAGAGAGAAAGTGGGTTCGGCCAAAGATAGGGAGAGAGAGAGGCTCAGTATTTTTCTGAAGGAAAATTAGAAAATTTAAGTGTAATTTTCCTGAAGCCTTCACTATCTATTTATAACATTCCACTAGGGTTAGGTTTGAATTATTTGGCATTAAAATAATGAAAATATCAGTTTAAATTCCCTACAAAAGTGGCCGGCCCTATACAAGTGGATTTGGGCCTCACTTTTTGCAATTTTGCAGTTTCATCTTTTCTGCATCTGATTTTCTCAAAAACGCCAATTTTCTAATTCAACCATTTAAATGCCAATTCTAACTATTTAATAATATAAATAATTATTAAATAATATTGTCATTTATCATATTTATTAATTGAACCATACAAAGTATCATAATTAACAAATATGCCCCTATAAACTCTTTCTTTACAATTTTGCCCTTACTTAGTGAAAATTTCACAAATAGACATAGTCTAATTTGAGAATTATAATTGATTAATCAAAACCAATTATATGAGTCTTACAAGCAATACTATCTCAACTAGTGCGGGGACCATGGGTCTATATAACCGAACTTCCAATAAGCAGATCAAGAATTTATAACCTAAATTTACTCACTTATTAATTCTTCGTTGAATCCACGCATAGAACTTAGAATTGCACTCTCAGTATATAGAATACTCTATATGTTCCACCATATAGACACATCATTAGTTATCCATTGTTATAATCCTAATTTGATCAATGATCCTCTATATGAATGATCTACACTGTAAAGGGATTAGATTACTGTTACACCCTACAATGTATTTAATCCTTAAAACACTTAACCCCGTATAAATGATATTTCAGCTTATGTGAAATGAGATCTCCACCATTTATTTTCATTTGGTCAAGCTCGAAGGAGATCATCCTTTACTTACTATTCGCCAGATAGAAGCTATAGATTCCATGTTTATGTTAGCGCTCCCACTCAATTGCACTACCGTGTTCCCAAAATGTACGTATCACCCTGACCTAAAAGTAGGCTTAACTAACAAATCAAAGAACACGAATAGCCTCTTGAGATTGAGCCTAATCATAACAGGATTAAGATCATTTGATCTAGGATCAACTAGGCGATATTGACTGTTGGAAATTATTTTACCAGGATCTTAGATCTACTCACAAGTATGTTGTTTAAACACCCTAAATATGAACTTTCTAAAACGATAAAATAAACACATATAAAGTTAAGAAAACCTTACATTGATGCAGCGGAATTAATGTCTCCTTCCACTCAGATCTCTAACCCTTGTATCCTTTCTGTAGCAGAGTATAATCAAGATCTGAGCCCGAATGTCCTTCTTCTTCAAGTTTGATCCTTCACAGTCTTCCAATCTATAATTGAGTTACTGCTTGATGTGTGTGGGCACTTACTCTTTCACTAGGGTCACGAAAAAGATGAAGGGAAAAGAGATAGGGATTTCGGCCAGGTATAGAAAGTGGGGAAGGCTCAGTTTTTCTGAAGAGAGAAATTTCTGTCAGAAAGATGATCTGAAAACTTGTTATTTGACTGAGCCATCACTTTCTATTTATAGGCAACTACTAGGTTTAGGTTAGGATTTATTTGGCATTAAAATAATGAAAATATTAATTTGAAAAACCTACTTAAGTGGCCGGCCATGGTGTAGTATTGGGCCTCACTTAATTTTGCAGTTTTATCAAATTTTATCTCTATTTTCTCAAAAACGCCAATTTTTCCAATTCTAACCTTTTAAATGCCAAAACTAATTATTTAATAACTAAAATAGATTATTAAATAATTTTGTCATTTGATTTAATTATTAATTAGACATATAAAGTCCATTAATAAATAAATAAACCTAGAAAACTCTTTTCTTTACAATTTCACCCCTGCTTAGTGAAAATTCATAAAATTAGACATAGTCTAACTTTAGAATTATAATTGATCAATCACGAATCAATTAATGAGTCTTACAAGTAGAATGTTCTCAACTAGAATGGGGACCATGAATCTATATGCTGAGCTTCCAATAAGTGAACCAAATTTACCAAGTAAATTCCTACTTATTAATTCTTCGTTGAATCCACTCTTAGAACTTAGAATTGCACTCTCAGACTTATATAGAGCATATTGTATGTTCCAAGATATCAATATACTATCTCATTTAACCATTGTTATAATCTTATTGTGATTTAAAGATCCTCTATATAGATGATCTACATCGAGATGGGATTTTTTTACCGTTCTCACCCCTCAATGTATTTTGCCCCTTAAAACACTTAGCTACCTGTAAATGGTGTTTAATGATCTAATAATTAGTCAGTTAAACAAGAGCTCATCCATTTACTTCTATTTGCTAAGCTCGAAGGGAATCATCACTTGACTTCTATACACCAGTAGAAGCTATAGATTCCATATTTATGTTCAGCACTCCCACTCAATCATACTATCATGTTCCCAAAATATACGTATCACCCTGACCCAAAAGTAGGCTTAACTAATAAATCAAAGAACATGAATAGCACTCCTGAGTTGAGCCCAAGCATATCAGGATTTAGATTCTTTTAATCTTAAGATCAACTACTGATATTGACTTGGAAAGATATGTATAACGGTAAGTTTGTAATATCTTAACTTAGTTGCAATATCGGTCCAGTCCAATGTATACTCCATACATTCGAAACTAGTATACTTTACTAATGTCCTGGAAAGAACATAACACTTACTCCAAGTGTAAGTACACATCATCACTGATTATCACATTAGTGTAAATCCAATAACACTGATGAAACAAGGACCAAAACTTTTGATTCATATGATCACAATCACATTCCACTGTGTTGACGATACTGTAATTGTGAATAAACATATGATCTGGATTTAACTGATTTTGTGTGTATGAATGTAATAAACATATTAAACATATTAAACCATTAGCATGTAAAATTCATGCAAACATCAATCACTTCAAATTTCTTATATTGATAACTAATCAGATTGTAAAGAGTTTTATTTAGGGCATAAAACCCAACATTGACTTGAATAGATATTACGGTAAGTTTAATAAATCTAAGTCAAAGTTCAATATCGGTCCCTTCCGATGCATACTCCATGCATCCAACCTGAGCTTTACTTTAACCAATGTTTTGGAAAGAACATAGCATTTCTCCAAATGCAAGTTAACTCTTGTTGTAGATTATCATATCAGTAAAATCCTGTGTCTGATACATCTAGGAAACTTTATTCACATAGTCATGTTTACTTTCCAACGTGTTGACAGCACAATAATCAGGATCAAGTATGTGAAAAGGGTTTCAGACGAATTTATACATTATGTACATATAATCATGAAATAAATCATGTGAACCATGCAACATTAAATGTTATTTCTGATCTATATTAATAAGTAAATCTGATTATATTGAAATGAGTTTTATTTAGGGCATAAAACCCAACACTATTCTCACTGGGCAAAGGGTCGAAAAAACTTATCTAAGAGTATATACTCAGAGATATCATTGTAAGAGCTCTAAGAGGGGAATCACAGCATTCTTTGTTCTTAAGTCAATACAAATCAAGGGGAGTAGGCTATTACCGAACTGCTCGGGACAAAACCTCTATAAAAACTCTGTGTCTTTATTCATTTTATTATATTACATCTATATTATATCACTTGTCGCTTACAATTAAGACTCATTGTCGTTGGCCAAAAGCGAGGTCAACAATTACTTTTTTTGTTTGTTAAAACTGAAAAAAAAGTCTTTACATTTATAGAATACTATTCATTGTTCTAAACATATTTTGTTAATTGTTAGCATTTCAATTTTATTTTTTATATGAAGATATGTGTAAATATTAATAGTATAGGTTTGAAATCAATAAATTATATTAATTTTGTTTTTAAAAAAATTGTGATATATTTTAAAGAAATTAATGTATGATATATTTTAAAGGATAGAGTAGAGAACTATACCTGTAGTTGCCAAAATGCACAGATAGTCTTAAAAATATTATTTCTATATTTTCTCTCTTATTCACATAATTTTTGTCATCTTCTTTTAAAAAAAAATATGACAACAGTTAACAACTCTAAAAGGTGTTTACTATGATCCTACATCATATATGAATTAATGATTTTTTAGGTAAAAACTAATTTTTTCTAATAAAATAATTAAAAAAAGAAAAACAAATTTATGACTATTATCTATATTTTTTTTTGAAACAAAGATTGTAATTTTATTAATGCAAATCAGCTATTAAAATAGCTTCGAAACCAATAGGGACAAACTCCCTACTGGGAAGACGGTCAGGACATGAACCAGAAGAACGAGCTAATCAATTAGCCACTTGGTTCCCAGACCGTTTAACAAACTGAACTAAAATATGAAACATCGAAAGAAATCGTATAAGACTAATACAATATGAAATAATTAAACCAAGAGGAGAAAGAATTCGCCTACTATTATTAATGGCGTTCACCAACACTAGACAGTTAGTCTCCATACACACCACAACAGGGACCTAGCCTTCAACCGAACCACCATCACCCCAAGTTCGTTTGATCTAACTTAATGCTTCCTTCATTGACATTGCTTCAACCACCACAGGGTCGACATCACCATTTATTTTCACGGCAGCAGCAGTAAGAAGTACACCAGCAGAGTCTCGAGCAATCCACCCCAGGCCGTGGCTCTTTTCCCTAGAAAAAATGGCTGCATCGCAATTAACCTTTAACTCACCCAAAGACAGTTTACTCCATAACTCAGATTTAGCCGAGACTTGGCTAGGAGATGCCGAGACACCTCCATTTTTCAACTGAGCAACTTTCCATAGTTCAAGGTATGTAATTGCAGCAGAGACAACTCTTTCAACAGAAGCAATCTTCTTATTCCAAAGCAAGTCATTTCTAGCTCCCCAAACACCCCATAAAATCATAGCCAATTTATCAATATCATCTCCTGGGTGAGTATTGCAAAAGCTCTCGAACCAGGATCCAAATTCAGTATCTCCAATCCTGAAAGAAAAACCCAAACCCCGATCCAAACATGCCGTAGTGAAAGGACAAGCAACCATAATGTGAAAGATAGTCTCACCTTCTCCATTACAAAGAGGACAATTACTACTCACATTAACACGTTTGGTTTGAAGCGAAACTAGAGTGGGAAGGCAATTAGAGAGAGCCCTCCAAAGAAAATTCTTAACTTTTGGGGGAAGTTTTAAGTACCAAAACTTCTTTCAAAAGCCAGAGTTATCTTGTGAATTCCATCTCCCATGAAGCACTTGCAACGCACGATAGGCACTCTTAACATAATAACTTCCATACGCTTTAAACACCCAATACCATGTGTCCATATTCGGAGTTAAAGGCAAAGGTATTTTACGAATGAGATCCACATCTCTCGGCTCAAACAAATCCTCCAATAACTGTTCATCCCAACTCAAGTTACCAACTTGTAAAAGATTAAAAACAGTACAATGATGAAGAGCGTCATGAGAAGAAGATACATACGGATTATCCTTTGATGGAAGCCACGACTAATTAAAAACTGGAATAGAAATGCCCGACCCTATCCTCCATCTAGCTCCCATTTTAACAACTTCTTGAGCTTCAAAAACACTTCTCCAAGCATAGCTCGAATTTGAACCCAACTCGGCATCAAAAAACGTCCCTTGAGGATAATATCTAGCTTGAAAAACACGAGCGACAAGAGACGTTGGATTAGTTAGCAAACGCCAACCTTGTTTGCCAAGCATAGCCAAATTGAAATCCCGCAAGTTTCGATAACCCAAGCCACCTTTATGACTATTATCTATATTGAGTAACACTTTACATAAAATTTTGAGTAAATACTATTTTTAACTTTCTATTTTGTAAAAATTACTAATTAAACTTTTTCATTTGTTAAATAACTAAATAAAAATTAAAATATAAAATCTATTTTACCACAACACATGTGGCAAGACCATGGACAAGCTCTTAATATATATATGCCCTAATAAAATCGTATGGTACTGGTACATGTTTCTTTAGAAGCAAGAATGTCAGTTGTAGGCTTATTTCAGTGTAAGTATTAGGCTGCAAAAGGTTTGATTGATGAGACGGTTGCTGATATAGATTTTAAACTTACATACTTTTTATAAGCATATAATTCTAAAGTAAATATGATCTTTTTTTTTCAATATTTGAAAGAAATAAAGAAAAAATGTTTACTTTATTATGTTTGATTTTGTCTTTTAATTTTGTAATCCATTACGATATAATAGTTAATAAATGAGTATTGTAATGATAATTACATATTAAAACTTGTAATTTCCATTATAAAAGAAAAATAATATTTTAACAAAAATATAATAAAAAAATCAAAGGTCTATATTATTTTGCTTTTTAAAATATTTTATAATTATAGAACAAGAATAATAGGATTATTTTGGTTAATACAAATTTTATTCTATTGTATTCTCAAACCACCCAACTAAAGACTATTTGTTTTTTTTAAGATTATTTTTTTTCTTATTAGTTACCTATAATGTTTTTCTGAAAAATTTACAATTACAAAATAAAACTGATTTGAAATAAATGATGCGACTGCACTGAACAAAGAAAAAAGAAATAAAATAATATATCTCTGCATTACTAATATTGGTACTCGTAAAAAGCATTAAATATTTTGAAAAAGAGAAGGACGAATGCACGATCACATCATTCGAAGAAAAACTATAAACAGTAATGAATTTTGTATAAATTAAAAGAGAGAAAAAGAGAGAGAGTGATATCAGTAGAAAAAAAAAAGGAAAGAAAAAAAAACCACTGAAGTAGAGCTCTTTCTTCAACATTGAAAATCAGATAGTGAATTTGTTGTTGAAAGGGAAAAATGTCAAGCCACACCAATTCCAACGAAGGAGAAAATGGAAAGGAAAAGAACCTTGATGATGTTCAACCAAAGCATATCACACTTAAAGTGAAGGGCCAGGTTTAATTTCTTATGTTTTATTAGTTTTAGCTTTGTTTGTTAGGTGGTTAGGCTTGTTTTTGTTGGTTTAAAAAATGATATTTTTCTTCGTTCGTTTTTCCCAGTTAATGAAAGGCCAAACGACATTTTTCTTTTTTCTCACCCGTTTGTGATATTTTCTTTGTTAATGTTTTGAGGGTTTCCTCACAAAGTTCCTTTTTTTTTCGGTGAAAGGGTGACAATGAGGTGTCTTTTAAGATGAAGAGAACTGCCCCGCTTGATGTTCTTATGAAGCGTTATTGTGAAGAAATGAGTTTGGACATGAAATCTCTTGCATTCCTTTATGATGGTCGCCTTGTTAAACCTTTCAACACTCCAGAAAAGGTCTCCCCTTTCAAATTGATTAAATAATACTACTGTTAATATATGTGTTCTTGTACATACATATGTTTAATTTAATTAATTTATAATCTATGTATGTTTTTACAGTTGGGAATGGAAGAAAATGACCTAATTGATGCAATGCTACACATGAGTGGAGGGTGCTAATTTTATTTAGAGCTAAGCTGTAATTAAGCCAAATATTGTTGAGTGAGTCCGTTATGTGTTAATTTCCACCTGTTTCAAATTATGTAGGGTTACAACTTACAAGTACTGCTGTTATGATCTATATATGTGTGAGTGTGAGTTAGAATGGTTTAATTTCTAATCTTTTTCTTACTTTTGAACATGACACTACATCTGTTTTTAATGTTGTGACGCCCCGGGTTTCCTTCGTACTAGCTACTTGTTTGTCAGTGTCTTCAGTTCTGCTTTCTAATTTTTGAAAGAAATTGCTTTTTTATTTATTTTTTCTCTTCTTCGGACCTAATTGTATTGGCCTTTTCAGATTTTTTTTTTTTTTTTTTTTTTAAAAAAAAAAACATTCATAATGTCCGCGCGATTACCCTCAAAAAATTTTAAAATTAAAAAGGCTTATTTCACAAAAACATAAAAATAATAAAAAAAAAATTATAAAAATACGATTTTATGGAATTTTAAACATTTTTATAATTTTTTTGATTTTATTTACAGAAAATATGATGTTTTTATGTTGTAATTTTGTTAATTTGTTATGTTATATGTAAGTTATTTTGATGTTATTTTTATCTAGTTTTTCTTTTGATTTTATGTTGTTTTCATGTTTTTTATTTGAGAAACCGTACAAATGTAAAAAAATATTCTAACGTAAAAATGTAAATATTTTACAAAAAGAAATAGTATCTTATATAATTATTCTAAATTAAAAAGTGTCTAAGAGGGTTGAATCTTAAATATAAGAGTGAATGTGTGGCCTTTCAAAACTAAAGTGGTTTTTCTTTTTAATTGTGGCGTAATCATATTTTATAATCAAAAGTCCTAGTTTGAAGTCTTAACCTCTTTCTTTTTCCCCATCTCTCCCTCACCACTAAGATAGGTGGTGTTTAGTTACAAAATAATAATTACTTTTTTTTATTACTAATCTATATATATAAAAAAAATTACTATTTACAAATTAAACAAATAAATAATATATCTTTACATATATCATATTAGAAAGCTCCAATTAGTAAGTAGTATGTGTTGCCCCTGAATTCGCCCAAAATACGTGGACTAGTCGAATTAGGACACGTGGACCAGATAACTTGTAAACATTTGATAAGTCTTTGTGCGCCACAAGGAAGCGCAGTTAGCGTGGGTCCCGGAGGAGGCACCCGGAGTACAAGGTACTCCAGGAAGCTCGCATGACGTGAAGCCTCTCCGAGATGTGTCAGATCTCTCTCGAGCAATCAAGTCGCATTTAATGCCGCATGGGAGGAAGCGTGTTGGGACTGTAACACGCAATAAAGTCTGACGGCACAACCCCCAAACAGCAGCGCTACAGTAATGATCATTTAAGTCTAGCGACGGCTACTCTGCGAAGAGTCACGTCAATCACAAGGCAAAAATGACATTCTTCATAAAAACCCTACGGCACCTAGGGATTTGACCATGCATCACCCATGGTATGTTCATTGGAAATGCCCAACTTTATGGATACTTACAGATACATGTGTAAGAACAATTCTAGGGATTACCCCACCAAAACACTATAAATACCCCCTCAAAGCTCATTTAATGGGGTCGAGAATCTTGGTTTGCAAAAGAGCAAGAAGAGAAAATACCCACCAAGAACATTCTCTGTATTTATGAGAAAGACATTCTCTCAAGTGTGGAATCTGTATTAAATACATCCATTAATAAAAAAGACTCGTGGACTAAGGCTCATTAACGCCCCAACCACGTAAAAATCTTCATCTCACTTTCTTACAGCTCTTTATTATAATCATATTTTAATAGTTGCCGAAAATCTCGGTCAACATTTTGGTGCTTTCATTGAGAGCTGAGGAAAGCTACTGCATAACAAGCATTTGACTTCACAACAATGGTGGAGACAAGAAGTACACGTCACCCTCGCCCTCTGGGAGATGCTCAAGATCCAAATGAGGAAGATGTAGCCTCAAGAGCAGCAGAGGAGTCCGAGGAAGAAGAAGAAGAAATAGTTCCCGACGAGAACTACGAGGAAAATCTCGACGAGTATGCCTACGACGGAGGAAGTTACTCAGAGTTGGTGCTCCTTAGACAAAAAGCTATCGATCATGAAGCTGAGATCGAAGCTCAGAAAGCGCAAAATCAAAAAATGCAGGAAGTGATGCTAGCCATGCAGAAAGCCATGGAGGCTGCTGGTATTCACGTGCATCCCAAGGCAATGGCCGCTGGGCTCGACGGGGAACCAGCAACGTCCTCGCCTAATTCCCAGCAGCAAAGACCTAGGGAACCTAGCCCTATAAGGCACCCTGCTGAGGAAAATCAAACAAAAAACCCTACTTCTACCCCTGGGCGAAAGAAAAAGGTGCAGGATCCGCGAAGGGTCCGCTCAGATTTCCCTAAAGGGAAAGGTCCGCAGAGGGGCAAGCCCCAAAGAGGGAGTCTTGGCCCTCAGGATCGAGGGGACCGAAAAAGCGTTTACGTGCACCAGAGCCAGGGGGTAGAGGAAGAAGAGGACAGAGATGTCCTCCCATTGATCTGAGAAATCAAATCAATGGGAATCAAGGTGACCTCCGGGATCACCTTGACCAAGAAAGATACAGGCCCGTGGTCTCTTCGGGTACTGTAAACGAAGGGATTATGGCGGAACTTGCCATACTTCGAAAAGATATAGCTCGAGTCTCTCGGAGGCAGAAGGGAGACGACTCCGACTCGGACAGTGAGGATCGGGAGCCATGTGCCAAGCATATCCTGAAGGCGGAGCTCCCTAAAAACTTCAAGATGCCCGAAATGGCGGCATATACTGGGAACTCCGACCCCAGTGATCACTTGTCACGGTTCAACCGTGTCATGACAGTCATGCGGGTCAGCAATGACGCCAAATGCTTGTGTTTCCCCCTCACTCTGAGCGAATCAGCGGAGGAATGGTTCAAAAAGCTGGAACCAGGATCCGTGGGTTGTTGGAACAAACTCCAAACCAACTTCCGGAGACAGTTTGTCGCCGCCAGGAAGGTTAACTTGGAGGTTAGTGCCTTGACCAACATCAAGCAACTGCCCACCGAGACCTTGAAGAATTACATCAAGAGGTTCCGAGAGGAAGCCTTGAAGACGAAGAAGGTCGACGACGGACAACAGCTTGCGTTTCTCCAAGCAGGAATCCGCACTGGGACTCCCTTCTGGAACGAGTTGCAGCAAGAAGGCGCTGCTAGCCTTCAGGACTTCCAGAAGAGAGTCCAAAAATATATTAACCTCGAAGAGGCCCAGATCGTGGCTTACGGAGGCTATTATCCCACCGGGATAGCAGGATACATGCCAGGAGTGTCGCCCTCGGGTACTGTCCCGACCGCAACTCCACAAGTAAGTGGCATACAATTCTCTGCTACTCCCGGGTACAGCCAAGGCCAAGCTGTGGCACCGGCATCTTCCCATTACGGCAACCCGTCCGGGGTGAATGGGCGAGCTCCTTCACAGGCGGCCCCGACTGTTAGCTTGACAGGCCCGACCCAGGGGTCGAGGAGCAAAAGGTCCTCCAAGGGCAGCACCCGAACGGGAGAGAAGCGCCAAAAGAAGGGGTACACACCCCAATATACTCAGTACACAGAGCTCACGGACTCCCAAGAACGTGTATATTTTGCCACTAGGCAAAATACGCACTACCGGAGACCACAGCCATTGTACAAGGATAGCTCCCGGAGAGATCCGAGTAAAAGATGCGAGTACCACAACGACATTGGTCATAGCACCAATGATTGTAAGAATCTCAAAGACGAGATTGAAAATCTGATCCGCTTGGACCACCTCTATGAGTGGATCAAAAATAGGTTGCCCCACCTTAATCCAGGGCAGGTGGCCGGAGGTATGCCTCCGGGAACGCCAGGGGGTACAGCAGGAGTATTGCCTCCAGCTGCTCCCGCAGGCGACACCCAGCATATCCCCGGGCTACCGCCCCGGCCTAATGGACGGGTAGCTATGATCTCCGGAGGTCCCCATATCGGAGGAAACACTCGCAAGGAGCGAAAACGATATGCCGAGGCCGCAAAACACAGTGAGGTGTGGGAGGTTACTCAACTCCCAGCTCAAAGGCCTCGGCTAATGGACCAACCCATAACGTTCACAGAAGAAGGCGCTAAGACGGTGCGTTTTCCTCACCACGACCCGCTGGTCATAGAGACCCCCATCGCAAATAAAGTGGTGGCTAGGGTCTTGATTGACAATGGGAGTTCCGTGAACTTGCTCTTCAAAGAAGCCTTCACTGCGATAGGGTTAACCGACCGAGACCTCTCGCCTAGTGGGTCATAGCTCACAGGGTTTAACGGGACGACGCTAATCCCGATGGGAAAAGTAAGGCTCCCGGTTACCCTGTGCCCGGATACCCCCCAGAGCACATTTAAGTATTGCACCTTCGTGGTGGTAGACTGTCCAACAGCCTACAACGCGATCCTAGGCCGACCGGCCCTAGTTGACTTTGGTGCGATTACTTCAATCCGACACCTGTGCCTGAAATTCCCTACCCAGAAAGCCGGAGTCGGAACTGTGAGGGGAAATCAGGGAGAGGCCAGGCAATGTTACAATGTTGCCACTCGCCTACCTGTATTCACGCTCCGGGAATCCCCTGGAATAGAAAAGGCTGAAGAGGATGAGTTGGATCCTCGCATAGGATCCGAAAGGGTCGTGGAACCAATGGAGGACGTCGAAGAAATACCAGTGTGCGACGACGACTCCACTAAAGTACTCCGAATAGGGAAAAGCCTGGATCCGGAGGAAAAAGAAAAAATAATAAAAACACTGAAGGGCGCCATCGACATCTTTGCATGGCGCCAAGAAGACATGACCGGCATAAGCCCTCATGTCATCACCCATGTACTCAATGTCAACCTGGACATGCCCCCTGTACAGCAAAAGAGACGCCCGCTCGACTCGGTGAAAGCCGAGGCCTTAGAGAAAGAGGTGGACAAACTTTTGTCCAATGGCATGATCCGCGACGTGTACTATCCGGAATGGCTGGCCAATCCGGTCCTGGTGCCCAAGCCGAACGGGACTTGGCGAGTTTGTATAGATTTCACAGATCTAAACAAAGCTTGCCTAAAGGACTGCTTCCCGCTACCTAAGATCGACCAAATGGTAGACGCCACGTCTGGATTTAAACTGTTGTCCTTCAGGAGTGCACTAGCTTCAGGACCGATAAGGGGGTATACTGCTACCTAGTCATGCCTTTCGGACTGAAAAACGCCGGAGCAACCTATCAAAGAATGGTTAACCGGATGTTTAAAAGCCTCCTGGGACGAAACATGGAGGTATATGTAGACGACATGCTCGTCAAATCCAAAGCATGCAACAGCCATGCAAGCGACTTAGAAGAATGTTTCGAAGTCGTCCGGAGATACGGTATGAAGCTCAACCCAAAAAAGTGCACTTTTGGGGTCAAGTCGGGAAAATTCCTGGGCTTCATAGTCAACCAAAGGGGAATCGAAGCAAACCCGGAGAAAATCCAAGCTCTCCTGGACATGCCATCCCCCAAGAAACATAAAGACGTGCAGAGCTTGACCGGAAAGGTAGCTGCACTAAGCCGCTTTATCTCACGCTCCACGGACAAGTGCATACCCTTCTTCAACATACTGAAGAAGTGCCAAAAGTTCGAATGGTCGGATGAATGCGAGGAGGCATTCAAGAGGTTAAAAGACCACATGGCAAAACCTCCTATCCTATCAAAACCCGTCCTTGGAGAAGACTTGTTCCTTTACTTGGCCGTCTCCGAGCACGCGGTCAGCGCTGCCCTGGTCCGGGAGGAAGAAAAAACTCAGCACCCCGTGTACTATGTCAGTAAGCGCATGATAGGGGCCGAGACAAGGTACCCGGTCATTGAAAAATTAGTATTCTGCCTCCTGATGGCATCAAGGAAGCTGAGGCCATACTTCCAAGCCCATCCGATCAAAATCTTGACCAATCATCCGCTCCGGCAAGTTCTCCAGAAGCCTGAAGCATCCGGAAGACTCCTCAAGTGGGCGATGGAGCTGAGTCAATTCGACTTACATTACGTGCCCCGGATTTCCATAAAAGGCCAAGCCTTGGCAGACTTCATCACCGAATGTAATGAAGCCGAGGCAACAGCCAATACACCGGTACCACCAATCCCCACTTGGAGGGTATTTGTAGACGGAGCTTCTAATGAGAATGGTTCGGGAGCCGGAGTGGCTATGATATCACCTACTGGATTGCGGCTCCAGGCAGCACTCCGATTCAACTTCACAGCTTCAAACAATGAAGCCGAATATGAGGCCCTGATAGCAGGGCTAAAATTGGCTAAAGCTGTAGGAGCCAAGAGAGTGGAAGTCTACAGTGACTCTCAGCTGGTCGTAAACCAGGTCTCCGGAGAATACCAAACTCGCGGCGAACGGATGGCCGCGTACGTAACAATAGTCCGAGAACTGCTCCACGAGTTCACGGACTATAGAATAGAAAGAATCCCCCGAGAGAAGAACGCTCATGCGGACTGTCTGGCTAAGTTAGCCTCGGACAGTGAAATCGAAGAGCTGGGGGTAGTGCTAGTGGAACGCTTGGCAGAACCAAGCATCAAAATAAAAGAGACCACACTAACGGTTGGGCAAGAACCCAGCTGGATGGTCCCCATCATAAAATACATAACCACAGGTGAGTTGCCCCAAGAGAGGGCACTGTCTCGAAAGATTCGGCATCATGCTCATCGTTATGTAATGATGGACCAAATTCTCTACCGGAGAGGACTCAGCATGCCTTATTTAAGGTGTGTATCGGACCCTGAAGCTAGACAAATCATGCTGGAGGTCCATGAAGGGTTCTGTGGAGATCATACGGGAGGACCCAGCCTCTCAAAGAAAATATTGAGGCAAGGGTACTTCTGGCCAACAATGAAAAAAGATTGTATAGACTATGTCCAAAAGTGTGACTCGTGCCAAAGGTACGCGAACATACCGAGAGCTCCTCCAAATGAGATCACTTTGATGACCAGCCCCTGGCCCTTCGCGGTACGGGAATAGATCTCATCGGGTCTCTACCTACGGGAAAAGGAGGGGTAAAGTATGCAATAGTAGCAGTGGACTACTTCACCAAATGGACAGAGGCTGAGCCTATGAAGACAATAACTGCTAAGAAGGCATTGGACTTTGTTATCAAAAACATAGTGTGTCGATACGGCTTGCCTCACAAGATAGTCTCAGACAATGGAAAGCAATTCGATTGCGAGGAATTTACTGACTTTTGCAACCAACACGGAGTGGTAAAAAGCTTCTCCGCGGTAGCCCGGCCTCAAACAAACGGCCAGGCGGAAGCGATCAATAAAATCCTAAAGGTCACTTTGAAAAAGAAGCCGCCGTCCGTAAAAATAACTGGCCTGAAGAATTGCCAAGGGTATTGTGGGCCTACCGGACGACCCCCAGAACCACAACCGGTCACTCGCCGTTCTCAATGGCGTACGGTTGTGAAGCAATGGTCCCGGTGGAAACATTATTCTCATCCCACAGGAGGACGACTTATGATCCGGCCACCAATCAGGCACTGCTCCAAGAGGCTTTGGATCAAGTCGAAGAACTCCGGGATGAGTCTCAAATACGGATGGCTGCTTATCAAAAGAAGGTGACCAAGTATTTTAACTCCAAGGTTAAAAACAGAAAATTTGCTATTGGGGATATGGTCCTAAGAAGGGTTTTTCCAGCCACCCAAGAACCCGGAGTGGGGGTACTTGGACCAAATTGGGAAGGACCATATGAGATCGAGGACGAGATCGGTTCTGGCACTTACAAACTAAAAAGAATGGACGGAACCACCGTCCCAAGAGCCTGGAATGCCGATCACCTCAGAAAATATTACCAGTAGTGAATTAAACTTAGATTTTTGTTCAAAGGGTTTGTACTGTCCAAATGTATACCTCCTCTATTTTAAATAAAATTGAGTGCCTTAAAAACAAAGTTTCTATGCCACTCAGGGGGGTACTAGGGTATACCGCACGGACAAACAAAAAACAAACAAAGTAAAATATCCTGACCCAAAGGGCAGGTCAAAGAGTATGCACAAAAATAAAAAGCATAAGTATAAAAACCCTGAGCCAAAGGACGGGTTAAAAAATATAAGTGTGACAAATAAAGATCGCATAAAAAAAAATATCCTAGCCCAAAGGGCAGGTCATATACATATAAACGGCCCGGGGACAGGCCTTAAAATATAATTGTCTCCCCTTCAAATGAAAGCTGCTACCTATATGTAAATTGTTCTAAGGCAGCAGCAAATATGTACAAACAACAACAAAAAAAAAAGAGTTGTAAAAGAAATGGGTAGAATCTGGGTCAATAATACGGCAGCTCAGTCGGCCCGCGGAGGAAGACGAGGTCCAATCCGTGCCTCAAGTGCGACATCAAGCTTCTTCTTCTTTTCCCGAAATTTGGCAATCATCTCCTCGGGTTTGGGATAAAAAGCAAGCTTGATATTCTGATCATTGGTGGCCCAAGCCATGTAGACACCATCATCGAAGCGCTTCGGGCACCGGGCGCAGGAAACGGGAGAAAGGAGCTCGGCCCTCTTGGCCTTCCTGATGGATTGTTCTTTAAAGTCCCTCAGCTCCTTCAGCTCCGCAGCTAGAGCGGCCTTGGACTCTATGTCCGCCTGGTGAGTTTCCTCTAAAGATCTCACTTTGGCGACCATTTCGTCCAAAGCCTCCCTAGCCTCCCGGAGGTCTCGCCTGGCCTTCTCAGCAGCCTCGGTTTGAGCCCTTAGTTCCTCCTGATGATGAGCCTCCATCCTGTCCCTCCGCTGGGCCTCGTCCCGGATCATGGCCTCGGCCTGGGCCTCCCTCCGTTTGACCTCCTCTTCCTTGGCAGCCGCCTCCTGGCGCTCGGCAGCCTCCTGGTAGATCTGCCTCTCCGCTGTGAGGTCCTGGAGGACCTTCCTGACATCATTCATGTCCCCAAAGTCGGACAGAGTGAAGCCATGGTTTATGATGTTCTTGGAGAGGCGGCCAGCCTCAGCAGCAAGCTGAACCATAATGAAAGGATAAGAAGGAGAATTTTCTCAAAGGAGAAAGTAAAATACAAACAATAAAAGGAAACGCAAAAATTGCAAAGTACTTACCACCGTGAGAGAATGGCTAAGGTCCTGGACCTGGAAGATGGAGTTCAGGGAAGCGCAAGTGGCAAACCGCTTAGGCGCACAACGGGTGAGCTGAGAAGCGAACTCGCCGGTCATTTCCGCAGCAAAAGGAGCCAAGGTAGGCCCTAGGAAGCGACGGAACCAGTCCGATAAGGGGTCCAGATTAAGGTCCCACGGATCTTGGTATTCCGGGTGGTTGATGCTCGCCTCAACCTCGGCCCGCAGAATCCTCCTAAGGGCCTCCACCTCGGCATACCCCCGAGAGTACTCGTCCATGGCATAGTTGTGTTTGGCTATGCGAAGCTCCTGCCTCACCTCGTCCCCCGGAATCGGGGTAAGCTCGATGTGGGGAGGAGCAGGATTTTCCTCCATCGGGGAGACCCCGCCGTCCAGACCATGAGCAGGAGTGTCGGCTCTCCGAGGCCTCTTGGGCTCATCCTGGGCAATCATCTTGCCCTTGCGCTTACGAATCAGAGCCACCTCAGGCTCCTCCTCGCCCTCCTCTGCTTCCTCCGAAAGGGCTCGAGACGCTCCCGCACCCCCAGCGGCTTCCTCCGAGAAGTCCCATCCCTTCCCTTGGCCTTCTCCCGGCAGCACCTCCTCGTCATCCACTAAGTCAATAGTGTCGGGGGGAGCGCTGGAAGAAACCTTCAATGAAGGTGCCGGGGGAGAGGAGGTAAAGGCCGGAGGAGCCACGGGAGTATGAACTCCAGCAAGCTGGTCCAGGATGGCATCCATGGAGATACCTGATTCACAAAATAAGCAAGTGTTAGAAGACCGTGAGGAACCGCTTATACAAGACATAACAAATAAGCTACTCCTACCCGAATTTCCTAATTCAGCCCTAGCAAAGTCCTGTACTTTAATGCTGGCGGCGCCATCTCCGAGATAACTGTCCGAGGGCCGGAACCAGCTGGACGTTATGTAAGCTGATGGACCTAAGGGAATAGGTTCCGGAGGGCCGGAGCCCATCCGGGACCGACCTAGGTAATCTCCTAAGTTCGAAAAATAAAATTCCTTCAAACGATCCCCCCACCGGGTCAACGGCATCTTAAATCTACGAAGACGCTCGTCGAACCCTACGGGCCTATGACTGGTGTATTCATCAACGGAAGGAACATAGCGAATTATTAAGGGAGACTTACCGCCGGCACCGGAGGTGCTAGCACCGGGAGCCCCCGAGTTTGGTTCGGGGGCCGAAGGCTGTGGCCGGGAAGTTTGCTTCTCGGAAGAATCTTCAATACGAAGGGGCCTCCTGGCAGGACGATCCCCAATCTCTTCTTGAAGAATCTTGTCAAAAAATTTAGCCTCGGACTTCCCGGCAATGGCTTGGCTCCTTCGCACCACCGGACTCCCCACGAGGAGTCCTCTCCCAGAGGCAGCCTGAGCCTGAGAGTATGCTTTCTCCTGGGCCTTCCGTTAGAGATAATCTTGGTACTTCTTCTCTGCCGTGGCAATAAGCTCGTCCCGGAAGGCCTTCTCCGCAACTGGCGCCCTCACGTTGGGGCAGATGACCCGTGAGAGGTTAGAGTCATCCACGGATTGGTGAGAAAGGATAAGTTTGGCCTTCCTACAATTCTCCGTGGTGACTAGGCCCCCGACATCAAGATCGACGCGGTCATAGGAGGCAAAGGCTTGGGCCCTTCGAAGGAAAGCCTGAGTGGGAAGCGTCCGCTGGTAAGGTGGGATCCGCACCTACTCCGTGAGAAGCTCCGGGTGGTCCACGGCCCTGAACCCGGAAGAGAAGAAAAAGCGGTGGCGGTACTCCTTAACGTGACTCTGCCTATTATACGAAACCACCCCCTCGTTAGCAGGGTGGATCCGGAACCCATAAAAACCATCCTTAAGTTTGTCCCCCTTCTTGGGGACGGATACAAGTTCATAAAAATATAAAATTTCTGCCGGGCTGGGAGACCCCCAGCCGCGGGCGGTGTAAAAAATAAATAAGCCTGAGAGCAGGCGGTAAGCTTGAGGAATGAGTTGGTATGGCGCAAGGCCGACAAATACAAGGAAATTAACAAAGTAATCTTGGAGCGGGAGCATGGCACCGGCCATCAAATGAGTCTGACTCCAAGCCCCGAAGCCATCATAGTTATGATTAGGCGTCTCCGAGTCACGAGGAGGCCGGTGATAGGTCCCTGAGGTGGAGGGTTTGATCCCAGCGACTTCTATAATATTCTCCAGCTGGTGAGGACAAGTCAAGGTGGATCGAAGCTCGGCGCTTCCCACCCGGCCGCACAGATTTATACCCCTCCCGGGCAACAGTCCCGTGGAAACCTCCTCCAGCGTGGCCATGTCTTTTCCCTTCTTCTTCGAAGATTTTGAGCCAGAAGCAGACATTTTGTGTTCTGAGAAAAACAAAAAGGGAAAAGAAAATTCCAAAGAAGCTAGGTCCCATACCAAACCCTAAGTCAAGAAAAGGGAGTGGGGGTCCCCTAACCGCCGGAAAGAGGCCCCTCCGACACGTGTCACATGGGAAACCCTAGAGAGATTCCCCGAACAAGTGTCGGGTGCGGTGAAATCGCGAGAAAGTGGTTTTACGGAGTAACAAAAAAAAAAAAAGAAAAAAAACCATTCTATGCCCTAGGCAACTGTTGAACGAAGAACGCATGGCTCTCTTCAACAAAGCTGTATGATTACAACAGAGGCATGATAATGGCGATTCTACAACTAACGCAGTAAACATAAAACAGAACTCGAAGGACTTAAACACTCACACACCCAGAAATCTCTAAGTACGAACCCAGAAAGCGAACGAAGTAAATATAAGCATGTTATCTAAGGATGCAAGAAACTTACAGTAGATCGTTGAACTGGGGGTACTGAATGAGGTAAAGTGAAAGTTGAGAAGAACTGGCGAAGTCAAACACTGGAAAACTGAAAGAAGTGTCTGAGTGTTAAGACAGTTCGTGCTACTTTGAGGTATTTTCTCTCTGGGAAATTCGAGCAGAAATGGCAAGGAATGGAAAGTAACCGAAATGAAGGAAAGGTGGTGGCTTTTATAGGCAAAAACGCATGAGGAACAGGCATCATCACCTACCAATCGCACGGTGGGGGAGATGCACGATTCGAATTCTCGAAAATCAACGGATCAGATCAATCTGCCATAAAGGCGGTGGAAACGTTTGAGTATCCGTCTGACACCATTAATGCACCGCATCAATCAAAGGGCGTGAAACGAATCGACCTCTGCAAAAGCGGATCGCTGCGTTTAATGCCATCATTAGACACGCCTTCACGCGCCCCAAGCTCGTGTCAGAAGACCGAGGAGGCGGCTGGAGACATTCCTGCAAAAGGCGAATCGCTGCCTTAAATGTCATCATTAAATGTGCCCCCACGCGCTCAAGGCTTGAGCCAGGGAAACGAGGAGTCGACCGGAGGCACTTAAGCAAGCCTTGGTTTATTTTTACTAAGTAAACAAGGCTTGGGGGCTAAATGTTGCCCCTGAATTCGCCCAAAATACGTGGACTAGTCGAATTAGGACACGTGGACTAGATAACCTGTAAACATTTGATAAGTCTTTGTGCGCCACAAGGAAGCGCAGTTAGCGTGGGTCCCGGAGGAGGCACCCGGAGTACAAGGTACTCCAGGAAGCCCGCATGACGTGAAGCCTCTCCGAGATGTGTCAGATCTCTCTCGAGCAATCAAGTCGCATTTAATGCCGCATGGGAGGAAGCGTGTTGGGACTGTAACACGCAATAAAGTCTGACGGCACAACCCCCAAACAGCAGCGCTACAGTAATGATCATTTAAGTCTAGCGACGGCTACTCTGCGAAGAGTCACGTCAATCACAAGGCAAAAAGGACATTCTTCATAAAAACCCTACGCCACCTAGGGATTTGACCATGCATCACCCATGGTATGTTCATTGGAAATGCCCAACTTTATGGATACTTACAGACACATGTGTAAGAACAATTCTAGGGATTACCCCACCAAAACACTATAAATACCCCCTCAAAGCTCATTTAATGGGGTCGAGAATCTTGGTTTGCAAAAGAGCAAGAAGAGAAAATACTCACCAAGAACATTCTCTGTATTTATGAGAAAGACATTCTCTCAAGTGTGGAATCTGTATTAAATACATCCATTAATAAAAAAGACTCGTGGACTAAGACTCATTAACGCCCCAACCACGTAAAAATCTTCATCTCACTTTCTTACAGCTCTTTATTATAATCATATTTTAATAGTTGCCGAAAATCTCGGTCAACAGTATGCTTTGCAAAAGATTTCAAAAAATTTTAAAACCCTAATATTAATTATTATATATTATATATAGAGTTTTTCATCCGATTCAATTCGTACATTTTTGGTCAAATAACATCTAATCCGCACTAAGTGCGAATTCTAAATTTTGGATCCAATCCGCATAACAGTTTAAATCCAATCCGCAATAGTGCAGATTGGATAGGTTAATTTGTATTGGTCAAATTTTTTTAATATTAAAAATTATTTAATATATCATCAAAAAATTAAAGGCAAAAAAAAAAAAAATCAATCACATTTTTTAATGTTAAAAATTATTTAATATTTCATCAAAAAATTAAATGCAAAAAAAAAAAAAAAAAAAAAAACTACACATAAGAGTAGGTAGCAGTAGCACAACCAGGTCCATAATTTTATATTCCAAATCTAAAAAAAAACAAGTTCCATATTCTAAAATCCAAATCCATCAACCCACAATACAAACACAAAAAACAAACACAAATAGTAAGGACATGCTAAATCTAATAGTATAACATGTTCCAAATCCATTTCAGCAAAAAAAAAAAAAATGTTCCAAATCCAAATTCAAATCTAATGCTCCATATATCTAACAAGAAAAAAATAAAGAAATGATTAGTGAAATAATTTTACTATCATCAACTTACTAAAATAGTAAAAGTATAATAACATAATATAGTCTTTAAATATTACCTTATGTTCTTGTATCTAAGAATTTATTTTCACTCAATCAAGTTTAATTTCAGCAACACCCTTCAAGATTTCTACATATATATATAGGGATATGATTTTGTCCTGTTATTGTACTTTCATGGATTGTAATCTATGATGTACGATAGCCGTCAGATGAGGGAGTTATTTGATCTGACGGCTGAGATTGATCTAGGGGTAATTAGGGTTAAAAAGTAAAAACGTACCCTGACACTCATTTAATGTACTCTGAGACACATCTAATGTACCACAGAATACATTCTATGAAAGTACATCACGAGACAAAATCATATCCCTATATATATAACACCATCACATTAGACTCAATTGTTATGAGATTAATACAAAAAATAAGTATAATTTATAAATATTGCCTTCTTCTAGACTCTCCACTTCTTCTAATGAATTTTGGATGTTCATATATTCTATAACAATTGTTTTTCTTTTTTCAATTGATCAGTTCTTCCATTTATCACAAACTGTGATGAATTGGATTGACCTCTCATTCAAGAACACAACAGCTAGAAACTCAATTAATCACAATAATGTCAAATGCAAGATTAACAAAATGATTAAAACAGAAAACCTGATATAGACATAAGCCAACAGCCACTAAAAAGTTTCATGAATGTTTACACTTTACATTACCAATAGATATATGTAGTTTGCTTATCTTGGAATAATTTCCTCCCAACATATGTTATTAGGTATATATGCGTTAGTTTTAAAACTCACACTCAGGTGGAATTACTTGATCTCAAAGCACAGTAGCCAGAAAGCAGGGTCAAATTTCTAACAGCTTCTTCATCAATTGAGTAACTTAAAAGCATATACCAAAAGAAAATATGTGTATAATCCTGAAATTAAAGCATTCGTGATACTTTATTTATAAATAGCTAAACTTAAAATGTTAAAATTCAACTGATATCGATCAACTTCAATTTTTGTTGTCTTTCCTCTCTTTTTTTTTTTTTTTCTATTGATCAAATGGCAACCTTTTCACCAAAAACTACTATCTTCTATCTTACCTCTACTTTTGATTACTTCAGTTCCACAATCAAAAGCAGCTTTAACGCCAATTATTACAGCCAAACATGTCCACAAGCTGAGAAAATAATTTATTAGAAACACCATAACCAATCCTTGCAAATAAGACAATAGCAAAACTTGGGTATATTTTGAGTTGTGATTTATTTGATATGGTAACCAAGAGTAGTACAAGAATCATAGTTTGTTGGAGCTAACTCAAGCTTGGACTACGTTTCATCAGACAAAATGTCAACACTCACTAAAATATGAGAGAGAGAGAGAGAGAGAGAGAGAGAGAGAGAGAGAGAGAGAGAGAGAGAGAGAGAGAGAGAGAGAGAGAGAGAGAGAGAGAGAGAGAGAGAGAGAGAGAAGAAATACCATTAAAGAGATGGTCGACTGAAGAGATGGTGTCGATTTCTCAGGCGACTGAAGAGACGGGCACTGTTAAGGTGACTGAAGTAGACTGCCGACTGAAGATCTAGATTGGTCGGCAAGGGCTCAAGATCAGGACTGGTGGTAGGAGATGAAAGCGACTGTAGGAGAAAGAGAAGAAAGTGAAATGATTATTAGGTTTAAAATTTTTTAGGTCAGATTCTTTTTTTTTTTTTTTGAAATTTAGGTCAGATTATATTATATATTATTACTAGAAATTAATATTATATTATATATATTATAATTTTTTTAAATATATAATTAAGTGCAGATCGGATTGGATCAATTACTTTTTGAGGTCAAACAACATCCAATCCACACAAGTGCAGATTGTAGATTTTTTAATCCAATTCAATCTGCACAAGTGCGGATATCCACATTTTGCGGATTGGATCATGCGGATTGGATACTTTATGAACATATATTTATTTATTTTGAGTATGTTTGTTTATGTGGTGAATTAACACCTATTAAGTAGGGGTGTGCAGAAAGTCATCCAATCCAATTCCACCAATCCCAACCGATCCAATAGAATCGGATATCCAATCATAACTGGATCAGATCGGATGCAAATTTTAAAAATCCAATTGGATCGGATCGGATGTTGGATGAGACATCCGATCCAATGGATAACCGATCCAATCCAATCCAATATCATCCAATGTCCATCCAATCATATTTAATATTTATAATTTTATACATTTAATTATTTTATTTAATATTTTATATATTATTTCATTATCTATGTTAGATTATTAGGTTTTAAATTATGTTTTTTCATATATATATATTTTAATGAAATTAGCCTAAATAGTGGTTAAAATGGATTGGATTCATCCATGGGATCCATTGGATGGATCCAATCCAATCTAATAAAAAACCAGTTAAAGCATCCAATGGATGGAACCGATCCAATCCAATACATCCATTGGATCGGATCGGATCAGATGACTTAATTCAATTGGATTGGATCGGATGAAAAAATCCAATATCCAATAAATAATTGGATTGGATTGAATGGGTCCAAATCCATTGGATGTGATCCAATGAACACCCCTACTATTAAGCATCAAATAAAATAAGAACTAAAGTACTATAATAACTGAATCAAACAATTACATAAATTAGTTTATAAATGCGAAATAAGCTAAAATGAAATAGAGACAAAATTTAACAAGGTTCATCAATAAAATAAGAAGTAAAGTACTATAATAGTTGAATCAAACAATTACATAAACTAGAAAATAAATGCAGAATAAGCTAAATGAAACAGAGACAAAATATAACAAAGTTCATCACTCTTTTTGTGGTGACTAATCTCCCAAAATAATTGCTCTTCGGCCTAGTTTTATTCCATCTTAAACAATGGTGGAATACAGAGGATAATATAGAGTTTAATCTCATCAATAAGTGTGTCTTGCACCTCACTAATAATGGTGTCTTGCACCTTACAAATTAACTCATTTGAGAGAGATGTGATCAAACACATATATCCTCTTTAACAACTCTCCTTACTTATTATAAACGTAATTGTCATCTAAATTCACCTATAGGTCGTCATCCAAAAAAGTAGAATAACTGCGAATCCAGCCTATACTCAGTACTCTAGTCGTATTGATGTGGTAGCAGTTTTTCATACTATTTGATAGCCTAGCATATGCCTGTTGGCATCTCGGTGCGACTCTATGTATACCTTACTAATGCCCTGATATGCTAATCTAATGGCTATAGATTTGCCTATTCTGACGGTAGCTAACATGTATGCTAAACATGTATACATATGTTCAACCATAATACTAATCTTACCTCACTTCCAAATTTAGGTGTGCCGGCCAACCTGAGTGGAATAGTTGCTCGACGATTCCAAATTTAGTTGTTTCGGTTCATAATTAATTTTGGTCGAATTAACATTGAGTAATTTGCAGCATAAATACTTAAGTTTAACTCACAGTTGCAAATAAATACCTAAGTTTAATTTTTGGCGGTAATAATACCTAAGTTATAATTCTGAAACTTTTGTACTGTTAATTGTTAAGTAAATTGCCACGTGGCAATTCCTAATTTGTCCAAGTCATTAAATTTTTATTTTTTTAAATAAAAATTAATTAAAATATACCAATAAAAAAATGACACGTGGATAACAACATAATATTTTAACGGTTAGGTACCTAGAGAGTTCCAAAAATATAACTTAGGTATTATTACCGCCAAAAATTAAACTTAGGTATTTATTTGGAACTGGGAGTTAAACTGAGGTATTTATGCCGCAAATTACTCAATTAACATTTTACTCTTCTAATTACTTCTTTATTCTTTAGTACCATTAACTCACTAGTGAAATTATAATTTAGATCCAATGTAAACTTGTATTGCACAACTTGTTAGATCCAGAATTAACACTTAAAGGGGACTAACATTCGATCCGTTAGAAAAGTCGGGATTCCATAATTGTAGATCATGTTCCTGTTGGATTTTATGCCCTAAATAAAACTCCAATTCAATGTAATCCAATTTATTCAATATCAATAAAGAAACAGAAGTATTTTACATTCATTTGTGTATGTTTTGGTTCATCTTATCAACTACTTGTCTATTTGATTTATAAATTCATCTGAAACCCTTTTCACATACTTGATCCTGTTTATTGTGTTGTCAACATGTTGTATACCGAAATGGTACGTTTTACATTTATCAACTCGCAAGCGCACGAATCTTTATTGTAGTATGGAGATTGTGAAGAACGAGGTCGAACCCATGGGAATTGCGTGAAATCGAAGAAAATACTAATTTGATCTAAGCTATTACAACTCTAACCTAGTTCCAAAAATGGTGAGGTTTTTTGTAACAAAATAAAATAAAGTGTTTAAACTATAAAAATGACAGTAAAATGACAGTAACAGATATTTTCAGTAATATTTGGGATATTATTAAGGGTTCAGAATCCACTTAAGTATATATAAAAATATTTATCTTTATATTGATTCTCATCATTTAACCAGTAATCAAACCAATTATTTTCTAATAAAAAATAGATTTTCCTTCGCTTTAAAATTATAACTTCTAAGCATTAAATGTGAAACAATTTAATGTAAATACAAAAAATCAAAGAATATTATTTTTAATAAAATGTAGAACCAAGCATTAATAATTTCTAACTATCAAAAATACATGATATTAAAGATGAAAGAAAATTATTTTAAGAAGCGAAAATCATAAGCATATATTGTACTGAGAATCAAAATAAAAATAAATACTTAATTAAATACACTAGGTTTCATCGTCCACCTTAACAATAAGGGAACTTAGAAACCCATAAGAAAATTAACTAAGAAAAGCGGTAAACTAACTGAGCGTTTTCTCTGGATTTTTCTGTCTGAAACTCTGAAACTGTAACTGAATTCTAAAAACCTAAGCTTCTATTTATAGAAGGGTAGAAGGACTAATGTGCAATTATACTTATTACAAATTGCAAGTGGGTAAAAATATAATTAAAATAACTTAATTCGGAGTGCCACGTGTCACTGTCGGATTGGATGCATGTGGACACGTGGAGAGACGAGAGAATGCCACGTGGAAAGTGGCTGAAGCTACTTTGGGCTGAAGAGAATCGGACCAGAGGAGAACCACTCGCGCGCCTGGGAAGTGGCGCGCACGCACGGCCAAGGAGAAGCCGTGCGCATCACGCGCGCGTGGGAGCATAGGGGCTGCTGGTGCTGGCGGTGGCAGTTGCGAGCGAATGGGAGGAGGCCACGTGGCTGCCTTGTCTGATGGGAGAGGGATTTGGGCCGATTGGGCTTTTTTTCTTGGACTGTTTTGGCTCTTCAAAAATGCCATTTTTCATTGCTTTGGATCACATTTTTACTATTTTTCTTTTTTCCTTTCTTTTCACAAATGTCATTTTCTTAATAAACACAAATAAAATTAAATCCAAATAAAATATTTTCAACACAAAATATATCACAATAATTTAAATGAAAATATTTATTTAAGATCTAATTAATTTGTATTTCTTTAAATAAAAATAATACATTTTCTTAATTTCTTTTGTTATTTATTTCTTTCTCTTATTTGTGTCATAAAATGTTATTTTCTTACAAAATTAACTCAACACTACAATATTTTCAAATAAAAATATATTACATTAATTTCATGAAAATATTATATAGAATTAATTTTATTTTGTATTTTTACACTAATAAATATGCATTTTTGACTACTTAACACAACCCCCAACTAGCTTATTGCTAGTCCCTAGCAATTCAAGCGGATAACAAAATATTATCAAAATGAACAAATTAAAACAAACTCTCACTAATCGAAACAAAATAAAATATTGGTGTAAAGTCTAGAAAATACTATATATATAAAAAAAATTACAATAGATATAATTCCAGATTTTGTGTGTGTGTGTTTCAAATCATATTCTTTGCTTTAATCCATAACACAGATAATATTGAAAAATCTTTAAAGTAAAAAGTCTTAACTCCAAATCCTCACATGTATTGAAATATTTGAAAAGAGGAAGGGTTGTCACTCTTGGAGCTGGAAAGATATATTAATTGACGCTCAAATGGATAAAGATTTTTAGGACGAACAATGTAAACAATTATTGACCCATAGATAGGCTAACCAAAAATATTTTGAAATTCAAATGATAAGTTAACTTTCGGGATTTCATTACAGTACCTAGAGCCAAAATAAAGAAATAAACAACGATTTTTTTTTTTTTTTTTTTTTTTTTTTTGTATTTGGTAACTAATATTTATGAAAAATAAACTATAGTAAAGTTTCTTTTGATTGATGATGATATATATATTTTTTTTCTATATATATTATATATGCATATATATTTTTACTGATATATATATTTTTTACTTTGCTAAATGATTAAAACTAAGATATTGCTCTTTATATGATATATATGTATTTTTTTTTTAAGGGCAATATCCACAATAATTATTTACCGTAGCAAAATTTTCTTTGGTATATTTTGAATTTTGACTAAGCTACGCTGATAGAGAAATGTTGCTCTTAATTTTTTTTTTTTTTTTTTTTTTTTTTTTTTGTATATCGTATGTAAGATATTGCTCTTTATATGATATATATGTATTTTTCTTTTAAGGGAAATATCCACAATATATATTTATACTCTCTTTTTTTCTTTTTCTTTTTTAACAAGAGGCAACATGTGTGATAAAAAAAAAAAAAAAAAAAAATCTACAATTAGGCTCAATTCTAAAATAAAAGTATCCCTCTAGTAATTGTCATATTTTCAAATTTCAAAAATTTCGATTTTACCAATTCAGAAAATCAATATATGTTCAAAAAGTCGTTTTCTCAATTCTCACTTCTCACAAAAAATGAAAGCTTTTAACTTAAGATTTTTCTCAATTAAATGTGTTAAAACCAATCAGATCATATGTTTGGTTTGTGCAATTTTTACTGGAATTACTATCTAAGTAACTAAATATAGTATAAACTAGTCTAACACAATATTTATTTATTCAAATAATTAGCAGCAGAATTTGACTCAAAATTTTCAAAAAGGTAAGAAATTTATCGAACTTAACGCAAGAATATACTTAGTACCCCCAACTAAAATGAGACAGTGTCCTCAATGTCTAAATATGTATATGATAAGAACATGAGATGAGAACCGAAAAAAACGGAGAATATGCACAGTGATAGATGTTAATTTTCTAAAAAAACAAATGACAGAAAATAAACTAAAATACTGAAAAATAAAGAAAGCAATTAAAGATAGGACCAGTAGTGAAAGAATTCACTAACCTTGGTAAATCGAGTCGTGAAAGAGCGTTTCCTCCACTTCAGGTGGTGTTAATTCTAAAAAATAGTTTCAACCTTTGACCATTGACTTTGAATACATTACCAAATTTAGAATTTTCAATTTCAACAGCTCCGTAAAACAGTACGAACAGAAAATGGACCAGTCCATTTAGAACGTAACTTACCGGGATCAAAAGGAATGTCCCAATCAGGAGGTCGAAATAACTTTTGTGGTCTAGGGAGTGATTATGATTCTCTAGGAATTTTCACAGATCGATCTGCTAACTTTTTTGGAACATTGGTGTTTCTTTTTGCAGTACACAGATCTTTTAAAAAAATTGAGTACGCAGGTATTTGCTTAATGACATCTAAGAAAGGGATATTTATATTTACTTGCTTGAATACCTCTAAGATGTCACCATACTGACTACCTCTTTTGATTGGGATCAATCTCTGTGGGAATGAAGCTTTTGGAATGAACGACAAAGTTTGACTCATTTTTTCAACCGAGTCTTTGGAATGTGAGCTTTCAGGCTGACTCTTTTCATTTTCTTTTAACGAGTCAGTGTTCATTTTAGCATCAGGTTGAGATATGTAATCAGGTTTTTCAATAATTTTTCCAGACCTAAGGATAGAAATTGAATTAGCTTCTTCAACAGGTCTAGATGTACTTACCTCGTACTGACTCTTCAGATTAGGAATGGGTTGACAGGGAAGTGTTCCCTTTTCCCTTTCAACTACAACAGTAGCAAGTTGACCAATTTGTGTCTCAAGCCTTAACATGGATTGAGAACTTGTGTGTAAATCTTGTTGGGTGGTTTGCATGAACTGTTGTAAGGTATCCTCTAAAGATGGTTTTCTTTGTTGTTGAGGATATGGCATATTATGTTGGGCATGACTCTGATTGGGTGAGTTGTATTGGTGCCCTTGGTTCATTGGAGGCTGGTTCTGTCTCCAAGAAAAATTTGGATGATTTCTCCAATTTGGATTGTCGGACTGAGCAAATGGGCTATCAAATGAATTCCCATAAGTTTGAAGAGCATTCACATCTTCAAAAAATGCCTCTTGGTAGATAGGCAATGATGGACAAGACTGGGTAGTATGACTTGTACTATAGCATAAAGAACAAAATTCATTCCTATGGATAGGAGTATTCATGGATTGACTTAATGACATAGCTTCAACTCTCCTAGTTAGATTTGCTAATGATGTTTTGATATCTACGTCATCTTTGACATCGTAAATTCCACCTCTCTTAGGTGTGTTGGAAGCTTTCGATCTAGGATCTTGGCAATTCCACTGTTGAGAATTTACAGAAAGATTCTCAAGAGACTCCCAAGCCTCATCCCCTCTAAATTGCAAAAATTTTCCAGTGTGCATTGACTGTACCATTTGTCGGTTTGAAGGAGATAATCCATCATAAAAGTATTTTACCAATCTCCATTTCTCAAAACCATGGTGTGGACATTTTAGCAACAAATCTTTAAATCTTTCCCAACATTCATAAAATTCTTCGTGATCTTTCTGATAAAATTCGGAGATTTCTCTCCTAATATTATCCGTTTTAGACATTGAAAAAAATTTGGACAAAAATTTATTAACTAATTCATCCCAAGTAGAAATAGATCGGGCTGGGAGTGAATTTAACCAGGCTTTAGACTTATCTTTTAATGAGAATGGAAAAAGTCTAAGCCTAACAGATTCATCAGAAAAATTTTGAAATCTAAATGTAGAGCAAATTTCTAAAAAATCTTTCACATGCATGTATGGATCCTCTTTACCTAACCCATAAAAAGATGGCAAAAGTTGAATTATGGAAGGTTTCAGCTCAAAATGTGTAGCATTTGTTTCAGGAAAAATAATGCATAATGGTGGATTAGCAGAAATGGGAGAAAAATGATCAATAAGAGTTTTTTCTTCCACATTTACTTGATTTGGTTCCATGATGTCAGAATTTTCACTTTTAATTTCAACCCACAATAATTTTTTTTTTACCAAACGATTTTTAGAATTTCGTTCCCAGCGAATCATACACTAAGTATCACAAAAATTAAAATAACATGAAAAAATTAGGAGGCGGTGCCTACCATATAATTGCGTAAATAAAGACTGAATTTAAAATATAGCGGGAAATAAATAATATGTATATATTTGACAGAAATATAAATACTAATATTAATATATGTGCAGAAATAAATACAGAATTTAAAATATAACGGGAAATAAATAATATGTATATATTTGACCGAAATATAAATATTAATATTAATTATAATTTATAATATATAATTATATTAATAATATGGTTTTCTTAATAGTTAAGTAATGTATATAATAATAAATAATATATAATAATATATTAATATTAAATATAATAATAATATATAATAAAGTTTATATATATATATATATCAGTTTACGTTTTTACGAAGAATAATAATAATAATAATAATAATAATAATAATAATAATAATAATAATAATAATAATAACTTTATATATATTTTACTTCGTTACTAAGAAACGTAATATATAATATATATAATATAATAACTAGTAGAAGAATTATACCAACCTGAATTAAAGTAGTTTTTCTTCTTGCAGTTTCCCGGCAACGGCGCCAAAAACTTGTTGTATACCGAAATGGTACGTTTTACATTTATCAACTCGCAAGCGCACGAATCTTTATTGTAGTATGGAGATTGTGAAGAACGAGGTCGAACCCATGGGAATTGCGTGAAATCGAAGAAAATACTAATTTAATCTAAGCTATTACAACTCTAACCTAGTTCCAAAAATAGTGAGGTTTTTTGTAACAAAATAAAATAAAGTGTTTAAACTATAAAAATGACAGTAAAATGACAGTAACAGATATTTTCAGTAATATTTGGGATATTATTAAGGGTTCAGAATCCACTTAAGTATATATAAAAATATTTATCTTTATATTGATTCTCATCATTTAACCAGTAATCAAACCAATTATTTTCTAATAAAAAATAGATTTTCCTTCGCTTTAAAATTATAACTTCTAAGCATTAAATGTGAAACAATTTAATGTAAATACAAAAAATCAAAGAATATTATTTTTAATAAAATGTAGAACCAAGCATTAATAATTTCTAACTATCAAAAATACGTGATATTAAAGATGAAAGAAAATTATTTTAAGAAGCGAAAATCATAAGCATATATTGTACTGAGAATCAAAATAAAAATAAATACTTAATTAAATACACTAGGTTTCATTGTCCACCTTAACAATAAGGGAACTTAGAAACCCATAAGAAAATTAACTAAGAAAAGCGGTAAACTAACTGAGCGTTTTCTCTGGATTTTTCTGTCTGAAACTCTGAAACTGTAACTGAATTTTAAAAACCTAAGCTTCTATTTATAGAAGGGTAGAAGGACTAATGTGCAATTATACTTATTACAAATTGCAAGTGGGTAAAAATATAATTAAAATAACTTAATTCGGAGTGCCACGTGTCACTGTCGGATTGGATGCATGTGAACACGTGGAGAGACGAGAGAATGCCACGTGGAAAGTGGCTGAAGCTACTTTGGGCTGAAGAGAATCGGACCAGAGGAGAACCACTCGCGCGCCTGGGAAGTGGCGCGCACACACGACCAAGGAGAAGCCGTGCGCGTCACGCGCGCGTGGGAGCAGAGGGGCTGCTGGTGCTGGCGGTGGCAGTTGCGAGCGAATGGGAGGAGGCCACGTGGCTGCCTTGTCTGATGGGAGAGGGATTTGGGCCGATTGGGCTTTTTTTCTTGGACTGTTTTGGCTCTTCAAAAATGCCATTTTTCATTGCTTTGGATCACATTTTTACTATTTTTCTTTTTTCCTTTCTTTTCACAAATGTCATTTTCTTAATCAAACACAAATGAAATTAAATTCAAATAAAATATTTTCAACTCAAAATATATCACAATAATTTAAATGAAAATATTTATTTAAGATCTAATTAATTTGAATTTCTTTAAATAAAAATAATACATTTTCTTAATTTCTTTTGTTATTTATTTCTTTCTCTTATTTGTGTCATAGAATGTTATTTTCTTACAAAATTAACTCAACACTACAATATTTTCAAATAAAAATATATTACATTAATTTCATGAAAATATTATATAGAATTAATTTTATTTTGTATTTTTACACTAATAAATATGCATTTTTGACTACTTAACACAACACATTGAAAAGTAAACATGACTATGTGAATAAAGATTCCTAGATTTATCATACACAGGGTTTTACAGATATGATAATCTACAACAGAGTTTACTTGCATTTGGTATAATGCTATGTTCTTTCCAGAGCATTGGTTAAAGTAAAACTCAGGTTGGGTGCATGGAGTATGCATCGGAGGGGACCGATATTGAACTTTGACTTACATTTATTAAACTTACCATAATATCTATTCAAGTCAATATCGCCTAGTTGATCCTAGATCAAATGATCTAAATCCTGATATGATTAGGCTCAATCTCAAGAGTGTTATTCGTGTTCTTTGATTTGTTAGTTAAGCTTACTTTTGGGTCAGGGTGATACGTACATTTTGGGAACACGGTAGTGCAATTGAGTGGGAGCGCTAACATAAATATGGAATCTATAGCTTCTATCTGGCGAAAAGAAAGTAAAGGATGATTTCCTTCGAGCTTGACCAAATGAAAATAAATGGTGGAGTACTCATTTCACATAGCTGAAATATCATTTATACGAGGTTAAGTGTTTTAAGGATAAAATACATTGTAGGGTGTTACGGTAATCTAATCCCTTTACAATGTAGATCATTCATATAGAGGATCATTGATCAAATTAGGATTATAACAGTGGATAACTAATGGCGTGTCTATATGGTGGAACATATAGAGCGTTCTATATACTGAGAGTCCAATTCTAAGTTCTATGGGTCGATTCAACGAAGAATTAATAATTCAGTGAATTTAGGTTATAAATTCTTGATCTGCTTATTGGAAGCTCGGTTATATGGACCCATGGTCACCCCACTAGTTGAGATAATGTTACTTGTAAGACTCATTTAATTGGTTTTGATTAATCAATTATAATTTTCAAATTAGACTATGTCTATTTGTGAATTTTTCACTAGGTAAGGGCGAAATTGTAAAGAAAGAGTTTTTAGGGCATATTTATTAATTAAGATACTTTGTATGGTTCAATTAATAAATATGATAAATGACAATATTATTTAATAATTATTTATAGTTATTAAATAGTTAGAATTGGCATTTAAATGGTTGAATTTAAAAATTAGCGTTTTTGGAAAAATGAGAATCAGAAATGATAAAACTACAAAATTGCAAAAAGTGAGGCCCAAATCCATATAGCCATGGCCGGCCACTTTTATAGGCATTATCATATGATATTTTCATTATTTTAATGCCAGATAATTCAAACCTAGCCCTATGTGGAATGCTATAAATAGATAGTGAAGGCTTCAGGAAATATACACTTTCACATCTTGTTTCCTTCAGAGAAAAACCTGAGCCTTCTCTCTCTAACCTAGCCGCCACCTATACCCTCTTCTTCTTCCTTGAATAATTTCGAACCTCTTAGTGATAGAGTAGTGCCCACACACAACAAGTGATTCCTCAATCATAGTGAGGAAGATCGTGAAGAAAGATATTCAACAAGAAGGAGATTCAGCACTAAAGAAAGGAGAGAAAGAGATCAAGGTTCAGATCTTGATAATACTCTGCGACAGAAAGGATACAAGGGTTAGATATCTGAACGGAAGGAGACATTTTATTCCGCTGCACCCAATGTAAGGTTTGTCATACTTTATATGTGTTTAATTTATAATCGATTTAGAAGTTCATATTTAGGGTGTTAATCAACATACTTGTGAGTAGATCTAAGATCCTGGTAAAATAATTTCCAACAACTGGCCTCAGAGCCATGGTAATTGATTTGCTTGCAAGAAATTTGGACTTAAACGATTTGTTTGTGTTTCGGATGGTATCATGTTGTTTTGTGTGTTGTATGATGATTGATTGATGTTTGTAATTTTTTTTGAAAAATAATTGAATATCTGTTTCTGGACTTATTTTTATTGGATAGTATGGAAAAAATTAAGCAATTTATTTTTTTACAGAACTCAATTTCGATTTAATTTGAATTAGTTATGATTTTTTGAAGTTTCAAAAAATATCAGGGAGGTGTCCCTCACCTACGGGCGCGCATATGGAGTTTCCCTCAGACAACACGCGCGTGGACACCATTTCTGTCTGAGAAACGCCCCTACGCACGACGAATAGGCTGCATGCAGCCTCGTGCGTCGGCGTTTCTCGGTCAAGTCCCCTGATGAGCGCGCGCGGACAATATGCAATGCATACTGTCCGTACAGCACGCAATTTTTTCGTTTTTCTTCGATTTTTCATGCTATTTCATGGATTTAACTTTCGATTTTTGGTGTAGTTTTGTATTTTGATTTTTACTTTTCAATTTTCAAATCTAATATCAGAAATAAATTAATTTGAATTTTTTAAATTTAATTTTAGATATTAGTGTAATTTGAATTTGAAAACAAGTAAAAATCTATCTTTTTGCTTATTTTATATCTTACTTTTAAATTTGATTATTTTATCTTATTTTTAAATTTAAAGATCAGATATTAAATATTTTTTAAATTATTTGACCTTATTTAAATTTAAAATAAGATTACTATCATCATGTAATTTTAAATAGAAGTAAGATATATTGCTAACTTTTAAATTTTGTTATTTTTATTTTTTAAATTAAATTATAAAATTTGAAAAATATTTATTTTTCTTATTTTATATTTAATTTATAAAATAATTTTAAAAATTTAAAAGGTGGTTAACAATTATTTTTAAAATGATATTTAGGTTAGTTGAATCCTATTTTTTCAAAAATTGTAGGTTTAATTTTAAATATTTTTTATTTTATTTAAATAAAAACCGAATTTTTTTTATTTATTTAAATATTTTCGAAAATTATTATTTAAAATTAAATAATTCCTACATCCAACTATCCAATTCATCTTGTTGTAGGAGTATGTGTTTTAGCTTGTTTGTAAGTTTTATAAAACCTATTATTGCTTGATCTAAATTGACATGGTTAACTTGTCGACAGATCCAATGATCTGATTTTAACCCATGGTTCAATTGTCAATAGGTCAAGTAAATAATTTGTAACAGGTAAATTTTACAATCTTCTTTCATCTGTGTATGACCTAGCAACATGATAGGATCCATCCAAATGTGTGCCTGTGTGAGCCTATATGTTTAATTTTGTTATAGATGCATACAGGTTGCTGCTAAATAAAATATCATAGTTTTTGATAGATTTTATTTAGGCCCATTTAGTTTTTGGGCCTATTCAATTAATAACAGTTGTTCATTTTAAGGTTAAATTCCTCTCTTTTGGGCTTTGTGTGAGAGTTGGGGGCCATAGAAGTGGGTACGGCATACTGAACCCAGCTCCCCCTCACATGAACTACCCCAATTGTGAAGGCCCATTTGCCTCATTTGAATAACTGTACTAGGTTAATTAAATTAGTTTAACCTAATAAAATTGATTAGCAACATAATTAATTTCATTTATTTTGGAACTAATTTAAGAAAAACATAGTTTAATGAATTATATTCTAAGCTAAACTATATGTATTTTCTTATATTTAATTAAATATAGAATTATAACCAACTAGATTCCTTCTGAAGCTTAATTTAAATTTTTCATTAAATATTCCTATTTAAGTTAAAAATTAGTTATCTCTAACTAATCAACTTAAATCTGAATATCCTTTGAATTTCAAATTTCAAAATTAAGTTGAGGAATTTTAGGAATTGGTTATTAAGATTCTTTAGATATTTTTTTTAAGTTGATATTTTTTCAAATATTAACTTAAAATGGAATATTTTCAAATTAATTGGTTACAACTTAATTTTATATTTAATTAAATCTAATTTGAAAGATATTTAAGTTGATTTTTTAGATCCTTCTAAACAACTTAAACAAGATATTTTCAAATTTGTTCCATTATTTTCGAATTTATTTTTCGAAGTTAAATAATAATTGAAATTTAATTAAAGTTGGTTTTTTTTTATTCAAACCAACTTTAATTTGTAATTTTCCATTATTATAATACGGAATAATTGATTAAATAAAATACATATTTTAAAATAATGAGCTTTAATCAAGAGACAATCGATCTCCATTGTTGGTTTTACATAGCTTTTGTTTTAGTGAGTAATCCTCCCTAATGGAGGAACGTTCATTAGCATGTTAGCACCGTTTAATCTCGAAAGATAAGTAGCTTTGTAAGTGTTTTATATGGTATGGATCACCCTAATGGTGGCGACTATATTTGACTTACAAAATATGAAAAAATGGTGGAAGCTCATAAGATAGAATTACCTTGACTCTCGCCTAAACGGGACAACGCTGAATTCCAATCTTGATCCAATAAAAGGTTGCTAGAATGATTATCATTTTAGATGAATTGACAACTCTATTCAATGGATGATGCTTTGACTCTCGCCTAAACGGAACACTGTATCAGATTTTTGAAACCTTAGAAAATAAACTATGTTAGATTTAATATTTTTTATAACATATGTGATTATTTGTTATTTTCTGAACATGTGTATGAATTTATGAACCAAAACCTTACTTCTGTTTTATTGATGTGTTGTAGTGCAAATATGAATAACCCTCACCCCGATCCACTCCTAGTTAATATCTTAGCAAAAGAACTCTATAGTGTGAAAATGCATCCTGGTAGTTGCATAAACTCGCACCTGTTGATGATGAATCTGAAGTTCCAAAAGGCAAATCTACTAGGAATTGATTAATCAAGACAACAATGGGTACAATTCATTCTTAATAGTCTTCCTCCGGAGTATAATGAATTTGTTGTTTCTTACATGATCAACAATTTGAACTCCTCCGACATGGACAAGCTCAAAGCAGAATTACGAGCCCATGAACGGAATCTGATTGCAATGGGACCTCCTGGGTTTGCAAATCTTAATCAGAGGAAAAGGATTAAGCATGAAAGCTCTAGCAAAGCTGCTTCTTCAAGTACAATTATTAGACATAATCTTCTATGTTCGAATTGTAATGAAAAGGGACATCAAGAAGAACGATGTCCCCGGGTTCTAAACAATTCAAACGAAGGTAATGCTTTTGTCTTTGAATCATGTGTTTTAGAGAACGAAAAATCCACTTGGATTGTTGATTCTGGGTCTACTAACCATGTATGTTCTTCATTGCAGCTGCTTGAAACTTGGGAAAATTTGCTTCCAGAAGAGTTAAAGCTTAAAGTTTGTAATGGCGAGTTAGTATCGGTCAAAGCTAGAGGAAAAGCCCGCATCAAGTTTCAACAAAGATTTTTAATTTTAGAAAATGTTTTATTTATTCCAAACTTTAGTAGAAACTTGATTAGTGTCTCATGTTTGCAAACACAATCTTATATATTGAATTTTTTGAGTTCTAATTGTTCAATTTCTCGTAATGGATTTCAAATATGTGTTGCTTCCATGGAACAAGGGCTTTATGTTTTAAGACCAAATACACAAATCTCACTAAGTGGTGAACTTTTCAATGTAGCTAAACCTAGAAACCTCAAAAGAAAAGAGATTGATAATGATGATCAAACTTATCTATGGCATTTACGTTTAGGTCATATAGGCTTTGATAGACTCAAAAGGCTAACCAAAGACGGGCCATTGAAAAATGTCGTCTTAGGTGAATTGCCAGTATGCGAGTCCTGCCTAGAAGGAAAAATGACCAAACGTTCTATCTCTGCAAAGGGAGAGCGTGCCAAACAACCCCTAGGGTTAGTGCATTCAGATGTTTGCGGATCCCTGAATGTCAAAGCCCGAGGTGGTTATGAGTATTTTGTCACTTTCATTGACGATTACTCTAGATATAGTTTGTTAGGTTTTATGCCCTAAATAAAACTCCATTTCATTGTAATCTATTTTATTCAACATCAGTAAAGAAACAGAAGTATTTTTCATTCATTTGTGTATGTTTTGGTTCACTTTATCAATTGCTTGTCTATTTGATTTATAAATTCATCTTAAACCCTTTTCACATACTTGATCATGTTTATTGTGTTGTCATCACATTGGAAAGTAAACATGAATATGTGAATAAAGTTTCCTAGATTTATCAGACACAGGGTTTTACTGATATGATAATCTACAACAAGAGTTTACTTGCATTTGGAGAAATTCTATGTTCTTTCCAGAACATTCGTTAAAGTAAAGCTCAGGTTGGATGCATGGAGTATGCATCGGAAGGGACCGATATTGAACTTTGACTTAGATTTAATTAAACTTACCGTAAAATCTATTCAAGTCAATATCGCCAAGTTGATCATAGATCAAATGTTCTTAATCCTGTTATGATTAGGCTCAATCTTGAAAGGCTATTCGTGTTCTTTGATTTGTTAGTTAAGCCTACTTTTAGGTCAGGGTGATACGTACATTTTGGGAACACGGTAGTGCAGTTGAGTGGGAGCGCTAGCATAAACATGGAATCTATAGCTTCTATCTGGCGCGAATAGTAAGCAAAGGATGATCTCCTTCGAGCTTGACCAAACGAACATAAATGGTGGAGTACTCATTTCACATAAGTTGAAATATCATTTATACAGGGTCAAGTGTTTTAAGGATAAAATACATAGTAGGGTGTTACGGTAATCTAATCCCTTTACAGTGTAGATCATTCATATAGATGATCATTGATCACATTAGGATTATAAAAATGGATAACTAATGATGCGTCTACATGGTGGAACATATAGAGCATTCTATATACTGAGAGTGCAATTCTAAGTTCTATGCGTGGATTCAACGAAGAATTAATAAGTTAGTGAATTTTAGTGCTAAATATTTGATCTACTTATTGGAAGCTCGGTTATATAGACCCATGGTCCCCGCACTAGTTGAGATAATATTGTTTGTAAGACTCATGTAATTGGTTTTGATTAATCAATTATAATTCACGAATTAGACTGTCTATTTGTGAAATTTTCACTAAGTAAGGGTGAAATTATAAAGAAAGAGTTATTAGGGGCATATTTGTTAATTAAGATACTTTGTATGGTTCAATTAATAAATATGATAAATGACAATATTATTTAATAATTATTTATAATTATTAAATAGTTAGAATTGGCATTTAAATGGTTGAATTAGAAAATTGGTATTTTTGAGAAAATCACATACAAAAGTGTTAAAATTGTAAAATTGCAAAAAGCAAGGCCCAAATCCATCAAGCCATGGCCGGCCACTTTTGTAGGTATTTTAAACTGATATTTTCATTATTTTAATGCAAAATAATTCAAACCTAATCCTAGTAGAATGCTATAAATAGATAGTGAAGGCTTCAGGAAAATTACACTTTTGAATCAGAAAACCTGAGCCTTTCTCTCTCTTCCTTGGCCGCCACCCTCTCTCTCTCTTCTTCCTTAGAATTTCGAAATTACCTTAGTGATTAGAGTAGTGCCCACACACAGCAAGCAATACCTCAATCATAGTGAGGAAGATCGTGAAGAAAGATCATCAGCAAAGGAGTTTCAGCATCAAGGATTCAGAGAAAGAGATCCAGGTTCAGATCTTGATAATACTCTGCTACAGAAAGGATACAAGGGTTAGAGATCTGAACGGAAGGATTCATTTAATTTCGCTGCACCCAATGTAAGATTTCTTAAACTTTATACGGGTTTATTTCATCGTTTTAGAAAGTTCATATTTAGGGTGTTAATAAACATACTTGTGAGTAGATCTAAGATCCTGGTAAAATAATTCTAACAACTGGCCTCAGAGCCATGGTAATTGATTTACTTGCAAGAAATTTGGACTTTAAAACGATTGTTTGTTTTGTTTTTGGATGGTATCATGTTGTATTGAGTGTTATTTGATGATTGATTGGTGTTTGTGAATTTTCGTGAAAAATAATTGAATATCTGTTTCTGGAATTATTTTTATTGGATAGTATGGAAAAAATTAAGCAAGTTACTTTTTTACAGAACTCAATTTTGATTTAATTTGAATTAGTTATTATTTTTTGAAGTTTCGAAAAAATCGGGGTTGAGCTGAAACCCTCGTGTGCGCGCGGAAATCATGCTAATTTCCCAAACCGCCGAGAAACCTCGCCCATGTCACCCTCCTGCACGCGCGGACGGGTATGCACACCATCCCGTCCATACAGCTCGCAATTTTTTCGTTTTTCTTCGTTTTTTCATGCTTTTTCATGGAATTAACTTCCGATTTTTTGTGTAGTTCTGTATTTATACTATTACTATTCCTAATTCAATTCTAATTATCATTATGAATTAATTTAATATTTTTTAAATTTAATTCAAGATATTAATGTAATTTGAATTTAAAAATAGTTAGTATCTATCTTATTTGCTTAATAATCTATCTTATTTTTAAAATTTGATTATATCTTATCTTATTTTTAAATTTAAGGTCAGATTTTAAATTTTTTAAATTAATTTTTTTTAATAATTTGACCTTATTTAAATTCAAAATAAGATAACTATAATCATGTAATTTTTAAAAGGTGTAAGATATTTTGCTAACTTTTAAATTTTGTTATTTTACTTATTTAAATTACATTTAAAATCTGAAAAAGATATTCATTTATCTTTTTAAATTTTTTATTTAATTTTTATTAATAAAATAACATTTAAATTTTTAAAGTAGTTAGCAAATTTTGAAATGAAATTTAGGTTAGTTGAAACCTAATTTTTCAAAAGTATAGGTTTAATTTTAAATTTAATTTTTTTTTTTAAAATTTTGAATTTTTTAATTTTTATTTAAATTTTTGAAAATATTTTTTTTATTAAATTAATTATTTCGAAATTAATTATTTAATTTAAAATTAAATAAATCCTACATCCAACTATCCAACTAACCTTGTTGCATGAGTATGTGTTTAAGCTTGTGTGTAAGTTTTCAAAACCTATTATTACTTGATTGCAAATAGCCATGGTTACTTTTTTGCCAGATCTAATGATCTGATGACTCCCTTGGTCAAGTTAATAATTTGTAACAGGTATATTTACAATCTTCTTTCATCTGTGTATGACCTAGCAACATGATAGGACCCATCCAAAGTGTGCCTGTGTGAGCCTATGTGTTTAATTTCATTATAGATGCATATAGGTTAATGTTGCTAAATAAAATCTCATAGTTCTTGATAGATTTTATTTAGGCCCATTTAGTTTTGGGCTTATTCAATTAATAACAGTTGTTCATTTTAAGGTTAAATTCCTCTCTTTTGGGCCTTGTGTGAGAGTTGGGAGCCATAGAAGTGGGTACGACATACTGAACCCAGCACCCCCTCACATGAACCACCCCAATTGTGAAGGCCCATTTGCCTGATTTGAATAACTGTACTAGGTTAATTACACTAGTTTAACCTAATAAAATTGATTAGCAACATAATTAATTTCATTTATTTTGAAATTAATTTAAGAAAACCATAGCTTAAAGAATTTTATATTCTAAGCTAAACTATATGTATTTTCTTGTATTTAGTTAAATATAGAATTATAACCATCTAGATTCTTTCTGAAGCTTAATTTAAATTTTTCATTAAATATTCCTATTTAAGTTGATATTTAGTTATCTACAACTAACCAACTTAAATCTGAATATCTTTTGGATTTAAAATTTCAAAATTAAGTTGAGGGATTTTAGGCATTGGTTATTAAGATTCTTTAGATATTTTTTAAGTTAATATCTTTTCGAATATTAACTTAAAATGGAATATTTTAAATTTTTTTTAGGTTAATATCTTTTCGAATATTAACTTAAAATGGAATATCTTCAAATTAAGTGGTTACAACTTAATTTTAATTTAATTAAATCTGATTTGAAAGATATTTAAGTTAATTTTTTAGATTCTTCTAAAATAACTTAAACAAGATTTTTTCAAATTTGTTCCATTTATTATTCGAATTTTTTTTTTTTTTGAATTTAATTAATAATTGAAAATTAATTAAAGTTGATTTTTTATTTAAACCAATTTTGATATGTAATTTTTCATTATTATATTATGGAACTTGTTCGATATTTATTTGAATTTATTTTTCAAATTAAATAATAATTGAAAATTAATTAAAGTTGATTTTTTATTTAAACCAACTTTAGTTTGTAATTTTGCATTATTATAATATTGAATTGAAATGATTATACAAAATACATATAATATTTTCAAATAATGAGCTTTTAATCAAGAGATATTCGATCTCCATTGTGGGTTTTACACCGCGTTTGTTTTAGTGAGTAATCCTCCCTAATGGAGGAACGTTCATTAGCAATTTCGCACCGTTTAATCTCGAATGATAAGTGATTTGTAAGTGTTTTGTATGGTATGGATCACCCTAATGGTGGCGACCATACTTGACTTGCAAATTATGAAACAATGGTGGAAGCTCATAAGATCGAATTGCCTTGACTCTCGCCTAAATGGGACAACGCTGAATTCCAATCTTGATCGAATAAAAGGTTGCTAGAATGGTTATCATTTTAGATGAGCTGACAACTCTATTCAATGGATGATGCTTTGACTCTCGCCTAAACGGGACACTGTATCAGTTTGTTGAAAAACCTTGGAAAATAAATTATGTTAGATTTAGTATTTCTATAACATATGTCATTACTTGTTATTTTCTGAACTGTGTATAAATTTATGAGCCAAAACCTTACTTCTGTTTTATTGATGTGTTGTAGTGTCATTATGAATAACCCTCACCCCGATCCTCTCCTAGTTAATATCTTAGCAAAAGAACTCTATAGTGTGAAAATGCATCCTGGTAGTTGCATCAATTCGCACCTGTTGATGATGAATCTGAAGTTCCAAAAGGCAAATCTACTGGGAATTGATTTATCAAGAGAACAATGGGTCCAACTCATCCTTAATAGTCTTCCTCCGGAGTATAATGAATTTGTTATCTCTTACATGATTAACAATTCTAACTCCTCCGACATGGACAAGCTCGAAGCAGAGTTACGAGCCCATGAACGGAATCTGATTGCAATAGGTCCCCCTGGGTTTGCAATTCATAATCAGAGGAAAAGGACTAGGTATGAAGGATCTAGCAAAATTGCTTCTTCAAGTACAATTATCAGACATAATCTTCTATATTCGAATTGTAATGAAAAGGGACATCAAGAAGAACGATGTCCCAGGCTTCTAAACAATTCAAACGAAGGTAATGCTTTTGTCTTTGAATCATGTGTTTTAGAGAACGACAAATCCACTTGGATTGTTGATTCTGCGTCTACTAACCATGTATGTTCTTCACTGCAGTTGCTTGAAACTTGGGAGAATCTGCTTCCAGGAGAGTTAAAGCTTAAAGTTGGCAATGGCGAATTAGTATTGGTCATAGCTAGAGGAAAATCCCGCATCAAGTTTCAACAAAGTTTTTAATTTTAGAAAATATTTTATTTATTCTAAACTTTAGTAGAAACTTGATTAGTGTCTCATGTTTGCAAACACAATCTTATATATTGAATTTTTCTTGTACAAATTGTACAATTTCTCGTAATGGATTTCAAATATGTGTTGCTACAATGGAACAAGGGCTTTATGTTTTAAGACCGAATACTCAAATCTCACTAAATAGTGAACTTTTCAATGTAGCTAGACCTAGAAACCTAAAAAGAAAAGAGATTGATAATGATGATCAAACTTATCTATGGCATTTACGTTCAGGTCATGTAGGCTTTGATAGACTCAATAGGCTCACCAAAGACGGTCCATTGAAAAATGTCGTCTTAGGTGAACTGCCAGTATGCGAGTCCTGCCTAGAAGGAAAAATGACTAAACGTTCTTTCTCTGCAAAGGGAGAGCGTGCCAAAATCCCTCTAGGGTTAGTGCATTCCGATGTCTGCGGACCTTTGAATGTCAAAGCCCGAGGTGGTTATGAGTATTTAGTCACTTTCATTGACGATTTCTCTAGAGACAGTTTTCTTTACCTAATGCAAAAGAAATCTGAAACGTTTGAAAAGTTTTAGGAGTTTCATGCTTTGGCCCAAAACCAATTAGGTAAATCATTAAAGATCTTGCGAACTGATAGGGGTGGAGAACATATGGATATTCAGTTCAAAGATCATTTAATTGAACTTGGAATTGAATCCCAATACACTGCCCCAGGCACTCCACAACAAAATGGAGTTGCAGAAAGAAGAAATCGCACTCTTTTGGAAATGGTTAGGTCTATGCTGAGTTATTCAACTTTGTCTACGTCCTTCTGGGGATATGCAATATAGATGGCAAATGACATTTTAAATGTTGTTCCATCTAAAGCAGTCCCTAAGACACCCGTTGTAAAGCCCGCTTAGTTAATTTGGAAATTAGCAGTTGTTTATGATTAATTATGAAATTATTTATAGCTATTTAAATAATTTGTTATACTGTTATTTATGGAATTCAGAAATGCATGGTTATGTTATTTAGTAGTTTTCATAGTTTGCATTTCCGGTGCCCGGTATTTTGGAACTCGGCGTTTGGCTCAGTAGAAATCACAACTTAGCATGTTATTAGTTTGGGATGGGTTTTTAGACATTGGGAATGTCGGGAATGGCCGAGAATTTAGAATTTTCCAAAAATACCCCTTTAGTGATTTTTATGTGATTTTAGTGTGGAGGGGCAAAATGGTCTTTTTGCCCCAATGACTTTTTGTCTTTTAGTGACTTGTTTATTTGAAAATAAATGTTATTTGTTTATTTTATTGGCTGAAGTAAATGATATAAGTGGCTTTATTTTTATTCTCTTCATTTTACAAAAAAATACTAAGTTAGAAAAAATAGAATTTTCCAAAAGCTCTCTCTCTTTTCCTCTCATTTTCGGCCATTTGAGGCAGCAAGAAGCTTGGATTTTCCTCTTCATTTTCAAGTAATTTTCAGCAAGTTAGAGTGTTTCTAATTAAGGTAATTCTTGTCTAGCTTTCTCTACCTTGTTTTCTTGAGATTTTTAATGAAAAAGTTGAGTAAATGCATGCTTATTGAGTTGTTGTTGCTGCTGTGAATTGAAGTTAATTTCTGAGGTTTAAACTTGTTAGATTAGGGTTATTTAAGTTGTTTTGATGCATGATTATTAGGTTGAGCAAGCTATAGCTTTTTCTATGCAAATATGTGATTTTTGATGGAAATGTAGTGAATCTGTTTCTGTGTTGTTGTAATTGTTTTTAATTGTTTTCAGAGGCTTAGTTAAGCTTGATTAAGTAGAATTAAGCTGGATTGAATGCATGTTTGAGGGATTTGCTCAAGTTTGAGTTTAGAACTCAAAGCTTGAGCTTTAATGGCAAATTTTGTATTTGTGGTTTCTGGGTAGGTTTGATGCCTTGGAAATGTTATTTGGGATATATGGAATAGGTCCGGAAGGTTTGAATCAATTTGGGGTTGATTTGAGCAAGTTATGAAAATTTGATGTTGCTGCCTGCGAGGAACCGGAATTCCGGTTGTGCATCCGGAATTCCGGATGGGGGTCCTGAATTTCCCAGAACCGGAATTCCGGTTGGGCAACCGGTCTACCGATTGGGGAATTTTCAGAACCTGTGTTTTTCCTCGTTTTTATGTTTTAAGGGGTATTGCCATGCTTTTTATCGATAGGGAAACTTTTAGTTCCTAGTTTAAGTCCCCGGGAAGTGATTTAGCGTGTCACTTATAGTGTTGTGATTTTTATGGTTTAGGAGCCTGTAATCCGCCGCTCAGCTAAAGTTCCAGTCAGGTTGACCAGCACACCTGAATTCGGAATCCAGGTAAGATTAGTATAACAGTATGCATATGTAGATTACATGTTTAGCGTGCATGTAGGAAGCCTATTAGATTACATTAGTTATGTATGTTGGCTTCGAACCATCCAACCCTGTCACGTCGGTACAGGCTGGAGTATGACCAGCAGCCGGAGTATGACCGGTTTGACCGATCAGGCTGACACTTGGTTGGTGGTTCCGTACTATTGACGTATCCTGTCGGTACAGGCTGGAGTATGACCAGGAGCCGGAGTATGACCGGTTCGACCGATTAGGAGGATATGGTAACACGTCGGTACAGGCTGGAGTATGACCAGCAGCCGGAGTATGACCGGTTCGACCGATCAGCTTGTTACGTGTCAATAGTACCGTCCCTATGAACGTTCAGAACTCAGTACCATGTTGGACATGGCAGTAGTGGCTCAGCAACGAGCTGCACAGCATGTTTAAAAATCACGTAATACGCCTATGTTAGTTAGGGTGTTACAATTTGGTATCAGAGCCGCCAGGTTGTCTTCCGAAGATCGTCACGACATGTACAATCATCATCAGCAGTTAGTTCGTTTCACGGTTCAATAAGCCTTTATTGCTTTAGTAGTTTATTTTATTCAGTTATGAAAAAGAAAAGCCTGTTAGGAAGCATGTTAGTAGCCTGATAGTAGAATAGGCGCATGTTTCGTTTTTAATTTCCAAATTAAGCGGCATTAGTAAGCTCTCCTTGAATACGACCTGATATGCCAACTCTTGGTTTTGCAGGCGGTTCTAATCAGATGGACGCCAGGCGGACTACCAGGAGTCAGGGCAACTCTGTAGGGTCGAACCAAGGACAGGGAGCTCAGTTTCCCCCGCCTGTTAGGGGCCGAGGTAGAGGTCCCCGAGGCAGGGCTCGTGGTCGGGGTGATGAGAACCCACCACAGGCTGCCCAGGCTCCCCGGCCGATCGGGGAGCCCGAGTGGGAGTTACGGTTTGCGGAGATGCAAGCCCGGATCGAAGAGCAAGACCTCGAGATTCAGAGGTTGAGACAGCAGGGTGCTCCTGCAGTTCCAGTGCCCGTAGTTCCAGTGGCACCTGCCCCTGCTGCCCAGGATGAGATAGTGGTGGCGGCCCATAGATTGGAACCTCTGTATGAACGGTTCCGGAAGCAAGCACCTCCGGTTTTCCTGGGAGGTCTGGACGTAATGAAAGCCGAGCAGTGGCTGACAGTGATCACCAAGATTTTGAACTTCATGGGTGTCACCGGTAACGACAGAGTGGTATGCGCCACATTCCAGTTCCAGGAGGACGCTCTGGTCTGGTGGGACATGGTGTCTCAGATCCATGACGTCACCACCATGACCTGGGAAAGGTTCCAGGAACTCTTTAACGCGAAGTACTACAACGAGGCGGTCAGAAGCGCCAAGAGAAAAGAGTTCGCTCACCTGACCCAGCGTGAGAATATGAGCGTCACCGAGTATACGACTCAGTTTGATCGGTTGGCGAGGTTAGCCTCGGGAATTGTGCCGACCGACTTCAGCAAGAAGGAGAAGTATCTTGACGGGTTGAATGCCAAGATCAGGCATGACTTGATGATTACTACGGACGACAGCACCACCTATGCTCAGATGGTGGAGAAGGCACTGCGAGCCGAGGGCGCAGTGGGGTGTATGTCAGAATCAGCCAGTACTCCGGTGAGTGGCGGGGCTCCTACCCCTTCTGCATCAGGCTTTAGCAGGGGGAGTAGCGGTTCGGCCATTGACCAGAGGAAGAGGGCACCCACTGCTTCCGGTGGCTCGAGTCAGAACAAGAGGTTCCGGGGGAACCAGAACAGAGGGAGTCGTCCTGGTGGTACTGAGACCCGGTTCTCCTATCCCGAGTGCCCTAGCTGCAAGAGGCACCATCGGGGTGAGTGCAAAGGTCAGGGATGCTTTCATTGTGGCATGCCCGGACATTTCAAGAGGGACTGTCCCCAGCTCCGACCAGAGGCACCGAGAGCTCCAGCGATACCCACTCCAGCCAGGGTATTCGCTATCACTCAGGCTGATGCAGATGCCAGCCCATCAGTTGTCACAGGTCATCTTTTTATTAACAACTCGCTATATTCAGTGCTGTTTGATTCTGGGGCTACACATTCTTATGTGGCGGCCAGAGCCTTTGGTAAATTGGGTAGACCGTATGATAGATATGAATCAGGGTTTGGAATCCTGTTACCTGGCGGAGAATTGGTTATCTCCAATAGGTGGATTAGGTCTATGCCGATCAGGATAGATGATAGCGAGTTAAGTGCTGATCTGATAGAGATGAGTTTAGTCGAATTCGATATTATTTTAGGAATGGATTTCCTATCTAAATATTCGGCGAGCATTGATTGTAAAAGGAAGATGGTGGTCTTCCAAAAGGAAAGTGAAGAACCGTTTGTATTTGTTGGTTCAGTTCAGGGATCTCGGATCCCAGTGATCTCGGCTATGTCAGCTAGAGAATTGTTGCACGGCGGTTGCTTAGGGTTTCTGGCCATGGTGGTGGACACCACTCGGCTAGATACCATTCGGCCAGAGGACATCAGGGTGGTTCGGGAATTTTTGGATGTTTTTCCCGAAGAACTTTCAGGGTTACCACCTCAGCGGGAGATTGATTTCGTGATTGACTTGGCACCAGGGGTGGAACCGGTTTCCAAAGCCCCGTATAGAATGGCTCCAGCTGAACTTAAGGAATTAAAGATTCAGCTCCAAGGGTTGCTTGACATAGGGTTCATTCGGCCCAGTGTGTCACCCTGGGGAGCCCCGGTTTTATTCGTCAAGAAGAAGGATGGATCTATGAGGATGTGCATCGACTACAGGGAATTGAACAAGCTGACGGTGAAGAATAAATATCCATTACCTAGGATCGATGACTTGTTCGATTAGCTTCAGGGGAAGACGGTCTTTTCTAAGATTGATCTCCGTTCGGGTTATCATCAGTTGAGAATCCGAGAGGAGGACATTCCAAAGACGGCTTTCCGCACTAGGTATGGACATTACGAATTTCTGGTTATGTCATTCGGACTAACCAATGCTCCTGCAGCATTCATGGACCTGATGAATAGAGTATTCAAGGATTTCCTCGATATCTGTGTGATTGTGTTTATCGACGACATCCTCGTGTACTCTCAATTAGAAGAGGAGCATGAGTTACATCTTCAGATGGTACTGCAACGACTTCGAGAACATAAACTTTATGCCAAGTTCAAGAAATGTGAGTTTTGGCTATCTCAGGTGTCCTTCCTAGGGCACATTGTGAGCAAAGATGGGATCAAGGTAGATCCCGATAAGATCGAATCCGTCAGGGATTGGCCGACATCGAAGACAGTGACAGAGACTAGAAGCTTCTTGGGTTTAGCTGGGTAATACCGTAGGTTCGTCGAAGGGTTCTCTAAAATTTCAATGCCCCTAACCGAGCTTACAAAGAAGAATCAGCGATTTATTTGGTCAGACAAGTGTGAAGCTAGTTTTCAGGAGCTGAAACAGAGGTTGATTACCGCTCCGGTGCTAGCTTTGCCTTCAGACACGGAGAAGTTTGTAGTTTATTGTGACGCATCCAAACAGGGTTTGGGGTGTGTGTTGATGCAAGCCGATCGGGTCATCGCTTATGCCTCCCGTCAGTTAAAGGATTATGAACAGCGATACCCGACTCATGATCTAGAGTTGGCCGCAGTGGTTTTTGCATTGAAGATTTGGCGGCATTACCTTTACGGGGAGAAGTGTGAGATCTATACCGACCATAAAAGTCTCAAGTATTTCTTTACTCAGAAGGATTTGAATATGAGACAAAGGCGTTGGTTGGAATTAGTGAAGGATTACGATTGTGAGATCCTCTATCACCCCGGAAAAGCCAATGTAGTGGCCGATGCCCTGAGCAGAAAGGGTCCCGGGCAAGTAGCTAGTATGGTTCAGATCTCTCCTCAGCTAGCAGAGGATATGGTTAGATCCAGCATTGAGTTTGTGGTAGGTCAGCTTCACAACTTAACGCTGCAATCTGATCTGTTGGAAAGAATAAAAGTCGCACAGATGACGGATCCAGAGTTAGTAAAGATCCGAGATGAGGTGTTAGCTGGTCAAGCCAAGGACTTTTCAGTGTCAGACAGTGGGATGCTTTTGTATAAAGCCAGGGTTTGTGTTCCGAATAGTGTGGAACTTAGGAATGAGATCTTTGAGGAGGCTCATTCTACCCCGTATTCTCTGCATCCCGGCACCACTAAGATGTACCAAGATTTGAAACCGTACTTCTGGTGGAGCGGTATGAAGAAGAATTTGGTAGAATTCGTATCGAGATGCCTCACGTGTCAGCAGATTAAGGCTGAACATCAGAGACCAGCAGGGTTGTTGCAGCCTTTAACCCTACCAGAATGGAAATGGGAAGATATTACGATGGATTTTGTGGTCGGGTTACCTAGGACCACGGGTTTATTTGATTCCATCTGGGTAGTGGTGGACCGATTTACGAAATCTGCTCATTTTCTGCCGGTTAGAACAACATTTTCAGTGGATCAGTTGGCAGAGCTGTATGTCAGAGAGATAGTAAGACTTCACGGGGTACCGAAGTTTATAGTTTCGGACAGGGATCCGAAGTTCACCTCCAAATTTTGGCAAAGTTTGCAACGGGCAATGGGTACAAAGCTGAAATTCAGTACAGCATTCCATCCTCAGACAGATGGTCAGTCCAAAAGGACAATTCAGATATTGGAGGACATGTTGAGAGCCTGTGTTATGGACTTTGAAGGCTCATGGAATAAGTATCTACCGTTGATAGAATTTTCTTACAACAACAGTTATCAGAGTACGATAGGGATGGCTCCCTATGAACTGTTATACGGTAGGAAATGTAGATCCCCTATCCACTGGGATGAGACAGGGGAGAGGAAATACCTAGGTCCGCAGTCGGTGCGGCGGACCAATGAGGCAATAGAGAAGATAAAAGCTAGAATGCTTGCCTCACAGAGCAGACAGAAGAGTTACGCAGATCCGAAACGCAGAGATGTTGAGTTCCAAGTAGGGGACCATGTGTTTTTACGGGTATCTCCGATGAAGGGGATTAAACGTTTCGGGAAAAGAGGCAAGTTATGCCCTAGATTTACAGGACCTTTCGAGATTCTCGAGAAGATAGGTCAAGTGGCATATCGGTTAGCCTTGCCTCCATTTGTCGACAGCTCACAACGTATTCCATGTCTCGATGTTGAGAAAATACGTTTCGCATCCCTCTCATATACTCGCCAGAGAGCCTTGAGCTACAGCCAGACATGACTTATGAGGAACAGCCAGTGCAGATCCTGGATAGAAAGGATAAAGTCCTTCGGAATAAGACCATAGCTTTGGTCAAAGTTCTCTGGAGAAACAGCAAGGTGGAGGAAGCCACCTGGGAGCTAGAGTCAGATATGAAAGCTCAATATCCAGAGTTATTCAGGTTAGATTTCAGGGACGAAATCCTTTTAAGGGGGGGATAGTTGTAAAGCCCGCTTAGTTAATTTGGAAATTAGCAGTTGTTTATGATTAATTATGAAATTATTTATAGCTATTTAAATAATTTATTATACTGTTATTTATGGAATTCAGAAATGCATGGTTATGTTATTCAGTAGTTTTCATAGTTTGCATTTCCGGTGCCCGGTATTTTGGAACTCGGCGTTTGGCTCAGTAGAAATCACAACTTAGCATGTTATTAGTTTGGGACGGGTTTTTAGACATTGGGAATGTCGGGAATGGCCGGGAATTTAGAATTTCCCAAAAATACCCCTTTAGTGATTTTTATGTGATTTTAGTGTGGAGGGGCAAAATGGTCTTTTTGCCCCAATGACTTTTGGTCTTTTAGTGACTTGTTTATTTGAAAATAAATGTTATTTGTTTATTTTATTGGCTGAAGTAAATGATATAAGTGGCTTTATTTTTATTCTCTTCATTTTACAAAAAAAAAATACTAAGTTAGAAAAAATAGAATTTTCCAAAAGCTCTCTCTCTTTTCCTCTCATTTTCGGCCATTTGAGGCAGCAAGAAGCTTGGATTTTCCTCTTCATTTTCAAGTAATTTTCAGCAAGTTAGAGTGTTTCGAATTAAGGTAATTCTTGTCTAGCTTTCTCTACCTTGTTTTCTTGAGATTTTTAATGAAAAAGTTGAGTAAATGCATGCTTATTGAGTTGTTGTTGCTGCTGTGAATTGAAGTTAATTTCTGAGGTTTAAACTTGTTAGATTAGGGTTATTTAAGTTGTTTTGATGCATGATTATTAGGTTGAGCAAGCTATAGCTTTTTCTATGCAAATATGTGATTTTTGATGGAAATGTAGTGAATCTGTTTCTGTGTTGTTGTAATTGTTTTTAATTGTTTTCAGAGGCTTAGTTAAGCTTGATTAAGTAGAATTAAGCTGGATTGAATGCATGTTTGAGGGATTTGCTCAAGTTTGAGTTTAGAACTCAAAGCTTGAGCTTTAATGGCAAATTTTGTATTTGTGGTTTCTGGGTAGGTTTGATGCCTTGGAAATGTTATTTGGGATATATGGAATAGGTCCGGAAGGTTTGAATCAATTTGGGGTTGATTTGAGCAAGTTATGAAAATTTGATGTTGTCGCTGCGAGGAACCGAATTCGGTTGTGCATCCGGAATTCCGGATGGGGGTCCTGAATTTCCCAGAACCGGAATTCCAGTTGGGCAACCGGTCTACCGGTTGGGGAATTTTCAGAACCCGTGTTTTTCCTCGTTTTTATGTTTTAAGGGGTATTGCCATGCTTTTTATCGATAGGGAAACTTTTAGTTCCTAGTTTAAGTCCCCGGGAAGTGATTTAGCGTGTCACTTATAGTGTTGTGATTTTTATGGTTTAGGAGCACATGTCCGCTCGGCTAAAGTTCCGGTCGGGTTGTGGCACACACGAATTCGGAATCCAGGTAAGATTAGTATAACAGTATGCATATGTAGATTACATGTTTAGCGTGCATGTAGGAAGCCTATTAGATTACATTAGTTATGTATGTTGGCTTCGAACCATCCAACCCTGTCACGTCGGTACAGGCTGGAGTATGACCAGCAGCCGGAGTATGACCGGTTTGACTGATCAGGCTGACACTTGGTTGGTGGTTCCGTACTATTGACGTATCCCGTCGGTACAGGCTGGAGTATGACCAGCAGCCGGAGTATGACCGGTTCGACCGATCAGGAGGATATGGTAACACGTCGGTACAGGCTGGAGTATGACCGGTTCGACCGATCAGGTTGTTACGTGTCAATAGTACCGTCCCTATGAACGTTCAGAACTCAATACCATGTTGGACATGGCAGTAGTGGCTCAGTACCATGTTGGGAATGGCAGTAGCGGGACTCAGTATCGTGTTGGACACGGCAGTTAGGTTTATGTATGAGTATTATTATGCTTTTCTCACAGTTCTACGTTTATGTGTAGGTAAAGGCAAGGCTAAAGCAGATGGACCGTGAGCGAGCTTGTGAAGATTGTACATGTCGGGGCGGTTAGGCCTGGAGCGTACGATCATCGGGACAGCGAGGCTGATTTTTGTAACTGGTCGTTAGACGACCTTTATTTCATGTATCAGTTAATCAGTTAAATCTTTTTGTAAATGATTTTATAATCGGGATCCCGAGTCTTTTGTAATATTGTTTATAAGTTTAATTAAAAAGCAAAATTTTAATTAATCACGTTTTTCCATAAACCTCGTTGATTAGCAACGAGCTGCACAGCATGTTTAAAAATCACGTAATACGCCTATGTTAGTTAGGGTGTTACACCCGTCGAACTATGGAATGGTTGTACACCTAGTTTACGCCACTACAGAATTTAGGGGTGCCCTGCTCATGTCTTGAGAAAGAAAGAAGGCAAACTTGAATCACGAACTAAAGTTTGCATGTTTGTCGGAAATTCTAAAGAGACTAGGGGTGGACTATTTTATAGTCATAAGGATAATAAAGTGTTTGTTTCTACAAATGCTACTTTTCTTGAAGAAAATTTTATTAAAAACAACAAACCGAAAAGGATAATCCCACTCAAGAACAGGATAATCCCACTCCCTCAGTCGAGCCAACTGAGGAAACTACTACCATAGTTCCTGTTCAGAAGATCACCGCTCCTCGTCGTAGTGGGAGGGTTTCAACAAAACCAGCTCGTTATGGCTTGGATGGTGAAATTAATATGGTCGTTGGTGACGGTATTGATGACGACCCATTAACCTATAAACAAGCAATGGCTAGTCCGCAACAGAAACGATGGTCAGCCGGCATGGTTTCAGAAATGGATTCCATGAAAAAGAACAAAGTCTGGGAATATGTAGACGCACCTGATGACTATCATCCAATCAGATGTAAGTGGGTTTACAAGAAGAAAAGAGGCGCTGGAGGCGAAGTCGAAACTTTTAAAGCTAGACTTGTAGCCAAGGGTTATACCCAAAGAGAAGGTGTGGACTATGAGGAAACTTTTAGTCCTGTTGCCATGTTCAAATCCATCCGAATTCTTCTCTCCATAGCTGCCACTTTCGATTATGAAATCTGGCAAATGGATGTCAAGACTGCCTTCCTTAATGGGGTACTTGAAGAAACCATCTATATGGAGCAACCAGAAGGCTATGTTCTTCCAGGGCAGGAAAAGAAAGTTTGCAAATTAAATAAGTCTATCTATAGACTAAAGCAAGCTTCTCGCTCATGGAACAAAAGGTTTGATGAAATCATCAAGACCTACGGGTTTCTTCAGAATGAAGATGAACCTTGTGTTTACCAACTCAAGGAAGACCAAGTAGTAGTATTCCTGGTCCTATATGTTGACGACATTTTGATTATTGGAAACAATATCAAGAAAATGACTAACATCAAGGAATGGCTTAACACTCAATTCGATATGAAAGATTTGGGTGAGGCAGCCTATGTTCTTGGTATTCAGATTATCAGAAACCGGAAGAACAGATCTCTTGCTCTCTCTCAAACAACCTATATTGACAAAGTTTTAGAGAGATTCTCCATGAACAACACCAATGGGGCGAATATGCCTTCTAGATATGGTATCCGTCTATCTAAGGAACAGTCTCCTACTGATCCTCAAGAGATAGAGGACATGGCAAAAATTCCTTATGCTTCTACAGTTGGAAGTCTAATGTATGCAATGTTATGCACTAGACCTGACATCTGCTATGCAGTTGGAATCGTGAGCAGGTATCAGTCTAATCCAGGATAGGAACATTGGAATGCAGTTAAGTATATTCTAAAATACTTAAAGAGTACAAGAAATCTTATATTAGTCTATAAGGGTGGTGCTTTAAATCCCATAGGCTAGACTGATTCAGATTTCCAGGCATATCTTGAAGACAGGAAATCGACATCTGGGATGGTGTTTACTCTTGGGGGTGGAGTAGTGGTTTGGAAAAGTGCTAAACAAACCGCGATATCGGACTCGACGATGGAAGCAGAAGACATAGCAGCAGTAGAAGCTGCTAAAGAGCTTGTCTGGCTAAGAAAGTTCTTCACCAGTATCGGTGTCGTGCCTGGAATGGAAAAGCCTCTGGTCCTACTTTGTGATAATAATGGAGCAATAGCATATAGTAAGGAACCTCGAAGTCACAAGAGAAGCAAACACATAGAAAGAAAGTATCACATCATCAGAGAATATGTGGCAAGAGGGGATGTACTGGTTGAGAAAGTGGACACAGAAGACAACCTAGCAGATCCATTCACCAAAGTCTTGGCAGTAACTGCATTTGAAAAGCACCGTCAGAATTTAGGATTAACTGATATGTACTGATTAGATTTATATTAGTGCAAGTGGGAGTTTTTTAGGTTTTATGCCCTAAATAAAACTCCAATTCAATGTAATCCAATTTATTCAATATCAATAAAGAAACAGAAGTATTTTTCATTCATTTGTGTATGTTTTGGTTCATCTTATCAATTACTTGTATATTTGATTTATAAATTCATCTGAAATCCTTTTCACATACTTGATCCTGTTTATTGTGTTGTAAACACATTGGAAAGTAAACATGACTATGTGAATAAAGATTCCTAGATTTATCAGACACAGGGTTTTACTGATATGATAATCTACAACAGAGTTTACTTGCATTTGGTATAATGCTATGTTCTTTCCAGAGCATTGGTTAAAGTAAAACTCAGGTTGGGTGCATGGAGTATGCATCGGAAGGGACCGATATTGAACTTTGACTTAGATTTATTAAACTTACCGTAATATCTATTCAAGTCAATATCGCCTAGTTGATCCTAGATCAAATGATCTAAATCCTGATATGATTAGGCTCAATCTCAAGAGTGTAATTTGTGTTCTTTGATTTGTTAGTTAAGCCTACTTTTGGGTCAGGGTGATACGTACATTTTGGGAACACGGTAGTGCAATTGAGTGGGAGCGCTAACATAAATATGGAATCTATAACTTCTGTCTGGCGAATAGAAAGTAAAGGATGATTTCCTTCGAGCTTGACCAAACGAAAATAAATGGTGGAGTACTCATTTCACATAGCTGAAATATTATTTATACGGGGTTAAGTGTTTTAAGGATAAAATATATTGTAGGGTGTTACGGTAATCTAATCCCTTTACAACGTAAATCATTCATATAGAGGATCATTGATCAAATGAGGATTATAACAATGGATATACTGAGAGTGCGATTCTAAGTTCTATGCGTCGACTCAACGAAGAATTAATAAGTCAGTGAATTTAGGTTATAAATTCTTGATCTGCTTGTTGGAAGCTCGGTTATATAGACCCATGGTCCCCCCACTAGTTGAGATAATATTACTTGTAAGACTAATTTAATTGGTTTTGATTAATCAATTATAATTCTCAAATTAGACTATGTCTATTTGTGAATTTCACTAGGTAAGGGCGAAATTGTAAAGAAAGAGTTTTTAGGGCATATTTATTAATTAAGATACTTTGTATGGTTCAATTAATGAATATGATAAATGACAATATTATTTAATAATTATTTATAGTTATTAAATAATTAGAATTGACATTTAAATGGTTGAATTTGAAAATTGGCATTTTTGGGAAAATGAGATGCAGAAATGATAAAACTGCAAAATTGCAAAAAGTGAGGCCCAAATCCATATAGCCATGGCCGGCCACTTTTATAGGCATTATCATATGATATTTTCATATTTTAATGCCAAATAATTCAAACCTAACCCTATGTGGAATGCTATAAATAGATAGTGAAGGCTTCAGGAAATATACACTTTCACATCTTGTTTCCTTCAGAGAAAAACCTGAGCCTTCTCTCTCTAACCTAGCCGCCACCTATACCCTCTTCTTCTTCCTTGAATAATTTCGAACCTCTTAGTGATAGAGTAGTGTCCACACACAGCAAGTGTTACATCAATCATAGTGAGGAAGATCGTGAAGAAAGACATTCAACAAGAAGGAGATTCAACACTAAAGAAAGGAGAGAAAGAGATTCAGGTTCAGATCTTGATAATACTCTGTGACAGAAAGGATACAAGCACTACAAGAAAAGGGCTTTTTGCCGGCGCATTTGGTGACATGCGCCGGCAAAAGTTGTCGACACAAACAAATATATGGAATCCTAATTTTTTTTTTGGGTTTACTTTTGCCGGTGTATATGTGCGTCGGCAAAACATATCTATACCGGCGCTATCAAGTTAAATGCGCCGGTAAAACGTGAAAACATTAGGCGCGAGAATTTGCCGCCTTTGATTTCATTTTTGGGGCGCATTTATACTTTTCCCGGCGCACATTTGCGCCGGTAAAAGTAACCAAATTTATTGGAGGGAAAATTCCCGCGTGGGTTTTATGTGGTGGGTGGGGCCACTTTTGCCGGCGCACTTATGCGCCGGCAAAAGTGTTAAGTGAAACGCGCGTTTTGCCTTAGGTCAGAAATAATTTTTTTTTAATACTTTTACCGGTGCAATTGGATGCGCCGGTAAAAGATGTGATATGTATCAGGGGCTTCGAAGCCCCCTTTCTTCCCCTCCATTTCATTTTCTGCAAACAGCAGCCACCCCCTCACCCCCTCTCCTTTTCTCTCTCAAGCTCACTCCCCTTCTCTCTTGTTTTCCCTCTCAATCTCTCTCAATCTTTGTAATTTCTCTCAAAATCTATCTCCCCCACTCAATCCCTCTAATTTCCCATTATTTTTTTCCCCAAATAAAAAATCCGACCACACTCCGACGACACCACCGGCGGCTGCACCACCGCACCACCACTACCGTCCGCATCACCGCACCGCCCAACGCACCTGTTCAAGGTATTTTTTATTTTTTTTCTATTGATTAAATATTTAGATTTGTATATATGTGTATGTGTATATGGTAGATATGTTTGTATATGTGTATGTGTATGTATGTATGTATATATATGTATGTGAGTGTATATACGTATATGTGTGTATGTGTATGTATGTATATTTGTGTATGTGTATGTATGTATGTAGGTATATATGTGTATGTGTATGTATTTATATATGTATGTATGTATGTATGTATGCATGAGTATATGTATGTAAATATGTATGTGTATGTATGTATATATGAATGTATGTATGTATGTAAATATGTATGTATATATGTGTGTATGTATGTATATATGTATGTAAACATATATATGTATATATGTATGTATGGGTGTGTATAAGTGTATGTGAGTTTATGTGTATGTGTATGTGTGTGTATGTGTATAAGTGGGTGTAGGTGAATAGCTATGTGTATGTGAGTGTATATACTAATATATGTGTGTATGTGTTGATATGTATTTAGGTATTAAATTTTTAATTTGATTTTACTTTTTTATGTAATTAGGTCCGTGTTCAACCGCTCGGGATTACCGCAAGCTGCCACAAGTTCTTATTTTTTCACTCGATTCAGGTATATTTTTTTGCTTTCACTTAGTACGTAGTAGTTTTTGATATTAGTTTATATGTATATGCATGTTAGTGAAGTAGGTTCTGTGATAAAATTGACTGCTGTTGGATGGGTGGATTATTTTCTTGTTTATATATATTGTCTTGAAATATTTGTTTGTGTTGTTTATAGGTTTTGAAAATTTTGGGTTTACAATTTTTAAGCCGTTATGCTGCCGAAATTTTAGTAAGTAAAATGTGAAATTAATTAATTGTTTTAAAAAAAAATTAAGAATAACTTAATAAAGTAATTGTTGATAAAATAAAATAAATAAAGTAAAACATAAAATTGAAATTGGAGCATGTAATTTAAAAATTCAGTGAAGTAATTTTATTTAAAAAAAAAATATTTTCAATTTAAATAATAAATAATTAGAAAAATATTTAATTAAAAAAATATTAAAAAATGTAATATATAAGTTAAAATGTAATAAAGTGGTATTAAATGTTTTTAAAAAGTTAGTAATTTTAATGTAAATAATAAATGATTAAAAAATAATAAAAGTAAAAAATAATGTAATATATAATTTACTATATATTAAAATTTTGAAAAAGTTAGTAATTTTAATTTAAATAATAAATGATAAAAAAAATAATAAAAATAAAAAAATGTAATATATAAATTAGTATATATTATAATCTATAATAGGTAATCAATTATTTTTTATTTTAAAAAATTGTTAATCTTTAATTTAAATGAATAAATGTGAAAATTATAAATTACTACTTATTGTTTAATTTTAAAAAGTAAGTAAGTGATATTATTAACTTTAAAAAGGTTGTAATTTTTAAGTTAAAAAAAAAAATAGAAAATTATAAATGAATATTTATTGTCAAATTTAAAATGTAAGCAAATGATATTTTGAAGATTAAAAAGTTTGTAATTTGTAATTTAAATAAATAAAATAAAAAATTATGAATTAACTTTTATAATAAAAATTAAAATTTAATCAAGTGATATTTTTAAAATTTAAAACTTTTATACTTATAATCTAAAGATAAAATAAAATAAAATTTTAAAGTAATTATATTTAGAATTTAATCAAGTTATCATAAAGTAAGTGTAACTTTAAAGTAACTATAAATGAGCATAAGATATTAAAATAGCATAAAATTAAATTGTTTTTATCTTTTCTTCATCTCTTTGGTTATACACCAAAGATAGGATAGAACAATTGTATTTGTATTATCACATAGTGATAATTTAATTTTTTTTTCAATTTTACACATGCACGAAATACCTTAGACCCGTTTGGAGAGGCTGAGTCAGTAAGGACTCTTAAATACGCTTCTCCAAATTATCCAGGACTGTTTGTCCGCATGGATAGTTTGGGCTTGTTTTATACTTATAGTATGATCTATTGCTTATTTGATTATTTCATTAGTAGATATTTTGGTACAACGTCTTCTTACACGTTCTTGTAAGTCGGCAAACTTAATTACTACAAGTTTGCTAACTTATAAGAAGCGTGGGGAAAATCTTCTTAGAAATTTTTACAAAAATGAAATAATCTTAAGAGCGTAGATTGCACTATATGTATATTACAAACCTGAATGGGATAGGTTCTTTACCATTTTAGTAATGGAGTGAGAAGGTGGATTAGGACACTTGCACATTTTTTTGTTTGTTTTTAAATTGTTTTTGTTAAATACTTCGTAGTGGAAGATGCACTTAGCCGAAGTTGGATGAAGGCGCACGGCGCTGCGAGTTTCGAAGTGGCGTTGACGAGTTTGTTGCGGTAGCAACAAACCACGTGAACGCTGACGGATTAGCTCGATGCCCATGCATGCGGTGTTTGAATGTGAATTTTCACACACCTGCAACTATAAGGGTTCATTTATTTCTCAGCGGGATCCAACCTTCGTACAACCCCTGGTATTTCCACGGGGAGACTTTCTCTCGGCCCCGAGTTGAACTTCCCGAAAATGACGAAGAGGAAATGGCGGATGTGTTGGCGGACATGTTAAGAGGGGACCACAGGTTTGACGAATGCGCTAACACTACCGATTCTTTCAATGAACCCCCTATCAACGATAACAACAAGTTCGATGACTTGTTTAAGGAGATGGAGGCCGAGTTATATCCGGGTTGCAAAAAGTCGGCCCTTAATGCCTTTGGTAAAGCTTATGCACTGCAAGGTTTTGAATAGGTGGAGCAACCACTCTTTCGATATGTTGCTGTCCATCTTGATTGATCTATTTCTAGAGGGGACAAAATTACCGAAGTCGCATTATGAGTCGAAGATGCGATTGCGCAATCTAGGTTTGGGTTACGACTCAATAGATGTGTGCAAGTATAATTGTGCTATTTTCTGGAAGGAGAATGAGAAGAAGGAGTTTTGCCCTGTATGTGGCGAATCACGATGGGTGAAAAGAAAGGGTAAGGGGAAAAAAGTTCCTCACAAAGTTATGCGTTACTTCCCACTCACACCTAGGCTGAAACGATTATATTGCTCAAGACACACTGCGGAGGATATGCGGTGGCATTACTCGCAGACCAAAAGAAGACGGTGTGCTTAGGCATCCTGCGGATGCTTTGAAGAATGGAAGCGGTTTGACCGCCTTCATCCGTCTTTTCTTTGTTGAACCTAGAAATGTTAGGCGGGATTGGCGGCGACGGTTTTAATCCATTTGGCAACATGAGCAACTCTTACGGCTGTGGCCGATTATTTGTGTCCCATATAATTTGCCACCGTGGAAGTGTATGAGTTACGAATCGTTGTTGTTGACCTTATTAATTCCGAGTCCATCATCTCCCGGGAAAGACATAGATGTATTCATGAGACCGTTAATTGATGAACCGAAACGAGTTGTGGGAGACGGGTGTTGAAACCCGAGATGCCTACAACGGAACTGTGTTTTCAATGCGTGCGGCAGTGTTGTGGACAATAAATGACTTTCCTGCTTATGCTCTAATGTCTGGTTGGAGCACAAAAGGGTATATGGCGTGTCCCACTTGCAATGAACATACTCCTTCCATTGGCCTAAATAGTAAGATTGGATATGTTGGCCACATACGCTTTCTCGAAATGAGTGATCCGAGAAGGAGAAGCAAAAAGTACAATGGTAAGCCACGAGAAGAGAGCACCACCTCCAGTATTGACGGGGGATGATATTTTATCTCAATTAGACCGAATTCCATTGACTTTGCACGGAAAACACAAACAGTTCGGAGGTGTGAAACGGAAGCGTTCTAGTGAAGAGCTCAATTGGTCTAAAAAAAGTATTTTTTTTGAGCTTGAGTACTGGAAGTCAAAGTCCTTACGACATAATCTTGATGTAATGCACATTGAGAAAAATGTGTGTGATAGCTTAGTAGGTACTCTTCTAAGTATCGACGGGAAGTCAAAAGATACAGAGAAAGCGAAATTGGATTTACAAGACTTGCAAATACGACCTGAGTTGTGGTTGTATGAAGACCAAAATGAGAAATGGAAGAAGCCGCCTGCTAGGTACACAGTGTTCAAGAACGGGTTGAATTTGCAGACTTCATAAAGTCTGTACGATTTCCGGACAGTTTTGCAGCAAACTTAGACAAAAATGTCAATTTGGATACAGGCAAGATTTTCGGGCTCAAATCACATGATTGTCATGTGTTGTTACAACGTTTACTACCGGCAGGTGTCCGTAAGTTCTTGAAAAAAGAAATCCGAGACACAATCATTGAGCTGTGTGTGTATTTCAAACAATTATGCTCAAGAACACTTCATGTTTCGGATTTAGAAAAAATGCAAACAAATATTCTAACTATTTTCTGCAAGTTAGAAACAATTTTTCCACCGACCTTCTTCGACATAATGGTTCACGTAGTTATGCATCTCCCTAAAGAAGCTATACTAGGTGGACCAGTGCAGTACAGGTGGATGTATCCCATTGAGCGCTCAATGTCTGTGTACAAGCAATATGTCAGGAATCGTGCCCGTCCGGAAGACTCTATTGCTGAATCTTTTGTGGTTAATGAGGCATTAACCTTTTGCTCAATGTACTTTCGAGAAGTGCAAACTCGATTCAACCGTCCTGACCGGAACAATGACATTGTCCAAAACATGCCAACTCGACAATTTTCTGTATTCAAGCATGTTGGCCGACCCCTCGGTATGAGGACAGTCGACACCTTACCCATGCAAAGCAAGCGTAAGGCGGAGTGGTACATTTTGAACAATTGCACAGAGGTTGAACCGTATATCAAGTAAGTATAAATTCCATAAACACAAACACACAATAGTCGACTTCATCTAAAAAATTCTTAACTTACTAATAAGTGGATTACATTATATAGTGAGCACAAGGAGTTGCTTCAAGCAAGGGGTGTAGGCAATATTGAGACGGTAAGAGGCGAGTTCCCGAATGGTTCAAAACTCAAGTAAGCCTTGTTGCCTCTCAATACCGTTAATCTTGTTCTCAATAAGCGTTCAACTTTTCTTAATTTAATATTTTCCCCGATATGTAGATTAATGAACTACGGTTGAGCAACCGGGGTGCGGTGTCGGATGAGTTGTATGCTATCGCTAACCCGGCGAATACGGCAATTTATTTTTATCCAGGGTGCATAGTGAACGGTATTAAATTTTTGGTCAAGGAAAGGGATGATAACCGCAAAACACAGAATAGCGGTGTCATGGTCCCCGGTGAAGATGGCCAAAATTTTTACGGCACACTTGAAAAAATTATGGAGTTCACTTATTTGAAAGATTGCAGTGTTCTCTTATTTTTTTGTAAGTGGTTTGACACTAATGGGAGTAGAATGGATAGTGACGGTGTTATTACTAGCATCTACGTCAACCGACAGTGGTACCAAAATGAACCGTTCATACTTGCATCTCAAGCAAAATTGATCTACTACATTCCTGATTTAAAGAACGGTAAAGACTGGCTGATTGTAAATGAGTACATACCGCGCAATGTTTGGGACTTCCGGACACGGATGGGGAGACACCCTTTGTACAGAAAACAATTCAGTCGAAACCGAGTTCGTTGTTCAACTTCCACAGTTGGATGATGTTGACTATGTTCGCCATGATGTCGACCCAACTGAAGTTGCAAACATCCATCGTGTGAATTCACAGCCTCAACAATTAGATGATTTCATTGTCGATGATGACAACGAGGGTCTAAATACCGAAGAAGACAACTCCTTAGAATTAGAGAGTGACAGTGATGATAATGCTGTATATGTAACTGATGATGAGGATGATGAATTGTAATTGACATAGTGTTTTAAATAAAATAAAAATTACAACCCTTCTTCTTTAATATGTTTGCAATATGTTAGTTTATTTTAAATAAACAATATGTGTTGTATATGTAGTATGTCTACACCGGGTGGCGACGGCTCGAAAAAGAAAGGCGTCAGAGGTAAATACAAGGGCAAGACTGTTGAGGAGGAGCTCTCCAAAACACAATCTGCCAAGTTACCGATTGAGGTGCACGCAGAGACTGGCATCCCCGTAGGCAAGAACGGAAAAAAATTCAACAATATGGCCAAATGGATGACTCGGATGTCTATCCCCATTAATAAATTCAAATGGGAAGATGTCAGTAGAGCTGACATCAACGCACTCTGGGATAGACTTGAGGTATGCCTTACTAATTTTTTTAATTTCTAAATTACTATACTCTTATTAAATTGTAATTAATGTATTAATGTGTAACTTTTTGCAGACCAAGTTTATCCTCCCACGAGATAACCCTACATTCGTAGACTACGGTGAGTACGAGATGTCAAAGGGTTTACGTGACCGGAGGCGTACCGCAAGAAGAAGTGGATACAAAACATTGAGGAGCTTGGACGGGGAGAGGGCCGACATGTCACCTCCTGAGGGAGTAACTCAAGAGGTGTGGAGTGACTGCATCGCTTATTGGAGCACAGACAAACAAAAGGTACATTTTTTAAAATTTTAAATTTTGGTAATGTTTAATTTATATAGTCAATAATAAATAATTAATTGTTAGAAAAATTATTAATTTCAGGCGAGAGCGTGAAAAATAAAGAAAGTCGGGGTAAGATGAAATTTTTAGGAGGTCAGGCTCCAAGCCCATTGTTTCACATGTTGTCGAAGGGGTAAGTTTATATTTAACTATCATTCATTTAACTTTTTCTATTAAAATAACAGTACTAATATATTTTCTCTTGAAAATAGGCTAACCCCGACACGGGAGAATCGCAAGCTGCGGTGGAAACTTTTCAAAAGTTTCACCATAAAGGCAACGATTGGCGCAACGAGTTCGCGTAACAAGCTTACGTAAGTTTACGTTTTAATTCAATTTTTATTTATTTCTTTCAATTTATTTTGTGTTAAAATTAACCATTTAACTTACTTGTTTAATTGTTTTAGGAGCAAATGGTTGAAATAGCGGCAACTCAACCAGCGCCCACTTTGCGGATGAGCCCGAAGAGCCTGCTTGTCGATCCTACACGATGTACCCGAGACTTACCTCGTTATGACGCAAGTACTCGGGGAACGATCTCGGCATCTTAGAGGCTTTGGTCATCTCCCCGTACCGAAGGGAGTTGGGGCCAAGAGCACACCGCCACGCATCCTTCGGCCAACCGACCGTTACAATGGAACGGTACGAGGCTTTACGAGAAAAAGTGGAGGAAGCGGAGCGGACAACTCAACATACGAGGCGACGGTATGAGACACAACAACTCTACCTCGGACGATTCCAAGATCAGTTTGAGTATCTTTCTCGAGCTGTGCCGGGTTTCAACTTGCCTCCCATGGATCTTCCACCATTGCCCACTCACAGTGTGGATCATCGAGCTGCTTGGTGCCGGATCGTCATCGCAGCCTCCCGAGACTCAGAGAAACAACGATGACGACATTACCCGCCTATAGAACTGTACTTTTTTTATTATCCAGTTCGAACATTTAACATTTTGTTTATATACTGATTTTAGTAGTAATTAATGTTGGTTTATCTTGTAATGTAAATTATGTTGGTTTAGTTTGTTAATATAATATTATAATTATTTAAAAAAATATAATTAATTATATTTAATTAATTAATATTAAAATTAATTAAATATAATTAATTATATTTTTTAAAAAATAAAATTTAATACTTTTGCCGGCGCAATAGTGCGCCGGTAAAAAGTGGCAAAAACAATTGGCGCCAACAGTCAGATTGGCGCCAATAGTTTTGTCGGCGAACTACATGCGCCGGCAAAACTATTGGCGCCAATCTGACCGTTGGCGCCAATAGTTTTGCCTAATCATAGCAGGTTCAAGGCGGATAAGGGTATTTTTTAACACCGGCGCTTATTTTTTGCCGGCGCAACAATGCGCCGGTAAAAGCTGGTTTTCTTGTAGTGAAGGGTTAGAGATCTGAACGGAAGGAGACATTTTATTCCGCTGCACCCAATGTAAGGTTTCTCATACTTTATATGTGTTTAATTTATAATCGTTTTAGAAGTTCATATTTAGGGTGTTAATCAACATACTTGTGAGTAGATCTGAGATACTGGTAAAATAATTTCCAACGGTTCCCAACCATCCACATTATTAGATTCTCAAAATAAAAGTTGTAAGAATCATCTTCTCTAAGAAACTTTAAGAGTTCATAATTACTCAAGATTTAGGCCGATTAACCATTGATTATCAGTATAATATGAATTAGGTCTTTATAGTAAATGATATTTTTGATAAAGACATCTCAATTTTATATCAATCAATGTCATATATAATCTCTATTATATATAACACATTCACTTAGATGTCATACTACATCAGTAATCTGAATTGAGATTACTTGTATCGAATAACGAGCATCAGTGAATTGTCTAACAACCATTAATTAAAGATTCCATAACTTTAATTTGTTGCTGACTGTTTTATTCATGGCTAAGTGATTTTAATTCTCATGAATGAATAAGAATTATTTTTTATGTTTATATATAAATTTTTTAATATTAAATATTAATAATGTAACATTCAAGCACATACGAAAATGTTCAACTCTTATTTATAATCAGAATTGCCTTTATAGGTTTTCATGAAATAAATCCTAACAAAAAAAACCTCTCGGTACCTCAACAATGTCCACTAATACTGTGATGACATTTCTAGCCAACCAATCGAGTTTCTACTGTTACTGGAGTGAAAACATTTCAACTCACAAATAACATATATTTTACACACATAGTCTAATAAAATCTTTCTAATTAATTAATTACGTCTAATTTTCTCATTTCATAAAATAAACCTATTTTCTCATATTAATCTAGTAAGATTATAATATTACTCATTTATCCTTTTAATATACAAATTATTTCATATTTTATATAATATGTTTTAATTAATTAATTATAATTAATTTCTGAAATATTATAGTTACCTTTATCAGCTCCCACCAAAAGTCATGCACAAGACCATCGATCTTTGAAGCCATTCTATTAGTCAACATGTAAGTTGTAACCTTAATTACTCAATTCTACTAAAATTGATAACATGACTAATTAACTTATTCAATACATATAAACATAAATATAGCAATGTAATCTTTAAAATGTACAGCTTAGTTTCTTCTCTATACGCAAAATTGCTAGAATGAAAAAACTTGTATTGCATTTTGCTTTTCAGCTACGATATTTGCCATAAATTCTTGAGAGTTTTTGTTACAAAAATAAATAAATAAATAAATGCTCTCATTACAGATTTCAAGTACTTTGCTAAATCAGTGAAGCCGCCATTAAAAATAAATAAGTAACCCACTAATTCTTATAATCGTACTCTTTGATCTACTCCATTTTTGGGTGAAGCCGTAGCGTGTTCAAATATATATTACATTATATAAAGATCAAAACCAAATCCACCCCCTCTTTTTCTTAACTCCAATTCAAGCCAATGGGAGTGAAGAATAAAGATATAATAGCATTCTTTTGAAGTCAGACGTAGACCACGAGGACCCACACAACAAGCTAATTAGAAGTTATTAGAGTCCCACTCAAACTCATATGTTTTTGACTAAGCACAGAAATATAAAGGTATATATATATATAGAAAGAAAGAGAGAGAAGAAACAGAGACAAGAAGAAAAACAGAGAGCAAAAGAAATGAAGCAAGGTATAGTCCTTCATCAATGGCTTGTTCTGTTCTCTCTCATTGACATGTTCTGCTCAAGCCAGTCTCTCACCCATGATTACGGCCAAGCTCTCTCTAAGAGTCTTCTCTACTTTGAGGCCCAACGTTCAGGTCACTTGCCCCATAACCAACGGGTCACTTGGCGTCTTCACTCTGCCCTCAACGATGGCCTGGAACAAGGAGTCAGTACACATAAATACATATTCATGTAATACGCATTTGAGAAGGAAAGTAAATGATTATTTTGTTGTGATTTTTCAGGTGGACTTAGTAGGAGGATACTATGACGCAGGCGACAATGTGAAATTTGGTCTACCTATGGCTTTTACCGTGACAATGCTCTCTTGGAGTGTCCTAGAATATGGTAAAGACATGGCTGAGGCCGGAGAGTACGTTCACGCGCTGGAAGCCATCAAGTGGGGGACGGATTACTTCATTAAAGCTCATACTCACCCTAATGTCTTGTGGGCCGAGGTAAAACACTTTCTTCTTCTATGTCATACCAATTGTTGACTAATACAAAATACGAAATCCTCGCGCTCTTATTGTTGAGTGTGAATTGGAGCAAGGTTACCAAGTAGTCAATGCATGACTGAGAGGTTCTGTTTTTGATAGCGTGATTGGCGCGTGTCGTACTCGCGGCGGTGGCAACGTTGAGTAAATATTAGTCATATTATTGACCTTAATTTGATGAGAGGCTACGTATTAATTGAGAGAAATGCTAAGAGAAATGCATGCACCCTTGTTGTAATATACATATTGTACAATTCAATATTGAGTACTATTTATTTACTTTAATAAAAATTATAAAAAATCCTAAACTAATTATAGGATACAGCGCTCATTAATTATTAATTGAAAATTAGTCTGATTAGATTTATTTTGTGCGGGGTCACTGGTCAGGTGGGCGACGGCCACACGGACCACTACTGCTGGCAGAGACCAGAGGACATGACTACATCTCGTCAAGCCTTCAAGGTGGACGAGAACAAGCCTGGATCAGACATAGCCGGAGAGACAGCGGCCGCCATGGCTGCAGCTTCCCTGGTATTTAGAGAAACCAATCCACATTATTCTCACCTACTTCTATACCATGCACAACAGGTAAGTAAGTTTATTAGTTGTTAGTTAATGTGCTTATTATATATGCTCTTATGGTTTTGGTTTGTGCCATTTACTTTTTTAATTTTGTAGTTGTTTGAGTTTGGTGACAAGTACAGAGGAAAATATGATGACAGTATTGGAGTGGCTAAAGGATACTACACCTCAGTGAGTGGTTATATGGATGAGTTACTATGGGCAGCTTTGTGGCTATACAAAGCCACAAATAAAGATCATTATTTGGAGTACGTTTTGAATAATGCTTATGCTTTTGGAGGGGTGACTTGGACCATGGAAGAATTTAGTTGGGATGTCAAGTATGTTGGCGTTCAAATCATTGCTTCCATGGTACATCTTTTTTATTTTAACGCCCATTAAATTTATATTATATGATAATTATTATATAAAGTGATTAGAGGATTTAATTTTAATATTATTTTCATTCCTTAATTTCCATGTACGTTAACTTTCTCTGAAGTTACTAATGGAAGAAAGGCACAAGATCAAATACAGGCACGTGGTCGAAGAGTACCGTTCAAAAGGGGAGCATTACATATGCGCCTGCCTAAATAAAAACAATTTGACTAATGTGCGACGCACCCCAGGAGGCTTACTGTACACCCGCCAATGGAACAACATGCAGTACGTCTCAAACGCTGCGTTTTTGCTTACTGTCTACTCAGATTACCTAACAACCACCGGTAAGATGCTTCATTGCCAAAATGGGCTTGTGGGCCCAAATGAAATCTTCACCTTTGCAAAATCACAGATTGATTACATCTTGGGGTCTAATCCAATGGCTGTGAGCTACTTTGTTGGTTATAGTGCACAGTACCCTCAAAGGGTCCACCATAGAGGAGCATCTATTGATTCTTATAAGAAAACTAAGGGATTTATAGGGTGCACGGAGGGGTATGATAGTTGGTATGGTCGCCGTGAGCCTAACCCCAATGTGTTGATTGGGGCCCTGGTTGGTGGGCCAGACAGTAATGACCAGTTCAGAGATGAGAGGTCAAATTATATTCAGACTGAGGCATGTACTTACAACACTGCACCTTTAGTTGGGCTTTTTGCTAAATTGAGTAGGCTAGAAGTTGAAAATTTGTCTCTTAATGCTCATTTAATTGCTTCTACCTAGAGGGATTTTTTTTTTATTATTATTATTATTAACAATATTCACCATATGTGTCGATACTTGACACTTCATACTAAAAAATATTCAATAGAATTTTTTCTTTTTGATTGGGAAAGATATACAAGAGATAAGTGTATGTGTCAAATTTTTGGCAAGCATAAATTGTCTTTCCTTAGTAGAGAAAATTTGTGGAATCTATTTTCAAACAATCCAAAAGCAACAAAGTTGTAACTATGTCTCCTTTTTTATTAGGTCCTCTTCTTCTTAACTTTATGAATATTAGTAGATCTTGTAACTATATTGTCTATAATGTGACTAAGTGGGCCTTTACCCACCAGATGTATGGTTGTATTCCAGTCTTCTCTATGTTGGAGAACCTCTTTTGTAATGACCGCGAGGTCTAATTATCTTATGTTATTTAATGCATTAATACACTTATTTTCAAAAAAAAAAAAAAAAAAAAAAAAAGCAACAAAGTTGACCTACTACCTCAACACAGCAATGTAGTACATAATCATAAACTTTTACTTAACATAATAATTTATTCATTAAAAAAAAAAATTCTTCAAAATTTTAAATAATTGAGATACTTTATATTTTGTAATAACTGAGAATGTGAATTGTGAAGAGAGGCAACTCTACTCCTACCTACCTGGAGGAAAAACAAGGCACATAATTGGTCTTGATTTAGAAGGCTTGGTGCACAAAAATCAAAAGTACCATAATCACAGAACTCTTTGCTATGAGAAATTAAGAGTTACTGGTTATATCACGAACTTTTCGTGCTTCTTTGTGTTAGTTTTGAATGAATCACATAAAAAACCACAAATATACACGTTTCACTTTTCATGTTTGCAATATCAAAGAAAAAGAATGAAGAAGAAAAAGAATACAACAATAAGCACACCTTTGTATATCAAGACAATAATAAGTTAATAATTAACTGAAAAATAAAAATATTTTAGCTAAGTTATGATTCTGACCTTGGCAAAGGTTTGAAAATTCCTAATATCTATGTTTTTTTTTCTTCCTTTTTGGTTTTTGGTTTTATTTATTATATAATAATTTTTGAAAATATTACATTACCGACATAGACTTACACTCAGCTGTCATTTAAAAGATAGAAAATCTACTTGTGTTAGTTACAACTTTTTATTTCAGTTAATCACATTTCAAGGAACAATAAATAGCAAGAATTCTTCTTCTTGAAGCTTCCTATAGGCATTGCTCTGGTTCAATCTTAGCAAGGGTTTCTTGTTTTTCTTCCTTTCCAAGCTAATCTAGTTCAGATTCCTCTTCTCCAGATCGATCTGTTGCAATCAATTACCCTCTCTTTGGCTATTGCATATATTACTCCAGACGTCACCCTAATCATTATGAAACCCCCCCTAATTTCTCGAGCTCAAATAGCTTTTAATACTCTTTCTCTCTCACACCTACACTTAATTTTGGCAGCACCATCACTTTCGCATTTAATGTTCCTGCAATCTATCCATCTCTTCCTCTTCTCATGTCGAAATCTCAGAGATAAACCAACCGTCATTTGGTATCTCTTCAGTTTAAACCCCAAGATCATCATTGCCTATCTTCTCCAAGTTCAGACAGCCCTAGCAGGAATTGAAGAGGTGGCTCAGAGACCGATTCACTCTTCGAGGCGCCCTTTCTTCTCCAGGTATCTTCTTCTATTGCTTGTTCACTCTAGTGCTTATTTATATATCTACTTGCAATGTCTCTCCCCACAACCATTTCCTCTTTCTCCTTCCAAATTCCTTCCTTCTTCTGTGGTTTTCATGGCGTCCTCTTCTCGAAACCCCATTCCTCTTACTGCCCTAGATGATGAAGAGAGTCTTGTTCATGATTTCGATCACATCTCCCTACACTCACCCAATGATTCCAACTCTTTCTATTTGTTCTTTAAGTTGTTGTCTCCTAAATCTGTGAAACCTTCTTGGATAGAGAAAGCCATGACTGAAGCTTGGATGCTCCGATTTCTCGTTCAAATCTCAAAATACCACTCTGGATTATTCTTGGCTGACGGTGACCGTCGTCGAGTTCTTGAAGAACAGCCGTGGCATTTCGATAAGTTCCTTATGGTCTTCACCCATCCAGATGTGTCCTCCACACCAACTCCTGAATCTGTTTACTATGTCCCCTTTTAGATCCAGGCCCATAGGATTTTGTTTGGTCACAAAAGCCCTTAGTTGGCTCAATTCATTGCTGACGAGATAGGTGAGCTTATTGAAATATTTTCCCTCTCCTTGCTTGAGAACTTTGGTCCTTATCTCCGTCTTCGGGTTTTATTCGATATCACTAAGCCATTGCACCGGGGCATGACTGTTTAACGCCCAAATGTGACTTCCACTAGCGGTGGTTGTAGTATAGATCGGGCGGTCGATTCCACAGGAAGGTGATTATGGACAAAAGCGTTAGTAGAAAAATAAAAACAAAAGGTTAATAATAAGTGATAATAGTAACCAATGATTTTGTGATTTTTAATTTGATAATAAATATTAAAAGAAAGCAAATAGATGTGTAATCAATAGTAAAAGAGAGAAAGGCTTCAAGAATCATCCATATGCTTGTTTAGCTATTTTGTACCTTTGATTCACTAAGTTGACACAAATGATGTAACATTAAAGTTCATTATATTTTGAGTATATAAGTTCTTAAAAGTAAAAGAAATAATTTAATCTTATGTAGAACCTAGAAATGACATTATACATCAAGCAATAATGCAATAAAAGATTAAATATAAAACTAAACATCAATATTATTTTTACTAAATAGTAACACATAGAAAGAGCATGACTAATCCTATATATTTTTAGTAAAAATAATGACAAAGAGATAGAGATGGAGATGGAGGTGATAGTGAAGGAAATGAACATTAATATTACTTTTATTAATTTTTAGACACATAGGGAGAGCATGACTAAACCTATATATCATTTAACAAAAAGTAAATAAAAATGAACATAAAAGATAGAAATGAGCAATACTACCATTACTATAATCACTAAATAAAAATATATAGAAAGAGCATGACTAAGTCTATATATATATTTGGTATAATAACATAGATAGTATAGATGGAAGAAGAACATAAAAATAAAAGTGGAATATGAACTTGCATTACTCAAATAAACATTACAACAAAAAGTGAATCAAAGATACAAAATAACCTCACTTTGCATATGGAATCATCCCTAACCTTCCAAGGAAGATTAGGCCATTATGCTAATCATTCTCATAAAATTTCTAAAGAGAAAAGATGAGAAGAAAAGTTGAGAGAATTTTGCTATAGTTTTTCTACACTAAAAATTACACACTAAAAATTACTAAAATGAGCTCCTATTTATAGAGCCATAAGAGGACTAAAAATAAATAAATAAAAATTTGGGATTATAAAATAAATATTAAGATTAAATTTGACATTTCAAATCAAAAATAAAATTAATATTATTTTTGTTATCATTGTGATTTTGACTTCTACTCTTTGGATGAAGGTTGAGTGTGGAAGAGGAAAATAGGGTTGATGATGACCTAGACTTATCATCATTGCATCACATGCTTTGGAAGAGACAAAATTGATGATGAGCTTCATGGGCTGGCTTATTCTTTTTGGGTTGGGTTGCTTTGGACTTCAACAAAAATGCCATTTTTTTCTTCATTTCTTTTCAACTTTGCTCCTTCCTCTTTCTTTCAACAAAAATACACTTTAATTCCTACAAGAAAGACATAAATTGAATCAAAATCAAATATTTTCATTTATAAAATATATTACAATAATTTCATGAAAATATCAATTAAAACTCAATTTATTTTATCATTTAAAATAAATAAAAGTGTATTTTTAACCACTAATCACAACCCCCAACTAGCTTATTGCTAGTCCCTAGCAATTCAAGCGGAGAAAAAGAATAATTGAGTTGAATAAACAAGTCAAATCACGCAAAAATATCCAAGCATTTTCAAAATATTAGTAGAGAGTTAAAGATTGCTATTAGTGTTATTTCAGTTGTAACAACAGAGTTGTGTGTGTGCACCAAACTGTATTTATTTTATTTCAAGTCTTAACACAAATAGTATCGAAAAATCTCAAAAGTGTAAAGGTCTCAACTCCAATTTTTTTCACGGGTATTGAAAGTATTTATATTGGAAGGGTGACACTCTTTGGAGTTGGAAATGTAACAATTAACGCACAAATGAGAGAGGATAAACTTTTTAGGATAAGCAATTTGAACAAATATTGATCACAAGATAGACATATCAAACCAATAGAATTCAAATGACAAACAACCTTTGGGATTTACATGAAAAACTCACAAAATAAAGAGCTAACTAACTAACTAATAAATAAAGAAATATAATAACAATTTTTTTTCTTTAGAGAGACATGTGATGCTTCTCTCTTTTTCTTTTTTTTTTTTAATTAAAATAAACTAACATGATTTTTTTTTTAGATATGGAAAGAATGGAGGTAAATAGAAATAAAATGATATTACTTTTATTATTTTTATTTTTTATTTATTTTTTCTTCTAAAAAAAAAAAAAAGATGGAGACTACTTAAAAATCAAAATAAAATGATGTTGCTCTTGTTTTTTTTTTCTTTTTTTCTTTTCATTATATATATTTTTTTTGATGATTTTTTTTTTCACTTTTTTTTTTCTTCTTCTCTTTTTTTTTTTTTTTTGACAAGAGACAACATATAAAAATAAAGATATAAAGAAATACAATAAAGTTACAAAGAAATAAACACAAAGGCTCTTTGACAATAAATTAATCCCTCTAGTAAATGTCATGTTTGAAATTCCAAAAGTTTAACTTTACCAACTCAAATGATCAATGAAAGTTCAAAAGGTTATTTTCTCAACTCTCACAACTCACAAAAAATAAAAAACTTTACACTCAAAATTTTTCTTAACTATATGTGTTTACAACCATTTTACCACATGTTTGGAAAGTGCACAAAAGAACTCTGAAAATCACAACTTGGTAACAAAATATAGCAAATATTGACTCAAACTATAATTTTACTATCATTCTTGGATAATTTTGAAAAAATTTGACTTAAAAAATTCAACAAGACAATTATAATTCTCTAAATGAACGCTCACCAGAGCTCACCACCCCCAACTCAAAATTAGACAGTGTCCTCAATGTCACAAAAAATATGAAATGAAAAAGATAGGGAAAAGAGTACACCTGATCGACGATAATATGCACGGGGTGAGAGTGGAGATAACCTGATAACAGTAACCCAAAACAAACATAGAAAATACAAAAATACAAAAACACAAAACAAAAATAAAAATAAAATAAAATACTATAATATATAGATAGGGAAAATAAACATTCAGAGTGTATAATCTGGGTCCTCAAGAAGGACCTCTTCAACAAGGCTCACACTCTCAATGTAATGTTTCAGTCTCTGGCCATTGACTCGAAAAATTCTCCCATCGGTTGGGTCCTTGACTTCAACAGAACCGTTGGGGAATACTTGTTTCACCACATATGGACCAGTCCACCTCGATCTCAACTTACCGGGGTGGAGATGCAAACGAGAATCGTACAAATGTACTTTTTGATTCGGCTCAAAATGTTTTCTTAGGATCTGTTTATCGTGAGCAACTTTCAGCTTTGCTTTGTAGATCTTAGAATTATCGTAAGCATCATTTCTCAACTCCTCAATTTCAGACAATTGAAGTTTTCGGTTCATACCTGCCGCACTTAGATCGAAGTTCAGGGCCTTAATAGCCCAATAAGCTTTGTGCTCAAGTTCGACAGGTAAATGACACGCTTTCCCATAGACAAGCCGATAAGGAGACATCCCAAGAGGGGACTTGTAAGCAGTGCGATATGCCCAAAGTGCATCTTGAAGACGTGTTGACCAATCTTTGCGGTCGGGATTTACCGTCTTTTCAAGAATGTTTTTGATCTCCCTATTAGCTAGCTCAACTTGACCATTGGTTTGTGGATGATAGGCATTTGCAATTTTGTGAAGTACACCGTACTTTCGCATAAGAGCCTCAAAAGATCGGTTGCAAAAATGAGTGCTTTGATCACTAATGATAGCGCGAGGGGTACCAAACCTCGATAACACATTTTCTTTTAAGAATTTCACAACAGTCGCGTTATCATTATTTCGACAAGGTACTGCCTCGACCCATTTTGAAACATAATCCACAACAAGAAGGATGTAGAGGTAACCAAAAGAAGGTGGAAATGGTCCCATAAAGTCTATCCCCCAACAATCAAATGCTTCAATGACAAGAATTGGGTTCAAGGGCATCATGTGCCGACGGGACAAGGAGCCTAACTTTTGGCACCTTACACTAGAGCGACAAAAATCATTGGTGTCTTTGAACAAAGTGGGCCAGTAAAGACCGCATTGTAAGATTTTCGCAGCGGTTTTCTTCACAGAAAAGTGACCACCACAAGCATCATTGTGGCAAAAATTTAGCACACTAGACACCTCATCATCGGGAATGCATTTTCGCATAATCTGGTCGGGACAATACTTGAATAAGTATGGATCATCCCAAAAGAAATTTCGCACCTCGACCACCAAGAATTTGCGTTTGTCTTGTGAACTCCACTCAGAAGGGAGCTCACCAGTTACTAAGTAGTTAACAATGTGCGCATACCACGGTAACTTAGTAACAACGAATAATTGTTCATCGGGGAAATCATCATGAATAGGTGGGCCATCAGCGGGATCACTAAATTCAAGTCGGGACAAGTGATCCGCGACTACATTTTCAACACCTTTCTTGTCTTTGATTGTTATGTCAAATTCTTGCAAGAGAAGGATCCACCTTATTAAGCGTGCCTTAGCATCCTTTTTGGAAAGGAGGTACTTAAGGGCGGAGTGATCGGTGAAGATCGTAATAGGTGATCCAATCAGGTAAGCTCGGAATTTGTCAAGAGCAAAGAAAACGGCAAGCAACTCTTTTTCAGTTGTGGAATAGTTCATTTGAGCACTATTAAGAGTTCTACTTGCATAGTAGACAACAAAAGGTTTCCCCTCCCTTCGTTGTCCAAGAACAGCTCCAACAGCAAAATTACTGGCATCACACATGATTTCAAAAGGAAGACTCCAATCGGGTGATTGAATAATGGGAGCAGAAGTGAGTGAATTCACAAGTGTTTGGAAGGACTCCTCACACTTTGGGGTCCACTCAAAAGTAGCATCTTTGGCTAGGAGGTTGCATAATGGACGAGAAATCATTGAAAAATTCTTTATGAACCTTTTATAAACACCAGCATGGCCAAGAAATGACCGAATGTCTTTGACAGTCTTAGGGGTAGGAAGTTTAGAGATGAGGTCAATTTTAGATTGATCAACCTCAATCCCTTTTTCAGAAACAATGTGGCCTAAGACAATTCCAGAAGATACCATAAAATGACATTTTTCCCAATTAAGCACAAGACCTTTCTCGATGCAACGTTTTAAAACAGCCTCAAGATTGAGAAGGCATGCGTCAAAAGATTTTCCAAAGACGGTTAAGTCATCCATATAAACTTCCATGGTGTTTTCAATCATGTCACTGAAAATACTCATCATGCATCTTTGGAAAGTAGCTGGTGCATTACACAGTCCAAATGGCATACGCCGGAAAGCATATGTTCCAAAAGGACAAGTGAAAGTGGTCTTCTCTTGGTCCTCTAATGCAATCTCAATTTGATAGTAACCTGAATAACCATCGAGAAAGCAGTAGAAAGGATGACCAGCTACGCGCTCAAGAATTTGATCAATGAATGGGAGCGGGAAATGATCTTTACGGGAGGCGGCATTCAATTTTCGATAATCAATGCACATGCGCCAACCCGTCACAGTTTTGGTGGGAACAAGGGCCCCTTTTTCATTTTGGACAACAGTAACACCTGATTTCTTAGGTACTACCTGAACTGGACTGACCCATTTGCTATCGGCCACCGGGTAAATGATAGCAGCATCAAGAAGTTTTAACACTTCATTTTTCACCACTTCTTTCATTGGTGGATTCAGTCTTCTTTGAGGGTCCCTTCGTGGGATAGCTTCTTCTTCTAGATTAATTCGGTGGGTGCAAATTCGAGGGCTAATACCTTTGATATCAGCAAACGTCCAACCTATCGCAAGTTTGTATTTTCGCAGTAGCTCGAGTAAGCGCAATTCTTGAGAAAGTTGAAGGTCGGACGAGATGATAACTGGAAAGGTTTGGCCATCTCCCAGAAAAACATGTTTCAAACCCTTTGGAAGTTGGTTCAGTTGAACATTGGGAGGTTCTTCGGCAGAAGCTTTTAGCGTTTCCCTCTCACGAGGTAATGCTTCAAAGTGTGGCTTCCAAAATTTCTTCCCTCTGTTTTGTGTGTCCAATTGATCAACGGTAGCAAGAGCGGACTCAACAAAACTGGGATTTTCATTTTCAAGGCGAGAGAGGAGTTCATCAAGATTAACGAAATTTCTTTGCAATTGAATCTCTTCAGAAACAAGATTGTCAATCATGAATGTTTGATGACATTCTTCATCCTCTTGAAGTTGTTTCCCAATGTGAAAAATGTTGACCTCAAGTGTCATATTTCCAAATGATATTTTCATTAGACCATTACGACAATTGATCAAAGCATTTGCAGTGGCAAGGAATGGTCTTCCAAGGATGATGGGAATTTTGGATTCCATGTTGACCACAGATTGAGTATCTAGAACAAGGAAGTCCACGGGATAATAGAATTTCTCAATTTGAACAAGAACATCCTCAACGATACCCCGAGGCTTTTTGATAGAGCGGTCAGCAAGCTGCAGCACAACAGATGTTGGCTTCATTTCTCCAAGACCAAGTTGCGAGTACACAGAGTAAGGCATGAGATTCACACTCGCGCCAAGGTCAAGCAAAGCTTGGCTGACTTCATGAGTCCCAATTTGGCATGAAATGGTGGGACAACCAGGATCTTTGTATTTTGGCGGTGTCTTTTGTTCGATCACCGCACTCACTTGTTCAGTCAAGAAAGCAGTCTTCTTGACATGGTGCTTTCTTTTAGCAGTGCACAAGTCCTTGATGATTTTGGCATAAGCTGGCACTTGTTTTATGATGTGAAGCAAAGGAAGATTAATCTTCACTTGTTTCAAGTGCTCAAGAGTTCAGCTCGGTTTTCAGGAATTTTCCCAACAGGTCTAAGAGCCTGGGGAAATGGTACTTTTTCTTGAGCATTTATCGGTGCACTGTCAGGGGCAACTTTTGAATTTGAAGTAGTGGTTTTGATGGATGGATCTTCCAAAGCTTTACCACTTCTTTTTGTGATGGCGTTAACCCCTTTAACGATGGGATCATTAGAGGTGGAGATTTCAGCCATGTGTTGCCCTTGTGCATTAAATTGAGGCTGGGAAGGAAGTCTGCCTTTCTCAGAAATAGCCAAGGATGCGGTCAATTTTGAAAATTGACTTTTTATTTCTTGGACATCTTCCTTTAATTGGCGATTGATTTTAGCTTGTTCCTCAATGAATGCATGAATAGTGCTTTCAAGGGAGTTCCCTTGTTGTTGAGCATTGTATTGAGGCGTAGGATATGCCTTTGGAGGTTGAGCTTGATGCTCATTTCTCCATTGTCCTCCAGATGTTTGAGCTTGGTTAGAGTTATCTCTCCAACTGAAATTCGGGTGGTTTCTCCAACCAGGGTTGTACGTATGGGAGAATGGCTTGTTATATTTCCCTAAGGCATTGCATTGCTCCTCATGAACCCCCTTCATTTCTTTGTAAACTAAGCATTCCTTAGCTAAATGCCCATTTTCTCCACAAACGAAACAAGGTTCGAGTGGTCTGGATTGTGCTTGGGCAACCATGCACCCTTTTTGGCCATCTTTAGTCGTAAGGATTTCAATTTGCTTTTTTAAAGATTCGACTTGGGCCTTTAAGCTGTCCTCTTCCCGAAGTTGGTAAATCCCAGCTGGTCGATTTCTGTTGGTGCTTTCAGCAGCACTTGGACCAGTCCATGTGTGAGATTTTTCAGCAAGCTCAATGAGAAACTCAAGAGCTTCTTCGGGTTCCTTTTGAAGGAACTCACCGTTGCACATCATTTCTACGAACTGGCGCTCACGACTTGTGAGGCCTTCATAGAAGTAGCTGACGATGCGCCAACTCTCGTACCCGTGGTGTGGACACTGACTTAAGAGATCTTTAAATCTCTCCCAGACTTGATAGAACGTTTCATTGTCTTTTTGGGAAAATGTTGAGATTTGTCTTTTCAAACTGTTGGTCTTATGGACAGGGAAATATTTAACAAAAAATGTTTTGGTCATTTCTTCCCATGTTCCGATAGACCTAGATCTCAAAGAATACAACCAACTTTTAGCTTTATCCTTCAAGGAGAAGGGAAAAAACTTTAAGCGTGCAGCATCATTGATGGTTGCTCGGTCATAAAAAGTGTCAACAACTTCCTCAAATTCCCTAATATGCACATATGGATTTTCATTTTCTATTCCATGAAAAGTTGGCAAAAGTTGAATAATGCCGGGTTTGACACCAAGACTTGGCATATTAGGTGGAAATATGAAGCATGATGGTATGGAAGTTTGGGTGGGGTGAAGGTAATCATTAAGTGTTCTCTGTTGTATTTCATTATTATTATTCATTGCGAAAGGATTACCAATTATCGTGTGAATGGGAGAAGGAGTAGTGGATGGATTGGACGAAGTTTCACTAGAAGTGGTTTCGTCAGAAGAAGAGTTACTCATCCACTCTTGTTTGCTTTTTTTTTTTTAAATATATTTAATTTTTTTGTTCAACTTGTTCCCAGGTTACTTTGGAGGTTTTTAGAATGGTCCTTCACAACTTACTAGAACTCCCCGGGGTTACCAGGTAAGTGTGAAGGGTTCACTAACCTTTTCGACCAAAGACCTTTCTAAGCAAAAATGAGTTGCTTATTTTTGATAAAACAAGGTTTTTTTTGTTATAGTAAATAGCACAAAAATGTAATATTACAATGATTAACACAAAAATATTTCCAGGCCAATTGGAAAGGTTGCCAAGGTACCGCTTCGTCCCAACCTTGCCTAGACAGAACCGAGGTTCCCAGGTAAGGTGGAGGGTACACTAACACAAACCTTATTTAAAAACCAATCTTTCTAGATAGAACAATCTTGGTTTGTGTCATATAGAATATTACACCGTTGTGCCAAATACTAAGCGTTTTATGAAGAAGTTTTTATAACTTACTTTTTTTTTTTGTATTTTATGATTTTTTAGAGGACTTAAATGCTATGAGTACTAAGAAAAAGACAAATAAAATACTAATAAAAAAAAAGAAACAATAACTAAAAGATAGTATAAACAATCACACTAAACAAAAATTAAAGTAAAAAAATAATAAAAAGGGAATAGACTTTTTTTTTTTTTTTTTAAAGAAATCATTTCTGATAAGGAAGATCGGATAAAACCGCAACCTTAGAGCATACTTTGAATTCTTGGTAAATTTTTTTTTTTTTTACAAATATTTACACAACATAAGACAATATTCACAAGAAAATAAAATGTAACAAAAAAAAGTTACTAACCTCTTGATTGTAGATTTCACTAGCTTTCGAAAAATTACCTCCCCGGCAACGGCGCCAAAATTTGTTTAACGCCCAAATGTGACTTCCACTAGCGGTGGTTGTAGTATAGATCGGGCGGTCGATTCCACAGGAAGGTGATTATGGACAAAAGCGTTAGTAGAAAAATAAAAACAAAAGGTTAATAATAAGTGATAATAGTAACCAATGATTTTGTGATTTTTAATTTGATAATAAATATTAAAAGAAAGCAAATAGATGTGTAATCAATAGTAAAAGAGAGAAAGGCTTCAAGAATCATCCATATGCTTGTTTAGCTATTTTGTACCTTTGATTCACTAAGTTGACACAAATGATGTAACATTAAAGTTCATTATATTTTGAGTATATAAGTTCTTAAAAGTAAAAGAAATAATTTAATCTTATGTAGAACCTAGAAATGACATTATACATCAAGCAATAATGCAATAAAAGATTAAATATAAAACTAAACATCAATATTATTTTTACTAAATAGTAACACATAGAAAGAGCATGACTAATCCTATATATTTTTAGTAAAAATAATGACAAAGAGATAGAGATGGAGATGGAGGTGATAGTGAAGGAAATGAACATTAATATTACTTTTATTAATTTTTAGACACATAGGGAGAGCATGACTAAACCTATATATCATTTAACAAAAAGTAAATAAAAATGAACATAAAAGATAGAAATGAGCAATACTACCATTACTATAATCACTAAATAAAAATATATAGAAAGAGCATGACTAAGTCTATATATATATTTGGTATAATAACATAGATAGTATAGATGGAAGAAGAACATAAAAATAAAAGTGGAATATGAACTTGCATTACTCAAATAAACATTACAACAAAAAGTGAATCAAAGATACAAAATAACCTCACTTTGCATATGGAATCATCCCTAACCTTCCAAGGAAGATTAGGCCATTATGCTAATCATTCTCATAAAATTTCTAAAGAGAAAAGATGAGAAGAAAAGTTGAGAGAATTTTGCTATAGTTTTTCTACACTAAAAATTACACACTAAAAATTACTAAAATGAGCTCCTATTTATAGAGCCATAAAAGGACTAAAAATAAATAAATAAAAATTTGGGATTATAAAATAAATATTAAGATTAAATTTGACATTTCAAATCAAAAATAAAATTAATATTATTTTTGTTATCATTGTGATTTTGACTTCTACTCTTTGGATGAAGGTTGAGTGTGGAAGAGGAAAATAGGGTTGATGATGACCTAGACTTATCATCATTGCATCACATGCTTTGGAAGAGACAAAATTGATGATGAGCTTCATGGGCTGGCTTATTCTTTTTGGGTTGGGTTGCTTTGGACTTCAACAAAAATGCCATTTTTTTCTTCATTTCTTTTCAACTTTGCTCCTTCCTCTTTCTTTCAACAAAAATACACTTTAATTCCTACAAGAAAGACATAAATTGAATCAAAATCAAATATTTTCATTTATAAAATATATTACAATAATTTCATGAAAATATCAATTAAAACTCAATTTATTTTATCATTTAAAATAAATAAAAGTGTATTTTTAACCACTAATCAATGACAATCCGCTTCCGTGGTATTATTGACCCTAATTGGATCAGTTTTAAGTATGAAAGCCTCCCCAATTTCTGTTACTTTTGTGGTCTTGTTGATCACACCTACAACAAATGCACCAAGTACCTTCTGCGTTGCGATAATTTCTCTATCCCTCCTGCCTTGGAGTACAAGGAAACTCTCCGTGCCACAACATTTGCCCAGCATAAAAGGAACCCGTTTGAGCTATCTAATTCTATTCCTTATGAGGAGTACTTTCCTCGAACCAGGACTGATGACCAAAGCTTACAACAAGCCGTTGACCAATTCCTTCGTGTGGATACCCCTGTTTTGCATCCAGCTTCACACCCTGCTGCTGTAACTGTTGGTTTCAACCATCCTTAAATTTCTGTGCCTTCATCTTTGGCCCACTCTACCATTCCCCCACCAATTATGACTGAATCCGTTACAACCCACATTGACAAAGGCAAAACTATTGTTGTGTCTCCTCCCAGCCCTCCTCCTCACAGCCGTGGAAGCATAGGTGTGGTTATCAGTGAACCACGCCCCACAACTTCTCCAGGCATTTCCTCAGGAACCAGGTGGCCTCTCACGCGTCAAACTGCCCAAGTTGGAGATTCCGTTCGTAGCATGCTGAAAAGAGCACGAGCAGTTGTTACTGAAGACGTTGTGGTTCCTTCAATTTCAGATGATGAGCCAATGGCGGGTGCTGATACGCGACCCCGTCGAGAAAAATGAGTCTCTGCAGTTGGAATGCTCGAGGTTTAGGGAGTCCTCGAGCATTCCGTAATCTCTCCCTGCTTGTCAAGCAACACCAGCTAATGTTGTTGTTTGTCATGGAGACTAAGCTGCCTTCAGGCTGTGGACTGCACCTCAAGCACAAACTTCATTTTGATAATGTTTTAGAAGTGCCTAGGCAAGCTTTAGCGGGAGGTTTATTACTTTTTTGGAACAATTGCATTGATGTAACTGTTACTTCTTACTCCCTTAACCACATAGATTGTGTTGGAAATATTTTACCAGGATCTAGATTTACTACCAAGTATGTTTCATTAACATCCTAATATGAATTCTAAAACAATGAAATAAACACATATAAAGTTTAGTAAACCTTACATTGGGTGTAGCGGAATATAATGACTCCTTCAGTTCAGATCTCTAGCCCTTGATTCCTTTCTGTAGCAGAGCATAATCAAGATCTGAACCTGGATCTCTTTCTCTCCTTCCTTGATGCTGGTTCTCCTTCTTGTTGTTTGGATTCTCCTACAGTCTTACACACTATGGTTGAGATACCACTTGATGTGTGTGGGCACTACTCTATCACTCAAGGAATTTCGAAATTGAAGAGAGGAAAAGAGAGAGGGTGGTACATGGCTTTTTGTGAAAGGAACAATATGCAAAGTCATGAGTTTCCTGAAGCCAATACTTTCTATTTATCGAATGCCATCTAGGTTTAGGTTAGAATTGTATGGCATTAAAATAATGGAAAAAATAAAATGGTAAAAGCTTCGCATAGTGGGCGGCCATATAAGGAAATTGGGCCTCACTTTGCAACTTTCCCATTTTGTTATTTTTCATTCTCATTTTCTCAAAAATGCCAATTTTCCAATTTTAACTATTTAAATGCCAATTCTAATTATTTAATAACTAAAAAATAATTATCAAATAATATTGTCATTTAATATATTTGTTAATTTAGACATATAAAGTATCTTAATTAATAAATAAACCTAGAATCTCTTTTTTTTACAATTTCACCCTTGCTTAGTAAAAATTCATAAACTAGACATAGTCTAACTTTAGAATTATAATTGATTAATCAAAATCAATTAACTGAGTCTTACAAGTAGTATGGTCTCAACTAGTATGGGGACCATGGGCGTATATTTCCGAGCTACCAATAAGTCGAACCGAATTTACCAAGTAAATTTCCTAACTTATTAATTCCTTATTGAATCCACACTTAGAACTTGGAATTGCACTCTCAGTCATATAGAACGCTCTATATGTTCCACGATATAGATACGTCATTAGTTATCCATTGTTATAATCCTAATTTGATCAATGACCCTCTAATAGATGATCTACATTGAATAGGCACTAAGTTACCTTTACACCTTCAATGTATTTTATCCTTAAAAAACTTAGCTCCGTATAAATGATATTTCAGCGAAGTGAAATGAGATCTCCACCATTTATCTTTGTTTAGCCAAGCTCGAAGGATATCATTGTTTCACTTCTAAATTCTTATAGAAGTTATAGACTCCATATTTATGTTAGCGCTCCCACTCAATGATACTATCATGTTCCTAAAATGTACGTATCACCCTGACCCAAAAGTAGGCTTAACTATCAAATCAAATAACATGTATAGTACTCTTGATATCGAACCTAATCATATCAGGATTAAGATCATTTGATCTAGGATCAACGAGTGATATTGAATTGAATAGATATTACGATAAATTTTAATATATCTAATCAAAGTTCAATATCGATCCCTTCCGATGTATACTCCATACATCCAATACTGGTAAACTTTGCCAATGCCCAGGAAAGGACATAACACTTTTCCAAGGTGTAAGAATACCTATCCCTGATTATCATGTCAGTCTAAATCCAGTGAACTGATAAATCAGGATATAACCTTTCGAACATATAATTAAGATTATATTCCACTGTGCTGACAACACTATAATCATTAACAAATTCACATGTTCTAGACTTAAATAGAATTCGTACATTATATATATAATTATGAAATAAATCATGTGAACCATGCAACATAAAATGTTATTTCTGATCTTTATTAATAATTAGATCTGATTATATTGAAATGGGTTTTATTTAGGGCACAAAACCCAACAAACTCCCACTTGCACTAATATAAAACAAAATGTGCATTTCAAATAATCTCAACACCTTGATATACAAATCATGTGTAGTAGTAGTAAACTCTTCGTAATAGGATCTGACAGGTTGAATTAAATACAACCTCTTCTCCACCATTACTCTTCCTTAATCACAAAATCCTTGATAATGTGAAATTCCTCTCTATATGTTTACTCTCTTGGGATACTGGATTCTATACTTTTGGCAACTACTTTTGGTTAATCAGGAAATAACACTAGTAGTTAAGACAAGTTGGAACGGTGCCACAAATGTATAGATCTTTCCTTAGACTGAATAAGTACCTTTCCTGCAACTTTAACATTCAGTCTCTTTCTGGTAGACCTAGAGACTTCAGATAGGTTTTTACACTTCTCCAAAATCACTACTCCACCCCAAGAGTAATCACCATCTTATCAGCAGACTTTCTAGCATAAAGGCAAGTCTCGAAATCTGATGTGGTGTAGTCTAAGAGTTTCAAACACACCCTTGTTGACTAACATATAGTTCCTCTCCTTAATCTTAAGATTTACTTGATTATCTTCCAATGTTCTTCTCCTGGATTAATCTGATACCTACTCATTACTCCCACTCAATAGCAGGTGTCTGGTCTAAGGCATACTAAAGCATATTTGAGACCTCTCACTGTTGATTTAAGAAATTCTTTCATGGCTTTATCTTTCTTGGAATAGTTGAGACTTTTCCTTAGATAAATAAAATCTATGTCTAGAAGTTTTGAAGCTTCTATAGATTGCCATTGGAAAGAAAATGCTTCAGCATCTTACTAAAGTAAGCTGCTTGCACTAGAGTAAGTAATTGACCAGGTATACCGTAAGCCATAGGTTTAGATAAATCAAATCTATAATATTAGGAACAGGAAGTTTTGTTAAGTCCATTGAATAGACTTATAACCTAAAATTTCCTTTTATGTCCTTGTAATAGAAAACTTTAGGTTACTCCATGTGAATGGATTAAATCATAGTTCTCTTGGCTTTCTTCTTAGTTTCTTATCTTGACAATCCATTACTTCTTTAAATTCACAATGGATTTTAATCACTAGTGTCTTCCAAGTCATAAGAAGAGTGAGTTCCTTGAAACTCTCCCACTATGACAAGGTACCGTGAATTATGTCTAAGAAAACTAACTGGTATTGACCTCTTCGGTTGTGTTAAGACAACATAGGCAATGGGATCATCATATGTAGTAAAAGATGATAGAACACATTTGGAATCAAGAAAAAAAAATTATCTCCTTTATTTGCTACTTTATTTTCAGACTTAGTCATATTCTTAGAAAATTAGTATTTGTTTAAACAAACACTTTCTTATCTATGAACTATGGGATGGTCCACCCCTAATCACTTAGAATAGCTAACAAACATGCAAACCATGGTTAATAGTTCTAGCTTTTCTTAAGATTTCGATTAGGTCATCCATGAATCTAGTAATGAATTACATTAAGTATACAACCATTGCATCATTCTGAAATTGTATTACCATAGAAGGACTTAGGCTATGACTAGTAACTAATCAATAATATGCAAATTGAATTTCTAGGGAGGTAAGTTAGGATATAATTCAAAAATCAACTTATTGATCTTTGAACTACATATCTACTAACTATTTCTCCACCTGTAATACCCGGGATTAAAAAAAGGATTACCAAAACCCTAATTAGATAATTATGAGTTAATTGAGGAATTATATTATTATATAATTCAATATATGTAAAATTATATGAAATTTAACATGTTAAAGACCCCGTTGGTGAGCCAGGGGCATTTTGGTAATTATGACCCGAGAAGGGTAAATTGTTGAGATTAATTTAATTATGTGCTTAATAGAACTATATTATTATATAGTATGCATGTTTTGTCTTTTCAGGTGTGTCTTGACAGGTTGGCGCGGTATAGTCACACCCGGGAATTTCGGGCCGAACCGGGTTCGGGCCCGAAATGTAAATTTGATTGATTTATTTGGCATTATTATTCATGGGTGATAATCTGAATTTTTATTTGAAAATAATTGAGTATGAATTGACTTGAATGCCCTTGTATGTGTGAATAGGTGAAAATTGGCTTTAGAAGCAAAATGGTCATTTGACCTTTATTTTCTATACTTGGTAAAAGCTGATTTTTTTTTTAGGGAAGTAAATGAATTTCTGGCTTTTGTATCCCTCACACCCGACCCCTCTCTCTCTCTCTAACCCTTTCTTTTAGAAATCTTGATTTTGAGAAAAAAGGGCTTGATTTGGTGTAGCTTTGTGGATGTTCTTGCTTGGGAAGAACTTGAGGAACTTGTGGTAATGATCTTTAGCCTTTTTGATTTATTAATTTCTGATGTTATGTAATGAATTAAGGTGTTCTTGATTTTCTTAAAATTATAGATGCATGATAGTGGAATTGGAGGTGATTTTGGTGTTAATCTTAATGTTTTAGCTTGATTATATTTTTGAGTTGAGGAGTATGTTTACTAGTAATTTCAGATGAGATTTCTAAGGTTATATTGTGTTTGAAATCTAGCCTTAAGTTCTGATTTTTGTTGTGTTCAAGCATAAGGTGTTTGGGGTTTTGATGTTCATGGTTATGGACTTGATTTCTAGGTTGAATTTTGCTCAAGTGTTGAGCTTGGCTTGAGTGTTATTAATCTAATTTTTGGGATACATATTCTGTGGTGAATTTAAGCATGAAATTTGTGTTTTTACTCTGTGTTTTGGTTGAGGTTCGAATATATGGTAAATTGAGCATATTTAGACCTTAAAATCTGGTTTTCTGGGTTTTTCGAACCCAGTGGCCGCGGCCAGAAACCCAGCAGAGAGCCATCTTTTTCCCGATTTTGTTTTGCCCATAACTTTTGACTAGGGACGCCGTTTGGGACGTTCTTTATACCGTTGGAAAGATCTTTTCGAGCTCTATGTAATTATCTGTATTTGAAATGCCATGAATTTATTTTATGAATGTGAAATCAGGGGTTAACCCTATTTGTGAAAATCCCGGATTGTGTGTGACTAGGATTACCGGCTCCTGGTCAGGAGCACCCTGGGATTTGGAATCTCGACTATTGTGGGACAACAGGTAAGACAGTAGTTTACACATAGAGTATGCGCAGTGGCGCTTATGTTTAATATGATATATGTGAGTTATGGTAATCGGGATTAGGGTTATTACCCTAATAGGAACGGTTTGTTAGCCTAGGGTTATTACCCTAGTGAAATATGTGTATAAATGCCATGGCGTGTTAATTGAAATGAAATTTATGGATTATGCGCTCAAGGCATGATCAGGTTGGACTCGGTACACATAATCGAGATAAACTACTTCTAAGGCCTTAATGTATTTAGACGTGTGAGAGCAACACGTGGGTCTACGTCACGTAGATTTAATTAGATGTGTGAGCGCAACACATAGGTCTACGCCACGTAGACATAAATGGGCATGTTGATATAGTGATCAGGTCTGTGCTATACAGACATATGTAAATGAGCATAATATATTTGATATGATTTATACTGTCTTGCTGGGCTTGGCTCACGGGTGCTCTACTGTCCAGGAAAGGGTAAGTCAGTGGCTGATCAACCATGAGTTTTCTGGAGCAGGGCGAAGAATGTACATGTTCATGCCACTTCTGACCAAGCAGGTTATGGGTCTAACTGTGTTGACTTTTGTATTCTGTTTTGCCGCTTAGGTCGGCTAGTAAGAAAGAACTTGTAATAAGTTTGGAAATATTTTTGGGATCCCAACTATTTTGAAAAGTTTAAATATATTACAAGTTTATTTTCAGTCTGTTTAATATAAAAGTTTAAATTCTGCGCTATTTTAATTAGTAATCCCGATTAGGGGATTAGGGTTTCATAGCATTTTGGGTAGCGTGCCTAATTATTTAGGGCGTTACAATTTGGTATCAGAGCGCCAAGGTTTTTAAACTTCCTGTAGACCGGCCGAACATGTACATTCGTCGTCAGAGATAAGCTCGACTCATGGTGCAGTAAGTATTGAGAGTAAATACTTGACTGTATGTGTGATCATCTGTTTACCGCTTTCCATTTTAGGCAGTATGCAAGCATCTAGAGTATGTATGTGTTATGTGATGCCATGCTATAAATGTTATTTGTTTATGTAAATATGTATGAGGTAAATAGATGAGTTAGGGTTTACGGAAATAAGTGCATAAGTGTGGTATTGGTGCTTAATTCGCTCGGGTTGTTGATTATAGGGGTACTAGTAATGGACCCTCCACAATCATCCAGACCACAGGGCGAGCAAGTAGAGCCCGGGGCTACCCGAACCGATCCACCAGCACCGCCTCCACCTCCGCAAAATCCAGGGGATAATGCGGAGGCTGTTAATGCTAATCCTCCTGCTGACTGGCAGCACATGTTTCATGAAATGCGGAGTGTCATACTTCGTCAAGAAGAAGAGTTGCAACGTTTGAGGCAACAAGCTGTCCCAGTCAATCAAGGGTTACCACCAGCTCCTGTGCCAGTGGTGGGTAACCAAGGGTATGTTATGCCGCACCGGGACTCTGTGTTCGAGCGGTTTGTGAAGCTACAATCTCCGGCTTTTCTAGGAGGCATTGACATTATTAAGGCCGATCACTGGATGAGCACCGTTACCCGTATCCTTGATAATATGGGGGTGACGGGAACTGAGAGGGTAAATTGTGCAGCCTTTATGTTTCAAGATCATGCCCGCTTCTGGTAGGACATAGTGAATCAAACTCGGGATGTCAATGTGATGACATGGGAAGAGTTTAAGAAACGTTTTGAGGAAAAGTTCTATAATGTGGCTGTAAGGACTTCACATCAGGAAGACTTTGTGAAGTTGACTCAAGGGAAGATGTCTGTGGCCGAATATACTCTGGAGTTTGACCGGTTATCTAAATTTGCTGGTGATTTGGTGCCTACCGATTTTACCCAAAAACAGAAGTATGTTCGAGGACTGAATGCTACAATCAGTCAAGACTTGAAAATTACCACATCCCATGACACTCTGTATAAGAGAGTGGTAGACTTGGCCTTAATTACTGAAGAGGCCGAGCAGCAAGTGATGAAAGAGCAGGCTGCAAAGGATGCCGCCATGGCATCAAACCCTCCTACTGGTGGTAATGTCCGTAAGGGGATCGAGAGTAGCAACCCTGAGCACAAGCGGAAGGCTGAGGCTTCTGGAGCTTCAGGAGGAAATAGAAAGTTTTGGGGAAACAGAGGTGGCCGTCAAGGTTGCGGGTCCTCATTCCGGTCATACCCCGAGTGCCCTAAATGTAAGAAGCATCATCCTGGTGAGTGCCGAGCCAAGGCATGTTTCCAGTGTGGCGTGGTGGGCCACTTTATCAGAGACTGTCCCTAAGCTAAGAGAGAAGAGCCTAAGAAGAATGTTGCTCAAAACCTGGGGCGACTTTTCACTATACCTCAGGCAGATGCTGATGCTAGTCCGTCATTTGTGACAGGTCAGTTATCTATTAATGGTTGTGCTTATACTGTGTTATTTGATTCGGGAGCTACTCATTCATATGTATCGAGTAGAGTGATAGAAAGTTTACATAAGCCATGTGATATTTATGCTTCGGGGTTTGGAACCTTGTTACCCTCGGGAGACCTGATAGTATCCACAAGGTGGATTCAGTCCTTGTCTTTTTGGATTGACGGTTGTGAGTTGACCGCCAATCTAATTGAGTTGCAAATATCTAATTTTGACATAATCCTGGGAATGGATTTTCTGTCTAAGTATGGAGCGATGATTGACTGCAAATGAAAGATGGTGGTGTTTGAGCCTGACACTGCTAACCTAGCAGTGTTCGTGGGTAAAGTTCAGGGAGCACGCATACCGAGAATATCGTTGTTGAAAGCTAAAGACCTGATGGGTAGGGGTTGTCTAGGGTTCATACTTACTGCAGTGGACACTAGCCAACCTGTGACATCAGGGCCTGAGAATACGAGATTGGTATGTGAGTTCCTTGATGTCTTTCTAGAAGATTTGCCGAGATTGTCACCTGTTCAGGAAATTGAATTTGTTATTGAACTGGCTTCGGGAGTGGATCCAGTGTCTAAGGCACCGTACCGAATGGCTCCAGCAGAGTTGAAGGAATTGAAGATACAATTGCAAGGGTTACTGAATCTGGGATTCATCAGACCGAGCTACTCACCTTGGGGTGCTCCGGTTTTGTTTGTGAAGAAGAAAGACGGAACCCTGCGAATGTGTATTGACTACCAAGAGTTGAACAAGCTTACCATTAAGAACAAGTATCCTTTACCTCGAATTGATGATCTATTTGATCAACTGAAGGGGAAGACAGTCTTTTCCAAGATCAATCTTCGCTCAGGCTATCATCAGCTGAGAATTTGAGAGGAAGATATTTCGAAAACTGCGTTTCGTACTCGGTTTGGACACTATGAATTTCTAGTGATGTCTTTTGGACTCACTAATGCCCCGGCGACATTCATGGATTTGATGAACCGAGTGTTTAAGGATTACCTGGAGAGGTTCGTGATTGTGTTTATCGATGACATTTTGGTGTACTCTGAGACAGAAGAAGAGCATGAGTTGCATCTCAGAGCGGTTTTGCAAAGGTTACGAGACCATAAGCCTTATGCTAAGTTCAAAAAGTGTGAATTCTGGTTATCCCGTGTCTCATTTCTGGGGCACATAGTGGATAAAGATGGGATTATGGTGGATCCGGCCAAAATTGAAGCTGTTCGGGATTGGCCAGCATCGAAATCAGCTACAGAGGTTAGAAGTTTTTTGGGTTTGGCTGGGTATTATCGTCGGTTCGTTGAGGGTTTCTCAAAGATTGCTGTACCCTTAACAGAGCTTACCCAAAAGAACCAGAAGTTTGTTTGGACTGATCGGTGTGAGAAAAGTTTCCTGGCGTTAAAACAACGCTTGATTACCGCTCCTGTACTAACTCTTCCTTCAGATAAGGAAAAGTTTGTGGTATATTGTGATGCCTCGAGACAGGGTCTCGACTGTGTGCTTATGCAGGCTGGGAGGGTAATAGCGTATGCTTCTCGGCAGTTAAAGGAGTATGAGCAGAGGTACCCTACTCATGATTTAGAACTCGCAGCGGTGGTATTTGCGCTAAAGATTTGGCGGCATTACCTTTATGGCGAAAAATGTGAGATATACACTGATCATAAAAGTCTGAAATATTTCTTCACCCAGAAAGACTTGATTATGAGGCAGAGGTGTTGGCTAGAATTGGTGAAGGATTATGATTGTGAGATCCTTTATCACCCTGGTAAAGCCAACATGGTTGCTGATGCCCTGAGTAGAAAAGGTCAGAATCAGTTGAATTCTATGAAGCAAATCTCCCAACAGCTAGCAAATGAAATGACTCGAGCTCAGATTGAGTTGGTCGTGTGGCAATTGGCTAATATTAACCTGCAATCCACTCTTCTTGAGAGAATTAAAGAAGCACAAAAGCAAGATTTGGAATTGATAAAAACCCGAGCTAGGGTTTCGGCTGGGAAGGCTAGTGATTTCTCAGTAGATGAAACGGGAATGTTGAGATTTGGAAGTCAAGTTTGTGTGCCTATGGATGAGAACATGAAGAAAGAGATCATGGATGAGTCTCACACGAATCCTTACTCAGTTCATCCAGGGTCGACAAAGATGTATCAAGACTTGAAAGCCATGTTCTGGTGGCCAGGCATGAAGAATGACATCGCTGAGTATGTTGCAAAGTGCCTTACGTGTCAGCAAGTGAAAGCTGAGCACCAGCGACCTGCAGGGTTGCTGCAACCACTGAATATAACAGAATGGAAATGGAAAGACATTGCTATGGACTTCGTGGTAGGTATGCCTAGAACCACGGGACAATTTGACTCTGTGTGGGTCATAGTAGACAGGTTTACAAAGTCTGCTCACTTTTTACCTGTTCGGACGAATTTCTCCATTGATCAGTATGCTGAGTTATATGAGAGCAATTGTTCGTCTGCATGGTGTCCCAAAGTGTTGGAAATTATTTTACCAGGATCTTAGATCTACTCACAAGTATGTTTATTAACATCCTAAATATGAACTTTCTAAAACGATGAAATAAACACATATAAAGTTTAGAAAACCTTACATTGGGTGCAGCGGAATATAATGACTCCTTCCGTTCAGATATCTAGCCCTTGATTCCTTTCTGTAGCAGAGCATTATTAATATCTGAACCTGGATCTCTTTCTCTGAATCTTTTATGCTGAAACTCCTTTGCTGAATGTCTTTCTTCACGATCTTCCTCACTATGATTGAGGTATCACTTGATGTGTTTGGGCACTACTCATACACTAAGGATTTCAAAATTCTAAGGAAGAAGAGAGAGAGTGGTCAGCTAAAGATAGGGAGGGAGAAGGCTCAGGTTTTTCTGATCTGAAGGAAAAATAGAAAATTTTAGTGTAATTTTTCTGAAGCCTTCACTATCTATTTATAGCATTCCACTAGGGTTAGGTTTGAATTATTTGGCATTAAAATAATGAAAATATCCGTTTAAATTTCCTACAAAAGTGGCAGGCCATACACTTAGTGGATTGGGCCTTGCTTTTTGCAATTTTGCAATTTTAACACCTTTTGTATCTGATTTTCTCAAAAATGCCAATTTCCTAATTCAACCATTTAAATGCCAATTCTAACTATTTAATAACTATAAATAATTATTAAATAATATTGTCATTTATCATATTTATAAATTGAACCATACAAAGTATCATAATTAACAAATATGCCCCTATAAACTCTTTCTTTACAATTTCGCCCTTACTTAGTGAAAAATTCACAAATAGACATAGTCTAATTTGAGAATTATAATTGATTAATCAAAACCAATTACATGAGTCTTACAAGCAATATTATCTCAACTAGTGGGGGGACCATGGGTCTATATAACCGAGCTTCCAATAAGTAGATCAAGAATTTAGCACTAAAATTCACTAACTTATTAATTCTTCGTTGAATCCACGCATAGAACTTAGAATTGCACTCTCAGTATATAGAATGCTCTATATGTTCCACCATATAGACACATCATTAGTTATCCATTGTTATAATCCTAATGTGATCAATGATCCTCTATATGAATGATCTACACTGTAAAGGGATTAAATTACCGTTACACCCTACAATGTATTTATTCCTTAAAACACTTGACCCCGTATAAATGATATTTCAGCTTATGTGAAATGAGTACTCCACCATTTATGTTCGTTTGGTCAAGCTCGAAGGAGATCATCATTTGCTTACTATTTGCCAGATAGAAGCTATAGATTCCATGTTTATGATAGCGCTCCCACTCAATTGCACTACCGTGTTCCCAAAAAGTACATATCACCCTGACCAAAAGGTAGGCTTAACTAACAATTCAAGGAACACGAATAGCCTTTCAAGATTGAGCCTAATCATAACAGGATTAAGATCATTTGATCTAGGATCAACTAGGCGATATTGACTTGAATAGATTTTACGGTAAGTTTAATTAAATCTAAGTCAAAGTTCAATATCGGTCCCTTCCGATGCATACTCCATGCATCCAACCTGAGCTTTACTTTAACCAATGCTCTGGAAAGAACATAGCACTTCTCCAAATGCAAGTAAACTCTTGTTGTAGATTATCATATCAGTAAAACCCTGTGTCTGATAAATCTAGGAAACTTTATTCACATAGTCATGTTTACTTTCCAATGTGTTGACGGCACAATAAACAGGATCAAGTATGTGAAAAGGGTTTCAGATGAATTTATACATTATGTACATATAATCATGAAATAAATCATGTGAACCATGCAACATTAAATGTTATTTCTGATCTATATTAATAAGTAAATCTGATTATATTGAAATGAGTTTTATTTAAGGCATAAAACCCAACACAAAGTCCATTGTGTCGGATAGAGATCCGAAGTTTACATCAAGATTCTGGGAAAGTTTGCATCGAGCTATGGGAACTCAGTTAAAGTTCAGCACAGCATTTCATCCTCAGACAGATGGACAATCCGAGAGGACCATTCAGATTTTAGAGGACATGCTACGGGCATGTGTGCTTGACTTTGAAGGATCATGGGTAAAGTACCTTCCCCTAATCGAGTTTTCTTATAATAATAGCTATCAGGCAACAATCGGGATGGCTCCTTATGAACTTTTGTATGGAAGGAAATGTAGATCGCGCATTCACTGGGATGAAGTGGGTGAAAGAAGGGTCCCGAAGCTGTTCAGAAAATAAGTGAGGTAGCTGACAAAATTAGAGCGCGAATGCTCGCAGCTCAGAGTAGGCAGAAGAGTTATGCCGATCCAAAGCGTCGAGATATTGATTTTCATTGGACCTTTTGAAAGGTGTTTCTCTGAATATCTCCGATGAAAGGTATAAAACGCTTTGGGAAGAAAGGAAAACTTAGCCTGAGGTTCATTGGACCTTTTGAAATCCTTGAGAGGATAGGGCAAGTAGCGTACAGGTTGGCTATGCCCCCAGCGCTGGAACTTCAGCCGGACTTATCATACGAGGAACAACCAGTGCAGATACTTGATAGAAGAGAGAAAGTCTTGAGAAGCAAGACTGTGGCACTGGTGAAAGTACTGTGGAGGAACAGTAAAGTAGAAGAAGCAACCTGGGAGCTCGAGGCGGATATGCAGCAGAAATATCCGGAGTTGTTCAGGTAAATTTCGGGACGAAATTTCTATAAGGAGGGGGTAATTGTAATACCCGGGATTAAGAAAAGGATTAGCAAAACTCTAATTAGATAATTATGAGTTAATTGAGGAATTATATTATTATATAATTCAATATATGTGAAATTATATAAAATTTAACATGTTAAAGACCTTGTTGGTGAGCCAGGGGCATTTTAGTAATTATGACCCGAGAAGGGTAAATTGTTGAGATTAATTTAATTACGTGCTTAATAGAACTATATTATTATATAGTATGCCTGTGTTGTCTTTTCAGGTGTGTTCTGACAGGTTGGCGCGGTATAGTCACACCCGGGAATTTCGGGCCGAATCGGGTTCGGGCCCGAAATATAAATTTGATTGATTTATTTGGCATTATTATTTATGGGTGATAATCTGAATTTTTATTTGAAAATAATTGAGTATGAATTGACTTGAATGCCCTTGTATGTGTGAATAGGTGAAAATTGGCCTTAGGGGCAAAATGGTCATTTGACCTTTATTTTCTATACTTGGTAAAAGCTGATTTTTTTTAGGGAAGTAAATGAATTTCTGGCTTTTGTATCCCTCACACCCGACCCCTCTCTCTCTCTCTCTCTAACCCTTTCTTTTAGAAATCTTGATTTTGAGAAAAAAGGGCTTGATTTGGTGTAGCTTTGTGGATGTTCTTGCTTGGGAAGAACTTGAGGAACTTGTGGTAATGATCTTTAGCCTTTTTGATTTATTAATTTCTGATGTTATGTAATGAATTAAGGTGTTCTCGATTTTCTTAAAATTATGGATGCATGATAGTGGAATTCGAGGTGATTTTGGTGTTAATCTTAATGTTTTAGCTTGATTATATTGTTGAGTTGAGGAGTATGTTTACTAGTAATTTCAGATGAGATTTCTAAGGTTATATTGTGTTTGAAATCTAACCTTAAGTTCTGATTTTTGCTGTGTTCAAGCATGAGGTATTTGGGGTTTTGATGTTCATGGTTATGGACTTGATTTCTAGGTTGAATTTTGCTCAAGTGTTGAGCTTGGCTTGAGTGTTGTTAATCTAATTTTTGGGATACATATTCTGTGGTGAATTTAAGCATGAAATTTGTGTTTTTACTTTGTGATTTGGTTGAGGTTCGAATATATAGTAAAGTGAGCATATTTAGACCTTAAAATTTCTGGGTTTTTCGAACCCAGTGGCCGCGGCCAGATCTATGGTCGCCGCGGCTAGAAACCCAGTCGAGAGCCATCTTTTTCCCGATTTTGTTTTGGCCATAACTTTTGACTAGAGACTCTGTTTGGGACGTTCTTTATACTGTTGGAAAGCTCTTTTCGAGGTCTATGTGATTATCTGTAATTGAAGTGCCATGAATTTATTTTATGAATGTGAAATCAGGGGTTAACCCTATTTGTGAAAATCCCGGATTGTGTGTGACTAGGATTACCGGCACCTGGTCAGGAGCACCCGGGGATTTGGAATCTCTACTATTGCCGGACAACAGGTAAGACAGTAGTTTGCACGTAGAGTATGCGCAGTGGCGCTTATGTTGAATATGATATATGTGAGTTATGGTAACCGGGATTAGGGTTATTACCCTAATAGGAACGGTTTGTTAGCCTAGGGTTATTACCCTAGTGAAATATGTGTATAAATGCCATGCCGCGTTAATTGAAATGAAATTTATGGATTATGCGCTCAAGGAATAATCAGGTTGGACTCGGTACACATAACCGAGATAAACCACTTCTAAGGCCTTAATGTATTTAGACGTGGGAGAGCAACACGTGGGTCTCAGTCACGTAGATTTAATTAGATGTGTGAGCGCAACACATAGGTCTACGCCACGTAGACATAAATGGGCATGTTGAGATAGTGATCAGGTCTGTGCTATAAAGACATATGTAAATGAGCATAATAAATTTGATATGATTTATACTATCTTGCTGGGCTTGGCTCACGGGTGCTCTACTGTGCAGGAAAGGGTAAGTCAGTGGCTGATCAACCATGAGTTTCAGGAGCAGGGCGAAGAATGTACATGTTCATACCACTTCAGACCAAGTGGGTTATGGGTCTAACAGTGTTGACTTTTGTATTCTGTTTTACCGCTTAGGTCGGCTAGTAAGAAAGAACTTGTAATAAGTTTGTAATTGGGATCCCAACTATTTTGAAAAGTTTAAATATATTACAAGTTTATTTTCAGTCTGTTTAATATAAAAGTTTAAATTCTGCGCTATTTTAATTAGTAATCCCGATTAGGGGATTAGGGTTTCATAGCATTTTGGGTAGCGTACCTAATTATTTAGGGCATTACACAACCCCTATCAGTTCGCAAGATCTTTAACCACTTACTTTAATGGTTTTTCACCACTGCTAGAAATTCATGAAATTTTTCAAACATTTCAAATTTCTTTGCATAAGGTAAAATCTAGAGTGATCGTTTTAAGAATACAACGAAAACTCATATCCACCCCTGAATGTACATCCATCTGCGAATGAGATGAACTTATTTTCAGTGGATATAGGCATATTAACTCTTTGCAGAGAATGATCTTGTCAAAACAACTATGAACAAGATAGAAATGCCATAGATTTAAAAAATATGTGGTTGTATCTTTTTATGACTTAGGTTTAGTTACATCAAAGAGTTCTTAGAATAGTGCAAGTAGATTCTAGTCACAGAATACTAATCTCATACAGTTTGAATCCATTGAAAGAAAATGGTTATTAAACACTTGTGAAATTGTAACTGTATAATTAGTAATTCTTTCTTCGACCACCACTACTAATCTATCTCTAAGTTTGATTTGCCCATACAAGTAGGAGATTTCTAAGATTGAGGATTTATATCATTTTGGGATAGAATTCTGGGAATATAATAATATGCGTCATTTAATATAGAATGACATAAAATGATTTATAGACCATTCATCCAATGATATGTTATTAAGCTAATTCGAAATGAATAAGCTAAGAGGAATTAGGATAATTTCATTTTAAATAAGAATCCAACGATGCTCCGATTAGCGAGAGTCAAAGTAATCTTATTTATACAATCTTCTTGTTTCATATTGTAAATACTAGTCTAAGGTGTCATCAATTGATGAACAGCTAGATGTCTCATTTACAATATTTATCTTTTGAGATCTAACACTATTATGTTTGTCTAATGGTGAAAATCCATTAGGGATATATCTCATTAGAACAACAAACCAAGTTAGACCAACAATGAAGATTCGAAATTAAACTACAAATAATAACAGAAAATAACATGGTTCAATATAAATTCATACACAATTCAGAAATTATTAATCACAGAGCAAGTAGGAATGACAAGTGAAAATACTAAAACATACAATCCTAAATAATTTCCAAGGTCTTCAAGAAACTGATATCAGTGTCCCGTTTAGGCGAGAGTCAAAGCTACCATCTATTGAATAGAGTTGTCAGCTCATCTAAAATGATAAACATTCTAACAACCTTTTATTCGATCAAAATTGGAATCCGTGTTGTCCCATTTAGGCGAGAGTCAAGGCTATTCTATCTTATGAGCTTCCACCATTGTTTCATACTCTTGCAAGTCTTATACAGTCGCCACCATTAGGGTGATTAATACTATATAAAAAACTTACAAAAATACTTATCTTTCGAGATTAAACGGTGCTAACTTGCTAATGAACATTCCTCCATTAGGGAGGATTACTCACTAAAACAATAGCTATGTAAAACCAACAATGGAGATCGAATGTCCTAATAATACTAAAGCTCATTATTTGATGAAAGTTGTATTTTCTTCTAATATTTATTTTAATCAATTTATTTTAAATATGTATTTATTTAATTAAAATTTCCAATTTAGAATAAAAAATTCTAAATATAAATTTTAATTTCATATTTATAAATTATACTTAGATGGGTATGAAAATAACGTGAATTATTTCCATATTAGTAATAATTTCCAATAAATATTTAGAAAATTATTCAATTTAAGCTGTTTCAAAATTAATTTAAATTAATTTAGAACTCAAATTTAATTTTCTATAAATATATATTGCATTTCGAAAAATGAAGTGTATAAGAATACTACTTTAGAAAATGCTTAAAGATAAAATAAAAATAAATCTTGGAAAAATTATCTTAATTTTATGTTGGCCCAAAATTAATTTACAACAAAAATATAATTTTCCTATTTAATTAAATATTTTAAAGAAAAATTTCAAATATTCAAGTATCATTATGAATATCAACTTAAATATTAATTTTCTATTTGATTAAATATTACTAGAAAAATACTTCAAGCAAAACAGATAATATCTATCTAGACTTTCATTGACTAATTAATTCAATTTCTAATTAATATATTTTAGTTCATTTATTTTAATTAATCATTAAATGAAAAAATCATTGATTTAAGTTGGTCCAAAATTAAAATAAATAATTTTCAACTTTAATCTATTTTTCAAATAAAATTCAAAATTTCTGCATTAAAAAAATGCAATTTCAAAATTTTGGGAAAAAGATTAATAAAATAAAATAAAATATATTTTGAAAATTATTCAGATTTAAGTTATTATGAAATAATATTCCAAACTTAAGATAATTTTTAAATTTAATTAAATAACATAAAAATATCAATAAATAAGTATCATGATGAAAATCAACTTAGATATTGAAATTTTCAATTTAATTAAATATATTAAATTCAAGAAATAAATAATTAAGTATAGAGGAAACTTACTTATTAATTCTAGTTTAATACTAGGAAAATATACTAAACTTGGATTGTACCAAAATTAATTATTAAACAATTAATTTCACAATCAATGATATTTTCCTATTTAATATTAGAAATAATAACTAGTATAAAAATAACTATCTAGAATATATATCATTAACTAAGTGTTTTTCTAAAATTAACTTTAAAATATTAAAATAAAAAAAATTCATATATTTTAAAAGTTAATTATAGTGCTAATTCAATTTTAATTAGGTTAGACTAATATAATTAACCTAATATAATTATTTAAATAAGGCAAATGGACCTTCACAATTAGGGTAGTTCATGTGAGGGGGAGTTGGGTTCAGTATGTCGTACCCACTTCTATTGGCCCCCAACTCTCACACAAGGCCCAAAAGAGAGGAATTTAACTTTAAAATAAACAATTGTTATTCATTGAATAAGCCTAAATCTAATTGGGCCTAAATAAAATTACTTATGTCAAATTTTATTTTAGCAACCTAGTCCATTTACTTAGTAAAACTTAAATGGGCTTCCTATATGCATCTAATCCCAATAGCAAACATATAGGCTCACACAGGTCAAATGATTTGGATGGGCCCTATCATGTTACTAGGTTTACACAAATGAAAGAAGTACAAAATTTACCTGTTACAAATTATTTATAAGATCTATTGACAATTGGACTACGATTAAAATCAGATCATTGGATCTGTCAACAAGTTAATCACAGCAATTTTGATCAAATAAATAATAGGTTTGTTAATTTTTTTTTTTTTTGAATAAACAATATAAATAAATAAACAAGAATTGTCCATGTAACAGATGTGAAATAAGATATTAATATAATTAAATTATTATTCTTAAACTAACCAATTAAATTTTGAAAATTTAGGGTTGATAAAAAACAAACCTTAAAATCTCAAAATAAAGAAACTAATTTTAGAATATATAGGTTTATTTGAATCAAATTAAATTAAATATCAAATAAGATCAATGATTTGAAAGAAAGAATCTTCAATATCACTTTCAAATCTTATAATTTAATTAAAATAAACTAATTTTAAAATAGATTTGGTTAGATAATTATTATTTTAGGAATAAAATAATAAATAAATAATAATTACCATAATTATATGTCAAATATCTCAAATTAAGCAATATTCAAATTTCTACAAAAATATCTAAGTTATTTAAATATTTAAGATATGATTTATAAATTTCCAATTAGAAAAAAATGATATATATAGGAAAATATCATTTTTAAACTTATAATTTATAAATAATTAAATATTTAACAAAATAACAAACTTTTGAATTTGAAAATATTATAGTAAGTGTATCTATAAAAATATCTATGTTAATTTCAAATTTATTAATTATTTAATTAGTCATATAAGATAATTTTAATATAATATTTTAAACAAAAAGACAAAGTTATCTTTTAATTTAAAATATGTTAAATATCAAAATATCTAATCTTATAATTAAATAATATATAAATATTAAAGAAGTTAACAAATTTTTAAATCTTACCATAATTGGAAATATTTAAAATTGAAAATATTTCAAAAAAAAAAAAATATTTCAAATTGGAAAAAAATAAAATTGGAAAAATCGAATTTTGGGAAACAATCCCATAAAAAATTGGATTTTCGGGGAAAACCCATAAAAATCGCAATTTGTGGGTTGGCTGCCACGAGAGGCTGCATGAAGCAGCCCAGGAGCCTGCAAGCAGCACCAAACGCGCGCGGAGTGAGGAGATTGCAGGGTGGCTGTGCGGCATTCTTCGGCGCTGGTAGGGTGATCGTGGGCAGAACAACAGGGTGCTCACGCGCGTAGTCCATGCTGTCCAAGTGCCTGGTGCGATTGATGCACCCACTGGACAGCCTTGAATCCCGATTTTTCAAAATTCATAACTTTTTCAATTTTTATCGGAATCAAGTTTGGTAAAAAAATAGAATTGCTTAATTTTTCACAAGGAATACAAATAAAATATTTTCAAAAATAGAAAAAATATTTTTCAGGAAAAAATTTCGTACAACACATACATTCATCACATAAGCACATAAACCAACATGAAACCATCCAAATCAACACAAAACATCGTTTTAATTCATATTTCATGAAAGTAAATCATTACCATGGCTCTGATATCAGTTGTTTGAAATCTTTTACCAGGATCTAGATTTACTACCAAGTATGTTTCATTAACATCCTAATATGAATTCTAAAACAATGAAATAAACACATATAAAGTTTAGTAAACCTTACATTGGGTGCAGCGGAATATAATGACTCCTTCCGTTCAGATCTCTAGCCCTTGATTCCTTTCTGTAGGAGAGCATAATCAAGATCTGAACCTGGATCTCTTTCTCTCCTTCCTTGATGCTGATTCTCCTTCTTGTTGTTTGGATTCTCCTACAGTCTTACACACAATGATTGAGATACCACTTGATGTGTGTGGGCACTACTCTATCACTCAAGGAATTTCAAAATTGAAAAGAGGAAAAGAGAGAGAGGGTGGCGCATGGCTTTTTGTGAAAGGAACAATATGCAAAGTCATGAGTTTCCTGAAGCAAATACTTTTTATTTATAGAACGCCATCTAGGTTTAGGTTAGAATTGTATGGCATTAAAATAATAGAAAAAGTAAAATGGTAAAAGCTTTGCATAGTGGGCGGCCATATAAGGAAATTGGGCCTTACTTTGCAACTTTCCCATTTTGTTATTTTTCATTCCCATTTTCTCAAAAATGCCAATTTTTCAATTTTAACCATTTAAATGTCAATTCTAATTATTTAATAACTAAAAAATAATTATCAAATAATATTGTCATTTAATATATTTATTAATTTAGACATATAAAGTATCTTAATTAATAAATAAACCTAGAATCTCTTTTCTTTACAATTTCGCCCTTGCTTAGTGAAAATTCATAAACTAGACATAGTCTAACTTTAGAATTATAATTGATTAATAAAAATCAATTAACTGAGTCTTACAAGCAGTATGGTCTCAACTAGTATGGGGACCATGGGCCTATATAACCGAGCTTCCAATAAGTCGAACCGAATTTACCAAGTAAATTCCCTAACTTATTAATTCCTTATTGAATCCACACTTAGAACTTGGAATTGCACTCTCAGTCATATAGAACGCTGTATATGTTCCACGATATAGATACGTCATTAGTTATCCATTGTTATAATCGTAATTTGATCAATGACCCTCTAATAGATGATCTACATTGAATAGGCACTAAGTTACCGTTACACCTTCAATGTATTTTATCCTTAAAACACTTAGCTCCGTATAAATGATATTTCAGCGAAGTGAAATGAGATCTCCACCAATTATCTCTGTTTAGCCAAACTCGAAGGATATCATCGTTTCACTTCTAAATTCATATAGAAGTTATAGACTCCATATTTATGTTAGCGCTCCCACTCAATTATACTATCATGTTCCCAAATGTACGTATCACCCTGACCCAAAAGTAGGCTTAAATAACAAATCAAAGAACATGTATAATACTCCTGAGATCGAACCTAATCATATCAGGATTAAAATCATTTGATCTAGGATCAACGGGTGATATTGAATTGAATAGATATTACGGTAAATTTTAATATATCTAATCAAAGTTCAATATTGGTCCCTTCCGATGTATACTCCATACATCCGATACTGGTAAACTTTGCCAATGCCCTGGAAAGGACATAACACTTTTCCAAGGTGTAAGAATACCTATCGCTGATTATCATGTCAGTCTAAATTCAGTGAACTGACAAATTAGGGAATAAACTTTCGAACATATAATTAAGATTATATTCCACTGTCCTGACAACACTATAATCATTAACAAATTCATATGTTCTGGACTTAAATAGAATTCATACATTATATATATAATCATGAAATAAATCATGTGAACCATGCAACATAAAATATTATTTCTGATCTTTATTAATAAGTAAATCTAATTATATTGAAATGGGTTTTATTTAGGGCACAAAACCCAACAGATTGTATTATAAATAATTTTAATGATATGAACTGGCACTTTTCTGGGTATTATGGTTATCCTTATTCTGATCAAAAAGCAGTCACTTGGACTCTTCTTTACCGTTTATTTGATACTGGTCCTTTTTTGCCTTGGTTGGTTATTGGTGACTTTAATGACTATCTTTTTGTTAGTGATAGGAATTCGACTAATTCTCCACCTCCTCATGCTATGCATCATTTTCACTCGTTTCTGGATAAGTTTAATCCCCATCCATCTCCATCATTCTGGTCCTAAATTTACTTGGAGACATGGCTAATCTTTAGACCGTCTTGACTGGTGTACTTCTAATCAGGCCGCTCTCTTCCATTTGGGTTTTTATGGCTCTCACCATAGAGCCCTTAAAGTTAAATTCAATGATATCGGTTCACATAACCGTAAGTCATCTCGTTTTCATATGGAAAACCACTGGCTCACTGACCCTTCTTTTGTCAACCTTATCCAATCGTCTTGGACTCTTCCTACTTCTTCGGTTTGATCTCCTCTTCAAAATTTCCTAGATAGGCAATCCATCTGTCTCCCGGATATTAAGTCTTAGAGTAGATCTCAGTATCCTCTCCAGCTTCAAATCTCTCAAACTCAAGCTGAGCTCCACAAGGTCTTAAACGATAACCAGCCTACTTCCCAATCTTTAAATCATGCTGCTTATCTTCAATCTGAGTTAGATGGATTGCTCCACAAGGATTAAGTCTACTGGAAGCAAAGAGCTAGAGTTGACTGGCTTCGTGCTGGCGACAAGAACACGAAAATTTTTCATCGAAAAGCTTCCATCCGCAGGAAGAATAATTTCATTCGTAATATCACCCTCCCTGATTGTTCAATTTCTCATGACTCTCCTACCATTATTTCCCAATTCCTTAATTTTTATACCAATCTCTTCAGTTCTCAAGGAGTCTGTGATGTGGCTATCAATTCCATTCTCCAAGGGATTTCTCCTAGACTCTCTCCTGAGCAATCGGGGTTCCTGAATGGAAACTTCACTGAGGCTGAGATCAAGTAGGCTTTATTCAGCCTTTCAAGAGATAAAGCTCCGAGCCCTGATGGTTTGAACCCTCTTTTTTACCAGAAAAATTGGTCTATCTTTGGCCCGGATCTCTGTCGTGCTATGCTACATATCCTCAATCATCAGGGTGACATTTCCTTGATTAATAATACTATTCTGGTTCTCATACCCAAGAAGAAAAATCCCAAAACAGTCCGAGACTTCAGACCAATAAGCCTTTGTAATACTTTGTACAAATGCATCTCTAAGGTTCTTGCTAATCGCATAAAAAGTGTCCTGCACTCGATTATTAGCAATAACCAAAGTGCATTTCTCAAGGGTCGTCAAATCATTGATAATATCCTTATAGCCAATGAGATCATTCATGCCATACACTCAAGACGCTCTAGTAAACTTGGTTGGGCAGCCATTAAGCTTGACATGGAAAAGGCTTTTGATAGAGTAGAATGGCATTTCATTTATCGTTTGCTCACTCATGTCGGTTTTCCTCCTTCTTTTACCACTCTTATCATGAAATTCCTTTCTACTGTCACTTATCGTTTATCTCTCAATGGTACCCTCTCTCACCCTTTTCACTCTTCTTGTGGAATTCGACAAGGGGATCCTTTATCTCCGTACCTTTTTCTCCTGGTTGCTGAGGGCCTTTCTGCTGCTATCTGTTTACACGAGGCTAATGGTAGCTTTTCGGGCATTCAAATTATAGGGGAGCCCCTTCCCTATCTCATCTTCTATTTGCAGACGATAGCATGCTGTTCTCTCCTGTTACTCCTCGCTCAAGCGAAGCTCTTAATGTTGTCCTTCTCCTTTATCATCAAGCCACTGGTCAGTTGGTTAATAGAGATAAGTCTTCCATCCTATTCTCCCCTAATACTTCAACTGAACCTCAGCATGACTTTCGTACGTCTTTGCAACTAACTGGGGAAGGTTTTGTTAGCAAATATCTGGGAGTCCCTCACTGTGTGGGTAGGGTTACTAATTTGGTTTTCCATTATCTTATCCAAAGTGTTTCCTCCCGTATGAATATATGGAATGATAAACTTTTTTCTAGAGCTGGTAAGGAAACTCTTATTAAGGCAGTTGTCCATGCCATTCCCTCTTTTGCAATGTCTTGTTTTAAGATCCCTACAAATATCTGCCTTTGAATTCAGAGTGTAATATCCAAATTTTGGTGGGGTTCTTCAAGGGCTAAAAAGATTCATTGGAAAAGTTGGTCAGCAATCTCGGTCTCTAAATTTTTTGGTGGTTTGGGCTTTCGAACTCTCACTCACCATAACCAAGCTCTTCTTGCCAAGCAAGCTTGGAGACTTTGGACTGATCCTGGCTCTCTCCTCCATTCTATTCTTAAAGCTCGTTACTTTAAAAACTCTAATTTTTTGCAAGCCCCTACTGGGTATAACTCTTCTTTCACCTAGAAAAGTCTTCTTTGGGGGCGTCAACTGCTCAAAAAAGGTCTTGTGTGGAAGATAGGCGCTGGTAATAATATTCCTTTGTTTGCACCAAACTGGATCCCTGGTATCTCTCTGTTCGAAATATTTTACCAGGATCTAGATTTACTACCAAGTATGTTTCATTAACATCCTAATATGAATTCTAAAACAATGAAATAAAGACATATAAAGTTTAGGAAACCTTACATTGGGTACAAGGGAATATAATGACTCCTTCCGTTCAGATCTCTAGCCCTTGATTCCTTTCTGTAGCAGAACATAATCAAGATCTGAACCTGGATCTCTTTCTCTCCTTCCTTTGATGCTGATTCTCTTTCTTGTTTTTTGGAATCTCTTACATTCTTACACACTATAATTGAGATACCACTTGATGTGTGTGGGCACTACTCTGTCACTCAAGGATTTCGAAATTGAAGAAGAAAAGAGAAGGGAAGTGGTTTTGATTATAGAGAAAGAATAGGAGGCTCAAATTTCATCTGACAAAGTTAACAAAGTTAAGTGTGAATGAGAGCCATCACTATCTATTTATAAGTAACCACCTAGGTTTAAGTTAGAATTATTTGACATCAAAATAATGAAAAAAATAAATGATAAAAGCCTATAAGAGTGGCCGGCCATGGGCTTTGGATAATGGGCCTCACTTATGCAATTTTGCTCTTTTATCATTTGTGCATCTCATTTCTCAAAAACGCCAATTTTCAAATTCAACCATTTAAATGCCAATTCTAATTATTTAATAACTAAAAATTAATTATTAAATAATATTTTCATTTAATATATTTATTAATTAGACATATAAAGTCTCTTAATTAATAAATAAACCTAGAATCTCTTTTCTTTACAATTTCGCCCTTGCTTAGTGAAAATTTATAAACTAGACATAGTCTAACTTTAGAATTATAATTGATTAATAAAAATCAATTAATTGAGTCTTACAAGCAGTATGTGTTGGGTTTTATACCCTAAGTAAAACTCCATTTCAATGTAATCTATTTTATTCAACATCAATAAAGAAACAGAAGTATTTTTCATTCATTTGTGTATGTTTTGGTTCACTTTATCAATTGCTTGTCTATTTGATTTATAAATTCATCTTAAACCCTTTTCACATACTTGATCCTGTTTATTGTGTTGTCAACACTTTGGAAAGTAAACATGACTATGTGAATAAAGTTTCCTAGATTTATCAGACACAGGGTTTTACTGATATGATAATCTACAACAAGAGTTTACTTGCATTTGGAGAAATGCTATGTTCTTTCCAGAACATTGGTTAAAGTAAAGCTCATGTTGGATGCATGGAGTATGCATCGGAAGGGACCGATATTGAACTTTGACTTAGATTTAATAAAACTTATCGTAAAATCTATTCAAGTCAATATCGCCAAGTTGATCCTAGATCAAATGTTCTTAATCCTGTTATGATTAGGCTCAATCTTGAAAGGCTATTCGTGGTCTTTGATTTGTTAGTTAAGCCTACTTTTAAGTCAGGGTGATACGTACATTTTGGGAACACGGTAGTGCAATTGAGTGGGAGCGCTAACATAAACATGGAATCTATAGCTTCTATCTGGCGAATGGTAAGCAAAGGATGATCTCCTTCGAGCTTGGCCAAACGAACATAAATGGTGGAGTACTCATTTCACATAAGCTGAAATATCATTTATACGGGGTCAAGTGTTTTAAGGATAAAATACATAGTAGGGTGTTTCGGTAATCTAATCCTTTTACAGTGTAGATCATTCATATAGAGGATCATTGATCACATTAGGATTATAACAATGGATAACTAATGATGCGTCTATATGGTGGAACATATAGAGCATTCTATATACTGAGAGTGCAATTCTAAGCTCTATGCGTGGATTCAACAAAGAATTAATAAGTTAGTGAATTTTAGTGCTAAATTCTTGATCTACTTATTGGAAGCTCGGTTATATAGACTCATGGTCCCCGCACTAGTTGAGATAATATTGTTTGTAAGACTCATGTAATTGGTTTTGATTAATCAATTATAATTCTCAAATTAGACTATGTCTATTTGTGAAATTTTCACTAAGGGCGAAATTGTAAAGAAAGAGTTGTTAGGGGCATATTTGTTAATTATGATACTTTGTATGGTTCAATTAATAAATATGATAAATGACAATATTATTTAATAATTATTAAATAGTTAGAATTGGCATTTAAATGGTTGAATTAGAAAATTGGCGTTTTTGAGAAAATCAGATACAAAAGTGTTAAAACTGCAAAATTGCAAAAAGTGAGGCCCAAACCCAATAAGCCATGGCCGACCACTTTTATAGGAGTTTTACCTCTATTATTTTCATTACTTTAGTGCCAAATAATTCAAACCTAACTCTAGTGTAATGCTATAAATAGGTAGTGAAGGCTTCAGGAAAATCACACTTCTTATTCAGAAAACCTGAGCCTCTCTCTCTCTACCTTGGCCGCCACCCTCTCTCTCTCTCTTCTTCCTTGATAATTTTGAAACCCCTTAGTGATTAGAGTAGTGCCCACACACAGCAAGCAATACCTCAATCATAGTGAGGAAGATCGTGAAGAAAGATCATCAGCAAAAGGAGTTTCAGCATCAAAGATTCAGAGAAAGAGATCAAGGTTAAGATCTTGATAATACTCTGCTACAGAAAGGATACAAGGGTTAGAGATCTGAACGGAAGGAGTCATTTAATTCCGCTGCACCCAATGTAAGGTTTCCTAAACTTTATATGTGTTTATTTCATCGTTTTAGAAAGTTCATATTTAGGGTGTTAATCAACATACTTGTGAGTAGATCTAAGATCCTGGAAAAATAATTTCCAACAGTATGGTCTCAACTAGTATGGGACCATGGGCCTATATAACCGAGCTTCCAATAAGTCGAACCGAATTTACCAAGTAAATTCCCTAACTTATTAATTCCTTATTGAATCCACACGTAGAACTTGGAATTGCACTCTCAGTCATATAAAACGCTCTATATGTTCCACGATATAGATACGTCATTAGTTATCCATTGTTATAATCGTAATTTGATCAATGACCCTCTAATAGATGATCTACATTGAATAGGCACTAAGTTACCGTTACACCTTCAATGTATTTTATCCTTAAAACACTTAGCTCCGTATAAATGATATTTCAGCGAAGTGAAATGAGATCTCTACCATTTATCTCTGTTTAGCCAAGCTCGAAGGATATCATCATTTCACTTCTAAATTCCTATAGAAGTTATAGACTCCATATTTATGTTAGCGCTCCCACTCAATTATACTATCATGTTCCCAAATGTACGTATCACCCTGACCCAAAAGTAGGCTTAAATAACAAATCAAAGAACATGTATAATACTCCTGAGATCGAACCTAATCATATCAGGATTAAAATCATTTGATCTAGGATCAACGGGTGATATTGAATTGAATAGATATTACGGTAAATTTTAATATATCTAATCAAAGTTCAATATTGGTCCCTTCCGATGTATACTCCATACATCCGATACTGGTAAACTTTGCCAATGCCCTGGAAAGGACATAACACTTTTCCAAGGTGTAAGAATACCTATCGCTGATTATCATGTCAGTCTAAATTCAGTGAACTGACAAATTAGGGAATAAACTTTCGAACATATAATTAAGATTATATTCCACTGTGCTGACAACACTATAATCATTAACAAATTCATATGTTCTGGACTTAAATAGAATTCATACATTATATATATAATCATGAAATAAATCATGTGAACCATGCAACATAAAATATTATTTCAGATCTTTATTAATAAGTAAATCTGATTATATTGAAGTGAGTTTTATTTAGGGCATAAAACCCAACAAACTCCCCCTTGCACTAATATAAAACAAAATGTGCATTTCAAATAATCTCAACACCTTGATATACAAATCAAGTGTAGTAGTAGTATACTCCTCGTAATAGGATCTGACAGGTTGAATTAAACACAACCTTCTCTCTACCATTACTCTTCCTTAATCACAAAATCATTGATATTGTGAAATTCCTCTCTATATGTCTACTCTCTTGGGATACTGGATTCTATACTTTTGGTTAGGAATGTCAGTCGGCCCGGCCCGCCACAAACCCGGCCTGGCCCGACATCACTTTGGCCCGGCCCGGCCCGGCCCAACTACTTCTTTTGGTCTAGCAGGTCAAGCCCGACCCGAGATAATCGGGCCGGGTTAGGCCCGACCCGGTTTTGTTTTGTTTTTTTTTTTTTTTTAAGTTAGAACACTTATTACTTTGTTTTGTTTCATTTGGTAAAGTGAATGGTATTTAATTTTGGTGGTGGTTGAGACAATTCATTATAGACACCTTTTTATTTATTATGTTATTTTAGAGAGAGAGAAAATTTGATGAGAAAATAGATAATGCATCAAAATCCACCATTGATTATTATTATTATTTGCCCTCTTTTCTTTTTATTTTCTTTCTAAAAATTATTATTATTATTATTAGGAGGTGGTTAGTTATAACGATTATACTATTACAATATGACATGCCTTATTAAAAGAGATTTCTTTTTTCTTTGGTTTTGTCTTGTTTTGAGTCATGGGTAATGGGAGAAATATTATGTTGTTTGATTACGTTTTAAAATCAATATTGTAATAATTATGTAAGTCAATTTATTTTTAATGAAGAGAATTATAAGGGTGTGATTGTAATTTTTTTTTTTCCATTTTACTTTAATAATAGATAAGGTTGGAAACTAAGGTTTTCAATGAATAATTGAATTTTTGTTATAATGAATAAATGAGTGATTCAATTATGCATACTAGAGGAAAGTTTGAGATTGTACTTTTGTTCCTAACAATATTTAATACATCAATAATAACTACCAATCATAAATTCAAATATAATAACTAGCAACCATAAGTACTAAACACTACAATTTGTTCTCATCCATGTCCTCACTCATATACTAAAAAGAACAATGTACTTTTTAATCATCAAGATCAACTACGTAAGGCTCCTGCAAAAAAATAAAAACAGAAAAAAGTAATAATAATAAAAATAAATAATTTATTTGATAAATTACAAAAACTTAACTAATTACCATTGTTGGATCAACATCATCATCTTCATCATTCACTGTTGCTGTTAAAAAAAACAAAATAAATATTAATTCTAATTAAGAAATGAAAAAATGTATACAAATATATATTTACAATTGTTAAATAATATCTACCTTTTTTGTCAGTCTTCAACCAATTTTGTGTACATACTAATGCTTCTAATGTAGAAGGATGAAGTCTCGATCGATGTGAACTCACGTGCCTACCACCAGTGCTGAATGTAGATTCTAAAGCAACAGTGCTAACAGGCACAGCAAATACATCCTTGGCAATCATACTCAACAAAGGGTATTTGAGGTCCGTCACCTTCCAATAGTTGCATATATCAAATGACTCTTCAGTCCTAGGTATCAAGTTCTCCTCTAATTATAAATCCAGTTCAGACTTCATATTCTCTACTCCATAGGAAGCTCTAACAAATCTGTCAAAGTTAGAAAGGGCATCCAATCGGCGTGTTGAAGACGATGTTGATACATTTTCTTCTTGAACCCTTCTTTCTCTCAAATGAGGAAACTTAGACCTGTACTCCTTTAGTAGCTCGCAACAAAGCTCACAAACCTTCGCAATTTCAGTTACATATTGCTCATCTCCATAAATTACAGGGAAATAATATTGGAGCAACATGAACTTGTACCTCGAGTCTAAAACAACCGCCATATATTTTCCAATCATTAAGACAAGATCTTAGGGCCTCAAGTAGTGCTGGAGCATCGTGAGGACACGAAACATACTTAAAACTCAATATCTGACTGTGTAAGTTCCAAGAATCATCAATAAAATGAGTTGTTACAGCCATATATCCCCTCTTCTGATGATTTGCAGTCCACATGTCACTGGTTATGGCTATTCTGCTCCTACTTTTTTCCAAATTTTGCCTGCACTTTTCTTTCTCAGTTTTATACATTTTCATAATGTCTGACCTAATTGTATTCCTTGACACCATTTGAAACATGGGACATAAAGTGCTTGAATATTCTATAAACCCGCTATGCTCAACCATAGACAAGGGATATTCGTGCTTAACGATCATTTGAGCCAATTTGATCCTTGCTAAATCAGGATCAAAATTAAAAGAAACTGAAGGGCTTGCAGTTGCACTAGGATTGGCGGCAAGTTGGGCCTTTCTTACAGGACACGTTTTCACATGAGAATTTAAATGCCTAATCCCACTAGAACTTTCTCCCACCAGCTTACGCTCGCAATACTTGCAAACTGCTTTAATTTTCCATCAATTTTTTGCCGTGTGAAATGATCCCATGCACGAGAAGTTATTTTTCTCTGATCTTGAGTTTTATCTACTGTATTACTAACAGACTGTACTTCATTTGTAGTTGATGGCACAAAATCAACATCATCCTCAAAATTAGAATCGATTTGACGAGACATTCTATTTTAACCTACATTAACACCATATTCTCATATCTATCAATTAATCCATGCAATTGCTTTAAAAATATAATAAACATATCTACGAAAAATCGGGCAGCATTTTTCCTATTTTATTAACCTAACCATCTGTCAATTTGAACTATAAATAATCAGATAACACACAATTTATCATCCTTATATCACCGCAGCACACAAATTTCGCAGAACCTACTTCACTATGGATGAATATATAACATATTCAAACTCTTCTATAAAATTATATGTAATGTAATAAAGCAATTATAAAAAAAAATATATACCTCCGATGAATCGAGATTGAAATTTTCACTTGACTCAAATTCTTTTCAAACACTTGCAAAACGCCAAAGCCTATACAAAAAATATAAAATAGAGTAAATCAAATGGAGCCAATAATTGATGTTTGAACACAAATGACAAAAAGTTGAGCAAAAAAGTGATTGGAGAGATTTTCAATACTAATTAATTAATTAAGCTCTAACATGGGTGATTGATTTCACATGGACAATATATCAAACAAATTATTCACATATATTTTCTTTGTAATTAAAGTTCACAGCTGTAATTAGTTAACACTTTTGGCAGTGACAGTAGTCACCACTATTACTATTACTGCTACAATATTAACCAATTTGGCCTACAAAAAGAGAAGAGGAAATTATCCCATTTCCCATATCCCTTGCATTTAGCTCATTTACTCCTTTTTTTTTTAATTTATAATTAATATTTTTGCTCTCCTCCTCGAGAGAGAAAGCATTAAAATCAAACCCCCAACATGAATTGACAACTGCAATATTTGATCAAAGCACCTCACACACGATAGATGCATAGTTGAAAGAGAAAGAAAGAGAGAGAATTAACTATATAGTATAGTAACAACAGTAAATTAATAACACAAAAATAAATAAAAGAAAACAAATTAAAGAAATGCAATTTTACTTTTGAGAGCCGAAAGAATCCAAAAAACCCAGATGTTAAATGACACCCAATTCCAAAATTCCATTAACAAACATGGAAAGCAGTAACAAACAAACCACGGAATTGCATAGAAAGTAATGAAAAGAAGGTACCTCAACAAGAGGCAACATATAAGCCAGAGTCTTTGCAGACCCAGTATGAGAACCCAACACAACACTCCTCCCTTCCACCGAGCATGAACCAGACCAGCGTGGGAGGCGAAGAAAGAGAGAGTGATGATTGGGTTGGGTTGGGCAACTTGGGCTCTGTCGTTGGAGAGAGAGAAGTCGAAACTGAGATTTAGGTTTAGAATTTGGAATTTTTTTTAGGGATTTAGGTTTTTTTTTAATATTTAAAACCGGGCCGGGCCGGGCCCGACCTGAAATAATATATACCGGGCCGGGCCGGGCCAGAAGCCCGATAAGAGCCCGAATAATTCGGGCCACAGTCGGCCCGTCGGGCCGGGGGCCCGGCCTGGCCCGGCCCGAGAAAATAGCCCAGATTGACATTCCTACTTTTGGCAACTACTTTTTGGTTAATTAGGAAATAACACTAGTAGTTAAGACAAGTTGGAACGGTGCCACAAATGTATAGAACTTTCCTTAGACTGAATAAGTACCTTTCCTGCAACTTTAACATTCAGTCTCTCTTTGGTAGACATAGAGACTTCAGATAGGTTTTTACACTTCTCCAAAATCACTACTCCACCCCCAGAGTAATCTGTTGGAAGTTATTTTACCAGGAACTTAGATCTACTCACAAGTATATTGATTTAACAACCTAAATATGAACTTCTAAAACGATGGAAAATTAAACACATAAAAGTATCAGAAATCTTACATTGGGTGCAGCAGAATATATGTCTCCTCCCACTCAGATCTCTAACCCTTGATTCCTTTCTGTCGCAGAGTATAATCAAGATCTGAGCCCGATAGTCCTTCTTTGTTGTTTCTGAATTCTACATAGCCTTCCTCACTATGATTGAGGTATTACTTGATGTGTGTGGGCACTACTCTAACACTTATAGATTTCGAAACAGTGAAGGAATAGAGAGAGAGAGGGTGGCGGCTCAGAGAGAGTTTTGAGTGAGAAAATTCTGTCAGAATAATGTGTGTTCAAAACTGAAGCCTTTGTCTTCTATTAGAAGACCACCCAGGGCTATGATTGAATTAATGGACATTTAAAATTGAAAAATAAATGAGAAAAGGGAAGCTTAAGTGGCCGGCCTAGGCATTGTGGAAACAAGGCTTGCCACTTTTCCAACTTTCCTTTTCCTACATTGATAGTTTCTTGTTTTGTCAAAAACTGCCAACTCCTTTGTTCAACCACATAAATGTCAAATCTAATTAGTTAGTAATTAAAATTAATTATCAAATAATTTATTGTCATTTATTTTATTAATAATAAAACTAATTGAAGTTTCCTAATTAATAAATATGCCCTTCAAAATCTCTATTTACTGTTTTGCCCTTAATAAGTGATAAATTCTCATATAGACACAATCTATCTTGAGAATTATAATTGATTAATAAAAATCAATTAAATGAGTCTTACAAGTAATATTATCTCAACTAGTGGGGGGACCATGGGTCTATATATCCGAGCTTCCAATAAGCAGATCTAGAATTTACTACTTATATTCACTGACTTATTAATTCTTCGTTGAATCCACGCATAGAACTTAGAATTGCACTCTCAGTATATAGAATGCTCTATATGTTCCACCATATAGACACATCACTAGTTATCCATTGTTATAATCCTAATGTGATCAATGATCCTCTATATGGATGATTTACACTGTAAAGGGACTTAATTACCGTAATACCCTACAATGTATTTTATCCTTAAAACACTTAACCCTGTATAAATAATATTTCAACTAAGTGAAATGAGTACTCCATCATTTATCTCGTTTGGTTAAGCTCGAAGAAAATCACCATTTGCTTACTATTCGCCAGATAGAAGCTATAGATTCCATATTTATGTTAGCGCTCCCACTCAATCGCACTACCGTGTTCCCAAAATGTACGTATCACCCTAACCCAAAAGTAGGCTTAACTAACAAATCAAAGAACACGAATAACACTTTTGAGATTGAGCCTAACCATATCAGGATTTCGATCATGTGATCTAGGATCAACTTAGTGATATTGAATTGAATAGATATTTACGGTAAGTTTTATAAATCTATTTTAAAGTTCAATATCGGTCCATTCCAATGCATACTCCATGCATCCAACCTGCGCTTTACTTTAACCAATGTTCTGGAAAGAACAAAGCATTTCGCCAAATGCAAGTAAACTCTGTTGTAGATTGTCATATCAGTAAAACCCAGCGTTCTGATAAATCTAGGAATACTTTATTCACATAGTCATGTTTACTTTCCACTGTGTTGACAAAACAATAAACATGATCAAGTATGTGAAAGGGGTTTGGATGAATTTATAAATCAAATAGACAAACAATTGATTAAGTGAACCAAAACATACACAAATGAATGAAAAATACTTCTGTTACTTTATTGATATTGAATAATCTGGATTACATTGAAATGGAGTTTTATTTAGGGCATAAAACCCAACATAATCACCATCTTATCAGTAGACTTTCTAGCACAAAGGCAAGTCTCGAAATCTGATGTGGTGTAGTCTAAGAGTTTTCAATACACCCTTATCGACTAACGTATAGTTCCTCTTCTTAATCTTAAGATTTACTTAATTGTCTTCCAATGTTCCTCTCCTGGATTAATCTGATACCTACTCATTACTCCCACTCAGCAGCAGGTGTCTGGTCTAAGGCATACTAAAACATACCTGAGACCTCTCACTGTTGATTTAAAGAAATTCTTTCATGGCTGTATCTTTTCTGGAATAGTTGAGACTTTTCCTTAGATAAATAAATCTATGCCTAGAAGTCGAGAAGCTTCTATAGATTGCCATTAGAAAGAAAATGCTTCAGCATCTTACTAAAGTAAGTTGCTTGCATTAGAGTAAGTAATTACCACGTATACCGCAAGCCATAGGTTTAGATAAACTCAAACCTATAATACTAGGAACCGGAAGTCTTGTTATGTCCATTGAATAGACTTATACACGAAAATTTCCTTTCTTGTCCTTTTAATAGAAAACTTTAGGTTATTCCATGTGAATGGATCAAACCATAGTTCTATTGGCTTTTCTTCTTAGTTTCATATCTCGACAATCCATTACTTGTTTAACCTCACAATGGATTTTAATCACTAGTGTCTTCCAAGTCATAAGAAGGTGAGTTCCTAGAAACCCTCCCACTACGACAAGGTACCGTGAATTATGTCTAAGAAAACTAAATGGTATTAATCTCTTCGGTGTGTCAAGACAACAGAGGCAGTGGGATCATCATGTATCGAATAAGATGATAGAACACTTATTGAATCAAGAAAAAATTATCTCCTTTATTTGCTACTTTGTTTTTCAGACTTAGTCATTCTCTTAGAAAATTAGTATTTGTTTAAACAAACACTTTCTTATCTATTGACTATGGGATGTTCCACCCCTAATCACTTAGAATAGCTAACAAACATGGAAACCATGGTTAACAGTTCTAGCTTTTCTTAAGATTTCGATTAGGTCATCCATAAATCTAGTAATGGTTTACTCTAAGTACACAACCATTGCATCATTCTGAAATTGTATTACCATAGAAGGACTTAGGCAACGATTAGTAACTAATCATCAATATCTAACAATTTCTGGGGAGGTAAGTTTGGATATAATTCAAAAATCAATTTAATGATCTTTGAACTGCATATCAACTAACTATTTCTCCACCCCTATCAATGCGCAAGATCTTTAACCACTTACCTTAATGGTTTTTAACCATTGCTAGAAATTCATGAAATTTTCAAACATTTCAAATTTCTTTGCATAAGGTATAATCTAGAGTGATCATTTTAAGAATACAACGAAAAACTCATATCTACCCCTGAATGTACATCCATCTGCGAATGAGATGAACTTACTTTCAGTGGATACAGGCATATTAACTCTTTGCAGAGAATGATCTTGTCAAAACTACTATGAACAAGATACAAATGCCATAGATTTATAAAATATGGTTGTGTCTTTTGATGACTCAGGTTTAGTTACATTAAAGAGTTCTTAGAATAGTGCAAGTGGATCCTGGTCACAGAATACTAAACTCATATTCCATACAGTTTGAATCCATTGATAGAAAATGGTTATTAAACACTTGTGAAAGTGAAACTGTATTGTATTAAAAAAAAATTATTTGGAATCTAAAATTTAAAGTGAAAGACTTAAATTTATACCAAATATACATGAGTAATTCTTTCTTGGACCACCACTACTAATTTAACTCTAAGTTTTATTTTCCCATACAAGTAGGAGGTTTCTAAGATTGAGGATTTATATCAATTCGGGATAGAATCTCGGGAATATAATCAAATGTGTCATTCAATTTCTTAAGAGAAAATATAGAATGACATGAAATGATTTATAGACCATTCATCCAATGATATGTTATTGAGCTAATTCGAAATGAATAAGCTAAGCGAAATTAGGATAATTTCGTTTTTAAATAAGAATCCAACGATGCTCCGATTAGCGAGAGTCAAAGTAATCTTATTTATACAATCTTCTTGTTTCATATTGTAAATACTAGTCTAAGGTGTCATCAATCGATGAACAGCTAGATGTTGCATTTACAATATTTATCTTTCGAGATGTAACACTATTATGTTTGTCTAATGATTGACAATCCATTAGGGATATGTCTCATTAGAACAACAAGCCTAGTTAGACCAACAATGAAGATTCGAAATTGAACTACAAATAATAACAGAAAATAACATGGTTCAATATAAATTCATACACAATTCAGGAATTATCAAACATATAGCAAATAAAAAAGACATGTGAAAATACAAAACAAGCATATCTTAAACAATTTCTAAGATTTCCAACAAACTGATACAGTGCCCCGGTAGGCGAGAGTCAAAATATCATTCATTGAATACAGTTGTCAACTCATCTAAAATGCAAACCATTCTAGCAACCTTTAATTCGATCAAAATAAGAATCCAACGTTGTCCCGGTAGGCAAGAGTCAAGGTTATTCTCATTTTAGGAGCTTCCACCATTGTTTCATATTTTATAAGTTTATCTCTAAGTAGTCACCATAGGGGAGAGTCTAATAGAGACGAAAACTTACAAAACACTTGTCAAATGAGATCTTACGGTGTTAAATGCGTTCAACGAATAACCATCCATAAGGGGGACGAAGTCTAGCGTCTCGAGGTTATATTGAAAACATTTAACTATTGTAAGACTAATAATGGAGATCGAATATCCTTATAACTAAAAGCTCATTATTTTAAAGAGTTGTATTTTCTTCTAATATTTATTTTAATCAATTTATTTTAAATATATATTTATTTAATTAAAATTTCTAATTTAGAATGAAAAATTCTAAATATAAATTTTAATTTAATATTTATAAATTATACTTAGATGGATATGAAAATAAAATGAATTATTTCCATCTTAGTAATAATTTCCAATAAATATTTAGAAAATTATTCAATTTAAGTTGTTTCAAAATTAATTTAAATTAATTTACAACTCAAATTGAATTTTCTATAAACATATATTGCATTTCGAAAAATTGAAGTATTTAAGAATACAATTTTCGAAATTGCTTGTTAAAATAAAATAAAAATAAATCCTGGAAAAATTATTCTCATTTTATGTTGGCCCAAAATTAATTAATAAAATTAATTTACAACAAAAAATATAATTTTCCTATTTAATTAAATATTAAAAAAAATCAAATATTTAAGTATCATGATGAAAATAAACTTAAATATTAATTTTCTATTTAGTTAAATACACTAGAAAAATACTTTAAGCAAAACAGATAATATCTATCTAGATTTTCTTTGACTAATTAATTCAATTTCTAATTATAATATATTTTAATTCATTTATTTTTAATTAATCATTAAATGAAAAAATCATTGATTTAAGTTGGTCCAAAATTAAAATAAATAATTTTCAACTTTAATCTATTTTTCAAATAAAATTCAAAATTTCTGCATTTAAGAAATGCAATTTTAAAATTGTGGGGAAAAGATTAATAAAATAAAATAAAATATATTTTGAAAATTATTCAAATTTAAGTTATTCTAAAATAAGATTTTAAACTTAAAATAATTTTCAATTTTAATTAAATAACATGAAAATAATAATATTTAAGTATCATGATGAAACTCAACTTAAATATTTAAATTTTCAATTTAATTAAATGTATTAAATTCAAGAAATAAATAATTAATTATAGAGAAGACTTAATTATTAATTCTAATTTAATACTAGAAAAAATATACTTAACTTAGATTGTACCAAAATTAATTATTAAACAAATAATTTCCCAATCTATGATATTTTCCTAATTAAATATTAAAAAATATAATTAGTACTAGAAATAACTATCTAGAATATATATCATTAACTAAGTGTTTTTCTAAAATTAACTTTAAAATATTAAATGAAAAATAAATTTCATATATTTTTAAAGTTAATTATGTTGTTAATTCAATTTTAATTAGGTTAGACTAAAATTATTAACCTAATACAATTATTTAAATAAGGAAAATGGGCCTTCACAATTGGGGTAGTTCATGTGAGGGGGAGCTGGTTTCAGTATGTCGTACCCACTTCTATTGGCCCCCAACTCTCACACAAGGCCCAAAAAAAAGGAATTTCACCTTTAAATATACAATTGTTATTCATTGAATAAGCCCAAATCTAATTGGGCCTAAATAAATTTACTTATGTCAAAATTTATTTTAGCAACCTAGTCCATTTACTTAGTAAAACTTAAATGAGCTTCCTATATGCATCTAAGCCCTATAGCAAACATATAGGCTCACACAGGTCAAAATAATTTGAATGGGCCCTATCATGTTACTAGGTTTACACAGATGAAAAAAATTGCAAAAATTTACCTGTTACAAATTATTTATAAGATCTATTGACAATTGGACTATGATTAAAATCATATCATTGGATCTGTCAACAAGTTAATCATAGCAATTTAGATCAAATAAATAATAGGTTTGTAAAAAAAAATTGTATATTAATATATAAACAAACAATACAAACAAATAATTGATCTAGAATATCTGGAAAGTAAGCTAAAATATCTCAATTTTAAAATTTAAAATAAAAATAAATTTGAAAATAAATATCTCAACTTGAATTCAAATTTAGGTTGTTAGAGAATATTTGAAAAAATTCAAAATTCAACAAACTCCTAAATTTCCTAAATTCTAACAAAAAATAAAAAAATATCTAACCAATTTTTTCAAATATCAAGTTTATTCAAAATTTAAATTTATTTAAAATTTCTAATAAGATAATATAATAAAATATCTTGAATTTTAAATTTAGATATTTCATTATTATATTCTAAGTCTTATAATTTAATTCATTTAAATATTACATAAATAAACTAATTGAGAAAAAAAAAAGATATTTTATATGGTTAGAATATTTAAAATAATAATAATAATAATAATAAGTTTGAAAAATTTATAGTTTGACACCGCAAAAAAAATCTATTCAAACTAAACTAACCAATTTTTCAAATTTTATGTTATTTTTGCCAACATATAATTGTAATAAAAAATGTCTAATAAGATAAAATGTTAAACCTAACATATTCCTAATCTTATAATTTTAATTAATAAAATATATTTCAAAAAATAACAAATTTAAAAAAAAAAAAATGATATGGTTAGCAAACTTTGAAATTTGAACAAGATTATTTTAAAAGATAATATTTTAATATCAAAGTAAGATTATTCAAATTTTAATAAAAAATAATATCTGATCTTATAATTAAAATAAATAAAATAATCTAAAATTTCAAAATTAACCATAAGGCTCCTTTGTGAGAAATCAAATTTTCAAAATTCAAAGCCTACTAATATCAGAAACTAATTTTAATTAATTAAAAAAATTAATAAAAATTTATTTTATTCTGACAATTAGATTTTTGATTGAAAATTTAGATTCTACGCAAAATTCTACAAAAAATTCGCTTTTGTTCCAATTAAAAATAATTTTTGAATCAAAAGTTACGACGAAAACAAGTTTGGTGCACAGCGGTATGCATTGCATACCCCTGCGCGCGCGGAATGGCCCATCTGACCGAGACAAGAGGCTGCATGCAGCCTCCATGGCCGAGAAACATGGGCATGACACAGGGGAAGCATCGGACAAGGCTTTGTCTGAAGGGATTTTGTCCCATGTGCGCGCGAGAGTGTTCTTTCAAACCCTGATATTTTCGTTCAACTTCAAAAAATCATAACTAATTCATAAAAAATTCAAATTAGGTTCTGTAAAAGCCTAAATTTATTATTTTTTTGTCTACTTTCCAGAAAAAATAATTTCCGATCGAAATAAAAAATATTTCAGTAACATATATTACGATTTCTAAACTATCATCAAATAAGCACATAAACCACATGAAACCATCCAAATCAACACATAACATCATTTTAATTCATATTTCATGAAAGTAAATCATTACCATGGCTCTGAGGCAAATTGTTAGAAATATTTTACCAGGATCTAGATTTACTACCAAGTGTGTTTCAATAACATCCTAATATGAATTCTAAAATAATGAAATAAACACATATAAAGTTTAAGAAACCTTACATTGGGTGAAGCGGAATATAATGACTCCTTCCGTTCAGATCTCTAGCCCATGATTCCTTTCTGTAGCAGAACATAATAAAGATCTGAACCTGGATCTCTTTCTCTCCTTCCTTTGATGCTGATTCTCCTTCTTGTTGTTTGGAATCTCCTACATTCTTACACACTATGATTGAGATACCACTTGATGTGTGTGGGCATTACCCTATCACTCAAGGATTTCGAAATTGAAGAAGAAAATAGAAGGGAAGTAGTTTCGGCTATAGAGAAAAGAATAGGAGGCTAAAATAATGAAAAAAATAAATGATAAAAGCCTATAAGAGTGGTCGGCCATGGGCTTTGGATAATGGGCCTCACTTATGCAATTTCGCTGTTTTATCATTTCTGCATCTCATTTTCTCAAAAACGCCAATTTTCAAATTCAACCATTTAATTGTCAATTGTAATTATTTAATAACTAAAAATTAATTATTAAATAATATTTTCATTTAATATATTTATTAATTAGACATATAAAGTCTCTTAATTAATAAATAAACCTAGAATCTGTTTTCTTTACAATTTCGCCCTTGCTTAGTGAAAATTCGTAAACTAGACATAGTCTAACTTTAGAATTATAATTGATTAATCAAAATCAATTAACTGAGTCTTACAAGCAGTATGGTCTCAACTAGTATGGGGACCATGGGCCTATATAACCGAGCTTTCAATAAGTTGAACCGAATTTACCAAGTAAATTCCCTAACTTATTAATTCCTTATTGAATCCACACTTAGAACTTGGAATTGCACTCTCAGTCATGTAGAACGCTCTATATGTTCCACGATATAGATACGTCATTAGTTATCCATTGTTATAATCGTAATTTGATCAATGACCATCTAATAGATGATCTACATTGAATAGGCACTAAGTTACCGTTACACCTTCAATGTATTTTATCCTTAAAACACTTAGCTCTGTATAAATGATATTTCAGCGAAGTGAAATGAGATCTCCACAATTTATCTCTGTTTAGCCAAGCTCGAAGGATATCATCGTTTCACTTCTAAATTCCTATAGAAGTTATAGACTCCATATTTATGTTAGCGCTCCCACTCAATTATACTATCATGTTCCCAAAATGTACGTATCACCGTGACCCAAAAGTAGGCTTAACTAACAAATCAAAGAACATGTATAATACTCTTGAGATCGAACCTAACCATATCAGGATTAAGATCATTTGATCTAGGATCAACGGGTGATATTGAATTGAATAGATATTACAATAAATTTTAATATATCTAATCAAAGTTCAATATCGGTCCCTTCCGATGTATACTCCATACATTCGATACTGGTAAACTTCGCCAATGCCCTAGAAAGGACATAACACTTATCCAAGGTGTAAGAATACCTATCGCTGATTATACCATGCCAGTCTAAATCCAGTGTTCTGACAAATCAGGGAATAAACTTTCAAACATATAATTAAGATTATATTCCACTGTGCTGACAACACTATAATCATTAACAAATTCATATGTTCTGGACTTAAATAGAATTCATACATTATATATATAATCATGAAATAAATCATGTGAACCATGCAACATAAAATGTTATTTCTGATCTTTATTAATAAGTAAATCTGATTATATTGAAATGAGTTTTATTTAGAGCATAAAACCCAACACTCTCGTCCTACCCTTATGCAACCCATTGATCCCCTTCATGCTTTTGTTTCTTTCTTTATCAACTCGGATATTACTTGGGATATCCCTAAACTCAAACATTATTTTCCTTCATATCGGGTTGATCATATTCTTCAAATCTCTTTGGACCCTACTATGGTTTACTCACTGATATGGGGTTTTCATCCTTTTGGTCTTATTACTGTGAAATCTTCTTATCATCTAGCCTCTTCTTCTGCCTCCGTTGACTCACCTTCCTCCTCTAATCCCAACCCTTTTCAGCAGTGGTGGAAAGCTCTCTGGACTCTTCCGTCCCTCTAAAATCAAGCATTTCACTTGGAAAGCTTTCAACCATATTTTACCTTGTGCCTTAAATTTGTTTTACAAAAAAATTAACTCGCAGCCCTCTTGTTCAGTTTGTGGTAATAATATGGAATTTGTCACACATGCCCTTGTGGATTGCCCCAGAGCAAGAAACATTTGGAAGCTTTCAAGATTCAAATTTTTTTACCGTGATCATCGAAGAACAGACATCTAGGAATTTTATCTCCAAGTAATGCAACTCATCTCAAAGCAGGATTTCCCTCTTTTTGTTGCTCTCATTTGGCACATTTGGAATACTCGAAACTCAATATTATTCAATAAATCTAATGCTCCTAACAATGTGGAAGAGTATGTTTTTAATTATTTACAGGATTACAATGAGGCACAACAAACAATCTCGCTGGTCATTCGGTCCCAGCCTCTAATCAGCGCATGCACTATTCCCAATTATTTCCAGTAGATGACTTTCATGAGGACTCCGCGGCTCTTTATGTGGACGCAGCTTTAGACCATAACCATGGCTTAACGGGGATTGGTTTCACTTTAAAGATTGGTCAACACCAGATTATTGCTTCGGAAAATCATCTCTTGCCTAGGGCTTCCACTCCTATTTTTGCAGAGGGTCAGGCTTTGTTGCAGGGTATATCTTGGTGTATTGACTCTCAGTTGAAGCCAAAATTCATCTTCTCCGACTGTTTAAATTTAGTTTCAAAAGTAAATGGTGATTGGCAGGACCACTCCGCTCTTTCTGGTCTTGTTTCTTAGATTAGGTTGTTCTTCTCCAACTTCCCTAAAGCCTCCTTGAAGTACTTACCTCGCCAGTTCAACACAGCCGCCCATTCTCTTGCCAAGGATGCTATCAGGTTGCATGAAGAAGGCCATGAGGAATTATTCTAATTCCTTCGTTGTTGCTGCCTATGCTTAATGGTGTTGTCCTCCAACTTGTTACCTCTCTGAAAAAAAAAACTTTTATTTCAAGTTATTAGTCAATTTTCGTACTTGAAATCACATACTAAAATGTTTTTGAGTACTACAATTAATAAATTTATCTTGGAATTTTTCATAAAAATAAAATAAAAATCAAAGACATAGATCTACTTAAGCTTGTTTCATCGATTTTTGCTCGGCGCTTAATGAAAATTTAGTTTTATCTTTAGAAGGAGTGTGATTTTCAAAAGCCTATGTCCTCGGCTATGATGAAACCCCCAAAGACGTAAGCTTGCACGCGAAGCTGAATAGACTCAAATAATCGAAAACATATGTCTCCGGTTATTTGAATAATCAAAGACATTGGTGGTTTATTATGTCCCCTGCAACCTTTCTCTTTTACTTTCTCTCTTCTCTCATTCACTCTCTCATCTGAAAATCCTCAAACCCCTAAAAAAGCCATTGTGACGGGACTAAATTTCACGATTTTAACTGTTTTTCATCTTTATTTTTGCAAAACTTCAATTTTCCGACCCATAATCACATCCTGAGTACCAAAAATAATTTATTTTAGGGTTTTGACGTTAAAACTCGAATGTTTATGCGGTGGTTTTAGGTGGGTGACAATGCGATCGAAAAAAATGCTATTTCGAGCTATTTGGTTGTTTGGATTATCTTGTATTTAGGTAAAACTCCATCTTATATGCGTATTTTGTACGTTACATTGTATTATTTTATGTTTCAATTTTTCGGGAGTGTTTGGTATAGGGTTGTTTTTTGGAAACCTCAGCTGTGGTACAAGAAAAATATCTTTTAGCTACCATGCTTTTCTTTTTGCTACCAAATTTTAGTTGCAAAATTTCTTAGTAGCCAATACCAAACAAATAAGACCAAATATTTCTACTGCCAAATTATTTAGTAGGCAAATGTTCTTTTTAGCTACCAATAAATTTTGGTAGCAAAAATTTTGTGTTTAGCTACCAATTTAACTACCATATTTCTTAGTAGCAAAAGATCTTTGTATTTTCTGCTACCAATTTTACTACCAATTGTGTTTAGTAGCAAAATAATATTTTCATCTACTAATTTTTGCTACCATTTTTTTATGGTAACAAAATATGAACTGTTAGATATACGCATTTTACTACATTATTTTTAGTAGAAAAATATTTCTTCTCGCAATCAATGCTCAGCAATTATTTTTTCTTGTATAAAAATATTAATTAGCACTTTTTTATTTTATATTTAATAAAATATAATATTTTGTTACCTACTAATTTATTAGAGTAAAAATATAATTATTATTTATAAAACTGTTATACTAAACATTAGAAAATACAGTAAATAATTGACTTTTTTTTACTAAAATATAAATATTATTTTTAATGTTTTTCCAATGAACTTAAATTATTTATGTAATTTTTTTATTAATTTTAGTGAAATTATTTTATTTTTTTTTTCTTATCCTTTATTGCCTTTATTACCTAAATTATTAATTTGGTAAATATATACAATTTGCATGTATTTTTAAAAAGTTTAAAATTAATTATAATTAGGTTGGCACCTAATACAAACAGTATTACTAAATATTATTTTGAAAATAAAAAATTTGAAAGAATAGAATTATAATTTTTTCACAAAATAAAATTATATCATTGCCTTATTAAAACTGTTAAAGAGTGTTGAAAAATAATTTAGAAGAGAAAAAAGGTAAACTAAAATATTAATATAAACCAATAAAATAAAATGATAATATATAAATTAAATAATTAATGAATATAGTATGATTCATTGTTCAATAAAAATGAATAAAAAACTTGATAAATATTAAATCAATTCTATGAATGCATCGGCCCACTCCATTCGAATTTCATCAATGTCTTCATTTGTGTAATTCTCCATTCTATTGTTGCACTGAAAAAAAAAATACTAATAAATATTAGTGAACTTAAATAATATATATATATTGAAAAAGATGTAAATATCATATACATTAGTATTTAACTAATTGAGAGGTCTCGAATCCATGCATAAATCTCGCATGTATTTCATTACATAATGTCCACATTCAAAGTTTGATAGTTGTCGAGGACACTGCACATTTATATAGATGTGTAAGAATCTCTTAAAATAAATAATTAAAAGTAATATTTTGTTGTAAAATTATTAAATATTTGTGAAATACAAATTAAAAACTCATTATATATTTTGAGAGATAAAGACTACTCACTTTTATAATTTTTCATATAATACCACCTGCTTTTGGAATTTTCTTTTTTGAAGCATTGCAATAGTCAAAAATCCTAAATAATAAACAAATTAACATCAACACTATTACATATAAATTTTAGTTTGATGCTTATTATACTAATGATAAATATTATTCACTTGCATTGCAATAAAATTGTTAATGGTATCACTTGGTAGTTCTCCAAGTGGATTGAGCCAGAAGCACATCTCACGTGATGGATCAATTATTGTTAGCACCCAATGAAAACTAGTAATGGAAGAAAAAAAATTGTTATATATAAATATATTACTATATAAGTAAAATAATAATTTAAGTTAATCTTACCATAAATTAATAGGGATCAATGAAAGTTGCATCTGCACTGCGCTTGCTAATCGATCTGCTGTTGATTCTATATTTTGTAGCAAATAGGATCCCACTATAGAAGCCCAACTTGGATGAATAAAACAAAAATATTCCTCTCTTTTTGAATTTTTCAACCTTTCATGTAAGATCCTAAACATTATAACAATACCAAATTAAATAATGTTATTAAGTGCACGATTAAAAAATATGAAAAAAAAAAAATTCTCTTACCTTATATAAAATGTGATACACCCAACTCCAATCTCAATATTTGTGCCAAAATCAACTATATCTTTAGGTTCAATATACAAATCTTGATCAGCCCAAAAATATTTGGATCCATTCCAATACGATACTCATCTCTACTTTTGCGATATTGAACACTTAACAATATAGCTTTGACACTCCTTGGGATGATTTTGGGCATAACAAATGGAACAGGAGAGTCTTTCACATTCATCGAACTTGTTGAAGCTTTCTGAGTTGGCATGTGTAGAGATAAATGTTCATTTTTCTCCATAGTTTTTAATGCCTAAAATATTATTAAACAATAATTAATTATAATAGAAAGGCCAAATACAAATCAAACTATTTTCTTTTACCTCAGAATCACCTAAGATGATTAAGTGTTCCGGCCATGCAACAAAGCTTTTGACTGCATCTTTTACGAAGATTAAATTATCACGAACATGGACAGGAAGACGAGCATTTTCATTCAAGCATTCAATTATGCGTACTCGTACATTGCCTTTTTCTAAATCTTTCCCATGAACTTGTTTTCCTGAAAAAATTTCACTAATAGCAACTACATCACCGTCTCTCAAAGTTAATCTATACGTTTTATCCTTCAAACAACATAGAAGAATTAGCTATATTAGTAGTAAAATCAATATTATTTTAAATTCAAAAAAAAAACCATTGTTGGTGGAGTTGGCCACTGTTGTGGTGGATTTGAACTAATTTGTTGTTGCTTTGTCTCTTTATTTGATGATGATTGAAATTTATGTTCTTCCTAGAATTTTCTTTCCAATGATTCAACCCGCTTGTCCACTTTTTCTTGAATATATTTTTCAAAAACACCATCTTTTTCACTGGTAAAATCTTTGATAATTTTTCTAATTTTTCAATGCGTTGTTCTTGAAGCTCCATGGATTTAGATGATAACTCTATTGATAATTTTTTTCCTATTACATGTCCAGTTCTCTTAGCCACCCATACTTAGCATCACCTAAAACTTGTCTATAGATAGCAGCCTCGTCTACCATTATTAATGTACCAGCTTCGAGTTGATTAAGTTGATCCTCACGTAACTCAATCATCTCTTTCTACAAAGATAAAAAAAATTATGTAATATATTTATATAAAATGTAAATAGTGGAGAAAATGTTATTAACTTATAGTGAATGTGTTGCATACATATTTTTCCTCAGCAATTTAGTTGATCCATCTATTTTTTTTTCTGTGTAGTGAGTTTTTTTGAATGTTTCAATCTCTCCAGCTTTAATAGAATTTGATTGTCCTTCATCTACATTTATTACCGGTGTAGACTTCTGAAATAATTAAGTGAAAAAAATTTAAAACTTATACATAGTAATTTAAAATTAATTAGTAATAATAAATTATTTTTACCGTCTCATGTAAGTGTTAAGTAAATGATTTATTTCCACCCCTATGCATAAATTTTACTTTTGATCTATTTTTTGAGCCAGCCACAGACTTTTTCTTTAAAAAAAGTAATTGACATTAATAATTTTTTTAAGAAAAATTAAAAATATATATGATGAAATAGACATTATGATACCTTCCACTCTTCATTGGAGAAACATGCAGTGCACATCCATTTCCAGTCAGCTTCTCTTATCACCAAACCAGTAGATCGATGCTCTAATGGATTTTTTCCTTCCTCGATCATTTTTTTTATAATGTCGGTCACAATTATGACGATGATTACTGTATGCATTTTTGCAATATTCATCACAAATTACCTCAAGATATGGATCTTTTACAAAGTCTAATTTGAATACATCCTGCATAAGTTTTGAATGAATAAATATAAAATTACCTAATTAAAAGAAATATTGAAAAATGAATATATTAACATAATGTACATGTATACGAGCATATACAGCTTTTTTTCTGAAGGTGGAACTTTACTCCAACCACTGTATTGCAATGGAGCATGATGGCGTACATTTACGACAACATTGATTGTAAAATCAGAAGCATTATCACCATAAACTCGAAGCTCCCCCTTATTATAGGTAACAGTTAAATTAGTTATTTTGTCATTCTTCAATTCACGACTTAAGTGATCTCCACGAGTAGGACCACGTACGTTCTTTTGTATTTCTATTTTTTGTAAGAAAAATATATAATTAATAAGTATTTATAAATGTATTTTTTTAAAAATATGAGTGATGATAAAATTTTGTACCTTTTGAAGATTGATGTTGTTCATCATGTAATGGAACTGTTGAAGGGTCATCAGTAGAAGGTGTCAAGGATTGCGCTGAATCTGATGGTGATTGAGTATCATTGTGTGCCCGTTTAGAGCTAAATCTTCTCGTACTACTCAAGGATTGATCTGAAGTATCAGTGCGTCCCCGTTTTGAGCTACCTTTTCTCGTACTACTTGACATAATAAAATCTGAAATGATAAATTATTAGTAGCTAATATTAAATTATCCCATTACAAAAATAAAGTTATTTACACACCCTTCATATTAATCACTTTCATCACAGTCAGTTTCAGAATCTGAACCACTAAGTAGTGCTTCTTCATCAATATCATCAATGTTTAATTCGTGTTGAACTTGATTATTTTCATCTTTTGGGGAGTCAATCAATAACTCATCAGTTTTAATTTCATCAATATCTTTTCGAATAAGAATGTCATCAATGTTGTTAGAGGAATCCAATATGAGATTAATGTTGTTTGAGGAGTCTTCTTGGTATGCTTCACGATTCAGGACAACTCGTTCTCCATCATCAACTTCAGGCTCTGATGGTATTTCCCAAATATGATGATAGTTTACCTTTTGCACCACTTTCCAATTTTTTTCTTTTTTAAATGGATTAAACTCATTTGTTGCGAATCCCAACCTAATGTTTCGAGGCTCTTTGGCAAAATCAGGATATTGCTTATCGAAATCTTTCCAAGCCTCTGCATCTGCCGGATGTCTAAGTACACCTTCAGTATCCACACATTTTTCTTTGTGCCACCTCATATCTGTTGCGGTGTGTCTTGACATAAAAAGTCATTGTAAACGGGGAATTATTGGAAAATAATGCATCTTTTTATGTGGTATTTTCTTACCTTTAGTTCCTTGGTACTCATATCTTTCATGACCACATATAGGACAATTTGTAGCATCTTTATTGTCTTTTGAGTACAAACAACAATCATCCTTACATACATCTATTGTTTCGCACTCTAAACCAAGACCACTCAATATTTTCTTAACCTCATAATAAGAATTTGGGATTTTGTTATCATCAGGAAATGCATCCTTAAGAAGCTCGAGAATCATGTCGAAGCCTTTAATACTCATGCTAGTCAATACTTTTATATGCATTAGTTTAACCATGAAAGTCAAACTTGAAAACTTTTTACATCCAAGATACAATTCTTTTTCTACTTCATCAAATAATTTATGGAAGTCTTTCCATTTCTCCTTATGACTTGAATCCTCAAAATTCTCAGAAGCATTATGTGTAGGAACTTCTTGAGCCAAGTCTTCAATTACTGGGATCATATCATCATTGTCATCATGGTCAATGTCATTATTATTATCGCCAATATTACTCAAATCTTCGACATCAGTAGCATCATCATTATCATGATCACTTTCTTCTAAAATATATTCCCCATGATGTACCTAGTTAACATATCGAGTATAAAACCCTTTTACGTAGATATGACACTCAATTGTCTGTAAGTCATGAAAGTATAAATTCATACACATTACACATGGGCACCGAATCTTATTCTCCTCATTCCGATGACTACTTGATAATCTAATGAAATTTTGCAATCCCTTATTGTACTTGGCAGATAATCTATTCTTATTAGAAATCCAACTCTTATCCATAGCTTGTTTATTCCTTTTCAGAGATGTGAGGATGATGTGTTACACTAGAAAAAAAAAATCCAAAAAACAATATGACCAAATTCTGAAAAAAAAAAATATTACTAAATAATTTTTAAAATAATTAAATTATAAAAAAATTTCTTAAACTTATTTTTATTTTTTTAAATAAATTTTTTTATTCAAATATTAACTACTAACACTTTTTAATTTTCAATTAAAATAAAAAAAAAGAATTTTCACTAGAATTATTTTTCAAAAATATATAAATAAATATTTTAAAAATATAAATTGGAAAAAAAAATTAAAAAAAAACTTAGTCTTTTCAAAAATATAAATTGAGAAAAAAAATAAAAAAAAAATTAATACAATTAAATAAATAAATTTTATATAAAATAAAAAATTAATAAAATTTTATTATTAAACACTGTTTATTTTTTTTTAATTTTTTTTTTCAGTACCAATTGGCAAAAACTCATTGCATTAATTTGGGTAAAGAAACCCTAATTTCATCATTATCCCTCTTCCACCTCGAGCTATCAACTTCTTCAACCGTGCACAACTCCACTTTGTGTGAATGGATATGCTCCAGTCGCTCTTTCTCTCGTTTCCTCTCATTCTCGCACTCTCTCAGGATCAGATCCACTTACCTCTATCGTATCACTCTCCAGTTCTATCTCCTCATCTCTGACCAAGCCTAAAAGAGTCGACGACTCCAACTCCCCCACTCGCAAACGATGATGGCACAGCTTCTCCCCTACTCACAGTCGACGACGATAGCTCCTTCCTTGCAAACGACAATGACGCTGCCTTCAAGTTCTATCCGCTCATCTATATTTGGGTTTGATGTCTTTTGTTTTGTCTTTAAATCACAATCCTGGGGAGGAGGAGTCCAGGTCTCTCGTAGGATCGGCGAAGGGTTGGGTAAAAGAGAAGCATGTAACTCTGCAAAAGAGGTGCAAACATTGTCAATACATTTCAACATATCAGGGGGAGAATTATTGTGAACCTTTTCATTTCGCACCCTCCATAAAGTGTCAACAACAATTGAAGCATAAAGGAAGACTTCCTCAACCCGGATCCCCCTATTTCTAAGATCCCAAATGAATTTCACCCAGTCCCAGACACGAATACAAGCATCACAAACGGGGTAAATTCCCCAAGGAGACGATCGCCACAAATGCATCACCACCTCACAGGAGAGGAATAAGTGTTCAATAGATTCTTCCCTCAAACCACACAAAGGACAACTAGAATCCTCGATCTGAAAAACGTTTGCTAATCTCATTTCTAACAGAGAGCGCATTTGAAAGCATACACCACCAAAGAACCTTATGTCGCTCCAAAATATTGCTATTCCAAAGCTTATTCCACAGCGACGGGGCAACCTTACAATGAGGGGCTCTCTCTAGAGCTTGAGTTAAGTAAGCTGATTTGCACGAGAATTGCCTGTTACTTTCCAAAGTCCAAATCCATCTATACGTACCGTGGCCCGATGGATTGCCTCCTTTTAAGATTGTCGAAATAGTCTCTTGGTCAAACTGACTGTTTAGCTTCTGTAAGTCCCACTCTCCACTAGATAACAAGAGTTTAGTCACCCTAGTGTTATCCATAAAAACCACACCCTTTGGTTTCGGAACGAAACCTTTGCAATGAGGAATCCAAGGATCCCTCCAGATACAAGTATCTCTACCATTAGCGACCACTTTACAGGCCCCTTTCTCAGAATTGTGTTGGCTTTTACAATATTTTTCCAAAACTAAGAATCAGAGTCCTTGTAGTTACAGCTGAGAAAATCCTTTCCCTTGAGATACTTAGCCTCCAAGATCTTGCAGCACAGAGATTGGCACCCATTCAAAATTTTCCACCCCCACTTGGCTAAAAAAGCAAGGTTCATTTCCTTAGTTTTCCGAAAACCAAGACCCCCCAAGGACTTGGGGAGACAAAGCTTATCCCAAGCTGTTAGGTGAAGACCATGGTTCCCTTTCTCTAATCCCCACCAGAAATCTCGGATAAGACCATCAATCTTATAAACAAGCCAGTTAGGGAGCTTAGTAGTCTACATGGCATAGATTGGCAAAGCCAAGCCCACAGACTTGATAAGGGTCGCCCGACCCGCCTTGGATAAAGTTTTTTCCTTCCATCCCTGTAGTTTAGAGGTAAGATTGCCCAGTATAAAGTTAAAATCAGTATCCTTTTGTCTAGATCTGAATAGGGGAAGACCTAGATACTTAATGACACCATCCGGATAGTTAATTCTCAAGGTGTCCTTAATACCCCTTCTCATGCCCTCCGGGGTATTCTTGCTGATGAAGATAGACGTTTTGAGTTTATTAGCTTTTTGGCCTGACCAATCAAAAAATTTCTCAAGGCAGCTCCAGTAACTTTGAGCTTCTCTTAGATTGGCACGCCCTACTAGAATAAGATAGCCTGCAAAGAAAATATGGGAAAGGATCGGACCACCCCTACTCAGCTGAATGCCTTGAATATTCCCCTTTCCAAGGGCCTCTTCTAAGAGTCTAGATGAAACTTCAGCAGCACATATGAAGAGATAGGGGGAGAGAGGGTCACCCTGCCTAATCCCACAAGAAGGCATAATCTTACCAACCTGAACCCCATTTAGGCAAATGTTGAGAGTGGTGGTGGAGATGCACTGAGAAACCCAATGGCAGAACTTCTGTGGGAATCCAAAACAGGCAAGAACATGATCTATGAATTTCCAACTCAATCTATCATAAGCTTTGACGAGATCAATTTTAATGGCAAAGTACCCCTCCTTCCCTTTTTTCCGGTTGAAAGAGTGGATAATCTCTTGCACAATCACATTATTATCTTGGATATTCTTACCCAAGATAAATGCAGCCTGCGTAGGGCAAATAAGAGAGGGGAGGATGGGTTTAATTCTATTTGCCACTATTTTAGATATGACTTTATACATCACATTGCAGAGAGAAATGGGCCTGAAGTTATTAGGTCTTTTCGGGTTCTGGCCTTTAGGGATGAGTACAATGTTCCTAATGTTTATACCCTTGTGCATATTGCCTTGAACAAAAAAAATCAGACACTGCATCACAAAAGTCGTGTCCAACAGACTCCTAATAGTGCTTGAAAAAGAGCACTGACATTCCATCCAGCCCAGGAGCCTTATGATTATTCATGGAAAAAAGAGTGGATCTGATTTCATCTCGAAAGGGGCATAAAATGACCCCCTCATATTCCTCCTGAGAGATCTTCTTATGGAACAACTGGGTGCAATCAATTGCCCTTTCATAATCAGAAGCTGTAAAGATACTCTTGAAAAAGTCTAAGAATTCAAAACCAATTAATTCTCTATCATTAACCCAGACGTTATCTTTGCTCAAAATACTTTCAATGGCATTTCTTCTTCCTCTAATTGCAGTCGAGAGAAAAAAGAATTTAGAGCATTTATAACCATCCTTCAGCCAGGAGATTCTAGCCCGTTGTTTCCAATAAATCGCTTTCCTGGCCAAATTTTCATTTACGGAACGACAAATATCACATTCCACGTTCCAATCTCGGACACCAGCAGGTAATTTCTGGAAATTGTCAAGCTTAGTCTCCAGCTCCTTAATGGCCCAATCAAACTTACCAAATTGAGTTCTATTCCAATGCAGCAGGGCCACCCGAGTTGCACCAATTTTCTTGAAGATTCTAACAGAGGCCCAAGGATGATAAACGGAGCCCCAAGCATTGGCAACAACCAAATTGCTTCTATCATCCCTCGTCCAGTTCTCTTCAAACTTGAAACATCTCTTAAACTTGACCTCCTGCCCTCCAGAGAGTAGACATAAAGGTCTATGATCCGAGGTGCTTGTCTGAGAGGATCAAAGGATAGCTTTAGGAAATAACTGGAGCCAAGCTCCATTGACAAGACCTTTATCAATAGCAGATTTCACATGGCCCGTGCCATTCCGGTGGTTATCCCAGGTCATCTTATCTCCTTGAATATGCATATTAGTAAGTCCCCGGGAATCCACAAGATTAGCTATCACAGGGATAAAAGGGTCCCTACCGGACGCCCCATCGCGTTCAGAGTTGCTAAGGACAAAATTGGTATCGCCCAGAATCAACCAAGGACCCCCAAACCTATCTCCAAGGTTCATGAGGTCACCCAGAACTTTGTCTTAGCATGAAGGTAAGGAGGGCCATACACACACACGAGAGAAGCCAAGTGTGGGTAGGAGGATCTGAATAAACAAGGCCGAAAATGTGGTTGCGGGAACAAGAGATAGTCTTAAAACTAAAACCCAGTTTCCAAGCTAAAATAATACCCCCAGCAGTGCCAATAGGAGGAACATTAACATTAAAATAAAAATCGAGAGATTTCAGTATACGTACCAGGGAAGTGGGTTCCACTTTAAGTTCAGTCAGAAACACAAAATCAGGAGAGCGTGCTCTAATCACGGACTTCAGTTCGCGAACTGTAGAGGTCTGCCCCAACCCTCTACAATTCCAAGCAACACCTCTCATGGCTCCTGTGGAGTAGATATGACATTCTCCTCCACAGGGGTATGAGAGTGAACAGACAAGCTGGAACTGGAATCTTCAATCACAAAAGAACCAACCAGAGGGTTCCTCATAATTCCATCAGAGCAGCTAGGGGATCCAAAACTCTCTTCAGTTGGTTCTTCATAGGCCACTTTATCTTCCTTTTCTTATTCCTTAGTATCCCACGGGAAGTCACGAACAACATCAGGGTGCGTTCTGATAACTTTGTGAGGTCTAGAGCACAACGAAGTAGAGCCTTCAAATTTACGCTTCTTAAAAGGCATAGTTCTCTCATTGGTTTCCGAGGTAGGCACTACTCCAATATCACTCCCCAAACTCTTAATCTCATACAAATCCAATTTTCTAAAATGTTTTAGATCATGAAGTAATAATTCTTGAGCACTTAAAAAACTGAGCTAGAGCATTTTCTTCTTCATCACTTGTCACGACCTTTGAACCACCAGCCTTACCCACAATATTATCCACACCAAGTGTTGGCCTAGTATGCCCGAGAGAGGACTGGTTGATAACCCCACTACCATGCAAAATATCCTCTCTATGTTGCTGAAGAGGACTTTCAAAAGCACAACCAAAGGAATTTCTCACATTACTAGTGGCCACGTTCTTCAAAATAGAAGAGGCTCCCAATTCCCCACCAAGACTATTCTAATCCACAAGCCCATTAGTTGACTCCTTGACTGAATCAGAGGGGTCCATAATATTATTTTGGCCTAAAGGGGGCTGGGCCGTAGCCTTAACACCACAGAGTGGGCCTTCCTTCACATTCAAATTAATATTAATATTATCACTTAACACTTCAGTCCCCACATCCACCTTAGAGTTGGTCAAAGGCACATTAAACAACTCGCTAGGCCCACATAAACTCGGCCCAATACCAACCGCACAACCCACTTCATTTACCACATTCAAATTTTTCTCATAACACGAGGCACGATCAATCCTTCAATTGCTATAACGGGTACCACCTCAGAAGCCTTTTCCCCTACTAGCAGACCCTCTTCACCTCCAACACCAGAAATGGCAATAGCCTGAACAGTGACATCAGGGGTAGTCTTGGGGAGCCACACCGCCTGATTTGAAATCTCGGAACCCACAGCCGCGTGACCCTGAGCGGTCACCATAACCTTCGTGCCCCTTGGTCGACAAGCTTGACCCCTCAGACCGAAGCCAATGATCCTGTCAACCACCCTCGTTGACTTCTCTACATGAGGTGATTTCCCTGGCGTTGTGCCCCGAGCTCCACGAGCAGAACCAGAGATCGGACCGGAGAAGACATCCAAATAGGCAAACTCAGTGGATAGCCAGGGGCCAAACATGGGAAACGGGGTGCCCTCGCGATTTGTAATAATCACAGGTGAAGCCAACTTGCATCCCCTCCGTTGGTGCCCAAGAACACCACACTTATAACAGAAAATTCCAATTCATTCAAACTTGAACTGTAACCATCTTTTTTCACCATTTGCTAAATCAAAATAGCATCCAGATGTAAGGGGCTTAGCAAAGTCAATGTCGACTTGCACCTTCAAAAATTTACTCCAAAAGGATGGTTTATCATCATCTAAATCCACCTTCACAACCCCTCTAGCAAGATTATTCAAGAGATTACCATTAGTTGTAGATAAATATGTTGGGTTTTATGCCCTAAATAAAACTCATTTCAATATAATCAGATTTACTTATTAATATAGATCAGAAATAACATTTAATGTTGCATGGTTCACATGATTTATTTCATGATTATAAGTACATAATGTATGAATTCATCTGAAACCCTTTTCACATACTTGATCCTGTTTATTGTGTCGTCAACACATTGGAAAGTAAACATGACTATATGAATAAAGTTTCCTAGATTTATAAGACACAGGGTTTTACTGATATGATAATCTACAATAGAGTTTACTTGCATTTGGAGAAATGCTATGTTCTTTCCAGAGCATTGGTTAAAGTAAAGCTCAGGTTGGATGCATGGAGTATGCATCGGAAGGGACCGATATTGAACTTTGACTTAGATTTATTAAACTTACCGTAATATCTATTCAAGTCAATATCGCCTAGTTGATCCTAAATCAAATGATCTTAATCCTGTTATGATTAGGCTCGATCTCGAGAGGCTATTTGTGTTCTTTGATTTGTTAGTTAAGCCTACTTTTAGGTCAGGGTGATACCTACATTTTGGGAACACGGTAGTGCAATTGAGTGGGAGCGCTAACATAAACATGGAATCTATAGCTTCTATCTGGCGAATAGTAAGTAAAGGATGATCTCCTTCGAGCTTGACCAAACGAAAATAAATGGTGGAGATCTCATTTCACATACGCTGAAATATCATTTATATGGGGTTAAGTGTTTTAAGGATAAAATACATTGTAGGGTGTAACGGTAATCTAATCCCTTTACAGTGTAGATCATTCATATGGAGGATCATTGATCAAATTAGGATTATAACAATGGATAACTAATGATGTCTCTATATTGTGGAACATATAGAGAATTCTATACACTAAGAGTGCAATTCTAAGTTCTATGTGTGGATTCAACGAAGAATTAATAAGTTAGTGAATTTTAGTAATAAATTCTTGATCTACTTATTGGAAGCTCGGTTATATAGACCCATGGTCCCTGCACTAGTTGAGATAATATTTCTTGTAAGACTCATATGATTGGTTTTGATTAATCAATTATAATTTTCAATTTAGACTATGTCTATTTGTGAATTTTTCACTAAGTAAGGGCAAAATTGTAAAGAAAGAGTTTTAGGGGCCTATTTGTTAATTATGATACTTTGTATGGTTCAATTAATAAGTATGATAAATGACAATATTATTTAATAATTATTTATAGTTATTAAATAGTTAGAATTGGCATTTAAATGGTTGAATTTGAAAATTGCCGTTTTTGAGAAAATCAGATGCAGAAAAGATAAAACTGCAAAATTGCAAAAAGTGAGGCTCAAATCCACATGGTAGGGCTGGCCACTTTTGTAGGGTTTTCCCTCTGATATTTTCATTATTTTAATGCCAAATAATTCAAACCTAACCCTAGTGGAATGCTATAAATAGATAGTGAAGGCTTCAGGAAATTTACACTAAAATTTTCTATTTTTCCTTAAGAGAAAAACCTGAGCCTTTCTCTCTCCCTATCTTTAGCCGCCACTTCTTCTTTCTCTTCCCTCTTGAATTTCGAAATTCTTAGATTTAGAGGAGTGCCCACACACAGCAAGTGATACCTCAATCATAGTGAGGAAGATCGTGAAGAAAGACTTTCAGCAAGAAGGAGTTTCAGCACTAAAGAATCAGAGAAAGAGATCCAGGTTCAGATATTGATAATGCTCTGCTACAGAAAGGAATTAAGGGCTAGATATCTGAACGGAAGGAGTCATTATATTCTGCTGCACCCAATGTAAGGTTTACTAAACTTTATATGTGTTTATTTCATCGTTTTAGAAAACTCATATTTAGGGTGTTAAACAACATACTTGTGAGTAGATCTAAGATCCTTGTAAAATAATATCCAACAAAATATTCATGAGGAAGATTATGGATTTGCATCCATAACCTTAGCAGATGACATACAACCGAGCCAGTCAACCCCAGAGTCCATGGCTGTAGAACTAAAGTATAACCCCGGATGCACCAAGGGCCATTAACCAGGGCCCAGTTCCTGTCTTCCACAGCCTCAAACCCAAACTCAAAACATTTGGAATGTTGCAACGCACCTTACATAGCCACAACAGAGACATTCCTTTTCCAGAATTTTGCCACAAACTCAGACACAGTATTTGTTGGAATTTATTTTACCAGGATCTAGATTTACTACAAAGTATGTTGGATTAACAACCTAATATGAATTCTAAAACAATGAAAATAAACACATATAAATTTAGAAAACCTTACAGTGGGTGCAGCGGAATAATATGACTCCTTCCATTCAGATCTCTAGCCCTTGATTCCTTTCTATGGCAGAGCATAATCAAGATCTGAATCTGGATCTTCTTTTCTCCTTCTTTGATGCAGAATTTCCATAGTCTTACATACTATGATTGAGGTACCACTTGATGTGTGTGGGCACTACTCATTCACTCAAGGAATTTCGAAAATTTTCTCTCTTCTTTTCTCTCTTAATTTCGTGAGCTATGATCATCCAAGAGAAGAGAACAAGGGCTGCTATATATAGGGAAAAGGGAGAGCTCAACTTTCCAAATAAGCAGTTTCTTCTTTTACTGTGTAATTGATTAACTGCCTTATTTAGTGTGATTCACCACTTTCCTATTATTGCTAGGCTTTGATTAGAAATTACATGGCAATTAAAATTGAAAATAATAATTTGGAAACAAGCAAAGAGGTGGCCGACCATGGTGTGATATGGGCCTCACTTGGATTTTGCAGTTTCCTCAATTTTATTTCTATTTCTCCAAAAATGCCATTTTTCAAATTCTAACCATTTAAATGCCAAAACTAATTATTTAATAACTAAAATAGATTATTAAATAATATTGTCATTTAAAATAATTATTAATTAGACATACAAAGTCTCTCAATTAATAATTAAACCTAGAAAACCTTTTATTTACAATTTTATCCTTAAACTGTAAGAATTCACAAATTAGACATAGTCTAACTTTCAGAATTTTAATTGATTAATTAAAATCAATCAATTGAGTCTTACAAGCAGTATGGTCTCAACTAGTATGGGGACCGTGGGTCTATATAACTGAGCTTCCAATAAGTCGAACCGAATTTACCATGTAAATTCCCTAACTTATTAATTCCACATTGAATCCACACTTAGAACTTGGAATTGCACTCTCAGTCATATAGAACGCTCTATATGTTCCATGATATAGACACGTCATTAGTTATCCGTTGTTATAACCCTAATGTGATCAATGACCCTCTAATAGATGATCTACATTGAAAAGGCACTACTGTTACCGCTACACCTTCAATGTATTTTATCCTTAAAACACTTAGCTCCGTATAAATGATATTTCAGCAAAGTGAAATGAGATCTCCACCATTTATTTCTGTTTAGCCAAGCTCGAAGGATATCATCGTTTCACTTCTAAGTTCCTATAGAAGTTATAGATTCCATCTTTATGGTAGTGCTACCACTCAATTATACTATCATGTTCCCAAAATGTACGTATCACCCTGATCCAAAAGTAGGCTTAACTAACAAATCAAAGAACATGTATAGTACTCTTGAGATCGAACCTACCCATATCAGGATTAAGGTCATTTGATCTAGGATCAACAGGTGATATTGAATTGAATAGATATTACGGTAAGTTTTAATATATCTAATCAAAGTTCAATATCGGTCCCTTCCGATGTATACTCCATACATCCGATACTGGTAAACTTTGCCAATGTCCTGGAAAGGACATAACACTTTTCCAAGGTGTAAGAATACCTATCGTTGATTATACCATGTCAGTCTAAATCCAGTGTTCTGACAAATCAGGGAATAAACCTTTTAAACATATAATAAGATTATATTCCACTGTGCTGACAACACTATAATCTTTAACAAACACATATGTTCTGGACTACAAAAAAATTCATACATTATATACATATAATCATGAAATAAATCATGTGAACCATGCAACATAAAATGCTATTTCTGATCTTTATTAATAAGTAAATCTGATTATATTAAAATGAGTTTTATTTAGGGCATAAAACCCAACAGTATTTTCATCCACTTCCATTGGGGCCACAAGTTTTCCAAGCAAGCATAAAGTGGAGAGGGCTTTTAGAGATGAGACACTAGGGGATAAAGTGACAGTGGTTTCAATGCAAGAGTAACATTTGCCATTAAAAAGGGGAACACAAGCACCATCAGTCTCCATACCTACCCACCCAACACAAACGGACAAAGGAGACAAGAAGAATAAGAATAAAGACCCAACAACCTTACCAACCCTCCAAACAAAAGTAAATGACACCAAAAAGCTAAAAACAAAGTCAACACAGCTCACTCCTCACGACACAAACAAATAACTAAACAAAATACAAAGGAGAAAAGCTATAAAAGGACCACACCACTCAAACAGTGGAAGAGGAACCCAACACTCAACACATAGAGGAGGACACACACCAAGGAATCGAGACACAAAGATTCAAAGCAGAACCACAGCCTAGGAGACAGATCGAAACAAAGAGGATGAAGGGATAGTATATGACTATACCTTCAGAGAGTACTACTACACACAACATTATTAATTATATTCTCTACAATTTTTTATTGTCTACGTTACTCGTAAATTTTTTTTCTTTTATTTTATTTTTGTTTTCTGTCCAAGTGGTATAAATTAAGAGGGTTATACGCCTAACTCTCTATCCATTGACCATCAGTACGCTCACAGAATATATATATATATTAACCATCTTCTTCTTATTGTAACTTGGTATTTTTGGTTTCATCGACCGATTTATGGCAATTGCAGGCACCTCAAGTAGTACTACTACAGCTAGTGATAATATGAGTCAAGAGAACGAGTCTTCCAACAACAACGTGCTTGCTCAGTGTGAGAACTTTTACTTCTTGCTTGCTCAGTGTGAGAACTTTCACTTCTTGTTTATTAACTAATTATGATTTCTTGTCAATTTATTTATTTAATATTATTAAAAAAAATGATGTATGGTTGAATATACCATTGCAACATTTGTTACCCAACTATAAATTTTGGCTTTAAATGAAAGGAGTATATAGTTTGTTCTATTACTCCCTGCCATGTCGATTATTTCATTGTTGAATGGCACCAGAATTTTTTTATTTCTTTGTACTATTATTAATTAATCTCTGCAATCAACAATTTTCTAGAAGAAAGAAACAAACAAAATGACTTTAATTCATGAGTTTACCACATTTGTCTCTGTTATAATATACTCCTCTATCGGAAAGTGTTAGATTATATTTTCTGTCATGATCTGGGTTGGATTCCTTATGAGGACCAACCTAGCAATTCCCAAGGATTTCTCTCCTTTACAAAATTTTAGGTTAACAACAGTGTATGCAAAAACATTTTGAGTTTTTTTATATGGTTACATTGGTAATGTGGCTCAATTTTTTTATACTCCTTCCTGTCAATATGCAAGATTTTTTGTCTTGGATTTTTGAGTGGTTTTCTTATCTTATCTTTTTAGGGTGCCACAATTGTAGATCAACATATATGCATAACACGATGGGGCCAGTACAGAGATGAATTTGATTTTTGGAACAGGTCTTCAGAGACTTGTGAATCTAGTTCCAAGGTAAGAAAAGTTCAATTCTTTTCAATTTTATGAGAGTATGGGAAATTATTGTTGGAAATTATTTTACCAGGATCATATATCTACTCACAAGTATGTTTATTAACACCCTAAATATGAACTTTCTAAAACGATGAAATAAACACATATAAAGTTTAGGAAACCTTATATTGGGTGCAGCGGAATAATATGACTCCTTCTGTAAAGACTGCTTAGTTTAATTTGGAAATTAGCAGTTAATTATGATTAATTATGAAAATTATTTATAGCCATTTAAATAATTTATTATACTGTTATTTATTGAATTCAGAGATGCATTTTTATGTCATGTAGTGGTTTGCATAATTTTGCATTCCGGTGCCCGGTATTTTGGAACCGGGTGTTTGGCTCAGTAGAAATCACAACTTAGTATGTTAGTAGTTTGGAACGGGTTATTAGACATTGGGAATGTCGGGGATGGCCGGGAATTTAGAATTTCCCAAAAATACCCCTTTAGTGTTAATTATGTGATTTTAGTGTGGAGGGGCAAAATGGTCTTTTTGCCCCAATGATATTTGTCCTTTAGTGGACTTAGTAAATGAAAAATAAAGGTTTATTTTAATTGTTTGATGGCTGAAATAAGAGTAGGACTTTGCATGATTTTCATTTTATTCAAAAAATTCAAAAGTTAGAAAAAATAGAATTTTCCAAAGCTTTTTCTCTCTCTCTCTCTTTTCGGCCAAGCTTGGGAGCTGCTAGGGCTGGGTTTTATTGGTGGATTCAAGTGGTTTTTAGCAAGATCTAAGTAATCCTAGTTGAGGTAAACCTTGCTCTAGCTCCTTTTCTTATTCTTGGAAATTTTGGATGAATTTTAATGTGATGCATGTATGATTATTTGAGTTTGTTGCTGTTGTGATATTGTTGTTAAATTCTGTGATTTAAGCATGTTTAATTGAAGTTAAATGAGCTGTTTATAAAGCATGATTCTTAGGTTGAGCAAGTTATGGTTTTTCTATGCAAAATATATGATTTTTTTTGAAAGAAATGTCTATGTTCTGTTGCTGTGATGTTGTGAATGTTTGTAATTGTTTCCAGAGGTTATTCTAAGCATGTTTAAGTAAGTTTAGACTGATTTGATTGCATGTTAGCTAGGTTTGCTCAAGTTTGAGTTTAGAACTCAAAGCTTGAGCTTTAATGGTGATTTTTGATTGGGTGCAATCTGGGTGGTTTTGGTGCCTTAGAAATGTTCTTTGGGTCGTATGGAGTAGGTCTGGAAGGTTTGAATTGATTTGGAGTCGATTTGTGCAAGATATGAATTTTTGATGTTGCTGCCTGCGAGGAACCGGAATTCCAGTTGTGCATCCGGAATTCCGGATGGGATTCTGAATTTTCCCAGAACCGGAATTCCGGTTGGGCAACCGGTCTGCCGGTTGGGGAAAATTCTGAAACCCTAGATTTTCTCGATTTTACGTTTTAGGGGGTATTTCCATGCTTTTTATCGATAGGGAAACTTTTAGTTCCTAGTTTAAGTCCCCGGGAAGTGATTTAGCGTGTCACTTATAATGTTGTGATTTTTATGGTTTAGGAGCCTGTAATCCGCCGCGCAGTTAAAGTTCCAGTCAGGTTGACCGGCACACCTGAATTCGGAATCCAGGTAAGATTAGTATAACAGTATGCATATGTAGATTACATGTTTAGCGTGCATGTAGGAAGCCTGTTAGATTACATTAGTTATGTATGTTGGCTTCGAACCATCCAACCCTGTCACGTCGGTACAGGCTGGAGTATGACCAGCAGACGGAGTATGACCGGTTCGACCGATCAGGCTGACACTTGGTTGGTGGTTCCGTACTATTGACGTATCCCGTCGGTACAGGCTGGAGTATGACCAGCAGCCGGAGTATGACCGGTTCAACCGATCAGGAGGATCCTGTAACACGTCGGTACAGGTTGGAGTACGACCAGCAGCCGGAGTATGACCGGTTTGACCGATCAGGCTGTTATTTGTCAATAGTACCGTCGCTATGAACGTTCAGAACTCAGTACCGTGTTGGACACGGCAGTAGTGACTTAGTACCGTGTTGGACACGGCAGTAGTGGGACTCAGTATCGTGTTGGACACGGCAGTTAGGGTTATGATCAGGGGTATGGGCGTCTGATCATGGCCGGGATTATGTATGAATATTATTATGCTTTTCTTACTGAGTCTGTCGACTCACAGTTCTACGTTTATGTGTAGGTAAAGGCAAGGCTAAAGCTGATGGACCGTGAGCGAGCTTATGAAGGTTGTACATGTCGGGGCGGTTAGGCCTGGAGAGTACGATCCTCGGGACAGCGAGGCTGATTTTGTAACTAGTCGATAGGCGACATTTATTTTGTATAAACAGTTAACTTTTGTAAATGATTTTGTAATCGGGATCCCAAGTCTTTTTGTAATTATATTTTACAAGTTTAATTAAAAAGAAAAAATTTTAATTAATCACGTTTTCCATAAACCTCGTTGATTAGCAACGAGCTCCACAGCATGTTTAAAAATCACGTAATACGCCTATGTTAGTTAGGGTGTTACAATTTGGTATCAGAGCCGCCAGGTTGTCTTCCGAAGATCGTCACGACATGTACAATCATCATCAGCAGTTAGCTCGTTTCACGGTTCAGTAAGCCTTTATTGCTTTAGTAGTTTATTTATTTATTTATGAAAAAGAGAAAAGCCTGATAGGAATCATGTTAGTAGCCTGATAGTAGAATAGGCGCATGTTTCGTTTTTTATTTCCAAATTAAGCGGCATTAGTAAGCTCTCCTTGAATACGACCTGATATGCCAACTCTTGGTTTCACAGGCGGTTCTAACTAGATGGACGCCAGGCGGACTACCAGGAGTCAGGGCAACTCTGTAGGGTCGAATCAAGGTCAGGGAGCTCAGTTTCCCCCACCTGTTAGGGGCCGAGGTAGAGGTCCCCGAGGCAGGGCTCGTGGTCGGGGTGATGAGAACCCGCCACAGGCTGCCCAGGCTACCCCAGCCGATCAGGGAGCCCAGAATTGGGAGGTTCGGTTTGCTGAGATGCAAGCCCGGATAAAAGAGCAAGACCTCGAGATTCAGAGGTTGAGACAGCAGGGTGCTCCTGCAATTCCAGTGCCCGTAGTTCCAGTGGCACCTGCCCCTGCTGCCCAGGCCGAGATAGTGGTGGCGGCCAATAGATTCGAACCTCTGTACGAACAGTTCTGGAAGCAAGCACCTCCGGTTTTTCTGGGAGGTCCAGACGTGATGAAGGCCGAGCAGTGGCTGACGGTGATTACCAAGATCCTAAACTTCATGGGTGTCACCGGTAATGATAGAGTGGTGTGTGCCACTTTTCAGTTCCAGGAGGACGCTTTGGTCTGGTGGGACATGGTGTCTCAGATTCACGACGTCACCACCATGACCTGGGAAAGGTTCCAGGAACTCTTCAATGCCAAGTACTATAATGTGGCGGTCAGAAGCGCCAAGAGGAAAGAGTTCGCTCACCTGACCCAGCGTGAGAATATGAGCGTCACCGAGTATACTACTCAATTTGACCGGTTGGCGAGGTTAGCCTCGGGAATTGTGCCGACCGACTTCAGCAAGAAAGAGAAGTATCTTGATGGTTTAAATGCGAAGATCAAACACGATTTGATGATCACCACGGACGACAGCACCACCTATGCTCAGATGGTGGAGAAGGCACTGCGAGCTGAGGGCGCAGTTGGGTGTATGTCGGAGTCAGCTAGTACTCCGGAGAGTGGCGGGGCTCCTACCCCTCCTGCATCAGGCTTTAGCAGGGGGAGTAGTGGTTCGGCCATTGATCAGAGGAAGAGAGCACCCACTGCTTCCGGTGGCTCGAGTCAGAACAAGAGGTTCCGGGGGAAACCGCAACGAGCAGGAGTCGTCCTGGTGGTACTGAGACCCGATTCTCCTATCCCGAGTGCCCTAGCTGCAAAAGGCACCATCAGGGTGAGTGCAAAGGTCAGGGCTGCTTTCACTGTGGCATGCCCGGACACTTCAAGAGGGACTGTCCCCAGCTCCGTTCAGAGGCACCGAGAGCTCCGGCGATACCCACTCCAGCCAGGGTGTTCGCCATCACTCAGGTTGATGCAGATGCCAGCCCATCAGTTGTCACAGGTCAGCTTTCTGTTAATAACTCGCTTTACTCAGTGTTGTTTGATTCTGGGGCTACACATTCTTATGTGGCAGCCAGAGTCTTTAGTAGATTGGATAGACCATTCGATAGATATGAATCAGGGTTTGGAACCCTATTACCTGGCGGAGAGTTGGTTATCTCCAACAGGTGGATTAGGTCTATGCCGATCAGGATAGATGGTAGAGAGTTAAGTGCTGACTTGATAGAGATGAGTCTAGTTGAGTTTGACATTATTTTAGGAATGGATTTCCTATCTAAATATTCGGCGAGTATAGATTGTAAAAGGAAGATGGTGATCTTCCAACCGGAAAGTGAAGAACCATTTGTGTTTGTTGGTTCAGTTCAGGGATCCCGGATCCCAGTGATTTCGGCCATGTCAGCTAGAGATTTATTGCATGGCGGTTGTTTAGGGTTTCTGGCCGTGGTGGTGGACACCACTCGGCCAGATACCATTCGGCCAGAGGACATCAAAGTGGTTCGGGAATTTTTGGATGTTTTTCCCGAAGAACTTCCAGGGTTACCACCTCAGCGGGAGACTGACTTCGTGATAGATTTGGCACCAGGGGTGGAACCGGTTTCCAAAGCCCCGTATAGAATGGCTCCAGCTGAACTTAAGGAATTAAAGATTCAGCTCCAAGGGTTGCTTGACATAGGGTTTATTCGGCCCAGTGTGTCACCCTGGGGAGCCCTTGTTTTATTCGTCAAGAAGAAGGATGGATCTATGAGGATGTGCATCGACTACAGAGAGTTGAACAAACTGACGGTGAAGAATAAATATCCATTACCTAGGAGCGATGATTTGTTCGATCAACTTCAGGGGAAGACGGTCTTTTCTAAGATTGATCTTCGTTCGGGTTATCATCAGTTGAGAATCCGAGAGGAGGACATTCCGAAGACGGCTTTCCGCACTAGGTATGGACATTACGAATTCCTGGTTATGTCGTTCGGACTAACCAATGCTCCTGCAGCATTCATGGACTTGATGAATAGAGTATTCAAGGATTTCCTCGATATCTATGTGATTGTGTTTATCGACGACATCCTCGTGTACTCTCAATCAGAAGAGGAGCATGAGTTACATCTTCAGATGGTACTGCAACGGCTTCGAGAACACAAGCTTTATGCCAAGTTCAAGAAATGCGAATTCTGGCTATCTCAGGTGTCCTTCCTAGGGCACATTGTGAGCAAAGATGGGATCAGGATCCCGGGAAGATCGAATCCGTCAGGGATTGGCCGAGACCGAAGACAGTGACAGAGATCAGAAGCTTCTTGGGTTTAGCTGGGTACTACCGTAGGTTCGTGGAAGGGTTTTCAAAAATTTCAATGCCCCTAACCGAGCTTACAAAGAAGAATCAGCGATTTATTTGGTCAGACAAATGCGAAGCTAGTTTTCAGGAGCTGAAGCAGAGGTTGATTACCGCTCCAGTGCTAGCTTTGCCTTCAGACAAGGAGAAGTTCGTAGTTTATTGTGACGCATCCAAACAGGGTTTGGGGTGTGTATTGATGCAAGCCGATCGGGTTATCGCTTATGCCTCTCGTCAGTTAAAGGATTATGAGCAGCGATACCCGACTCATGACCTAGAGTTGGCCGCGGTGGTTTTCGCATTGAAGATTTGGCGGCATTATCTTTACGGGGAAAAGTGTGAAATCTATACCGACCATAAAAGTCTCAAGTATTTCTTTACTCAGAAGGATTTGAATATGAGACAAAGGCGTTGGTTGGAATTAGTGAAAGATTACGATTGTGAGATCCTCTATCACCCCGGAAAGGCCAATGTAGTGGTCGATGCCCTGAGCAGAAAGGGTCCCGGGCAAGTAGCTAGTATGGTTCAGATCTCACCTCAGCTAGCAGAGGATATGGTTAGATCCAGCATTGAGTTTGTGGTAGGTTAGCTTCACAACTTAACGCTGCAATCTGACCTGTTGGAAAGAATAAAAGTCGCTCAGATGACGGATCCAGAGTTAGTGAAGATCAGAGATGAGGTGTTGGCTGGTCAAGCCAAAGACTTTTCAGTGTCAAACAGCGGGATGCTTTTGTATAAAGCTAGGGTTTGTGTTCCGAATAGTGTGGAACTCAGGAATGAGATCTTTGAGGAGGCTCATTCTACCCCGTATTCTCTGCATCCCGACACCACTAAGATGTACCAAGATCTTAAACCGTACTTCTGGTGGAGCGGTATGAAGAAAAATTTGGTAGAATTCGTATCGAGATGCCTCACTTGTCAGCAGATTAAGGCTGAACATCAGAGACCAGCAGGGTTGTTGCAGCCTCTAACCCTACCAGAATGGAAATGGGAAGATATCACGATGGATTTTGTGGTCGGGTTACCTAAGACCACGGGTTTATTTGACTCCATCTGGGTAGTGGTGGATCGATTTACAAAATCTGCTCATTTTCTGCCGGTTAGAACAACATTTACAGTGGATCAGTTGGCAGAGTTGTATGTCAGAGAGATAGTAAGACTTCACGGGGTACCGAAGTCTATAGTTTCGGACAAGGATCCGAAGTTCACCTCCAAATTTTGGCAGAGTTTGCAGCGAGCAATGGGTACAAAGCTGAAATTCAGTACAGCATTCCATCCTCAGACAGATGGTCAGTCCGAAAGGACAATTCAGATATTGGAGGACATGTTGCGAGCCTGTGTTATGGATTTCGAAGGCTCATGGAATAAGTATCTACAGTTGATAGAATTTTCTTACAACAACAGTTACTAGAGTACGATAGGGATGGCTCCCTATGAACTATTATACGGTAGGAAATGTAGATCTCCCATCCACTGGGATGAGACAGGGGAGAGGAAATACCTAGGTCCAGAGTCAGTGCAGCGGACCAATGAGGCAATAGAGAAGATAAAAGCTAGAATGCTTGCCTCACGGAAAGACATGAAGAGTTACGCAGATCCGAAACGCAGAGATGTTGAGTTCCAAGTAGGGGACCATGTGTTTTTACGGGTATCTCCGATGAAGGGGATCAAACGTTTCGGGAAAAGAGGCAAGTTATGCCCTAGATTTACAGGACCTTTCGAGATTCTCGAAAAGATAGGTCAAGTGGCATACCGGTTAGCATTGCCTCCAGCTTTATCAGCAGTTCATAACGTATTCCATGTCTCGATGTTGAGAAAATACGTTTCAGATCCCTCTCATATACTCAGTTATGAGAGCCTAGAACTAACGACGGACATGACTTATGAAGAACAACCAGTGCAGATCCTGGATAGAAAGGATAAAGTCCTTCGGAATAAGACCATAGCATTGGTCAAAGTTCTCTGGAGAAACAGCAAGGTGGAGGAAGCCACCTGGGAGCTAGAGTCAGATATGAGAGCTCAATATCCGGAGTTATTCAGGTTAGATTTCGGGGACGAAATCCTTTTAAGGGGGGATAGTTGTAAAGACCGCTTAGTTTAATTTGGAAATTAGCAGTTAATTATGATTAATTATGAAAATTATTTATAGCCATTTAAATAATTTATTATACTGTTATTTATTGAATTCAGAGATGCATTTTTATGTCATGTAGTAGTTTGCATAATTTTGCATTCCGGTGCCCGGTATTTTGGAACCCGGTGTTTGGCTCAGTAGAAATCACAACTTAGTATGTTAGTAGTTTGGGACGGCTTATTAGACATTGAGAATGTCGGGGATGGCCGGGAATTTAGAATTTCCCAAAAATACCCCTTTAGTGTTAATTATGTGATTTTAGTGTGGAGGGGCAAAATGGTCTTTTTGCCCCAATGATATTTGTCCTTTAGTGGACTTAGTAAATGAAAAATAAAGGTTTATTTTAATTGTTTGATGGCTGAAATAAGAGTAGGACTTTGCATGATTTTCATTCTATTCAAAAAATTCAAAAGTTAGAAAAAATAGAATTTTCCAAAGCTTTTTCTCTCTCTCTATCTCTCTTTTCGGCCAAGCTTGGGAGCTGCTAGGGCTGGGTTTTCTTGGTGGATTCAAGTGGTTTTTAGCAAGATCTAAGTAATCCTAGTTGAGGTAAACCTTGCTCTAGCTCCTTTTCTTGTTCTTGGAAATTTTGGATGAATTTTAATGTGATGCATGCATGATTATTTGAGTTTGTTGCTGCTGTGATGTTGTTGTTAAATTCTGTGATTTAAGCATGTTTAATTGAAGTTAAATGAGCTGTTTATAAAGCATGATTCTTAGGTTGAGCAAGTTATGGTTTTTCTATGCAAAATATATGATTTTTTTTGAAAGAAATGTCTATGTTATTCTTTGTGATGTTGTGAATGTTTGTAATTGTTTCCAGAGGTTATTCTAAGCATGTTTAAGTAAGTTTAGACTGATTTGATTGCATGTTAGCTAGGTTTGCTCAAGTTTGAGTTTAGAACTCAAAGCTTGAGTTATAATGGTGATTTTTGATTGGGTACAATCTGGGTGGTTTTTGTGCCTTAGAAATGTTCTTTGGGTCATATGGAGTAGGTCTGGAAGGTTTGAATTGATTTGGAGTCGATTTGTGCAAGATATGAATTTTTGATGTTGTCGCTGCGAGGAACCGGAATTCCGGTTGTGCATCCGGAATTCCGGATGGGGTTCTGAATTTTCCCAGAACCAGAATTCCGGTTGGGCCACCGGTCTGCCGGTTGGGGAAAATTCTGAAACCCTAGATTTTCTCGATTTTATGTTTTAGGGGGTATTTCCATGCTTTTTATCGATAGGGAAACTTTTAGTTCCTAGTTTAAGTCCCCGGGAAGTGATTTAGCGTGTCACTTATAGTGTTGTGATTTTTATGGTTTAGGAGCCTGTAATCCGTCGCGTTAGCTAAAGTTCCAAATGTCGGGTTGACCGCACACCCGAATTCGGAATCCGTGTAAGATTAGTATAACGGTATGCATATGTAGATTACATGTTTAGCGTGCATGTAGGAAGCCCGTTAGATTACATTAGTTATGTATGTTGGCTTCGAACCATCCAACCCCGTCACGTCGGTACGGCCGGAGTATGACCACCAGCCGGAGTATGACCGGTTCGACCGATCAGGCTGACACTTGGTTGGTGGTTCCGTACTATTGACGTATCCCGTCGGTACAGGCTGGAGTATGACCAGCAGCCGGAGTATGACCGGTTCGACCGATCAGGAGGATACTGTAACACGTCGGTACAGGCTGGAGTATGACAAGCAGCCGGAGTATGACCGGTTCGACCGATCAGGCTGTTACTTGTCAATAGTACCGTCCCTATGAACGTTCAAAACTCAGTACCGTGTTGGACACGGCAGTAGTGACTCAGTACCGTGTTGGACACGGCAGTAGTGACTCAGTACCGTGTTGGACACGGCAGTAGTGGGACTCAGTATCGTGTTGGACACGGCAGTTAGGGTTATGATCAGGGGTATGGGCGTCTGATCATGACCGGGATTATGTATGAATATTATTATGCTTTTCTTACTGAGTCTGTCGACTCACAGTTCTACGTTTATGTGTAGGTAAAGGCAAGGCTAAAGCTGATGGACCGTGAGCGAGCTTATGAAGGTTGTACATGTCGGGGCGGTTAGGCCTGGAGAGTACGATCCTCGGGACAGCGAGGCTGATTTTGTAACTAGTTGCTAGGCGACATTTATTTTGTATAAACAGTTAACTTTTGTAAATGATTTTGTAATCGGGATCCCGAGTCTTTTTGTAATTATATTTTACAAGTTTAATTAAAAAGCAAAAATTTTAATTAATCACGTTTTCCATAAACCTCGTTGATTAGCAACGAGCTGCACAGCATGTTTAAAAATCACGTAATACGCCAATGTTAGTTAGGCTGTTACACCTTCCGTTCATATATCTAGCCCTTGATTCCTTTCTGTAGCAGAGCATTACAATATCTGAACCTGGATCTCTTTCTCTGAATCTTTGATGTTGAAACTCCTTTTTGCTGAAAGTCTTTCTTCACGATCTTCCTCACTATGGTTGAGGTATCACTTGCTGTGTGTGGGCACTACTCATACACTAAGAATTTCGAAATCTCAATGAGGAAGAGAGAGAGAGAGTGGGTTCGGCCAAAGATAGGGAGAGAGAAGGCTCAGGTTTTTCTCTGAAGGAAAAATAGAAAATTTAAGTGTAATTTTCCTGAAGCCTTCACTATCTATTTATAGCATTCCACTAGGGTTAGGTTTGAATTATTTGGCATTAAAATAATGAAAATATCAGAGGTAAATTCCTATAAAAGTGGTCGGCCCTATACTAGTGGATTTGGGCCTCACTTTTTGCAATTTTGCAGTTTTATCTTTTCTGCATCTGATTTTCTCAAAAACGCCAATTTTCAAATTCAACCATTTAAATGCCAATTCTAACTATTTAATAACTATAAATAATTATTAAATAATATTGTCATTTATCATATTTATTAATTGAACCATACAAAGTATCATAATTAACAAATATGCCCCTATAAACTCTTTCTTTACAATTTGAGAATTATAATTGATTAATCAAAACCAATTATATGAGTCTTACAAGCAATATTATCTCAACAAGTGCGGGGACCATGGGTCTATATAACCGAGCTTCCAATAAGTAGATCAAGAATTTAGCACTAAAATTCACTAACTTATTAATTCTTCGTTGAATCCACGCATAGAACTTAGAATTGCACTCTTAGTATATAGAATGCTCTATATGTTCAACCATATAGACGCATCATTAGTTATCCATTGTTATAATCCTAATGTGATCAATGATCCTCTATATGAATGATCTACACTGTAAAGGGATTAGATTACCGTTACACCCTACAATGTATTTATTCCTTAAAACACTTGACCCCGTATAAATGATATTTCAGCTTATGTGAAATGAGTACTCCACCATTTATGTTCGTTTGGTCAAGCTCGAAGGAGATCATCCTTTACTTACTATTCGCCTGATAGAAGCTATAGATTCCATGTTTATGATAGTGCTCCCACTCAATTGCACTACCGTGTTCTCAAAATGTACGTATCACCCTGACCTAAAAGTAGGCTTAACTAACAAATCAAAGAACAGGAATAGCCTCCTGAGATTTAGCCTAATCATAACAGGATTAAGATCATTTGATCTAGGATCAACTAGGCGATATTGACTTGAATAGATATTACGGTAAGTTTAATAAATCTAAGTCAAAGTTCAATATCGGTCCCTTCTGATGCATACTCCATGCATCCAACCTGAGCTTTACTTTAACCAATGCTCTGGAAAGAACATAACACTTCTCCAAATGCAAGTAAACTCTGTTGTAGATTATCATATCAGTTAACCCTATGTCTGATAAATCTAGGAAACTTTTTTCACATAGTCATGTTTACTTTCCAATGTGTTGACAACACAATAAACAGGATCAAGTATGTGAAAAGGGTTTCAGATGAATTTATACATTATGTACATATAATCATGAAATAAATCATGTGAACCATGCAACATTAAATGTTATTTCTGATCTATATTAATAAGTAAATCTGATTATATTGAAATGAGTTTTATTTAGGACATAAAACCCAACAATTATCTGTATACAAGTCTAGACAACTACATAAAGCTGTCAAAAATTCTAAATACACTGGTTTACCAAATTATTTTTAATTTCCTTTTTTTGGAAATTATATGTGTTTTAATCTTTATATAATTAGTTAAAGCCTCTCTCAATGGCATTACAGTCTCTTTCCCACGCTCTTATCTCAAGAGCACAGCAGGTAATTCTCTCGCTTTCTCTGTAAATGAGTCATTACATATATCATTTTGAAGCTTATTAAATCTGAAATGATGTATAAGTTTAACTTTTAGTTGATTGAAGTTGGTACTTTATTTTGAAGAATTTTTGAATAATTTTCAAGATGAATTTATTATATCAATTTTTTTATCAAAGTTTGGATTTGAGTAATATAAGAGGATTGTATTACTAAACATCTTTTGAAATATTATATATATAAATATATATATATATATATTTATATAAATCAGAGAAGAATGGACGAAAAAAAACATTGTATCTATTTATTTATGAATATACTAACTGACTAAAATACTCAACAACAAAAAACAGTATCCATTATTAAAACATTTAAATAAACAAACAATATACCTTATTGTGATCAAGTCCTCCAATTGAAGCTTGCCTCGATCTGGAAATTTTCCTTCAAAATGGCCTCACACACCTATTATAAAGAAATTTAAGTTATTTATCATAAATTTGAATTAGTATCCACATATATCATACATACATTACTATATCTAATCTAAACATATAAATATACATTTTACCTTTTTGTCTTTCAGTCCTTGCTTTTCAAAACTCTTCAATCCAAAAATCGATACTTTTCATAATAATATATAGATATAGATATTGAGGTTTCGGATGAGTTCTATTTTTTTTTTTTTTTTTTTGCAGAAATAGATCGACAGAAGGAAGGATAGTTATATATATGTGGAGATATTTAGGTTTTATTTAGGATTTTATTATTTTTAAATATAAATATCTTAAATATTTTAATGATATATAATCTCTTTTTTATTCTTATTTTTTTTTTCATCTGAAAATTTTATTGTTATTCAAATTCAAATGTCAATAAGTTTTATATATTTTATTATTTTTATGATTATGTTATTTATTCATCCTAATATATAGTTTTAAAATAGGTTAGTTAGTTAGAAAATAACGTATCAGTTTGTTTAAGTATTAGAATAATTTATTATCAATAAAAATTAGTAAATAAAACAATCAAAATTTCTAAAACCTTCTCATATTAAAATCAGTAAATCTTTCATCATTAAAAAACTATTATGTACTTACTGATGACTGTGCCTATATATATATATATATATATTTATATATTTAGTTCTGTTCTATACCTAGCTAATATATACGTAGATCTCTCACAACAAAGCATCCTCACAACTACAAATGCTACTACTCTTTCTCTCTTCTATTCTTCTATATTTCTCTCACATTTATTTATCTATTATATATTTATATACATCAATCGATCTCTTTGAAGAGAAAAAAAATGAGTAGGTTACAACTATTATGCTGCTGAGTTACTTCCGTTGTCAATGAGTCTAAAAAAATATTGGTAGAGGTTTCTTTCTCTGCCATACATATATATATAAATATATTTATATATAAAAATATAGTTGTATGCTATATAATATTCATTAGCCTCCGGTGTAGAGGGTCACTGATATGAGAAAAAGTGTTGTGGAAAATTCATAGGGGGCTTTGGAAATAATCAAATCTGTCACATGGGTACATGTATGTAAATACTCCATCCATCCATCTTTCTTTTTTCTTCTCTTGCAAAAAAAATAATTATATTAAATTATAAGAAGAATACTAAACATTATTATTTTTCTTTCCAAATTCAATGTGAAATTTTGTTACAGCGGGCAATGGTTGAATTCATGTCTGAAATAAGAGGAAACAAAGTGACATTTGACCCGCAAAGTCTAGTGCTCATCGCAGGTGCAACCTCAGCCAACGAGGCCCTCATATTTGTGGGATGCTATTACTGAGAACTCACCAAGGAATCTTAAGGAATTCAAGGTTATTTTCATGCCATTTAAGTGTTTATGTTTTGAATTTTGAGAATGTGTTTTGCAATTGGCAATTTGGTAATAAATAGCTGGTTAATTTTGTAGGAAGAACTTGGACTTGAATATGATGAACATGTTGATGTGAGTTTGTAGTCATTGGGTGAGCTTCTACAACGTGGTAAGAAGAGGCTGCGAGGCCAGTGAATTTTTGTTTGAAGTCTTATCTTAGCTAATTACACAGAAACAAATGTATAGTTCTTTTTTTTTCTTTTTTCATTAGTGAAAATGCAGATTCTGCTTTGTATTAGTTTCATAGCTTGTATATTGGAGTTTCAGAATCCAATATGGTTAACCTTTTATGTATGTTAGATGCTCTAAACTGCTACATGATTAATGAAAATAGTTTACCTTTTGTGTATGTTTAAGGTAAAACCTTTACAGTCAAAAATATTTAGATGAAAAATGCTAGTTTGGTTTTAGAGAAGACAACTGAAGAATCCAATAGAGAATTTATGTTTAATTATGTAGTGTTTAATTGAACTTTATATTCTGTAGGTATCCCTCATTGCATCTATTTTTCTTAAATGAATTGAAAGTGGCAACCGAGATGCTTGGACACAGTCTACTTCTAGAGCATCCTTGACAACACTACTTAAACTCTTACAATTGGAGAAGAATCAAAGATGCTCATACTATATTCTGAGGACTATTTTCACTTGCAACCCTGCAGTTTCATTAAGTGCAAGACCAGAAGATACAATTCTAAAATAAGAAGCTAAACTACTTCTAGATTTGCTCAAGTGTGCACTTAAAAATGTGACTCAATATTTATGAATTGATGCATGTACAAATTTAATAACTTTAACCATTTGTTATTTTTTTTTTTAGAAAATAGTTTGTTGTACTTAAAGATTGTACTATAATATATATTTCATTACAGAAAGAAAAAAGAAATTATTACCACATGTCAATATATCATTATTAATTATATAATTAATTTATATAATTTACTACCAAAAACTGGTAATAAATAGTTGGACATTATAATTTATTAATTTTGCTACCAATTTTTGGTAGCAAAATAATTATATTGAATATTAAAAGCTAATAATTTTGCTACTAGAATAAAGATGATTTGCTACCGAAAAAGTAGTAGCTAAAAAAATAGTATCAACTACCAAATATTTGGTAGCAAAAAACTTTCAGCAACCATAATACAACTACCAATTTACTACCAAATAATTTGGTAGCAAAAAAAGTATTAGCTACCAAATATATATTATTTGCTACCGACTTTGTAGTAGCTAAAACATATATTTCTTGTAGTTATGTGGTGTTTAATGGGCGGTAGGGGTGTTCATTGGATCACATCCAATGGATTTGGACCCATTGGACCCATCCCATCCAATCCAATTATTTATTGGATATTGGATTTTTCCATCCGATTCAATCCAATTGAATTGAGTCATCCGATCCGATCCAATCCAATGGACATATTGGATTGGATCGGCTCCATCCATTGGATGCTTTAACTGGTTTTTTATTGGATTGGATTGGATCCATCCAATAGATCTCATGGATGAATCCAATCCATTTTAGCCACTATTTAGGCTGAATTCATTAAAAAGAAAAAAATATATGAAAAAACATAATTTAAAACCTAATAATCTAACATAGATAATAAAAGAGTTATTTGCGGCATAACCTCCTTAAGTGGCTAGGCTTTTACAACTAACCCCCAATTCTAAAATTTTAGTGGTAAAACCTCCTAAACCTAAGTTCTGTTAGCACTTAGCCATTTCCATCTATTTTTGGCTGTTAACTGCCATGGTGGAATGTCTACGTGTACACAGTGTACACGTGGCACAATTTTATTGGTCCACATCAATAAATATTTAAAAAAAATAAAAAAATTAATTATTTTAAAAATAAAAAATAAAAAATAAAAAATTTCTTTTCCTTTAAAAATTAAAAAAAAATTTAAAAAATAAAAATTAAAAAAATAATTCCCTCAATCTCTTCTTCTCTTCTCGTTCTCTCTCTCTCATTGCCCTACCTGCCGCCCCCTCCTACTCCTCCTCCTTCTTCTTCTTCTTCTTCTTCATGCTCAGACACCGGCGAAGAAGCCATGGAAGTGTTTGAGTTCTTCTTCATGCCCAACAACAACTACACTACAAAAATGCAATTATAGGTCTATTAATCCCACCCAAACACAAACAAACAAAACAACACAAGAGTTTGAGTTTACATTTTACACCTCAAAAATTCAAAACACATTTGTGCAAATTATTGGTGATGAAGCGGTGAACTGACGTTTCAGAGGATGGGTTGAGATTCATCTTCTTTTTCTTTGGCGGCGGGGTTGTATTTGGGGGTGGCGGCTACGGTGAGTTTCGAGGTGGTAGTATAGGAAAAATCAAGGTGAGTGGTTACTAAGAAATGGTGGCCAGAGAGATGAAGAGAGAGTAAGACGAAGAGAAAGAGAGAGGTTATGATTAGTAGAAGCTTATTGGTGATAGGGATGATTGAGGTCTTCCCGCCCATACATACCCATGGTGGTGAATAAGGTTGTAGCAAATGAAGGTGACGCGACGTCACAGTAATCCCTATTTTTAATATATATGGTGAAATTAGGGCTGTGATTATTATCAATATACCCTTGGTTTTTTTTTACTGAATCAATTTTCCTGAGTTTTATTCAGGAACTGAATGAATCGAGGTCGGAGCTACTTACTAGGATTCAAGGGCTGAAACAGGTTGCTATTTCGCCGGTGTCTGAGCATGAAGAAGAAGAAGAAGGAGGAGGAGGGGACGGCACCGGTGGCAGTGGTGATGGCGGGGTTAGGTGTGACAATGTCGAGCTTTTCTTGTTCCTTGGGGCTCGGCAGAGCTTGATCTGCAATGGGGCTATGGTTTTTTGTTTGAGATTTCTAGGAAAGAGCAGGGAGGCGGAAGAGAAAGGTTGAAGAGATGGGAATTAGGGTTAGGATTAATAAAATTAGGGTTTATTCTTGAGAAATAAAATTAAAAAAAAAAAAAAATTAGGGTTTATTTAGGTTTTTTTTAATTTTTATTTTTTTAAAATTGTTTTTTAATTTTTAAAGAAAAAGAAAAATTTTTATTTTTAAAATAATTAATTTTTTTATTTTTTTTAAATATTTATTTACGTGGACCATTAAAATTGTACCACATGTACACTATGTACACGTAGACATTCCACCATGGCAGTTAACAGCCAAAAATGGATGGAAGGGGCTAAGTGCTAACAGAACTTGGGTTTAGGAGGTTTTACCACTAAAATTTTAGAATTGGGGGTTAGTTGTAAAAACGTAACAACTTAAGGAGGTTATGCCGCAAATAACTCATAATAAAATAATATATAAAATATTAAATAAAATAAATAAATATATAAAATTATAAATATTAATTATGATTGGATATATTGGATTGGATCGGTTCGGTTATCCAATGGATCGGATGTCTCATCCAACATCTGATTTGATCCAATTGGATTTTTAAAATTTGCATCCGATCCGATCCAATTATGATTGAATATCTGATTCTATTGGATCGGTTAAGATTGGATCGGTCGGTTGGGATTGGATTGGATGACTTTATACACACACCTATAATGGGCGGTGATGATCTCAAAACGAAGTATGTATTAATATTTTATGTTTTATTATTTTTTTTATTTTAGTGTTGGATATAGTTTAATCTAAAAATGATTGATTCTAGGAAATTAACTTTAATTAGTTTCATAAAGTTATTTATATTATCTATAACTATATAAAAAAGAGAATGTGGCTTTGGGCTTTCCAAAATAAATTACAACATTGTCCTTTTTTTTTAAAGTAAATTACAACATTGTCCTTTTTTTTGTTAATTACTATTAAATCCTCACATCATTTTGGGCTTCCTAAAGTAAATTACAAAATTGTCTTTCCTTTTTTTTTTTTTTTGTTAATTACTATAAATCCTCACATCATTTAATCACAAGAAAAAATCATAATTTAGAGAGCTCTATTTTTTTATTTACAATATTATGCATATAAATACACATTTTTTATTTTTATGAAAAATAGTTTGTTTATATGAAAAAGACTACAAAGCATAAATTAAAACTATATAAAAAGTGTGAATAATTTTTGAGCTTTTACATATTAAATTATTTATTTAACCATTATTATTTTTCCATTAAAATCTTTTATAATTTAATATAAATTATATTATTTTGATAACTATAGTTTCAGGCTTTTACATATCAAATTATTTATTTAATCTTTGTCTTTTTTTTTATTAAAATCTTTTATAATTTAATATAAATTTCATTACTTTGATAACCATTATACTTTTACAAGTGAGAAATTTTATAAGTGATATTTTTTTATTTCAAATTATTTTTTGTCGATAACTATATGTTACTTAATAATCACACAACAAATCAATATAAATAATCATATTTGTGTTGGTGAAACAATATGTGTATATGTATATATTATAGTTTATACTTATAAACATTACCATAAATAATTATATATTAACTAATTATCACATAATAAATTAATATAACTAATTATGTTTGTGTTGATGAAACAATATGCATATATTATAATTTATCTATAAAAATATTACCATTAACAATAAAAAATTATTAAAATATTCTTTTAATTACTCTCTATGAATAATCTATAATCTTTTACTATACAAAAAGTATCAATAATTTTTAGGCTTTTTATATCTTAAATTACTTACTTAACTTTTATCTTCTTTTTTTTTTCCATTAAAATATTTTATAATTTAATATAAATTAAATTATTTTGATAACTATATATTATACTTGTACAAGTGAGAAATTTTGTGAGTGATATTTTTAATTTTTAATCATATATTAGCTAATAATCACACAACAAATAAATATAAATAATCATTGTTATGAAACAGCAATATGCTTACATTATAGTTTATCTATAAACATTATAATTAACAACAACAAATTGTTAAAATATTCTAATCCCTTATATAAGTATAATAATATATTGTTTTAATCGCTCTCTATGAATAATTATAGATTAGATAATAGTCACATAACAAATTATTTTAATAATTATATTTATATTGATGGATAGAAATTATTTGCAGGCATATATTATCATTTAAGTATAAACTTGATCAACAATTTAAAAAAATTAGTAAAATAATTTGATTTCTGGTATTAATTATTATAATAATATAATTATTTATCACATATAATATAATTATTTATAATATATAGATAAAAATATTATTTTTCATATATATATATTTTAATTTTGTAAATATAAAACAACCAAATATACATAATTATTTAAGGTAATCTTAATCTTTCCTTCATATTACCATTTTTTATGAATCCTTTCAATTTTTTTTTCTTAACTTAAATTATGTTTTTAAAATACTTCTTTTTTAAAATTAAAAATTTATTTTAATCCTAAAAATAATTTATTTATTATTTTATTTAATAAAAAAATCTACATTTACTTATACAAGTGTCTTTTATTTATTATAAAAAAAAACTAAATTTTTAAATTTTTAAAATTATTAAAATTAATATATAAATCAACATTTAATTTGATACACGTGTGGAGCACGTATGTCTCCCACTAGTATTAGTAAAATAACACGTCTCCGCATGTGAGTTATACTTATAAAATTAAAAATATATATAAAATAATATTTTTATTATATATATTATAAATAATTATCATGTATATTAAGTTAAATATGATAAATAATTATATTATTGGGTGACTATTTAATGGTTACATTTTTATTGTAACTATATGGTTACAATTTTTTTTTACCTGTAATAGCAGGTTACCAATAAGTAAAAATTCTATTTTTAGAATTAATTAATTATTTTTTAAATAATTAAATAAATATTTAACAAAATCTTTTTTAGCAATTAAAATTTATAAAAAAAAATTATTTATATATAAATCTCTTGGGTTAATTATTTTAACAATTAAGTAACTTAATTATAATATTTGCAATTTTTTTTAAAAAAAATTAAAATTAATTTTATATAAATTAAAATTTTGTCCTAATTTTTTTTAGAAGAACACACCACCTTCTTTTTTCCAGGATGTGTTCTTGTGATGATTGTCTTGGATAATCACTGGAGTAAATCCGAACTTGGCACAACAACACACCCTGTTTTGGTTCCTAAAATGCTCAAATTTCTGTTTTTGTCCTATAACTAACCTCTCATTCACTTCACCCGAGTTCTCGCCTTACTCTTCCTCCTCCTCGCTCTCTACTGTGCCACTGACCCATTTAAGCACAGCGCCATCTCCGATTTCCCCGACTTTCAATCTCACAACATAAATATCTCCTATTGGTCCGAAATTCCAACCCATAGAGACCGCTAGAATTTGCTCCAAAAGTCAAAGATTAAGTTTTTGAACCTGGTTCAGGGCCCTGAGAGTGTCACTTTTGATTCTCTTGGCCGTGGACCTTACACTGGTGTCGCCGATGGTAGAATTCTCTTTTGGAATGGCCACTCTTGGACTGATTTCGCCTATATATCGCCCAATAGGTCAGATTTTATATATAAATGTATATATGTGGGGCTTCATTCTTTTTTGTTCCAAGGATATCGATGGTGAGGATTTTTTTGGAATTTCAATGGTTTTGTAATCTGTTCTAGTTTGTAGATAAGATGTTTGTCGTTTTGTCTTGGAAATTGGGTCCTGACTACTGATGTCGGAGAAGGAAAGCGAAGGTAGTTCAATTTCATTAGTATTCATTTTCCTTCTTGAATTTTTATGCTTGAATGCTAGCAATAGGATCTAAGAATGTAGTATCATTAATAAAATTCCCTTACCATTATTTATTTTTGTCAACAGTTTAATTTCTGAGGATACAGATAGTGGTGTTGGTTTTGAGATGCATTTTAAGGTAAACCTGTACAACACATTTTTTATCTACTTTGTGTATCCAAGTCTTGATTTCACTGGCAGTGGTGAAGTTATTCATGCAAGCTTTTATGTCTTTGTTGAATTCATAAATGTGATTGTAATACAGCTCTTGAAAGAGTTTCTCAAAGATTTGGCCTCTTTGAAAAGAGCAAATGATCTTTGTTGAATTCATAAAAAAATTTCAAATTATTCTTGCTTAGTTTTTGATTTTCCTAGTTGATGTTTTTGGTTGTATAATGTTACGGTACATGTATGTATAAGATTAATAATAATAG